>NC_138510.1:5989020-7189020 GCF_964252035.2 Podarcis erhardii
CCGCCGGACCCTGCTGCCCCGACGGCAGCCCCCCGCCGCCCGGCTTGTGCTGCGGGGTGATCTCCGCCTCCTGCAAGCCGCTCGCCTCCCCGTACCCCCCTTCCTCCTCCTCCTCCTCCGAGGCAGCCAGCAACGCCGTCTACACGGTGCTGGTGGAAGATCCGGCGTCGATCCGAAGGAGGTCCCGGCGCAGGAGCTGCGAGGACGGCGCCGGCAGGAGCTCCCCGGCCGGCAGCAAAGGCAGGCTGCAGCTTTTGCAAAAGGTAAGAAGCGGCGGCAGGCGGCGGCAACTTCACTCTCCCGCCCCGTCTGGTCCCGTGTCGCTGCTGCTCCCGGCCTCGGCCGCGCTGTCGGATCTGGCGAAGGAGAAGCGGGTGGGTGTGTCCCGCCATGGCGCACAGGAGCACGGAGGGCGGGCGAGAGACGCAGGCGACTAGCTGAAATTGCAAAGACTCGAGGGCCGTGGGCTTCGCTGCTGCTTCCTTCGTGGACTTTTGGGGCGGAGAAAGAGATACGGCCGTCCTGCGCAGGGGAGGCCAGGAGTGCGGGGCGTGTGTAGGGAATATTATTTTTTGCAGAGATCGGAAAAAGGAGAGTCCCCAACGCGTTTGGCAAGAAACTACTTGGAGCCTTGGAGGCGGATTTCGGTTGCGGGGGGGGGTGCATTATATTTGCAAACGGGGGGGGGGGAATCACACAGAGCCATGCATGGCAGCTGGAGGGTGGGACCGGGAAGTTGCATAGGGAGGGTGGGCTGGAGGAGCGGCCCTTACACGAAGCCACTGAGAGCCGCCGCGGTTGCTTACAAAATAAAGAAGTCCCGGGTGGGTTGGACAGACCCGGCTTCTTTGCAGACGGCACCCGCGCGCGCACCCTTTTTGCCTAGGATCGGAGAGCGGAGACTAGCCGCGCAGTGCGATCCTTGGAGTGCTTTACTCGGCCGTCAATTCTAAATAGTAGTTGGGGGCTCCGCTAGGCCCCCGAAGCAAAAGGGCCGGTGGCAGCGCCGAGCCCCTGCCCCGCTGCGCTTGCAAAGAGAGACCGTGCGCGCCGTCGGGCCGAGCTGGCAAACCCCGGCGAAAAGTTTGATTCCCCTTCGCGAAAAGATGGCGCCTCTCGCTGCTTGCTTTGCTTGCGCTGAAAGTTTTGATCGAGGGGAGGGAATAGCAATGGGCCGGGACGTGGAGCGGAGCTGCAGAGAGCCGCCTTTTCTCTCTCTCTCTCTCTTTTCCGCCCCATCGGGTCTCCACCCCTGCATGGCGGGGCGCGAGCTGCTCGGAGGGACGGGCCATCAATCACTCTGCAGAACAGGCACCGCGCTGGGCCAGGAGGGGAGGGCCCACCGGGGTGGGTGGGTGGGCTCGGCCTCGGTTGGTGGGTGGGGGAAACAGCCGTGCCCGCCTCCGGAGCGTTTCGCTGGGGATTCACACGTGCGCCGTGCAGGGGGCGGGGAGGCGTCGCTTCTGGATTCTGCTGGGAGTCCGAAAAGACGAGTTGATGGAAGAAATTTAAGGACTATCTTAGGAAACATTGCAAAATTAATGAATATTAGAATGACGTGGGTTTGGAAGCTAAGTGGTTTTCAGCGGTATTGATTAAGTAAAAAGAAAAGAAAGGTGAAAATTAATTTGAGAATAAGGGAGAGGATTTGTTGAACTGATAATTCAGAAATTGGAATACAGAAAGGGGAGGTATGAGGAGGTCGGGGAAGTAAGGTATATGAAAATAAGGGACTGAAATTATACTTGTTTGTTGTTTGTTTTTTGTTGTTTTTTGTTGTTTTTTGTGTAATATTTGAAAATGTAATAAATATCTTTTAAAAAAAACAAAACAAAAAGACGAGTTGAGTCGGAGGCGGCAGCGGGCAAAATCTGGAGCTCGTGGGAGTTGGAGGCCAGATCATCTGCAGGGCACCTGCTTGGCAAAGGCTGGTGCAAATGTTGGGCCTTGATTATTTCTGCGTTGCGGGAGGGGTAGACTAGATGGGCTTTGGTGGTCCCTTGTAGGAAAAGGTCTGCTGGACCAGGCCTGTGGCCCGCCTTGCCCAGTAACTTCTCTCCTCCAGCAGTTTGCAGTGTCCCATTTGGAATAAAAAGGTAAAGGGACCCCTGACCATTAGGTCCAGTTGTGGATGACTTTGGGGTTGTGGCGCTCATCTCACTTTATTGGCCAAGGGAGCCGGTGTACAGCTTCCAGGTCATGTGGCCAGCATGACTGAGCTGCTTCTGGCGAACCAGAGCAGCGCACATAAATGCTGTTTACCTTCCTGACAGAGCGGTTCTTATTTATCTATTTGCACTTTGATGTGCTTTCGAACTGCAAGGTTGGCAGGAGCAGGGACCGAGCAATTTGAGCTCACCCCGTCACGGGGATTCGAACCACCGACCTTCTGATCAGCAAGTCCTAGGCTCTGTGGTTTAACCCACAGCGCCACCCGCGTCCCTCCCATTTGGAATACCTCATCTCAAAAGGCCCTACCTGCCTGCAGACTGTCTTGCCAGAGTGGTGCATGCTCTAGTTATCTCTCGCTTGGACTACTGCAATGCGCTCTACGTGGGGCTACCTTTGAAGGTGACCCGGAAATTGCAATTAATCCAGAATGTGGCAGCTAGACTGGTGATGGGAGCAGCCGCTGGGACCACATAACACTGGTCCTGAGAGATGTGCATTGGCTCCCAGTATGTTCAATTCAAAGTGTTGGTGCTGACCTTTAAAGCCCTAAACGGCCTCGGTTATGTATACCTGAAGGAGCGTCTCCACCTCTATCGTTTAGCCGGGACACTGAGATCCAGCACAGAGGGCCTTCTCGTGGTTCCTTCCTTGCGAGAAGTGAGGTTATAGGAAACCAGACAGAGGGCCTTCTTCGTAGTGGCTCCTGTCCTGTGGAACACCCTCCCACCAGATGTCAAAGGAAATACAGTGGTGCCTCGCAAGACGAAATTAATTCGTTCCGCAAGTTTTTTCTTCTTGCGAGTTTTTCGTCTTGCGAAGCACGGTTTCCCATAGGAATGCATTGAAAATCAATCAATGCGTTCCTATGGAAACCGCCTTCAGACCAGGTCCGGGGACAGTCTGTCCCCCGACCTCTTCTGAAGGCTGGGGGGGGGGACAAGGGTTTTCTTCCCACCGCCAGCCTTCAGAAGGCTGTTCTGAAGGCTGGCGGTGGGAAGAAAAGCCCTTCTCCCCACCTCCCGCCCCGCAAGCTCCGGGGACAGGAGGGCTTTGCTGCCGACCCTCAGCATTTTAAAAGCCCCCAGGACAGCGGAGGTCTTCTGAAGGCAGGCGGTGGGCGAAAGTCTTTGCTCCCCTCCGCCTGCCTTCAAAAGCCGTCCGGGATAGCGGAGAAATGCGCTGCGCTTCTCCGCTACTCCGCTATCCCGGGAAGGCAGGCGCGGGGGAGCAAAGACTTTTGCCCCCCGCCGGCCTTCAGAAGGGGTCCAGGACCTCTTCTGAAGGCCGGCGGGCGAAAGTCTTTGCTCCCCACCGCCAGCATTTAAAAGAGGTCCCCGGAGATTTCCCTATGGGCTTTCTTCTTGCGAAGCAAGCCCATAGGGAAATTCGTCTTGCGAGGCACCACTGTAAGCAGCTATCTTATTTTTAAAAGACATCTGAAGGCAGCCCTGTTTAGGGAAGTTTTTAATATTGAATACTGTATTGTTTTTAACACTTGATTGGGAGCCGCCCAGAGTGGTTGGGGAAACTCAGCCAGATGGGTGGGGTATAAATAATAAATTGTTATTATTTTATTATTATTGTTTAGTTGGAAAGGGGCAAGCGAAATGATCGAGCTGGTGGAATGAGAAAAGGTTCCAGTGTCTGGGACTTTTTAGTTTAGAGAAAAGGCGAATAAGTGGGGATATGGTAAAGGTGTGTGGAAGCACGTACTGCATGTAGAAGGTGGAAATAGAAGAAGTTTTTCCTCCATCGTTATACTGTAAATCATGGCTATTAAAGGACGCTGAAGGTTGGAAAATTCAGGACAGATTAAGACAATCCTCCTTTGAGCAGCGCATTGTTAAACTGTGGGACTCTCTCCCACATGAGGCAGATTGGGGGCCACCACCAAGAAGACCTCTCCTTTGTTTCCAGCCTCTGAACATCACTTGTAGGGGGGGCATGCACAAGTCGAAACAGGCTTGAAAGTGTCTAGGCAAATTTCAAGAGCCAAAGGGGGCTGGGAGGGATTTTTCAATGAGCTGGGACTTCTATGCTGCTTGGGAATCCTTCCTGAACATGTTCCAAGAATCTGTTTTATGCAAAGTCATATCACTCGTCCATTCAGCTCCATGGTGCCTATGCCATGGATGAGGAATGTGTGGCCCTCCAGCTGCTGATAGGCCACACTTGTCCGATTCCTTGACCGTTGACCCTGCAGGCTGGGGCTGATGGGAGTTGGAGTCCAGTAACATCTGGCAGGCCAGAGGCTCTTCATTCCTGGTCACAGTGTGCTTGCACCTCTCCAGGATTTTGGATTGGAAGTTTATTTTTATTATTTGCATTAATTTATTAAATTTATATACCACACTTCACTACAATATCTCAGGGCGGTTCACGGAAAAAAAGACAAGTTAAAAACAAGTAAATAATTTAAACAAAAAGAACTAAATAATTTAGCTTCCCACAGACGCACTGTAGAATATTAATCAGCCAAAGGCCTGGTTGAAGAAGAACATGTTTGTCTGGCGCCTAAAGACGTATAATGTGTGCTTAGGGAAGTTTTTAATGACTGATGTTTTAATGTATTTTTAATCTTTTGTTGGAAGCCACCCAGAGTGGCTGGGGAAACCCAGCCAGATGGATGGGATAGAAATTAATAATAATAATAATAATAATAATAATAATAATAATAATAATATTAATAATAATGGTCCCCGGCTCGCCTCCCTGGGGAGAGCATTCCACAGATGTGGAGCCACTGCAGAAAAGGCCCCATTTTTGTGTTGCCACCTTCTGGACCTCTCACGGAGGAGGCGCATGAAGAAGGGGCCCACATAGTGATCACAGTGTCCGGATCGGTGCATATGGGGAGAGGCGGTCCCCCTGAGCCATTTAAGGCTTTATAGGTCAAACCCAGCACTTCAAATTGGGCCCAGAAATTAAGTGGCAGCCAGTGCAAGGATCGGTGCAAGATGCTCAAACCGTCTTGCTCAACCTGGCCTGCCGAACTCTGTGCCGGCTGAAAATTCCAAACCGTCTCCAGAGGCAGCCCTGCAGTAATCTAGAGGTTACCAGTGTGTAGACAGGGTTAGGCCAAGGTGCTCTGCCACTGAGGTGAAACCCCTCTCTGAATGGTGAGGGTTGCCCACCCATCCCCGAAGAAGTGAGGGGCAAAGTTCATGGGTGAAATCGCTCTCTTAGGGAACCGTCGTGTCTCAGGGTCTCCAAGCAGAGATGGGGGGCTGGTGGCTGTGGTGTTTAAACAGGCCCCCAAGGCCACCCCCAGTGGGATTCGTTGGGGCTTCATGGCTGGGGCTGGGTCCCTGTGATTTAGTGCGATGGAAGCCATGGCCTGTGGGGTTCACCCAAGCCTTGCTACCTTTTGGGTTGGAGGCCGGGTGCTCTTGAGAATAAGCAAGGTTTCGTGCAAGAGTGGAGAATCTGCTATCATTCAGATGCTGTTGGGCTGAAGCTAACAAAAAAGGTGCTAGAATTAATATTACACACAAACAGTGTATATTTATCTTCGCACACCTATAAACATAAGCACCCCATTAAATCCTTAATAGGCCAATGCTAATATGCCAAACATAATAACACTATAAGCCAAACGTTTATTTGGTACTGCTCTGGTGTGTTGTTGAAAACATTACAATTCTACTAGTACAAATATTTCAAGGTCAGCCCTCCATCAAAACACCCTTTTTCTGATTTTCTCCATCTGCCCCCAAAGTAATTTGTATGTGTGTGTTTTTTTGAGGGGGGTGTCCCTTTTTCATCCTCTTGCCCCCTAACTTCCATCCTCCCTGGTAGGGCTGGGCGATGTTTTTCAGCATGATATATCACCAGCTAAACATCACAATATATTGATATATCACAGTGTCTGAAATAAGGATGGAGGTCTCACGGTTTTCCCCGCATTGTGATTTTTGCATAGCATAACACACACTCACGCACCATGATTCATAATTTATATCCGGGTCTAAAATCATGAAACCGATATCACAATATGGACCAGTTTTGGACAATATATTGCCCTTGCCTGCTGGTGCAGATGGAAATGGGATTCTAGCTCCTATTTTAGCAGGTCAACAGTACCACTGAATGTCCACTAGATGGAAGCTGCTGTGATTCACTCCTGGGACAAATATTTTCTCCCTGGGCTTTTTTAAAAGTGGGAAGATGGTGTGAGATAATTGGCTGTGAGGCTGGAGCCAGAGTCATGCACATTTCCTTCAAAATTCGCCTTTGTATCCTTTCTCCAGCCTTAACCTGACGTGCAACAGGTTTCACCAGCTTCGTAGTCATGAGGTCTAGAAACTTGGTGGTGTGCTTTTAATTGTTTGGTTAGAGTTTAGGTTCTTCGAAAGCTGAGGTTCTAGAATTGTACGACTGCCTGTATCACCGGTCAGAACTTTGGAACCGGTGCTGAGGTCGGTCCAGAGAGGTCCAGTCTGCTGCAGTGGTCGGATTCTGTAGACAGATGCAGCCGTGCTCAGCTCTCCTGTTTTAAAAAAAGAAAGCTCTCTGGGAAGCTGACTCCTTGCAGCATCGAGTTCAGACCAGCAGATGCCCTCTGTCAACAAGCATGGGGCTCGTCTGAGTTTGAGCTGCAGGGTGGCAGCCGAGCGTTGGAGAGTTTTCCAATTTGGTGTTGTCTACGAGTAATCTCTTAGTGCGGAGTGAGATAAGCTAAGAAGGACAGGAATTAAGACCGGGATGAGGGAGGGAAGGTACATTTATTTTTGGGCTATTTAGAGCATTTGTAACCTGCTCCTCGGCCAATAAGGCTCCCAGAGCAGCTTTCATCATCATCATCATTTGCAAACTTTATATACCGCCCTTCATCTGAAGATCTTGAGACGGTTCGCAAGATAAAAATACAGGATAGAAGCACAAAATAAATAGTAAAAACAATTGCCCTGCAGACTTACAATCTTTAAAAAAACAACCAAAAACCCACAGCACACAAGGAGAGAGGATCAGGGAGGGAAGAGGAAAACAAAAACCCAGGCAACAATATCTGAACAGTTGTTCCTCTAATATCCAGGTGCGGGATGTGCCTGTTGCATCTCTTGCAAAGCAGGTGGAAGGAGCCTTGCTTCCCAGCTCTCCCACGAATGGAGCGACTGCCCCCAAGTCACATAGCAATAGTTTCTGCAGGTTACAGGAGGGGGGGTTGTCCTCCCAGCCCTACTGGGAGACGCTGGGAATGGAACCTGGGACCTTTTGCATCCGAGGTGTGTGCTCTAACGTTTTGCTGCGGCCCTTGCCCAGACAGGTGTTGCTGGCTTGCCCAGTGCGTATCATTTCTCGCAGCCTCGCTCTCGGACTGCTGCAATCCAGGGCTTTTCTGTTGACCTGGGTTGGCTGATATCAGGGATGGGGAATCCCTTTCTGCCCGAGGGCCACATTCCCTTCCAGACCATGTTCTGAGGGCCACATGGCAGGGTTGAGCAGGGCTTGGGGGGGAGTGGGGGGAGTATCGAATGCAAATTAAATGCCTAGTTTCTACACATACTGGCCAATGGGATTTTTTTTTTTTTTTTTTTTAGATTTCTGGGACCCATCCCAGTCGCCCTCAATGGCTGGTGTGGGGGGTGGCCTGTGGAGAGTGTCAAGGGCCGGACAGGGCATCCTGGGGGGCCACATTCAGCTGCAGGGTCTGAGGTTCCCCACTAGGGCTGGGCAATATCTGGTTTTCAACATCATGATGTACCACAAGCTAAACATCGCAATACAGTCAGACCTCGGGTTACAGCCGCTTCAGGTTACGTTTTTTCAGGTTACGGACCACCGAAACCCAGAAGTACTGGAACGGGTTACTTCTGGGTTTCGGCGGACGCGCAGAAGTGCTAAATCGTGCTTTGCACATGCACAGAAGCGCTGAATTGCAACCCACACATGCGCAGACACAGGTTGTGAACGCTGCGGGTTGCGAATGTACATTCCGCACGGATCACGTTCGCAACCTGAGCGTCCACGATATACAGTGGTACCTCGGGTTAAGTACTTAATTCGTTACGGAGGTCTGTTCTTAACCTGAAGCACCACTTTAGCTAACGGGGCTGCTGTGCTGCCGCCACGCGATTTCTGTTCTCATCCTGGAGCAAAGTTCTTAACCCGAGGTACTATTTCTGCGTTAGTGGAGTCTGTAACCTGAAGCGTATGTAACCTGAAGCGTATGTAACCCAAGGTACCACTGTACAGTGCTACCTCTGGTTGCAAATGGGATCTGTTCCGGATCCCAGTTCGCAACCTGAGCAGAACGCAACCCGCATATGTGTATGTGCGCGACCTCATTTTGAGCGTCTGCGCGAGCGGCGAAACCCGAAAGTAATCCTTTCCGGTACTTCTGGGTCGCCGTGGGACACAACCTGAAAAAGCTCAACCTGAAGCAAACACAACACGCGGTATGACTGTATCACGATGTCTGGACAGTTTTTCCCGCATTGTGATTTTTGCCAGTGCCTGCTCTTGTGATTCGCTGCCTCCTGCAGGAGAGAGGGGAGAGCTGAACTGGCGCAGTTAACAGGACCTGCAGGAATTGGAGCAGCATTGGCTGGCATCATGTTTCCCCCCACATTTTGATTTTTGCATGCATCCCCCACCCCCCCAGTGATTCGCGATGTATTGCCAGGCCCAAAATTGTGAAACCAATACAGTGGTACCTCGGGTTAAGTATTTAATTCGTTCTGGAGGTCCGTTCCTAACCTGAAACTGTTCTTAACCTGAAGCACCACTTTAGCTAATGGGGCCTCCTCCTCCTGCTGCCGCACTGCCGGAGCACGATTTCTGTTCTCATCCTGAAGCAAAGTTCTTAACCCGAGGTACTATTTCTGGGTTAGTGGAGTCTGTAACCTGAAGCGTCTGTAACCCGAGGTACCACTGTATCACAATATGGACTTCAAACCTGTTTTGGATGAGATAGTGATCTATCACCCAGGCCTTTCTTTCCCCCCATTGATATGTTGGCTTAATCCTTACTACTTTCTGCAAAAGCAGATGGTTATAGGTTTGCCGGGTTACCCTCTTCTCCCCCCCCCCCCCGTTCCTTAAAGCGAAGCTGCTCAATATTTGTGGCATTTATTAGACTTGCAAACCAGAACATAAAAGCCACAGTAAAGGGAGCAGTTTGTAGTTTAGCTGACTCCGGCTTTCCTGGTCAGCTTCTGCAGAAGTGGATAGGTGTTCTAAAGGATTACTGAGCTCAAAAGCCTATCCACATAAAGATAGATGGATTGATAGACCCCGGAGGTGCAGCTGAACTGCCTGTCCCTGTTTCTGAGCTGTGCTCCTGCTGCCTGGTGTGCGTAGATTTTTAGCGCGAGTGCAGAAGAGGAATCGGCCTCCATGTTAGAACACGCTTATCAGTCCTGAACGGGCTTTGCTGGCCGGGGTAGCCTGGATTTCAGTTGCAATAAGGCCAAGCTCGCTGCTGCTTTTGTCTGCACCTGCTCTGTTTATCTAAGATAAAGCCAAGGGCTCCTGAGCTTTAAGAACAAGAGCCAAGCCCTTCCTGGCTATTCACATGCATGACCGGGGGTGGGGGTGGGGGGTGGGTGGGTTCTTTTTTTAAAAAGAACACCAATACAGTGGTACCTCAGGTTAAGTACTTAATTCGTTCCAGAGGTCTGTTCTTAACCTGAAACTGTTCTTAACCTGAAGCACCACTTTAGCTAATGGGCCTCCTGCTGCTGCTGCCCAAGTTCTTAACTTGAAGCACTATTTCTGGGTTAGCAGAGTCTGTAACCTGAAGCGTATGTAACCTGAAGCATATGTAACCTGAGGTACCACTGTACAAGCAGAACCACAGAAATAATACAAGGCCATGTGTAATAATAATAATAATAATAATAATAATAATAATAATAATAATTTATTATTTATACCCCGCCCATCTGGCTGGGTTTCCCCAGCCACTCTGGGCGGCTTCCAGCAGAATATTAAAATACAAAACCTATTAAACATTAAAAGCTTCCCTAAACAGGGCTGTCTTCAGATGTCTTCTAAAAGTCTGGTAGTTGTTTTTCTCTTTGACATCTGGAGTTCCACAGGGCGGGTGCCACCACAGAAAAGGCCCTCTGCCTGGTTCCCTGTAGCTTTGCTTTTCGCAGTGAGGGAACCGCCAGAAGGCCCTCGGCATTGGACCTCAGTGTCTGGGTAGAACGATGGGGGTGGAGACGTTCCTTCAGGTATACTGGACCGAGGCCGTTTAGGGCTTCAAAGTTCAGCACCAACACTTTGAATTGTAAAAGAAGAGAGAGAGAAACAGATATTTTCATCACAATTATCTTGGGGCCCAGAGCTGGATGTCAAAATAAGGTAGCAACCTTTCGCTACCCCGCTGTGCTGTGTGACGTTGATCTGCGGAACTCGCCGCCACAGGACGGGATGTGGTGGCAAGCGATTCTATTGGGCTGAAAGGAGCTGGGCAAACACTCTCAAGGGTTATGGCCAGCTGTTGCTGTTGATTTGCTACCTGCGTCCGGCATCAAACGCCTCTGTGTCCTTTTCCAGAGTCCTGCCCACTGCAGTGGGAAGGGGCTTCCGGCGGAAGCGGAGCTGATCAACGGGAGGCCGAGGCACCTGTCCGATCCCTTGGTGCCGAAGCGGCTGGAGGATGAGGCAGCGGCACTCCGACTGCTGGATCAGGGCCCCCTGCATCATTCAGCCTACATCCCAGTGCCCAGGCAAAGGTAGGGTCGTTGGAGAAAAGTTATTTGGGGTTTCTGGAGGGGGTAGTTCCTTCCTGAGTCTCATTTATTGCAAAGCTCATTGAATGGTGGGAATTGGAAGGAAAATGCACCGGTTTAGTGAAGGGCTGGTATCTTATCCATCTCTCGCAGTGGATTGCTTTGCTGCATTTGGAAAACCCTCGGGCCATGTCGTTGGCCTTGAGCGCTGGGGATTTCCCTGAAAACTAGTTTGGTGGCCGCAGCGGAGGAGCGCAGCTTGTTTTTGCTGCGGGCACTGCTTTCTCCAACTCCACTGCGAACATATTGACACCTGCTTTTCAGGATGGCTTGTAAGTTCTGCATTCCTCTGGAGGGTTTTGTCACCCTTCTGTTAAACCGTGGGTAGGCAAACTAAAGCCCAGGGGCTGGATCTGGCCCAGTCGCCTTCTAAATCCTACCCATGGACGGTCCGGGAATCAGCGTGTTTTTACATGAGTAGAATGTGTGTTTTTATTTAAAATGCATCTCTGGGTTATTTGTGGGGCCTGCCTGGTATTTTTACATGAGTAGAACGTGTGCTTTTTATTTAAAATACATCTCTGGGTTATTTGTGGGGCATAGGAATTCGTTCATCCCCACCCCCAATATAGTCTGGCCCTCCACAAGGTCTGAGGGACAGTGGACCGGCCCCCTGCTGAAAATGTTTGCTGACCCCTGTGTTAAACGTTGATCAGGATGGGTCCCCGCTGGGCGCAGCTGCCATTGCTTTTGTTCTCAACTTCTTAGTGTCCTTGGTGTTTGCCAGGGCTGCAGCCTCTAATTCAGGGGTCAGCAAACTTTTTCAGCAGGGGGCCAGTCCACTGTCCCTCAGACCTTGTGGGGCGGCTGGACTATATTTTTGGGGGGGAAATGAACGAATTCCTGTGCCCCACAAATAACCCAGAGATGCATTTTAAATAAAAGGACACATTCTACTCATGTAATAATAATAGTAATAATAATAATAATAATAATAATAATAATAATAATAATAATAATAATTTATTATTTATACCCCGCCCGTCTGGCTGGGCTTCCCCAGCCACTCTGGGCGGCTTCCATAAAAACCAAAAATACACTAAAATATCACAGATTAAAAACTTCCCTGAACAGGGCTGCCTTAAGATGTCTTCTGAATGTCAGGAAGTTATTTATCGCTTTGGCATCTGATGGGAGGGCGTTCCACAGGGCAGGCGCCACTACCGAGAAGGCCCTCTGCCTGGTTCCCTGTAGCTTTGCTTCTCGCAATGAGGGAACCTCCAGAAGGCCCTCGGCGCTGGACCTCAGCGTCTGGGCAGAACGATGGGGGTGGAGACGCTCCTTCACACACACTGATTCACAGACAGTCTGTGGGCCGGATTTAGAAGGCGGTTGGGCCGGATTTGGCCCCTGGGCCTTAGTTTACCTAAAGGTAAAGGGACCCCTGACCATTAGGTCCAGTCGTGGCCGACTCTGGGGTTGCGGCGCTCATCTTGCTTTATTGGCCGAGAGAGCCTGCGTACAGCTTCCGGGTCATGTGGCCAGCATGACTAAGCCGCTTCTGGCGAACCAAAGCAGCGCACTGAAGCGCCGTTTACCTTCCTGCCAGAGCGGTACCTATTTATCTACTTGCACTTTGAGGTGCTTTAGAACTGCAAGGTTGGCAGGAGCAGGGACCGAGCAACGGGAACTCACCCCGTCGCGGGGATTCAAACCGCTGACCTTCTGATCGGCAAGTCCTAGGCTCTGTGGTTTAACCCACAGCGCCACCCCCGTCCGTTAAGTTTACCTACCCATTCTCTAATTCAGATGTTAGCAAACTTTTTCAGCTGTGGGCCGGTCCACCATCCCTCAGACCATGTGGGGGGCCGGACTATATTTTGGAGGGGGGGAAAATGAACAAATTCCTGCGCCCCACAAATAACCCAGAGATGCTTTTTAAATAAAAGGACACATTCTACTCACGTCAAAACACACTGATTCCTGGACCGTCCGCGGGCCGGATTTAGAAGGTGATTGGGCCGGATCTGGCCCCCGGGCCTTAGTTTACCTACCCATGCTCTCATTCAACCCCTGGTTGAAGCAGGGACCTGGGAGAGCTTCTTTGCCCTCACACCTGGCAAGAGGTGTTGCAACACTGAGTTCTCCGTTCTGGAATCCCGGACGGCCTTTTCCAGGACGCTGTATTATGTTCCCCCTCCTGGTTTTCTATTCCCTCTTCGCACTCCACCCCCCCCCCCCAGCTCACCAGAACCAAACACACTCATCAGTCTGTGGCGTCTGAAAAGGAGTTTTCTCTTTGTATTTGTGGTTAAGGTACATAGACTGTTGCTATGATCTGTTGGAAGGCGGTGGTTTTTATTCTGATGGAGCGTAGAAAAGTTGTCCTGCCTAGAGGTGGCACCTTAGAATCCTACCTTTGCTTACCTGGAGCAGTTGAGTTTTGCAGAATCGAGGACAGTGGGGATGCTATCTTCAGCCAGGGTAGGATGAAATTGCTTTCTGGAGACCATACCTCTGTGTTGAAATTTGCCCCCTTATCAATATCTGCCAGTCTCGTGGCCATGCCAATCGGCTTCATGCCACAGCTGATATTTTTTCCTCCGCTGATGTAATAATATGAAGAAACACCCTTAATGGTCAAAGTGCACCCCACACTTTAACACCTGCGGCTTTTTAAACTTGTAAGTGTGTGTGGGGTGTGTTTGTTTATTAATATGCTGCGCAGTTTTGTGATTTTATGTCGTAAACCGCTCTGTGATCCTTTGATTAAGGGTGGTATAGACATTGAATAAATAAAGCAATAGTAAATAATTAACTTGTTGGGTTCTTAAGAAGCAACCTTGAAATGTAGAAGGAGATATATAATATTTCTGGACATATGGAAAAACCCAAGGGGTGGGGTGGGTGGGTGGGTTGGAGAATCGGATTTTGGAAGGGAAATTGACTTTATGCAAATATATCCTTTCTTATAATACCTAAATTTCCTCTTAACATTTGGTGTATGGTGAATAACTTGAGTCAGCCTCTACGGTTGTACTGTATGGCATATTTATTGAATTTTTAAATCTTGCATATTTTTATTTATTTATTTAGAAAATTTATATCCTGACTATTGATGGAATGATCATCGAGACAGCTTGCAATACACTTTAGTAGCATACATAAACTCCAGATGGAAGGAAGTTAGACTTTCTGGGGTCTGTGGGGCTTATTTCCAGGCAGGTGTGGAAAGAATTGCAGCCATTGTCTTACTGAAACAATAATTCTAAATTTATCACATGTCCGAGATGAAACTGCAGGTTGCTGCTCTAAGTATATCTTAGTTCTTGCCAGTAGGAAAAACAGAAATGATGAACGTTTCCATGAAAAAGGAAAAAGAAAGAAAGAGTTACCTGGGCTTAGAAACAGTATGTAAGAATGCAGAGATGGAAAATAACTAAGGATGCATTGACACCGTATATATATAATCATGGCTTTCCTAAAAGAATTCTGGGAACTGTAGTTTCTTCAGGATGCTGTGAGTTGTTAGGAGACTCTTAATCCTCTTCCAAAGCTACATTTACCAGAGTTTGTAGGGAAGAGGGATTGACTGCTAAACCACTCTGAGAATTACATATCTGGGAGAGGAATAACAAACTACACTTACCAGAATTCTTTGCGAGAGGGGAGCCATGACTGCTTAAAGTGTAATCACAGGGCTTTAAATTCATGATGAGAATATGGCCTACATTCAGAATAGCTGGTTTTTGCCGCAGTTTCTATGTTTACTCGGGAGCAAGTTCCACCAAGTTCAGGCATGTCCAAAGTCCGTTTTGGGGGCCCAATCCGGCCCCCCGGCCAGTTTTTTGCAGCCCCTGTGACAGTTTATTTATTGTAGTCAAATCCTAAAAAAAGAAAATTCCCCAAAAAATTCAACAGCTTAAACCCTAAAAAACAACTCAACAACAACTTCTATTTCTTCTTTTTAATATAATTTTTTTATTGACCAAGCAAAGTCTTAAAATACATGCAGTACCAGCAAACAAACATAGAATTTTTTGAGAGTATACATACCAAAGAACAAAAATAAAGCAAAATAGAAAAGGGGGGGGAGAAAAAAAGAAAAGAAAAGAAAGAGGAATAAAAGTATGAATAGAGTAAAAAACATAGTAGTATCTCGTATTTCAGTCAGCAAAAAAAAGAAACTTTGGACTATTAAAAGCGCATCGACTTTGGTTGGCCCTCATGCATATTCACTTCATCAAATCTGGCCCTCTTAAAAGCAAAGCACTGTCGCCTGTGCGTAATGACGCCAGTGAGATGCAAAACCTTACTAGAAAGCTCAGCTGAATATTCACAGTGTATTCCTGCTCCTTGGTTATATTACACAAAGGTTTTGCTTTGTTTATGTTCTACTCCACCCCGGAAAATAATGTGCTGCGTCCCGGGCTTTGAGAGCAAAGTTCCCTTTGCAGAATGGGACTTCCCCTCCCCTTAGGGACCTCCCCCCCCCCAATGCTTTGGGGAAGGTTTTGAGGGTGCACAGAAGGGGGAAGTTCTGTTGTGCAAGCAGAAGTCCGTTGCACGAGGGGCTCTGGAAAGGCCCAGATTTATCCTTGGAAAATGTGAGTGCAACTCCGTTAGTCAGCGTCCAAAGTATTTTGATTCTGAACTTCCAGGGGACTGGGATGTCTTGTAAAACAAAAATCTACCCTTTTCCCCTTATGGGGTATCCAAGAGCCCATGTAGAGTCCTTACATAGGTTCCTTATTGGTAGGAGAAAATAACAGAGGCCAACCGGAGAATATTGAGAAGCAAAGCAGCTCGTAAACCTGATGTTTATTGATCTGTTGCAACAGGGTCCTCACTCACCACACGCAGGAGGGAGGAGGAACCCAGAACAATGGCGCGCAAGGCCTTATATAGACTTTTGAAATTGCCACCCTGCAGATCAAGACCACCCCCAGAAACATCATACATACATCAGAGAAGGGGTGTAGCTCAAGACCACCCCCCCCAGATAAATCATACCTACCCTACACCACAGAAAAGGTGGTCTACAGCAGAAATCCGAGTGCTTTGTTTACCTCCTATCTTCCAGGTTACCTGTTTAATGGTCACTTGATTGGATTGCCTGGGTAGCCTGGCCAGTCTTTTGTAATGATAAATACTTAGTTCCTGAGCCAGGTCACAGCCTCACACCCTATTCATATCCCAAATGTGCCCTTAAGACAGGATTTGTGAGGAAAGAGACAATGGGGAGGTTTCCCACTTTGACCTTGCAGAGAAATCATGAGCTCAGTTTGGGAATCAAAATGGTTTCAGGTTGGTCTTCCTGTGCTGATCTATGTATGTGCTTGGATGGTACACTTATGAACATTTAACATATATCTTAAGACCTCAAAATTCCTATCACATCCCCGTGGGTCCCTGCGGAATAAAGGAAGGAGTCCAGCCACCGGCTGTAGACTAAAGTTATTGCGCAGCAGGTTCAAAGACGAATTTTTAACCCCAAGGATGGGGTGACAAGGACTTTTAAAAGTTTCCCACCATATCCCAGAATACAGTTTGTACAGCATCTGTTATGTATTGAGTTGAATAGGATCCAAAAGGCAGCAGTCTGATTGGTCCTAGAACAATAGGGTCCAGAATGCAGCAGTCTGATTGGTCCACAGGAGCCACCCAATCCAGCTCCAGGTGGAAGTGAATCCGCAACCTGATTGGCCTACAGGTGAATCCCAGAATTAACCAATCACGTGGGGCCCATTGTGTAAATAATGTATATAAAGCAGAAATTCTGGGGGAACTTCCATTCCTCACTACTATGAACTGAATAAAGAGTATGAAATCCATTCTCAACTCCGAGTATATTTCAGCATCATTGCTGCATCACTGACATGTCACAAAAGGGGAGGGGTTAACCTTGGCAAACATGTCCAGACAAGTCCTTGGTACATGCCTGACAGGCATGTCAGGGCAAAACCCAGGTATAAGATTAGCATAGGCAAACACCTCTGAAGTCCCGCCACCCAAAGTACAATAGAACTTCCTTTGCATGCCTGGACCCCTTGGCAAGTCCGGTGATGGGATTAGGCTTTCCTTGGCCAACAATCAGCTCAGCAATTGTCACCTCTGGGCACTTCCTGAGGTAGGAGGTGTGTATACATGGAGGAAAACGGGACACGGGTGGCGCTGTGGGTTAAACCACAGAGCCTAGGACTTGCCAATCAGAAGGTCGGCGGTTCGAATCCCCACGACGGGGTGAGCTCCCGTTGCTCGGTCCCTGCTCCTGCCAACCTAGCAGTTCGAAAGCACAAAAGTGCAAGTAGATAAATAGGTACCACACCGGTGGGAAGGTAAACGGTGTTTCCATGCACTGCTCTGGTTCGCCAGAAGCGGCTTAGTCATGCTGGCCACATGTACACAGCTGTACGCCGGCTCCTTCGGCTAATAAAGCGAGATGAACGCTGCAACCCCAGAGTAATCCGCAACTGGACCTAATGGTCAAGGGTCCCTTTACATGGAGGAAACTGGCAAAGGAGTTGATTTTATATGATTTTTAAAGCGAGGTAACTTCTCTGAGCTGTCAAGTCGAAAGGATGCATTTATGCATAATATTTGTAACATTTAACAACTTTAAAGATGTGGGCCCCCCCCCCACGTAATTTCCGTAACAATCTAGGGCTTGGATATGTTGATTTATGGCTGTGAAGCTGCACTTGAAAGTAAGTGGGTGACATTTTTGTTGAAATCCTGGGCGCCAGAGGGTTTGGCAGCAGTGCCTGTCTCTTCCTAAGACTAATGGGAACAGGGTAGATTTCCCTCTGTCCATTGAAGGCTTGATTGTCTGGGACCTGGTGCAGGGCCTTCACTGCTGTGGCTCCCAGATTGTAGAACTCCCTGCCTCAGTGTGCCCAGCAGGCCCCAGGTCAAATAGCATTCTGGTACATAGTAAAGACTTTTTTTTTTTTGGTTTGCCAAGTGTTTTATGAATATTTTCCTACACACTCTCCCCCCCCCTTCAGTGTGCCTGGCTGTGGTTTCCTCTTATTGCCACGTGGCATTTTGTGTTATCCTGCGATTGTGAGCTGCCTTGAGCTGAAAGGCTGATAAGTAAACATTTTGATTAATTAAATGAAAAGTATACACAGGAGGTGGGACGCGGGTGGCGCTGTGGGTTAAACCACAGAGCCTAGGACTTGCCGATCAGAAGGTTGGTGGTTCGAATCCCCGCAACGGGTTGAGCTCCCATTGCTCGGTCCCTGCTCCTGCCAACCTAGCAGTTCGAAAGCACGTCATAGTGCAAGTAGATAAATAGGTACTGCTCTGGCGGGAAGGTAAACTGCATTTCCATGCGCTGCTCTGGTTCGCCAGAAGCGGCTTAGTCATGCTGGCCACATGACCCGGAAGCCGGCCAATAAAGCAAGATGAGCGCCACAACCCCAGAGTCGGTCACGACCGGACCTAATGGTCAGGGGTCCCTTTACCTTTTATACACAGGAGAAGACGTCTTGCAAACTTGTTCAGCTTGTGTAATGTTCTGCGGGTTGCAGAATCCCGCTTTTCTGCTTGCAGAATTTGGGTTCCTGAGGGGTGGTTGCTGTGAGCTGTTCTTCTTCTGCAGACAATCCCATTTCATACTCCCATGTATGTCCCAAATTATTGTGCCCCCTGAGTTCTCTGCCTTCAGAGTTTTCAGTTTAATGGGGGTGGGCTGGCATAACTGAGTGCTGGAACGATGGAGGGAGCCGAGTTCGATTTCTGACATCTCCCGGGAACAAGGCTGTCCCTGAGACCCCGAAGAACCATTGGCAATTCGAGCAGAGCTAGGTGGATCGCTCAAGAGCGACAGGCCACAGTTCATCTGTAGAGCCCATGCTTCGGGTGCAGCAAACATCTGCTTCAGTCTTCTGTTGAAAGGATGTTGTTTGAGGCCAGGGTGGATTTGATTTAAATCACGATTTAAATCACTGGTCAGTAAGACTTGATTTAAATCCATTTTTTTAAAGACTCATTCTTGCTGGTATAACCTTAATATTTACAACCAGATGAAGGTTTCATTTCTGGAATAATAAATTTTCAGAGTAGTTTTTACAGTTACATCAAAAATTACTGATTTGGTTATAATTATGGCATTATTGTAAGGTTTAATAAGTTAACTGTTTTTATTTGGACAACTTTTCTGCCGTGCTTTATTGGAAAGGGAAAAGCCATCATTTCCTTAATAACAATAACAGCAATAACATTATAGCATATGTATACATGTTTGTTAGCTGATGTGGTTCAACATTTTTTATTTTTTTTTTATAAAAAAGAACAGACTGAGTTCTTAGCACACATGAAAAACTTAAAGCAAATCCTTATTTCCTGATGAATAGCCTTTGGACTCTAATGTAACTTGAATAGGAAACTATCTTTGGAAAGATTTTTGCGCCAAAAGCATTTTATTTTAATCCGATTTAAATTTTTTTAAAAAATTAAATCCGATTTTTAATTTATTTATTTTTAAATCTTTGATTTTTATCCACCCTTTTATCTCCACATTCAAGTTCCCAAGGCCTCCAGGTCTCTGAACCTGCCCTTCCTCTGCCCCTCCTGTATAAGCTGTCAGCCCCATGCTTGTGGCGGGCACTCTCGGCTGCAGCAGGCTTGTGCAGGCCGTGCCCTGCGGTGCCGCTTGTGAGCTCCCCGAGCTGGCAGTGCGATGCATGCTGGCAGGCTGCATCACTTTTCGTGCCGGGGGAAGCACCTGGGCTAAAAATAGGCCTTAAAGCAGGCTGCAAATTATGTGTGTGTTTAATCTTCTTGGATTACAGGCAGAGGAGGTGCTGCTTCGCTTTGCTGTCTGCCGGAGCCGAGAGCGGCAGGACGCCACTTCCTCTGCCCGCGGGTGTGTGTGTGTGTGTGTGGACTGCTGTTAAGCAAGGCGGCCGTGGCTGGAGCGCCACCTGGTGGGATGGCGATGCCCTGCCTCCACAGCTGGAGTTAAGAGAGTTTCGTTGGAGAATTTTGGAACGGCCAACGGCAGGAATGCACAAACTCCCATGATTTCCCAAAAACAGAAGCGGGGCGGGGAGGGACAGATTGTGAAGATGTTGGAGCATATCGATTTGCAATTGGTACTTTGCTGCGTTTGACGAATTGCACATGTCCAGATCTTGGCCGTGTTTTAAGCAGACTGGTTGAAAAGCCAACTTAGCAAGTTGGGAAGTGAGTTTTCAGGCACCAGCATGGTCCCCAAGATTACTGTCTGTTATTGCCAGCAGCAGGCACCAATGGCTTAAGTTTATGCTGTTGTGTTTATGGTTTGCTCTTAGTCTGTATGCTGAAAGGAGACTGTAACTGAAACTGCATTAGGTAAAGGTAAAGGGACCCCTGACCCTTAGGTCCAGTCGTGGCCGACTCTGGGGTTGTAGCGCTCATCTTGCTTTATTGGCCGAGGGAGCCGGCGCACAGCTTCCGGGTCATGCGGCCAGCATGACTAAGCCGCTTCTGGAGAACCAGAACAGTGCACGGAAATGCCGTTTACCTTCCTGCTGGAGTGGTACCTATTTATCTACTTGCACTTTGACGTGCTTTCGAACTGCTAGGTTGGCAGGAGCAGGGACCGAGCAACGGGAGCTCACCCCGTCGCGGGGATTCGAACCGCCGACCTTGTGATCGGCAAGTCCTAGGCTCTGTGGTTTAACCCACAGCGCCACCCGCGTCCCTTGAACTGCTGGCATCAGGATGTGCGCTCTGCACATGCTGCACTCTGCAGCAAGCAATGCTTCCAAATCCCAGTTGCTGGAAAACACAGGAGGGGAGGGAGGGCGATTGCGACTCGGGTCCTGCTTGCTGGTTCCTGCAGGGTGGGTCCGTTGCGAGAACACTTCAGCTTTCAAGTCTTTAAGGAGATGTTTTTATTTTGAATTACAACACAGCTTTATAAAGAATAGTACAGTGGACGCTCGGGTTGCGCGTGTGATCCGTGCGGGAGGCATGTTCGCAACCCGCAGTGTTTGCAACCCACAGCGGCGCGTCTGTGCACACGTGGGTTGCGATTCGACATTTCTGCACATGCGCAAAGCACGTTTTAGCACTTCTGCGCATGTGTGACGGCCGAAACCCGGAAGTAACCCGTTCTGATACTTCCGGGTTTCGGTGCGTCCATAACCTGAAAAAATGAAAAACCTGAAGCGTCTGTAACCCAAGGTATGACTGTATATGGTAATCCAGACCTAACTCAAGCTTGTTTCCTCCTGCTCCGGAGGGTAGGACTCGAACCCGTGGCTTCCAGTTAGAAAAAAGGAGATTCCAACTAAACATCGGGAAGTAGTTTCTGATGGCAAGAGCTGTTCAGCAGTGGAACGGTCTCCCTTGGAAGGTGGTGGAGCTTTTAAGCAGAGGTTTTGTTTGTGTGTGCGCGCATTTCTCCACGATACTTTAGTTAAGAAATTCCTGCCTTGCGGGTGGGTTGGACTAGATGACCGTTGGGGTCCCCTCTATAGGTTCCATGAAAGTGATGCCATTCTTATGTTTACGTGTAGGGCTTGTTGAACGGTGGAGGCGGTGGAGCTGCGCACCACACAAGCTTTTGCAGGAAGGAAGCAGGTCTCTGAGCCAAAACTACCCGGTTGCAAAACGTCCTCTGTTCCCTTCCTCCCTCTCCTCTCCACCCCCATCCCGGACTTTGGCTGAGGAGTGTGTGTCTGTAGGCTTGTGGAAGCTCCTAAGAGAGGGGCGCATACCCCCCCCCCCTCTCTCTCTCTCTCTCTCTCTCTCTCTCTCTCTCTCTTTTTCTGTGTGTACATGTGCCCACCAGTGCAGGGCGGAAGGACTGAACTCTCCCTTCCAGGGACTGGGTAACTTGATACTTGACCGTCCCGGAGTGCTGTTCATCCCAGAGGGTTGCCTCTGGGCTCCTGCAATGCAGAGCGGTCTAGAGAGACTTGTTAAGGCATTGCTGTGTGGTAGTAAACAGCTCAGCTTGGCCCCTGGCCCACTTGGCTCCCTCTGTCTCCCTGTTCCTGCCCGGTGCGCTGGGCGTGTTTGCGCACTGGGTGTGCAGCCTCATTTTCCTTTTGTGTGCCTGGAGGGTTTGGGGTGGGGAAGGAAGCAATTTATTCTCTCTCTCTTTCCCTCCACTGCAAATCCCGCCCCCCCCCCAAATCCACCTTTTCTATAAACCAAGTTCCTAAACATATGTGGAACTGCAATGCCACGTGAGGGAGATGAATAAACACCCAGCAATAAAAGATAAGGGGAGAGGATTTACCCTGGCAAATTATTGGTCAGAATTGCAAATACCCAAATACGCTAGATTCACCGTGCCGCCACCTGCCTTATTGCAGGGCAGATTCGAGGGTAAACCATATGTGGAACGAATCTGCCCCTGCGGCTTGATGGAGGTAGAAACTGTCTCTCACATCTTGTTACACTGCCGTTTCTACGGGGATCTACACTCGGTATTTATCACTCCTGTTATACAAAAATCTCCAAATGGGTCCGAACTTCAATGTCTAAAACTCCTGGTAGAGGACAAGGATGTAGAGATCATGCTAAGGGTGGCCAAATTCTGTGCGACTGCCATAAAACTTAGGGAACAAGCTGTATTACCAAAAAGGTTTTAAATGACAATTCCAGGTTATATTTTAGTGATCAAGATTTAATATATATTTAACTGCCGCTATATCTGAATTTTCTCTGTTATACCCAATTGCAATTCAATGTATCCCTGTTGTGTTCTATGATTTTCCTGATACTGTGAGTGAGTCTGAACTGGTCTGTGACTGTAGTAATAAAATTCATTCATTCAGTTCCTAAACATTCGACAGCTAAGCCTAAGTCCGCATAACTTGGAAGGGCGAGGGTGTTACGGGTCTGTTTTGTTCTTGTTTTTATTACGTATTTTGAGTTCTTATCTTGTATTTTTATGCTGCGAACTACCCTGAGTTCTTCAGAAGAAGAGCGGTATACCAATTTAATAAACAAACAAATAACTGCCCTGAACTGTGTCTTCCCCTGTGTCGAATGAAAGACTTGTATGTTCCTTGGGGCAGAGACCTGTGTGAAAGTGGCGTGTAATTGGATGGTGCCATATATATATATTCCTTTCAGGTTAAATAAGGGGTGGATTAAATTAATTTGATGGATACATACCCTGAGCTTCTTAAGTAGATGTGCGTTATAATCCTGGGAGTTATAGTTTTAAGGGCGCTGAAAGTTGTTAGGGCACCCCGTTCCCTGAGCTACAAAATAATATTAATAATAATTTTTTATTACCGTCAAAGACCAGCTCAGGAGCTCCAATTCTCAGAGTGGCTTAACTGTTCATCCCTCTTCCCAGGGAACTCTGGGAACTATAGTTCTGGGAGGGGAAGAGGGGTCACCGAACAACTCTCAGCACCCACAGCAAGCTACAGCTCCCAGAATTGTTTGGAGCAAGCCTTGACTCTTGAAAATGGTGTGCTGCTGCTTTAAATGTACGGTGCGAATGTGGCCTCGCCTTGGTTCAAAAGATTCTCTAGTTTGCAGGTTCGGTCCCCGTACGGGACAGCTGCATATTCCTGCATTATTATTTTTTTGAATAATATTTATTAAAGTTTTGAAAGTTACAGAAAGGAAAAAGAAAAAGAATTAAACATAACAAAACCATACAATACAAAAACAAAAATATTACATATACATGACAAAAATAAAACAAAAACAATTTAAAAAAAGAACAAAGAAACACAACCTATACTTTCAATGTTATTAATTTTCTTTTACTTGTTTCAGTGACCTCCTCACACCTCCCTTTTTTTGTATTCCACTTCAATTAATTGTTTCAGCAAATCCTTTCCATCTTCCTCAAACTTCTGTCCTATCATTTAACTTAACAAATTCTAACATTATTTTTTCCTTTAATCCAATTACAATCTATTATACTTAATTCTTTATAACATTTTTGCTAAAGCCATGTAACTTCATTCCAACATCTTTCTAACATTCCTTAATTTTACAATATTTCTGTAGATAATCTTTAAATTTCTTCCAATCTACTTCCACCGACTCTTCTCCCTGGTCTCGGATTCTGCCAGTCATTTCCGCCAGTTCCATGTAGTCCATCACCTTCATCTGCCATTCCTCCCTGGTGGGTAGATCTTGTGTCTTCCAGTACTTTGCAATAAGTATTCTTGCTGCTGTTGTAGCATACATAAAGAAAGTTCTATCCTTCTTTGGCACCAATTGGCCGACCATGCCCAGGAGAAAGGCCTCTGGTTTCTTCAAAAAAGTATATTTAAATACCTTTTTCATTTCATTATAAATCATTTCCCAGAAAGTCTTAATCCTTGGGCATGTCCACCAAAGGTGAAAAAATGTGCCTTTGGTCTCTTTACATTTCCAACATTTATTATCGGGCAAATGGTATATTCCTGCATTGCAGGGGGTTGGACTAGATGACCGTTAGGACCCCTTCCAACTCTACAATTCTTTTTTTCTTCAAATAATCTTTTTAGTTTTTCAATTAGATCCTCCACATACACCTATTGTATTACATTTTACATTTATACTTGCTCTTCAGAGCTGACTTCCCTCCTTCCTTCTTCTGTTTTTTTATATCACATCTAATTTTATCGCATTATTTTCTTCCATTTTATATATTGTTATTCATTTTCCATATTTGTCCATAGTGTATCCATAAACAAATAAGTCCTCATGTTTATGCAATTCTTGTTGTCTGTCTGTACATGTATTCATTTACAACTGCTGTTACATTAGTTTCCTTATTATTTTCATTATCCATCACTTTTCTTAATCTTTCCTGTTATGAGGTTTGCTTCATATTCTACTGGTTTTACAGTTTCATCTTATCTTTCCTATATACAACATAGATTTCACCCATTCTTTTTGAAATGTTTCCTTGCCCTGCTGTCGAATTTTCCCTGTTAGTTTGGCTATTTCTGCATATTCCATTACCTTCTGTCACCATTCTTCTACCGTTGGTAATTGCTGCTGTTTCCAAACCAACTCTCCAATTCTATGACTATCCCAAAGCTTACTCCGTGACCCATATGAGAGGCTATCTTTTCCCTCCTCAAATTTTTAAATTGATTTTCCAAAATTTTAAAACAAACAAACATACATAAATCTTATCTGTACTTAATCCAATCTTCATAACATTGTTGGGTGACTTCCTCTAGTCCCCCTGGCTGAATTTCAGTGTATATCATCGTAACAAACTGAATTTCTCATAAAATTGACTTAATCACTTAACATCATTCTTTTCATTCTGACTTTAAACATTTTATTCTCTTAACATCACCTGTTTAAATCCTGAGCCTATCTGGTATTTGCAAGTTTTCCCAATTAAGTTGTCTTAGCATATTTAACTAAATAGTCTTTGAATTTCATCTATTCCTTCTGGTACTCCTCCTCCTTCTGGTACTCCTCCTCTCCTGGGCTTGATCACATAGATGGGTGGAAATTCCTATTAATGCGGTTAGATTGTGATTACATTCCTGTGCACGCTTACCTGGAAGCAAGTTCCATTGAACTTTGCCATAGGATTGGTCCGCGTGTCCTGAATCATTTTTGGACAGCTCTTTACCGATGAGAACACTTGTTGTGGAGTTGCAAAGCAGTAGAAATTGCCCCTGTGTCACAGCAGGTGATCAGGCTTCTAGCTTTCTGCCATTTGCAGTTTAAGCTGTAGGCTTTTTTTCCTCCCTCTCTCATAACACTAGGATTTGCGGACTGCCAGGGAAGGTGAAAGTTGGAACGTTCAGGGCAGATAAAAGAATTTCTTCACGGAGCATGTTGTGGAACTGCGGAACTCTCTGCCACAGGAGGGCAGTGGTGGCTGCCAACTTGAGATTGCTATGAAAGATGATAGGGCAAATTTCTGGAGGAGAGGGGAGCAATGGCTGCGTGCCACAGTTGGAGGCAGCAACGCTTGGACTACTGCAATGCGCTCAACGTGGGGCTACCTTTGAAGGTGTCCCGGAAACTGCAATTAAACCAGAATGCGGCAGCTAGAATGGGGACTGGGAGTGGCCACCGAGACCATATAACACCGGTCTTGAAAGATCTGCATTGGCTCCCAGTACGTTTCCGAGCACAATTCAAAGGGTTGGTGCTGACCTTGAAAGCCCTAAACGGCCTCGGTCCAGTATACCAGAAGGAGCGTCTCCACCCCCATCGTTCTGCCCGGACGCTGAGGTCCAGCGCCGAGGGCCTTCTGGCGGTTCCCTCATTGCGAGAAGTGAGGTTACAGGGAACCAGGCAGGGGGCCTTCTTGGTGGTGGCGCCCGCCCTGTGGAACACCCTCCCTTCAGATGTGAAGGAAATAAGCTATCTTATCTGTAAAAGACATCTGAAGGCAGCCCTGTTTAGGGAAGTTTTTAATATTTAATGCTGTATTGTTTTAACACTCGATTGGGAGCCTCCCAGAGTGGCTGGGGAGACTCAGCCAGATGGATGGGGCATTAATAATAATAATAATAATAATAATAATAATAATAATAATAATAATGCTTCTGAATGCCACTTTCTGGAAACCACAAGAAGAGAGGGCTCTTGTGCTCGGATCCTGCTTCTGGGTTCCCATAGAGCAGGGGTGTCCGAACTATTTTCAAAGAGGGCCAGATTTGATGAAGTGAACATGCCTGAGGGCCGACCAAAGTTGACCTTTTTTAAGGATTGAACTTGTTGAGCTTTTTTAAGGATTTGACCCCAATAAATCAATTGCCAGATAAAACTGGCCCTCAGAATGGACTTTGGACACGCCTGCTTTAAGTGATCTGTGTCGCTTATTGCCCCCCTCAGAAAGGCGTGAGACGTTTGGTGAGGAATCTCCTTGAAGTGGCACTTCTGTGGGATCTCCTCTGGAGTGCCATGTTTATTTCTGCAGAGAAAAGTGTCTCACTTTTCTCTGTTCAATCCTCAGAACAGACAAGGATGTGAGCAATTGTGTGGGCAGAGACATGGCCGTTGCCCTCCAGCTGAGGAGTTTCCCCGCTCTTTTTCTCCCTGAAGGTGCCAGAATATAAGGATTAAATTGCCTCCCTTTAGAGATTTCCCCCCAAAGTTGTTGAGCTCCTTTTTTAGGGTTAAAATGGTTGACCTTCTTTTAGAATTTTATCCCAGGAAATTAACTGCCACTGGGGCCGGATTAAAATGACCGGCAGGCCGGATTAGGGATTTTGGATGTTCCTGCTGTAGAGGCATCTGGCTGGCCCCTGTGAGAACAGGATGCTAGACCAGATGGGCCTCATCCGGCAGAGCTGCATAGGATCACAGGATTGTAAGGGACCCTGAGGGATCCTCTAGTCCAGTGTTTCCCAATCTTGTTCCTCCAGCTGTTTTTGAACTACAACTCCCATCATCCCTGACTAGCAAGACCAGTGGCAAGGGATGATGGGAATTGTAGTCCAAAAACAGCTGGAGGCACAAGATTGGGAAACACTGCTCTAGTCCACCCCCAGCAATGCAGGAATATGCAGCCGTCCTGTACGGGCCAAATCCTGTGAACTTGGCATTATCCAACCAGCTGGGGTCTTCCAGTGTGCTTGGATAGCAGGGCCATAACTTATTCTGCAGCCTCCAGTCCTAAATATGGCCTTAAGAGCCTTGGCAAATGGTGCAGGACCCAAAACGAACTGTTGCAAACGGGCCTCTCTTTTAAAGTGAAAAGCCTGCATGGTTTTCTTTGCAACTTGGTTGCTAAAGGCCTGGAAACAGGACGTTCCATTTCTGGCCTTTGCTTTCTCCAACTTGGATGTTTGGCAGCTGCTTCCCGCAGCTTGGAGGGAAGAGAAATGCATTATTTGTTTGTCCTTTCTGGGATCATGAGCTGCTGCTGCTACAGGAAGTCATGTGGGAGTTGAGAGCAGAGGTTCTCCATCTCTGGGATGGAGGGGAGCCCAGATTTCGCACTAGGCTGTCAAATCGCTCAGGCACCAGCTTCCCATTGGCTGGTGCGGCTCAGCAGGAGGGGGGTGATAGGCTGTGAGTTTGGGAGGGAGGAGTCTTCATGCCATTGTTTACACTTGTGCACCGGGGAGCCCTTTGACCCCTTATCTGAGCAAAGCTTCCTGGAGCAGGCCTTTCCGCAAGCCCAAGATGGCTTGGACAGCCTCTGCAGCGTGGAATGTGTGAGCAGGGTGTTGCCTACTTAAAAAATTAAAATTAAAATTAAAATTTGCACCCAGGCAATCCAGATTTTGTGCTGAGCACAGCCAAATTCTGCAAGTGGCAGAAATTAGTTTTGCATAGCTTCTCCCACTTTGCATAATATATTTTGACGGCTTCTAGATTTTCTCTCTCCAGAGCAAGTGTGCTGGGGAGTGTGGCAATGGACTAGGCTTCCTTCCCCGCCTCCCCCCCCCCACCGAAGTTGCACAGTAACACCCCCACCCCTCCACATTTCCTCCTAGCTTTGTGGTTTGGTGGAAGGTTTGGCTGTCTTGTTGCAGAAGCACCTGGAGTGACTTGGCTGCTCAGCAGCCCAACAAGCAAGCTCTCCCCACACTGATTTTTTTTTCAGGCAAGGTATCCTCCTTGGTTATTCAGCAGCCAAACCAGCAAATGCAGAAACCTAGCAACCATGATGTAGTGTCCCCCATTTCCAACATTCAAGCATAAAAAACACCCCATATAATGTGAGATGCGCATTCTAAGCTCGTGGGAGGTGGGGGGGGGGCAAAAGGAGCTCTATAATTCAGTTCTGCTGCTTGTATGACCTGCCATGCCAGCCGTAAAGTCAAACCGGTGAGAGAGAAAAGCTTCTGTTTCTCCGGCAAATGTCACAAGACAGGAAACGCCGCAATTGGCTTTGTAACTTCAGCATCTGTCGCTGTACTTTCTGGCTGCAGCAGGGACCCATGCCGAAGAGACGGCCGTGCCATTTGGCAAACCGCTTACCTTGTGGTTCAACTTCGTTGGATTCTCTCATTATGAGAGGGGCAAAACCCTCAATCTACTTTTCCCAGATTTCAGGTTAAGAACAGACCTCCAGAATGAATTAAGTTCTTAACCCGAGGTAAAGGTAAAGGGACCCCTGACCATTAGGTCTAGTTGTGACCGACTCTGGGGTTGCAGCGCTCATCTCGCTTTATTGGCCGAGGGAGCCGGCGTACAGCTTCCGGGTCAGGTGCCAGCATGACTAAGCCGCTTCTGGCGAACCAGAGCAGCGCACGGAAACGCCGTTTATCTTCCCGCTGGAGTGGTACCTAATTATCTACTTGCACTTGGACGTGCTTTCGAACTGCTAGGTTGGCAGCAGCAGGGACCGAGCAAAGGGAAGTCACCCCGCCATGGGCTTCGAACCACCGACCTTCTGATTGGCAAGTCCTAGGCTCTGTGGTTTAACCCACAGCGCCACCCGTGTCCCTTTTAACACTCTAGTACTGACCAACAAAATGCCTCTCATGTTCCCAATGCACCATGTGCTGCTCATGGCTTTCTGCACTTGTTTGTTTTGGAGGAGGCACTGGCAGCAGCACTACAAATTCGCCAGGCACATTTTGCACCTGGCTATCGGCCGCTTCCAACTGAGTGAAGATGCCCAGGCGCCAGGATGGCATTTGACACCTCCACCCTCTGGAGGTGCATGTCTGGGGATCCCTGGATCTTGCCCTTTTTTCCACCCGCCCCCTGTTGAATTCTACCTGCGATACAAGTTTCTCACCGCCTGGCCCCCAGATGGCAACTAGAACTTCTGTTTTAGCGGCTGTAACCCTGGTTTCAGGAGCCATTTAGTGCCTATCTGAGTTTCCAACACTGAATTGGTGGCAGTTGTATTTTTGATGTGAACTTTCTTATTCGTGAAATGTGTTACAGAAACGATCTTAAAAAGCAGGCCAGCCCTGTGCGCAGGTGCACCTTCTTGCCCAGGGGTCAGCAAACTTTTTCAGCAGGGGGCCGGTCCACTGTCCCTCAGACCTTGCGGGGGGCCGGACTATATTTCGAAGCAAAAAATGAACGAATTCCTATGCCCCACAAATAACCCAGAGATGTATTTTAAATAAAAGCACACATTCTACTCATGTAAATACATGCTGATTCCTGGAATGTCTGCGGGCTGGATTGAGAAGGTGATTGGACCGGATCCGGGCCTCGGGCCTTAGTTTGCATACCCATGTCCTTGCCTGGCTAGTTATGGGTTCAGCTTCATTTTCTTTAAAATTTCTTTATTGCAAACACATAGATACATCCATTACACATACCGTATTTTTCGCTCTATAAGATGCACCAGACCACAAGATGCACCTGGTTTTTGGAGGAGGAAAACAAGGAAAAAAATATTCTGAATCTCAGAAGCCAGAACAGCAAGAGGGATCGCTGCGCAGTGAAAGCAGCAATCCCTCTTGCTGTTCTGGCTTCTGGGATAGCTGTGCAGCCTGCATTCGCTCCATAAGACGCACACACATTTCCCCTTACTTTTTAGGAGGGAAAAAGTGAGTCTTATAGAGCAAGAAATATGGTAATAAAATGAAAAGAAAAGGGGGGGGAGAGAGAGAGAGAGAGAGACAGAAAAAGAATAAAAACAAAAAATAGAGCTAACTTAAAAAAACACAAATATTTTCAAATTAACTTCTACATAGGGAGTACAAGCCTTCTTTACACAGCTTTGGCTTGACTCCTTAATTCGAATCATGACTTCCCGCTATCCACGAACGTACTTAGTAAATCATTTTTTCTCCAGATAACTGTATTTATAGTCAAGGTCAAGTTTATTAAATTTGTGAGGTCCATGCCTTTACACAAAATACCATAAAACATTATTAAAAAAGATAAACAATAAAATTATAAAAATAAGCTAAAATACATGCCATGCTGTCCCAGCAAAGGAAACTGTATTTAGATGGTAAGTCTTGGAGAAACACTCTGATTGCCAGTGGGATTTAGTCTACGCTAAGCCAAGCGATGCCCTGGAAGCCTTCTTTTCCCGTGTAATTTATAAAGACATCCCGGGTTCAGCTTCGTTTTGTTCTTCAGCCGGGGCTTGTGCCGAACCTTGCCCCCCCCCCCAAAAAAACAAACCCCTCCTGTTGCAGGAGGCACCCTCTCCTTCCGCTTCTCCTCTTCGCCCGGGGCTGTGTTTATGTTGCTTCCAGCCTGCCGATTCCTCCGGTCTCTGCAAAAGTTATTTTGGAGTTGCTTTAGGAAGAGCTGCTTGGCTCTGTTGCTGTTTTTGTGGTCACGGTTGGCGGAGTGGGCGCCTCGCCAGCCAATTGGCGTGACCTTCAGTTAAGCGAGAACGCTGGAGGGTGGAAGGGGGAGTGGTGGGTAAATTTGGCCGCGGCGCCTGTTTATGTTATGTTCGGAGCTCCCTGTACTGTTCGCGGAGGAAGTCCAGCTTCTCCAAGGGAACACACACGCCCCGCTCTCGGAAATTCAGTGACATCACTTTAGGGGGTGGGTGCTAACATGCACAAATGTGGGTGTTCCATTTTAAGCCTCATGTGCACCTCTCCTTCTCTGGAGATAAGTTAAATTAAACTTGATTCGCATTAGCCAATGGCCATAGCAACAGTAAAACATTACAGTATACGCAGAAAAGGAAATTTGATATAAAAGCACAATTTAAAGTCCTGAATCAGCAGTCAGTTAGTGGCCCTTATTCTCATTGCCCCTGCTGTGAACCTAGCAACCTTTGCTGTTTTATGCTCATTTGGATCTGATAGAAGGAAGCACATTGTGGCAGTGGTTGAGTGCCCTGGGATGGTTAGTACGAGTGGAGTGAGGATCTCTTTCCTCAGGTCTTTGTAGAGAGTACAAGATAGGAGGGACGTGTGCCGCTGTTTCGGTGCTGCCATCTCCACAGGGGCAAAGACGTTTCTCAGGCGGGATCTTTTGGAATCGACCCTCGAGTACCGCAGATGGCAAAACATCTAGTCTTGCAAGTGTAAAAGCACGTCTGTATTTTGGGATGGGACGCAGGTGGGGCTGTGGGTTAAACCACAGAGCCTAGGACTTGATGATCAGAAGGTCGGCGGTTCGAATCCCCGCGATGGGTTGAGCTCCCGTTGCTCGGTCCCTGCTCCTGCCAACCTAGCAGTTCGAAAGTACATCAAAGTGCAAGTAGATAAATAGGTACCGCTCCAGCAGGAAGGTAAACGGCGTTTCCGTGTGCTGCTCTGGTTCACCAGAAGCGGCTTAGTCATGCTGGCCACATGACCCGGAAGCTGTACGCCGGCTCCCTCGGCCTGTAAAGCGAGATGAGCGCCGCAACCCCAGAGTTGGCCACCACTGGACTTAATGGTCAGGGGTTCCTTTACCTTTACCTATTTTGGTATAAGTTTGTGCAGATATGGGGCCAGAGAATCAAAATGGAGAGGTGGAAACTGAACATACCAAGGGCAGAATTTCCTTATAGCGGCCAGGTTGTTCTGGTGCTCAATATCTTTTAGACGTTGACCAGTTAGTCTGTTTGCTTTAGTAGGGCCCATAGTGAGTAGGTGTTGTGGGGATAGGCCACAAGAGGGAAGTTTTGGATAAATGGTTTTAAGCCAGGCACTTTTATGGGAGTCTTGACATACTAGGGATAGTAAACCAGGGGGATTTGAGTTTAGGTGAAGCCAGAAGTTAAGAGTTCTTTGCCAAGTCAGTACTTCTATTGAAGGGAGACTTGCCTCCAGTCTCAATGATGTGTTTGGGATGCATGGCAGTACAAAAAAAATCTGCCTTAGAAACTTTGATTGAACAGCTTCCAGAGTGCTAAGGTGCCTTCTCTGGAGGTGGTGCTTGTTTCTAAAGGCAAATGTGGAATCAGATTGTTTGGGTTGCGTGTTGTGGGAGACACCTGTTCAGAGGAGGCTAAGTCAAAGCTAGAAGGTCAAGGTTGTGGTGGGGACGGGACATAAAAACAAAGGGATTTTTGGGGGGAGGTGGAATCTGCAGAGTGCAAAATCTCCTGAGAACGTAATTCATGGGTAGGCAAACTAAGGCCCGGGGGCCGGATCCGGCCCAATCGCCTTCTAAATCTGGCCCTCGGATGGTCCAGGAATCAGCGTGTTTTTACATGAGTAGAATGTGTCCTTTTATTTAAAATGCATCTCTGGGTAATTTGTGGGGCCTGCCTGGTGTTTTTACATGAGCAGAATGTGTGCTTTTATTTAAAATGCATCTCTGGGTTATTTGTGGGGCATAGGAATTCGTTCATTCTCCCCCTCCCCAAATATAGTCCGGCCCCCCACAAGGTCTGAGGGACAGTGGACCGGCCCCCTGCTGAAAAAGTTTGCTGGTCCCTGCAGCCTTAATCCCTTTGCCTGTGCTGTTTGCACATGTCAACATATCAATGTTTTGTTGAATTTCTGTTTTTAAGCAATTGTTCTGTAAGCTGAAAGGGATAAACCGGAGGATAAATATGTATTGTGTATAAACATTGTTTTGTGATTTATTTATTTAAAAAACCCATAATACAGAAAACATCATCCTTGAGGGCTAGAAAAGTGTTAATTCCAGGAACAGCAGTTTTTCACTTGCATGAAGGCCACTCCTAGGAGCATTTGTAATAATAATAATAATAATAATAATAATAATAATAATAATATTTTTATTTATTTATACCCCAGCTTTTGCCCAGCAGTGAGCAGCTGTTGCAAATTCTATGCAGGGATTTATGCTGGAAGTTCCTCTTCTTGACAATGTGTTGTTGTTCTTGTGTTTCCTCCCCTCTGTCCTGCAGAAAGTTGTCTGAAAAGGCGGGGATTGACGAGGTCATAGCGGCTGCAGTCCTCACGAGCCTCTCCACCAGCCCGGTTGTGCTTAACAACCCACCCAACGGTTTCAGCACAGGTATTGCAAAGACACTGGGAGAAGAGGGGAGGTTGGGCTTTGAGATGAGCAATGCCTGCTTCCTAATATTGTCCCGGATAATTCTACAAGGTGTCTCTACCCTGCTTGGGTTTCTGCAACCTGTCACTTTTTACAGTTTACAGAACATGTGTCGCCGACTTTCTCTTGATCCACTGTGCCGTGTCTGCCAAACGATTTATATTTAAAATACTATAGATATAGATACATTCACTGCTTGATTGTAAAACAAACAAACCTTCAAATCAGTTTGCGAAAAAGATAAAACAATAAAATGATAAGTAAGAAAAAGTAACAACAGAAGAAAGCTTAAATAGTCTAAAAACACATGAAAATTCGCATCAACTTTCTGAACATCTAGATTGTTAAAGGGACCCCTGAACATTAGGTCCAGTCGTGACCGACTCTGGGGTTGCGGCACTCATCTCTCTTTATTGGCCGAGGGAGTCAGCGTACAGCTTCCGGGTCATGTGGCCAGCATGACTAAGCCGCTTCTGGCGAACCAGAGCAGCGCACGAAAACGCCCTTTACCTTCCCGCTGGAGCCGTACCTATTTATCTACTTGCACTTTGACGTGCTTTCGAATTGCTATGTTGGCAGGAGCAGGGACCGAGCAACGGGAGCTCACTCAGTTGCGGGGATTCGAACCGCCGACCTTCTGATCTGCAAGTCCTAGGCTCTGTAGTTTAACCCACAGCGCCACCCGCATCCCTCCGAACATCTAGATAACAGGTGCCAAAAAGAGTAGTTAGGGAATCCTAAAGTTTAGGTGCTGCCACACCAAAAGACTGAGTTGTTATAAATGCACTTGTAACAGTGCCAACTTTGATTGAAGTGGTCAAGTGGGCGCATATGGGCAAGGCGATTTTGTAGGCAAACAAGTTGTTACTTGTTGACACCCATCTGTCTTAAGAGACAATGAAGTGCACCTCTGGTGCAAGTCAGATTGCACCAAAACGACCTCCCTGGAGCGCAAAGCCTGAGCAGTTTCCCTCTTGGCCTTGCTGACGGGGTCCAAAGGAATCGCAACAATATAATACAATACATCTTGTCAAACAAGGCTTTGTATACCTTGAACCTAGCCTGGTAGCAAATCGGCTAACAGTATAGATCTCTGAGTCCAAGTGTTATATGCTGACAAGGCCTCACTTCTGTCAGCAATTGGGGTGCAGCATTCTGCAATACTTGCAGCTTGCGTAGCAATTTTTTATTTTTATTTTTTACTCTTTAAGCTGCCACAGGACCATTTGGAATGCCTGGCAGGAAACCCTGTTCCATGCCAAGCTCTTTGCAACCCTAGCTTAGCCTTGCTCACCAGGGTCTCCGCCTGCATAATAACAATAATAAAAATAAATTATTACATATACCCCACCCATTTGGCTGGGTTTCCCCAGCCACTCTGGGCAGCTCTCAACAGAATATTAAAAACATGATAAAACATCAAACATTAAAAGCTTCCCTAAACAGGGCTGCCTTCAGATGTCTTCTAAAAGTCTGGTAGTTGCTTTTCTCTTTGATATCTGGTGGGAGGGCGTTCCACAGGGCGGGTGCCACCACCGAGAAGGCCCTCTGCCTGGTTCCCTGTAACTTCACTTCTCGCAGTGAGGGAACCGCCAGAAGGCCCTCGGAGCCGGACCTCAGTGTCTGGGCTGAACGATGGGGGTGGAGATGCTCCTTCAGGTACACTGGGCAGAGGCCATTTAGGGCTTTAAAGGTCAGCACCAACACTTTGAATTGTGCTCAGAAACGTTGTGGGATGAAGCATGGAAAGAGGTGTGCGTAGCTCTGACTTTTGCGTGGTTGGAACGAAACCTGCTTCATCGACTGCCCTGCTCGCTCATCACTCTGGCCCTGCTGGCACCCAGCCCTCCAAGGTGTTTTAGGCATGCTTGGGGTGGTGTTCAGTTCTTAAGCCTTTATTTTTACCCCGCGGCAGAAACCAACGGTGATGTTTGGAAGGAAGTCCCGGCCATGTCCTCCAGCTGCAGCAGCAGCAGTAACAACAGCGGCGACTGGAGCTGGGACCCTCCCAGTGACCTCTCCACCCCCTCGACGCCGTCTCCACCGCTCTCCACGGAGGCACCTGCCAGCTTCCTTCCCTCGCTGCAGTCGGAGCTGGAGGAGACCGAGGCGACACACTTCCTGTTTGGTGACCCCATCCCGAGGAAGAGGAAGGTGAGAGAGTGCGGCAAGGGTTCCATCTTGGGAAAGAATTGTAGAATTGGAAGGGACCCCAAGGGACTACCATATTTTTCACTCTATAAGACGCACCCAACCATAAGACACACCTAATTTTTAGAGGAGGAAAACAAGAAAACAATAATACTCTGAATCAAATGTTGTTCCCCTCGCCCACCTCAGGGAAAAACCAGCAAGAGCCGCACAAAGGCTCCGCACGGCTCTTTAAAGGGAGTGCTGAGCAGAGCCTCCCATCTGCATTCGCTCCATAAGACGCACACACATTTCCCTTACTTTTTAGGAAGGGAAAAGTGCATCGTATGGAGCGAAAAATACAATACAGTGGTACCTTGGGATGCGAACAGGATCTGTTCTGGAGGCCCATTCGCATCCTGAAGCAAACGCAACCCGCGGGTTGTGTTTTGCCGCTTCTGCGCATGCGCATGACATCATTTTGAGCATATGCGCAAGTGGCAAAACCTGGAAGTAACAAGCTCTGTTACTTCCGGGTTGCCGCAGAGCGCGACCCAAAAATACTTAACTTGAAGTTACTTTAACCCCGAGGTATGACTGTATATGGAACTTACCGAACTGACTGGGAGACTCCGAGACCAGAGAGAAGAGACGGTGGAAGAAGATTGGAAGAAGTTTAAGGAATATTTGAAACAAATACATTAATATTTAAAACTTAGAATAGCTTTGGAATTGGATATGGGCTGTAGGGTTAGAAGTAGAAGATAGTGTATTTTAAAATAGTGTTATTTGTAAGAGATAAAATGTGAGTATTTTTATGGTTAAAGTAAGTGTGGTAAAAAAAAAATGGTTAGAAATGATGATATATGTAGACTGCTAAAGATGAGGTAAAATGAAAATCAGATAAGGGGGACTTGGGGAAGCCCAACTAACGTTTAGAAAAAATAAGAATAAGACAAGAATTTGTTTGTATTGTTTGTTTTTCTGTGTTGTTTTTCTGTGTTATAAAATGAATAAAAAAAATTGGGGGGGGGGGGGAAGGAACCCCAAGGGTCATCCAGCCCAGCCCCCTACAATGCAGGAATCTCAGCTAAAGAATTCCTGTCAGGTGGTCACCCAACGTCCGCTGAAAGACCTTCAAGGAAGGAGAGTCCACCACCTCCTGAGGGTGACCATTCCATTGCTGAACATCTCTTATTGTCAGGCTTGTTGAGCTCAACCCCCAATGGAAAATAATAAGCCTTTTAATCTGTGATTCTACAAGTCTCTGCTTGATAGCCTTTTAGCCCAAATCTTCCAGGGCTGGAACAGATTCCTGGTCCCCAGGATAGGCGTTGAGACTCCAAGATGGTCCTAAAAATGGTCCTTTCTCCCATTTCTTACAGAACTCCACCAAGGTGATGTTCAAGTGCTTGTGGAAGAACTGTGGGAAGGTGTTGAGCAGTTCATCTGGGATGCAGAAACACATCAGGACCATCCACCTGGGGTAGGTTTGGGCACCCTGGTTGTGCCTTGTGGGCCCGTTCAGTTGCTGGCACCGTGGGCAGGTGGGGATTGCAGTGGGGAGAAATGTTGACATGTTGCATGCTTAAAACCATTTTTGGAAGCGGGAAGTTGAAGAGGGAAAAAGTTATGTGTGTAAAGGTAAAGGTAGACCTGACCATTAGGTTCAGTTGTGGCCAACTCTGGGGGTGTGGCGCTCATCTTGCTTTATTGGCCGAGGGAGCCGGCGTACAGCTTCCGGGTCGTGTGGCCAGCGTGACAAAGCCGCTTCTGGCGAAACCAGAGCAACACACGGAAACGCTGTGTACCTTCCTGCCGGAGTGGTACCTATTTATCTACTTGCATTTTGACGTGCTTTTGAACTGCTAGGTGTGCAGGAGCTGGGACAGAGCAACGGGAGCTCACCCTGTCGCAGTGATTTGAACCGCCGACCTTCTGATTGGCAAGCCGTAGGCTCTGTGGTTTAACCCATGGGGTCACAAAGAGTCAGACACGACTAAACAACAACAAGAAGGAAATAATCTTTCTTCAATTCCAGAGGCTACTGATAGCCCCCCTCCATTTATATTTTTTTTACTTCCGCCAGGAGGAAAGCTGACCTGGATCAGAGCGACGGGGAGGAAGACTTCTACTACACGGAGCTGGACGTCAATGTGGACTCCTTGACGGACGGCCTGTCCAGCCTGACCCCTGTCTCCCCCACCTCTTCCGTGCCCCCAGCATTTCCCTCCTTGGAGGAGCTGCAGCCAGCGCCGGGGCCTCCTTCATTCAGTCCAGACATTTCTGCGGCGCCCCACCTGAGCCAGCCGACGCACATGGCCATCCTCAGCCAATCGGCGCCCACGAGCGTCTGCCACATTCAAGCCGACCATGCGTACCAGGTGGGCTCTCCGCATTGGAGCGCTGGCTGGGGCAGGGGCGAGGAGCCTTTTTCAGTTTGGGGTCCGCATCAACTCATGCGGCAAAGCGGGACAGAGTAATGAATAGGACTCTTAGCGTTGCACCATAGATTATGTTCCAGCTGTGCAAAAGTCAGAGGCTTCTACGTGAAACACGTCTCTCTTTAATGCTTCCAGGCAAGCAGGATTACCGTATTTTTTGCTCTATTAAGACTCACTTTTTCCCTCCTAAAAAGTAAGGGGAAATGTGTGTGCATCTTATGGAGCAAATGCAGGCTGCGCAGCTATCCCAGAAGCCAGAACAGCAAGAGGGATTGCTACTTTCACTGCGCAGCGATCCCTCTTGCTGTTCTGGCTTCTGAGATTCAGAATATTTTTTTTCTTGTTTTCCTCCTCCAAAAACTAGGTGCGTCTTATCGTCTGGTGCGTCTTATAGAGCAAAAAATACGGTATTTGTTCCAATTGTATCTCACCTTTGCTCAAGGCGGCCTGCATACTCTTCTTGTGTTTTACCCTCAAAACAACTCTGTGAGGTAGGCTAGGCTGGGAGTGAACGAATGGCCCAAGGCCACCCAGCGAGCTTCACGGCTGAGCGGGGATTCGAACCCAGGCCTCCCAGGGTCCTAGGCCAGTACTCTAACCACTATGCTGTCACCACTGGCTGTCAACAATGCATTAAGCACTCAGACAGGTTGTGGCCCCTGGGGAGGGGAAAGGGCTGCAGAGAGAAATCGGGGTGGGGGGGGGCAGCAATTGGTCCACCCCGGCCAGACGTGGCCCACCCCTGGTTTAGTGGGGGTGGGATATGAATCGCTGGGGGGAAATGCTCACTGAATAAGGATGGCTCAGGAGCCCCGATAAGGGGCAGAACCAGGTTTTCCTGTGCCCCCCAACCCCCACCCCTCAAAATGGGTGACCTGCTGGTTTCTAAAAACAAAACAAGAAATGCCACTTTGCTTTGATTTCCAGGCAACGGGTCCTGCTGGCGTGCTGGCCGATCTGAAAGCGCCACCCACTGGAATGGAAATCAGCATATCATGGCAGCAGCCAACCTTTTTTCCACCTCTGCCCCCTGTCCTTTTTAAAAGCCCCCCGGTAAGTAACCCAGAGGGCCATACTCGCCTCCTCCCCTCCCCTCTGCCACTGTTGTGTAGCGGTTAGAGTGTTGTACTGTTCGAATCCCCTGCTCAGCCATGAAGCTCTCGCTGGCCATTGTTAGCTTGGGTTGGGCCAGCCACCGTCTCTCAGCCTAACCTACCTCTTAGGGTCGTTGTTGCGATGGGCGGGGGGGGGGGGAACGGTGTACACCGATTTGAACTCCTTAGAAGAACAGGTGGTATATGAAGGTAATAAATATAAAAATGTACGGCCATCTGCCATCGATGCTTTAGCTGAGATTCCTGCACGGCAGGGGGTTGGACTAGATGACCCTCGGGTGCCCTTCCAACCCCACAATTATTTGAAATGAATAAATAAATGTAGCTGCTGGCTACAGAGATCCATTGGTGTAGTCACCGCCCATCATTGATTGAAGTTGAATCCTGACAAGACAGAAGTAGTGTTCTTGGGGGACAGGGGGTGGGCTGGTGTGGAGGACTCCCTAGTCCCCAATGGGGTAACTGTGCCCCTGAAGGACCTGGTGGGCAGCCTGTGGGTCATTTTGGACTTGCAGCTGTCCATGGAGGCGCAGGTCAATTGTGTATCCAGGGCAGCTATCTTATCAGCTCCATCTGGTACGCAGGCTGAGACCCTACCTGCCCACAGACTGTCTCGCCAGAGTGGTGCATGCTCTAGTTATCTCCTGCTTGGACTACTGCAATGCGCTCTACGTGGGGCTACCTTAGAAGGGGCCCGGAAACTACAACTAATCCAGAATGCGGCAGCTAGACTGGTGACTGGGAACGGCCGCCGAGACCACATAACACCGGTCTTGAAAGACCTACATTGGCTCCCAGTACGTTTCCAAGCACAATTCAAAGTGTTGATGCTGACCTTTAAAGCCCTAAATGGCCTCAGCCCAGTAGACCTGAAGGAGCGTCTCCACCCCCATCGTTCAGCCCGGACACTGAGATCCAGCACCGAGGGCCTTCTGGCGGTTCCCTCACTGTGAGAAGCCAAGTTACAGGGAACCGGGCAGAGGGCCTTCTCGGTGGTGGCGCCCACCCTGTGGAACGCCCTCCCACCTGATGTCAAACAGAATAACAACTACCAGACTTTTAGAAGATATCTGAAGGCACCCCTCTGTAGGGAAGCTTTTAATGTTTAACAGACTACAGTATTTTAATACTTTGTTGGAAGCGGCCCAGAGTGGCTGGGGAAACTCAGCCAGATGGGTGAGGTATACATAATAAATTATTATTATTATTATTATTATTATTATTATTATTATTATTAATTGCCTCTAATTAAGATGCCTCTCGTGGGTGGGTATGTCTTTGGCAACAGAAGATGCAGCTGTCCCATGTTGGTCTCTGAACATAAGACGAGCGCTACAGGATGAGGCCAGTGGCCCATCTAATCCAGCATCCTCTTCTCACAGTGGCCGACCACAGGCCTGTGGGAAAGGTGCAAGCAGGATTCGAACACAAGCCCTCTCCAGTGGTTTCCAGCAACTTTTATTCGGAAACATTGCTGTCTCTGACTGTGGAGGCAGAGCGTAGCTGTCATGACTAGCAGCCTTCGATAGCTGTCTCCTCCTCTGCTGCTGCTGTCACCCCCCCAGGGCCCAGAGTTGTATCGCTGCTGCTCTGATTGCTGCACAGTTAGGGCACAATGCACAAAAGTAATATTTTTTCTCCTTCCCCCTGCCCAGGGCTGCCTAACCCCTATCCGGCCTGCTGACATAGGAGAAAAGCGCCCACAGGTCCCTCCTGTGCCCGCTGCCAAGGGGCACCCATCAGTGCCCTCTTCCATGCCAAAGCCTGCCACGGGCACAAGGTGAGTTGGCCAGCTGGTGCTCTTGCTTACGTCTCCATCCACCATTTGGTGTCTCTGTTTTGAAAATAGAACGGAAATTTGCATCTCTCTCCCTTAGCCTCTTAAAAGGTTTTGGTTTTCACACTAGTCTGTTCAGGCTCTGCCTGTGCCTCAAGAAACTCATTTTAAAATCTAGGGTGGGGGTGAATTTAAGGGGAAAGGAGTTGTTTCTCGCATACTGTACATTGAAACTTGCAGGTGTGCCTCTGGAGTAGAATAAGCACCATTTGACACTTGAGGTGCTTCCAGAGAGAGAAAGTTGAGCCATGCCCAACTGAGGTCTGTTCTGCTTTAAGCTGCCCGTGAAATAGCAACTTTCCTTCCAGACTTGGAGGACCCACATAAGCTCCTGTAGGCAGTCCACCTTTTCCTATCCCCAGATGTGCTGGGGTTTTCACTGGGGCTATGGGGTGGGAGGAAAGGGTTAAATACTTCTGGACACCCACCCACGCCAACCCTTCTCACTCCATCCTGCGCTTGTGACCATGCACCCCGTGATGCGGTTTGGGTGTATGTGAAAAGAAACCTGCAATAAAAGCAGCAGTGTTTGGAAAGTGAAGGGTTAAAGTGAGGGAGTCGATTCCTAGAGAGAGGAAACAGGCCACTTGCCATCTTCTGCTGGCAAAAAGTGCTCAGCTATTCCATTATGTGTTTTTTAAACTAGAGAGAGTCATGGGTGAGGGAAAGGTCTGGTTTTCTGCGTTCTGGAGAAAACCAGAAGGCAAAACAGGAGAGGAGCATGCTTTGCTTGCAGATGTCCTGTAAAATAAAATTTAAAAAGTGAACAAAGCCAGTCTCTTCCACTGTAGATGTCCCTTGTAGATGCAGCCTTGAATGCTTTTCAGTTTTGCTTCTTGGATAGATAGATCTATAAGGATTACATCTCACCTTGGCCAAACAGAAGCACATTCTCTTCTCTGTTATGTCCCACCATCTGTGTCTCTCTGCTTGCCCTTGGGTGGAGAGATGTTGGGCATGCACAGGCCAACCAATCTGTCCATTTAGCTCCAACTCAGGTCCAGCTCCGAGGGCCTTCTGGCAGTTCCCTCCTTGCAAGAAGTGAGATTGCAGGGAAACAGGCAGAGGGCCTTCTCAGTAGTGGCACCCGCCCTGTGGGACGCCCTCCCACCAGATATCAAGGAAATAAACAACTATCTGACTTTGAGAAGACATCTGAAGGCAGCCCTGTTTAGGGAAGTTTTTAATGTTTGAAGTTTTATTCTTTTTTCAATGTTCTGTTGAAAGCTGCCCAGAGTGGCTAGGGGAACCCAGTCAGATGGGTGGGGTAGAAATAATAATAATATATATTGGAGTGTGGCCTTCCTACATCACTTGCTAACTGATCCTTCCTCTAAGCTGAAGTTGCCTGGCTCGACCTCTCCTGCTTCCTGTGCTCTAAACTGTTCAACCTAACTTATGGTCTGTGTGTGTGGTTTGGGAGCTGTACGGTCAGGGAAAAAACAGTGCTGTCCAGGGTTGTAAAGACTGCAGAGAGAATAATTGGGTGCACTATTCCCACCTTGGATCAAATCTATGCTTCCAGGTGCCATAAGAAAGCTGCAGAGATAGCGCAGGATAGTGCGCACCCCGGAAATGATCCCTTTCAGCTTCTGCCTTCTGGAAGAAGGTACAGGGTTATAAAGACTAGGACTAGCAGCCTTAGAAATAGTTTCTATCCAAACGCGATTTTGGTTTTAAACGCAGTGTAAGGTAGTCTCTATGGGAGTAAAGGAAAAAGGACCCCTGACCATTAGATCCAGTCGTGGCCGACTCTGGGGTTGCGGCGTTCATCTCGCTTTATTGGCTGAGGGAGCCGGCGTACAGCTTCCAGGTCATGTGGCCAGCATGACGAAGCCGCTTCTGGTGAACCAGAGCAGCGCACAGAAACGCCGTTTACCTTCCCTCCGGAGTGGTACCTATTTATCTACTTGCATTTTGACGTGCTTTTGAACTGCTAAGTTGGCAGGAGCAGGGACTGAGCAACGGGAGCTCACCCCATTGTGGGGATTCGAACCGCCGACCTTCTGATCGGCAAGTCCTAGGCTCTGTGGTTTTACCCGCAGCGCCGGAGTATATTGTATTTAATTATGGGGTATCAGAGTTTTTGGGGGGGCTAACCAAGCTGGGATAGCCGGCTTGTTGGTTTATGAATGTCTGATGTTGATTTTTTCAATTTCGTTGTTCTGTATGGGACAATGACAATAATCGTATCGACCTGTCCGCACAGGCGGCAGCTCCTCCTCTCTCCCTCTCCCTCAACGGCCTTTTCCTCTCTGCCTCTTTGCAGGAAGCCTCGTGGCGAGGCCAAGAAGTGCCGCAAGGTGTACGGGATGGAGAACCGTAATATGTGGTGCACGGCCTGTCGCTGGAAGAAGGCCTGCCAGCGATTTGTCGACTGAGCCGAGTCCCCCTGCGGCCCAGCTCCGGGGAGGCCGCCCGCCCGCCTGGGCTCTTCCCCCTCCTTGTCGCGCGATTTGCACTTCTGTGCCTTCCAGCCTGACCTCCCTGGCCGTCCGCCCCCCTTCCTGGCAGCACCTCCCTTTCCCCGCCCCCTGGCCCCCACCCAAGGTGGGGACTCGCATCTGTGCCTTGGCTCAGGAAAAAGGAGAGTCTGCTGCGGACGGTGGCAGTGTAGCTTTGCAAGGAAGGAACCCCTGCCTTTCCCAAGATGTGCACGGCCCAGGCAGGCTCTCTCGACCCCCACAATAGGAACACTCTGGTGCTTCCCCCCCCTAACCTTTTTTTAAAAAAATACCTGCCACCAACCTTCCTTGGCCAAATGGCAGCTTTTTCCACATCCGCACATGTGAAGATCGAGCCTTTTTTTCTGTTGGGGGGGGGTGTTTCTGTTTGAAATAAGCTATTTCTTTTCCTTCTCCCCGTATCCTTGCCTCCTCCCCTCTGTAGCCTTAAGGTCAGGGGTGGGGAGGCTGTAGCCTCCCAGAAGATGCTCAGCTGCAGCTCCCAACATCCCTGGCCGGGGCTGATGGGAGTTGGAGTCCAGCAGTCCTTGGAGAGGGTCCCCCCCCCTGCTCTCTAGGGTCTGAGGCGAGGGGGGGCCGCCAGGACTGCCCTGTGAGACGGCTGCCGAACCCAAAGAGCCAATTCGAGGCAGGCTGAGCCAATGGTAGCTCTTCCTGCCCTCCAGCGGAAAGGAGAACAAGTTTTTATCCCATGGCTAACGGAGAACAGAGACTTTTGCACCTGGGCTTTCCTCCTCTTCTCCTTGTGCATTTTCTGTTTCATTATTTTGCTTTGGTGAATCAGGCATTCGACAGAAAGGAAAATGCCCCAGTCTCCAGCACCTTCAGCTGTTTTCACGTATTGGTTGCAACACAATTTTCAGAAACAGAAAGGTGTTTTTGTCTGTTTTTGTATAGGTTTCGAAGGTAGCGAGTCTAATCTAGGACTCTGATGCAGTTGCTGGGGGGGGGGTGTGAATCTGTAGGGTGTCCTTGGAGCCTGAGAAGTTTTATCTCCTCGTCTTCATTCACTACCTGCCTTCTCCCTTCCACCTCCACCCTCCAAGGCATGGTGAAGAAGGCTGTATTATAAGAAACGTCCGAACTTTTGCAACCTGGCTTAGGAATGGTCCCATGGTGGATTTGAAAACCTTGGGTCTCTTGCAAGAAATAAGCTATGCACGGGAAAAGGCAGCCTCCTCTTTCCCCCCCACAAGAGCCGGAATGAATTTGCATTACAAGTTACTCTGACCACACAAAGGAACACTTCAACTTCCGTACGTGCAATCCCAGACTCTCTCGAATTTTGTGTGTGCCGTCAGGAAATCAGGAAATGGATCTGCGGCAGGTTTTGACTCGGGTGCCAGATGTGGGTGGCAAAGTTGAAATTTCAGTGACAAGATTCGCAGCTCCCTCCCACCCGACAATTCTGGCTCGAATTTGAATTTTGGAATCAGGATTTTCTGAGTTTCGTATTCAGAGGAAACTTGCCAAATGTCGAACATTGAGGTTTCATTTTGGTCTGTTTTTCCATCTCCCTTCCACCTTCTGAACTGCTGCGGCTTATTTGGGGGGGGGGGGTAATTGCCATTTTGTAGCTGTTCTTGGAGTGGGGTGGGGTCCGAACCAAGCAGTGGTGAGCTTGCTTGCACTTAAATGCACCAGACGCCAGAATGATGTGCTTTAAATGGAATTAGTCCAATGCACCTGTGTCACTGGACACACAGTGCAAAGGCATGACCTTTCCAGCCCCCCACCTCAAGCAGTGTCTTGGGTCTACCTTTCATTTGTGTGGGGAGGGGTCACTCTTGTGCAGTGGAAGTCCGCATTGCAGCTGTTTCCCAAACCTTTTTTTTTTTAATTTGGGAAAGTGAACACTGATTTTTATTTTTTCTCAAGTATCGCACCTGTAAAACATGTTGATATTCTTACCCAAATTTCATCCACCTCCATAAATATTTAGCCATGCTATTAGAATCCCCCCCCTTTTTTTGTTTTAGGAGCCAGGTCTTTATAACCAAACCAATCCCGTTAAGGTTTTAAATGTTTCACCCTTTGTTTTTTTTAATTATTATTATTTTCGTGCCACACTTCAACCCCTGAGATGTTTCTTGTAGCTAAAATAGCTACTTGTCTGAAAGACAGACCTTGTAAAGTTTGGTAGCTATTAATGGGAATCCATGGTCCTCAGATAAAATCTGCTTTTAGCCAAAATGTACCCAGAGGGAACCGCGCTGAAACGACAAGCAGCAGCAAGAGTGCGTCTCCATTCTTGCGCCGCTGCCTTCTTTCAGCGGCATTTGCACATGTGTTGCACATTTCCAAGGTCCCTGCGCCTGTCATCCTCATGCTTTGAAAATGAGGACGATCAGCTTTGGGAACCAGACTGCCGGGAAATGCCTCATTCGATCGCCACTCTTTGCACTACACCAAACTGCACAAGGATTTGAGGGTTTTTGGGGGGTATGATGTTCTTTAAGAAATCGAATGGTAGCAAAGTTTGCATTTTTAAGGCCTGCCGCCCCGTAATACACAAGGTGAACGTTAGGTGGTTGGGGAGGTTATCCTGTTAACTTTCCAAAAGTCTGGCTTCCATTTTTGTAGAGGGAATGAACCTCAGTTCCCCAAGCTGCAGCTTTCTCCCTCCTTCTCACTTTAAGCAAAACTGCACTGGCTAGTGAGAGAGGTAGTTCTTCTCTCTCCTCGCCCCCCCCCCGCCCCCCATTTTTATAAAAAGCTTTGCTGTGCAGTCTCTTGCCTGCAGTGGAACGGACAAAGTCCTCCCGAGTCGGCCACAATTGTTGTTAACTGTTGGAAGATAATCAGCCCTTTCCCCATCACCCCTATTCAAAGTGGCCTTTTCTAGACGAAGGCTGCGGTCCTTTGTGTGCTTATGTAGCAGTACGCCCTCTTGAGGGACTTGCTTCTGAGTAAGCAGTCAGATTGTGCTGCATGGCAAGCAACTGTGTGTGTGTGTGTGTGTGTGTGTGTGTGTGTGTGTGTGTGTTCAGGAAGCTTTATTTTATATATAAATATATATAAAAGCAGCTTTGGAATCTGTTAAAAAGTTCAGATTATTTTATTGTATGAAATCTCGGGTGCCCCCACCTTGGAGACATATTAGAGCGGCAGCTCTCCATTGAATGTAGACTTACTTCTGAGTAAGTGTGGGCAGGATTGCGCTCCAAGGGTCTGAGACTTGCTTGGAAGCACTTGCATGTGAACCCAGCTGAAGTGGATGGGACTTACCTCTGAGTAAACATGGTTAGAACATGAGACCAACCATAGATGTTCAAGAGAGGCACATGGAACATCTGTTCCTGGACTGTACCATTCCAAGAGTATAAATTGGAGGTGTTGCTGGTACCTCTCCTCTATATATATATATATATATATATATATATATATATATATATATATATATAATATCCATGCACATGGGAAGTTTTAAAATCACGGCAGAGTAAATGCGAAGTTAGAATCTTCCTCACGTGCTTGTTTTGTATAGCCAGGGAATTTTCTAACCTGGAACAGCAGCAATTTCCACTGTCTGCAGTAGCAATCCACTATTAAGTGCCAGCAGAAGACTGAAAAGAAGCCTAGTCACATGACTTGGCTTGTCCAGGTATGAGCCCCCACCCTTCTCTGTTAAATAGACTGCCACCTTGTGGCTGGAGGTCAAGTGGTACTTTGGTCCCAATGACACTTGCCCTAGAGCAGGCTTCCTCAAACTTGGCCCTCCAGATGTTTTTTGGCCTATAACTCCCATGATCCCTAGCTAGCAGGACCAGTGGTCAGGGATGATGGGAGTTGTAGTCTCAAAACAGCTGGAGGGCCAAGTTTGAGGAAGCCTGCCCTTGAGTAACCTTTTTCAGTGTTGGGTCTCCAGATGTTGTACTGGAACTCCCCATCATCCCTGCCTTCTGGTCCTGCTAGGTAGGAATGATGGGAGTTGTAGTCCAGCAACGTAGCGTAGGGGGACCTAACGTTGAGAAAGGCTGCCTAGAACGTTGCCAAAGGCAAGGAAGTGAAACAAAGGATCTGGTGTATATGCCATGCCCTCTAGGTCTCAGAAGCTGCAAAGTGGGCTGTGGCGTTTGAATCTTTCTGGTAGAATCGCGGCTTTTGAGGATTCAGATCCGCCTTCCTCAGAGAGGGGCACCTTTCCTCTCTGGCCTGCCCTGCATATTTCCTGACATTTAAAATGCAAACCAAAACTGGATTGAAGCCAGAATGTGCTTTAAGACTGTTGGCTGCCAAGGGGAGAAGTAGACGACTCTGTCCCTTGCAAACATTTATTTGATCCTCAGTAGGTGAAGCTTTTCCCAGACTGGAGGGAATACTTGCTACCTGAAGATCAAGCAGCTGCGTCAGGCACAGAAGTAAAGGGAAGATTTCTTTTTTTAAGTTGGCAACCTTACTCCATTTTCTTCCTCCCTGCCCCACTTATTTAAACCAGCAAGCCTCTGCTTTAACTTCAAACGGCAAAAAAAAATAAAAATTAAAAGAGCATTGACAGCCTAAGAGGCTAGTTTCTTATGGTATTGGGTTAAACCAGTGGTTTCCTTGCAGTTGTCCCTGCCGCAAGAAGCCAACTGAGATGAGGGCTTATCTGCACTTCCTCTCCCCCGGTTGCTCCCCCCCCCCCGAAAACCACGCTCTAGTATTCAATTGAGCAAAATGCAATTGGGTTTTCTGCAGTTTGCTGTTGGTTGTGTTTTTCCCAGGGAAAGGAGCAGGACACTGGGGGAAACGGCTCAGAACCGTGCTTCCTAGGCATTGGAGAAGCTCAAGTGTAGACAAGCCCTGACACAGTTGCATGAAATTTGCATGTGATAGTTAATATGTATAGGAGCACAGACATGCTGACTTTCAGATTGGGGGATAGATAGGAGTCCCACGGTCCAGATGCAAAAGGCTTGGGCCTCCTGGGCCACCCCATCTTAACAGCACTCCTGGAGGGAGGGCTTTTTGTCCTCAGAAGTTTCAGCAGAAGCAAAACACTTTCAAAACACAGCCGAGACGCCTCGAGCGCTCAGTTGGTGTTTACATTTCAACTGGGATATTCACAGTTTGAAATCTTACCTTAAATATTTATCGGTGGCATTTTAGCCCTGTGCTAAAATGCCATTGCTTCTAAATCACCGTAAGCCTTAAAAAAAGAGATAGAAAAACTCGTGCAAGTAATAAAAAGAGGCGTGGGAGAGATCAGTGGTTGCCCTTTCTTCAAGTAAAATTTGCAGTGCCCAGCAGTGATACCCAGCTAACGTTGCATCTGTGCAAAGATTTAAACTTGTGCACTAGACTCCCCTCCTCCCGGCACACGATCCTAAATTTTCTCTGGGTGGTTGGTGGTGGTGGGAACCCAGAGCATATTTAGGAAAGAGCCTTGGGTGGGGGGGGGGATCTATTGCACTAGTTGAAATCTGTGCGCTGATGGAGCAAGTTCTACTTTGTATACACCCCCTGTGCTGCCGGCAGTTAGAAAAGGCAGTCAAACATGCTGGGAGAATAATCTCTGGCTCTTGGCAGTGATGTGACCAACTATCGGATTCCCAAGTCGGGCTTGTTGCCGTGTATTAGATCACTTTCAAGAGAGTTTGCACAAATCTCAAGCCCTTTTTTTTTTTTTTTTTTTTTTGCAGTAAGTGGCTAATATTTGTTGGATCTTGACAATGCCAGATACAGTTGGTGAAGCTCTGTAAATACCTGTTTCCCCACTTGAATTCCCAGAATTAGGTTCTGCCCTGTGCATATCTTTTGGACCTTTTAAGATTTGAGTGGGATTATAGCCATTAACTAAATCCTCAAACATGCAATGTTTAAGGGCGGTCAGATAAAACAGAATAAAAGGGTCTTGGGGGAGTGGGTTGGGGGAAATACCAGGTTTTTGACTGGCATCCTATCTCTTAAAAACTCCCTGCAGGTAAAAAGCTAGCACAGCATAGAGCAGGGCTGCGTGAGATCCCTTCTCAATATGCTGAGTTTCCACTTCCAGGGAGTTGTTTTACGAAGGGGTGCATTCAACTCCGGTTTCTACAAGCTGCTGCTGCTTGTGTAGGCTAAGTCTAGCATCCATCCAGGGCTTTTATGATTCTATAAATGCCATTTTAATGGCCAGACTGGTCTGGCCAAGACTGTGCCAGCCAGAAATGCCCTCTTCTTACTGGTCAAGAGCTGTTGGGTTAGATTAGGCCCTTGGTGGGGAGACAAGGAGAGTGGCCGGTAATTTCCAAATGGAGGTCAACACAGAGCTTACAGTGCCTGGGATGTTCCCCTACCCTCCTTTTTGTGAGGGACTCTGGCTTCTCTGAAGAAAGGTTGTCATTCCTCAATCTGCCTGAATAGTTTCTTTGCCATTAGCAACTGCAAGCAGCAGAGAATGCATGTAAAAATTCCCCAGCATAAAGATGCTTTTAACTTGATTTATATTTATGGCCTTGTCTGTTCTGTACATTGCTTTGAATTATCAATCTAGCAAAGCAAAACAACACATTAAAAAGTGGGACAGCTCACTGTTGGCAGGTGCAACAAAATTGGGTCAAATTGCCGGCTGGGCCTTGCATCAGTGGAATGTGGAACATGCCTGTTGGTTCTGGGAATCATCCCTGGCAGGGCTAGACTGTCTGTAAATGAGGATTGGACAGTGTGTCAACTTGATCATAATCTCAGATCAGAGGCAGCCGGCTTCAGAAGCCGTTTGTGGGTGTTAAGTGTTATTGCTGTATTCTGCTTTTCAGAGAATGGCCAGAAGGTGAGGAACTGATTCTGCCATCCCAAACCCCCCTCGGAGGTTGCGAGGCTCTGAGATTAAATTGGCACTTCCTTTTTGTAGCTGGGACATCTGCAGTTATGGAGAGTGTGTACTTTTGACATTGAATGTATCTTCCCCATGTTTTGATGACTGGTTGTTTTTTTTTAGGGCCACAGGCAGACAAATCCTTTTCTAGATCAAGAATCTCCCACCTGTGACACACAACTCAGCTAGGAGAGCTATGGTGCTATTAACAAAACACAAACACCTTTTTTCTCTCTGTGTGTATAAAAATAGCAAGCTAAAACATTCCTAAGTGCTGCCACAGCAAGAAATGTATTTTGAAAAGCTTTTTAAAAAAACAAGCCAAGAGAAGAGGAAACAACCAAACTAGGATTTTTGTTTTGCTACGGTTGGAAGGATATTTACACAGCCCAGAATGCGACAAACAGTTCTCTTCTTTCCCTGCCCCCCCCCCCCTTTAAGGAACCTTTTCTTTCAGGATGTTCGAAGTGTGGAGGTGGCGCTTCTTGTATTGACTGTGTGTTTGCGTGTGTGTATGTCTGTATGTGTGTGCTGTGCTGTGCTGAGGTGACCTTTGGTATCAGAGGAAGCGTGCCAATCAAATTGAGACTTTTATCAGATATTCAGAGGGAAAAAAAGTTGTTGTTTTTCAAGAATATGCTTGTGTCTTGGTCTTTCTGGGTTTTGGCGTTATTTATTGCATGTATAGCCTGCCTTTTTCTCCAGGGAGCTCAAGGTGATGTATATCGTTTTCTGCCCTCCTTCGTTTAATCCTAAAAACAAACCTGCGAGGTACGTTAAGCTGAGAGGCAGCAATTGGCCCAAGAGCTCCATGGCCAAGTGGGGATTTGAACCCCAGGCCCTATTCCAATAGTCCAACCACTAAACCACACTGACCCTTTTGAAGTGGGAGACAACGGGTGGCTTTTATGGGAAGGGGGGCTCTTGAATGTAGATCACTTTCAAAAGTGTTTGTTGAGACCCAAAGACTTCTGCATCATCCTATCAGCAGCATTGAGGAGTGATTGGTAGATAGCTAATGGAAAAAGAATGGAGTCAGCCTCCAGGTTGACTCTAGTGGAGAGCTATCAGGTCTGCTTTGTTTATTCCCAGGTGGACATAGGCTAGACACCCTAATTCAGTTAATTTCAACATGAAGTTGCTAATATTTATTAAACTTCTGTACCACCTTTCATCCAAAGACCACAGGGCAATTTACAATACAGTGGTACCTCAGGTTACATACACTTCAGGTTACATACGCTTCAGGTTACAGACTCCGCTAACCCAGAAATAGTGCTTCAGGTTAAGAACTTTGCTTCAGTATGAGAACAAGAAATTGTGCTCCAGTGGTGCGGTGGCAGCAGGAGGCCCCATTAGCTAAAGTAGTGCTTCAGGTTAAGAACAGTTTCAGGTTAAGTACGGACCTCCGGAACGAATTAAGTACTTAACCTGAGGTACCACTGTATAACAATATAAAAAGGTAAAGGATATCTGGACAGTTAAGTCCAGTCAAAGGCGACTCTGGGGTTGCGGCGCCCATCTTGCTTTCAGGCCGAGGGAGCTGGCGTTTGTCCACAGACAGCTTTCCAGGTCATGTGGCCAGCAGGACTAAACCGCTTCCGGCGCAATGGAACACTGTGGTGGAAACCAGAGCTCACAGAAACGTCGTTTACCTTCCTGCCACAGTGGTACCTGTTTATCTACTTGTGCTGGTGTGCATTCGAACTGCAGGGTTGGCAGGAGCTAGGACAGAGCAATGGGAGCTCACCCCGTCGTGGGAATTCAAACTGCCAACCTTCTGATCGGCAAAGCCTAAGAGGCTCAGCAGTTTAGACCACAGCGCCACCTGCGTCCCTTCATAACAATATGTAGCATAGTAACAAACAATAACACACATAACCCCATGCATAGTTTAAAAAGGCTATGGATCGTTTAATTAGGCGAAGGCCTGGGAGGAGGAGAATGATTTCGCCAGGAGTCTCAAGATATGTAACAAAGGTGCCTGGCGAGGCTCCCTGGGGAGAGCATTCCATAAATGGGGAGCCACCACAGAAAAGGCCCGTTCTTGTGTTGCCACCCTCTGGACCTCTTGTGGAAGAGGCACACACAGAAGATTCTCACATAATGATCACAGGTTGGTTCGTATGCGGAGAGGCTGTCCTTAAGGTATTGCAGTCCTGAGCTGCTTTAAGGCTTTTCATAGGTCAAAACCAGCCTTTGCCAACCTGCTGCCCCTCCAGCCATTTTGGATTACAGTACCCATTTGCCCCAGTCGACACATCTGTGTGCCAAGTTAGCGAAAGCTGGTGTTTGCCATGCCTCACTCTTAACAAGGGCCAACTGGGAGAGATTCGCTGTGTACGGTACTGCCAGCACTCAGGCTTGCCTCAATCTGCTTCACCCCTCCTGCGGTTTTGCAGAAGCAAAATATTGCAGCGCAAGCAGGGCGAACGTTTGCTTACTTTGCACAATCGGCACACGTTGCAGAAGGAAGTTCTGCTGAACATCTGTCTCCCCCTAGCAGCAAAGGGTTAGATGTGCATCTGGAAGCAGACAGTCGGGGAGTTGGTAATTGACAGTGGATTAGTGCACCTCTGACGTAAACATGTACTAGACCTGTTTTAAGAGTATGGGAATGATGAGCTGCTCCTCTGGGTCAACAGTGCTCCCTGCACATAGAAAGCTAGCACATCAGGAACAAGTGTTCTAGCTTTCTCCTTGACACTTTTCTATATAGGTTTGTTTTTTGGGGGGGCATCTATTCCAGTAGTATAGGATAGCTAGGCCTACATTGCACTCTCTTACTGAAACCTTGGTGCAGTCAAGCCTTCTGAAATTAGGTTCAGCCTTCTAAAATAAGGCTAGTAGAATGAAAGCGTCGTGTATCCTCCTCTATACCTAGGGTGGTGGTGGGGTCATATTTTTAAAAATCAGATAAATGCCTTACTGTTAAAATATTTTTGAGTTATTCCTAAGGAAGTGGAAGAAAATGCTTTACAAATCCTTCATAATCAGCAGGCTGCTTTTTGTCAAGTTCTCCCCCCCTCCCCCAATAGCTTACAAAGCAAAATACACTTGAAATATCCCACAATGGGTCTCTCCCTCGCACCCTGTATTGACTATATTTCACAGCCATGTTTGATTCCTTGTGCAGGGAGGGAAGCTATGGGAAGCAACTTCATGGGCACAGCTCTCAGTGCTGAATCATGCCAAGACGGGGTTGTGGACGTTCAGCACTGGGCAGGGAATAGCACTGTTAACACCCATGTTTTCAGTGCTGCATGTGAGCTTTCAAACCAAATTCTCCCCAACAGCCAGGGTAGAAAAGGGGGGTTCTAATACTTAAAGAGACTTCAAGGTATTGGGTCTCTGTATTTATTAAATCACTTTGGATCCCTTTGAACATGATCTAGCTCCAGATACATATTTTGCTGTGCATATCAAATGTGTCGGAGACTGCTAAATCGTACAGCAGTTTTCCCACTTTCCACAAATCTACATGGCATACGACTATGTTGATATTGCAGGTTGTATTTCCACCCCTTTTCCAAATGACTTGTAAGATGGAATTCAAATTTTTCACAGCTGCTGCAACATGTTCACTGAGTTACCCACTATGACACTAAGATCCCCCTTTTTTGGTTGGTCGCCATGAGCTCAAGAACCAAGTGGTCAAGGGATCACAGCTGCAAGCTTCTCCCTGTTGACAGTAGGGGGGGGGAATGTATGTGCACACCTCCCTCTGTCAGTTTTGGGGCTTGCAGGGGAATCAAGTACCGTATTTTTCGCTCCATAGGACACACTTTTTCCGTCTTAAAAACTAAGGGGAAAAGTCTGTGCATCCTATGGAGCGAATGCAGGGGGAGGCAGGAAGGAAAAGCCCCCAAGAGCCACACACAAGCTTCGCGCGGCTCTTGCGGGCTTTTCCCCAGGAGGGAGAAGGGACTGACACGGCCAGTCAGTCCATTCTCCCTCCTCTAGAAAAGCCTTGCGCAACCTCTCCAGCCGGGGGGAGGCTGCGCAAGGCTAAAGAGGAAGCCAGGGCAGCGAGCGCGATCCATCCCGCTCGCTGCCCTGGCTTCCTCTTTAGCCTTGCACACCTCTCCAGCCTTGATTTCCCCCTCTAAAAACTAGGTGCGTCCTGTGGCCCGGTGCGTCCAATAGAGCAAAAAATACAGTATTCATTTTGATCACACACACCACATTTTTTTCTGCTATAGGAGTAGGTCCCCATACACTCCACCTGCCCTATCTGCAAATAGCTCAGGTCAAGAACAGGAAATTGTAAGAAGCGTGTTGAAACTTAAAAATAGAAACCGATACTTTTAGCAGCAATATCCCAGTTTATTGAAACAGACTGATTTTTGCAAGTATGTCTAAGTTAATCTCATGACAAAGTAAATATAATCAGCTTGGCAGACCTCTGGCACTCGCCTAGACAGACAGGAAAGTGTGAGATCATCTAGAAAATAAGGTCATAGTTACCTGAACTACAATGACAGAAAATCAGTACAAACACACACTCTTTCCCCAACTGACTTCTGGGTCCTAAAATCTCCCCATATCCCACCCTCAAAATATTAAACATCGGCAATACAAACACAGGTTTATAATAATATATAAAGTCAGTATAATATAGAATATTCCCAGCAAAAAAAATAATCAACAATGTTCAAACACTGCCCTCTTTTGTTTGCTTTAGTTACATTTTAGTAGACAGGTTTAAGCACGCTGAAAAATAAATATATTTATATTTATATATATGAAAGCACACCCCCACACATACACACACACACACGACATCCCTTACTATGAAGGAATTCTTTTAAAATAAACAAGGCAGAAATTCAAACCATACGACAGAGAACCTTAAAAAATAAAATAAAAACCCAGTTCAGTATGGCTTAAGAGTTGCACATGTCACAGAATGAACTAAAAGTAGGTTATCTTCAATCATATTGCAAAGTTTCCAGTTACTGAACTTTTTTATTAGAGCTTCTCTCTTTTTACTTAAAAGTGGTGGGGGGGGGGGGAGGAGATGCGTAACATTGGAAGCATAAGCCTGATTGTGAAAAGCCTTATCCGAATTTAGCCAAGCTTTTTGGCCAGATATGCCAAATTCAGAGGGAATCAAAACATACCAATTTTGGGGTATCTCTCCTGTGCTTACCTCATTAAGAAGGGAGTCTCACTCCTGAATAACTCCCATTTAATTCAGACACATGTAGGCAGGAGAGCTTCCGGGTATAAACCCAAAAATAAATAAAAATTCATGTTACCCAGCCTGCAAGAAATTACACTGCCCATTGAGTCGTACAATCAATGGCATGAGATGAGAAGAGCCCAGTCAACCTTTTTGCTCCCCCTGCTGTAGGGGATGTTCTCCTGCACAAGCCTCTTTGAAATGCAGGGCAGCATTCTACAAGGAAGTTAATCCCTGATTAAAATACACATGTGCGCAGAACAATTCCATTTCTTCTTTTTTGGTAACACAAAACACCAATCTTAAAATGAGCAGAGCACCCTGAATGCATGTTTTGTTTCATAGCTCAGGTTCTATAAATGCTAGAAACTTCTTGTTCTTAAAAAATGAAACTTGGAATCTCAGGATCATGATTCGTCAGGGAAAAGAATGCCACTCTTACTTCCTGGTAGATGCATATTTTTTGCTTGCAAAAGTCCTGAGTTCAATTCCTGGTAATGCTAGTTAAACAGAGCCAAAGGGAAGACTGCTGCCTGTGGTCTTGGAGGGCTGCTGCCAGTCAAAGAAACAATGCTGGACTCAGTGGACATCACCGACCAGCTCAACATCATGATCAAAGCAGCATGAATCAAAAAAGGTACAAGCGAAATAATAACAGGAAGATGAAATGATTAGGAGCTCAATATGGTTAAAACTATATATATATATATATATATATATTGCAACACTGCTCAGAGTCTTAATTGCAACGTGCTTACCACAGAATCTTAAATGCATATGAAATGCTTAAAATCAATGAAATTGATTTCTAATACTAGGGTGCAAAATCTTTATAGCTGCTTTACAGCTTCCATGTCACAAACCTACCAAAGTCTAATGTGGGGGAAAGACCATATAAAAGTAACTGCAGCCAATCGCCTCATCCGAGTCACATCCTCTATAGCAGTGTTTCCCAACCTTTGGTCTCTAGCTGTTTTTGGACTACACTTCCCATCATCCCTAACCACTGGTCTTGCTCGCTAAGTATGATGGGAGTTGTAGTCCAAAAACAGCTGGAGACCCAAGGTTGGGAAACACTGCTCTATAGCAGTCATAGGCAAACGCCGGCCCTCCAGATGTTTGGAACTACAATTCCCATCACCCCTAGCTAACAGGACCAGTGGCCAGGGATGATGGGAATTGTAGTCCCAAAACATCCGGAGGGCCGGAGTTTGCCTATGCCCGCGCCATAGGCCAGGCATGGCTAAACTTGGCCCTTCAGATGTTTTGGGACTACAACTCCCATCATCCCTTGCTAACAGGACCAATGGTCGGGGATGATGGGAATTGTAGTCCCAATACACCTGGAGGGCCAGAGTTTGGCCATGCCTGCCATAGGCAGTCTAAGAGACACCACTAAACCTATCAATCATCTCCGATCGGCTGATACTTTGCAGCCTTGCCGGCATCTTCTTCACAGTTTACAGTGGTTGCTAGACCCCAAGTGGGCTTGCTGTATTTTCTTGGCAAAACAAAGCACTGATCTAATTCATAGAATCGTAGAATTGGAAGGGATTCTGAGGGTCATCTAGTCCAACCCCCTGAAATGCAGGGATCTCAACGAAAGCATCCCCGACTGATTGCCTCCAGGGAAGGAGTCCACCACCTTCTGCAGGGGTCTGTTATGCTGTCAAACAGCTCTTTCCCTCAGAAAGGTCTTCTTTGATGTTTAATCACACCTACCCAGCATGAAAGCAGCCCAGCATGACCTTGATCCTGTTCTAGCAGCCTGCAGGTGAGTGCAGAAATGTGGTTTGGTGAAACAAAAGCCATGTAGGCTTTGTTTAAAGACAAGCACACAGCAGACACCCATTTGAGTAATCAAAATTAAATGCCTACCTGCAGGGTTGGAGACACTGTCCACTTCGAGATAACACTCCTTGACTAGCAAAGCAACAGAAGAGGGCACAGACCATCAGGAACGGATCCTGAGCAAAACCTAGTGAAGTGAACCAAACTCGTACGAGAACCCAAAACTGCTCAAGCTTCTTGATAACCGTGTTTAAAAGAAGTTCCCAAGATCTTTGCAGTTTTTCTGAGATCGCAACACAGTGTACATCTGCAATGTTGTCACTGAGAAAGCTGAAACATTCACATTTCATGCGTCTCATTGCTTCCACTTAGTCAAAATAGCACAGAAATGACACTAATAAAATGCATAAAAGACAAGTGGCTTCTATTTAAAGAGGGAAAGAAAACCATTTTAAATAAAGCAAGCACCAGGGGGAGGAGGAAAATGAATACAAAATCAAGTTTAACCAAGAAGAGGGAAAGGCAACACGGAAAGTCAATTCAGGGTGAGTGGTGCTTTCATAACTCCCTAGTGTTTTAGAGAATCATCTAGGTATAGATGCACCATCACTGTGGAAGTATGTGTGGATCCAGAATTGGCCTCCACAGTCACGGACTCATTGTTAAAACGTGTTTATGGAAGACAATCTTACTCGGCTACGAGTGATTGCCGAAGAAGAAGAAGATGATGCACCATGTATGAAGGTCCTTTGTCCCTATTCTATCACCACACCACATATGAACCAATAAAGACAGCAACATGGAATTGGCAGTCCACATAACCAAAGTTCCCAAGGTAGGAGCCAGGAAGGTTCAAGAGAAAGTGAAAATTACTTCCATGGAGGTTTTCCTGCACTTTTGCTTTAAGTACTAACAAGCCAAACTGAGTACACAGGGAATCACTTTGCAGATATGGCCAGCAAGGGTTGGTTTGTGTGTGAAATCCAACTGTCAAGTCAAGGTGGGAGGAAAATGGAATGTCTTAAATTCAGGAGTGTGCCCCCCAAACAAAAAAAGCTTTATTCATGCCAAACACTAGGACTCCTCAAATCCTGATGTCCTTGGTTCCATACAAGATGATGGCAATGAAAAGGGAGTCAAGAGGAACTCAAATCTCCAGCATTTTCTAGAACTGCTATTAATCCATTGGGATTCTGTCGTTTGGACAGCCAAGGCCTCCATTGTGCATAGCTTGTTTTCTACGGCGTTTAGAAACGTGTTTATGAAAGTCCAGTATTAAAACATTTGTCTTCCAGTTGAAATAGAATAAGCTCAAATGCAAGAAGAGTCTTGGATTCTAGCCCCTGCTCTGCAACCTCCCATGAGAATATTAAAGTATTTGGTTATTGGCCATGTTTCCCTGGCTAAATAAAAACAATTCTGTACTCTTGTCTATCAGCAGAGCAATCCACATTCACATAATAAAACTTTTCTTTGAGCTAGTTAAGCACTAAGAACATGGAGTAACTTCAGCAAGACAGCCTAAAACACACCAGTGAATGTGGTCTTGTGAAATGGTGGGGAGTGACAACGGATGGAGAGGAAGAAAAGAAGTGCATAGAAAAATAAAATGAGTGAATTCCCCTCTCAGTTCTCTTTATTAGCCTGAGATTTATCCAAGCAAAGGAAGCTGAAACATTAACACAGTGATATGACCCATTAATAAAGCACTGAAACAAGTGTCAATGAAATGGTGTGGTTTACACCAGCAAAACTCTTTAAAGGAAGCTGTTCATTAGTGCAAGACCAGATGGAAATTCTTGCATTAAACATTTCAGTGAAGGGTAAGTATCTTCAGTGAAAGGCATTTTAACATCGAAAGGTTGTCACCAATGGGGTTTGTCTTCTTTGGATTCAGAAAAACTGGCTTTGATGTTCTTCCAGAGGAGAAACATGCATGGTAGCAGGGCTTTGTTTTGGGACTATTATTTTTTGCAAGCTCTGTCCTCAGGCTGTGTACAGACGATAGCCCTGCAGAGAATTTGAAGCCATACTGTACAGGCTTAGCAATTGCTATTTTTTTTGTTATTCCTTTTTTAAAAAATTCTCTATGAATATGTTTGCAGATTTCTGTAGTACTTCAAGAAGTGTATGTTTGAAGGCCAAAATGAGCACTAAGCAGCATGATTGACAACTGCTGCCATAAGGCGTGTGACCTTCCTTAGCACCTAGCCCATGACAAGGAACACTAGTGATCATCCGTGGAACAGTTCTGAAATCAATTGCAATGTGTGTGTTTTAATATATATATACATTAAATAATATGCTTATACACTCTCTTTACAAGAAAAAGTAAAAATAAAAAACAGGAAGTGGAATCTGCTCCCTGTCTTTCACAGCAATGGCCTGCTATTCAAGGTTTCATTTGGGAGTTAACTGATGAAAACCAGGTGCTTTTTCATTCTGATCTAGTCGGTCCCATGCCCTTCATTGTCTTATATGGAGAAGTAGCTGCAAATGGAAGTAAATGTTAGGCATTAGTTAAAGATTTTGCCCCTCCAGTGAACAGAAGACACTTCCATTGCTCTTTAGAAATGATCATCTGTACACAATCTCAGAAGCCTGTTGTCCTTGCTGCACAAAAAACAACAATAATAGCACCTTTGATATTCCATTTCCTTGCTCTGAAGGCTGCTTCCTGTGGCCGGTTTCAAGCACAATCACATTATTCTGCATAAAAATCTGTTCCCAAGATAAAATGTACAGGCCAGTTTACTATTTCAAGGCTGCACCAGAAAAGCAGTAGCCAACCATGAAATATACGACTCACCAGTTCTTAGGATCATGACCCTAGACACTTCTCTGTGGGTGCTGCAGGGTACAAGCCTGCGGCCACAACCGGTAGACAAGATGCGGAAGATCTGCATAGATGCTTAAATACATAGTCCGCTTTTCCAGATTCAGGGACATAGATGCACCCATGACGAACTGTCTGGCATTACACTTGAAGCACAGAAGCAGTAGCCAAAGAAGGAAGAACTCAGGTCATTTGGGGAGTTTGTGCCATTCTCTCGGGCTGCCAAAGAAATCTGAAATCTGCCCTTTTCAATGCTCACCTCAGTCTTTCATATTTCTTGCGCAGTTCCTCTCAATTTCAAATGAGGCGGACACAGGGTAACTTCTGGGTGCATTTTGGCACACCTCCTATTTCCCACTCTGCTGTCCTTACTGGCACCCAGAGTTCTGCCACTGGTGGCGGACAATTTACCTTTCCACCTGGCAGAGCAATCCCTGATTCTTCTGAGGGAACTATGACACAAATGTGTATGATAGCAGGGATTGGTACACTTGCTGCGAAAAATTAAAGCGTCCAAGACCTGACAAAAAATACCCCACATGGGTACGTCCTAACAGAGCTTGGCAGAACTTGGCAAAGAAGGTGGTACGCTGAATATTGCCATATGTCACTGAACAAGAGAGAAAGACAGCCACACCAGAAGAAAAGTGCATTTACAAGACTTGGCCACTAGGGGACACTTTTGCAGCAAATATCCCTGCATCATATAGCATCACAAATCAAACCTCAGAGGAGGGTATCTTTATATTACAAATGCCAATGGGCAACTGAATCCTTTGCTCAATTGACCTGAGGGCAAGTGTCCCAGTTCTAGTGAAGACTATAGACCTGAAAGGCTATTGATCTCTCTGGCTTACTGAAAGAGTTGCATTATTAAAGGGAAAAGTCCTGAAATGCTCACACTGCTCTGTTTACCATGGGGAAGGTAAAAAAAGGTAAAGGACCCCTGGACGGTTAAGTCCAGTCAAAGGCGTATGGGATTGCGGTGCTCATCTCACTTTCAGGCCAAGGGAGCCGCCGTTTGTCCGCAGACAGCTTTCTGGGTCATGTGGCCAGCATGACTAAACCACTTCTGGCGCAGTGGAACACTGTGAGGGAAACCAGAGAGCACGGAAATGCCGTTTGCCTTCCTGCTGCAGTGGTACCTATTTATCTACTTGCACCAGCATGCTTTCCAACTGCTAGGTTGGCAGGAGCTGGGACAGAGCAACAGGAGCTCACCCCGTTGCGGGAATTCGAACCACGGATCTTGCAATCCAGGCATCCCCAACCTTCGGCCCTCCAGGGACTACAGTTCCCATCATCCCTGATCACTGGTCCTGTTAGCTGGGGATCATGGGAGTTGTAGGCCAAAACATCTGGAGGGCCGCAGGTTGGGGACGCTTGTTCCAATCGGCAAGCCCAAGAGGCTCAGGGGTTTAGACCACAGCACCACCCGCGTCCCGGACTTTACCATGGGTAAGCTTGTCACGAATCCCTGGCTGCTGGAAGCAGAGTTGTTTCAAAATGTTTTGGTAATTACTGTTTGAGAAGTAAGAGTCCTCCATATTTCAAGCTGAAGGTAGAGGAAAATTTGAGGGGGGAAGCTCCATGGAGGCTGCTTACAATGTGGTTGGCTCTCACTGAAAGACAAGGACATGATTCTAAGCATTTCAGGAGCATGTGAAGGACAACAGGCAAGAAAGTGGAAATGTTTCAGGGGAAATGTTTGCTGATACAGTATCTGGAGGGAACAAATAAAGAGCTTGTTTGCTTGAGGAAAAAAAATGCTCCACACACAAGACATTTTTGTACACAAGGACATTAGCAAGGCTACTTGAGCTTTCCCAACACAACCTTCCTCTTCCCTGCCCCATCCCAAACAGATTGAGCAGAACAAAAATCCCTAAGAAATCCAAGTGAAATCCTTGTCGGTATCCTCAGAGTTTTCATTCTCCTGTGGAGAGTCAATGTCATCTTTGTCATCTTCCAAAATCACGTCGTCTTGTGAAATTTCTATGTCATCTTTCCATTTTATGTCATCGTCACCCCCCATGTCTTCATCTCCTTCTGCTTTGAGGTCGTCAGGATCTTCCATATATGGGCCTTCTTCTGTGCCGTACAATTCGTCAGGGGAGCCATCTCCTCCGCTGGCATCCAAGTGGCTGGCCATGCCTTGGCCAGAACAATCTGTGCAAATGCCATGGCGGCGGGAACCGTGCTTAATCCCCACGCTGGCTGCAGACATAAACACTCGGTTGCACACTTTGCAGACGTATTTTTTGTCTTTGCTGTGGACCTTGATAAGGGGAGCAGGGAGGAAAGACAAAGTTAAGGCAGGTGGGTCTGCAAGTAAGAGACTTTATGGTGCAAGTGCAGCTAGATCACATTGCAACAACTAGTGAAGTTTTTTCTTTTTCTTTTTAAAGCAGCTGTCTCTAATTTCTTCATTTTGTTCTAATATGATTTCGTCTGCCAGCAATCAGGAATAGATGCAGGAAACCTCAAAAGCATAAAAGCAGAACATGCCACTGTCTTGCCTCTTAACAAGGCTGTGAGTTTCAGAAGCTATATTTTAGTTACCATTGCACAGATTAGGATGGCCAGTCAATGCTCCTTTTAACACTGGAAGGTTCATAACAAAAATTCAAAATGGACAATCTCCCGTCTGTGTGCCCCTTTATAGTCATCACTTACATACTGCCAAAAGTGATTAAAAAATGGAGGTTTGATTTTATAATCTTGAAGAAGTACCATATCAATGTTTGTTCTGAGCTAGGATTTAGTGTCTAGGGTTAAACTAAGGGAGATTATTTTAATTGTATTTTGTTTTCAAATGTAATGGTTATTATTTGCCCTGAGCCTCGTAAGGCAAGGCAACCTACAAATTAAACAAAATAACATTTGAAACGACACAAATAAAACAGTGCAAGAAGTCCACATTTGTTCCTTGTGCAGGATTCCTCCCCTTCTCTGGTACCATGTAACAACAAACTACAGTTTAAAGAAGAACAGGCCTTGGAGGGAGGGAGAGAGAAGAAAGAAAGAAAGAAAGAAAGAAAGAAAGAAAGAAAGAAAGGGAGGGAGGGAGGGAGGGAGGGAGGGAGGGAGGGAGGAAAGAAAGAAAGAAAGAAAGAAAGAAAGAAAGAAAGAAAGAAAGAAAGAAAGAAAGGGTAGCTGGATGAAGCTCTGGGGCTACTGAGTGGCATATGACTAACTCCAGCCCAAAGGATGCAAATCAAGGGGCATCTCAGGGAGCAACCAGTTCCACGACCAGATGGCTGGGCACTCATCCGAATGGACAAGCATTCATGGAAGGAAGGAGAAGGCAGTGGGGTTTTGGGTACTATGGCAACAGATAACAGGAGCCCCTTCAATATTGCTGCTTCAGCAGTGCAGGCTAGCTGCCCATCTTGTCTATAAATGCCGCCATTTGGCAAACGAAGACGCAGGATTCGCACCTGCCTTAGGCAGCCAGAGGTGTATCAGCTGACTATATAACAAACTTTCCCCTCAAAGGGGAAAAGAAAGTCCTATCAGGAGGCAGCTGAGAGAAAGACAGGTTGTCTGCAGAAAGTACGGGCTGATGTACATTTTGGACACTACACAGAAGGAAGTAGGTATCTTCCCTTCATAACCAAAAGCTTAGTTACTCAAGTACATGGCTTCTATCCTTCAATCCTCCTACCAAAAAGGTGTAAAAAATGTTTAAAGACCAGTGTCAGGGAACTGCCATCAGTGCCGGAGGGAGAGAGCAAAAGCCAGGGGGATTCCAGAGAGCGTCCAGGGATCGGGAGAAGCAGCCCATCTTCTGGGGAAGAGAATCAGCGTAGCACCAGTGGAGAAGGGGGGCAGATGGGGGAAGCGGCGAGGCAGTGCCATGACTCCTTGCCTGGGACCAGCGGGGAGAGTAGGGGTCCTCCGTTGCCCACGCCCTCCTTGCGCAGAAGGCTTTTGCGCAGAGAGAGTAGGAGGAGACTAGGCGTCAAAGAGCTTCTTTGCTGGAAGAAGTTCAAGAAACGCCCACTGACGGATTCTGCCAGCGATTGTGTCAGCCACGGGTGAGTGGCTGTCCAGACAGAAAAGGTTCACTTTGGCAACCCAGCCAGGTGTTTGCACCCAGCCGGGGAGATAAGCACCGGCTTACGCACGAGCAACCCCTAGAACCATTACAACCAGCTCTACCAAAGAGACAGTTCGGTTTGTATTTCTGATAATAAGAGAACCCAAATTTCACTTGGACTTCAGACAGCAAATTATGGAACCACTAACTTGACCGGAGCCCATATTAGCCAATGCCTTTCTAGAAGGTGGGGAAATCTGCTGAATGCTAAGGTGGCATTAGTCCAGCTAAGGATAAATGGTAGAGTCGGTCATGACTGGACCTAATGGTAAAAGGGACCCCTGACCATTAGGTCCAGTCATGACCGACTCTGGGGTTGCGGCGCTCATCTTGCTTTACAGGCGGAGGGAGCCGGCGTGCAGCTTCCGGGTCATGTGGCCAACATGACTAAGCCGCTTCTGGCGAACCAGAGCAGCGCATGGAAATGCCTTTTAACTTCCCGTTGGAGCACTACCTATATATCTTGCATTTTGACATGCTTTTGAACTGCTAGGTTGGCAGGAGCAGGGACTGAGCAATGGGAGCTTACCCCATCGTGGGGATTCGAACTGCTGACCTTCTGATTGGCAAGCCCTAGGCTCTGTGGTTTAACCCACAGTGCCACCCGCGTCCCTTTATAGTACAATATATTGCACCCAAATATGTAAGTGGGTGTTTGAGTGTGTTAACTGCTAGTTCTAACACAGGAGATGTGCGGTTCAGCTGTGGGAGGGGCAGGAGCACACATCACTGAAATACATTAAGAGCAAGAATAAGGTCCACACAGAAATATATGAAGTTGCCTTCTTGTTTTTTAGAATATATGGATGCTCCAGAGCGTGCAGCCTCGATATGTAGCTTGATAATGATGTTTCTTTACATCCTTACAGACTTTTAACAAACATCACTGTCATCTGTCATGACAATTTCTTAGGCCCAACAGCCCATAAGAAAAAGCAGGACAGCATATACATACGCCTCCCTTCAAGACACCTCATAGTGAGAAAATCCATCATGCACTTGGCTCAAGAGTTAACAAGCATAGCAGCAATGCAACAAGAAAGATCTGGCTTACATTTCTACGACTGGTATCAAACTCTTTCATATGGACAGTGTCCAAACACAGAATTGTTGTAAGAGACCCAGTGTCAACTGACCCATCCCATCTCCCTGAATTAAAACATGTCTTCTTCCTTAGAACCATATGGGCTCCCCAAGCAGCTGATTCCTTCTTTCCATGCAATGTCCACAAAATGGGAGGAACAAAGCCTTGAAAGTTCACTTTCACTTTCTCTTCCTTTCACAGACAGACAAAGGAACATGGGCACATAAAACACCACCTTTCATGTTCTCAATTACAAACCACTCCTGCATTTTCCAGCTGCCTCCTGCCCTTCGGAGCAACTCCAAAGGCGCCAAACTTACCAAGGTATGCCGTTTCATGTGCTCCCGGCGGGTGAATTTCTTCCCACAAATTTCACAAGGATAGGGTCGTTCTCCAGTGTGGGATCGCATATGCCTCTTCAGGATACACTGGTGCATGGCTGAGAAACTGCAGTAGGGGCATTTGAACTTCTTTCTGATCACTGTGAATTCGTTTACTGGAAGAGAAACACAACACAGCGCAGGTTACAACTCTAGCACAGTTCTGTTCTTCAGCAGACACACAACTAACTGCTTATCCAACAGACCAATAGAAAATCTCTGTTCTAATGGGAATCAAGGGCACCAAGGGCAAAGCTTCAGAAACTTCTTTTGTAGTAGGGTTTTTAGTATTCTTGCTGTAACCTTACATACACGCCATTCCCATATTTATAGGCCCATTCCCATATTTAACTAGAATTCCATTTACTTTTTAATTTATAAGATTTCTTACCCACCCTTCACCATAATGTCCCATGGTGGGTTACAACAATAAAATATACAATTATAAAGACAGATACAACTATCACAATGATGAATCACAGAAAAACTGCTCCACGTGGAACAGAATGATGTGACAGAGCAGGAAGTATGCACTGGGCATCTTAATTGTTGCTCCTTTTGTTGTTGTATACCACTGAAGTGTTCTTATAGAGACGTAACCCTTTATAAATAGACTAACACTAAGTTAAGGTTCATTGTCTTTCCTCATGGAAAGTTGGCCAACTCTTATAAAGACAAGCTGTGCTCTTCTGTTTAATGGGTGTGTATTTCATGGGTATAGGACGCGGGTGGCACTGTGGGTTAAACCACAGAGCCTAGGACTTGCCGATCAGAAGGTCGGCGGTTCGAATCCCCGTGACGGGGTGAGCTCCCGTTGCTCGGTCCCTGCTCCTGCCAACCTAGCAGTTCGAAAGCACATCAAAGTGCAAGTAGATAAATAGGTACCGCTCCGGCGGGAAGGTAAACGGCGTTTCCATGCACTGCTCTGGTTCACCAGAAGCGGCTTAGTCATGCTGGCCACATGACCTGGAAGCTGTCTGCGGACAAACGCTGGCTCCCTCGGCCAATAAAGCGAGATGAGCGCCGCAACCCCAGAGTCGGTCACGACTGGACCTAATGGTCAGGGGTCTCTTTACCTCCCTTTACCTTTTATTTCATGGGTACAGGAAGGCTCTCACAAATATGGTACTCACAGAATCATAGAAAGGAAGAGTTGGAAGGGATCCCAAGGATGGTGAAGGCCTTCTGGGAAATGATATATAATGAGCTGAAAAAGGTATTTAAGTATACCTTCACCAAGAAACCAGAGGCCTTCCTTCTGGGCATTGTCGGCCAGAAGGTGTTAAAGAAGGACCGAACATTTTTCATGTATGCAACAACGGCAGCAAGGATACTCATCGCTAAAAATTGGAAGACTCAAGAACTACCCACACTGGAAGAGTGGCAGATGCAACTGATGGACTATATGGAACTAGCCGAGATGACTGGGAGAATCCGAGACCTGGGAGAGGAGAGAGTCGAAGAAGACTGGAAGAAATTCAAGATTTACTTAAAAAAATACTGTAATTTGGTTGAATGCTAAGAAAGGATGCTAGATCATAAATAATTGTGCACCACTAAATTAGTGAGAATTTTGATGATAAGTAAATTTGAGGAAAAATTATAAACCTTTTGGAGAATTTATAGATTATATTTAAATGAATTTGACATAAGAGTGTAAACAAGATGATAAATTGCTGGCAAGAATTGGCAATGATGCAAATGGGAGCGGGAGGCGCGAGGAAGTCCAAAGATGTTATGAAAAGATGTTATGATATATGTTATACTGTTTTTTATTTTTGCATTTAAGTTTGAAAAATCCAAATAAAATATTATAAAAAAAAAAAGGAAGGGATCCCAAGGATGATCTAGTCCAACCCCCTGCAATACAGGAATCCTGTCCACAAGCATCCTTGGGCAGCGTTAGAAACTGAGATATGAAAGCTAGGAGCTAAATGGCACCTTAAACCTAGGTTATGGGCACAACAATGGAATGTCTAAGCGCGCTTTTTTATAACAAAAATACAAAGCTGAAAATGAATGAACTGCAGCTAAAATGTTATGTTCATTTTTCACATGGTATAGTCCTTCCCCAGCCCACTCCCCTAATATTCTTAAGAGGGTCTCTTTTCTAGTCTTCAGAGAGTAGCTGGAAGTAGGGAGGCAGAAAAAGGTCCTCCTTTCTACTCTGCAGTTTTAATCTGAAATCTTAGGCACAGTACTGTGCCCAGAGCTCAGAAACCGCTTGCACTAATGAAATTCCCGGCCGCAAAATGCACCTAGAACAATGGAGGTTTCGAACACTGTCTCTGGGTGGGCTCCAACCACCAACATTATGGTTAACAGCCAGGTGCACTGACCCATTGTGCCACAGAGATTCATCTCAATCAATCTGCACAGTTTCATAACACAATATATTGGGAACCCCAATAAGCTTCCAAGATTTACCAGGGAGAGACACTAATTCAAAGAGAGGGTATTCTGTTTTTTAAAATAGGAATAAATGCCAATGGAAGCAGATGAATTTCCCGGGGGTGGGGGGGGGACCACCCGAATCAATCTTTATCTACATTACAGTACTAATATTCCCCTGTAACATAAAACCATGGAAAAATACTGGGTATGTTCTAGCCTAGGGTTGCCCTCTCGGTGCATGCTAGGCTATAGTGAAGCCCAGAAGGCCTGGCCAGTTCCAAGAATCAAGTAAGCATATACCCAATAATATTTTGCTGTGGTGTGTACTAACACCCAATAGTGGGAATTAGCAAAAATTTCTCAACAGCAGGGGAATTAGCAAAAAAATCTCAACAGCAGATGCTTCCTATTAGGACAGGATAGTATCAAGGTCTGAAATTCTGTACAAGCAAATGTATTGATTTAAGCTGCAACAGCTTTGTACTGGTTAGAAAGACCCATACAGCTATCACCGTGTCAGTGCAGAAACAAGAAGTAGCTTCATCAGAAAGGTTTTTCTGGTGGGACTGTCAAATACTTTGCTGTAGCTGAAGATTGTCAGTACTGTATCTCCAAGGTCTGATGAAACACCAAGAAAAAGAAGTAACTATCCTCTGTTACTTGTCATATGTGCAGGTGTCTGGTGTTCAGGCAGATCTCGCCTTAGCAACAATGACCTGATGCTTGGAATCAGGCCAGAAATAACTTGCTGTGAGCCAGTGAACCGTAAATGCAACACACCGACGACTGCATGCGGGACCTCATTTTATAATCCTGGACTAGCCCCAAAGTGAAATGGCGCTTGTGGGGTAACATCGCTATTAACCTTTCAAATGCAGAATCACGCGTTGACCAAAAAACAAGAAAAGGGTTGCACACTTATCTAACAGCAGCCACCTATAAATCATTTTCACTGCTGCAAACGGAGAGAGCGTACCAGCTACAGCAAACAATATCTTGTGTTAAATTATTTTTCTATACACAATATAGCTCACAATCCCAATTAAATATTGGGATTGTAGTACTTTCCTTTGTGACTTTTTGAATATTCACATAATTTTTTGGACTATCAGTAGTGCTTCTCCTTGTTGTCCTGCTTTTAGAGGAGATGAGCACTCAGACAGACTCTAGGGAAACTGCAGTAACGAGAGCCCCGGGGTCTAATTTGCCAACAGACTCTACAGAGCAGCTGGGTAAATGCTTCCCCCTCCAAATAAGGTTGGAGGTGGAATATGCACTAACTAAACAGGTGAAAACAGCAGCTTGGATCTTATTTATTGAAAGGTAATCATCTATTTAAATTAACAACTTCCAGAGGGATAGCCATGTAAGTCTGCAACAGCAAAAACAACAAAGTCCTTAAAGACTAAAAATTTTATCATGGCATAATGCCATAATAAATTTATTAGTCTTTAAGATATCACAATATTCTTTTTATCTAAATATTCACTCTCTTCTGTACTGCTTTATCTTAAAATATCACATATTAAATCGTGATGGTAAACCTTGATTAAACCCAGATGGCCTTCTCCATAACAGCACCCCTGCAGGGGAACATGCTCCCCTCTAGAGGTTTAGTTGGAACCAATATTATCCAGCTTTAGGCACCAGCTGAAGCCTTGTCTTTTCATCAGGCTTTTTAAGGTAGTGGGACGCTTAAATTCAGGAAAGTGAAAGGCTGATTTTATTCTATTATTTGTGTTACTTATGATTTTGTTCTTAACATTTATTACTTTATGAAATTATTGGTTTAACCTGGAGTCACAGGACAAAGAGCAGAGTGTAAGTTTTTTTTACAAATAAAAATGATAAATTTTACGAAACCAATTTTGCTAGTACCAAAGATTTGGGTCCTAATGGCCAAGTTTGGGAGTCTGCAGGAAAAATCAAGGTGGCAAACAAAATAATAATTATAATTATTTATTATTTATTCCCCGCCCATCTGGCTTAGTTTCCCCAGCCACTCTGGGCAGCTCCCAATCGAGTGTTAAAAACAATATAGCATTAAATATTAAAAACTTCCCTAAACAGGGCTGCCTTCAGATGTCTTTTAAAAATAGGATAGCTGCTTATTTCCTTGACATCTGATGGAACATCTGATGGGCAGATAGGGTCTCAGCCTGCGTACCTGATGGAGCTGGTAGACAGCTGCCCTGGACACAGAATTAACCTGCACCTCCATGGACAGCTGGGAGTCCAAAATGACTCCCAGGCTGTGCACCTGGTCTTTCAGGGGCAGTTATCCTATTCAGGACCAGGGAGACCCCCACACCCACCTGTGCCCTGTCCCCCCAAAACAGTACTTCTGTCTTGTCAGGATTCAACCCCAAACTGTTAGCCGCCATCCATCCTCCAACCCCCTCCAGGCACTCACACAGGACATTCACCGCCTTCACTGGTTCTGATTTAAAAGAGAGGTAGAGCTGGATGTCATCTGCATACTGATGAACACCCAGCCCAAACCCCGATGATCTCTCCCAGCGGCTTCATGTAGATATTAAAAAGTATGGGGGAGAGGACAGAACCCTGAGACACCCCCACAAGTGAGAGCCCAGGGGTCTGAACACTCATCCCCCAACACCACTTTCTGGACACGCCCCATAGGATGATTACACTACAGATAATGGGAGGAAAAATGCATTTTACACAGAAGAAACTAACAATATTGTGATCAATACGCAGACTGTATGCATTCTGATGATTCCTCCTTTTATAAAAAGGAATCCCAATTAAAGACTTATACAAAGAATGTAAATTTGCACATACAATTGCAAATTGTCCACCTTACAAGAGGTGGGAGTTTCTTGGCAAAAGAAGGGAGGCAAGAGAGAATGAAGATAAAGGTATGGAGACTAAGGAATGAACAGTTACAACAGGGGAACAGAGAACAGTCACCATGGGAAAGTCTCAAGGCTGCTACACACAATACACACTGAATGTCATACAGAGACCATCTTCAATTGGAACACCTTCATGATTGGCGCATATACCTACTTCAAATACTGTACTAATGTTCATGTTTTCTTATCTTATGCTCCCAATGGTGTCATTCTATTCAAATAATATTTGAACAGAGGTGCCATGTGTCAGGAAGGTGATGTAGTTACTGTTCATGCCAACTCTGTAGGCTACAAGGAAGTTCATTAATTAGCATCAAACATGGACCTGAGAGATGTGAGTTCACAGGAGCAACACATTTAATGTCAAATTTCCCCCTAAACCGATCATTTGCTAATTCTCAAATTAAGTGAGTCACCACAAGCTTCAGATGGAAACAAGTGAAACTAAACTAGGTAGAAACTAAAGAGTCATGATTACAAAATAGAGAGCGAGAGAGCAGAACTGATGCTTTTAGCACCTTGGCTGTTAAATCTCAAGTAAATTGAATAAAGTAATACTGAATGATCATACACTTCCTTTCAAAGGTAGATGCTTGGTTTTTCTTAATTTATATACACTCAGGAACCACTAAATTTCAGCCCAGTTGAGTAAATCAGTTTCCGCAACAGCAGACCATTCACACAACAGAGGGAGCATAAAGTTAAGATTGTAATCTTTAATCAAGCAGTACTGCAAGCACAATTTGAAACAGATGTACAATATTATCACACCTAAACACCCGTTATCAGTCAAAATAAATACTTCAAGGATTTATAATTCTATACCAAAGTCTAAGAGTTAATCTAACTGTGCATTCTAATTCTTAGTCTGCTCTTATTCAATGTTTAAGAGATTCATCTCGCTTTGACTACACCCAATACAGCCTGTCTTCTTAATATCCAAATATCATTCTTATAAGGTAGTGATCAGCAAATGGGATCAAGTTATAGTGATAGCCCCTCTCCAGTTGCCCCTCTTCACTAGCAGTGAACTAGACAAAATGAATGGCTTGTATTAGACAGGTTCATAATAAACCAGTTACTAAAAGTCTAGACAAAATGAGCAAACTATATGCCGTTCAAGTAAAGGTCACCGAGGGTTAACTACAGCCTGCACTTCAACTTCACTATTTTAAAAACTATTCAGACACAGACACAGAACAAGCAACTTTACAAAGAAAGTGACAGCCATGTAGTTGGTTAATTTCTCAAAGCTTCATTACGACAACCGAGAGCAGAAGGTAGTATAACAGAAATCTGCCTGCTAAGACTGCGGATATCTCATCCGATTATAATCTCTATTCATAGGCTTTTTAGGTTTTTGTAGTCTTTCAAAAAAACCCCACCTGTGAGGGTGTGAGTGAGTGAACGCACCATGTGCAAGGGAATCATTCCAATGGCTACTGAAATCATACCATCTTCAACAACTCTCAAAGCTACTGTTTATATATTTTATTTATTAAATTTGTATACCATCCTTCATTCAAAGAACTCAGGGTGGTTCATACAAATACAAAATACTTAATAAAAACAAGAACAAAACAATAACCACCTTGCTTCCACAGCACATTTAAAAGGACACATAATGTTAATTGGGGAAAAGGTCTGGTTGAAGAGGAACTTTTTTGCCTGGCGCCTAAAGATGTACAGTGAAGGCGCTAGGCGAGCCTCCCTGGGGAGGGCATTCCACTGCAGAAAAGGCCCATTCTCGTGTTGCCACCCTCCAGATTTCTCATGGAGGATGCACATGACGAAGGGCCTCAGGTGGGGGGTGATATCAGAGTCTGGGTCAGTTCATATGGGTAGAGGTGGTCCTTGAGGTACAGTGGTGCCTCGCAAGACGAAATTAATCCATTCCGTGAGGCTCTTCGTATAGTGGTTTTTTTGTCTTGCGAAGCAAGCCCATTGATAGCTTAGCGGATTAGCGCTATTAGCGGTTTAGCGGCTTTTAGCGGATCAGCTGATAAGCGGCTTAGGAAAAGGGGGGGGGGAGGGAAAAAACCCCACAGGAACTCACAAGACATTTTCGTCTTGCGAAGCAAGCCCATAGGGAAATTCGTTTTGCGAAGCACCTCCAAAACAGAAAACCCTTTCGTCTAGCGGGTTTTAAGTCTTGCGAGGCGTTCGTCTTGCGGGGCACCACTGTATTGAGGTCCTGAGATGTTTAAGGCTTTATAGGTCAAATTCAGCACTTTGAATTGGGCCTAGAAACTAATTGTCAGCCAATGCAGTTGGGCCAGGATCAGTATAATATGCTCAAACTCATGCTCCATGGAGCAACCTGGCCGCTGAATTCTGCAACAGCTGAAGTTTCCGAACCTTCTTCATAGGCAGCCCTACGCATAACACATTGCAGTAATTTAACCTAGAGTGTGTATAGACGACAGAAGTTAAGCTATCCCTGTCCAGACAGGGGTGCAGCTGGGCCACCAGCTGAGCTGATGGAAAGCACTCCATGCGGAGGCCACCTGAGCCTCAAGCAACAGCAACAGATCCAGGAGCACTCCCAAGGTATATACCCACTCTTTCAGAGAGAGTGTTACCCCATCAAGAGCAAGCAAATTCCCTCCCATCTGGTCTACGGAACCACCCACTAACAGTGCCTAGTCTCATATGAACTGAGCTTCAGTTTGTTGGCTCTCATCTAGTTTTTACTGAAGCAAGACAACGGTCCAACACATCCACTGCCTCACCTGCAGATATAAAGGAGAAGTAGAGCTATGTGTTATCAGCATATTGCTGACAACAGTTTGACATCTACAGTTTCCTGTAGATGTTAAACACCAAAGGGGAGAACATTGAACCCTGAGGAACTCCACACTGAAGGCTCTAGGGGCCAAAGACCACTTGCCAAGCATCACCCTCTGGAAACGATCATCCATGTAGGGCAAAGCAGTGTCACCTACCCCTAACTGGGACAGCTGCTCCAGAAGGATAGCATAGTCAGTGGTATCAAAAGCTGTTGAAAGATCAAGGAGAATTAATAGGGACACATTTCTCATTTTGCTTCTGACTGAGGGCAACCAAGGCAGTTTCTGTGCTGAAACTGGGCCAAAATTCTGATTGAAATAGAATCTCTGTGTGTGCACCCTACATTTGTAAAGTCTGGAACAGGGTTTTTTTATAATTCATGTTGGAACTATGAAGATAGCGCTTGTTTTTAATGCTGCTCATAGCCTCCATATACCACAGAAATGAGCTTGGTCAGACAGCTTTCTCCCATGGCTGGTTTAATGTTGGAGAGCAGGTGCAGGGAACGTGTGGATCTTTATATTTTGCTGGATTACGACTCCCATCATCCCTAACCACTGGCCTTGTGGGCTGAGGCTGATAGGAGTTGAAGGCCAACAGCACCTGGAGAGAACCATGCTGGCCATCCATGCTAAGCTAGATGTGGTGAAAATGTATCACAAGTCAGATGCACCAACCTACTTACTTACTTACTGTATTTGCATGTCTGTGAGATGGCTCACAGAAAATAGAAATACACAAACATATTACATGGGATGTTAATCTTGCCATTGGGAGCAGCTTGCATGCAGTTGCATTTCAAGTGAGCATTATTAGACATGGTTGTAGTGCAATGCTATACATGTCTGCTCAAAAGTTATAAATGCAATGAGACTTACTGTCAGGTAAGTGTGCATACGACTGCAGCCTTAACTGACTAGTTAAAATCCAAAGCAGAGTTCTCCACAATGCAGCACAGCAGAATCCAGGGAAGAAAGTTCAGTTTGCTGTATTAATTTATTTACAAACCTTGTTTTATCTTTTCTATAAAACACAAGATATGCACAACCAAATGAAAAATACAATATAGCAATTTACATTTTTGAAAGGCAGATGGGACCAGCAAACTAGACTAGAGAATTCTTTACTATGTACTACTGGTATTTTATTGGTCTAGGTGCTTAAAGTTTTATAATTTCTTTGTCAGCAAAAAAAGAACTTTCCTCCTCAAGCAAACTTTGGCAATGCATTGGTCAAGGAGAGGCAACAGTTAATACATTTTTCAATTAAAATTTTATTTAAAACAATCCCCATTTCAAATATGCACCTATGTCTAGCTCTGTAAAACAAGAGCACCACTAGAAATTACATTCATTCCACAGCTTATTTCTGAATTTCACAGTAGTGACAATAAACATATCTGGAAGTATTTAATAGTTTAGTAAAGGTGCTATAGTACAGACATTTATAGCATACTTTTTGTCTAATGAACACAATTAAAATATACAAGAGATTTGCAAGAGAAGCGATCTGTAAACAGCATTGCCTGGCTGGTTGGTGTCCTTCATGTCACCAAGAAATACCACTTCCATCCCCTGACCAGTTTTGTGCTCTAATAAAAGCTATTTTTAAAATGTTTAAGATGATGGATGGTCAGATGCATCCAGTGCTTTAGAAAATAAAAATGGGTGTTGTCGTGTAAAACAGGAATGAATGGAAGAAGAAGAAAGGTTCACTGTTGAAGCAGTGTTTGATTTGCTAGTAGGTATGTACTTGTCTTTCTAACTGTCAAAAAAGAAATTGGGCTCACTCCTCAGTGAAGGGGGGTATCAAGAACTCCTCCACCCATTGCACCTTTCTTTTATCCATTGTTACTTTTGCAAGCACTGGATTTGTGCAAAAGAATAATTAATTTCATTTGGGTTTGTGTTAAGAAAAGATGCTGCTGCACTGCAACCCAATTAGATTATAAGAGTCATTATCAGTGTCACCAAGGACAAAATAATGATAGAGCAACACTCTGTAAATAGCACCATAATAATGAACATTTATTTACAAGTAATGCTGTTAACCTTTAAAAGGTTTCAGAAATCATTCACTTTGCAAATATATTCATTCATTCATTCACTCACTCACTCACTCACTCACTCACACAAAATGCATACTTTTGCATCTTAAAAGTGTTATTGTTATCAAAACATACAGTGTTCTTATAAGTTCAAGTATTGTTTCTGAGGTACTTTTTATGGCTTTACTTTTTTAAAAATAGAAAACCTCTTTGGTAGAATAATTGTAGCACACTAGATTGGAGATTTATTACAATTTAAAGTACAACCTTAACCATGTATACTCATAAGTAAGCACTATTGGGGCTGATTCTCAGGTAAATGGATTAGGACTGAAACCTTACTTACTATTCATGCAAGTTTCTTACTACCAGTAATAATAAACTTTTACTTCATTTGCAACATGATGACCACTCTCAGAAAGTTAAAATTGCCTCCTTTATCCTCAAGAGGGCCTAACAGCACAGCCCTAATCAATTAAATTTGATTTACACAATCAGGACCATAGCAGAACTAAATGTTAAGATGTTTTAAAATATACATTTATTATAATGTATAATGGAGCAGGAATGTTCACTATGCTGCTGCCCTTAACGCACACCTGCTTAAATGACTGAGCAAAGCATGTACCTAAATTTCACTGGATTTACTGCTATGAAATAGCATTTTCCCCCTATAATCTCAAGGATACAGTGGAAACACAAGGAAACAATTCTGGGGGGGTGGTTTGCTCAAATTACTTGTACTTGTTCAATGACTCCCCTTAGCTAAGCTTTCCAACAGAGCAGGCATAGGCAAATTCGGCCCTCCAGATGTTTTGGGACTACAATTCCCATCATCCCTGACCACTGGTCCTGTTAGCTAGGGATCATGGGAGTTGTAGTCCCAAAACGTCTGGAGGGCCGAGTTTGCCTATGCCTGCAATAGAGTAATTCCTACAATCATATACATCATAAAAATTCACCCAATCTTCTAGTTTAAAATGAACACACCAATCATCAAACATGAATCAGCAAGTCTACTGTAGCAATACACTGTCTGCTATAACACTGAATATTTTTCATAAACAGGATTATAAATTCAAGCAATGGATTCAGTTTATAACATGACAGTCTTTAAGAGGAACTAGGATGGCTAGTGATTATTTGGTTCACTAAACATAGGCAGAGTTTTATGATACATGTAAGAACAGGCCTTCAGAATGGTAGACTTCCAGTTTACAGAATTCTCTCCCCAGGGAGGCATGCCTGGCATCAACATTAGGTGTCTTTAGGTGCCAGGCAAAAATATTCCTTTTCTCCCAGGCTTTTAAATCTTAATTTCCTGCTTATCTTTTAGTGGGGGAGGGATTGAATTCGATCTGTGCATAGATAATACTTGTGTACTTAAGATTGTTTTATTCTGTTTTTATACTTGTTCTTTGGAAGTCACTTGGAGTTTTTTTCTGAGAAAAGTGACTAATAAATAACGATGACAACAAAACCAAGTAGTGTCAATCTAAATGAAACAGTATCATAATACCCTTCTTAGAATAAATGAAAAACTCAGCTAGCTTCTGAATTTCAGCTTTTTCCTTCAAGCTTAATGCTTAAAAAAAGACTAGTTGGCCGGGGTGTGTGTGTGGCTGTTAAGGGGGGGTCATAATCCAGTATGTAGCGTCTGAATGGTCATCAATCAGGGCAATGTTAGGCAAGATGGTGTTTGCCACTTTCCAAAAGTTTCTATGTTTTGATGCCACCTGAAGTCTTTTATTCTGGGTAAAGACTATGCTGAATCTTAAGGCAGCAACCTGCCATTTCTATATCTTTGTTTTGTTTAATATTGTTTAACACTGAAGCACAGAAAGCCAGCTCACAGATTTATGATTTTTTTGATGGTGGTGGTCATAATGCAAATACAGTAGTGCCCCGCAAGACGAATGCCTCGCAAGACGGAAAACCCGCTAGACGAAAGAGTTTTCCGTTTTGGAGGCGCTTCGCAAAACGAATTTCCTATGGGCTTGCTTTGCAAGACGAAAATGTCTTGCGAGTTCCTGCGGGTTTTTTCTCCTCCCCCCCCCCTTTTTCTAAGCCGCTAAGCCGCTTATCTGCTAAGCCGCTAAAAGCCGCTAATAGCGCTAATCCGCTAATCCGTCAATGGGCTTGCTTCGCAAGACGAAAAAACCGCTAGACGAAGAGAATCGTGGAACGGATTCTTTTCGTCTTGCGAGGCACCACTGTATTACGATACTGCTCCTGTCTGGATTGAGTACATGCAATGGCCACCCAGTCTTTTGAAGACACTACATCCTAGTAGGAACTACCCATTAGGAACATTTTACACACATCCAAGATGTGCTGCACTCAGTGGGATACATGCAGGAGACTTTCATGGGTAGCTATTCTCTTTTAGCCTCAACACCTTATACTGTACATTGTCTCCTTACTAGCAAAAAATAAGCATCATGCAAGCAAATAAAAAAGAGCTCTTCCTTCAGAGACACAGAGCTTTCCCTTTTTTTCCTCTCAACTCCTGTGTGCTGATCTCTGTCTGCCCTGCTGTGCTTTCTTCTCTCATGACCTACTGTTTGTCAAAGAGCAAAGTAAATTATTCAGCAGTTGCCAGACGGTAAAATGGCAGGCTAGTTGTGCTAATTGGAAGAGAAAAAGTTTTTGCTTGCACGCTCATGCCCTGCCAAACACAAATTTTTGCTAGTCAAGAAAGAGATGGCAAGAAGGGTTTTGTTATTCAAAAGGTCCAAATACAGCTTTTCCCCCAACTGGCTTTGGATTTTTGCCCCCCACCCCCAGCAAGAAATTGTATTTCTAGTGTCACCCAACATAATCTCTGGACTGGAGAGATTAAGGAAGCTCTAGAAACCAATTTTGAGGAATCGGTAGTAACTTATCTCCTTGGTAGTTTGCACCTGAAGCTAAGACTAAGGCAGGTGAAACTAGAAGTCACTTCTACCAATCACTGGGGCTTCTATGCACATATCACATACTTTTGCTCAATGCAGTGGTACCTCAGGTTAAGTACTTAATTCGTTCCGGAGGTCTGTTCTTAACCTGAAGCACCACTTTAGCTAATGGGGCCTCCTGTTGCCAATGCGCTATTTCAGGGTTAGTGGAGTCTGTAACCTGAAGTGTATGTAACCTGAAGCGAATGTAACCTGAGGTACCACTGTATTCTATTCTACAAATGTTCCAGTTACAGATAGGTAGCCGTGTTGGTCTGCCATGGTCAAAACAAAATAAAAAAATTCCTTCCAGTAGCACCTTAAAGACCAACTGAGTTAGTTCTAGGTATGAGCTTTCGTGTGCATGCACACTTCTTCAGATACACTGAAACAGAAGTCACCGGACCTTTCTATATAGTGAGAAGGTGGGGAGGGGTATTACTCAGAAGGGTGGTGGGAATGGGTGATTGGCAGATAGCTGCGATGAGCCTGTTGACGACTCTTAACGACTGCAATAGGTCTGACAGGAAAAAGCAAGGGGTGAGACCCCTTGCTCTCACCCCTTGCTCTCACCCCTTGCTTTTTCCTGTAAGACCTATTGCAGTCGTTAAGAGTCGTCAACAGGCTCATCGCAGCTATCTGCCAATCACCCATTCCCACCACCCTTCTGAGTAATACCCCTCCCCACCTTCTCACTATATAGAAAGGTCCGGTGACTTCTGTTTCAGTGTATCTGAAGAAGTGTGCATGCACACGAAAGCTCATACCTAGAACTAACTCAGTTGGTCTTTAAGGTGCTACTGGAAGGAATTTTTTTATTCTACAAATGATAGGGATTTGGTTCTTAACATATCTGTAGGTCTGTTCTCCAAGAGGAGAAGCAAAAGAGGAAGACGTGGGCTGACAGGCAGCAAGAAAGAAAATGATGACTTTCCCCAAGAACGGGACTTCCTAACAAGACTAGGGTGTGAAAAGTACTTTTAAAATGATTTTACCAGAGGACATTTTTACAGGACCAACAAAAAATGAAAAGCAAAACCAACACCAACAACAGCAGCAGCATAACAAAAAACAACATTAAGGGGGAGAGGCCTCTACAGTTGTTCAAAGCAAAGTCAGTAAGCTAATAATCAAGCAGAGAACAGGCAATAATTTTAAGTGAAAAAACTTCCGGAATTGTAATTGGAAATAACATAGCCTAAGGAGGACAGGATTCTTATTATCGTGAGAAATGAATGCCTGCCTTCCTTTTGAACACTTAAGAAAAAAAATATTGAAGCACCTTGAAATATTTTTATACAGCCATTAAAGGAGAACTGGTACCAGCAATAGACAAAGATGGGAAACTAGTTTAATAAATTCTAAATACCTTTGTCCTGAAGACTAAAAATCTTATATTGTGGAGCAAGTTGTAGTTCTTTTCACAAGGAGAATGGGAATATTTAGATAAGTAATGTTCAAAATCATTTTTCCTTTGGGGGCTTCCCTTTTCTACCCACCAGTTATTCACTATTAGTCTTCAGGCCATTTCTGGACACCTCCTTCAAGCTTCTATATAATATTCCTCTCAAGCAACTATTAATGGGAAACATTTCTCCTTGGATCATAACACCTGCTGGCAAGTTTTCAGTTTTAGGTGTGCTCTAGTTGGCCCAAGATTTGTGCTTGTTATCACAAGGTGGTTCTGTACCCAGGTCCATCTTTTAGCTACACCAAAAACAAGTTAGTATTTTCATGGCTGTCTCTCATTTATACTGTCCTGATTTCTAGGATTCAAAAGAAGTGTAGCCTACCCGATTGAAGAAACAACAGATTTTAGAGAAATTGGGTTGTTGTTGTTTTTACATTTTTGAAGAATTTCTATGGGAGCTAACTGTCCAAATCCACTTTCATCTAGCTGTATTACAACACTCATTACAACTGAATACAATTCACAGATGGTGAAGGTATTTGAAAATACTGTGGCCCATTTAGTACAGGGGTGGGGAACCTCTTTTGGCTAGTGGGCCAGACCACTATCTTCTTGACCCCTGGCAGGCCAAAGATGACACCTATCAATCACCTGACATCACAATTAATTTCAGGGGATGCTGTTCTTTGATTTTGGTCTCCCCACTTTACTCTTTCTAGCATTCCACCCCTCATATACATCCTCATATATACAGGTGTGAAGCTAGGAGTCAAGAAAAGGGATGCTCCTTTTAAGTCCTGCTTCTCTAAGTTATGCAAATGAGATAACTGGATCTTTTTTTTTAAAAAAAAAAGGCATAATGCATTCTTAATCTGCTACAATAAACATGAAATCTGCACATCACAAAACATTTACTCTTGATCACTGCATGACACATCATTTGAATGTGATATTCATTTGCCGATATTTGAACTGTGCAACCAATCCAGCAGGCTTCAACAGCAGGTGACTTCAATCTTGCTTTTTTAAAAAGGCATTTAAAAGATGCCTTTTAAAAACATAGGCAACTGCCTCACATTGTCACATCTTTGGTTCATCTAGCTCAGTGTTGTCTAAACCGACTAGCAGCAATTCTCCAGGATCTCAGGCAGGGGTTTCATCCAGCCCTACCCAGAGATACTGCAGATTGAGCCAGAGGCCTTCTGCATGCAAGGCAGATGTTCTACCACATCTGTGCTGCCAGAACTTTGCTGGTGGTTGATCCAAGTACATTATAACTCTGTCCTACTAATTCAGTTGCATTTTCTCCCTGTATTTTTGATATATATATTAATATTGCTGTATACTGCATTCAGATAATGTGGGGAGGAGGTAGAGAAATGTTTTTAATAAATAATGTGCTGAGAAAATGAATGGAAAACCTTTTGATCCTTTGAACCTACTGTTAAAATCTAAAAGTGAATATCTACCCAGAAGACACTGCAACTCAGGCAGAACTACCCTGGGACTATGGGATGCTGTCTGTAAGAATAATCTTGTTTAGTCTACAAAAATGTTTTCTTTAACATTTTCTCTTAAGATTATTACTGCTGAATAACAAAATTATATTTGTTCTTTAAGTCTGAAGCATCTCCTAGATTCATATCTGTCTGAATCCTAACCATAGAACCTGGGGCTAAAGAGGTTTACAACTTTCTTTCATTACCTGGCCATTGATTCAGAATGCACTACCCAGTCAAAGTAGCTAAGAAATACACTTCTAAGAGTTTAATCTCACTCTCTCCATTGCCCAACAGTTTTCTTACTCATCATCAGATTCCTGATTTTGATCAATACGATTCAGAAACTCTTCAGATACTGGCTGTGTAGAACCCAGATAGCAAACTTTCATATGAGTACTGAGGTTTTTCTGGGTACCAAAGCCCTTGCCACAAAAAAGACACATAAACGAACGTTCGCTGGAGTGCACAGACATAAGATGCCGGTTTAAGTCTGTCTTGTCTCGGAACAGTTTCAGGCAGCAAGGGCATTGCATCTTCTTCCTGTTGAAGTGGATTGTTTTTTCATGACGATCCATGTTGGATTTTAGTGTGAAGCTAGCAGGACACTTTGGACACTGGAAACGGGCAAATTGCCCTGGAGATATGTGCTCAGAAAGGTTAGCCAGTACTGGCCTAGAGTAGTCCACTACATCAAAAGGGACAATCATGGGGAAAGTGTGTTCCTTAATGTGTTCCTTCAGCTTTTCCACACATTCAAAAAATCTTCTGCAGAAAGCACAGCTCAGCCTCTTGTGGCCAGAAGAATCCAAGAACAAACCCTCGTGGACTAAGTCCACATCTTCAGATTGTGATGCGTTTATATCTAAAAAAAAAAGGAAATGCATAAAAATTAAATTTTAAGTTTTATACTTTGAATCATTAATATACAGTCTTCCTTCTTTCCATTTACCTGTTTCAGAACTATCTAACTGCCACAGTGTTAGAAATCCATCATAGGTGACCTGCAAAAGAAAAGTGCAATTATGTTAATGATCACACAGAGAACATCAAGTACTTTAACACCTGTAAATTACTAAAACTCGCTGTAATTCTGCTCCTTCTGCAAATCTTCATTACAAATATTTAGTTACTCAAATCAATGTTTCATTTCATACCTAAAAGTGTGCTCAAAATATATAACCAATATATACCCAAATTGCTAATAAGAACTGTTAAGTATCTGTATATTTGTTCATTTTGTGATCTCCAAAAATCTGTGTTCAGTAGATTCTGTACAGAAATGAGAGCTTCACAGGTATGCCATGTCATCATCATCATCATCATTTATTAAATTTATTGGTTGCTTTTTCTTGCCAAAGGTAACTCAAAGCAATTTACAAACAAAAACCCACTTAGATGCACAAAAAAGCATTAAGACATTTAAAATACATTTAAAACACCCCACCCATCCTAAGAGGCCAAAGATAGTTACAGTGGTACCTCGGGATGCGAACGGGATCCGTTCCGGAGCATCTTGAAGCGAATGTAACCCATGTCTGCGCGTCTGCGCGTGTCACATTTCGGCGCTTCTGCGCATGCGCGTTACATCATTTTGACGGTCTGCGCATGCGCGCGGGGCGAAACCCAGAGGTAATGCGCTCCGTTACTTCTGGGTCGCTGCGGAGCGCAACCCAAATTTGCCTAACCTGAAGCGTATTCATCCTGAGGTATGACTGTAGAGGCTAAAGACCTGGTTAAAGAGGAAAGTAACTGCTTGGTGCCTAGAATATAGAATGATATAGAATGATGGTGCCAGGCGAGCATATACTTTTCTATTTTGAAGCACTACCATGAAGGAAAGGCTATGAAGCCAAGAAGTAGGCCATGATAAGTTATGAGAGACCTTGTTAAGTGAGACCCAGAAGGGCAATTTGTATACCAACATTAATTGATCCTTAGCACCAAACTGTTAAATTCTGGCATTTCCAAAAAAAATGTTTTACTATCCCCGACCAGAACTATCTGCTCCAGTTTCCTTTATCCACCCCCACCCTTAACTACATTTTAGTACTGTTTAATTTAAAAGGATTAATTACCGGATATTTTCAAGTTTTGAGTTATTTGCATAATATTACTTGTATGCTACACAGTACTTCCCTATGAGACATAATGGGTGATTTAGTTGAGGTGGGGTGGAGATGTAATTACTACTGAATACTTTCATCAAGTTGTCTGTGATGATGAGTTTTCTTTCATTTTTTTAAAATCAGGGAAACAGTTGTTTAACTAATAATAATAATATATGATATATTTTACAAGACCAGATACATTTACAGGAAGAATAATTATTCCTGCCATGCTTTTTGATATTTAGAATAATTATTGCCCAAGTTTTTAAACAGTGGATAAATGGTCCTTAGGAAGCTCTCAATTCTGTACATGCTTGATTCTGGTTGCTAGACTGAAGTATTTTTTTCTAGTCCAGCCTTTATGTTTCCTTTAAAAAGTTCAGGAAAGTATTTCTATAATATAGGGATCTGAAGATCAAAACCATTAAGTGTGTTGCAAGAGTTAGTATTACATATTTCCATAAACATACTGCTGTTTGGAACAGAAGGAACAAATTACTCTGTGCATTTTTTGTATTTTGATAGAATTTCCCAAAGCAGAAAAGGTAAAGGAGAGTACCACATTATGGACAATACTGTACAAATAGCCTAGGTCTGTTACAAATTTAAATAATTCCAAATTCTAAGATACATTAAGAATAGCAAACTGAGCATGATGACACAATTTCAGTTGTAAGTTTTATAACACTTAAAAACTAGCATTACCCCCAGATAACTATAATATTACCTGAGTTGAAGGTATCACTCTTTTCACAGTATCTGGTGATATTTCACCAGAAGAGGGGATGATGGTAGTGGGGCTCTGAGTGGCAAGGTGTGATGAAGGCAGCAGAGGAGGAGTTGATGCTTCCACTTTGCCATCACATTCACCCCTTGAACGATTCAAGTTGGTGCCAGACCCTGAGGAACACAGGAAACGAGTCTCACCCACATGAACTAGCACCAGCTGGTGGTTTTACAAAAGGCAGGGAATGAACAGCTGTAGCTTAATCTTCTGTCAGTGGGAGTGAACGAAGTGCCACAGAGATTCCAGGCCCATTGACTGTTTTAAATAGCCTCCCCACCCAAAAGTGTGGTGGGAATTATATCACACAGCAGCATAATGGTCACTAAAGGAAGTCAAAACAAGAAAAAGAACACAAGGCAGCACAAAAATGAGAACAACTTTCAAAAGATACAATGATCCGTTCTTTGTATGTGACTAATTCATTGCCATTTTTTTAAAACTTAAAAAAATTATTTTCAACATAAAAAGGACAAGGATGTTCTTACTGTCATAACAAGTCGTCTCATTAGCAATTATGCAATCAGAAAAGGAATTTATGGAGCTCTGCTGCAGCCAGCAGTGGGAGACCCATGCACACATCAGACTCTAATAATGACTAGCATGTTTAAATTAGTCATAACTAGCATTGTTGCTGTTAGAGAAAGTAATACAAAAACAACACACATCCAGCTTAAACATAGCCCACAAAAATAATGCATTTTTCTGAGTTAATTCACAGAGTTCTGGGACCACTAATGAAATACAGCCTCAAACATAATCTCACGATCAAATACACAAGGTACAGATACTGTATATTTTTGTGTTGAGGGCACTGTAGTACAATATGCTGGGGACACAAGACATCACTATTCACACAAAACATGAAGTATGTGTAGCAATTTATTTTCAAATATTTGCAGAATTTAAGTTAAACATACATGATAGAACACTAATTATTACGAAATACTAGACTTAACAGCCTAATCCCAAGACTTGAAATGGTAGCAATAAGGTGAGTAACACAGAGGAACCTATGTTAGGCACACTCTGAACCTGTGTGAGGCTACCAGACCAGTACTACGGTATGATTAACTAGTTAATTGAACTTTTTCTTACCAATAATGTATTTAGAAAACTGTGTATGTATCAAAATAAATTGTGTGATGATTAAGCTATCAGATAGCATTATACACACACCACAAAACTATTTAAATTCTGATTATAGATGGTGGTTATAAAGAACTTTTATCCTGAACTGCAAAAGCAAGAAAGAAGCACAATCCTATTGAAGGCATAGAATGAAATAGCAGTATCAGAGCAACAGAATATATATGTTTTAAATCTTGTTAAAATTAATGTATAGCAAGAAACATGTTCTATAAAAAGTACTTTTGAAAAATGACCACAACACAAACATTTTTCTTTAGCTTTTGAAGGTTTTTATGCATTGACTGTCACTTGATTTATAAAACCTAAGGTCAAATGTACATGTAACCTGATGCATAAGTTGCTACTATAAATAGTTTGAGATGACATAAAAAATAACATGAGATACTAAACTTAAGACATATCAAAAAGCTATCATAAATTATAAGAGAGAAAATGTTTAAGAACACATCTGAGCCAAAGGATTAGCAACAGTGTTTCCATACCACATTCATCCAAACACCCAATTTATATACAAGATTATTCATTCCATTGAAAAGCCACTCAGCAAGGATGAAGTAACAAAAGTTTCAAGTCTTACACTCTATTCCTTGGGTTCACAGCAGATTATATATATTATTTCAAAAGGTTTCCAGACATGTAATTTCCACATGTTTTAATCTTGAATAGTGTATTGCAAATGCATTGATTTGAAAGCAATTTGACACATTTCACTTTCAGCCTCATATAAAGAACTTATTTTGGTGCTTTTAATTTATTTGCTTATTTTAATAATGCTTTTTTCATGTCATGTTATCAAATACTGCGCCCACTGCTGACTTCCCATAAAGTCCCAATGATATTTTATTATTATTAAAATGATTGATAAATACCTAAATATCATTACACAGATTCCACTATAAAATAAAACAATGACACCATTAAAGTTTAATATTTTGAAGTCCCTCAAGTGTTTAATTGCCCTAGTCAGTAGAAACCTATTCTAAATACAAGCCTTTTGTTTGCAAAAGCCCCAAAACTGATGGACCTCCTCCTAGAGGAGGTAAGGAAATCTTATTTTAATGTACATACTGCCTTCCAAACAGAATCTGACTTACAAAAAATACACAATACAGCGAAATTAAATGCAGGAGGTAATGGCAGCATCAGATCAAATCAGTTAGGGATGAAATAGTTTTTAAAGCCTGGGAAATTAAACTGACACCAAAAAAGCGTAGGTGCAAGGTAAGTCTCATTCCATCAAGGCGCTATCCCTGAGAAGGCTCTCCCTGGTTGCCACTCACTGTACCTCAATTGATGGACGCATCTGGAGAAGAGTCTCCAAAGACTACCTCAACTGATAAATAGCAAAGTATTTTTGAAATAGTTCAAAGCCTCTTTTCTGTTGCCCTCTTACAAGAGACGTTTAAAAAAAATCAGGTTTTTGGGTAGTGGAGGTGTTAATTTACTGTTTCAAAGTTTTGGAATGTTTCTATAAAATACATAAATAAAAATAAATCTAAAAAATACAAGAGACGAGCTTGGATTCACTGCATATGTACTTGGAAGCAAGTTTCACTGAGTTAGGTAAAGGTAAAGGTACCCCTGCCCGTACGGGCCAGTCTTGACAGACTCTAGGGTTGTGCGCCCATCTCACTTAAGAGGCCGAGGGCCAGCGCTGTCCGGAGACACTTCCGGGTCACGTGGCCAGTGTGACAAAGCTGCATCTGGCGAGCCAGCGCAGCATACGGAAACGCCGTTTACCTTCCCGCCAGTAAGCGGTCCCTATTTATCTACTTGCTCCCGGGGAGTTACTCATAGTTACTTATGATTGCAACCTTAATGTGTTCCAGTGAATAAAATTATCAAAATATATACAATTTCAGTATATTAAATTTCAGCAAATAAGCAAAACTCAAACATTACTCAAGATATCACCCAAAGCTACATTGCGTTAAGTTTTACCTGTTTTCAAGAATATTCAGAGAACCCTGCTAGATCAGGCCAAGGGCCTATCTATCCATTCTAGAAGTCTGTGCTCACAGTGGCCTATCAGATGTCTATAGAAAACCCACATGCAAGACATGAGTGCAACAGTACTCGTCAGAGACCATGAATCAATAAAATAAAAACCACCCAACACTTTTTCTTCTTCTAATATTAAACAAAAATATCTGCCAAATACCTTCTTAGTTTATTTGTGGCACCAATATCAAGAAACCCATATATTTATCCCTTCTACGTCAAAGGTTCAAGTTCTCCATTTTGCTTTCAATTGTGTCACAAACTAAAGCACTGCCATGGCATCCTTTCCACATCAAGTTCCTGAGTGGTCATATCAAAGCAGCAGGAAACATTTAAAATGTTGGGATTGCAAGAGAAATACAAATAAAAAGTTGCTCAGCATACTCGATGAATCTACAATGCAATAAACACTTGAGAAACACTTCAAATGACACGAGATCACAGTGTTATTCTGCCTGCCATACGGTAGTCTCAAAGCTACAAAACAAAAACTGACAGTTTTACCCTATTTGTGCTAGGCAACAGTTCCTGCTGAATATATATTGGCGGGGGGCTTAGTAGCTTAGTTGCATTTGATATCCCATTTAGGTTACCTCATCTCTCTCCCCATTCCTCCTGGTAATGGCAGAACATGGTATTCAGTAGAAGTGAAATTCAGGGAGCACAACTATACAATCAATACAGTGAAGTTGTTTCATGACTGAGTGTGACTTAGCTGGATAACAAAAACGCTGTGTTTTTGGCCCACACATACTGTCTTCTTTGCCACCTCCAAACTTGTACCATAGTGAAAGAAATTAAATGATGTTTACTTAAGACCTTATGTTTCTGTCATTTAGGAAATACTGAACACACAATCATCTTAATTGTGTCTTTAGCCCCATCTGTTAGTTTTTGATCCCATATCAAGAGGATTTATTATGGAGCAAGGCTTTAAAAAGGGATGTCTTTTCCTATCTGCTTGGTAAACAAATATGCATTTGATTGGCTAACAAGATGAGCAGCAACACACCAATAAAAACTGCCAACCATCCTAGATTCATAGCCTAGATTATGGATTCACATTATTAAGTAAAAACAAATAGTCTTGTGGCACCTTAACCACTACAAATTTATTAAGGCACAAGCTTTAATATATGTCATTTGTTGTCAGCACTGCCCTTCTGCATTCTATGTAGATCAGTGGCTACACAAAACAAATAAATGGACATAACTGTGCTCAGAATGTTAATATCCCAAAATTAATAGGAGAACATTTCAACCAATCAGAGCACTCTAAGTGATCTTAAGGTGGCCATACTTCAACAAGGGAACTAAAGAAAACTCCAGTGGGATGTGTGAATTTGCTTACCAGTTGCCTTATTGTCTGTTCTGCTTTCAGGTTCTGCTTTCAACTGTTCTGCTTTCTATTTCTTCTTCTTGCATTTCACTTTCCTCTCACCTCAACCCTCTACAAATCATGTGTATATATGCTTGCCAATTTAAGATTACCCTTCATGAGGCTGATAGGGAGCAGATTCCAATTATCATCTACTTACAAATGCCACTATCTGACCAGCAACTTTCGACAGACCAAGGGCCACCTGTCACAAATCTGCTGGTAACATAGTAAAAACTTGTGTCTAGCTACCTTTTCAGATCAGGATCTTGCATGACTGAATTACTCTGCCTCACATGAAAAAGATACCTAAGAATAGAAAGCTAGTATTTCAGCAGGAAGGCAAGGATATAACTCTTCTACACACAGGGTATTTTTCTGTATGAAGCAACACTTAATTGTGCAAGCCCATCATCTGCAATATGAAATGGTATAATTAAGGCATAGGTTTTCCACTTATCTGCTGTTTGTGGGAGCTAGGCCCAAGTATCACCTTGTTAAGGCTCTACATGCATAGCACTCAAAATAATTAATGTTGCATTACTTTGGGATGCACCATACAAGGATACAAAATAAGAGTGCCTAGAACTGTTTTTTTAAATAACTCCTTTATGAATGCTTTTAACTTTTAAGTAGTGTACAAAGGAACAGCAACTTACAAGACAGTGAATGTGTGCCTTTGGGTAAGTATTCGAACAGCAGAGAACTTTCCTCTCCCAGCATGTCAGCTTTCAGGGACAACAAGCTGTTCTTGCTCATAAGGGCTGCCCGCAGATTAGCAACTGCTACAGCCTGGAGCGCATCTTCCTTCTCTGGAGTAAGAGGCTGAGAGAGATAACCAGCTTCACCTCCTAGGAGTGCTTCCTCGACATTTGCATAAAGGTCCACTCTCTCTATTCGGCTGTCAGAGTTGCTGGATTCTGCCCCTGTCAGATCCACACCTAAGTGGAAGAAAAACCCAACATTAGTAAACATATCACAATAGAGTCCTCTCAGCCATATGTACATTTGTAGCACTTCCTCCATCCATCATTCCACAGCATCAGAATCAATATGCCTGCTTAAAATGAAGGAGCTGAGATTACTTTGTCTTTTCCCCAGTTTTATGATGCCTTCATCTGATGCTATAATACAACTGTTGCTACATTTGTGCAGTACACACTTTTGCAAAGTTATGCACTCATTTTGCAAAATAAACTCTCTTGCTGTTAAAATAGTAGTAGTAACATCTGGGGAAATGTGGCTGCTGCTGAAGACACTCTATACCACACTCAATAGTGCAATATCATTATGGACAAACAGAACCTTAATGCCCCCTTTATACTTGCTCAGTTGCAATTATTCCAACAGCATATTGCAACTTCACAACATTATGAATACAGTGGTACCTCGGGTTAAGTACTTAATTCGTTCCGGAGGTCTGTTCTTAACCTGAAACTGTTCTTAACCTGAAGCAACACTTTAGCTAATGGTGCCTTCCGCAGCCGCTGCAGCATAATTCCTGTTTTCATCCTGAAGCAAGGTTCTTGACCTGAGGTACTATTTCTGGGTTAGCGGAGTCTGTAACCTGAAGCATATGTAACCCGAGGTACCACTGTACAACGGACTAGTACATGCTTCAAACGGTGTGCATGTGTCAACAAACTATGCACGGAATATAGTGAAGCCTCAGAAAGCTTGTTTTAGACCCATCTTGCCCTATTCATTTATTTTATTTAAATATCTATACACTACTTCTCTCTGGGGGAAAAAATAAATCACCACCAAAATAATCTGAAAGAAAAACCAAAAGCAATCTAAACAGTTGTAAGATACCAGAGCAGATATTGATCATATTCCCCAAGAACCAGTACACTCACACAATTGTTCTAATGCAAAATATACACCCACATAATTGTTTTAGCCTTGCAGATAGAGTGGAGATTAATCAAGACTCCTGGGCAGTTTGAGTGCTGCCACCTACCACTGGTCACACATCAGATATAGAAGGAAAAAAAACAAGTCTCCCCTGATAACTGTGAAGGTGGGTGGGCTCAAATGAGAGGAGGTGATCTTTTAGAAATGTTAGCTTAGCCCCAAACAGCTTCAAGGGCAAAGAAGATAGTACTGCGAACTGGGCCTGGAAACAAACTGCGAGACAGTGAAGTTGTACAATAGTGAGTTTGTAAGATTATACTCTGGATGTAGCTAAAGCTTTGCCTACAATCCTGGCCACAGTCACATTAGAGATATCCAGGAGTAATGTCAGATTTGGAAGCACTCCCAAGGTACACACACACATCGTTCAGCACAATCTCATTCAGAAGAGCCTGGATGAGACGTGACAATAGTTCAGTTGGTAGATCATGCGACTCTTAATCTCAGGTTTTTGGGTTTGAGCCCCAAGTTGGGCAAAAGATTCCTGCACTGGAGGGGGTTAAATCAGATGACCCTCATGGTCATCTGATTTTGACAATTTTGACATCATCAAGTTTACTAACCAACAGAATACCCATCTCATCCGATTTATGTTTCACTTTATTAGTTTCATAGAATCATAGAATTGTAGAGTTGGAAGGGACCATGAGGGTCATCTGATTTAACCCCCTCCAGTGCAGGAATCGTTTGCCCAACTTGGGGCTCAAACCCAAAAACCTGAGGTTAAGAGTCGCATGATCTACCAACTGAACTATCGTCAGGTCTCATCCTACAATCACCTAGAAAATGAGTCAGGATCTCAACATCTTTCCTAGAAGCAGAAGAAGCTGGATGTAATCAGCACACCTAATGACTGCCCAGCTCAAATCTCCAGACAAAGTTTCCTAGTGTTTCCATGTAGATTATAACAGCATTGGAACGAATTGGAACCCTGCAAACTGCATGCCATGGAGACAAGAAGAAGCTTGTCAGCACCACTGTATCCTAAAAAAAAAAAAGAGATCAGAACCAACATAAAACATTGTTGGCAAGCCCTGTATCTATCACACAAACCAGAATAACATCATATTCAATATTGCCAAAAGTCACTGAGGTCTAACAAAACTCTTGCCTGCTCTGGTTCCAAGAGGTGACAGTCATTCAGCAGGAAAGCAAGGCCACCTCAGCCCTAGAACCAAGCTAGGAAACAGGGGAGGGCTCCAACATCACATCATGGTCTTCTGATTGTTCTGTTAATTAATGCATTTCTACTTGCCAAATGGAACAATTCTGCTCCTCCATCCAAGCACAGTTCTGAGTCTCCTAACCATCCAGAAAGGATTTGGGGGAGCTGTGGTGGCGTAATGGGGGGGGGAGAGCCCCCCTTGAACTAACAGGAGTCCTTGTACTGGTTGCCACGAGTGCGCCAGGCTAACTGAATCCAGACCCAGATTTTTTAAAGGATCTAGGTTAGGGAAGCAGAACCTCGTTCAGCCCAAGATCCATATGCTCTCATGGCCTACCTTCTAAGATCCACATAGCAGTGGTAGGCAGGGTCAGATGCAAAAATGGGCTGAGCAATGGATGAGAATCCTACCTTTTTACAAGAGATTCCATTCCAGCTATGCAAAAGTTTGAGGCTTCTACACATACACATATACATATACCACATAGCCACCCTCCTCCCAGGTATCCAAGAGGCATTATCACAGTTCACAAACACACTGAACCAGACAAAAGCACTCAAAGTGTGGCCTATAGAGGGGCATAGCCTAAGGAGAATCCTGAGGGCAAAACAGAGAGGCCTCTAGGCCTGAGATTTCACATTCCAGATCTAAGAAATCAGTTTCATTCAATAATCCCTGAACCACCCCACTACTATTCTCCCAACCTCCTTTCTTAGCAGGTAGAAGGCAAACAGTTTTCAAGTACATAGTAAACAGCAACCTATCATGGTGGTTGGGCAGAAAAATTGTTTTTAGTTATCCTGCCTCAGCATTCTTCTTCCACACCCACATCATGGAGCTGATGAACCAAGAACTGTACTGTCCAAGATTAAATTTACTGCTGCAATATGAAGAAGGGCAAGTCCATGAACTATGATACAATGCTGATAGAAGTTGACACAGATAAATGAAAAACTTAATTAAATTGTGGGAGCTGTACCTGAGACATGGCAGGAATACGAATTGAAAACCCTCCTCCATCTGGTACTGTAAGGAGTCAGGGCAGTTATTAACTGGAAACTCAGATTTAATAATCTTAAAATAAAGCTCTCTTTTTAAGATGGGCCATTCTGAAAATTATATTTCTGCTTAGTGCCATCAAATTAAAAACAAAAATTAATACTGCAATATAAACTTAAACTAAACTAAAAAGAGAATAGTGTAATATACAAGAGATTTCACTCTGGCCTATGTGTGCAGCGGAGTGGAGGGAGGCAGAATGTTGCTTTGCACATTTGGCTCGGTAAGTGGAAGGGACAGCCATGTAGTGGGTTAATAAACCTTTAAATAACATCCGAATCAGCCCCAAGAATGTTCTCTTGATAATATCACCAATGTATCATCCATATGACAAGGGCATTCAGAGGAGCATTCTGTTTGTGTGCTAAGAATTAGCCAACTGCATTATACTAAAATACAGCCCTGTGCAGGGCTTGATTTTTTAAAATAAACTAACAAAATGTTTACTTCAATAAACCTTATTATCTGAAATAAAGTATGTTTTCTGTTCTGACTAGTACTACTACATTTTTGTTTCCTTTAGAGCCCAGTTCACATTACTCTTCCTTGAATACTAACAGTGTGACAGGACAACAAAGTAAAGCCACAATCCCTGCTTAAAAGGAACATCTGCATCCACATTAAAATCTGCCCAGGAAGCCCAGCTAGGAACACAGCGTGTATATGAACTTCCATCTATGGGCACACCAAAGTAGGGTCTTCCTTTTTGTGGATTAACAATCACAGACTTCCTGGGTGATGTTTAACTAAGTCACATGCTGAACAGGGCATTGAAATCAAGTGACGTCCTCTGATTTCAGTAGATCTGCTCCTGTGATGACTTAGTCAGATACCATCTAATGTCATCTGAAAATCAATATTGGAAAAGCTTATAGATACAAAAACATTTCAAAAAAGGTGCAGGTGGGAGTGTTTGTAGATGTCAATTCCCAAAGCAATCTACTTTCTTTTTAATAATACATAGATTAGGTAATGTTTAAGTATTCAAAGGAAAGGAAAGAAAGGAACATGCCAGAAAAAAGCAGAATAGTTAACACACAACTATATTTAAACTTTCAGGTAGATAGCTGTTTTGGTCTGACACAGTTGAAATAAATAAAAAATTGTCCAGTACAGTGGTGCCCCGCAAGACGAATGCCTTGCAAGACGAAAAACCCACTAGACGAAAGGGTTTTCCGTTTTGGAGGTGCTTCGCAAAACGAATTTCCTATGGGCTTGCTTCGCAAGACGAAAATGTCTTGCGAGTTTTTCTGACTTTTTTCCCCTCCCCCCCCCTTTTTCTAAGCCGCTAAGCCGTTTATCTGCTTATCCGCTAAAAGCCGCTAAGCGCGCTAATCCGTCAATGGGCTTGCTTTGCAAGATGAAAAAACCGCTAGACGAAGAGAATCGGGGAACGGATTCTTTTCGTCTTGCGAGGCACCACTGTAGCACCTTAGAGACCGACTAAGATTGTTCTGGGTATAAGCTTTTGTGTGTATGCACACTTCTTCAGATTTCAACTGTTCCCATTCTTCCTGTGAAGGTAATTGACCTCTACAGTGCCAGACTTTAATACCACAAAATCCTACAGCCCAGTGGTTTTGTATTTACTTAATCCTATAAAACTATATCCCTAATATATGTGAATGACCCAAGAGGAAAAAAATAATAATGCTACTCTTTCAGCAATTCAAAAAAATCCTTGTTTTCATGCATATCAATAATTTAGAAAGATAGTTTTCTGCCTATATTAGCACTGAAAAGCAGACCGAAAAGATTAAAAATAAGCCAGCTAAATCCTTCATTTGATTCTCAACTGCTGATATGAAGAAAATCTGCACTATGCATTGGCTTACAAATTTTGTTAAGGAGACCAATGAAAACAATGTATTTTTCCGTGCTTCTTAATTTATGTATATATTTTTATATGGTTGCCTTTTGGGGCCCAGCTCCTTGAAGGAAGCTTACACCATAATAAAGCACCAGTCTAAACTGATATAACAAAGGTAGAACCACCAAAGGTACCCACCAATAAAAAACAAATTAAAAAATAAAGGCCAGTTAAAATAATCACGGAGAAGTAACAACAAGAACAGCAGCTAACATTACCCTTACTCATATATCCCCAAGAATGATGTTCAGTTGTCTCTATACTAATGCACAGAGCACGAGAAATAAGATGAACTTGAGCTCTTAATACAGAATGGTAAAAATGATATAAAAGGCATTGTTGAAACGTGGTGGAATGAGACTCATGACTGGGAAAGCAGTAATTGAGGGGCATAACCTATTCAAAAGCAATAGACCAAACAGGAAGAGAGGAGAAGGAGCATTATATGTAAAAGATGTGTACATCAGTGAGGAAAGCCATGATCTGAAGCATGAAAGGTAGGTTGAGACTATTTGGGTAAGAACTGTATGAGAGGGAAATAGCAGTAACGTCACTGTGGGAGTCTATCACCCACATTTTATGAAATTGTGGTTCATCCTAATTAAGAGATAACCCTTCTGTGGCTTTTAGATTAATCTGTATGAAATCTAATCAAACAGGATCAAAACTGCAAAATGGTAGGATTTTTTATTGAATCTTTAACTGGTGCTCCATATATTGCACCACTTACAGTGCAGACTGTCATTATACAACACAGAGTTCTAGCCCCAAAAGTACGTATGCAGGTAGTCTTCTGTCAACTGCTGGTGTGTGCAATGCTCAGTGTGAATTAGTTTATAGCATGCTACCACATAGGCTTGCCTTACATCTGGTTGCAGTGATGGACTAAAAGCTAATACACACTGAGCTTGGAAACAGTCTCATACTGTACTTCCTTAATGTAAACTGCTGCAGCTGACTGGCTGTTTTTCATCAACCACCAAGACTGAAGGAGGTTGACAGAGACCTAAAATTTGAACTGAGCTGATATTCCAAGGTTAACTGACAACACAGTCAGTAATTCCACTGTAGGTATGCCGTGCTTTGATGTGACTGATTTGGGCAGTAATGCAGGCCCTACACACAACCCTGGACAGTTACCAAAGGGGTTACATCTACCTTCTTCAAAATTCAGACTGGAAGAAAGCATTCTGGTAAGTAATCATTTTATTTTCTAAGAGCCAGTGTAAAGCCACAGGAAAACATTTAACACATAATTTACATGGTTATGCTTCATGTTGTATATGAAACAACATTTTTAAGCTTGAAAGTTTCCCAAGATGGCACTGCTGCATAAAAAGACACAAGTACAATACACAGAATTTGAATAAAATATTCAAGAAACTGAGATGTTGACTATTATATAACAGGAAATGTGTTTCTTATTTTACATAAATGGATTTCCATTTTCAAAGATACTTCGTACCACTGCTACTTTAGAGAACATGTTATGCAGCTTTTAAAAGCTTTTTTTTTCTGGTACAGAAATATTTGTGTTTCTCTTGTTAATTTATCTATTTAGGGCCTAATATAATTATTTTTCACAAGTTTTCATTAATAAATTTAGTTACTGGCATTGAGATATATAGCAGCTTGGGAGGGGGTGCCTTCAGATGTCTTCTAAAAGTAAAATAGTTGTTATTTACTTAGCATCTGATGGGAGAGCATTCCACAGGGCGGGTGCGGCTACCGAGAAGGCCCCCTGTCTGGTTCCCTGTACTCTCACTTCTTGCAATGAGGGAACTGCCAGAAGGCCCTCGGAGCTGGATCTCAAGTGAAAAGCAAGACATATCCTTTACGCTACTATACAAGTAATCGAACCATTAAAGTTTATGGCCTTTTAACTAGTATGCCACAAATGATTATGCATTCACATGAATGTTTATACATATCACATGATATGATTCTACAGAGACAGAAAGGGGGGAAAAATCTTACTTGTTTCACGACTACTGTATGGCCATCCTTGGGCAGATAGAAAAGGTGGTACTGGAGAGCTTGTTCTGCTGTCATCTCCCAGTTGCTGTGTAATATGGCGCACAGTATCTTTGTTTTTTCTGTTCTTTCTGCGCCCAGTAGGCTGCCATCCTTCTGCAGCGCCTTGTTCTGAAAAAGTATTCTGCATTGTACTATCTTTGGCAGACTGCAACTCATTTCCTCCATAATGAGATGGAGAGCTCTGTTCCTCTTTGATACGCAAGGATCCATAACCCATATCACTAGACCACAGAGATTGGGAAGAAATGTCATCATGACTATCCATTTTTTGTTCTTGATCCTCTTTTCCATATGTGCTTCCTCCTTCATGACAACTAGCAATGGCTGAATCACCAGAGGAGTTTGCAGGACTTGTCCGCCGAGCTAGCCAGGGAGATATGCTCCTACCAGCCACCACTGCCGAAATCAAAGCATCTGTACTACTGCTGGAGGTTGCTCCAAGTTCATAATCAATAAAATCATCTGATGCATCAGACTTAATGCTTATGTCAAGAGCAGCCTTTATGAAATTGTGACAAGCTTGAACAATATCAGTCATCTGGAGATAGCTAGCAGCTGACATCACCTCAATAACATTCCTGCTGGTCAATGCAAGGTGTGCAGAGTACATGAAGTCAATGATTGCTTTAAACCCCTGGGCTGTTACAATATCTAAATGAGTGACCGTTGCCTGGTCAGAAGTCTTCTGCACCTGGCAGTACAGTGTCTTGAAGTAGCGACTGCTCCCAAGTAAAATGTTTTTGTGAGCCTTGAAAATCTTTCCCTCCACTATAATGCAAACATCACAGAGGATGCCATGCTGTCTTTGTTCATTGAGTTCTTGAAGCAGATGACGATAATGGGAGGCAATTTCCATGTCTTCCTTTCGATTATTCATTTAGAAATATTTGTGCTACTGCTTCCACACTGGTCTGTAAGGGAGAAATAGAAAGGCATTATCACATTAAAGGGGCTGTCATACTATTTAAATCACGACAAAAATTCAGAGAGGCATTTAGCTATCTTTCCAAGTTTGAAGACAACAATAATTAAGGCATTATACTTAGAACAGAGAGTTTATTGCTTGACTTTAATATTGGATTTGCATTTAATAGGCAGGTTTTTAGAAATGCTAATGTCAGGTGGGGGGAGTTGGTAATTATTGGGATTACAGCAGCTGGGAGGAATGATTTAACCCATTCTTCCACTGCTGAAATCCTGAGGAAAATCCCTCATTTTAGCAGCAATGGGGGGATTTTCTGGCCATGCAAATACCAGCTTCAGATAATGGATTTTCTCAGGCACACAGCAAGGGAATAAAGAGTTAAATTCCCCCTACCAGCTTGCTGTAAACACAATAATTATTACCCCTTCAACTAATGCTATTTGTGCTTTTGAAAACCTGCACATTAAATATAAAGAAGCACTTGAGGTCCTATCTGGCTTGGCCCAAGAGAATAGCCTGCACTGAATATGTAAACTTGGACCATCAATATTCAATAGCTTTGAATATTCTTGAAGCTTTGAAGATAGCATGCCAGGATATTAACCTTTCAAAACTAATCAAGAGAAAGTATGATGTATTTACCACAACTACAGAGAAAAAGAGACTGAGATAAGCTTCCTGTGTTAAGGTATCAAATTTTAAGATCCTAGCAAGCTAGTGTTGATAATTATGTTTGTAGAGGCAAAGCATCCTATAGCAGAAACTCCTCAGGAAAGAAGTTACTAGATCCTGCGCGAGAAACAGCTGAATTCACGTCAACCTCAGCTAGGGCTAAGGGTGGTCAGTGCCCACAGATTACGGTGATTGTTGGGAAGGGAGAGAAAACCAGGCAGATGTCAGAATTAAATGAAGAGTTCAAAACGAAGCAGGGCAAAGGCTAATAGAGTTCTCCCAAGAGAACAAGCTGGTCATCACAAACACTCTTTTCCAACAACACAAGAGACGACTCTACACATGGATATCACCAGATGGGCAGCATCGAATAATAATAATAATAATAATAATAATAATAATAATAATAATTTATTATTTATACCCCGCCCATCTGGCTGGGCCTCCCCAGCCACTCTGGGCGGCTTCCATAAAAACCAAAAATACAGTAAGATATCACAGGTTAAAAACTTCCCTGAACAGGGCTGCCTTAAGATGTCTTCTGAATGTCAGGTAGTTGTTTATCGCTTTGACATCTGCTGGAAGGGCGTTCCAGCCTACCGAGAAGGCCCTCTGCCTGGTTCCCTGTAGCTTTGCTTCTCGCAATGAGGGAACCGCCAGAAGGCCCTCGGCGCTGGACCTCAGCGTCCGGGCAGAATGATGGGGGTGGAGACGCTCCTTCAGGTATACTGGACCGAGGCCGTTTAGGCCTTTAAAGGTCAGCACCAACACTTTGAATTGTGCTCGGAAACGTACTGGGAGCCAATGTAGGTCTTTCAAGACCGGTGTTATATGGTCTCGGCGGCTGCTCCCAGTCACCAGTCTAGCTGCCGCATTCTGGATTAGTTGTAGTTTCCGAGTCACCTTCAAAGGTAGCCCCACGTAGAGTGCATTGCAGTAGTCCAAGCGGGAGATAACCAGAGCATGCACCACTCTGGCGAGACAGTCCGCAGGCAGATAGGGTCTCAGCCTACGTACCAGATGGAGCTGGTAAACAGCTGCCCTGGACACAGATTTAACCTGTGCTTCCATGGACAGCTGTGAGTCCAAAATGACTCCCAGGCTGCGCACCTGGTCCTTCAGGGGCACAGTTACCCCATTCAGGACCAGGGAATCCTCCACACCTGCCCGCCTCCTGTCCCCCAAAAACAGTACTTCTGTCTTGTCAGGATTCAGCCTCAATCTGTTAGCCGCCATCCATCCTCCAACCGCCTCCAGACACTCACACAGGACCTTCACCGCCCTCACTGGTTCTGATTTAAAAGAGAGGTAGAGCTGGGTATCATCCGCATACTGATGAACACCCAGCCCAAACCTCCTGATGATCTCTCCCAGCGGCTGCATGTAAATGTTGAAAAGCATGGGGGAGAGGACAGAACCCTGAGGCACCCCACAAGTGAGAGCCCAGGGGTCTGAACACTCATCCCCCACCACCACTTTCTGAACACTTTCTGAAATCAGATAGATGGAGAAGCTCTATACAGACAGCAAAAACAAGACCTGGAGCTGACTGTGGCTCAGATCATCAGCTTCTTATAGCAAAATTCAAGCTTAAATTAAAGAAAGTAGGAAAAACCACTGGGCCGGGTAAGATACAATCTAAATCAAATCCCTTATGAATACACAGTGGAAGTGAGGAACAGGTTTAAGGATTTAGATTTGGTGGATAGAGTGCCTGAAGAACTATGGATGGAAGCTCGTAACATTATACAGGAGGCAGCAACGAAAACCATCCCAATGAAAAGGAAATGCAAGAAAGCAAAGTGGCTGATTTGGAGGGGGCTGATGGGAGTAGGCCCACTTTTTGTGATTCTATCTCTTTTTCTGCTCTTTTAGATGTGGCAGCCATTTTGTGTTGTGCCATGTACTCACAGCTGCCATTTCTGACTGGTGCCCACAGCACTTCAAAATTCCAGATGTGTTCATCAGCCCCAAAAGGCTGGAGTGTACAGATTTATAGCTTTATAAGACACTAGTCATTCCATTTTCTTTTAAATTTATCATCAAGTTACTTACAGAACCATTTTATACCATGTACTTTCTGTGCTCAGTTGATATCTGCTGTTTATACTTTTCCATTGTTTTAAAAAGCTACTAAAATGCACCCATTCTAATGAATTTCCTTCAATGAAATTTTACATTCTCCTTTTCCTACCTGTACTATGCCTTGTAGATTTTAAACTTTTGGATAAACTGTCTACAGAAATCTCTAGCCAAAACCATGTCCATAGTAAATAAAAAATAAAAAAAAATATGTGGGCCATATTCCAATGCAGCAGCTCCACTGGCACAACAGACTCCCATGCACGCAACAGAACTTCAGTTCCCACATGCTCTCAAAATCAGCTGAGGAGATATTAGGGGCACACAGGGGGAGCATAGGAAACAGAAATTCCAGCACAACAGCAGATCCCCACTGGTGGACCATTGTATAAGAAAGTCTGACTAAAATGCATTATCTGCTGAAGTTATTATCTATTCTGTATACTTCTTAGGAATAAGAGTACTGTACATGCACAAGCAGCAAATTTCTGCCAACTTTCCAACACCTAATCACACATGTGAATGCAGTTAAGTAGCTTCCACACAATATGACTTTATGATCCAATTTATTTTTCTATTACACTGTCATGAGTTAAGCTTGTTATTAATTCAGCTTCCATGCGAGAAGTGTCCTTCCAATGTCTTCAGATAATTCTTTGTTGACATTATACTCATTATCTTAGTCTCCCTCTCCTTCCCTAGCACTAGATAATTTCTCTTGGAAATACAAAGTCAGCTAATCACACAATGCAATCACCCACCCCCAGGTATTTACCAGCTTTAACCACATCTGGTTCAGTTACTGGTAAGCATAATTGAATGTCCTTTAGCTGAGAAAGTGTATATCAGTGTGTGTTGGCTGCTTCAGCTATCTATTCTACATTTGGTTATATTTAGTCTTCTTCTATAATAATTATTCCTTTCCCAATTAGCCAACATGAAAAATAAGAGATGAGTCATTGCTAGGTTGACCTACTGAGACTTACAAGTGTCACTAAATTTCCTTGGATTAGGGCCAGGTTCTTTGATTCTATGCTAAAAACTCAATTCTTGCACCAAAGTAGCTCAATATCCGCAAAAGGGAATAATTTATGCAAATGACACAATACTATAAACTTAATTTACACCCTTCACTTTAGTAATAAAAACAATATTTTTGATAACCTGGCTTTTAATTGAATTTAAATAAATGTGTACATTATATTTCATAAATGCCTTCGAGGGTATTCAGGCAACATGAGATCACTTCTATCAATCTATCTATTAACTTTTTAAGTAAACACCCATTAGAAAAATATCAACTTAGTAATCTAATGTATAGAATATTCCCAACTACAATCACTTCACAAAGGAATACATTCAAATTCCATCAGTACTGTGGACGGTCCAGATTTTACAAACCGTATATACATAGATTACAAACGAGCACAGTTAAATGTGATTCAGGGATGAGGAAGCAAGCATTTCGGTGCAGCTAGAAAGGTGACAGACCTTCCAGAATCCTGAATCCGAGTTTTTGCTTAGGGTCAACCCCATAGATAAGGCAACAATTTTTAATCTTAAGACTAAAGCTTAAAATGTCTCCCAATGACATCTTCATAGACAGTAGCAGCACACTGTTCTTCATACTATTGCTTCCCAGACAGATGAAGTCCTAAAGGAAAACATCTAACCATAAATGACCACTATGAATTTTCAGAACTTGGGAGCATCCAAAGAAATGAGGTTCAGCAAATGAGCTTTTCACTATGCTTGGAAACTAAGCACACTTCTCACGGTGAAACCTTAATGAACTGCATGTTATCTGTTTTACAGTGATAATGGAAAGATAGTTGCCTTCAAGATTAAGTGAATTGTCCCATTTTCTGCAAAACTGCAGAAAAGTGTAAAAATGCAGCTGAAAACAAAAGGTATCTCTCACCACAATTAAGAACATAATCTGTGTAGGAATACCAAACAGAAGACTAGACTGCCACCACTTAGCAGAGGTTTCTAAATACTATATGAGAAAAACAGAGGGCCGGCTGAAAAAGAGAAATGTTTTAACAGGTGTTCTGTGTCCCATTCAATAGTATTTGCTGATATCAGTAGCCAAATGTACATCAAGAGTCAGGCTTTTTGTGAAATCAGAATCCACAGCAATGCCTTCCAGTGTGGTAATGAGAGAATGTAGGACTTCCACTTCATCCCAACATTCTATTCAAACACAGCTCATCTTTTTATGAATTCCTTTCTCTTCAATATGCTTCACTCCATGCTACAAAATGCCATAATAACAGAACTACTGAATTGTGCAGTGTGGTGCATGCAAAAGAATGTAGTTCTTTTCAAACGTTTCTCAACGTTTGACTGACTCTTTGTAGGTCAATCAAACGTTGAGAAACAACTTCAACTCTATAGAACTGAAGAGATATAGTTACAATTTAATTACAGTTCTGCAATTAAATTAATGAAGAGAAAGAACAAGTCTTGAAAAATGCAATCCAAAAAAATTCTCAGGCATGGACTATCAACTTCTGCAGGTCAAATCTTCTGGTTCTTACCCCTAATATGAAAGAGGCACCTTATTTTTAGGACACCTAATCTTAATACTAGCTGATATCACAAGGAGGAACCTTTAACAAGGTACAATAAAGTTGTTACTCATACGACTAAAAACACAATTAGGAAACCCCATAGAATTATTTATTATTTCATATTGAAATGTTGACCGTGATTAACTGCATCACAAACAAAGAACTTAACAATGTAGCTATGGATTTAAAGTGGATATGCACCCTTATAAGGGGATTATGATGGCAAAAGTATGTGTCATAAAGTGGGTTGTATGAATTTCCTAGAGTGAAGAAGTGTACAATTTAAAACAAGCAAGCATGCAAACAGAAAGAGGATGTCCTGAACCCTTTCAACATATATACTCCCTCCCCTAAAAAAATTGCTTCTTCCCCTACAGGTGGGTGTTAGTTCTCTTCAAAGAACCATACTGTGAGCATGGAGAACAAAACATGAGTGGAAGTTTCAGCACTATTCCCCCACCCATGCTTTACTTTCAACACCCCTACATTTTTAAACAAGGAAATCAGTTACATGGGTTCTGACACAAATGTTAGCTGCAGTAACATCTAGTTTCCCTGCCAAGCTAGCAATAGTTATCAAAATTTATTTCAAGTTCAGTTATTCCATTGTGTATATTCCAGTTTTATAAACACAACTTTTTTTCTCATCACAAATCAAATTTTATCTCTAGTAGAAATATGATATGTTTAAACAGATCAATTGGCAATGTGTGAAACTTTTAAAGCCAGAGCAACAATAGAACATGATATAACTGCAGTATAGGTGTCTGTAGTCAGAAAATTTCTACATCTCCGCTTTGATTATTTTTCATTTTTCTCCATCCACTACAAGTGTACTTTCTACAGTTTCTGGATATGTAAAAAGCAGGCAGACCCCCGGATGGATGGATAGGTATCACACAATAAAACTGTAACAGTGAATTTTGTTAATGAATTTAGGTGCAAAAGCTATTCTGCAACAGTCTTTCAGAAAGAGAAGTGGGGGGAGAGAAAGAGAGATCACAAGATGTCCAGATACAGTCAACCCACGTCTTCTAAGTTCCATTAGACATCTGGACAAAGCACAACAACATTCAATTATGGAAGTCAATGCTCCTTTCTTCCCCACCTCCCCCCTGATATTTGAGATGATTTAGATTTGTTAAACCATTACTAAAAATTAAAAATAGAAGCTAGCCAAAGATACTAGCTTACTTTAAGCTATGTGATTATTTGGCAGTATGCACTCCATCAAAGTGAATGTGGTTAGGATTGCAGCAGGGGAACTAACATTGCATGCAAAAGCTTCCAAGTTCAATCCCTCGTGTCTTCAGATAGGACTGGGAAGGGCTCCTGTCTGAAACTCTGGAGAATGGCTGCCAGTCTCTGTCAACAATACTAAGCCAGCTGGATTAAGGATCTGACTTGATATAAAGCAGTTTCCCACATTCCTACACTTCACAGAAATGAGACTTAAAATGGGAAGTATTTGGATTTCTTATCTTCCTTGCACTTTAATAAATAATATTATCATAAAGCAAAAAAAAAGAAGAAGTTAAGATACTACAAAACCAGCAAAAGAGTTCTGGTATCATCCCTACTCATTAAATACCCAGTCCACCTACAACAGGGGTCAGCAAGGTTTATCTTCCTGTGGAAGATCCCTCTGTGGGCCGGATCTTCCACGCGCGCCTGTGATTTTCAGTTCTGCACAGATGTGATTTCTGGAGTCTGCAAGTGCGCAGACGCAATTTCCGGTGCCACGGATGCGAGTCCCCGCGCCACGCTCGTTTAGCACAGCGCGCGAGTGGGCAGTTCAGTTCAGGGGCAGCTCGTGGACCGGTCAAACGACCTCCACGGGCTGCTTCTGGCCCATGGGCCTTAGGTTGGTGACCCCTGACCAACAATTCTGGTAAAATTCTGATAGCAGAAGTTTCAGTACTTCATCCTACATGCTTTTGCTGTGAGCTTTTGGTTCATAGAAAGCACAGTCACACAAAGATTAATTCTTTTTTTTTATTTATAAATATTTATTAGAGTTTTTGAATACAAATACACCAATAATAAACAATCTTACTTCTATCGCAACGTAGTTTCCTCACTTCTTTGGACTCCCTCACGTCTCCCGCTCCCATTTACTTCGTTAAAAGGTTTTTCCAAGCAAATTATCAACTTGTTTACGATCTTATATCCACTCATTTAAGTATAATCTAGCAATTCTCCATAAAATTTATGTTTTCTTTAATCTCACTTATCATCAAATTCAGAATCTAATTTAGTGGTGGCCAATTTTTTATAATCTGGCATCCTTCTTAACATTCAACCAAATTACAATGTTTTTGTAAATACATCTTAAATTTCTTCCAGTCTTCCTCAATCCTCTCTTCTCCCAGGTCTCGGATTCTGCCAGTCATCTCGGCCAGTTGCATATAGTCCATCAGCTGCATCTGCCACTCTTCCAGTGTGGGTAGATCTTGAGTTTTCCAGTTTTTTGCAATGAGTATCCTTGCTGCCGTTGTTGCATACACACAAAGATTAATTCTTTGGCAGTGCAAGAAAAAGTAGATAGCAGTTCATAATGCATGCAGGTCCCAGTGTGTCAACTTCTTTATAGTTGTCTTGCCAATTGCCACACTTACCGGTACAGTGGTGCCCCGCAAGACGAACGCCTCGCAAGACGGAAAACCCGCTAGACGAAAGGGTTTTCCGTTTTGGAGGCGCTTCACAAAACGAATTTCCCTATGGGCTTGCTTCGCAAGACGAAATGTCTTGCGAGTTCCTGCGGGTTTTTTCCCCTTTTCTCCCCCTTTTCCTAAGCCGCTAAGCTGCTTATCAGCTGATCCACTAAAAGCCGCTAAACCGCTAATAGCGCTAATCCGCTAAGCTGTCAATGGGCTTGCTTCGCAAGACGAAAAAACCGCTAGACGAAGAGACTCGCGGAACGGATTAATTTCGTCTTGCGAGGCACCACTGTAGTTGTCTGTATAAGGCAGGGGTCGGCAACCCGCGGCTCCGGAGCCGCATGTGGCTCTTTTACACCTTTGCCGCGGCTCCAGGGCGGATACTAGCGAGGGGAGGAGGTGCATTGTGTGCCCCAACACTCCCCACTGTTTTAAATGTCGCAATGGTTTTGCGGCTCCCAGTTTTTTTTTCTTCGGTCCAAGTGGCTCTCTTTGTCTTAAAGGTTGCAGACCCCTGGTATAAGGCATCGCTGATTTCAACACAATTATGGAAATGAAATTTGACACAAAATGATAGGTGAATGCAAGAGATGAATCAGACAGGAAAGGCCCATGAAGCTGTTGGGGGAGAATGGTACTCCAAGCAAATGCAACAGAAAACATTGGAGGACAGAAATGGGAGATACAGTAAATCAAATCTTAAGTTTTGGCATGTAGAGGAATGGAGTCATAGAAGTTGACTTTGTCAGCAAACCTCAGCCACCACATTCTACATTAACTTCCACCACCAGATGTGCATACAAAAAACCATGTTTGCTACTGTAGTAACCATTGAGATGGTCTCAGCCTTCTCACAAAAGTTGTTTGAAAGACTGTGGCTGCTCTAAACTACAATCTGAAGATTAAAATGCCAGGGACATAACCCAAGAATGCATGACCACAGGAGAACCAACTTCAACAGTAACTAGCAAGTTTCTCCTATTCAAAATGGCCTACCAACCAACTATTCTCTGCCTTAGTTAATCTGAGCTTTAACTGATGTCCCCAAGCTCTGCCTCAACCATGGCCAGAGACTGTAAAGGCCAATAGATCAGACATGGGTCAGATGAGAATTAGATTAACTACTTATTAAGACTCTCCAAGAACTCTAAAAGGTTTGGATTTGATATCCCGCCTTTCACTCCCTTTAAGGAGTCTCAAAGCGGCTAACATTCTCCTTTCCCTTCCTCCCCCACAACAAACACTCTGTGGGGTGAGTGGGGCTGAGAGACTTCAAAGAAGTGTGACTGGCCCAAGGTCACCCAGCAGCTGCATGTGGAGGAGCGGAGACCCGAACCCGGTTCCCCAGATTAGGAGACTACCGCTCTTAACCACTACACCACACTGGCTCTCAGGTTAGTCACGATGTGCCCTTGTGGAAGCCACACTGGTCCTTATGCAGCAAGGCTTCTTCCTCTATATGCTTCTTTAATAATGTTTTCCACCAAGTTTTATGGAACAGATGTTACGCTAATCGGCCTGTGATTTCTCAGATCCCCCCCGCCCCACGGCCAGGAGTTTCAACAGTCAGGACCAGCTTCTTGCTAAATGCCCAATGTACAATTTGTGTCTCTGTGGAACCCAAGACCACATAAAAGAAAGATGAGTATAAACCTCTAGCAGACATGTCAAACACCAACAATTTTGCCCATGAGTAGATAGCAAATTACTGCAGATCTAAGAATTTATTTATGGCTCTCGATGGAAGCAGCCTAGATCAGTGGTGTAGCGTGGGGGGTGCAGGGGGGGCCGGCCGCACCGGGCGCAACATCTGGGGTTAGGGCAAATCCATGGGTTAGGGGGCGCAAATTACTTGCCTTGCCCCGGGTGCTGACAACCCACGCTACGCCACTGGCCTAGATTTATCATGCCACACACCAGTCAAAATATTTTTGCTGGACACTTCCATGTGGATATGAAAGTGAATGCTGGAGTTGAGTCAAAAAACCCTGAGTGGAACTCAACATTGCCCTATGACAAACATTCCATCTGCACAAGCAATTCAGCTTAGCAGACAGAATGATCCTCTTCCCATGAACTGTTCTGGAGGTTCTCTCGATGCCCCTCCCGAAGCTAATTCTGGTGTGGGGGAAAGCACTTTTGTGAAAGTCCTTGCATCACACTTCCCCGATAAGGCTTGTTAGGAGAATCCTGCCCCTTAATTGTACTTATCTAATAATACTATTTATTTTAAACTTACTTTAACAATATGTAATTTATATACCTCCTTCACTCAAAGATGCCAGAGCAGAATATGTATGAGAGAAAAAATAGCCCAAAATTTAATATTGTAGAAACAAAATGAAATTCATCAATTAAATTTACAGTAAAAAATTGCAGGCAGCAGCAACAGCAAAAAACAAACAAACAAAAACACTTATACCCAGTTCTACAGTGAATCTCAACACTACCCCTGCCCCACTAGACAAAGAAGTACCGGTACATCTTCAACTACCAGTAGAAAACAAGTAAAGCTGAGGTATGGAAGGATAGTTCATTCCATTGGTGTGGATCCACTTCAGAGAATGTCCTGCCACAAGCACTTACACCGTGGACCACATTAGGTTTAGGAACCACCAAAATAATTTGATCTGCAAATCATAGAGCAGGGTATGGGAGGAGGTGTTTTTTTCAGATATTTGGGACCCAGGCCATTCAGGGCTTTAAATGTCATCATAAGCACCTGAAAGACAACTGGCAGCTAGTGCAAGTATTTCAAAATACTGTAGGTGTGAGCAACCATTGGCACTTCCCAGTTGCAAATTCCAGACCACTGAAGGGCAACTCCACATAAGAATGTATTGCAATATAATAGTCCAATCCGAAAACTATCAGAGCTATCCCTGTCCAGGAAAGGCTATGTCTGGTGAACCATCAATAACTGGGAACAATCACTTCTAATCATGAAGCCACCTGACTTTCAAGTGACAAAGATGACTCCGGAAGTGTACACATACCCAGGCTACAGACCTGTTCCTTAAAGGGACTATCCCATCCAGGTCAGGCTGTCTTACCAAACTCCATAAAAGCCCACCCATAGCATCTCCATTATGTCTGGATTCAGTTTACTGACCCATACCTAGCCCATTACCACCTTGAAATATCAGGTCAGCACCTGCACTATTTCTCCTGATTCAGACAGGACTGAATGGGATTGAAATTGGTGGTGCACCACCATCAATTTCTTAAGCACCTTGCCCAAGGAGCGGTATTTATTTAACAACTACAGGTTTAAAGAAAGTGCCTCTTTTAAAGCCACTGGCACCTTCTCAGCCCTCAACATTAGCTTTTATTAGCAAAGGAGACATGCAGTAGGCTGAATCCCTTTAAGCTTGCCCACATCCTCAGGCCATAATAACTGAAACTGATTCAATAAAACTTAACCAGATGGTGTTCTGGACACATCCACAAGACTAGTTTCTAACTACAGTATCTAATTCTGTATGGATTCAAGCAATTTTATCTTCAAAGTGCTTAGCAAATTTGTCACAGAATGCCTCCAATCATCTCCTTAATTGGGACAGATACAAATGGCCCCTTCACTGTGTGTATAAGCTTTTGAATGCCTACTGCAAGCTGCAATGGTGGCAGAAGTGAAGCTCTTCACTGCCATCACAGCCACATAGTAACCACAACTGTATGCTCATTAGCTGTGTTCAGTCATATGTGTTTCAGGATTTACCCAACTTGTGCTACACCATAGTCCATCCTGTTTCATTGCCCACAACTCCCCAGAAGACTATGGAGATCTGTAAGATCCATAGTGTCTGTCTGAGAAGGCACTTGGGAACAATTGTGTTGAGATCCCTTTCCACTTCAAATACTGTTTTGCAACCAGCTGTGAATCTGACAGTACCATTGGCAGCTTTCACTGAACCAATGTGCTAACCAAAATATCACAGAGAACTTTTGTCGAGTGCTTTGCTGAAATCAAGCTAAACTGCATCCACATAATTCCCAGTGTCTGCTAAGTTTTCTAGTAAAGTAATACAAGATAGAGATAATATTAGTTTAGCGGGATTTATTATTGGCAAATCCATTATGCTAGCTTCTGTGAATTACTACATACTTTCTTAAGAATTTAATTTTGCATTCTTTCCATTTCGGGGGGAAACTGATCAATTGATTGGGAAGCCTACTATGTCTTACCTTTAAACTGCCTAGTTTAAGATAAGACAACAAATATTTGAGTACACAACAAATATTCAGCTAATCCTATTGTGCAGGGTGTCAAAGTTTTCTGGCATAGGTACAAAGCTTCAGAGTTCAGGGAATTATAAGTGTAAAGGATAACTATTTGAATTTCAGGGAGCCTTTTGAGATTTAAACTAAGCCCCTTTTATCCTTTTATTTACCAATTAAATTAAGAATATAGTAACAAGGATTAGTTCACACTACAAATAATGCAGGAAAGCCATGTTGCTAAAAGAAGCAAACAGAACTCAGTTGAAAAAAGGATCACTGCTCAGGAGATGTGGGCTGTTCATGAAAATAATTTTGGTTTAAGAAGCTAGAAAGGCAAAAAGTTATGAAACAAAAACTATGCATACTGTACTTTTATTAATAAAACCTTGAAGGAATGGTGAATATTGCAATGAAAAGCAAAAGCTTTCATGAGGAAGTAAAGGCAAGAAGAAATGTATTTTAGAGTATGTCAAGCCAATATCAAAACAATACCAGACCAAGCAGGCACCTACCGGTAGTTTGTAATTAAGGCTGCAATCCTAGCAGTGTCTACTCAAAAGTAAGTCTCATTCAATTCAATGAGGTTTACTCCCAGGTACTCAGGTAAGTAGGTTAGGTTTGAAGCCTCACTTCGCTTAGGCTATCCACCCAATAAAGTATGCCAAGGTTGTTTCTGTAAGCTACTCAAAGCTTTTCTAATATACAACCTGGAAGAGAAGGACATAGGCTCTACTGTATGGATGTCCTAGAAAACACAAGCCATAGGGACAATGTGGCCCATTTCCTCTGTTCTCTGAAATTCCAAAATCTGACCTGTATATTGCCATACATCATTTATTAAAATAGTTATTATATCTGTTTAATTAGCAAATAATGTCATATGAAAGAGAAGAAACAGATCCAATTAATTTACAATGCATAATTGTATCATTCTCACTTATTTAGATATGGCTTCATGGAGTAAACAGGACATCATAGCCTAATCAAAAGCTGTAACAATATGATTCCAATAAGTAGTCTACTAAGAGCAAAATTAGCTTTTCATCATCCTTTAAATAACAATCGACACTAGTATCTCATACCGCAAGCCTAAACACACTTACTAGGGAGTAAGCTTAACTGAACACAGCAAAACTTACTTCCAAGTAAACATGCATTAGGATTTCACTGTCAGATTTGCTCATTATTTTCAGGCTGGAGAAATGCAAGTTCTAGTTAATCAAGACCTGGATACTGTTTTGTAGATCCTGTCTGTCCCATAAGGCTCTCCTTTGTTAACTTGTAATACACCAGAGGATAATTTTTCACTATGTGGAAAACTGTGGTTAACAGTAAGCTCTAAAGTCTAAGACTCTAAATGCATACACACCCCATATCATGAAAGGACTACAAGACTGAGAACTTGACAAGCAATAGCTGCATTCAACTGCTATTAATTCAGTTCAGCACAGCCAATCAATAAAACAGAATTGGCTGTCAAATGCTAAGAGTGGTTCCCTTTATCCCTGAAATACTACTGTATTTAAAGTGACACAGTATAAACTGCCAAACTTTAGTTCACCGAGCTGGCGGGGGGGGGGGGGATATCGTGCAATTTCCAAAGTTTTTGTAAAACTGCAGCTTTTGTCTGTCTCGTGGCAAGAAAGCCGTGTCTAGCTTTCCCTTTTACCAAAATAGAATACTCTTCTCAAAGAAAACCCCTTAAAATAGAAGCAGTAAAAGTAGGGAACCAAGTTACAGTATATGTAGTGGTACTTAAAATGCCAGTGTACAACATATATTTAGAAAATGCAACTAAACATTTGAAATGACTCAAGTATTAAAATGCATACAATAACTTCAGTACAGGTGCCTGCAAAACACTGTTTGCAAAACACACTTCCTTATTAGCATATATATAAACACTGCTGATAACAACCTTGTCTCTAATCCATGCTAAATAAATACCTTGACTGAATACAGAGAAAGCTAATTTTAAGAAATATCTCCTAGTAAAACTGACCTTTGTTTCTATATTTCTTGACACATCAAAAATACATTACTGCACACAATAGTTCTATTATATCTATTTCTGGCTCTCCAGCAGTACAGCAAGGAGCTGTCTTTAAATTGAAGGAATCCTCCCACTGTTAACAGTCCTGGAAATCTGGTTAATTCCTTATTTGTCGTCTGGGATTGAGTTATCAGATGCTACTTGCATGACTTTTACAGAACTGACAACCTATTTACAGACATAAAAAGGCAATCTACAACTTAAAAACTTCTACCATCACCTTTAGGTTGTTGTTGTTTTTTAAAGGAAACCTTTTACTCTCCCTACAAATTATTCTTTTGGGGTGTTGACACCCCCTTCATAAAATGTTCCCTACCTGTATGCAACATTTTCAAATCAATTCCCTTACTTATCACTTAGCATATTATGTACTCCTCCAGCTTTAGGCAGGGAAAGCATTATTCTGAAGACTGGGTTTTTAAAAATATACAGGGTCACTACCAATATTTCAGCTTGCAATTAAAATGGAGGAAAGGCCAGCCGATCGGTGCCTGACTTCAGGGGGAGACAATAACCCCAAACAGGCCTGGCTTTAGAGAGGCAGAAAGAGAAAGCAAGCGAAGGAGAAATATACAACATGTTTCACCAGTATTATTACCTCATCCCTTTCTTCCAAGCAGTTTTGAGCCACTCTCTCTTGTCAAGCTCTTGGGTCCAACTTGCACAGATGCTTATTTTTAAACGCTGTGGGGTGTTTTTTGTTTGCTTTTCCAATAAAATTATCGAACCAGAATGGAAAGGCTTGCTATTTCACGAAGTGGAGCTGCTGTTAACATGCCCCCTTGTCTCCTCTCCACTCCCTTGAGCTGGGTGTTGACGCAGCAGAAATTACCAGCTGGAAAATTCCCCTTTTGGAGGTTAGAGGGAGGGGTGGGGTGGGGGGAGAAGAGGAGGAGAGAGGGGGTGGGAGAGAAGCAGGGAGGGGGGTTAAACCCTGCCAGTCACAGAGCTGTCCCCCATCTATCCACCCACCTAGCCCCAAATAAGGCATCATGTCCCGAGGTGAAGGAAGATCAGAGGAGCTCCATGCCCCTTCCCCACACAGGGGGGTGGGAAAGTCATCTCAGCCAAACCGCCCCCCAACCACGTCCCACCCTCCAGCTGGGATTTTACCCAGCTGCCCTTCCAGCATATCTCAGGGAACAGGCACAGCGTGCGTGCGCCGCGCGCAAGGAGGACGCGCGGCCCCCACGAACCTCCCATTGGGCGGGCGAGCGAGGGGTTGGGGGGGGGGCTAAAATCCATGACAGAGAGGGAGGGGGCGAAACGAGTATCCTTTGCCTTCAATTAGGAGAGGGGGGGCAGGAGGAGGGGGGGGGAGAAGGGAACCCGATGCCCTCATTCAACTGCCCCCCAAAGGTCAATTTCTCTTCTCTGCTGTCCCCCAAATGAAACCCCATCCATAGTGTGTGTGTGTGTGTGTGTGTGTGTGTGTGTGTGTATGTGTGTGTGTGTGTATATCTATCTATAGATAGATAGATAGATATATACACACACACACACATACATACATACATATACATATATACATATATACATATACATATATACATATACATACATATATATAGATAGATAGATAGATAGATTTTAATTGCAAGCTGAAATATTGGTAGTGACCCTGTATATTTTTAAAAACCCAGTCTTCAGATATCTATCTATCTATCTATCTATCTCACCCCACACTATCTAGAGAGAAGGGGTGTGTGGTGGTGGTGTGGGGGGGTGAAAAGTCCTCCCCCCCCCCCACCAAGAAAAACCCAAAACTCTCCCTACAGGGAACTAGGTTAATAGGAGACTTTGAAAACGCGCCGCTGCGCGCCATAAAGAAATCCACGCAGAAGAGACCCGAGGGGACCGAGTTGCCAGGTCTTTCAAAACATACTTTTCCTCGAAATAAAGAGAAGGAGGAAAAAGTATCGCGAGCGGGAGCGCAACCCAATGCGGTTCAGAAGTGGGGACGGCGCGTTTTTTAAAAGAAATAAAATTTTAAAAAGCAAGTTTTTGTAGAGCGCTTAAGGCTCATTAGGAAACAACAACCCCCCCACCCCCCCCCCCAATTACAGAGAAAATCGCCTCAGGGCAGAGAAAGAGGTCGCCCGTCGAGCACGGAAGAAGAAGGGAATAAAGGGGTGGCGATATTATTGGTAACCTTGTAAGATGTATAAATAGAAAGCGGGTATTTTTATTTATTTATTTTTAAATTGTTTTGTTTGTTTATTCTGCCTGTCCCCCCCCCCTCTCTCTCTCTCTCTCTTACCTGCGCTTCATGAGGAGCGCGGCCGGAGCGCTGGCTCCACACGGTCGCACTCCGCGTCTTTCTCTTCATGAGTTGTGTGAAGGGGGGGGGGGTCGGGCGAAGAGAGAGAGAGGGGGGGGGACACGATTGTTGGGGGGGGGAGAGAGAGATGTGTGGGGAGGGAAAGAGAGCGAGCTGGTGCGCGCTCCCGCCTCGCTTTCTTCCCTGCCCCCCCCTCCTCCTGAGGGAAAGGAGGCGCGCGCGCTCCACTTCCCCTCACAACTTGGCCCTGGAAGGGGAGGGGGGAGGGGCCGCCGCGCTCGAGCCGGCAATAAAAAAAAAACCCCACACGACTAGAGGTGGGCGTGGCCAAGCGAAGGGTGGGCGGCGCTCCTGTGGAAAAGGAAGAGCTGAGGGGAAGGCGAAGTCCAGCAGCCGCGTCGCTGATTGGGCGTAGCTGAGCACAGGCGGAGTCTTCCCCCCCCCCATCTCTTTCTTTCTGTCGGCTGAGGCCCCGCCCACCCAGCCTCCCCTCGCGCCGGCCGGGGATTGAGAGAGCGCGCGAGGTGGGAGCGCAACTGTCAAGCTCGCCGGACACGAGGGTTGGTTGCGCGCGGGCGGGGCGGGGGGATTGGGGAAAGGAGGCCGCTGAGCATCATGGGACGAAGCCGAGCCTGACAAGACTGTTGCCAAGGGCGAGTTGGGGCTTCTGTCTCCCTGGCAACGGTCAGGGCCTTTCCTCCCCTCCTGCTCCCGCTGTCCTTCACGCCCTCTAACATTGCGGCGAGGGCTTAATGTAGGGGGACAGTTAAGCGAAGGGAGGGGGGGATTCGCACACGTAGCTGCTTTCCTCCTCGCCGTGAGGGGCTTGGCGAAATTCAAAGGAAATGCCACCATGCCGTGGTGTTTAAACGCACCTTGTCAGAAGGGATCCAACAGACGCTCAGTAACTCACAAGCCACCACAAAAATCAAAGGCAGAGCGAGAAGAGATGATCTGGATCTATAGCAACTGCCTGTTTAAAATAACAACAATTTGGAAGCCAGCTGAGTTTCATAGAATTCACCCATCCGAGCAAATGCACATGTCATTTATTTAACAAACAAATAAATAAATTGGGGAATATACCGCCCCCAAATAATGTGAGTTCTTCAAAGCTGTCTAATAACTTGTGCACATACATTCCACAACATGGCAGAAATACCTGAGGTGTTGAGAAACCATATGATTTTCAGCTTTATATTAACGGCAGGGAAGTTCAGAACAGATCAACGTATTCCAAGGAGACCCAACGCTCAGCCTCTCCTAACTTCAAAAAAGAGGGGGGAAAGCCTGTCTGTGCAATTTTGGAAACTTTCTGATCTATAAAGTGTGGGTGTTTGCCGAATAAAATAAGTTTGGTATCCCCCAGATCCTAGCTGTGTTTTGTTTTTTAATTTCAAAATTTTCAGTCCATGCTGAACCAAAATGCTAAAGTCAAACAGCTGGCCTGATAAAAGCCAAATTTACACCCTCAAGAACAGTACTCAGTATACTGAGATGGCTAAAACACCTGCCTACAGTAGGGGAAATCAAGTTTTGGATTTTAAAAAGAATTGCAAAAAGTAATAATGGCTTCCTGTCTATGCAAATACATCAGAGAATAAGCATATAATAGAATTCTGAAGTTTAATAAAATATGCTACAGTCTTTCCATTACCTCTTTTTTAATCATGTTCACCTTTCACATCTATATGCTAATTTATGCCATTGTGGTTAAGAGTGTCAGGAATGGAAGACTGGATATACTGGTGCCAAATTCCACTACAGCTACACTACCCCTGAAATCAGCCACAAGAAATAATTGTTCCTGCTCTTTGTAACTTAGTTCTAACTTTCCAGCTCACTATAAACCTGCTGCAGCAAATTCTAAAACAAATGCAGTTTATTGTCCAAACTGCAGGGTGGAGGAGTCTGTGGGTTGCAGAAAAGGTCAATTTACTCAAATTGCCTCATCAGACTTCCTCCAAATCACACAGCCCAGTTGCATTCAGAAGCCTCGTGCTCATTTGACATGCATGCAGTTAGTTTTAAAATGTTCAGAAACTAAATTTCAGGCATGAAGTTAAAGCCTAGACTCCTGTCATTCAGGCTGACTAAGCCCCTCAGCCACAGGGCTCAGGTAATATAATACATGCACATCAGGGATGCACAGCAACATATTTTTTTCAGGGCCCACTTGTTTAAGCCAATAGTGATCTCAGTTCTCTGAGTGCCAGCCCTTACGTAGCCAAAACAGCACCATCCATGCTGAAGAGGGAGATACCAGCGTTGTCAGGGGAAGCCAGAGGTTTGCAGAAGTCCCCCCCTCTCTCTCTAGAGGAAAATAAACTAATGGGGTGACACCCCAGAAACTGCCAATAAAAACTGAGCATGCTGAGTGAGCATGGGGAAATCCTGAGTGAAAGTCTGGGAGTTGGTTGAAAACTGGGGTGGTGGCAGTATGGAGTATTCTGGAAAAGGCTGGCTGGAACTCTGACCAGGAACACATTTTGTTCCAGGTCCCACTTCTGCTTCAGCCCGTAGCTCAGTCAGTACTAGAGCATAAGACACTTAATCTCAGGGTTGTGGGTTTGAGCCCCATGTTGGGAAAATATTTACTGCATTGCACGGAGTTGGAATAGAATAGATGGTCCCTATGTCCCTTCCAATTCTATGATTCTATCAGTGGCGTAGCGTGGGGGGTGCAGGGGGGGGGCCGGCCGCACCGGGCGCAACATCTGGGGGTTAGGGTTAGGGTGCGCAAATCCACGGGTTAGGGTGCGCAAATCCACGGGTTAGGGGGTGCAAATTACTTGCCTTGCCCCGGGTGCTGACAACCCACGCTACGCCACTGGATTCTATGAACCTGAGCCCTTCACTTAAAGCGTTTTCTTTTCTAAATCTGAAAGCGTATTCTTATACTAGGCCCTGATACCAAATCCTGGTGTTACTCTGCCTGAATGAGTAGAGCCATTCGCTGTCCGTGGCATCCGTATGTACGGATTGTAACTTTTGGCAGGCATGGCCCCAGTGAAAACAGACATTGGATCAATATCTGTGCAAGAGTGAAGAAACATCGTTTCACGCATGCAAAAGCCGCCGCAGCTCCGCTTGAAAGCCTGAGTGAATTTTGTTAACCGTCCTTCAGATCCGCTCATTCATTGCACTCTGAACGTCTTTATTTTAAGAAAAGAAGATCAATACAAATTGATTAATGCAACAAAGCTGTCTTTCAAGGCTGACATAGTTTTTTCTCAGCAGCCTTTTCTGCCGGGTAGCTGAAGGCAAAGCTTGCTAGGAAGAGTTCTGTTGCCAGTCAGATAAATCATGGTTTGCCCGTTGCAATAGCCCATGTACTTGTGCAAATCTAAAAGCGCGATTGAGGACATGAAAAAGCCAATTTATCACTTCATGGCATTTCAGCCAACAGCTCTTTGAAGTCACCCAGTATCAAGAGCTGTGATGTGGTCTGGATCAATTGCTTGCTTCATTGTAAGGCTATTTAGGATGCATGTTATGGCCCAGCTTCCAACACTGACTGAGTGCAGGGTACAGGGCCCATGTTCTGCCATGCTCCTGCCCAGTGGCTGCTGCTGCCACCGAACATTTATTCACACAAAAGTCCTGTCCAACCTTACAAATTGTTCCATCACACTCCCTCCTCTCCCTTCCCTGCCTCCTGCTTGCACGCTTTGCGACTGGTCAGCAGCCCACAATGTAGCAGTGAAGCTGGAAATCATTTGTTCCCCAAGTATGGTTCATGCAGATCAGCCTTCTCCAACCTGGTGCCCTCCAGGTGTTGTTGGACTAGTTCAACAACACCTGGAGGGCACCAAGCTGGAGAAGGCTGGTGTAGATGAAGTGTGATTTCTATCCAAAAAATAAAATATTACAAATTATGGTGAATAATATAATTTTACCAACCCAAGCATAGCTTCAGTGAGAACACTTGCAAGTAAGTGGTTTACGAATTGCATTCTTAAGGTTTTCTCATTCCAGCTGCTTATGACTGTATTTTCTCTGTAGACTCCTCCACTTCTGGGAATGAATTCCTCCATCGCCCTTGCGTGTCTTTGATTTCAGGCATGCATGCCCTAGTTCCCACCCTACAACCCCCAGAATTTTTTTACTCCTCCCTGCCCCCTTCTCTGCTGGAAGAAGGTATGTATTTATTTAGCTCTGTGTGTCAGCGAGCATCATTCCCTTGTGAGCTGCGGCAGCTGCAACCTGACTTCTGCCTTGGGGAGTGTGCTCAGAGATGGAAAGGGGAGTTCCAGGAAGAATCTCCCTCAAAGGGTCTAGGAAAAGCTGGAAGGGTCAAGTCCCCTGTTCCCCACCCCAGTTCTTCTAGGTTGTTCCAAATTTGCTCATCATTTGTTTTCATTCTGGCTCTTTTAAATTTGGGTATTGCTGACTTTTGAACAGATCACTTTTGCAAATAACAGCAGGGGAGCAAAGAGATGTGCATTGTGCCCTTAGCATGTGTGATCTACATTCAAGGCCTCTCCTGGCATGACTTTCAGCTCTTTCAGGATTATGATGAATTGATTAATGAATTCACTGTAAGTTTGGGGAGGAAGAACTAGGCTCAAAGGTACGGCGTCCTCCAAAGCCCAACGCCACATGTCAAAGGGTAAAGTGGTCCACTTCTGGCCACTTGGAGGATCACAAGCAGTCTGTGTGCATCCTCCAAGCTTTTTGAGCCCTAGGCTTAACGCAGGAGAGTAAAGGCCTCTTTTCATCATCTGTATTTCAGCCAAGGATCGCAACCGCCCAGTGGCTTCTATTGCCAGGAGTGTGCCCCCAGCAGCAACAAGGGTGTGGTGTGCAATCGACCTGTGGCTAGTGCAAGTTGCAAAGATTTGAGGAAGAAAAGTACTCTCCATCCATTATTTTCCTGCAAGGACAGGACATCTCAGCTGTTCCCAGGATTATTTCCTGACTAGCTTCCCCCTCTCCATCCATTATTTTCCTGCAAGGACAGGACATCTCAGCTGTTCCCAGGGATTATTTCCTGACTAGCTTCCCCACACAGTTAGTCTAAGGAGAGATTTATGTACTTTTGGTGTAAAGGGACGCCGGTGGTGCTGTGGTCTAAACAACTGAGCCTCCTGGGCTTGCCGATCAGAAGGTTGGCGGTTTGAATCCCCGCGATGGGGTGAGCTCCCGTTGCTCGGTCCCAGCTCCTGCTAACCTAGCAGTTCGAAAGAATGTCAAAGTGCAAGCAGATAAATAGGTACTGCTCCGGCGGGAAGGTAAATGGTGTTTCTGTGCACTGCTCTGGTTTCGGTGTTCCGTTGCACCAGAAGCAGCATAGTCATGCTGGCCACATGACCAGGAAAAACTGTCTGCGGACAAACGCCGGCTCCCTCGGCCTGTAAAGCAAGATGAGCGCCACAACCCCCAAGTCTTCTGCGACTTGACTTAACTGTCAGGGGTCCTTTACCTTTTTACTTTTGGTGTGTGGCAACAACCACCTAGTTTCAAGTAATCCCCTTTTGGGGGAAAGTGATTGAGAGGGTTGTGTCAGGACAATTGCAAGTTCTCTTGGATGAAATTGATTACAGTGGTACCTTGGGTTATATATGCTTCAGGTTACAGACTCCGCTAACCCAGAAATATTACCTCGGGTTAAGAACTTTCCTTCAGGATGAGAACAGAAATTGCATGGCGGCGGCAGCAGGAGGCCCCATTAGCTAAAGTGGTGCTTCAGTTTAAGAACAGTTTCAGGTTAAGAACAGACCTCCAGAACAAACTAAGTTCTTAACCCGAGGTACCACTGTATCTTGACCCATTTCAGTTTGGGTTCAGGCCTGGCTATGGGACTGAGGCAACCTTGATTGCCCTAAATGGATGACCTTTACAGTGGTGCCCCGCAAGATGAATGCCTCGCAAGACGAAAAACTCGCTAGACGAAAGAGTTTTCCGTTTTTTGAGTCATTCCGCAAGACGAATTTCCCTATGGGCTTGCTTCGCAAGACGAAACGTCTTGCGAGTTCTTGCGAGTTTTTTATTTTAACAGGTTACAAAGAACAAAAAAAGAAAAGGAAAAAAAGAAAAGAAAGAGGAAAAGCAGAATTATTAATAAATTACATAAACTAAAACAATTATATCTTAATGAAGATAAGAAAAAAATCATAGATGGAACAGTGTTAATTCATTCATTATTAAACAAAATAAAAAAATTCCTTCCAGTAGCACCTTAGAGACCAACTAAGTTTGTTATTGGTATGAACTGTCGTGTGCATGCGAAAGAATTTTTTAATTTTGTTTCGACTACGGCAGACCAAGACGGCTACCTACCTGTAACTAGTATTAAACTAAGACTGTGTAGTACTGTGTAGATTCAATCATACCCCTATCGTATGGAATGGGAAGGAACAATTGTTTAAGTTATTGTGACACAACACTGTAAGATTTTGCCTTCTGCGGTCTCACTCTATGCAAGAAGCTGACGTCAACTGCAAGAGTTAAGGACTCCACATTCCTAATTCATATTACATTGGGGCAAAGGTCATCTGGTTTCTTTATCAGGCCCTCCTGGAAGGGAGAGAGGAGGAAGGAAGGGGGTGCTGATGGGGCACCACTGAAGTCGGTGAATTATAATATTTTCAATGGTGGGAGTTGACAAGTTGACTGTAACTTTTTCCATGATGCGAAAGAAGACATTTGTTGGTTTGTGGGAGGAACCACTCGAGGGAATTCTCTCCCTTAGCCTGGAGAAGAGGAGGTTAAGGGGTGATATGATAGCCATGTTCAAATATATAAAAGGATGTCACATAGAGGAGGGAGAAAGGTTGTTTTCTGCTGCTCCAGAGAAGCGGACACGGAGCAATGGTTCCAAACTACAAGAAAAAAGATTCCACCTAAACATTAGGAAGAACTTCCTGACAGTAAGAGCTGTTCGACAGTGGAATTTGCTGCCAAGGAGTGTGGTGGAGTCTCTTTCTTTGGAGGTCTTTAAGCAGAGGCTTGACAACCATATGTCAGGAGTGCTCTGATGGTGTTTCCTGCTTGGCAGGGGGTTGGACTCGATGGCCCTTGTGGTCTCTTCCAACTCTAGGATTCTATGATTCTCCTGAGATGCCTCCAGGAGAAGAAAATAAATGGCGATGTATATGTGTGTGTGTGTGCACGCTTGCTTGCTTTGCAGCCAAATCCTAAACCTGTGTATTCTGGAATAAATCCCACTGAGTTCAATGGAACTTATATCCCAGTAAGTATTCTTAAAACAGGAGCCGTTGTGAGCTTCCCATGCCATTTTGTGAAAGAAAAATCACTTTGTGTTGCATTACTAAGCTCATCACATTGCTGCACAGCAGCTCTCTTGAGGGCCAAAATGTGGTATCTCCAGATGTCCCTTTTAGTGTGCGTTCACGATTATTATGCTCACGATGGTTATATGCAATCCTGCTTTCAGTTCAGTTTGGGGGCAAACATACTGCTCTTTCCCTGGTCGTTGCATGCCCTGGAGTTTCCTGCTGAAATCCTGTAACCTTTAATACTACCAATGTTCCACAAGACGAAGGATCATCCCTCTTTAGTTGCCCTATAGGGCCAAAGAGCCCCTCAAAATGGCAACACTGGGGAAGCTAATATGGCAGAATGATTTGTGGAGGGTCCACTATATTCAGAAGTAATGTGCTATTATGATGTCACGAAATGTTGCAGAAAACACCTGCAAAAAAACCACACCACAAACCCACCTGAAATATACACAGAGCCGAGTGTGAATTTCATGCTCTTTATTCAGCTTGTAGTAGCAATGAATGAATCTTTCCCCAAAACGTCTGCTATATATACATTATTTACACAATGGGCCCCGCTCCTGTAGGCCAATCAGGTTGCGGATTCACTTCCTCCAGCAGCTTGATTGGCTGCTCCTGCAGGCCAATCAGGTTGCTGATTCCCTTCATCCAGCATCCTGATTGGCTGCTCCTGCAGGCCAATCAGGTCGCTGATTCCCTTCCACCTGGAGCTAGATTGGGTGGCTCCTGCGGACCAATCAGACTGCTGCGTTCTGGATCCTATTGTTCTAGGATTCACCTTAGTACATAACACCACCAATGTGGAGGGGGCCTGCATGATGACCAATGCCTGACATATTCAGAGTAAACCCACAGAAATGGATGAAGTAATGTAAATGCATTCATTTCGGTGGGTCAACTCTTGAGTACAGTTTAGTTGGATACTACCCTCAGTTCATTCACCTGCTATAAAGATTGTAACACTGGGGAAGTATCATAGGACAACTAATAACACAGAATGATGTGTGAACAGAACAGTATAAATCTAGAACGAATGCGCTATTATTTTGTCAGTGACATGTCTCAGAAGACACCTGCCCCCCCCAAAAAAACCCACCAGAGCCTCCAACTCACATCAGACGCTGTTCATCTGGTTTTTTAATGCAACCAGCATACAGTATCTTTAACCCTGAGGGCCAACAGGAATACTTTCCCAATTGGTAAATGTCACTAGAGGTGGAGGAGCAATAATGGGATTTGTGAAATTGCTTCATGCTCTAAAGACAAGCAGGAAGTTCCAGGGCAATTTTACACAGTTTGTTTCATTTGGAGGAAAGCGGAGTTTGGGGCTTGCAGGGGACTTTTAACAATTGGCACCAGGCCTCACCCTGCTTACCAAATTTGGACACCGCCCAAATGTTCCTTATCAACAAATAAGGATTGTATACCCTGATTTTGTATTGTGCTAGAATCAGCAGTCATAAACCCCAAAGCTTTGGAATGAGATTGGCGGAGAGCGGACAAACTCTTAGGACAGAAGTGATCTTGCATATTTAAAGTGTAGTTCTAAGATTCCAGTAATTGTGGGGAAAATGGCCTATCTGGGCAATCCTAGGCTCACTCCGTGCTACTCTGCTGCAAATGCTAGTTACTGTATTTTCCGCTCTATAAGACGTACCAGACCACAAGACGCACCTAGTTTTGGGAGGAGGAAAACAAGGGGAAAAAATTCTGAATCTCAGAAGCCAGAATAGCAAGAGGGATCGCTGTGCAATGAAAGCAGCGATCCCTCTTGCTGTTCTGGCTTCTGGGATAGCTGCGCAGCCTGCATTCGCTCCATAAGATGCACACACATTTCCCCTTACTTTTTAGGAGGGAAAAAGTGAGTCTTATAGAGCAAAAAATACGGTACCTTGTGGCTGCAACCACAAGGGGAAAGAATATCTTGGCCCCATTCTTGGCCAAAAGATCAAGCACCACCAATTGCTATTCAAGCAGGGAGACCAGCAAGGGGAGATCAGCCTGGCCTGACCTAAACAGGATATAACTTCTGACTTAGAGCTCATCACATCATTCTCACCTTTTTCCTCCACTTCCCTTGTGGGTTTTTGTAAGCCAGGGGGCAGGTGCCTCTATTTCCCTCTGCCTTTAAAAACTGATGTGAGCTGCATTGAAAGGCAGTGCTTGTCTGAAAAGACAGACAACAATATAGTATATAAATCTATGGGCAGTATTTCCAAAACTGTCATATTTCACACACCATCTTAAAGGGGGCACTGGCCCTTCTTTCAAATCCTAGAAGAATGATTCTGATGCCGCAGTTGCGTACATCGTCTACCGGAGAGGGAAATCCTTGCACTAAAACTCTTGGTATTAGCTCTGTGTATAAAGGGTGGCGGGTGGCACTGTGGGTTAAACCACAGAGCCTAGGACTTGCGGATCAGAAGGTCGGCGGTTCGAATCCCCGCGACGGGGTGAGCTCCCGTTTCTTGATCCCTGCTCCTGCCAACCTAGCAGTTTGAAAGCACGTCAAAGTGCAAGTAGATAAATAGGTACCACTCCAGCGGGAAGGTAAACGGTGTTTCCATGTGCTGCTCTGGTTTGCCAGAAGCGGCTTAGTCATGCTGGCCACATGACCTGGAAGCTGTACGCCAGCTCCCTCAGCCAACAAAGCGAGATGAGCGCCGCAACCCCAGAGTCGGCCACAACTGGACCTAAAGATCAGGGGTTCCTTTACCTTTACCTTATATGCTGGCAAATTTAATCATCAAATGAACTGGCTCGGAGTTTTTTAACCAAGCGACAGCCCCACTGTAGCAATGACCCTGTAATGAGAGAGGGGAGGAGGAGGAGCAACCAGAAACTGAACTGGTGATCATGAAATGACTAGTTTTTCACACCCTACATTTCAGTGCATTGACAAGTTAAACTTCTAACAAGGGCTCTCTGTGACCAGACGTCAAACAAGAGCAGCATCAGTGTTATCTCTGTGTTTTGAGATTGCGGGCGAAGCACGTTTCCCCTCCCAACCTCATCAAACCTTTTCCTCTCTGAGGTTTTTATTTCATGTGCACTCAGTACATCTGGAGAGAACAAGTGCCTTGGGCAATTTTTTCTTTCCCTAAGCCTCTCAGTGAAATGTTGACATGCTCAGAATAAATTTCTGATCCCTTTCTTTCTACCACCGTGAAGACTTTAAAAATCTGGTTGGCTTTGACAGAATTGCCTATGTCGGCTGCAATTCTACACATGCTTGCCTGGAAGAAAGCACCAAGGAAATAATAAAGAAGACTTCTTGTTGTTGTTAAGTCGTTTAGTAGTGTCCGACTCTTCGTGACCCCCTGGACCAGAGCACGCCAGGCACTCCTGTCTTCCACTGCCTCCCACAGTTTGGTCAGACTCATGCTGGTAGCTTTGAGAACACTGTCCAACCATCTTGTCCTCTGTGGTCCCCTTCTCCTTGCGCCCTCCATCTTTCCCAACATCAGGGTCTTATCCAGGGAGTCTTCTCTTCTCATGAGGTGGCCAAAGTACTAGAGCCTCAGCTTCAGGATCTGTCCTTCCAGTGAGCACTCAGGGCTGATTTCCTTCAGAATGGAGAGGTTTGATCTTCTTGCAGTCCATGGGACTCTCAAGAGTCTCTTCCAACACCATAATTCAAAAGCATCAATTCTTCGGCGATCAGCCTTCTTTATGGTCCAGCTCTCACTTCCATAAGAAGGCTTAGTTTTTGAATAAATATATTTAGGATCAGCATGATCAAAATTTAGGGAGTGTTCAAATATACAAATCATTTCTGGTGTTCATGTGTTGAGTGTCGTTGCTTATGTGGTCAAAATGGCACCATTCACATGCGCAAAAGGAATGTTATCAGCAAAGTCAAGGGAACACTGAGATTTGAAGAAGTATCATTCCCCCCCAAAATATCTTTAGGGGGAAAACCTCTAAAGGCAGGGCCAGATTAAGGCCTTTAGGTGCCCTAAGCACTTAAAAGATGTTGGTGCCCCATATATAATTCAAAAATATGAACAATAACATGGGTGGCGCTGTGGTGTAAACCACTGAGCCTCTGGGCTTGCCAGTCAGAAGGTTGGTGGTTCGAATCCCCGCAATGGAGTGAGCTCCCGTTGCTCGGTCCCTGCTCCTGCCAACCTAGCAGTTCGAAAGCACGCCAAAAGTGCAAGTAGATAAATAGGTACCACTCCAGCGGGAAGTTAAACGGTGTTTCCGTGCACTGCTCTGGTTCGCCAGAAGCGGCTTAGTCATGCTGGCCACATGACCCGGAAAAACTGTCTGCGGACAAAAGTCGGTTCCCTTGGCCTGTAAAGCGAGATGAGTGCGACAACCTAAGTCGTCCGCAACTGGACTTAATTGTCAGGGGTCCTTTACCTTTTAAAAAACTATAAAATAAATATATATTTTTAAAAATGAAACAAAACCTACAGTAAGATGGAAATTATGCCATGCATAATTCATTTTTTTATAAATAATTTTTATTAATTTTCCAACACAAATATACAATTTTATCAAAATTTCCACAAATTTGGTTCTTTTTGGACTTCCTTCAGCTTCTCTGGCAATCATCCATATTTACCTCTCAATTACGCATTCCTCTATTTATATTGCCATTAAACTTCCCTCCCACTCCTGTTTCTTTTTAACAATATCTCTCAACTTTCACAGTGCTTCTTGAAATCCCGCCAGTGTTGTTTGCACATCACATATTCCTTTCAGATATTCAACAAATTTCCCCCAGTCCTTGATGAACTTTTGGTCTCGAAGATATCTAATTTTTCCGGTTAGTCTGTCCAGTTCTGAATAGTCAGTCAGCTTCAGTCTCCATTCTTCTATTGTCGGTATTTCCTCTTGTTTCCATTTCTGGGCCAGTAGAATTCTTGCTGCTGTGACTTCATATTGAAAAAGTTTACAGTCTTTTCTTCTTATTTCATTCCCTGTAATTCCTAAAAGAAAGGTCTCTGGGCCATGCATAATTCCATAAGCTTCTACCATGTCACCTCTTACTCTACGTTTAAAAAAATTTAAAAGTCCCAGACGCTGTGACCTTTCTTTGTAAGGCAGTGACTCCACCCCCTGGTTCCCCTTTTTTGAACCCCATAATATCCAGAACTCCATGCGATATTCCAAAGGCAGTTGCACCATCATTATGATAGCAGTGGTTTCATTTTCAGTTCCTTTCCGAATGACACCCTAGCATAGAATTTCTCTTTTTCACAGCTGCCACACACAGAGTCGACAGCTTCATGAGGACTCACTGTTGTCGGTGGAGGGGGGGGGGAGCAGAAAAAACAGGTGGGACAAAGAATGGAATTGAATATTTGGAGAAGGACATGGTTGGGTGGCTGCCTGGCTCCCTGCCTGGAAGAGTGAGTAGGAGTATTCCATAATGCAACACTTTTATTGCAAATCTCACTCGTGGATTGGTGCCTTTCCGCACTAATCAGGGAACCCACAGGAATTGAGTTCCAGCACCTCTCAGATGGGCACCATTGCTATTCCAAAAAGAACGAGGGAGGTGTTCACGGTGAGTTCCAGCATCTCTTTTTCCAGAAAAATATCAGTAAGGCTGTTGAAATAAATAAAAATAAAGGTCTTATATATATAATAAATGTTCATGGATGTGCCGGGCAAACATGTACATAAATGTATGGGCCACATGTCTGAGGCAGCACAGGAGGGCGGCCCTGGAGCCATTTTGGCTCCCAAACTGACCAAATGTTTCCTCTGCAAGGTCAAAGTAAAATGGAAAAGCCTCCCCATCGTCTTTTCATTCACAAAACCTGTCTTAAGGGTATATCTGTGTATGAATAGGATGAGCCTCTGACCTGGCTCAGGAACTAAGTATTTGTCACTACAAAAGATTGGTCAGGCTCCCCAGGGTATCCAATCAAGTAAGCATTAACAGGTAATCTGCCAGACAGGAGATAAACAACGCACTCAGATTTCTGTTGTAGACCGCCCCTTCTGTGATGTAGGTATGATGTATCTGGGGGGTGGTCTTGAGCTACACCCCTTCTGTGATGTATGTATGATGTTTCTGGGGGTGGTCTTGAACTCCAGGGCGGGCAATTTAAAATGTCTATATAAGGACAGGCACACCTGGGTTCTGGGTCCTCCTCCTTCTGCGTGTGAAGGGGGCACCCTGTTGCATCAGTTCAATAAAGATCAGGCTTACTAGCTGCTTTGCTCCTCAATATTCTCTGGTTGGCCTCTGTTATTTTCTCCGACTGATGGAGAACCTGCAAAGGACTCTATAAGGGCTCTTGTGTCCCCCATGAGGGAATAAGGGCAGATTTGTGTGTATTACAGTGCACTGGGGTTTTCCATGGGGTCCCAATGCTCTTTCTCACAGGGGTTTCATTGTGGGGTCTGGGCCCCACAGGATCCTGACCAAACAAAGTCCAGGCTGGATTTCCCCATCAGTTTCCTTTTAAACAGCTCAAAGTCAAGGCAGGTTTGCAACGGATAACCGAGCCACGTGCCTCTGTTGAAAACCACCCCACCCAACAGCCATGTGCTCAGAGACCCAAGTCCATACAATGGCGAGAGCCCACACTTCCTGGCTTGTACGCCCTTGGCAAGCACCCACTGACCTCCCTCCCTTCCTCTTTCCTGTCTGCGTTGATCCTCACGTCTGGCTACAACCCCAAATTCACCTGCAATGCTTCTTCAGGGAGGGGAGAGACAGGAAATGCATCTTTCAGAGGCACATAATGAGGTCAGGCAGGGATTTTCCTGCTGCCTCTTTGATGGATGTTTTATGGGGAAAACCTCCCGGCTCAGGTGAAGCGTAGGGCGAACTGAAATTCCATCACTTGGATCCCTGGGACAGTTCTTCGCTCTGAACGTTGGTGGGGGGAAACGTCTGCCCACGAGGGCCTGGTCTCAGACGCAGGCCTGCATCCGCCTCCTGTTTCCATCAGGACATCAGCTGACAGCTCTCTCTCCACACACACACACACCAGTCGTCCCACCCATGCACATTGCCGCCAATGTGGGAGTCAGCATTTCCTGTGCAAAAGGCCTCTCTGCACCGCCCCCACCGCTTGTGTGAGTTGACAGGGAGTTCAGATACAGGGCTGGGTTCGAATCTCAAGGTAGCTGGAGGGAAAGCGACACAGAGGAGCCTGTCTGGGTAGCTCTGGATGGCCCCCAAAGTAAGGAGAGAGGCTTCTTAACGGTATTGAGCCTGCGTAGGAAATAGGTCTCCTGCCCCTGTTTCCCCCTGTCTCCTAATCTATTTTTTAAAAATGCTTTACTGACATTAAAAAGAAGTAACAAACATAAAAATTTAATAATAATAGGATGCTGAAGCAAAAAATTACATTTATTAATTTCATATTAATATAGGGATGTGGGTGGCACTGTGGGTTAAACCACAGAGCCTAGGGCTTGCCGATCTGAAGGTTGGCGGTTCGAATCCCCGCAACGGGGTGAGCTCCCATTGCTCGGTCCCTGTTTCTGCCAACCTAGCAGTTCGAAAGCACATCAAAAGTGCAAGTAGATAAATAGGTACCGCTCTGGCGGGAAGGTAAATGGCGTTTCCGTGCACTACTCTGGTTTGCCAGAAGCTGCTTAGTCATGCTGGCCACATGACCCGGAACCTGTACGCCAGCTCCCTCAGCCAGTAAAGTGAGATGAGCGCCGCAACCCCAGAGTCAGCCACAACTGGACCTAATGGTCAGGAAGAGTTTGGATTTGATATCCCGCCTTTCACTCCCTTTAACGAATCTCAAAGCGGCTAACATTCTCATTTCCCTTCCTCCCCCACAACAAACACTCTGTGAGGTGAGTGGGGCTGAGAGACTTCAGAGAAGTGTGACTAGCCCAAGGTGACCCAGCAGCTGCATGTGGAGGAGCGAGGAAGCAAACCCGGTTCCCCAGATTACAAGAGTACCGCTCTTAACCACTACACCACACTGGCTCTCACCAGTCCCTTTAGTCCCTTTACCTTTACCTTTACCCTGCCCTTTCACCAAACCCAAAGCAGCAAGCATGGCCTAACTCCCCACATTTTAACCTCTGAACAACCCTGAAGGGTAGAAGTTCTATAACTGTCAGACGTTTCTTGTACCCCTGAGACAAAGCAAGGAGGCAGGCCAGTGGCTTTAGCACCATGGAAAGCTCCAGGTGAGCACCTTGTTCCAGGAAGACCTGGAAGTGCCTTGAAACCTTCTGAGCCTCTGGCTCCTGCCCATCCAGCCATTTGCCCAAAGAATGGAGATGCTTAAAAGGCCAAAGTCCTGGCCTGGAGATGGGCACTTCTTCAGATAGCATCATCTGGACCTTAGTTTTCAAAGGTCTGTCTGAACAGGAAGGTCTAAGGCAGAAAGGTAACAAAGAAGGAGCCAAGCGAAGTTCCACAAATTCCACAATTTGGGAGGAGGGGCAGAAAAGGCCCTCTCCCGTGTCATCACAAACCATTATGGGGATAATAATGCTGGCCTACTTTATAGGGTTATAGCAAGAATTCTAAGATAATTTGCATGTTATCCATTGTTTTTATAAGATCACTATCAGAAGCTAGCTTGTGTTATTACTCACATGGTGCAGCAATGAAACTGTTGGCACGTTTGGAAAGCTAAGCAAGGTCTGGCATGGTTTCAGATTGGATGGGAGCTGCATGTTGCGATTCCTGCATTGCAAGGGGTTGGGCTAGATGACCCTCAGAGTCCCAACTCTACAATTATGTGCTTTTATGTGCTCTGATAAACCGGCTGCCTAAAAGAGGTGCTTTGTTTTTGCCATGCATACCATGTGTGCCCCAGTGCCTAGCAGAACAGAGAGGCTCAGGCCAGGTGCCATAAGAAAGCTGCAGAGATAGCACAGGATAGTGCGCACCCCGGAAATGATCTCTTTCAGCTTCTGCCTTCTGGAAGAAGGTACAGGGCTATAAAGACTAGGACTAGCTGCCTGAGAAACAGTTTCTACCCCAATGCGATTTTGGTTTTAAACGCAGTGTAAGGAGTCCGTATGGGAGTATATTGTATTTAAAAATGGGGTATCAGAGTTTTTAGGGGGCTAACCAGGTTGGGATAGCTGGGATAGCAGGCTTGTTGGGCTTTGAATGTCTTATGTAGATGTTTCAGTTTCGCTGTTCTGTATGGGACAATGACAATAAAGATTATCGTATTGTATCGTATCATTCAATCTCCCAACTCTGAAAGCCTTCAGGCAGAGTCCTGCCTTTGTTTTCTCTTCATCGTCCAGCACCACACGACCTACTGGCGCTTAATAAACACTGACGACACTAATATGCAAAGGGGAGAATTTCACCAACTGCTGCATTGTGAAGGGAGAAGCTGCAGCTGCCAAGACCCCCCCCCCACCGCACCGCACCACACCGCACAGCTGCTGGGGGCAAAGGAGTCCAGCTCCCTGTGGAATTTGGCAACATGACGCAGGAACACCCTGAAGAGTACAGCAAAGAAGTTCCTGTGGATGCAGGCCGCTCCCTGACCCCCTGAGAAGTCCAGGGTTGTTTTAAAAACAATCCCCCCCCCCCAGCAAAAGGGCCAGAGATTCCTCTGCAGAAGTGTTTGGCTAAGGAGTGTCCCCCAGCGAACATTTTTCCAGTGTGAGATCAGCCAGTGGGAGCAGCCTTGAACAACTGGGCTGGGCTGGGCTGGAGGAAGCCAAAGATAACGTTTTTTGTTCTCTGGTCATCTATGCATTGAGTGTCCGCCTGATGCATCCATGTGTGCTATCCTGCCATCCAGGAGTGATGGGTGACTTATATCAGGAATCTCATTAAACAACCCTTGTAGGGTTAGGCCAGGGGTCAGCAACCTAAGGCCCATGGGCCACAAGCGGCCCATGAGGGTCGTTTAACTGGCCCATGGACCCCCTCTGCCTGCTCAGTCGGCTCCCGTGCGCTGCACTAAACTTGGAGGGTCTGCATAATGTCTATTCCACATTTTAGTGGAACTATGGAACTCCTTGCCTATTGATCTCAGGCTGGCACCTTCATGGTACAGTAGTCATTTTGGTGCCTGCGAGAAATATTTTTGTTTAGGCAAGTCTAAACAAAAATTTAGAAAGTTTGGTGCGAGTTTTAATCTGCTCTTGGTCTATTGTTAATTTTGACATTCCCAAAGTCTTAAGTTATTGTTGTTCGTTTTTCTTATTATTCTATTGTTTTATCTTTCTTGTAAGTCACTTTTTGTAAGCCGCTGCGTATAAATTTTATGGAACAAACAAACAAAGAAGCAAACAAACACATAGTCCGGTAGCCTGAGGTTCCCCATCTCATGAATGGAGACTGTGACGGGCAAGTTGAGATATAGTGCTCCTGAACATGGAGGCTCCATTCTCAGCTGGCCTTCAAAACACAGGATTGATTAGCCAGTGTGAGAACAGAGTACAGTGCTACCTTGGTTCTCAAATGCCTTGGTACTCAAACAACTTGGAACCCAAACACTGCAAACCCAGAAGTAGGTGTTCCGGTTTACGAACACTTTTCGTAAGCTGAACGTGCTCCATTTTGAGTGTTACGCTTCCGATTTGAGTGCCACACTTCCATTTTGAGTATTATGCTTAGTTCTGTCTGTTTTTGCTATTTATTTTGCGTTTTTGTTTTTGTGGCTCTTTTGTTTTTTGTTTTTTGTGACTGTGTGGAACCCAGTTCAGCTACTGACTGATTGACTGTGTGACTGCAGTACATTGTTTATTGCTTTCATTTTATGGATCAAGGGTCTCTTTAGGTAGTAAAATTCATGTTAAATTGCTGCTTTGGGGGTTGTTTTTAAAAGTCTGACACGGATTAATCCATTTTGCATTACTTTCTATGGGAAAGCGTGCCTCGGTTTTGGAACGCTTTGGTTTTGGAACGGACTTCCGGAACGGATTAAGTTTGAGAACCAAGGTACCACTGTACTGGACTAGATGGGCCTGATCCAATAGGACTCTGCCTATGTTTATATCCTTCAGTCTCATTGCAATTCCAAGTAGATGCAAGTCTTCCCTTTTCTTGGACTGGAGAGCTTGGTTAGATTTCTCTATTGGCATGAAGCATGTATTCAGCGGTGCATGACTGGCGTAGCCTGCAAACGTTACATCATGTGCCAGATTTGGCTATCATGTGCTCTCGTTTTTTAGGAAGCCCTCGAGGTCTCGTAAGGAGGAAATGAGGAACTGTGTGCCTTGCGCCTGGTGGGACGACGAAGGAAGATGTGGCTGAAACACCAGGCAAGCCACAGCCACTTTCGGAAGCCGAGGTGAGCAAGGCCCCCACTCCCACTCAAAACTCTCCGCCAAAGAGCAGACGAGACTGTGGCTACCAGAGCTTCCTCTTTCAGAGCCAGTGGGAGAGGCTGGTTCTCCTCAGAGCAGAAATGGAACCAGGCAAAGGAGAAACATCTGGTCCTGACAGTCATGTGACCAGATGCAAAGGAGGATGTGTTTTTAAGGAAAGCCAACATGGCGCCGTCTAATACACTGGTACCTCTGGTTGTGAAAGGGATCCGTTCCGGAGGCCCGTTAGAAACATGAAAAGCCTACAACCTGAAGTGCCGTATCTGCGCAGGTGCGCGGCGCGGTTTGGCACTTGTGCGCATGCGCGAAGCGTGATTTAGCGCTTCTGCACATGCCCAAGTGGCGAAACCTGGAAGTAACCCTTTCCAGTACTTCCGGGTCACCGCGGGATGCAACCTGAAAAAAAAGGTAACATGAAGCAAACGTAACATGAGGTATGACTGTGATAATAATAATAATAATAATAATAATAATAATAATAATAATAATAATAAATTTTATTATTTATGCCCCACCTGTCTGGCTGGGTTTCCCCAGCTACTTTGGGTGGCTTCCAGCAAAATATAAAAACATGATAAAACGTCAAATATTAAAAATATCACAATATAGGGCACCACTATTTTCAGGTGAAATTCAACAAGAAGGCAGAGGAAAATGAGGCTGCAGCAACACAACAAACTCTTTCGTTTTTGGGGTTTTTTTGCAAAATGAAGAGGGAAGTTGAAACGCCGACCTACACAATGGAAGGTTGCTTCTACACAACATGTTTATCGAGGATCCATCCCGATTTGTTTCTGCAAAGTTAGTTGGGTGGTTATACAATGCCGGCTATTTACTAACAGTTCGTTCTGATACATTTGCGGGGAGGTTAGACATAGTTGTGCCAAAGTTATCCCACATTTTCCAGCACGTTTCCCCGCCCCTTTTCTTATTGCAAAAAGTTTGGTTTTTTTTTCCGTTGGAAAACAGGTCTGTCGCACCAGAGTGTGAAAGCAACTTTAATTGCGCAACCTGAATTTGTAGGTCTGTGGTCGAATTCCACTCCAAAATAGGTACAGTCTGGAACTTCCCTTAGGCCTGTGAACTTTGCTGTGTATCTCTCCTAATTCCTACAACTGAAGTCCAAACCTGGTCCTTTTGTTCTGTGATAGGTAAATTATGCACAAAATTGCTCCTTAGCACATTCAAAGCACATTCCTTCTCTCAAAGAATTCTGTAGTTTACCCTTCACAGTTACAAGTCCCAGTTGTTGTTGTTGTTTAGTCGTTTAGTCGTGTCCGACTCTTCTTGACCCCATAGACCAGAGCACGCCAGGCACTCCTGTCTTCCACTGCCTCCCGCAGTTTGGTCACACTCATGCTGGTCGCTTCGAGAACACTGTCCAACCATCTTGTCCTCTGTCGTCCCCTTCTCCTTGTGCCCTCCATCTTTCCCAACATCAGGGTCTTTTCCAGGGAGTCTTCTCTTCTCCTGAGGTGGCCAAAGTATTGGAGCCTCAGCTTCACGATCTGTCCCAGTAACCCTTAACAAACTACAGCTCCCATCATTCTTTTGGGGGAAGAGGGGTATGCTTTGAATGTGGCTTTCAAGGTATAGTACGTTTATGTACAGCCATACCTCATGTTAAGTCCCACAGCGACCCAGAAGTACCGGAGAGGGTTATTTCCGGGTTTCACCTTTTGCGCATGTGCAGAAGCACTAAATCACACTTTGCGCATGTGCACAAGCACAAATTGTGCCGCACACCTGCGCAGATACAGCACTTCAAGTTGCGCTCTTTTCATGTTGCAAACGGGCCTCCGGAATGGATCCTGTCCGCAACTAGACGTGCCACTGTAGCCTTGAAACAGCTTTTTGGACCTTAGTGTCTGAAAGGGAAGTCATGCATGGGAAATACAAAGGGAAATTTGTGCAGGGAAAGCTATAAGCACCCCTGAAGTTTACCCATCTTCTGTTAAAAATGCGACATCCCTTTGGCTACGGCAGTGGCGTCGCAACATGCAGAAAAGCCACAGGCCTCCTGCTGTTAGGCAACGCTTCCTTTCATGTCCGAAGCCACTCCTGAGCCTTCACTCCATTTCATTTGGCAAGACCTTCTCCCTTTCCTTATGTCAGACAATGCTTGCATTTTGCACTGCTCGCTGCTCCTAGCAGATAGCTTTCGTGGCTTTTATCAGATCACAGGTTTTCCAGAGGAAGGAAGGGTGAGTCACTGAGATGGGGAGATTTCTTCCCTCAGTATGACAAGCTGGGCGGATCGTCCGGTGATGCTATGAGAAGCCAGTGTCTACATTCCAAGCCAAGAAGCACTCAGTACAGGACCCTAGTCTTCTTCCTTCAGTTCCCTGCCCAGGGTGATAGGGAGCAGGTCAGTTGAGATGGAAGTGCAAAGCTTATCCAGACACTGTTGTGGCCTGGGAAGCCATTTCAGACATGCAAGGTTATCTGTGAGTAGCCAGATCTTCTGCATGCATGCTTGGTAGTAAGTGGAGCCAAGGATTTCCTGGGTCAAATCCTGCCTCAGCCATTAACTCCTGAGGCAGTCTGCAGAAAACCAATCTGCCTTAATCTCCACAGCCCCCAATTTGCAATCTGGGGATAGTAATACTCACCAGCCTTTCAGGTAAACTGCTGTTGAAAATGGAGGTTCTATTCACATTCCAAAAACACTATAAAATACTAACTTGCAGTATTCAGCCTGCATCAGTCTTCCTTGGCTCACCAGCACGGTCAGAAACTGAGTTTTCTGGGGCCGGTCCCCAATTTATATTCTGCTTCATCTCCTTATTAATATTGATTAGAAAGGATATTATAACTTTGGGAGGTTTCTGACTGGCTGCAGGAATCTCGTGCAGCCAATCAGAAGCCGTGGAAGCCCCGTCAGATGTTTGGCTTCCAAAAATAGTTCACAAACCGGAACAGCCACTTCCAGGTTTGCAGTGTTTGGGAGCCAAAACGTTCGAGAACTAAGCTGTTCGAAAACCAAGGTATTGTAATTCTATGTTGTGAACTACCCTGAGATCTAGGGAGGCAGGGCGGTATACAGATTTAACAAATGATAATAATACTCTCCAGTCCCCAACTCCCCACACCGTGGATTGTCCAGGCTCTTAATAAAGAAACTCAAACATTTTCAGAGAACGGGGTCGTCACCATCAACCCAGAAATGAAAGAGCAATCTTTTGGTCCGAGGCTACCAAGCTGTTCCAAAGCTGGCGAGGCTCGAAGTGTTGACTTGAATTATTCACAAGGAAGCTGCGCGGTCTAGCAGGAGAAGCCTGGGGCTGAGAAGCAGAAGAGATGAGCCTGTGTCTGTCTGAGGGGGGCGGGGGGGGGGCGGGAGACCTCCGGTTCTGACTGCGCATCCTCACCGTGGAATGAGATGGCTGCAAAATGATGGGAGGCCAGGTGACGTACTACAGCTGTGCCAGATCCAAGGATCCCTCTGGGCAGGTCAGTGGTAAAAGTGAATGGATATAATTTAGAATACAGTGGTACCTCAGGTTAAGAACTTAATTCATTCTGGAGGTCCGTTCTTAACCTGAAACTGTTCTTAACCTGAGGTACCACTTTAGCTAATGGGGCCTCCCACAGCCGCCACGCGATTTCTGTTCTCATCCTGAAGCAAAGTTCTTAACCCGAGGTACTACTTCTGGGTTAGTGGAGTCTGTAACCTGAAGCGTCTGTAACCTGAAACGTCTGTAATCCAAGGTACCACTGTACAGTCATACAGTCATACCTCGTGTTACAGCCACTTCAGGTGTTGCGTCTTTTTTGGGTTGCGGACCGCCAAAACCTGGAAGTACCGGAATGGGTTACTTCCGGGTTTCAGTGGTTGCACATGCGCAGAAGCTCTAAATCGCGCTTTGTGCATGCGCAGAAGCGCCAAATCGCAACCTGTGTGTGCACAGATGTGGGTTGCGAATGCTGCGGGTTGCGAACGTGCATCCCGCATGGATCACGTTCGCAACCTGAGCGTCCACTGTACCTTGGTTTTCGAACAGCTTAGTTCTCGAACGTTTTGGCTCCCGAACGCCATAAACCCGGAAGTGAGTGTTCTGGTTTACGAACTGTTTTTGGAAGCCGAACGTCCGACGGGGCTTCAGCGGCTTCCCATTGGCTGCAGGAGGTTCCTGCAAAATGCTTGTAGGACTTCACAATTTGTCCTCCTGCTTCTTTTCTCTCTCTCTCTCCTTTCTTCCTTGGCTAGTCATGTGGTTACAAGACACAGGCCTTTTTTCTGAGCCCTCGGAGCTTCAGAACTGACCCCGGATTCCAAGCATCAAGCACTCCCTCGACAAACAAGAAGTTGGCCTCTTCTACCACCCCCACCGCCCCCCCACAGCCTCCAGTCCAAAGAGACAAAGCGAGGAAATAAAGAAATCTCTACATGAGAGCTAAACCGAGTTATATTGCAAGAGAAGCCTTACGGGGGAGGCAGGCTGAGGGCTCAACCCTGAACTCCCCCCCAGGGCAGTGAACTGACTAATGGAATGTGACCAGGCCTGCCCCTTTCATTAAGAGCTTGGAGCTCTTCAAAATTACTTTCTCCCACCACCAAATGGGAGGAGGAATGGGGGAATCTGTTCTCTCTCTCCCTGTGATGAATGCCAGCAGGTGTGGGAGATTTGCAGTGACAATCTTGGATCATAAAACGCAGCCTTACCTGATCTGAGTCTCCTCCATCCCCCGCAATCTTGGAGACATTAGGAACAGCCAGAAGGAGAGACAAGAGATTCGGTGGCATGGCTCAATGGATTGGGTCCGGAGTAAGGTCTCAAAGAGATGCAGCCTGATTCTTTAAAAATGTCATATAAACACCGACAACTGGGAAACACTGGCCTGCCAGCGCTCCAGTTGGAGAACAGCCTTTACCAAAGGTGTCATGGGCTTTGAAAACATTTGAACTCAGGACGCAAGGGAGAAACGTGCTAAGAGGAAGACACACTTGGCAAATCCACACTGTGATCAACTCCCACCCAGAAACCAATGTCCCCACTGTGGAAGGATGTGTGGGTCCAGAATTGGCCTCCACAGTCACTTACGGATTCATTGTTAAAACCGTGTTTATGGAAGACAAACTTACAATCTACAAGGGATCGCCATAGAAGAAGATGCTTGTTTGCTTGGAAGTAAGACCTCCTGATTTTGACCAAACTGCGGGAGGCAGAGGAAGACAGGAGTGCCTGGCGTGCTCTGGTCCAGGGGGTCACAAAGAGTCGGACACGTCTAAACGACTAAACAACAACAACAAAGACCTGCTGATGCCAATGAGAGCCGGGCTATTTTGGGGAAAACAATCAAAATGCATATAGGACTGTAGCTTTGCAGCGCAATGCTATTACATGTTGACTCAGGAACATCCCAGACTTTCTCCCAGGAAACTATGCATAGGCCTGCAATGTTGATCATTTCGACAGTTAAACAGTTTCAAACTTTAACTGGTAGATTAATCATAGATTCATAGAATTGTTGAGTTGGAAGGGATCACAAGGGTTAGTCCAACCCCCTGCAATGCGGGAATCTCTTGCCTAACATGGGGCTTGAACCCACAACCTTGAGATTAAGAGTTTCATGTTCCACTGATTGAGCTATCCCAGCTTTAGTCTAAAGTTAGAATTTAAGTAAAGCTCACCTGCTTTCCAAAAGGGCCCTCCCAGTGTCTAGTCTTGGAGCATGCAGACTTTAGGACGTGTGGGCATGCACATGATTGCAACGCACCCTGGAAATTGACGTTTATAGCTCAGGCATTCCCGAGGCTCCTTCACAGCGCATGGCAAAGTATGGAGTGCTGTTGTTTAGTCGTTTAGTCATGTCTGACTCTTCGTGACCCCATGGACCAGATCATGCCAGGCACTCCTGTCTTCCACTGCCTTCTGCAATTTGCTCAAACTAATGTTAGTAGCTTCGAGAACACTGTGCAACCATCTTGTCCTCTGTCGTCCCCTTCTCCTTGTGCCCTCCATCTTTCCCAACATCAGGGTCTTTTCCAGGGAGTCTTCTCTACTCAGGAGGTGGCCAAAGTATTGGAGCCTCAGCTTCAGGATCTGTCCTTCCAGTGATCACTCAGGGCCGATTTCCTTCAGAATGGAGAGGCTTGATCTTATTGCAGTCCGTGGGACTCTCAAGAGTCTCCTCCAGCACCATAATTCAAAAGCATCCATTCTTCGGCAATGAGCCATATAGAGTTTTTCTAGAAAAAAGGGGGTGCCGGAACTCACCATGAATGCCTCCCTTGTTCTTTTAGAATAGCTATGGTGCTCACCTGAGAAGTACCAGAATTGGGGTCAGGCTGAAAAAATGCCCTGACGGTATGGTTTTATAAATGAGATGCCCATTTTAAAAAGCTCATGTAGTTTTCACAGCAATCAGTGAGAATGTCATTGAGGGTACAGATAAAAGAACGTGAAATAATGTCAGTGATGTGCTTGCCTAGTAATCAACTCCGGACGCCTAGTTTGCCCAATGCAGACACCACATGTGTGCAGAATCTCATATTAACATTTGCTTGCTACTGTTTATGTGGCCGGTGTGTTGTTCTTGTTTTTCCGTAAGTTGTACGTTATACAAAACAGTGATGTGTTACATTATCCCCTCCCCCACTTTTTTACTTTAATGTAGGTTACTTCGAGACCTTTGGGTAACAAGTAACAAATCAGTTTCATAAATCAAAATAAATAAAATAACATTTTGAGCTGGAGACAAAGGGCCCCTCCAGACTGGTGCTTTATTGTGGGTGTATTCTGCAAAACGGATTCCAGCATTGCTGGGGGTTGGACTAGATTTCCCTTTGAGTCCCCAACTCTGTAATTCTATGATTCTATGCTCTTGACACAAAAAAAGTGCATTCGTGGTGGATTTATTCTGCTTTGGTAGTTTTTCTGTGATGCTTCCTCACATTATTGCTGTCCGGCAGAGCAACAAAGGTGGACAGCCCCCACAAACACGTAAATTTGTAGTATGAAAAGTTACAGGATTTCAGGAGAAGCTCAGAATGGAAATGGAGCAGTATGGCCGCCACCAAACCTTTGCAGGAGCAAATAGCACTGAAAACAGGATCCACATAGGACTGTCGCGAGGGCACCTCGAGCGTAAATCATCATGGATGTGCAATACAAAGGATGTCCAGACAATCCTGAACTTTGGGAGGAAATGACCTTCAGTTTGTGACACAGCTGAATATTGCAAGCAAGCTGGGTACATCTCCATCCTATGTGTTCTGTGGCGAAGCTGTCACTGGTTCCTTTCTACCAGACCAATGGCCATTTCATTCACCGGCAGTTTTGCTACGGACACAAGCATCTAACGTAACATGAGAGCAACCCTGGACTTTTACAGGTCTTGCTTTGTTTTGTTTTGTTATAAGTGCATGCCAAGTGCTGCTGGATGGGACGCGGGTGGCGCTGTGATCTAAACCACTGAGCCTCTTGGACTTGCTGATCAGAAGATCGGCGGTTCGAATCCCCGCGACGGATATCTTCATGTATGCGACAACGGCAGCGAGAGTCTTAATAGCACAAGGATGGAAGAACGAGGAAATCCCGACTAAATAATTATGGCAAGAAAAATTGATGGACTATGCAGAACTGGCAAAACTGACACATAAATTACGGGACAAGGTTAACTGTGATTTTAAAGATGAATGGGAACCTTTTACAAAGTATCTAAAGATCCAACGAAGTGAATTGGACTCTTTGGCAGGCTTTGAGTAAACATTCACAAACTCTTTATTGATAATACAGTAACCAGTTAGACAAATTAAGGATTTATACAATTTTGTAACATGCAGAGAATAGCATTTATAGAGAAACCAGAAATTGGAACTGAGGGAAGTCAGGGGTGGGGGTGGGGAGGGGAGCTGTTTTATGGGAGGGGGAGGGGGGAAAGGGGGGAAATTAAGGATGATATGTTTTAAGATAATACGTTCTGTCTAAATTCCTAATAAAAAGCTCCCGCTGCTCGGTCCCAGCTCCCACCAACCTAGCAGTTTGAAAGCACGCCAAAACAATGCAAGTAGATAAATAGGTACCACTCCGGCAGGAAGGTAAATGGCATTTCCGTGCGCTGCTCTGGTTCGCCAGAAGCAGCTTAGTCATGCTGACTAACATGACCCAGAAAAACTGTCTGCGGACAAACGTCAGCTCCCACGGCCTGTAAAACGAGATGAGCGTCGCAACCCCAGAGTCGTTCGCGATGGGACTTAATTGTCAGGGGTCCTTTACCTTTACCTTTAAATGCTGCTGGAATGTCCACTGAGAAAGAAGATTTCCCTTGCCAGGTAGAGGGGGTCTGGGCTGCAGATCTGAAGGGTGGTGAACTGGAATAAAAAAACACTGGAATAAAAAAACAGCTGTTGTCGCTGGGGGTAACAACTCCCTTGCCTGGAGGCTGTGTGTGTGTGTGTGTGTGTGTGTGTTATGAGCAAATGGGCAAAGGGAGCCAGCTGTGGGAGGAGAAGCTGCCACATCAATATCGAGAGAGGGTCAAACCCACACTTAAATTACGATCTGTACTCGAGTCTTAAGGGTCAAGGCATTGCGCTCGGTGCCCTCCTAACCCCCAAGAACAGGCAAAAGAAAGGAAGATATTAGGAATATTTCCATAGCTATCTGTCTCTCTGAGTTGAAAGCGCAGGGGAGTGACAGCTCCAGACTCCCAAAATACAAGGAGTTAATGTGCATTGATGCAATGTTTTCATGCTGTTGGGGTGACATTGGTTTAACCTTGTTAAAAGTATCATTCACCTATGTGAATCACAAATGTGTTGAGCATAAGCCCCACTCGATACACGAATGCAGCGGTGTGGCAGCCACTGGACATTGTGATGCCCTCCAGATGTTGTGAACTACAATTCCCACTGTGCGTGTCCATTGGCCATGCTTGCTCGGCCTGATGGGAATTGTAGTCCAAAACGTTGGCGGGCACCAAGTTGCTGAAGGCTGGTCTAATCTCTCAGGCTGGGGCAGCCTGCAGATCCAATAAAATTAAACGTGTCCATTCTGGCATCAATCTATGGAACTCTGGAAACTGTCTGGATGCTTGGTGATTTCTAACAGAATCCTCATATCCATGCGCTCACCAAAATATAATGATCAGGATTTTTTGGGAGAATCCATGAGAGTTTGGCTGGTGTAATTTTGGCGCAAAGGCAATTTAAGTGGGCACTTCCAGGCAGCTTGAATTTAGCATTCATCCTGATTGGTTTGCAAGGAGAGTAGATGATGTTAGCTCTATAATGAGCATTTTCCCAATTTGTTTTCAGGGAGCTTAGACGAAGTGGCATCAAAGCAAGTGTTCTCGCTGCGAGAAGCCAAGTTACAGGGAACCAGGCAGAGGGCCTTCTCGGTAGTGGCACCCGCCCTGTAGAACGCCCTCCCACCAGATGTCAAAGAGAAAAACAACTACTAGACTTTTAGAAGACATCTGAAGGCAGCCCTGTTTAGGGAAGCTTTTAATGTTTGATAGACTATTGTATTTTAATATTCTGTTGGAAGCCGCCCAGAGTGGCTGGGGAAACCCAGCCAGATGGGTGGGGTATGTATGTATGTATGTACCGTATTTTTTTCTCTATAAGACTCACTTTTTCCCTCCTAAAAAGTAAGGGGAAATGTGTGTGCATCTTATGGAGCAAATGCAGGCTGCGCAGCTATCCCAGAAGCCAGAACAGCAAGAGGGATTGCTGCTTTCACTGCATAGCGATCCCTCTTGCTGTTCTGGCTTCTGAGATTCAGAATATGTTTTTTTCTTGTTTTCCTCCTCCGAAAACTAGGTGCGTCTTGTGGTCTGGTGCGTCTTATAGAGCAAAAAATACGGTATGTATGTATGTATGTATGTATGTATGTATAAATAAATAAATAAATAAATATTCATTGCTTTCCAGTGCGTTTTCCCTTTTCCCTTCCCTTTCCACAAAAAGATAATTTTTTTGGGGGGGGGAGCAGGTTTATTGCACAAGACCTTCCAATCCACTATACAGGTATGACTTGAATTTCCTGGCATCCCACTTGAAAACAGCGGCCGTCTGGATTCCTGGAATCTGCTTTGTTGTAACATTGCTTTGAGTCCTACCCTCCAGAACAGGAGGTTCACCCCCTCCTCATTTAACCCCCACAACAACCCTTTGAGGTAGGTTATGCTGAGAGGCAGCGATTGGCCCATGGTCACCCAGTAAGCTTCACAGCTGAATAGGGATTTGAACTCTTTTCTCCCAGGTCCCGGTCTTGACACTGTAACCACTATACAACACTACATCCTTTTCTCACAGCAACCAGCCACTTGCTTCAAAAAGGAACTGTAATTCCGGAACTGTAAATGAAACTGTAATTCCGGAAGTGACCGGAAGAGTCCGTGACCAGAAGGGGGAGGAGTATCAGGAAGAATGGAATAAATTTAATGACTATTTAGTTAAATTTGTTAAGTTAAACTAACTGGAAATAGCTTGCAGATACTTAATGGGCTTAGGATTTTATTTATGTTAAGTGATGAATTAATATGTTTAATTCTATAAGGTGAAGATTTAAGGATGTTAATGTTAAAGTTAAATTTCATAAAAATTGAGTTACAGATAGGTAGCCGTGTTGGTCTGCCATAGTCAAAACAAAACAAATTCCTTCCAGTAGCACCTTAAAGACCAACTAAGTAGTTGGTCTTTAAGGTGCTACTGGAAGGAATTTTTTTTTCATAAAAATTGGGATTTGGAAAACCGTTAAAAGGATAGGCAATGAAATTCAACCAAGGGGAAGCGAGGAGGTCACTTAACAAAGTTAATAACTGTAATTTTTAATAAGGCTATGATTTATGTTTGTTTTGTTTGTTTGTCTTGTGTGTTTGTTTGTTTGTTTATAATATTGTAAAAACAATTAAAAAAAAAAACAAAAAAAACCCCAACAACACAACAACCAAAATGGAACTGTAATTTGTACTGAACTGAAAGGGAATGGTGCATGCCTTTATTGCAGGGCATAGGAAAGGGGGTTCTCCTGGAAAGTACAGGAATCTCGAGATGCTGTGAAAACAAAACCTGATCCTTGCAAATGGGAGCTTGGCGGTTCCTCATCATGACTGCAGGCAGACTCGAGAGGGTCAAGCCAAGTGTATTCTGGAGGCAGGAAGACAGCTAAATTAAGCTAGTGGCTGAACAATACGGCTTAAAGCTGATGAAACTGAGACTTGTGTGTGTGTGGATGGGCTGGAATGGGGGAGGGAATGCCTCTTGTGTGGAAATGCGACTGTGGTAGGAGATAGGAATAAGCCACCCTGAAAAACAACAAGAACTGTTGCGCGCAGGGGCAATACCCTTGGCAGCGCAGGAGCAAAGGGGAAGGGGAGAAGGGAGTTGAATCTCAAATCTGGGCTGGGGGTGGGGGGGGGAGAGAGAGAGAGAGAGAGAGAGAGAGAGAGAGAGAGAGAGAAGCCAAGGGGCCTGGGTTGAAACAGCCAAACAAATGACCTCTTGCAGAAGCAACTGATGAATGTTCTGCACTTCACCATGTATGTGCTGTGGGCATAAAATGTCAGTCCTGGCTTGACAATTAGTTCCCAGGCCTAATTCAAAGTGCTGGTTTTGACAAAATGAAGAGGAGAACTGTGTAGGCTACAGACCCTCCAAGGGTCCCTATTTTCCAGGGACATCCCTGATTTAAAGATGCCGTCTCGGTTTCTGATTTGATCCCGGAATGCCCCACTTTTCCTTAAAGGTAAAGGGACCCCTGACCATTAGGTCCAGTCGTGGCTGACTCTGGGGTTGCGGCGCTCATATCTCTTTACTGGCCAAGGGAGCTGACGTTTGTCCGCAAACAGTTTTTCCGGGTCACGTGGCCAGCATGACTAAGCCGCTTCTGGCGAACCAGAGCAGCACGCGGAAACGCCGTTTACCTTCCCGCCGGAGCGGTACCTGTTTATCTGCTTGCACTTTGATGTGCTTTTGAACTGCTAGGTTGGCAGGAGCAGGGACTGAGCAACAGGAGCTCACCCCGTTGCGGGGATTCGAACCGCTGACCTTCTGATTGGCAAGCCCTAGGCTTTGTGGTTTAACCCACAGTCCCACCCACGTCCCTCACTTTTCCTTAGGATGTCCCTATTTTCATTGGAGAAATGTTGGAGAGGATGGAATTATCTGACCTCCCAAGACGTCTGAAGGCAATCCTGTATAGGGGATTTTTTAAAAAAATGTTTAATGTTTTGTTTTGTTTTTATATATGTTGGAAGCTGCCCAGAGTGGCTGGGGCAACCCAGTAAGATGTGTGGGGTATAAATAGTAAAAATTTTGTTATGGAATGGGACGTCCCTATTTTCATTGGAGAAATGTTGGAGGGTATGAAGCTACCTTGAACTCCTTGGAAGAAAGGTGGCATACAAGTATAATAAATCTTCTTTGGCGATCCTTCGTAGCCGAGTAAGATTGTCTTCCTTGAACACAGTCTTGACAATGAGTACGTAAGTGACTGTGGAGGCCAATTCTGGATCCACACGTCCTTCCACAGTGGGGACATTGGTTGATCACGGTGTGGATTTGCCAAGCGTGCCTTCCTCTTAGCACGTTTCTCCCTTGCATCCTGAGTTTGAGCGTCTTCAAAGCCCATGACACCTTTGGTAAAGGCTGTTCTCCAATTGGAGTGCTCGCTGGCCAGTGTTTTCCAATTGTCAGTGTTTATACTACATTTTTTAAGAATTGCCTTGAGAGAGTCTTTAAACCTCTTTTGTTGACCACCAGCATTACGCTTTCCATTTTTAAGTTCAGAATAGAGTAGTTGCTTTGGAAGACGATAATTAGGCATCTGAACATGATCAGTCCAATAAAGTTGATGTTGAAGAATCGTTGCTTCAACGCTGGTGATCTTTGCTTCTTCCAGTACACTGAATGTAGTTCTATCTTCATTGCCATGATCCTACACATTGTCGAAGGGAAACTCCCCACCGGAGTAGAAATCATATATCGAACAGATGGAAAGCTCTTTAATCTGAGTAGGCTGAAAGCAAAGAGTAAGGCTACCATAACTTCTGTCATAGAGCTGCAGTATGGCAATGTAGTGTATGCACACTCAGAGGATGACCTCCAAACCATCCTAAATATCTTTGCCGAAGCTTACGTAATAAATAGCAACACCAGCAACAACAAACCCACCCGCCCCCTCCCCAAAACAGGCATTTTGCAATCAGAGAAGCAACAGAAAAATGTACTGGAAAGTGTGTGGAAGGAACTCTGGGTGCAATGCCATCTCACCTCCCTGCAAATTTTGGGTGCTTCCAGGTGACCTGTTTATTGAGCACCCATCCTTATCACTTGCAGGGAGCTCAGATGATGTCGGCTGCTTAATGAGCATTCAGCCTGAATTGTTTGTGCCAGGTTAGATGGCGTTGCATCAAAACAGTTGTTCTGCCCATCATTCTGTTGGATATACCATACTCTCTCTGTGTGTGAGAATCATTAGTTCCAGAAACAGAAAAACAGAGAAGAAGTTTCAAGAAGAAGCAGAAGGCTGAGCTTGTTGTGTCTATAGAAGGACATTTTCTGTGGGAACCGTTCTTTGGACAAGCGCAGTGTGACAGGAAGTACTGATAACAACGGTTCTGCGTAACTTGTTGTATCTTGTTGTGAGTCTCTTGCTTGCGCCTTGCGGTGAGAGAAGCAGAGAGAGAGTCTTGGACTCTTGTTGGACTCTGAGCATGTCTTGACCATGGCAGTGGTGAATGTCTGTACAGTGGTACAGTCATACCTCAGGTTACAGACATTTCAGGTTCTGCATATTTGGGTTGCGCACCGCGCCGAACCTGGAAGTACTGGAACGGGTTACTTCTGGGTTCTGGCGCTAGCACATGCACCAAATTGCTAAATCACGCTTTGCACATGCACAGAAGCACCGAATCATGACCCACATGTGTGCAGCCGTGACGCTGTGGGTTGTGAACGCTGTGCGTTGCAAATGTGCCTCCCGCATGGATCACGTTCACAACCTGAGCATCCACTGTATCTCGGAAGTCAAGCGGAATCCATTCTGGAAGTCCATTCGACTTCCAAAACATTCGGAAATCAAGGTGCAGCTTCTGATTGGCTGCAGGAAGCTCCTTCAGCCAATCAGAAGCCGCAGAAGGCACGTCGGACGTTCGGGTTCCAAAGAACGTTCGCAAACTGGAACACTCGCTTCTGGGTTTGCGGCGTTCAGGAGCCAAAACGTTCAACTCGCAAGGCATTCGGGATCCGAGGTACGACTGTATATATTTGCTCCCAATATGCTTTTATGCCTGTCAAGCAAACTTCTACACTTGACCAAATCTTTATGGAATCCATGAGTGTTTATTGCCTGCTGTGTGTGTACCTTCAACCCCGAAGACACTTCCAAGAAAGGAACTGCATTGAGATGTAACTGCTGAGTATGGATACTGGCACACACACACACACACACACACACACACACACACAGAGGAAAAGTGATGCCAGACCCAAACCTTCTATTTTTATTTTTATTTTAAATTTTATTTAACATAATTGTTACAAAATATAAGCAAAACACTGCAAATACATACACACATACACACTTCAAATAAGCACATATACATGAAAAAAGGAACAAAAGGAGAAGAAAAAATAAAGAGAAGAAGAAAAGTTGGAAGAATTTCTTCCAAATTTATTCTACAAATATCTCAATATGAAAATAATAATAAAATTTCATTGATTGACTTCCATCACTTACCCTGCACTTCTTATATACATTTTAAGCAAGATTGTATCTGTTATTCCATATCTTCCCCACACAATCTCACACAAATATTCTAATCAATACGTTTTCTAAATCTTTCATAAATCTATTCTAAACACAACCAATACCTTACATTTAATCCTTGTCTACATAAATAATCATTTAGACATTTCCATTGTTTCTGGATTATATTTTTGGGACCCAGTCCTTCTAAACCATCCATCAGAGGTTGATGGATTGATACAGCACACTCTCCTTCAAGCCTGATCTTTAGGGGAAAGCAGGTTTGTTGCGGCTATCATTGGGCAGCTTAAATTTAGAATCATAGAATCATAGAGTTGGAAGAGACCACAAGGGCCATCGAGTCCAACCCCCTGCCAAGCAGGAAACACCATCAGAGCACTCCTGACATATGGTTGTCAAGCCTCTGCTTAAAGACCTCCAAAGAAGGAGACTCCACCACACTCCTTGGCAGCAAATTCCACTGTCAAACAGCTCTTACTGTCAGGAAGTTCTTCCTAATGTTTAGGTGGAATCTTCTTTCTTGTAGTTTGGAACCATTGCTCCGTGTCCGCTTCTCTGGAGCAGCAGAAAACAACCTTTCTCCCTCCTCTATGTGACATCCTTTTATATATTTGAACATGGCTATCATATCACCCCTTAACCTCCTCTTCTCCAGGCTACATGTGACTGGATCCTACCCCCTACATTTGTCTGCATGTGACTGGATCCTACCCCAAAATAGTGACAGTCTGGAATCGCCCTTTGTGTAAACAAACTTGGGTGTCTGTTCAATAAAGAGAGTTGCCTCGAAGCAGCCTAAACAAAGGTGTTTGGAATATGGCGAACGTAAGGCAGCGGGGTGAGGACAACTTCCTGAGCAGAAACAGTCTAGTCCTGGCCTCTCTTTCAGCCGGCGTCTGGCCAGCTGCAATAAGAAGCGGGATGTTGACCTGGGCGATGCAGACATCATTCTGACCCGTTGAGGCTTTCTTCTGCGCTGGAGGGCAAGGGAAGGGAAGTCAAACGCTGTGGGGATGGCCACATGGTGTCAGAAGGCTGAATCCGACTCAGGAGGGATTTAAAAAATGGGGTCAATGATGGCTGGCCGGCCTGCGATGAAGTTACTATGGCAACGGCAAGCCGCTTCCAGGTGGCAAATCTCCTTGCTCCACTGTTAGATCTGACACAGCCCTAATTAATTCATTAATTAACTCACTGGGGAAGGAAATGCATCACCTGCCTTTTGATTTAAAAACCTCCCAAGGCGGCCAGAGAATACATCCCTCCCACAATATAAATTCACACAGCATCAGTCCCCTTTGGAGATCCCTTTTTATGTCACCTTCATCAGGATTTGTGCTCAAGAGGGTGTTGGGTAGGCTATAAGCAGACCGCTGCTTGTACCTCACAGATGTTTCGTGCTGAGTTCCTGTAACTTTTTGCAGCACAAATGCTCCACAGGAGTTGCTGCACTTTTGTGTGGGATGTAATCCATTGGAGCAGTCAAGTACAACATTCCTTGTTTCCCTAGAGTGGACACAGACAGGGGGATGTTACTCCAGCTATTGTAGAACTTCCTGTTACACCTGGTCTGGAGCGCCCTCCCCTTGAGAAATGCGCTAAGAGGAAGGCACACTTGGCAAACCTTCACCGTGACCAGCTCCTGCCCGGAAACCTATATCCCCACTGTGGAAGGACGTGTGGGTCCAGAATTGGCCTCCACAGTCACTTACGGACTCACTGTTAAGTCCGTGTTCATGGAAGGCAATCTTACTAGGCTACGAGTGATCGCCGAAGAAGAACAACATTCCCACAAAGAGTGCCCCTCCCAATGGCAATAATGCAGTAACATCAGGGAAGCAGCATCTCTGTGGCAACAGGGCAACTTCTTTGGACATGTAAATGGCGGTACTTAAGTGGACATCTTAGGCTGTTATCTTACAGAGAAGCTAATCTGATCAGTTCAGCAAGTTTCCTCCTATAGAGTCACATAAGCAGGATCACAGGCTTGGAAGGGACCCAGAACGATCATCCAGATTGACCCATCAAACATGTAAGACGAATAAAGTGGAATGGTGATTGGATGGTCCAGTATAAATGCTCCACAAATGCACTATTATTGCATCAATGACATGTTGCAAAATCAGGGCTGTCTTAAGCATATGCGGCACCGGGGTGCAAAGATCCGACCGGTGCCACCCTCTCCAGGTTGCCCAGGCCCAGGCGCGCAGGAGGGTGGAGCCAGCCGGCCTCCTCAGCGTCTTGATGGCTTGGTCACCCCCAAAACACGCGGTGCAGAGCTGCCCACAGCAGAAGAGCCCACCACAGTGCTCCGACCGATGGGCAGGCTCTTCTGGAGCCTGTGTGGTGTAGTGGTTAAGAGCGGTGGACTCGTAATCTGGTGAACCGGGTTTGCGTCTCCGCTCCTCCATATGCAGCTGCTGGGTGACGTTGGGCTAGTCACACTTCTCTGAAGTCTCTCAGCCCCATTCACCCCATAGAGTGTTTGTTGTGGGGGAGGAAGGGAAAGGAGAATGTTAGCTGCTTTGAGACTCTTTCGGGTAGTGATAAAGCGGGATATCAAATCCAAACTCTTCTTCTTCTTCCGCAGACTCAACTCTCGGGCCCCGGAGTCTCGGCCTGGCGCCCCTGAGAGCCCGGCGCCCGGGTGCCCTGCACCCCTAGCATCTATGGGTAAGACGGCCCTCTGCAAAATACATTTATGAAGCAACCACCAGCGCCAGGTGCTTATATAGCAAAACTGCCCTTGTCCAGAGATGGAAAGAAGATACAACTCCAACCAAGGAAGAAGGGCAGATAGAAATTGATGCACTACGCAGAGATGGCGAAACTTACCAGAAGAAAAAGAAATCAAGAAGAAGATTTATTTATTTTTTAGTAAAGAATGGGGGAAACTTGTGAACTACAGTCGTAGCTTGGTTTTCAAACAGAATCCGTTCCAGAAGTCCATTCGAGTTCCAAAAACCAAGGTACAGCTTCCAATTGGCTGCAGGAGCTTCCTGCACTCTATCAGAAGACGTGTTGGATGTAATAATAATAATAATAATAATAATAATAATAATAATAATAATTATTTATTATTTATACCCCGCCCATCTGGCTGGGTTTCCCCAGCCACTCTGGGCAGCTTCCAACTGAGCATTAAAAACAATACAGCAATGTTTGTTTGTAAGAGTTCCAAAATGTCAATAATGTTTCTCGTATTGTCAAACAAATGCCTACCCGGGAGAAAGCCTGCTTGATCTTTGTGAATCACTTCGTTCAGTACTTTTTTAAATCTATTTGCCAAAATATCTGCAAAAATTTTGTAATCCACATTTAGGAGTGAGATGGGACGGTAGTTCTTAAGTTGAGTCTTTTCAGTTTCTGTTTTAGGAATCAATGTGATGAAAGCTTCTTTCCACGTTTCTGGTGCCTTCTTACCCTCCATGATCTGGTTACATACCTCCATCAAGGGTTGTATCAAATAGTCCTTCAAAACCTTATAATATTTGGAGGTAAGTCCATCAGGGCCTGGAGATTTGCCTAATTGGAGGTTCTGTATGGCACTCTCGATTTCCTGCTGTGAAACTTTAACATTCAGGGTTGTTCTCATTTCCTGGGAAATTTTTTGTAATCCGTTAGTTTTGATAAATTGATCTATCTCAGATTCTTTCTGCGGCCCTTGTGCATACAGATCTTTGAAATATCTCTGGAAGCATTTCCTAATGGAAGCATTTCCTAATGGAAGCATTTCCTAAGCATTTCCTAATGGAAGCATTTCCTAATATTATTACTAGAGCGGTACTAATTTTTATTGATGCGGAGAAAGCCTTTGACAATATTTCTTGGATGTTCATGAAGAAAAATTTGGAAGGGATGGGAGTGGGACGGGGGTTTGAAAATGGTATAGAAGCAATATATTCAGATCAAAAAGCTAAATTGATAGTAAACAATGTGGTGACGGAGGAATTCAATATTGAAAAAGGGACACGACAAGGGTGCCCTCTATCCCCATTATTGTTTATCTCGGTCCTGGAGGTGCTCTTGAATATGATTAGAAGGGACCGGTCAGTTCGGGGCATTGAGGTTGGAGTGAAACAATATAAACTGAAAGCATTTGCAGATGATTTGGTATTAACATTACAGGAGCCAGTTTCTAGCACAAAAAGAGTTTTGGACTTAATTTCTGATTATGGTCGGGTGGCGGGATTTAAATTGAACAAGCAAAAGACTAAGGTCTTAGCAAAGAACCTAACGTCTACAGAAGCAGATGAGTTTTTGAAAGAGACAGGATTAAATGTGGTTAAAAAGGTAAAATACCTAGGGGTGTACTTGACTTCTAAAAACTTGAATTTGTTTAAGGACAACTATGAGAAATGCTGGTCAGAAATCAAAAGGGATTTGGAAACTTGGACAAGACTAAAACTTTCCTTGTTAGGCCGAATAGCAGCTATAAAGATGAATGTTTTGCCGAAAATGTTATTCTTGTTTCAGACCCTGCAGATTGTGGACAAAGTGGTATGTTTTGGAAAGTGGCAGAAGGATATCTCTAAGTTCGTTTGGCAGGGCAAAAAGCCCCGAATTAAGTTTAAAATACTAACAGATGCGAAAGAAAGGGGGGGATTTGCCCTGCCAGACTTGAGGTTATATTATGAATCTACAGCCTTCTGCTGGATGAAAGATTGGTTTTTGTTAGAGAACACTGATGTCCTAGATCTGGAAGGGTTTGATAACGCTTTTGGGTGGCATGCGTATTTGTGGTACGACAAAGTTAAAGTTCATAAAATGTTCAAAAATCATATTGTTAGAAGAGCAATTTTTATGGTCTGGACAAAATATAAAGACTTATTAGAGAGCAAAACACCAAGGTGGCTTTCACCGGCAGAGGCCAAGGCACGTAAGAGACTTAACATGGAGGCCTACTGGCCAAAATATTGGGAATTAATTGAAAAAGATGGTGACAATTGGAAGCTGCAGAGTTTTGAAAATGTAAAAAGCAAGGTGCGAGACTGGTTGCATTATGCTCAAATTCGGGAAATTTTCAAAACAGATAAAAAGGTTGGGTTTCAGGTGGAAAAATCGAAATTAGAGACAGAATTGTTAGAACCTAAAGACAAATTACTTTCAAGAATGTATAACTTGCTGCTTAAATGGAATACACAGGATGAGACAGTCAAATCCGCCATGATAAAGTGGGCACAGGATATTGGACATAACATTATGTTTGAGGACTGGGAAAGGCTATGGACCACCGGATTGAAATTCACGGCATGTAGTGCCCTGAAAGAAAATATTATGAAAATGATATACCGGTGGTACATGACCCCAGTCAAGCTTGCTAAGATATATCACCTGTCTGATAATAAATGCTGGAAGTGTAAAGAGGCGGAAGGGACGTTCTTTCATCTCTGGTGGACATGTCCGAAAGTGAAGGCCTTTTGGGAAATGATCTATAATGAGTTAAAAAAGGTATTTAGATATACCTTGCCTAAGAAACCGGAGGCCTTCCTTCTGGGCATTGTAGACCAGAATGTGCTAAAGAAGGATAGAACTTTTTTTATGTATGCCACAACAGCAGCAAGAATTCTCATCGCAAAGTGTTGGAAGACACAAGATTTACCCACACTGGAGGAATGGCAGACGCAGTTGATGGACTATATGGAACTGGCGGAAATGACTGGCAGAATCCGAGACTTGGGAGAAGAAAAAATGGAAGAGGACTGGAAAAAATTTAAGGACTATTTACAAAAATACTATAAGCTGTATGAATGTTAAGAAAATGCACTTTTTAGGAAATATTAGCCCCAGCAATGGTAATTAGGTGAAATGAAAAATAAGGCACAAGAAAAGAGAGGTGAAATTAAGAAAAATCTTTATTGCATTATGTTTTAATTACAATATATAAGATCATGGTTACAATAACTTTGACTTTGGTAACATGAAATTGAAAGATACAATAAGTAATGAATTGAAAGACACAATAACGAACTGAAAGATACAATAAGTAATGAAATAAGATAATAAATAGCTGAAGACTTTGTATCATGAATATTGGGTTATAAATATATTGAAATGGGTAATATGACAAAATGAAAGATACAATAAGTGATGAAATAAGATAACAAAATGCTGAAGTTGGTATTATAAATAATGCAGATTCGGGAAGATGTGGGGAAGTCCAAAGGATTCTGTAAAAGAAATATGATTTATGAAACTTTTGTATTTTATTCTTTGTTCTTTTTTATTCTGTAAAACTAATAAAAATATTTAAAAAATAAAAAATAAAAACAATACAGCAATGTTCAGCTTCTGAAAAATGTTTGCAAACCGGAACACTCACTTCTGGGTTTGCGGCGTCTGGAAGCCAAAATGTTCAAGTCACAAGGCGATCCAAAACCAAGGTACAACTGTATTTGAAAAACCATTGTAAACAACTGAACTCATTAGCAGGATTAACGTAAAATGAGCAGTGAAGAAATAATTCAAAGGGAGTTTTCAGGAGAATGAATAAATAGTATAAATCTGGATATGCAGTAGCAAGGATAAACAGAAACCAAGGGGGTGGGGTGGAGTCGGTTTGATGAGTGGTGTTTTTTAATTGAATTTGTATTGGTACATTTGTTGTAAAATTGAAAAATGATAAAAAAAAATATAAAAGGGGGGAAAAGGAAAATTGCCCAGACCAACTGAATTATAACATTTCAGCTAGCAACAGAGTGAACAAGAGCAGAATTCATTTGCAATAGAGAAAAGCTGAGTTTGCCAGGTGCCCTGGTTGGTTGGGTTTCTGCCTAGATTTCACTCATGCCACCCACTGCCCATTTGGCCCATTGACTGGCCTGCATTCCCAGTTTGTCTAGTCTTAATATCTCAGGTGAAAATATGCCAGGTTCTGATGCCAGCGCTGATCTTAACCTGCAGGGAGGTTCCTATGGGAGCAGGCCTGACCTTGAAGTTTCCTGGACCCAAAGACTTTCCAGCTTCAAAGGTTAAAAAAACCAACAACAGGCCAGTCTTGCAAACTGGGTACAGGAACCAAGCGGGTGCCTTCGGTGCAGCAGGGTCAGTGTTTTGTTTCCCTTAGACCCTTGCCAGTCTCAGGACCCTCCTCGCTGCGTCTAGAGCGCATGGCAGCTTCCACTGCAGCACAGTATAAGGGCACAGCAAGATGTTTCAGAGGTGGTGGTCAGTGTAGGGAAGGCTGGCTCTGATGAGGTTATTATGGGATATGCTAACATGCAGGAAGACTGGAACTCAGGAAGCTGTCTTACGCTGTGTTGGAATATTGGTCCACCTGGTTAAAGGTAAAGGTAAAGGAACCCCTGACCATTAGGTCCGGTCGTGGCTGACTCTGGGGTGGTGGCGCTCACTTTATTGGCCAAGGGAGCCGGCGTACAGCTTCCGGGTCATGTGGCCAGCATGACTAAGCCGCTTCTGGCGAACCAGAGCAGCACACGGAAATGCCGTTTACCTTCCCGCCGGAGCAGTACCTATTTATCTACTTGCACTTTGGTGTGCTTTTGAACTGCTAGGTTGGCAGGAGCTGGGACCAAGCAACGGGAGCTCACCCCGTTTCGGGGATTTCAACCACCGACCTTCTGATCGGCAAGTCCTAGGCTCTGTGGTTTAACCCACAGTGCCACCCGCGTCCCTTCACCTTCAAAGAATAGCATGCTGTAAACTTCACCAACCACTCAATATTCTCAGTGGAGGGATTAAGTTAAGTGTGAATGTTGGAATGTGTTTGAAAGTTGAATGTGCAAGTGTATGTCTAGAGACAATGGGTCAAAAAAACACCATTGGATATGCTGCTGGAAAAGTGATTAAGGGTTATTGTATTTGTTTCAAAACCAATAACAATTTGTTTTTAAAAAAGAATCTTAGCGTTGGGAGGGACCCTAAGGGCCATCTAGTCCACCCTCTGCAATACAGGAATCTCAACTAGATCTAGGTTGCAGGTGTGATCCCTGTGTGGGAGATCTGCATATTCACTCCAGTTGGTGTAGAATCCCGCTGCGAGACTCCTTACTGGGTCCTTGCCGCGGGATCACATTCATCCAGTGCTTTACCAACTGCACTGGCTCCCGGTGGAGTACAGGGTCAGGTTTAAGGTGCTGGTTTTGACCTTTAAAGCCCTATGAGGCCTAGGACCCACGTACCTATGGGACCGCCTCTCCTGGTATGCCCCACAGAGGACGTTAAGGTCCACAAATGACAACATTTTGGAGGTCCCAAGTTGCAAGGTGGTTAGATTGGTCTCAACTAGGGCCAGGGCCTTTTCAGTACTGGCCCCAACTTGGTGGAACGCTCTTGTCACAAGAGACTAGGGCCCTGCGGGACTTGACATCTTTCCGCAGGGCCTGCAAGACAGAGCTGTTCTGCCTGGCCTTTGGTTTGGACTCAATCTGACCCTTATTGTTTCCCTCCCCTTATGGTTTGGATCTATGGGCTGCTTTGAAAATGAGGCTGCATTTTAAATTGCATTTTAACCTGTGTTTGTTTTTTTTTCCTATTATGTTTTTACTGTAATTTTACTGGTATTACCTGCCTTGAGCCCAGCTCTGGCCTGGGAGGGCAGGGTATAAATAAAATGTATTATTATTATTATTATTATTATTATTATTATTATTATTATTTTCCTGTATTGACAGATGGATCAGATCTGGGACTGGAGATATTGTTCTCCTGATGCCAGATAAAGGCTAGTTTCAGGAGAGAGCTATTAAACCCAGGATGATTTAACTCTGGAAACTTTCTTCTTCGTATCATGACAAAACAGTCCCAAACCTCCACGTGGGTTTATGTAGCCAAAAGGATGGAAGTGGCCCACAGGCCTTTTTATATGCGTGTGATTTTCTGAGTACTTTGATTCCCCAAAACACTGACGACATAACGTTCTCGGAAACTCACAACAATAGACAGCGAATGGAGGAAGGACAAAGGTAAAGGAGGTAAACAAGAGAGGAAAACAGGGGTGGAAAACAGGGTTGCTCCCTTTCTTTCTGACAGAAGTCCCAGCCCCTTTACGCAGCGGCGCAACAGGCAGAAATCCAGCAGGTGCAGTCCCCGCCAGCACTGCAGTGCAGGTGGGAGCATTACCTGCTATGTTTGCACCTCTTGCACATCCACTGCTTTTCTCTCCCTAACTTTGACAAGTCCCCCCTCCCCTCCTGCCCCAGCAAAGTTCCTGTCTCTGCAACACAGCAGAAATCCAACAGGTGCTGAGGATGGAGAAAATGTCCCCTGGTGCACGTCCTTTGCTGCTGTTCAAAGGTGGAAGAGCCCCAGCAGGTCAAGGAAAGCCGGCGACCCCAAAAGGAAGCCCAAAGGCAATGTGGGCAAGTCCCAGCGTGCCCAGTTTGCAGGGTTGGCGTGCCAGGAATCCGTGGCCTGGGCTGGCACCATACAAGCAGGCTAATGCAACTCACTTTTCACATAGTGCTGGATCTGTGGGAAGTCTCTCTCTCTCTCTCTCTCTCTCTCTCTCTCTCTCTCACACACACACACACACACACACACACACACACACACACTAGACAGAGGCCTGTGTTATAAGAATTCTAAGGTCCCAGATATAAAATAAGTGTTCATAAATGTACAAGGCAAACACATACTGTACATAAGTATATAAACCACATGTCTGAAATAAAAAAAATCCTTCCAGTAGCACCTTACAGACCAACTAAGTTTGTTATTGGTATTACTCAGAATAATTGCACATGATAAAGCTATTTTTAGCCATCTCACCCCTTGCTTTTTCCTGTAAGACCAATTGCAGTCGTTAACAGTCATCAACAGGTTTACCACACCTATCAGCCAATCACCCATTCCTACCACCCTTCTGAGTAATACCCCTCCCCACCCTCTCACTATATATAAGGGTCTGGTGACTTCTGTTTCAGTGTATCTGAAGAAGTGTGCATGCACGAAAGTTCATATCAATAACAAACTTAGTTGATCTCTAAGCTGCTACTGGAAGAAATTTTTTTTATTTTGTTTTGACTACAGCAGACCAACACGGCTACCTACCTGTGTCTGAAATAGTACAGGAGAGTAATCCTGAAACCATTTTGACTCTCCCAGTGACCTCAAATATTCCTCTGCTGTAAGGGAGGCAAATGGGAAAGTCTCCCCATTGTTTCTTTGCTCACAAAGCCTGTCTTAAGGGCATATTTGTGTATGAATAGGGTGAGCCTGTGACCTGGATCCAGAAACTAAGTATTTAGCATCTCAAAAGGAATGGCCAGGCTGCCCAGGTAAAGCAATCAGTAACCATTATCAGGTATCCTGACAAACAGGATTTCTGTTGGAGACCGCCTCCTTCAGTGATGTATGCATGATGTTTCGGGGGGGTGGTCTTGAGCTACAGGGTGGGCAATTTCAAAAGTCTATATAAGGGCTTGCGCACCATTGTTCTGGATCCCCCCCTGTTTGTGGTGAGTGAGCACCCTGTTGCAACAGTTAATAAAGATCAGGCTTACTAGCTGCCTTGCTTCTCAGTATTCTCTGGTTGGCCTCTGTTATTTTCTCCTACCAATAGGGAACCTACATAAAGACTCTATACAGAGGACACTCGGGTTGCGAACGTCATCCGTGCGGGATGCACTTTCGCAACCTGCAGCGCTCGCAACCCGCAGCTGTGTGTCTGCGTATGCGCGGGTTGCGATTCGGCACTTCTGCGCATGTGCGACCACCAAAACCCGGAAGTAACCCGTTCCGGTAATTCTGGGTTTCGGCAGTCCGTAACCCCCCCCCCCCCAAAAAAACCCGCAACCTGAAGCGACTGTAACCGGAGGTATGACTGTACAATGGTACATCAGGTTACATATGCTTCATGTTACATACGCTTCAGATTACAGACTCCGCTAACCCAGAAATAGTACCTTGGGTTAAGAACTTTGCTTCAGGGTGAGAAGCTCCGGCGGTGCGGCAGCAGGAGGAGGCCCCATTAGCTAAAGTGGTGCTTCAGGTTAAGAACAGTTTCAGGTGAAGTACGGACCTCCGGAACGAATTAAGTACTTAACCACTGTATGGGCTTTGAAGACGCTCGAACTCAGGACGCAAGGGAGAAACATGCTACGAGGAAGGCACGCTTGGCAAATCCACACCGTGATCAACTCCTACCCGGAAACCTATGTCCCCACTGTGGAAGGATGTGTGGATCCAGAATTGGCCTCCACAGTCACTTACAGACTCACTATTAAAATTGTGTTTATGGAAGACAATCTTACTTGGCTATGAGAGATCGCCAAAGAAGAAGAATATGGGCTCCTGGGTACCCCATAAGGGAAAAGGAGCAGCTCTTTCCTTAAAATACCTGCAAGCTGGTTAAATTAGGGCCAGGTGGGCACAGCGCTGGCAGAAGCCCCTTCGGTTCTGCCCCTCTCCCCACCCCATCTGGGCACAGGCCACAAAGCAGGCGGCCTCTCAGGGAACAGACAATGCCCCTGTTGTCTCTGGCCTGGGAGTTTCCACCCTAACCGCATGCTGTTTGCATTTTGAGCCTGTTCCCCTCCTCAGGGCTGTTGGAGAGCCAGCGGGGTGGTTTCCTGGCCTTTTCATCCCTCTCCCCTTCTTCCCTCTCCCACTACCTCCCCCCCCCCCGGCTTTCAGAAGCCTGTCTGCTTCCTCTCTGACACCCCCCCGGGGGCTTTCCATGCTGCCAGAAAATAAATCTCAAGCTATTTTTAAAATGGGGTGGGGGGGTGTGGAGAGAGGGAAATGACGGAGGTCCCCTCCTGCTTCGAGGCTGGCTCAGGAGACAGGTCAGCAGACCAGGAAGAAGGCAGGCTCCCTTGGTGTGGGGGAAGAAGGAAGGAAAGGGAGTTTGCAAAAGATGGATGGGGGACTTTCATCTCTCCCCCCTCTGGGCTGGATGCCCAGGGGGAGTGAGGGGCAGAAAAGGAGGGGAGGTGGGTGGGGGTCTTCTTCTCACGCTTTGGCAGGGGTTGGGGAGCAGAGTCGGGAGCAAGCCTCCAATTTCAGCAGTTCTCTCTCTCCCCCCCCCCATCACTCCAGCACTCTGGTAATTGCCAAGAATGTGAATTTCCCACAATGCCCCTCTGCCAATGTAGCATCACTCCAGGGCACTATGGGAAGTTAAAGCACTGGCTCATCGCCTGGCAGTGACCAGAATGCTGTTGTTGCTGTCTGCCTGCCCTCCTTTCTTGCCCCTCTTCCCCCACTGGGCATCCAGCCCAGAGCGGCAGAGGTGAAGAAAGAACATGCGTAAGGGGGGTGCTAAACAAGGCACAAGGGGTTCATGATCGATCCACATTAAACCAAGGTATGAGGGCCCTTTATTGATGGTGCTGTCTTCCCTAAATCCCAATATTCCCTGGGCTTTGAAAGTCTGCGTAGGAGAGATGCATTTAGGGGGGAGAAGGTGTGGACAAGGGAGAATTCAAGAATGTTGCAGAGTAAAACTGCAAAAATAAAACTAAAAATAAATTCAAGGGGCCCCCCAAACCACCTTCTCTCTCCATCCTTAACAGCACTTGTATGTGTGTTTATAAATCTACAATTTAGCAAAGCTGTTTTCTCAGTCAAAATAAATTAAAAAATTGTCCAGTAGCACCTTAGAGACCAACTATGTTTGTTCTGGGCATAAGCTTCCATGCGCATGCACACTTCTTCAGATACCCAGAACAAACTTAGTTTGTCTCTAAGGTGCTACTGCACAATTTTTTAATTTTTTTTAAATTTATTTTGACTGCATCAGACCAACACGGCTACCTAACTGAATCTATTTTCTCGTTGTAAGAGCTCACGGGCGGCGGAATTAAGTTTATTTGCACGTGTTGTGGGAAGGTTTGAATGAAGTCCTGTATTGGAACAGTATTTTAAAAACAATGGAATAAACATGCATTTGGGGGATGTTTTAGGTCAGAGCTGCTGCTGCTGCTTTCCTGCCCCCCCTCCAACGCCCCCCCCCGGCTCATTCTTTACCTCCATCTCCCCTATTCCTGAAGCCCCCAGGGAGGAGATGATAAGGGTGAGACTTTCTTGACCTTTTGCTCCCAACTCCCTCTTTGGGAGGAAAAAAACCTGATAAGGCTCAGATTAAAATAGCCCCCTTATCTCTGCTCTCCCCCCCACAACTGTGTGTGTGCAGTGGGGCTCCCTGGGTCTCACCAGAACCCATTTAGTGCCTGAGAACAGAGAAGCCTTGTAAGGAGAGCTCAGGAAGGGAGCTTTAAATGGGGTCTCCTGGGGTCAGGGCTGGGACATTGGCTTGCTGGTTTTAATCTGCGTAAGTGACTTAGAGGCTGGAAACGAGATCGGCTTCTTAACAGCAGTCTGGATGAAAGCGGGTTGCTGGGGGGGGCTGGTTGCTCGCCCGCTCCAGCTGGCTTTGCAAGGGCTTGAGTCCCCAAGGGTATTTGGGGGTGTGCTTGGAGGGCAGAGGAGGGGGGGGGTGGATGGAGGAAAGGAGGAAATGACAGCAGCAGCTTGTACTCTGCAGTCAACCATTCAGTTGCCTCCGTTCCCCTTGGTCCGGAAAGCACCTTGGCTTCTGAAAGGCAAGGTGACGTAAATTCGGAGGAGAAATTGTTGAGTGGGAAAAAGATGAGGGGTGAGAGTGTCGCAGCAAGGCTGGGAAGCAGCTTTGAGCGAGGGAGAAGCAGGGAAGCAGGACCCGTGAGACTAATAATAATAATAATAATAATTGTACCCCATCCATCTGACTGTGTTGCCCCAGCCACTCTGGGCAGCTACCAACAGATCTAAAAATACAGTGGTACCTCGGATTAAGAACTTAATTCATTTTGGAGGTCCGTTCTTAACCTGAAACTGTTCTTAACCTGAAGCACCACTTTAGCTAATGGGGCCTCCCTCTACTGCTGCGCCATCGTTGTGCGATTTCTGTTCTCATCCTGAAGCAAAGTTCTTAACCTGAGGTACTATTTCTGGGTTAGTGGAGTCTGTAACCTGAAGCATCTGTAACCTGAAGCATCTGTAACCCTAGGTACCACTGTATAACAAAACATCAAACATTAAAAACTTCCCTATGCAGGGCTGCTTTCAGATGTCTTCTAAAAGTTGCGTAGTTATTTATGTGAGGAAAACCAGAACTTACAGGGTTAAACAGTTCTGTGTGACGTCTCACATTCTGAGGCGTGGTTTGGTTCACATACGGGAATCTTTCTTTGTGTGTGAGTTCCTTTCGTTTTTGGCTGAGAGACGAAAGAATGCCTGCTCCCTCCCCGGCTGATTTATGATGTTTTTCTTCTCATTAAAGGCTGTTAGAGATTAGCAAGAAGCCTGCGTTCAGTCTGATTTATTATCCACACACAAGGCAACACTTTCTACCGCTGCAGAACTCTGCTAAGAGCTTCAAAGAGAGCTCAAGTTTTTTCTATCGGCACAGGCGTCCATCGGCACAGGGGAAGTGTGCCGGGCGCCATCTTATCTCAGCAATTTATCTCCTTGATGTCTGATGGGAGGGCGTTGCACAGGGCGGGCGCCACTACCAAGAAGGCCCTCTGCCTTATTTGCTGTACAACAACAACAACAGCAGCAGCAACAACCATTTAATATTTATATGTCACCTATCTGACTGGGCCGCCCTAGCCATTCTGGGTGGCTTCTAGCAAATTACACAACCACAAATGATGAAACTCTCACTTAGGGAAGCAGCGAGAAGGCCCTCAGAGCTGTACCTCAGTGCCCATGCTGAACGATGCTGATGGAGACACTCCTTCAGGTATACATAAGGACGTAAGGGGAGGGGGACTTCCGGGTTGGTGCCTCCGGTAATGGCGGAATTCCTCTGATCGGGAGGAATTTGCCCCGTGGGAATTTGGGTCTGGCCGCCACGGCGAAGGCGGAGACCCGCAAAAATCACAGGCAGGAGAAGCCTGTGAGCGTGGGATTCGGCGGGACCTTTTGTGCCTCCCTTACTCGCGGGGAAAGCCGGTTTCAGGGGTCCGGAGCAATGTGGGGTGAGCGGCGCGGTGCTTCGAATCGTCAGCTTTTTCCACAGAGCGAAGCCGCATAGCTGTTGCCAGAGAGCGCTGACTTTTTCCTGTGGACAATTTGATTCTAAAGTAACTACCCGTGAGTAGAGCTGAGGCGGGAGAATTGGATTTTTAAAACGTTTAATTTGGTATCGTAACGGGGAGGTTCAATACAGGAAGTCCGCCTTCCCCTTTTGTAAATAGACTGAAGCAATGAGGCTGCAAGCTGAAGTCTTGGAAAGCCTATTGTAAAAGACTAAATTTCCATCGGTAAAGAACATTACCCCCCCCCCTTGGAGGCAGGAGAAGAGGGGGGGGGGGAAGTTGTGGACTGAATATGCCTGCAGGAGAGAGCGAAGAGAGTTAAAATACCGCTGCTCTGACCCTGGAAACGGGCTGCTAGCAGGACTGACGTCTTTTGGAATGTTCATTGACAGTGCTTAGAATGTTCATTGACAGCTAGCTAATAAGAGAAATCCATTGTTTCTACTGTCTCCGGCTGTTTTTAAAAAAGGAGTAAAAGTAACTGAAAACTGAAACTAACTTTGGATTCTTTGAACTGTGTTTAAAAGAGGACATTATTGATTAATATAAATAGAAACTGTTTCCCCCTAGTGGAAGCCTTTGAAACTGGTTGCTTTATAAGAGCTGGGCTAGGGGAATTTCCAGCTGCAAGATAAAAAACTGTGAGACTCTGGGACTGACCTTGAATCTTTTAAGTGCTATGGCAAATGGAAAGGAAAAAACAGACCAGTCAACTGCAGAAAAAACATTAAGGTCTGGGAGGACTTTGCAGCAACCCAGGAGAGGCTCAACACCAGGCATCCCTGCTTCTTCTGCGGCGGCTTCTACACCAGTACACTCAAAACCAAGAGGAATGTCGACAGAAGAGGCCTTAGCGGTTGCATTAAATAAGATAAATGCTTCACTGGAACAGCTTAACAAGAAAACAGATGCGACAAATACGAAAGTGGATGCTGCAACTATCAGTATAAATAATTTGGGACAAAAAGTGAATACCAATACAGAAACCATCCAGAAATCGATACAGGAATCTACTTTGATACGGCAGACTGCGGAGGAAGCTAGGGAGAAAGCCGTTGCTGTGGAATGTAAAGTAACACAATTGGAGAGAGAGAGAATCCCAGCCCTACAGAGGCAACTTGATGAACATAAGTTGACGCTTGCTATGATTGAACTTAAAGAAAAACAGACGAATCTGAGGATCAGAGCCCTACTTGAATTGGAGAAGGAAAGCTTGATAGACTTCCTCACACAGGAATTTGCTGACTTTTGGGATTTGGACTTGGGTCAAGAAGAGATTAAAATTGTGAGGGCCTTCAGACTTGGAAGAGGAGGGAAAAAAGAGAAGAACAGAATAAGAGACTGTTTGGTCACCCTTCGAACTAAAGAAGAGAGAGATAGAATATTGGGTTGGCACTATCAGAAGAACCTAGAAGTACAACAGTCAAGAGTGGAAATTTTTAAAGATGTCCCGAAATATCTTTTGGATCTTAGGCCTAACTACGGAGATTTGGTTGCCCTGCTGAGAAGGAATAAAATCATCTTTAGGTGGGAGTTTCCCCAAGGTCTATCCTTCAGTTTCAAAGGAAGGAAAATAAAAATAAGATCAGTAGAAGATAAAGTAAAGTTTTTGTATAAATACGAAGAAGATCTGCAGAAGTGACTTGGAAAAGAGCATCGGATAGAAGATCACCAGATAGAGGACTAGAGCAAAGGGCATCGGATAGAAGATCACCAAACAGGGGAATATTGGATATATCAACATTATCCTTTGGACTGGATCTCCCAGTGAACGTGTCACCACCACCGCCAACTGAAGAAGAGCAAGCATTGGGTGCAGTTGGAGGAATATTAGCGTAATTACATGATGGCGTTGCAGGTTTCGAGTTGGAATGTGAATGGACTGAATTCCCCAGAAAAAAGGCGGAGAGTCTTTCATTTATTGAAAAAAGAACATTTGGACTTGATTTGTCTACAAGAAACACATGTCATAAGGCTACACAGGAAGATATTGAGTAATAAAAGATTGGGCCAAGAATTTATCTCATCAGATAAAGTCAAAAAAAGAGGAGTGGTCCTTTATGCAAAGGAGAGCCTATCACCGAAATTTATATTTAAAGATGACCAAGGAAGATTTGTTGCAATTGAAATTCAATCACAAGGAGAGAAATTCCTAATTGTAGGTATTTATGCACCAAATGAAGGAAAATCGGAGTTCTTTAAGAAGCTACATGAGACTCTGATGGATTACATGGACTATAATATGATTTTGATGGGAGATATGAATGGAGTGGTGTCTACAAATATGGACAAGGCACAAGAGACAGGTAGTCACCAAAGATGGTAGACTACCAAAAACTTTTTTTGACATGACTGAAAATATGGACTTGGTTGACATTTGGAGAGTGAAGAACCCTCTGGGAAGAGAAGGAACTTTCTTCTCTGAGGCTAAAATGACATGGACAAGAATTGACCAAATTTGGGTAACTAGGGGATTGGCTCCGAAGACCAGCAAAGTGGAGATCTGCCCCAAAACTTGTTCTGACCATAATGCTGTGAAGATGGAAATACGGAAATACTGTAAAATTAATGAATGCTAGAAAAATGTTGGAATGAAGTTATATGGCGTTAGTAGAAATGTTATAAGGAATTAAGTATAAATAGATTAATAGAGTATTAAAGGAAAAAATAAGGTTAGAATGTGCTAAGATAAATATAGGATAGAAAACAGAGGAAGATGGAAAGGAATTGCTGAAACAATTAACAGAAGTGGAATACCAAAAGGGAGGTGTGAGGAGGTCGCAGAAATAAGTGAATGAAAGATAAGATATTGAAATTATTTGATGTGTTTTAAACTGTTTTTGTTTTGTTTTGGTTAGTTTAATGTGTTAGTGTAGTGTTTTTGTATTGTATTGTATTGTATTGTATTGTTCTTCTTTTTTGTAGTGTTTAAATTGTTGGAAAAGTAATAAATATATATATATATATTTTAAAAGGACGTAAGGGGAGGCTGCTGAATTAGGCCAATGACCCATCTTAGTCCAGCATCCTGCTCTCACAGTGTCCAGCCGGATGCCTGTTTGAAACCACCAAGCAGGATTTGAGGAAAGGAGCCCTCTCTCCTTCTGTGGTTTCCAGCAATGGGGTATTGGGTAGAATTGCTGCCTCCAATTGTGGACACAGAACAAAGCTGTCCTGGCTTATAGCCATCGATAGCTCTCTACTCCAGGGGTCAGCAAAGTTTTTGTGGCTTGGGCCGGTTCACGGTCCCGCAGACCCACAGTGGGCTGGAGTGCGCGCACACACGCATGCGTAAACCCTATTTCTGGTGCTCCTTCGCAGAGGAGGTGTGCGCAGCTTCCCATTGGCTGCAGGAGCTTCCTGCAGCCAATGGGAAGCTGGCCAGAGTTGTGGAAGGCGGTCCCTGCTCTGCTCTGTGCCGGTTTAGCGGGTGGTAGAGGTCCCCAAGCGGGTGACGGGGGCCCATGGGCTGGTTAAACGACCCCCATGGGCTGCTTGTGGCCCATGGGCCTTAGGTTGCCGACCCCTGCTCTCCTCCATGAGAAAGCCACTGAGCAAGACAGGGCCAAAGCTGGAATCAGAACCTAATGAGATCTTCAGATAACCTGCCTGTTGAGCATTCATCTTGATTTGCTTGCACAGAGCTTACGTGGAAGTGAGATTGCATCAGGTCTTGACTGAGCAGAAGTTCTGATTTGTTTTCGGGGAGGTTGTACAACACAGAGCAGTGTTCATCCTGCATTCGTCTTGATTTGCCTGCAAGGTGTTCACAGGTCTTCCCAGCAATCACTTCTTTATTTTTTTTTATAATATATTTATTAAGATTTTAGAAAAATAAATGAGTTACAAAGTAGATGTCAACAAATAAAAAAAATAAAAAATAGAAAATAGAAAAAACAAACAGTTAAAAACAAGTCCATCTTTTCATAGCTTATACTTCGTTTACTTATTTCCCTGACCCCCTCACACCTCCCTTTTCTGTATTCCAATTCACATATTTAGTTCAGCAAATCCTTCCCCTCTTTGTTTTATTATTAATCCAATATCTTAATATACTGTAACTTTATATTTTCATCTATTATCAACCTTTTTTTGCGAATTCATTCTAACCTTATTGCTAAAACCAGTTCGTTTCAATCCAACATCATTTTAACTTTCATTAATTTTACAATATTTCTGCAAATAGTCTTTGAATTTTTTCCAATCTTCTTCCACCGACTCTTCTCCCTGGTCTCGGATTCTGCCAGTCATTTCCGCCAATTCCATATAGTCCCACCCTTTTCAATGCATTTCTGCATCACTTTCCAAACTGCAAAAGAAAAAATCTGGAGTGTTTTTTTTACTGAGGATTTGTTGTACCAGGATGAGTTCAACCCACTTCAATTGCACAAATCTAAATTGCCCAGTTCTAGAATCCTGTCCCCGCAGAATACTGGCAATCTGGAGATGCCCCAACTCAGGAATAATCCATGAATATGCTGGAGCCCTGGAAAACGCAGAGGAAAAATAATTATTTATTATTTATTAAATTTCTATTAGTGTGGACGAGCCCCCAAAGTCCAAAAGGCACTTCCTTGAGAAGCTGTCACGAGGCTGCTTGCCAAATGGGCCAGTGGCATAGCTGTCAGCGTTTCCCTTTTTTAAAGGGAAATTCCCTTATTCCAAATAGGATTCCTTGCAAGAAAAGGGAAAGTTGACAGCTATGGGCAGTGGTGAGCAGTACCTGACCAGAGAAGGAGGGAAGTCACAATCCTTCATGGTCTGCAGCTTGGGCTCTGGGCAGGTGTTGCTTATTTTGAATCCTTCTGATATGGAAAAATCCCTGCACCCAAAAAACTAGCATGTCAGGGATGAGAGCAGGAGCGCTGGAGACTGTATCTGTTTATTCGCTCATTTACAAATGGGCACAGTGGAAGCAAGCATACTCCAAACTCCAAACATACTGCCAAAAGCAGCTAAAAATTCTCCAGCGTTCCCTCCGACTCTCTCTATCTCTGCCCGAAAGAAATGTGCTACATATTATTTCACACCATTTCCAGATATTTTCACCCAGTAAAGAAAACTCATGAGCTTAGCTGGACAAAACCAAAGGCCTGTGCACGATCATCTGTTGTTGTTGACATCTGTCGGTCTTGAGAGACAATGGAGTGTGCCTCTAGGGCTCAAATCCCTCCCTGAGGTGCAAACCTGGGCAGTGTGTAGAGGTGGGTTATGGGGAGTGCGAGCGGTTTGCCCACACGGGGCACAGAGCCGAGAGGGCGCCACAGGGGGTGCCACAACAATGATGACCAATGCTGAAGGCAAGAGGTGGCCCATCTGTTAGGATATTGATGTTCCGCTCCACCTTAAGAGGAACAGACATGTGGATTGCTGTATGTCACATGTCTGTTTACATTCCAGCACAGCTTGCTGGGAACTTCCGTTGTGTATAGCTTTTGCTTATGCTGCTTGTTTGGACATGAAGGGGAGAAGATATGTTTTTCCCTTTGTCCTGATGCTGAATAAAATGCCGTAAACACGCTTTACACAGCCTCTATCTGCCAATTCTGTCGCGTGTTATTCATTCTGCTGATTAGAGCATGCTCAAGCTTCTGAAGCTGTGAGTCGCTGTTTGATGCTGAGACAAGGACCGGAGATCACCTGGCTGCTGCCCGTGACTGGAGCCAGCTGGGGGCTTGCGAATTGCCCCCTGTCCCTTGGACGCATCCCAACACCATCTTCTCCTTCCCAGGCTGACGAGCCCCATTTGCCCCTCACTCCCCTCTACAGCACATGCAGAAACTGCCTTCTTGACTGCAGGACCCACTGTTGATCTTGCCCACTCAGTCCATCAGAGCCTGTCTTTGCACGCAGAGGAAGACCTTAAGTCACTGAGGGTTTAGCCAGCGAGTTGAAACCCTTCCCAGAGTGTGGGTGCTGACGCATACTGACAGCTTCTGGGAGCCACAGGTGAGAGCTGAGTGCAGTGTTGAGGCCAAAAGCGGACTAACTACCCCAGAAGGAGCCTGACGAGTCTCCCACCAGAAGTGCTACCCCTCTTCTAGCACCCCAAATACCCCCTGATCATCTAGATTGATAGGTATAGTATAAGGCAGCCTTCCCCAGCAACACTCATGCTGGAATATGCTTGCAAGGCTTTCCACAGGCATCTGGTTGGCCGCTGTGATTCTTATTTTCTTCACCTGGCCTCCTACAGATGTTTTGTGACGTGTAGGCGGGTTCCCACGAGGCAAGACACAGTGATAACAGTAAGAACCTTTATTGAACTACATAACTGGGAAACAGGGGCAAAGGAACTGCTTATATACGTTTCTGAAAACCTGGACCACTCCCAATGCGATTGGCTGTCTAAACTTCCAAGCTGCAAATCACGACTCAAAGTTCAAGGGCCAATGGCAGAGGCCAAAATCCTGAAATGTTCTGTGATTGGACATCATGTATAGAATCGAAACACAGGAGCTCCGAATCCCTAGTCCAGACTCAAGTTCAAGCAAACACAGAACACTGAAGACATAACACCTTGGACTACAACTCCCAGCAGCCCTTGGGAGGGCATGTGGTTGGGGATGGCTGGACTAGACAGCCGTAATCTTTGATAAGGCTGCGCTAAGCATCCTGGAAGGAAGGAGAACTAAAGCAGTCAAATCTTAAAGGATACAGGAGAGGTTAAAGGCCCTGTGAAAATCCCCCAGTTTCTGTTCTTTCTGCCGCCTCCACTGTGCCAGGATTAAGAGCTGAGCTCTGAGGCAGCAACTCTGTCCTTTCTGCAATTCGCCAGCCAAGAAATCCAGCACGGATCAGGATATAGGTGTGTGTGTTCAGCCCTCTGGCTTTCTTCTGTCGCATCTCTGGGATTAGGGATATCTATTTTATTTTTCCATTTGTTCCGCACCCACTTCCTCTCCTTCGTTTCATCCTGAGCCTCTGAGTGTCATGCAGGTTCCCTCTGTGTCCATGAAAACAGGACTTTGCAGAGCTGCTTAGGAGTGGAGCCAATTCACCCCAGGGCCAGGTGGTGGCTGTTAAAAATAGGTTGTGCCACATTTCCAGAGCCCAACTCATGCATGTCCCAGGAAAATTAGGGTCACATTCACACCGTTTGTTAACAGCAGATGGTGACAGCAGTCATGAAATTAAAAGATGCCTGTTTCTTGGGAGAAAAGCAATGACAAACCTAGACAGCATCTTAAAAAGCAGAGACATCACCTTGCCAACAAAGGTCCGTATAGTTAAAGCTATGGTTTTCCCAGTAGTGATGTATGGAAGTGAGAGCTGGACCATAAAGAAGGCTGATCGCCGAAGAATTGATGCTTTTGAATTATGGTGCTGGAGTCAAAACAAAAAATTCCTTCCAGTAGCACCTTAAAGACCAACTAAGTTAGTTCTAGGTATGAGCTTCCGTGTGCATGCACACTTCTTCAGATACCATGAATGGTATCGGAATACTTCTTCAGATACCTATGGTGCTGGAGGAGACTCTTGAGAGTCCCATGGACTGCAAGAAGATCAAACCTATCCATTCTGAAGGAAATCAGCCCTGAGTGCTCACTGGAAGGACAGATCCTGAAGCTGAGGCTCCAAGACTTTGGCCACCTCATGAGAAGAGGAGACTCCCTGGAAAAGACCCTGATGTTGGGAAAGATGGAGGGCACAAGGAGAAGGGGAGGACAGAGGACGAGGTGGTTGGACAGTGTTCTCGAAGCTACCAGCATGAGTTTGACCAAACTGCGGGAGGCAGTGGAAGACAGGAGTGCCTGGCGTGCTCTGGTCCAGGGGGTCACGAAGAATTGGACAAAACTAAACGACTAAACAACAACACAACAAGTTTGTTAATGGCACTGAGAGTTGTTAGGAGACCTCTATTGCCCTCCCAGAGCTGCAGTTCTTGGGATAGTCTAACCATCAATCCTTCTTTCCAAGAGAACTCTGGGAATTGTAGCTTTGTCAGGAGGATGTATTGGGCATTGGGGAGGAATATTACCTCTGGTGGGGGACATGTCATGCACCTTTGGTCTCCACCCTGCCCTCAGCTCTCGCCTGCGGCTCGTAGAAGCTGTCAGCATGTGACAACGGCTGCACACTGGGAATGGCTTCAACAGGCCGGTTGAACCAGGTGAGGGTAGCCGGTGGGTCTCAAAGCGTTGGAGAGTTGGGGACTTCCCTTGCTTGCGAAGATAGGCTCTGGTTGATTGAGCAGATGAGACCAGGAGTAGGGTTTTATAAAAAATAAAAATCTTTATTAATTTAAAATAAATACATTTATGAAAAACAGCTGTACATACAAGTAAACAAACATACAATCAAACAAACAAGTAACAGAAAAATAAAACAAACCACCACACTATAAGATATAAGAAGATTAATATAATTATCATCATATATACTCCTGGTATTGAACACAATTATAAAATTTATAGAAAATAAATTTAAAGCTGACTTCCAATTAATCTCACTGTACTTTGTCTATCCATTACTTTGTACTGCACAGTTACATATTTCTTATATAATTTCTTTTTACCTCCCTACAAACTTACATTTATACAATACAGGGATCAGTCTAATTCTGCCAAGATGTTTCCTTTTGCTCCATAGTTTTCTAAATATTCTTTAAAGATTCTCCAATCCTTATAGACTTTTTGTTTTGGTTGGCCTCTTACTCTTCCTGTCATCTCACTCTAGAGGCCGGGAGCCAGCACTGTCGGCAGACACTTCCGGGTCACGTGGCCAGCGTGACAAGCTGCATCTGGCGAGCCAGCACAGCACACGGAACGCCGTTTACCTTCCCGCTGGTAAGAGGAAGGCATGCTTGGCAAATCCACACCGTGATCAACTCCCGTCCGGAAACCAATGCCCCCCCGTGGAAGGACGTGTAGATCCAGAATTGGCCTCCACAGTCACCTACAGACTCATTGTTAAGTGTGTTTATGGAAGGCAATCTTACTCGGCTACGAGGGATCACCAAAGAAGAAGAAAAATGTATGATACCCCCGATGAGGGTCCATCTGTGTCCCAAAACTTTTGCTGCCTTTGGAATAAATCTTACAGGCCATTTCTGAGCTGTGCTCATCCTGGGAGCTTCGTTTGTTGTTGGACTGCATGGGGGGGGGCAGTGAGCAGAGGAAAATAGATGAGGCGAGGACACATCTGGTAAGCAAAAGGCTGTGCAGGAAACAAGAGAGCTGGTTGGGAATGCTGATCTTTGCCAGTTATAGACGGTCTTCTGGGGTTCCCAAGAGTGCATTCCCAGCTGCCAGATGTGCAGCATCTGCCTTGGCGACAGACACCCCTTGCCTCCAGGAAGATCCACTGAGTTTCCTCAAGTAGTCAAGCTGCACCCGCCTGCCACCCCCCTCGCCTGTATCCTTTCCATCAAGTCACCATCTCGCAAATTCTGTTCTCTCTCACTCTCTCTCTTTCTCCCTCCCATAATATTTCTTTCTTTTCTTTGAGCTTCGTTTCAGCCCATCAGAAGTAGGCAAGGAAATGCTGGCAGGGTCTGATCTCAGGCAGGATCCGTTTCAAGGCCAAAGGCAGGAGAGGAACAGGTCAAGGCCAGAGAGATAGTCATACCATGATTCATGTGGATCCGTGCTTTGTAACCACGTTTTTGTGCCATTGCGGCCCCACGAAACAGTGGATGCGTGATTTTTTGGTGCAGGCTATAGCCATGGACATGCTAAGTGATCTGATGGTGAATTTGGGGTGACCCAGTGCAAAAATCCTGAGGATCCATGGGCTTTTACCTCCCCCCTCCCAGGCAGCCTCCTTTATCTCTAGAGTCGCTTATCTCCCTCCCGATCGCTTGCCGATCAGCTGCTCAGCAGCTTTGTTTCAACACCCCCTGCCCTTTTTCTAAACAACAACAACAAAAAGCACAATCTGCTTTTTGCCCAGGGACCACACATTCGGCTTTTTGGCTCCAGGGACCACACATTCGCTCCATAAGACTCACAGACATTTCCCCTTACGGTATAGGAGGGGAAAAGTGTGTCTTATGGAGCGAAAAATACGGTATTCCCATGACTGCCTTAGAGGGCAGTGAAATTCACGGTGCAAAGTTCACCGTCCCAAACCGTCCAACGTTCAGCTTCACTGGATGTCTATGAACCCCAGTATCGTGATTCCCCCCCCTTTCTCCTTTCCTTGGATGATTTTATAAGCCTCTATCATCTCAACTGTTACTCGCCTTATAAAATTTCTGCCCCACCTTTTCTCTAAAGAGCTCCAGGTGGCATTCCTCCTTCCCCCCTCCCATTTCATCATCACAACAACCCTGTGAGGTAGGCACTGGCCTGTGGTCACCAAGTGAGCCTCATCCCATAAGCGGAGATTTGAACCCTGTCCTCCCGGGCCCTAGTCCAACACCCTAAACCACTACGTCGCACTAGAGGCAGAATGCACACTGGCTTGAGGGGTGTATGTTTGCGCTGCTCTATGCAGGGCTGCCCTTGAAGCTGACCCAGAAACTCCAGCGGGTGCAGAATGCTCCAGCGAGGCTTCTTACGGGGTCCTTGCTGCGGGATCACATTCATCTAGTGCTTTACCAACTGCACTGGCTCCCAGTAGAGTACAGGGTCAGGTTTAAGGTGCTGGTTTTGACCTTTAAAGCCCCACACGGCCTAGGACCCCCGTACCTACGGGACCGCCTCTCCTGGTATGCCCCGCAGAGAACCTTAAGGTCCACAAATGACAACACCTTGGAGGTCCCAGGTCGCAAGGTGGTTAGATTGGTCTCAACTAGGGCCAGGGCCTTTTCAGTACTGGCCCCGACTTGGTGGAACGCTCTGCCACAAGAAACTAGGGCCCTGCGGGACTTGACATCTTTCCGCAGGGCCTGCAAGACAGAGCTGTTCCGCCTGGCCTTTGGTTTGGACTCAGTCTGACCCTTATGTTTCCCTCCCCTTACGGTTTTGATCCATGGGCTACTTTTAAAATGAGGCTGCTTTTAAAATTGCTTTTTAACCTGTATTTAACCCCTATTATGTTTCTATTGTAGTTTTACTGGTGTTAGCCACCCTGAGCCCAGCTCTGGTCGGGGAGGGCGGGGTATAAATAAAATTTATTATTATTATTATTATTATTATTATTATTATTATTATTATTATTATTACTACTCCTGGGATTCCTATTTCTTATCATTCTTCCCATCCCTTTTCTTTTATCCTTTGTCTTTCTCTCTCTCCCTCTTCCATTGCCTTCCATTCCCATGTATTTCTGGTGTTTTTTTTAAATGAATATTTATTAGCATTTTCAAAAAAGAACAACACATATAACAACAAAGACAAAAATAAACACAAAAATCCAAAACTTAAAAATAAAAACAATTAAAAACACCTGAAAGTTCAAATACTTATTTTCTTTTAACTTGTTTCTCAGACCTCCTCACACCTCCCCTTCTTGTATTCCAATTTAAATTATTGGCTCAGCAAATCCTTAATTTACTTCTCCATTTTAACTTAATTTAATTTATTCTAACATATTATTATTTTATTTTTCTTCTTTCTTCCATTCCATCAATTTATATTTACAAACCTTATTTTCATTTAATTTAGCCATTTTAAAAAAAAAATCAATTTTAACTTAACCAAAGTTACACATCAATATTTATACCTCATTATTTTTTCTTAAACATTTTAAACATTTTTCCTAAAGTCGACCAAAATTTCCCTTCCACGCCTTTCCCAATTTCCATACCAATATCAAAGCAAAATAAAAATAAAACAAACTATATTTATATACCCTTTGGATTCCCAAACTCCACCCACCCTTTTCCCATGTATTTCTGCAACCTAGAATTGCTCCAGGAGGACTGGAGAGGGTGGTCCTGATCGCAAGCTCTTTGACGGCATCTTTTTTTGCAGAGTGTGCACCCTTCCCTCTCTGTGCCCTGGGAAAAGTGGGCATGCAGCTGGCAAAGCAGCTTTGCGAACCCACTGTTGGAAACAGATGAGGCGGGGGGGGGGGGGAGAGAGAGAGAAGAGGGGAAATGGGGCAGAGGATGCGGTGGGGGAGCGGGCTGGTAATCTGATATTTATGACGGACTCCCACCGAACTGGGATGCCGGCAGACAGACATTTCACTTCAAAGCCAGCCTTATCAGAGGCAAAGGGTTTCCTGGAGTGGGTAGGATGGAAGTAGGGGGTTCATCTGGCAAGGGGGAAGGAGCCATCCATATGTCTCAACAATCAGGGGGTCGTTAGGAGATTATAAGTCATATTAATAAGCCCTGACTGTTTGGAATTGGAGGCTCAGCTGCTGGCCGAGAGATGGTCTTGGCAAGAAAAGGTCACAATTAACACAGCCCAATGCAAGTGTCTCTCTCATCAAGCTCAGATTATTGTGGGTGCAGAGAGCCCCCAGAATGGCAGGCTGTATTGGGGAAACGCAATCTACATGCCTTTGTCTCTGGCCGCCTTTGGCGAGAAACAAAGCGGGCATTTGTGGTGAGTGGGGGGGGGGGGAGAGAGGATGGTTGGGTTAATTGCAAATCCGCCTGACAGCATGAATCCATTTTGGAGGGTGTCAAATCCCCTTCGAAACCTTGCAAGACCCGATCTGCGTTCCTCCTAGGAGGCCACGATTAGGAGGTTGTGCCGTGGCTGCAGCAGCCCTGAGGGACATCTGCCAGCCAATCTGCATGGAAGGGAGGGCAGGCGGGAAGAGCAAAGGGTCCGCAGCAAGGCATGCGGGGGAAACAGGCCTAGTGGTCATATAAACACCAGCAAGCTGTTGGGCAAGCTGGTGCCACAATTGCCACTCGTAGGATCTTAGATTTGTACAGTTGGAAGGGACCCCGAAGGTCCTCTAGCCCAACCCCCGGCAATGCAGGAATCTCAATGGAAGCATCCACGGCAGATGGCCATCCAACCTTGGCTTAAAAACCTCCAAAGAAGGAGAGTCCTTTAAAAAGACCCTCATCCCCCTCTCTCTTTGCTTGAGCAAAGGGCAGTTGGTCAGCCAAAAGAGAGAGGATGAGGCCTCAGTCCTATTGACTGAATTTGGTGGGTTTTTAAAGCAACTTGGTAGACTCTTATCAGCACATAAATGCTCCTGTAACGGGTCTGATGCTGAAATGCCACAATAAAAGGATCTCTTAGGTAGGCCTTCTGAGGTGCCTTGGACTCTTAAATGCAGAGAGCCTCTAGACCCATTGTGCTCTGCACGCGTGGGTTCGAATCCCACCTTTGTTGCCAGTGTTAAGTTGTGGACGAACATATCAGACAACACAGCGATTCTTCAAACAGCTCTTGTTTATTCACAGGCCAGAACAGAACTGAACTGAAGGGTTCAGCCAGCCTGCTTATATAGAGCTCCACTACAACGCAACAGTAACAACTTTTTGTAACTATTCAATCACTGAACGTCACTTTCAATCCCTTATTTGCATATGTGGACCTGAGTGAAAACTATCTACAGTATCCCCCTGCTGGCCCAGGGTGAGAACTTCAGTACATAACATTTAAAGCAACTTGGTGGACTCTTATCAGAACATAAACACTCCTGTAACGGGTCTGGTGCTGAAATGCCACAATAAAAGGATCTCTTAGGCAGGCCTTCTGAGGTGCCTAGGACTGTTAAATGCAGAGAGCTTCTAGACTCACGTCCATGCTAGCTGAGGCTGATGGGTGCCATTGTCCAAACCATCTGGAGGGCATAATAACAATAATGATAATGATAATGATAATGATAATAATAATAATAATAATAATAATAATGATGATGGTGATAATTTATTCCCCAGCCACTCTGGGTGGCTCCCAACAGAATATTAAAAACACAATAAAACATCAAAAATTAAAAACTTCCCTAAAGACGGCTGCCTTCAGATGTATTCTAAAAGTCACATAGTTGTTTATTTCCTTGACATCTGATGGGAGGGCATTCCACAGGGCGGGCACCACCACCGAGAAGGCCCTCTGCCTGGTTTCCTGTAACTTGGCTTCTCGCAGGGAGGGAACCGCCAGAAGGCCCTCGGAGCTGGACCTCAGTGTCCAGGGGGAACGATGGGGGTGGAGACGCTCCTTCAGGTCTACTGGGCTGCGGCCATTTAGGGCTTTAAAGGTCAGCACCAACTTTGAATTGTGCTTGGAAACATACTGGGAGCCAATGTAGGTCTTTCAGGACCGGTGTTATATGGTCTCAGCAGCTGCTCCCAGTCACCAGCCTAGCTGCCACATTCTGGATCAGTTGCAGTTTCCAGATCACCTTCAAAGGTAGCCCAATGTAGAGCGCATTGCAGTAGTCCAAGCGGGAGATAACTAGAGCATGCACCACTCTGGCGAGACAGTCTGCGGACAGGGAAGGTCTCATCCTGCGTACCAGATGGAGCTGATAGACAGCTGCCCTGGACACCAGATTGTGGGACTCTATGCCAGCCTGACTGGATGCTTTGAAAGCACTGTCCTTGGTCTTACCCTGTTCTGGATGATTTGGTTTGAGTCGGTGTTATACAGCCGCCACCCTGCCAAAAATGAAAACAGAAACATTTGTGGATGTAGCACAGTGTTATTATGCCAAGGGGTTGCCCCACGGAAGGCAGACACGTGTTCTGCCCAGGAACCACACGGCTGCCTGCCTCTCTCTCACTGAGCCAACGTGCTGGTCTCCCGCTGACTGGTGGAACAAAGGCACAGATCCAATTGACAGAGATTAAAGAAGATTAGCCTTCAAGGTGGGAGATTTTTTCCCCCCTTCCCCAAGCAAGCAGATGGCCTCAGGCGGATCCGGGTGAAGGAAGCCAACTGGGGTTAAGACCTAGCCTGCTGGCCTGGCCTGACTCATCCGTGGTGGGTATTAATGTCCTTCAGTTTACTTTGCAGAGGGACAAAGTAAGGTGGCGGAAAGACGGACCTCTACCTCAAGGACTTTGCAAAATAGAGGCAAGTGGATCATAGAAACACAGAACTGTAGAGTTGGGAAATTGAGGCAAGATTGCTGCAGATAGACCAAGATCAGCTGTGCGCTGCTGGGGTTTCAAATTTCTGTGTGCATCTCGAATCCCAGCATACCCTGCAGCCACCCCCCTCAAAACCCCCTCTCAAATAAAACGACCCTTTCCCTCCTTGCCACTCCTCACAATCCAGCCATATTTCAAGGGAGAGGTTTTGTTTTTCTTCGGGACATCCTGACCTCCCCTCCTTTCTCCAGAGAGTCACCCTGGACCCTCCTCTGCTGCCTCAGTTGCCCTCTTCCTCCCTCTCGGTGATGGATGTGACCTTTCACTTGCCAGTGTAGCCTTTGATCCCATTTCCTCCAGCCTGTTCCTCTCCGCACCCCCCCATCCATCCATCCTTGCAGAGGAGATCAGCCCAAGGACTTTGTTCAGCCCCTGGGGAATTTTTGCTGATTCCAAAACAGGGATGTTTTACGGCCGGAGTTAGAGTAGCAGCAAATTCTTCGCTGCCTGACCTGGTCAGCAGCCAGGACGCCTTTGCAAACTGTTGCTATGGTGGTATAATGGTTTGAGTGTTGGAATGGGACCTGAAAGACCTGGGTTCATATTTCCACTTAGCCATGAAGCTCACTGGTTGACCTTGGTCCAGTTGCTGCCTCTCAGCCTAACCTAATCTACCTCACAAGGTTGTTGTGGGGATTCAATGAGGAGGGGGAGAACAATGTCTTCTTAAAAATTCTTTAAAAAACCAGAAGCATTTTTACTTGGTATTATAGGCCAAGACATTAATAGGCAAGATGTTGAATTGTTCTGATATGCAACAACAGTGGCAAGTGTTAGCCCGGAAATGGAAGCAAGAAGAAATTCTGATGAAAGAAGAATGGCAGACGAAATTAATGGACTATGCAGAATTAGACAAAATGACAGGAAGGATTCGAAACCTACGGGACCAAAGATTTACAGAAGATTGGAAGAAGTTTATAAATTATTTGAAGAGCAACTGTAATCAAATTATGCTAGTAGGACTACAAGAAGTTTTGTAAGGAGAAATATACGAAGTGTTACAAAGTAGGAAAAGATAGAGATATTGGTTACGAGTTTGAAATGTAATAGGGAAAATAAGAAATGCATACTAAGAGATTAGATTGGAAAATTTTCAGACAGGACTGATGGAAGTCAAAAAAAATTGAATAAGATGTAAAAGTATGCTTAATTATTGTTGAAAAACTAATAAAAATTTATATATATATATTAAAAAAAACCAATGTGTGCCACCTTGTGCTCATTGGAGAAAAAGGTGTGATATAAACACAGTCAGTCAGTCAGTCAATCAATCAATCAATCAATTTAGCTAGACTCCTATTTCCCCCCATCCCCCAGCCACCATGTGCAGTGATCATGGAGCCCAAGAAAGTAAAATCTCTCACTGCCTCCATTTCTTCCCCTTCTATTTGCCAGGAGGTGATGGGACCAGTGGCCATGTCTTTAGCAAAAAAAAAAAAAAAAGAAAAGAAAAGAAAAGAAAAAAGAAAAAAAAGTGATTTATTTATTTATTCTTAGGTGATCCCTGCCCCCAGGCTTATGATATAAAATTGGTGTCAAAGAAGGATAGAACTTTCTTTATGTATGCTACAACAGCAGCAAGAATACTTATTGCAAAGTACTGGAAGACACAAGATCTACCTACCCGGGAAGAATGGCAGGTGAAGGTGATGGACTACATGGAACTGGTGGAAATGACTGGCAGAATCCGAGACCAGGGAGAAGAGTCCGTGGAGGAAGATTGGAAGAAATTTAAAGACTATTTACAGAAACATTGTAAAATTAATGAATGTTAGAAGGATGTTGGAATGAAGTTATGTGGTTTTAGCAGAAATGTTATAAGGGTTTAGGAAAAAATAGACTGTTAATTGGTGAAAGGAGGGAAAGTAAAGCTATATCATATTAAGATAAATTACAGAACAAAAATTGGAAAAGATGGAAAGGATTTGCTGAAATAGTTAACCGAATTAGAATACAAAAAAGGGAGGTGTGAGGAGTTCAAGGAAACAAGCAAATGAAAGATAAGTTATGGGAAGATTAGCTGTGGTTTTTTTTTTCTTTCTTCCTTATTGTGATGTATTGTTTTGTTTTTGTTTAATATGGTGTTTTTATTTTTGCTTTTTGTAACCTTTAAAATTTTAATAAATATTATATATATTTAAAAAAAGATATAAAAAGATTCAATATGCAAATAAAAAAGATCAGGATGGGGGGGGCAGGAAAAAGAAAGCACAACTTCTTAAAGTTACACTTTTAAAAGTTATGGTCCCAACCACACTATTCATTTAAAACAATATCATACCACCTCAGAACTGCGAGAGAACTATTGCACACCACCTTGAGTTTCTTGGAAGGAAGGTGGGATATGGATGTACTGTAACAGATAAATACATTTTGGGGTGGAATTCAGTTGCATACTGGGTAATCCAGGCTGTGCAATTAGAACTGATCTCCTGCGGAACATTCATCCATTCATTTTATCTGTATGCAGCTATTCCATGCAAAAAAAGAGAGAGAAGCTCAAAACAGCTTACAAAAAAAAAGAAAACAGGAATACATTTCAAACAAACACTTCTAAAGCAGTTTTATAACAAGAGCAAAACAAGAGCAAACAAAAAACCCCACATTTTGGTACTAAAAACATTGCAAGATTACTTAAACAGCATGTAGCCTCTAAGAAGAGCAAAAATAACAAGGGAGCTTCAGTTTCACCTGAGTCTTAGACCCCTCCCAAATAACACTTCCTCCCCCCTCGGAAAAAACCCCCAAAGACTTTTCTTGATAAGGAATAAAGAAAGAAAGAAATGACTCGTCAATGTCATCTGAACTTTAAGAAACTTTGTGCAAACAGATCGGCAAGAAAGCTTAATGAACAGGTTATCTGATCTGAAAGCAGCCCAGGCACAAAACCAACATTGCTCATGTTATTTAGACGCCTGAGGCAGAATATCCCACAAGCACCACTCTGCTTCTCTGGGAGTTAAACAACAACAACAACCCACACACAACAAGAAAATAAGTTGTTGCCCTTTCCTGACACCCAGCTCATCGTCTTCCCTGAGCTCAGCGCTGGCAGCACTGGCGGGGGAAATAGGGACCTTTCGGGATGAAATCAAAAGCTGGGATGGGTTTCATAATTCCAGGACTGTCCCTGGAGAATAGGGACCTTTGGGGGGCGATATGTGATGCAAGCAGCCTTCAATCTCTTAAAGACATGGGGACCACCCCCCCTCTTTAACGCCAACCTGCAACTATGCGGAAATGGCAACAGCACCAGTATGGCCAGTTTTTGACCCCCAGGCCAGTTGCCAGAATATTTTGTATGTAAAAAATCTGGAAATTGCGGCAGTTGCTAGATGCTTTTCAGTAAAGGCAGGATTCTCCCCTCCTTCCCTGCCCCCCAGTTGAAGGCAACAGCTGCATGTTCTCTCTCTCTCTTTTAAAAAAAGTATTAATTACATTTATAGGTCACTTTTCTACCAATTTACCAATTCAGTGCAGTTCACAGTTTTTTTAAATACGTTAATGGCTTACTCATATAATAGAATTGGGGAAAAGGCCAGAGAGGGAGGAGGAAGATAAGCATGTCTAGGAGCTAAGGCCACCACTCTCCTTCTCATGCTGCCAGGTGGAATGGCAGCTGATGAGGCTGTGTTGCATAGTGGTTAGAGCAGGGATCAGCAAAAGCGCACTGATTACATTCACTCTGCTTCCAATGTGCTCCCACCGCTGGTGTTTGACACCAAGTGCCCACTGTTTAACAATATTTGCATACTGCTTCACTGTAAAGAAAACCTCTAAGCAGTTTATGAAGAATATAAAAGAGGCGTCAACTTAAAAAAAAATCAGTGCGGAAAGCAAGTTTATAAAACATGCAGAACGAATAAAAGCATGCATTGCGAGATAAAAGTGCAGATCAAAGTACATGTCTGTGTACAGTATATGTAAAGTTATTAACACAGAAGTAACTAAGAAGATGATTAGAGACAGAGTTTGTTTCCTGTGCTGTGTGTGTGTGTGTGTGTGTGTGTGTCCTATTTTCACTTTTGTTCAAACTGCACTCAGAGACTTGTTCTCCCCGTGATGAAAACGGGATGACGGATTTGTACCAAAACCAGGCTTCTTCTCTCTTTCAACCCCTCGCCCCCAATGGCTCTCTGGGGATTGAAAAGAGCATCATCGCTGCTCTTTCCTCCTTCCTCAAAGAGTGCCACAGGCAGGAACCCCTCCGTCGGTTCTCCAACAGTCATCTGTCTCCAGCGGGGGCTTTTGCAACCATCCTGCCCCCTCTTCCCTCTTCCTAGGAAAGAGGAATTGAGGAAATGCCGTCTGGTCCCCGCAATGCCGCCTGCCTCCTGGTGCATGGGGGATATTGTAGGGTTTTTCAAGACTGTGGGCTGAGATTACACATCATTCTGAGAGCTGCGTTTGTGGTGAAGAGGAAAGCGATGCCTCTGTGGTCAGTGCTGTGGGTGGGGGGAGTTGGAGAGCAAAAAGAGAGACGGCTTCTCCCACTGGCTGGTCACACTTCCCTTTCAACTTGAGCACCAAACTGCACACGGCATAAAACACATCTAATGTGCAGCTTTAAAAAAATGCTTTTTGCATCAGTTGGGCTGGTAGTTCACAGCAAGCACGGAGGGGGAATTTAAACCTTTAGGAGGAATTTAAACCTTTTCTCCCCCGCAGATGCCTAGATGACAACGGTTCCTCTCGAGCTGGAATTTCCACCGGGAACTCCCCCCCCCAATGCAAACTGAGTACCAGTTGCTGGAAACCACAGGCTCCTGTGTTCGAATCCTGCTTGCTGCTTCCCCACAGGCTTCTGTCTGGCCACTGTGAGAACAGGTGGGCCATTGGCCTGATCCAGTAGGCTCTTCTTACCTTCTTACCTTGTTGCCTGACCTGGTACCTTAGAGTGAAGGATGCGTAACGAATTAAACAAGCGTTAATAATGTTACTGATGGAAGAAGGTATCCAACCTTCGATGAGGCCCACTTCCCGGTTCCTGAGAAATAGGGGCACTCTGGCCCGCAAGAAAGCCTTTTGTTCCATGGGACCGACGGACGAAGCAGGGATTGATGGGACAGACTCTGTGGACAGACTAAGTGGACAGACTCTGTGCTCTTGCTCCACTGCCCCAGAGAAGAATTTGCCATGTCCACCTCCAGACCCCCCTGGCAGCTGATGGGCCTCCCAGCCAAGTCCTCAGAGGGGTAATTGCTCACAAAGGGGGCTGACATGGCTTATTATTACCTTTGCTTTGAGTGACAGGCCTGTAGGGGCTCTTGGAGGAAGTGCCTGGTTGCCCTTTTGCAGGATATGACCCTCCCAACATCAGCCAAGGGCAGGTGGGCAGCAGCCATCTCAAGACATTCTAGTGCTGCTCCACGTCTACTTCTGGGTTGGATCCTCATCAAAAGTTGCTAACTTCCAGCCTGCCTCTAGAAATATCTCTTTGTCCTTCTCTTCTTCGTATTCCCCTTCCTTTAACTTGACCCAGCTTGCCAAAAGGCCCCATCGTTTGATCCCGTGAACGTTCCCCCCTTAAAGAGCTCCAACATGTGTTACAAAATGAAAACCTACTTGATGATCAAAGACAGCTGTGTTTTCAAGAAGTGCCCAGTGGAATATCGCTGGGATGAGGCCGGGACCAGCACCGTCGCCAACGGACACAGCAGCAGCAGCATCACCATCAACAACCAGAACCCCCAAGGGATGCTTACAGTCCCCCCGGAGGGCGCCGTGGCGGAGACCTCCAGATCCAGCGTCTTCCACTCCTTCAAGCATTGCTCCAGCAAGTTCGCCAGGTATGCCATTGCTCACTCCATCGGCCGCTGGCTGCTCTACCCAGGTTCCGTTTGCCTCTTGAACAAAGTCCCACCCAATATACTGGTGAACGCCCGAACTCGCCTCATTGAGGATTTCCATGGGAAACGGGCCAAACTGATTGCCCGCGATGGGAACGAAATCGACACTATGTTTGTGGACAGGAGGAAGAGGAAAAGTCCAGAGAAACGGGGGGTGCAGTTGGTGATCTGCTGCGAAGGGAATGGCAGTTTCTATGAGGTCGGATGCTTTTTCACCCCACTGAAGGCCGGGTACTCTGTCCTGGGGTGGAACCACCCCGGTTTCGGCAGAAGCACAGGTAAACCCTATCCGGCGAATGACGTCAACGCTATGGATGTGGTCATCCAATATGCCATACGCCGGCTGGGTTTTGCCCTGCCGGACATTGTCATCTACGGCTACTCCTTAGGGAGCTACACAGCCACCTGGGCTGCGAAGACTTATCCGGAGCTAGGCGGGTTGGTACTGGATGCCTCCTTTGACAGCTTGCTCCCTTTGGCCATGAAAGTGATGGCAAAGAGCTGGAAGAAGCTGGTGGTCAAGACCGTGACGGAGCACTTCAACCTCAACGTGGCGGAGATGCTGTGCCAATACCCTGGCCCAGTGCTGCTCGTCAGGAGGACGTTGGACGAAATCACCAGCACCCACTTCCACTCGGAGAGCAAGCTGCCTGTCGTCAAGACCAACCGAGCCAACGAGCTGCTCCTGCAGCTCTTGAGGTGCCGTTACCCCGACCTTATATCCGAGGAGGAGGAAGTGGTGCACAGCTGGCTGGCTGCCGACTGCCCTCAGATGGACGACCTCATCTACAGCTTCTTCTACAAAGTGGATGAGGACTGGTGCCTCCAAACGCTCCGCGGCTACAAAGCCAGCCTTGGCTCCAACTGCAGCTTCCCGTGGAACGTCGGGAAGAACCTCCCCCCCGCGAAGAAGAAGCAGATGGCCTTGTTTTTGGCCAAGAAGCACCTGAAGAACGTGGAGACCACCCATGGAAGAACTTTGCCACCAAACGAATTTCAGATGCCCTGGAAGCTCTAGCTCGGCTGGGGAGGTGGCGGCTTGACTGTAGAGAAAGAGAGAGAAATAAAAACTAGCATTCATCATTGCGGTTTGTTTGTGCAGGCGGTGGTGAGGTCTTTTGGTTCAGATTCTACCTTCTCCTGTTCCAGAGGGCAGGACCCAAACCACTGGATTCAAATGACAAGAAAGGAGAGTCCAGCTAAATATTAGGAAGAACTTTCTGACAGTAAGAGCTGCTTGTTGAACGGACTGACTCGGAAGGTGGCCAACTCTCCTTCACCTGAGGTTTTTAAACAGGGGTTGTATGGCCATCTAGGGACGCAGGTGGTGCTGTGGGTTAAACCACTGAGCCTAGGGCTTGCCGATCAGAAGGTCGGCGGTTCGAATCCCCGCGACGGGGTGAGCTCCCGTTGCTCGGTCCCTGCTCCTGCCAACCTAGCAGTTTGGAAGCATGTCAAAGTGCAAGTAGATAAATAGGTACCGCTCTAGCGGGAAGGTAAACGGCATTTCCGTGCGCTGTTCTGGTTTGCCAGAAGCGGCTTAATCATGCTGGCCACATGACCCGGAAACAGTACACCGGCTCCCTCAGCCAGTAAAGCGAGATGAGCGCTGCAACCCCAGAGTCATCTGTGACTGGACCTAACGGACAAGAGCCCCTTTACCTTTACCTTTTATGGCCATCTATCAAGGATTCCTTAGCTGTAATATAAGTATATAAGTAATCTAATATTCTATAGCTTTTGAAGTTTGGTTCTTGTGACTCCCAGCTGGAGAGAGATGCCCTGAAAGCATAGCTATCGCTGCTGATTATTTTTTTGATTCCAAAGAGCTGGGACCCATTATGCATTATGGTCCCCTAGGGCCCAGGGCAAATAATTCCTACTCTAGATATAATATTTGGGAGTACGTAGGAATAAGTATGGAGAATCAATGTGGCATAGAGTGTTGGACTAAGACCTTGGAGACCTGGGTTCAAATCCCCACTCAGCTATGAAGCTCACTGGGAGACCATGGGCCAGTCACTGCCTCTCAGCCTAACCTACCTTGCAGGGTTGTTGCGGGGAGGGGTAGAACCATGTGCTCCTTGAACTCCTTGGAGAAAAAGGTGGGTTGTAAATGCAATAAATAAAATAAAATGGGAAAGTAACTTGCAGCAAATCAGGCTGTTGGTCAACCCTATATTGGTACTGGCCGTGGGTGGCACTGTGGTCTAAACCACTGAGCCTAGGGCTTGCCAACTGGAAGGTCGGCGGTTCGAATCCCCACGATGGGGTAAGCTCCCGTTGCTCGGTCCCTGCTCCTGCCAACCTAGCAGTTCGAAAGCACGTCAAAGTGCAAGTAGATAAATAGGTACCGCTCCGGCGGGAAGGTAAATGGCGTTTCCATGTGCTGCTCTGGTTCGCCAGAAGCGGCTTAGTCATGCTGGCCACGTGACCCGAAAGCTGTACGCCGGCTCCCTCGGCCAATAAAGCGAGATGAGCGCTGCAACCCCGCGACTGGACTTAACTGTCAGGGGTCCTTTACCTTTACCTTTAGACTAATAGTGGGGCACCTCCTCCCATCAATTCGGGCTATGCTGGCTACAGATGATGGGAGTACAGCAAAATCGGGATTGCCCCCACAGATTTCCTCAACCCCTTGCCCACACAGACCAGCAGTGGTTCTCCAGAATTTCAGACTGGACTTTCCCCTAGCTCTGCCTGGAGATGATGAAGGTTCAACAAGCGACCTCCTGCATCACTTAGGAGCTTTGACCCTAAGCTGTGGCTCCATAGGCAGGTATAGCAGTAGAAGGAAGGGTAAGTAGAGAGTGTGACATATGGCCTGAGCCTCTGCTACCAGTAGAGCCAACCTATCTGGAAAAACAGAGAGGATGGATTGATCACATGGGCTGCCTGGGTGAGGGGATAGGCTATTGGTCAATGCAGCGCTGCTCCTAATTGGCCAAGAGTGTCCCGAGAGTGGGAGCCCCTCCTCCTTCCCCCAGTGTCCCATTGTGCCTGGATTTGAACCAGGTGCTCCTTCTGGCATGGAAAATATGAGCTGCACGTTCCTGGGATCAATGATTGGGGGCTGGGCCAGTGGAGATGTCTCGATTGGGGTGAACTCAGCCTGCCTTCTTACTTGCAACAACAAGTAAGGTAGGCTCTCAGCTTCCTGTTCCTCCTTAATCTCAGGGTTGCAAGACGCTGCAGGAAGGAGGATGGATGGGGAAAAAGATAGAATGAGTGCCACCAACTGTTAGCCTGTTGTTTAGTCGTTTAGTCGTGTCCGACTCTTCGTGACCCCCTGGACCAGAGCACGCCAGGCCCTCCTGTCTTCCACTGCCTCCCCCAGTTTGGTCAAACTCATGTTTGTAGCTTCAAGAACACTGTCCAACCATCTCGTCCTCCGTCGTCCCCTTCTCCTTGTGCCCTCCATCTTTCCCAACATCAGGCTCTTTTCCAGGGAGTCTTCTCTTCTCATGAGGTGGCCAAAGTATTGGAGCCTCAGCGTCACGATCTGTCCTTCCAGTGAGCACTCAGGGCTGATTTCCTTCAGAATGGATAGGTTTGATCTTCTTGCAGTCCATGGGGCTCTCAAGAGTCTCCTCCAGCACCATAATTCAAAAGCATCAATTCTTCTGCGATCAGCCTTCTTTATGGTCCAGCTCTCACTTCCATACATCACTACTGGGAAAACCATGGCTTTAACTATACGGACCTTTGTTGGCAAGGTGATCTCTCGGATTTTTAAGATGTTGTCTAGGTTTGCCATCGCCTTTCTCCCAAGGAGCAGGCGTCTTTTAATTTCGTGACTGCTGTCACGAAATTAATATACTTCTTCTTAATTGTATTTGAGTTCAACAATTACTTTGATAAAATACATATTTTGTTATGTGCCAATGGCTTTAGATAACTATTAGGTCCATAAATTACCACACAGCATATATTCAACACAAAAAACAATGGCAATTTTTTGTTGACAAAGGACAGCTGGACATATAAAGGGCCTCATCACCTTCTGTAGCTGAGGGCCTCATCAAACCTAAATCCGGCCCTGATTGGTCCACAGCATGGGACCAGTGAGCCTAAATGCTCAATGTCTAGTCAAGTCCAGGCAGATCTCTCTAACATTGAGGACAGCAGAGCAATGCATTTCTTAGGAACGACTGAAATGTCAAAAAAGGATGCCTGGTATTTTGCAACGTTTTGAGTTCGACCGAAAAATGGGTTTAACCATATTGTTTACATTTGGGTGCTTTCTAACAGCCAACACTGCTACCTGCAATGTTGGTCCATTGCAGGGGTCACTATAAAGCTCTGAACCTGTGGTACCTGCATGTTGTTCTGCTGATGGCACTGATGGGATTTGTAGTCCAAAACAACTGGAGGGCACCAGGTTGTCAGAGGCTGCTATAAGGCATGAGCCAATCAGTCTAGTCTTGACATTTCTGTTTGCACTTGTTTTCCATAAATCCCATTAACCAGAAATTTTAAAAAGGAAAATGTTATTAATATGAAAATGCAAATATTTTTTGAAAACGTTTCCTCTCAAAAGATGGATTTCCATGCAGTTGTTTTGACCAGAGAACAATGCCAGGACATTTGGGAAGAACAAAAGGCGGTGCATAATTGAAGTTGCAATCCTAATCCCCTTTACCTGGGAGTAAGCCCCACTAAATTCAATTCTGCGTAGAAGATTGCATTGTGAATTTTTCACTGCTTATTAGATTGGATTGTGCAGATCAGATCAGTTATTATGGGGCTCCACAAATACTGAATTCCTCAAGCGCCCATCGCTACTATAAAACTTTTAAAAACTGTCCTTCATCATTGTAAGGACCAGACTTTTTTAAGATGCTGTCTAGGTTTGTCATTGCTTTTCCTTACCAATCCCAATGGCCACCAGCCACCCCTGGGGCTGGAGCAGGGAGAGAGGCAATTGTCCCTCCCGCATGGCTGGTTCCTTTGTCTCCCTCTGATATGGTGGGGTGGGGATCAGAACGCAAAAGGGAAATGGGGATATGTTCCCCTCCATCCGCCCTGGTAGGACTTGATTTCCTGCATCCCAGCCCTGTTTCCTAGGCATTGAGCCAGTGGAAGCAGCTGCTCTCTGCACATGCCTGGGGTTGCCCTGGTTGAGTGTTCTCGCGGCCACCCCTTGGCTTCTCAGCAAAAGGGTCTTTCCCTCCCAGGCGGGTCTTGAACTCTTATTCCAGGGGGATTCGGACTCCCAGCCTATAGGGACAGTCTGACCCCCTCCTTCTGTAATCCTCATAGAACTCTAGCCCGATGGTTGCCATTAATGGACTCTGAACTGATTTTAGAATGAATTGATTTTAGAATGTATTCCAATTAATTGATTATGATTTTATGTAAACTGTGTTCTTTTTACTGTTGTTAGCTGTTCTGAGCCCAGCTTCAGCTGGGGAGGGCGGGATATAAATAGAATAATAATAATAATAATAATAATAATAATAATAATAATTAGGGGTGAAGAGCCAAGACTGACAGTAGCAGGGTAATCACTGGCTGGGCCAGTGGTGCTGATGCTCTGGTGACCTCTCACATGTTGCATGTTTTCTGATGCAATGGGGGCGTGTCCTCATTGTCACAAATTCATTGGCTGATTCTCTGTGTGGGCACACGCCCTGATTGGTGGGCATTGGCTTCCAGGCTCTCTGTGGGCGTGTCTGTTGCTTTGACACTGGGTATCTTGGCTATTCCACCAGCATAACGTGAGCATATCTCTGGGTATGTGCCAGGAGTGTGGCGTAGTGGTTAGAGTGTTGGACTGAGACCTGGGAGACCTGGCTTCAAATCCCCACTCAGCCATGAAACTCACTTGCTGACCTTGGGCCAGTTGCGCGCTCTCAGCTTAGCCTACCTCACAGGGTTGCTGTGAAGATAAAATGGGGTGGAGAACTGTGTGTGCCCGCTTGAGATTCTTGGAGGAAAGGTGGGGTATAAATGTAAAAATAGATGAATAAAAATACAGTCATACCTCGGGTTGTGAACGTGATCCGTGCGGGAGGCACGTTCGTGACCCACAGCTCCGCGTCTGTGCACGCGTGTGATGCAATCCGGAGCTTCTGCGCATGCACAAAGTGTGATTCAGCGCTTCTGCACATGTGCGGGCACCAAAACCCGGACGTAACCCGTTCCGGTACTTCCGGGTTCGGCGCGGTCCGTAACCCAAAAATGCGCAACCCGCAGCGTTTGCAACTTGAGGTATGACTGTAACATTTGCTCCCACACCCACCATGGAGATGTATTTATTATTCATTTTTAGAATTAGCCTGCTTCTAATTGACCAAGCTTCTCAATGTGGCAAACAGCATGACTTAAAACAGCAAAGTATGTTTTACAAATACGTATTATTAATAATTAACTTATTAATTAATTCAATTTATATACCACCTTTTATCAAAAGATTCCAGGGTGGTGTACAACACTAGAAACACATTGCAAAACATCAACGACAAAAACACAATAAAAACATAGTAAGAAGCATACTGACAGACAGCCTAATAGTAAAATCATCATCTTAATAACAGTCTGTCCTGCCACATGATCACAGGCCATATAATATTTAATAGCAGATATGAACAATGGAAGAATGTAGAAAATGGATTTTGGGGGTTTAGAAAATAAACGTAGATGTGTTTTAATGTAGCTTTTAAGGGGGCATATCAATCAGGGAAGGAGGGACAGGAAGTCAAGAAGAAAACGTGTAAAAAAGACAGAGTTATGTAATAATTTGGAAGATTTAATAAAAATCGGGGGGGGGGGAGGGAGAGATTATTTAATAGCCACAGGCCTGGTTAAAGAGGAATGTTTTTTACTGGTGTCTAAAAACATGCAATGTTGGCGCCAAGCCAGCCTCTCTGGAGAAAGCATCCACAATTGGGGAGTCACCACAGGAAAGACCCAGCAGGATTATTGACCAACATAAAAGTCCCCAGGCAAATAAAGAGAATTTCACCTGGTCTTAGAAAGACGTCTGGCTCAGCACCAGATGAGCCTTTCTGTGCAGAGATTTCCAGAGCCAGGATATTCTCCCTGCCATCTCTGAGGGGTTCCCATCCACTGGATTTTGGAAAGCAAAATTGGCCTGAAGTCGGATTTCTTAGGAGGCCATGCCATGGCTCTGCCCAAGGTCTCCAATGAGGACAACAAGAGGAAGGAAGAGACCCTGGGTCTCAACTGTCCTGCTCAAGCTGGACCCTCCACTGAGATTCTCCCTCTGGAAGTTTCACGGTCCGGTTCTCCTCTGGCTTGGTTCAGAGTGAGGAGTCTGGGTCTTCAAAGGCCAGAAAGGCCATTTCTCTGTCAGATGATGTGGTGGAGAAGCTCTGTCGCACAGAGTGAGCCGTCAGGGGAACAGGAAAGCTGGACTTTGTCTCCAAATCCACAGAGATGCATCAAGAGGCAGGAGCAGACCCAGACCCAGGAAGGATCACACCTGGCTTTAGGTGAGGGGTTTTTGATGTGACTGTTGCAGATATTAGTGTTATGCAGTTTGAAGTGACTGGATGGATAAGAACTGACTCCTTTTGGAAGAAATCATTGTCCAGACCCATAAATATTCAAATTTTTACTAGCAGAACTCTTCAGAATAAAACAGAAACATCAAATGATACATCCAAAATGTTATGCAATATCTTGTGCTGTCTAGCACAGTCTCAGCAACCTACAAAATATGACATGATTCCATTTTTAGTTTGGAGTTGTTTTCTCTCTCTTAGAGAGGGTCTTTTACATGTCCTTACTTCCTAGAGCCTTGAGACAAAAGATTTGCAACTCAATACCATCATCGCATGATCTAAGGTTACAACACTCACATGTTCGCTACCAGAGAACAGGAAACAGTTAGATAATTATCAACTCAGGGAGAGCTCAGAGTGCTCTCCTTGGCTTTAATATAGCCCCCACGTTAAACCTTTTCATCAATACACATTTAGATATTCTCATTTCATTGTCTATTAAACTATTATACTTAACAGGGACAGGCTCCCAAATAGCTGGATAATATGTCTTGATCCATGCATTAGTCCAGGAGGTGCAGATGAGGCCAGTTCACACCGAAACCCACCGAAATCGACTTCCTCATGCACCCCTAGGGGAGGAGACTTAACCCAATGGGATGGCATGCACATTGTTTACAGAATGGCCCAGAACCGATCCCAGAGTCTTGCAGGATGATCAGCTCAGGTAGCAGAGCTGGAAAAGACCTCTGCAAGAACTCTGAGGAAATGCCAACAATGTGAACCTCAATCGAGCCCTCCAGATATCCTGTGGCCCTCCAGATATCGCTGGACTCCCATATCCATCAGCTCCAGCCAGTGCGGCAAGCAGAGATGATGGGACTTGTAGTCCAGCAATATCTGGAGGGCCACAGACTCCCCATCCCTAACCTTGATGGACCATTAAAATGCCTGAGGGTTGCAGCTCCTCATGTGCTTCTTTGCTTACAGGACCCGCAGAAAGGCAATGCATAATGTCATCACACTTAAGTGTTCCACGGCAATGACATCACTGGGACTGAACTGTGATGTCACAAGGGTCAGGCTGATAATGGGAAATCTAATCTTCTCCCTCCCTCCTTCCTCTGCATTTCTACCTTTGGGATACACATAAGGTATCTTATCCTTCTGACAACATTACGATGAGCCTTGCTGGATCAGAGCAAATAGCCCATCTAGTCTGACACCCTGCTCTCACAGAGGCCAGCCAGAAGTCAGTGGGAAATCCTCTATTTTGTCCTTAAACTGTTATTAGTAGTGGGTTCCACAGAGAAAGTTTGTGCTTGAAGCTGGCTGCTAGGTGTTTGCTTCATGAGGGCCACTTAACACAATCCTTTCCTAACAGTGTCATTCGTTTAATGACATGTTTTCGAAAACGTTTTATTTGATACAACTTTCCCTCCCTCTTTAGGGCTTATTGAGTGCTGTGCTCCCCCTCTTTCCAATTATTTATCTCTTAGTCACAACTGGGACAGGTGTTCGGGGGCAGCTGGCAGCAGAATCCGAGGCCAGCAGAAGAAAAAGATTTTGGCCTTGAAACATCAGACACGTCTCTGTCGAAAATAATAGGGGGAAAGATAATTGAGCTAGGCACATATGTCTATTTTGCTAAGAGTTTCTTGAGACAGGGGGAAAAAATAGAGTTCAGGCTTTGTTACCTTTTTATATAAGTGATGTTTATGGCAATTTATAGAGCTACAGGCAAGGAGAGCGAAGTCTCTGCCCCAAGGAGATTGCAGTCTAACATTTGGCAAAGGGGAGGTAGGAGAAGGAAGAAGAAGGGTGTTGAAGAGAAACAAGATACAAATGTGTCACCAGCTTTAGTCTGGGTAGGAGAGAGGTGAAGATTTGCACCTGAGGGCCACACTCAGCCTTAAAGGGAGGTGAGGGCCACTTTTCCTGAGGGCCACTTCCAAGTGGTGGGCGGAGCAACAAATGTAAAATTTGCCTTTCTGTGATAGGCTCACTTCCACACATACACATTTCTTTCCTCCACCCGGACAAGCAGTTGCAAAGGGTCTACCCTGAGTAGAATTTACTTGGCTACAGCCCCAAGTTCATGTAGAGAGAGTCACCCCTTATAAAACTGCCAGTATGTGTTAATATCATTATAATTGCATACAGGGCCCTGCAGGATTCAAGTTCCTTCGGCAGGGCCTGTAAGACAGAGCTATTCCACCTGGCTTTCAATTTGAACTTAGCCTGATCTTTTATTCCCCTTCCTTCCCCCCCCCCCTTTTTATGAAGATTGCCCGCTCTGGGATCCCACAGCTAATTCTCCCCTGGTCTCCTCGCTGGCCCAAATAGGACTAATTTAGCCAGCTAGCCCTGGTGATCATCTAATGTTTATTGGATGGATTTCCCCCCTAAATTGATTTTTGAATTCTGATTTTATTGTTATTCACGTTTTATACTCTATTTTATGCTGTGTTTTGTTGCATCAATTAAGTGTTTTAAATTTGTTCTTAGCTGCCCTGAGCCCGGTTTTCTGAACCGGGAAGGGCAGGGTATAAATAAAAAATTATAATTATTATTATTTATTATTCATAGCTCACCCTGTCTCATGGACTCAAGGCAGACAGCTGCGATTTCACCTGAGGCCCACCTGATGAATACGAACATGCAGGTTTTCAGAAAGCAAGGTTGGTCATTCAGTCGCTCTCTCTCTCTCTCTTCAGTGAAAACTACAGTGGGGAACCTCAGGTAAACGGGCCAAATCCAGCCCCTCCAGGTCTCTCTATGTGGCTGGAAATGTCCCTAGGTCATGCCACAGATGTCAATAACCTCAGGTGTTTTTGCCAGACTGGAATCATAGAACTGTGAGGGGACACAAGGATCTTCTATCTAGCCCATAGATGTCAACTTTTCCCTTTTCTTGTGAGGAATCCTATTCGGAATAAGGGAATTTCCCTTAAAAAAAAGGGAAACGTTGACAGCTATGATTTAGCCCAACCCCCTTGTAGTGCAGTAATCTTTTGCCCAACATGGGGCTCGAACCCTCGAAGCTGAGATTAAGAGTCTCATGCTCTACAACCATCATTAAATCCCAAAGCATCTTTAAAACAGTCTTATTTCGACAAAAGTTTAGTTGATGCGAGTATTCATCTGTTTTTAGTCTATTGTTATTTTAACTCTTTGAACATTTAAAATCACAGTGACCAACTTTTCTTATTGATGTTTTATTGTTTTGTCTTGTTTGTACTGCTGTACCTCAGGTTATAAACACCCTGGGTTACAAACACTTCAGGTTACAGACTCTGCTAACCCAGAAATAGTACCTCGGGTTAAGAACTTTGCTTCAGGATGAGAACAGAAATTGTGCTGCGGCGGCAGCAGGAGGCCCCATTAGCTAAAGTGGTAGCTCAAGTTAAGAACGATTTCAGGTTAAGAACGGACCTCCAGAATGAATTAAGTTTGTAACCAGAGGTACCACTGTAAACCACTTTTGAGGCTTTACAAGCAAATAGTGTATACATTATTATTAAATAAATAAATAAATAAATAAATAAATAAATAAATAAGTGATATTTTGGCATGAGGGGCTGGGATTGTGTTTCCATGTGGGCATACAGTAACCTTACAGAAGTGAATGAGAGTGCATAAGAATGTGCATTAAACAAGCAAACAAGCTAATTGCTGTCGTCTGGATGTAAACCTCCCATGTTTCTTCCTTGGCTTCTCCAGCCCAAGGCAACAATAGCCAAGTTCTTATAAATTGCACCAAAACCCTGGCTGTTCACAGCCCTGATTGGCCGCTGTTTTATGATGTCACAAACCCCACCCCCACCTCCTCTTGCAGAGCATCCCTGCAGTGTTTTAAAGCTTGATCCTACGAGCGTTGGGGGAGTGGGGTTTAAAATAAAGCACATCCACACCCGTACAGCCTGATTTCCCCCTCCTTGCTCCGAAAGAAGGCGGGAATGAACTTCCGGTTGCCGAAATATCCACGGAGGGTTTGGGGAGGGTGGACTGACTACCTGAAGATTGGGGGAGAACGTGGCAAATGAGTTGATGTGATTCACTGACCAAGCCATCTGCTAAAAGCGAGGGAGGTGTGGGCAGTAAAAGTGTGGAAGGACCAGAGCCAGTCCTCTTTTCAGCGTTCATCTGGGGGCACCAGGACTGGTTGGTTTGGCTACTTCTGAGTGCTGGCCTCTGCTGCAATGTTCACAAAGGAGGCACGACCTCACTGATTGTGACACTTCCCTGTGGACTAGGGATACTGAGGCCCCTGATGGGCAGGCGCCAATGACCACTTCACCATGGCCAAAGGGGTGAGCTCCAATCAGTTCCAAAGCCCACATCATGTACCTATGAAGTAATCTATCCGTCAACGGGAAAGCTCTGGAGACGTCAGAAATATCTGCCGTGGGGCAACCTTCCTTGCCCACACCTCTTTTTATGTAATTTATGCCTCTCCTAGAAGATAACCATTATCTCTCTCCATGTGCGTCTTCTGTTTTCCAAAGGCTCTGGCCCACATATTCAAAACCTATTTTACGGCCAGCTACGACTTTGAGTTCAGCAACTGGCCTGTTGACTTCCGGTGGGATGAGGCTGGCGTCAACGGCAGCTCCCCCAGCCACGGTGGTAGCAACAGAGGCCACGGTGGCTGCCCGATCCTGGTCAAAGCAGCGGCGAGAGCATGTCCGTTGGCATCGGCCTTGATAAAAGGCCCTAGCAGAGACCGGGTCTCGCGCTGGAACTTCCTCCGCCACTTCAAGCAAATGCCCGGCCAGTTGGCCAGCTATATCATGGCACACTCTTTGGGCCGCTGGCTGATCTACCCCGGCTCTGTCTTCCTCCTAAACCAAGCACTGTTGCCCGTCCTGGCCAAGGGCCAAGCTCGCCTCTTGAGGGATTACAAGGGGAAGCGGGCCAAGCTGGTAGCTCGCGACGGGAACAAGATTGACACCATGTTTGTGGACCGGAGGGACAAGGTGAAAGGACAAGGGGAGCAGCGGGGGAACCGGCTGGTGGTTTGCTGCGAGGGGAACGTCAGCTTCTACCAGTGGGGCTGCCTCTTCACCCCCTTGAGGACCGGGTATTCTGTGCTGGGGTGGAACCACCCTGGTTTTGCCGGGAGCACCGGCCAGCCCTACCCGGAGAACGATGCCAACGCGGTGGACGTTGTGATCCGGTATGCCACCTGCCGCCTGGGCTTCAACATACAAGACATTGTTGTGTACGGGTGGTCCTTAGGGGGCTACTCGGCCACGTAGGCTGCCATGACGTACCCGTCTCTGGGAGCCTTGGTGCTGGACGCCACTTTCGACGACCTGCTCCCCTTGGCCCTCAACATCATGCCCAAGAGCTGGAAGAAGCTGGTGGTTCGGACGGTGAAGGAGCACTTCAACCTCAACGTGGGGGAGCAGCTGTGCCGCTACCAGGGACCCGTCTTGCTGATCCGCAGGACCAAAGACGAGGTCATCACCACCTGCCCGTTTGGCCTGGAGGACCAGATCACCAACCTCAGGTGCAACCGAGCCAACGAGCTGCTAGTGCAGCTCCTGGAGTATCGCTACCCCGAAATCATGTCCCAGGATGGGTTGGAAGCTGTCCAGGTCTGGCTGAGGGCGGCCAACCCCAAACAGGAGGAGTCTGTTTACAAGCGCTACAGGATAAATGACGAGTGGTGTGTGAAGGAGCTTCAGAAGTACAAAGACAGCCTTGAGGACGGGAGCCCCTCTTTCCCTTGGAGGGTGGGGAAGCACCTCGCCCGGCGAGGGAAGCAGCTCATGGCCCTGTTCCTGGCCAAGAAGCACATGAGGAACGTGGACGCCACGCACTGGTCTCTCCTCAAGCCGGATGACTTTCAGATGCCCTGGAAGTTGTAGCAGGAGATGGGGAGAGGGATCAGGAGGAGAGAGAAAGACGCATAAAGAAAGAATGAGAAAGAGACAGGCTTGGGAAAGTTAATTGGGTGCCCCCAGATTTATCCTTCCCCGACAACAACGCTATGCTCTGTCAGTTCCTTTTGAGTTGTGGGGGGAGGAGAGGGAGGGAGAAAAGAGACGGACATAGAACCATAGAGATGGAAAAGACCCTAATAATAATAATAATAATAATAATAATAATAATAATAATAATAATTTTTTATTTATATCCCACCCTCCCCAGCCAAAGCCGGGCTCAGAGTGGCTAACAACAGTAAAATAATACAGCATTCTAAAATCAATTCATTATAAAATCAGTTCAAATCAAATTAATGGCAACCATTGGGCTAGAGTTCTGTGAAGAATCACCAAAGGAGGGGGTCAGACTGTGCCTTAGCCAAAGGCCTGGTGGAACAGCTCCGTCTTGCAGGCCCTGCGGAAGGATGTCAAGTCCCGCAGGGCCCTAGTCTCTTGTGACAGAGCATTCCACCAGATCGGAGCCACAGCCAAAAAAGCCCTGGCTCTGGTGGAGGCCAGCCTAACCTCTCTGTGGTCCGGGACCTGCAAGATGTTTTTGTTTGAAGACCATAAGGTCCTCTGTGGGAGGTCCCATAGGTACGAGGGTCCTAGAGTCTTCTAGGGAACATACAGCTCCGTCTTCACACAACTAACCTGTCCCCCAGTTTTTGCCACCCAAGGCAGCCCCTTCGCTCCACCCAATGATAGAGCTGGCCCTGGTGTGTGGAGGAGCTGCAATAAAGAAAAAACAGCAGGGAGCTATTTGCCTTATTTCTGGACTATATACTGGGAGCAAATGTTCACATCACCCCTGCTTCATTCGTGTCGGATTCATTCCTGCTTGTGTACACACCAGGGGGTGTTGACAGCAGCGGGGATGTCTTTACGCCACGCACAGTTGCTCATACCTTGGCTAGACGTGAATTAGGAAGGGCTTAAGGATCCCAATTAGTGCGAAGCTGGTTTCAGAAGCGACACATCAAACAGTAGTGTTTTATAGCAAAATACAGGATACACCTGCATTTTGGATGATGGTATGTGAACATGGATTGTTCCCCGCACTGGAAAGGCAAGCGGTGCTTGGTAGATGGGAATATAAACACATCCTAAGGAAAGAGAGAGAGAGATTGTCCCAAAGTCACCAGTGAGCTTTGTGGCTCGAATAGAAATTTGAACCCAGGTCTCCGTAGCCCTGGCTTGACCCTCTAACCACCCCCTTTATTTTTGTGACATGCAAACACTGGTGCTTTTAGAAGCTTGTGCATTTTGATGCAGAAGGGTGCTTGAAATCTAGGGGCAGTATTTGAAGAAGTTTATTCTGTGTAGACCTACTGAAATAAATGGACCTGTGGGTTAAACCACAGAGCCTAGGACTTGCTGATCAGAAGGTCGGCGGTTCAAATCCCTGCAATGGGGTGAGCTCCCATTGCTCGATCCCTGCTCCTCCCAACCTGGCAGTTCAAAAGCACGCCAAAAGTGCAAGTAGATAAATAGGTACCACTCCGGCAGGAAGGTAAACGGCATTTCCGTGCTCTGCTCTGGTTCGCCAGAAGTGGCTTAATCATGCTGGCCACATGACCCGGAAGCTGTACGCCGGCTCCCTCAGCCAGTAAAGTGAGATGAGTGCCACAACCCCAGAGTCGGCCACGACTTGACCTAATGGTCAGGGGTCCCCTTTACCTTTACCTTTAAAAAAAGGGTCTTACTCTGAGCAGAGTTTAGCTGAATATCACCCTGTGGTGGCTGATATGCAGGGAGGGGGGGTATAGTTCTGCAAATGGAGAGCCTTTGGGGGCCCACTCTTATTTTTGTGATTTGCAGACATTTGTTTATTTATAGAAGGATTTACATACCGCCAATCCGTACAGCATAACATGGTAGAGTGCAACGATATTTTATTGTATGTATTCACCGTGTTTCATGGAAGACGATCGTGCTCGGCTACAAATGATTGCCAAAGAAGAAGACAATATGTACAATAAAACAGAAAACACCATTAATCAGTATATAATTATAATTGTAAGGTTATAATTAAAATCACTAATTGAAAAAAGCAGCTGCAAAGGCCTATCTGCATTCAAAGGATCTGCCATAGACGTCTGAAAAACAGAAAGAGTGCCTGCAAATCTCTGCTGAATGAGTGGTCTCAGTGCTCAATTTACATACAGTGGTACCTCGGGTTAAGAACTTAATTTGTTCCGGAGGTCCGTTCTTAACCTGAAACTGTTCTTAACCTGAGACACCACTTTAGCTAATGGGGACTCCCGCTGCCGCTGCACTATTTCTGTTCTCATCCTGAAGCAAAGTTCTTAACCCGAGGAACTATTTCTGGGTTAGTGGAGTCTGTAACCTGAAGCGTCTGTAACTCGAGGTACCACTTTAGGTGCTACTGGAAGAAATTTTTTGTTTCGAGGTACCACTGTATACGCTAAACAAGCTATAGCTTAGGGCCCAACTCTCTTGAGGGCCCCTCCAAAATTTTACTATTAATATAAAAGTAAAGGGACCCCTGACCATTAGGTCCAGTTGTGGCCGACTCTGGGGTTGTGGCGCTCATCTCGCTTTATTGGCCGAGGGAGCCGGCGTACAGCTTCCGGGTCATGTGGCCACCATGACAAAGCTGCTTCTGGCGAACCAGAGCAGCGCACGGAAACACCGTTTACCTTCCCGCCGGAGCGGTACCTGTTTATCTACTTGTACTTTGACGTGCTTTTGAACTGCTAGGTGGGCAGGAGCAGGGACCGAGCAACGGGAGCTCACCCCGTCGCGGGGATTTGAACCGCCGACTTTCTGATCAGCAAGCCCTAGGCTCTGTGGTTTAACCCACAGCACCACCTGCATCCCTCACTATTAAAATACTTCTTAATTGTATTTCAGTTCAACAATTACTTTGATAAAATACATATTTTGTTATGTGCAAATGGCTTTAGATAACTATTAGGTCCATAAATTACCATATAGCATATATTCAACACAAAAAAACAGCGGCAATTTGTTGTTGACAAAGGACAGATGGACATATAAAGGGCCCCATTACCTTCAGTAGCTGAGGGCCTCATCAAACCTAAATCCGGCCCTGATTGGTCCACAGCTGGGACCAGTGATCCTAAATGTTCAACTTCTAGTCCAGTCCAGTCAGATCTCTCTAACACTGAGGACAGCAGAGCAATGCATTTCTTAGGAATGACTGCAATGTCAAAAAAGGATGCCTGCTATTTTGCAACGTTTTGAGTTCGACTGAAAAATGGGTTTAACCATATCGTTTACATTTGGGTGCTTTCTAACAGCCAACACTGCTACCTGCAATGTTGGTCCGTTGCAGGGGTCACTATAAAGCTCTGAACCTGTGGTACCTGCATGTTGTTCTGCTCATGGTGCTGATGGGCTTTGTAGTCCAAAACAACTGGAGGGCACCAGGTTGTCAGAGGCTGCTATAAGGGATGGGCCAATCAGTCTAGTCTTGACATTTCTGTTTGCACTTGTTTCCCATAAATCCACCCTGCCCTGTTTCAACATTCACCAGAAATTTTAAAAAAGAAAATGTTATTAATATGAAAATGCAAATATTTTTTGAAAACGTTTCCTCTCAAAAGATGGATTTCCATGCAGTTGTTTTGACCAGAGAACAATGCCAGGACATTTGGGAAGAACAAAAGGCGGTGCATAATTGAAGCTGCTATCCTAATCCCCTTTACCTGGGAGTAAGCCCCATTGAATTCAATTCAATGAGTAGAAGATTGCATTGTGAATTTTTCACTGCTTATTAGATTGGGTTGTGCAGATCAGATCAGTTATTATGAGGCTCCACAAATACTGAATTCCTCAAGCGCCCGTCGCTACTATAAAACTTTTTAAAACTGTCCATCATTGTAAGGACCAGAGTGAATTGTTCCATAATTGTTATGTACTGAAGTTCTCACCCTGGGCTAGCAGGGGGATACCGTAGATAGTTCAGGTCCACATTGCAAATAAGGGATCGAAAATGACGTTCAGTGATTGGATAGTTAATGGTTACTGTTGCGTTCTAGTGGAGCTCTATATAAGCAGGCTGGCTGAACCCTTCAGCTCAGTTCTGGCCTGTGAATAAACAAGAGCTGTCTGAAGAATCGCTGTGTCGTCTGATATGTTCACCCACAACTTCACAATAATGATGTGATTTCCCCCAAAATGGTGGCTTAACAACAAGAGATGTCAGAGTACAGATAAAGCTTAGAGCTGTGAGAGAGCCTTATCAGCAGATTTGGGGGAAGGTGTCTTCATGTACCTGCTGTTGTGTCTTCATGTACCTGCAATGGAAACAGACCAGAAAGAGTCCCTGTCCGAACTATACATTTATAGCGGTATCATACCATTTTAAACACTCTCAGAGCTGTGGTTCTCAGAGTGGTTTAAAAATCAATCCCTCTGGGTAGGGAACTCTAAAGATTGTAGCTCTGTGAAGCAAATAGGAGTCCCCTAACAACTCTCGGCTAGGGTTGCCATACGTCCAGGAAAACTAGGACATGTCCTCTTTTGGGGGGGCCAACATACCAATCTGGGAGGATATTTACATTTTTTAAAAAAATCTTTATTGCCTTTTTAAAATTTACAAAACAAGAAAATAAATTAACCCTTACACCCACATATACCGAAAAGAAAACAATACATAAACGAAAATATGAAAAGAAAACAATTAAAAAAGGAAAGGGGGGAAAACTGTCAAATACACAAAGCGAAGATCAGATATGAGCTGGGGTCCTGCCACCGCTTGGGCTGTCAGTGGCTTAGGCTTGGGCTGCTCTGCACACTGCAGCTGCTGCCAGCCAGAGCTGGGGGAAAAGGCATGCACCTCTTTCCCTGGCTTGGGCTGGCAGCGGCTTGGGCTGTCCTCTTTTTTGCTCTTCAAGATATGGCAGCACTACTCTCGGTGCACTTAACAAACTACAGCTTCCAGGATTCTTTGGGGCAAGGGAACCCATTCAAAGTGCAGTGGTGCCCCGCAAGACGAATGCCTCACAAGACGAAAAACCCGCTAGACGAAAGGGTTTTCCGTTTTTCGAGGCGCTTCGCAAGACGAATTTCCCTATGGGCTTGCTTCACAAGACGAAAACGTATTGCGAGTCTTGCGAGTTTTTTCCCTCCCCCCCCTTTTCTAAGCCGCTAATAGCCGCTAAGCCGCTAATAGCGCTAATCCGCTAAGCTGCTAATAGGGATGCTTCGCAAGACGAAAAAACCGCTAGACGAAGAGACTCGCGGAACGGATTCTTTTCGTCTTGCGAGGCACCACTGTGGTATCATACTGCTTTAAATGCATAGTGCAGATGGGGCCAGGCAACCAGTTCTGGTGTCTGAAGAAGGAGGTCCCATTTCTGTTGCTTACTGCTGGGATGTGACAAGTCAAGGCTGTCAGCCCAGAATCTCTTATCTGTTTCTCCCCCCCAGGTGCAGGGTGCACGTGGACCCTCAGGCCTATGTCCCTTGGAGGGACTATCAGACGGTCTCTCTCTCTTTCCAAAAGCAGCAGCATGATCAGTAAGTATGGACAGCCATAGAATCCTAGAACTGCACCATAGCTGTCAACCGTCCCTTATTTGGCGGGAAACTCCCTTATCCCAGCGCCATGTCCCGCTGCTGTCCCTTATTGATGATGTCCCTTAAATTTCCCAGGTTTCAAAGGAAGCAGCTCCTCTCCCTCCCTGCCTGCTGGCCAGGGAGGAGGGAGGCTCCAACTGTGTTGCTTGGCTGCCCAGCCCGCCCCCCTCCGGCCTCCTCTCACCAGCCTCGGCCCCTGGGAACCCCTCCCTGCCGGGACTGAGGAGCCTTGAGAGGAGAGCGAGGGCAACCATAGAGAAAGCAGTTCAGAGAGAGGAGGCGGAGGCATGGGCAGGTGTTCCAAGGGCTAACCACAGAGGGGGAAAGCGGAGGAAGGACCGCAAGCGCTTCTCCCATAGATTTGTAGTGGTAGACTAGCATAGATGGTCTGATCTGCGGGTTTACTTCGGACGCTATTCCCCACCCCCCTTCCTCCCGCCCCGCCTGATGGAACTGAGAGCTGCAGCTGGAGCACGACTGAAAAGATACAGAACTGCAGCAGCATCTTCATAGCTTGGACTTCGTTTTGCGCGAAAAGTGGTTGCTGCTTGTAGTTATTTAATTGCAGTGTTTCATCAGGTGGTGTCTTGAGCAGCAACCTCTGGAAACCAAGGGCTAAAAACCGGCGCTGCTCTCCCAAATTATCTGGTCCCTTTTAACTTCGTATTTCAGCTGGTTGACTAAAATCCCTTATTTTGGCTGCTGGTCCCTTATTTTCAATGGCTGCTGGCCCCTTATTTTCAAATCTGTAAGTTGGCAGCTATAGACTGCACACTGGGGAGGGACCACGTCAGTCATCTAGTCCAACCCCCTGCAATGCAGGGCTCTTTGGCCCAACGTGGGACTCGAACCCGCGACTCTGAGATTAAGAGGTTTGTGCTCTTCCGACTGAGCTATCTCTTCCCTGCCACGTTCCTTTGGTGGACGAACCCGAAATATGATGCATAGCTTAGCTCAGGGGTCAGCAAACTTTTTCAGCAGGGAGCTAGGCCACTGTCCCTCAGACCCTGTGGGGGGCTGGACTATATTTTGAAGGGGGGGAAATGTACAAATTCCTATGCCCCACAAATAACCCAGAGATGCATTTTAAATAAAAGCACACATTCTACTGATGTAAAAACATGCTGATTCCTGCACTGTCTGCGGTCCAGATTTGGAAGGCAATTGGGCTGGATCCGGCCCCGGGACTTAGTTTGCCTACCCATGGCTTATCTCGTCTGTGCTGTACATGTAAAGCACTCTCGTCAGGGCCAGCCCAAGACATTTGGGCACCAGAGGCAAACCACAAAATGGCACATGTACACCTGCCTGGGAGGAATGGGGGAGTGGAGAACTTTACTGGGAACGAGATGAATTAAATCAAGCTTAGGTGATGGTTGACATGGGAATCAAAGGCCATCATGGGGTGAAAAGGGGTGGAAGGGGACCAGCAGTGCCTCCCGTTCATTGAGAGGTCGCTGTGGAAATGGCATTGGTCAGGGGTTGCAAGGAGGCGGCAGAACCAGCATCCCAGCAGGCAGTGCATTCCTTGGAGGCCAGATCTGCTGCCCCTGTGGATCCTGACGCCTGAGGAAGTCACATCACCTTGCCTCACGGGTGGGCCGGCCCAGACTCTTACACCAGTTCAATTCATTCCCTGTAAGAATCTGGGAGCTGTAGTTTCTTTGAGGTGCTGAGAGTTGGCAGGAGACACCTGTTCCCCTGGCAAAACTACAGTTCCCAGAGTGGTTTAACAGTCAATCCCTTTTCCCAGGGGACTCTGGTAACAGGGATCTCCTAACAGCACTTTTAACAACAAACTACAAACTATAATGCCTAGAATTACTTGGGACTCTGAAAGTGAATGAATGAATGAATTTTATTATTACGGTCACAGACCAGTTCAGGCTCACTTACAGTATCAGGAAAATCATAAAACACAACAGGAATACACTGAATTGCAATTGGGTGTATAACAGAAACAATTCAGATATAGCGGCAGTTAAAAATATATATTAAATCTTGATCACTAAAATATAACCTAAAATTGTCATTTGAAACCTTAATCATTTTGGTAGCACAGCTGGTTCCCTAAGTTTTATGGCAGTCGCACAGAATTTGGCCACCCTTAGTGTGATCTCTAGATCCTTGTCCTCTACCAGGAGCTTTAGACATTGAAGTTCAGATCCATTTGGAGATTTTTGTATAAAAGGAATGATAAATACCGAGCATATATCCCCATAGAAACTCTGAAAGTGGTATTAAAGTGTGTTAAACGTATGGTGCGGATGCTGAAAATGTCAAGGATTTAACTTGAGACTAGGCCAAACTTCGGGAAGGCTGAAAGTTCAGCCTGGGTATTTTTGTTTTTTAAGGGGACAGGGCAAAACTGAACGAAAGGTGGTGTATGAAACCAGTTCCCTTATTTTGCCTTTGGGATGCTGGTGGGTGAATTTTGTAGGAGCATGAAAATCATGTCAGCAAGGGCACTTACAGCCTCCATGTTGCCAACAGCTGCCATTTTAATACCCCCGCCCAAGACATACCCCAGAAGGGCAATGCTTTGTGACGTTTGTGTAATTTATTGATCCGTTAGATTTCTTATTCACCCTTTATACACGATCCAGGGTGGGTTACAACAATAAAATATATACTGATAAAACAGATAAAGCATCGTAACCACCAAAAACTATATAAAAAAAGTTCCATTTATAAAGTAATTCTATATATAGCAACAATGTGGACATTTTGAAACAATTCCACATACGAAAACAGGTATAACAAAAAAAAAATAGTTCCACTACAGATGCAGACAAGTGGGATAGCTAAAGAAGAAAGTATTCAATTCATGTTGAAAAGACAATAGAGGTGACTGTCTAATCTCTAAGGGGGTTCCCAAAGGGTAGTTGCCACCACAATAAAGGCCCAGTTCCTGAGAATAAAGACCTCTTCACTGCGTAATGCGGTATGCAGATGTCCCTGAAAGCAGAAATGGTTAAGTTGGAATGATTTCCCCAGAAATCCCTTTAAAAGTGGTTAAGCTAGATTGCCTCAGCTAAGCTGTAACATGAGAGCTTATTTTCCCAGTGACTCACCACTTGCCCCTCGCTTGCGGAACATCTTTGTGCCAGGATGCTAAACCAAGGTGCGTGGATTTAGAGATTTTAATTTAGAGATGTGAAAGCAACAAGCCTGGGGCAGAAGGGATACCTGGGCTCATACCTCCACCTACAGTCCAAAGGGAGACATAACAGACTGAAGGAAGGAGAGGAGAAGGGAAGAAACCCCTACTAATCAAAACCACCAGAGCAGCCTTTACCAACCTAGTACCCTGCAGATGATTGTCAACCAAAACTTCCATCATTCCCAGGCTTAATGGAGATATGAGTCCCATTAAACTCAGCAAGGCTTGTTGTTGTTTAGTCGTTTAGTCGTGTCCGACTCTTCGTGACCCCCTGGACCAGAGCACGCCAGGCACTCCTGTCTTCCACTGCCTCCAACAGTTTGGTCAAACTCATGGTGGTAGCTTCGAGAACACTGTCCAACCATCTTGTCCTCTGTCGTCCCCTTCTCCTTGTGCCCTCCATCTTTCCCAACATCAGGGTCTTTTCCAGGGAGTCTTCTCTTCTCATGAGGTGGCCAAAGTCTTGGAGTCTCAGCTTCAGGATCTGTCCTTCCAGTGAGCACTCAGGGCTGATTTCCGTCAGAATGGATCGGTTTTATTTTTTTGCAGTCCATGGGACTCTCAAGAGTCTCCTCCAGCACCAGAATTCAAAAGCATCAATTCTTCGGCGATCAGCCTTCTTTATGGTCCAGCTCTCACTTCCATACATCACTACTGGGAAAACCATAGCTTTAACTATACGGACCTTTCTTGGCAAGGTGATGTCTCTGCTTTTTAAGATGCTGTCTAGGTTTGTCATTGCTTTTCTCCCAAGAAGCAGGCGTCTTTTAATTTTGTGGCTGCTGTCACCATCTGCAGTGATCATGGAGCCCAAGAAAGTAAAATCTCTCACTGCCTCCATTTCTCAGCAAGGCTTAGTCCTGAGCAAACATCACACTGTCTGGTCCCCCTCAGCTCCTGTGTTGTGTAACATCCTATCCGTTGAAGAACTCGAAAATTTGCCACACCTTTTGTGACGTTGTGGTTGGACCCAATGAAAGTATTGCTTAGCTGTTGATCTGGGGGGCTGGCTGATTGAAATTGGTTGGGGCCAAAGGTGCCCGTGAACAATTCAAATTGAAATGTGTTGCGTTGAATTATGGCATATTTCTACACATCTAGAGCAATAGTTACAAAACCGTCCCCCGCCCATGACTTGAAAATTGCCGAGGGTCTTGGTGGATCACTGAATGGCTTTCCTGGGTGTAGCAATTGTGCTGTGCTGGATGCTCTTGAGTTTTAATTGTATTGTCGCTGCTGCTTTTATTTCTGATTACAGATAGGTAGCCGTGTTGGTCTGCCATAGTCAAAACAAAAAAATTCCTTCCAGTAGCACCTTAAAGACCAACTAAGTCAGTTCTTGGTATGAGCTTTCGTGTGCATGCACACTTCTTCAGATACACTGCTGTGTATCTGAAGAAGTGTGCATGCACACGAAAGCTCATACCAAGAACTGACTTAGTTGGTCTTTAAGGTGCTACTGGAAGGAATTTTTTTATTTCTGAGTAAAGCTTCTGTCATGTACTGAAGTTCTCACCCTGGGCCAGCAGGGGGATACTGTAGATAGTTTTCACTCATGTCCACATATGCAAATAAGGGATTGAAAGTGACGTTCAGTGATTGGATAGTTACAGAAAGTGGTTACTGTTGCGTTGTAGTGGAGCTCTATCTAAGCAGGTTGGCTGAACCCTTCAGTTCAGTTCTGTTTTGGCCTGTGAATAAACAAGAGCTGTTTGAAGAATTGCTGTGTTGTCTGATACGTTCACCCACAACTTAACAACTTCCATACCAGGAGACTGGCCCTTATGAGGCGCTCAGCCGTCATTGTACTGGCCAAACAACTTTTTGGGGGGGGGAGAGGAAAAGGGAAATGTGAACTATTAGGCTTGCTTACTCTTTGCACATAGGTGCAAACTGTTTCTGCAACCTGCTCAAGTGTTTGCATGAAAGGGTGATGGTCAGATTTGGCCCTGCTGCTGTTTTTGGACTACAACTCCCACCATCCCTAGCTAATGGTCAGGGATGATGGGAATTGTAGTCCCAAAACAGCTGGAGGGCCAAGTTTGGCCATCACTGGTGTGTACAGTTCATTTGTCGGGTACAGACAAACTGCACACCTGCTGAACGTTATCTGTGAACCCACCAACTGCCAAGCGCCGTGGCGCCACTTAATAGCCAATTATATATATAAATGACTTAGTAACTGCAGTTGCGCACCGCAGACTTCTGTCACCCCTCAAACCACGTCCAGGGCAGCGCCGTCGACAAGACTGCCCGGAAATCATAAGCGCAACTTTGCGATTGAACCCCTTTGGTCTGCAGCCAAAGAGTGACACCAAAGGGCTGCGGGCTGGAGCGAACCCGCAGGCTAGTTCCGGATTCCGATCGGGGGAACCGAAGGATAACGGCACACCTCGGCCAACGTGGAGAAAGCAAATGGAGAGTCTAACCCCGATTTATATCGAGGATTTCTCCTCAATGCAGAAGCGTCAAAAGAGATCCGGAAGTGAGGGCGGCAGCTTTGGCCCTTTGCAAGTTCCTCTTTAAGGCCGCAAGCGCCTCCTGATGACGTTGATCGCTGCGACTTCCGGGGAGGCCGGAAGTGAGCGTGTGTGTGCGGAGACGGAAGAGCGGGAGGCGTGTGACGTCGCCGCGCCGTCAAGCGAGGAGTTTGTTGCCGCCGCCGCCGCCTCCTTCCCTCGCGTAGCTGCGCAGCGGCCTCCGGGCGAGATGGAGAGCGCCAGCCAGGGTAGGCCAAGGCAGGCCGGGCCGGGGAGAGGGCCGCCTCCGCCGCCTCGTCCCCCTGGGAAGGCCGCGCTGGGGCGGGAGGAGGCCAGGCCCCGGGGCGGGACGCATCCTGCCTCCGGCCCGCTCTCGGCTTCCTCCTGGGCGGCCCCGCCTCGGGCTGAAGGGGGGCGGCGGGTGGGGCGGGGCCTGGCAAGCGAGCGCATCCCTGCGTGTAGAAAGCTAGCCTGTCGGGGACGAGGCTTCTAGGCCATGGAAGTGGACAGAGCCCTGCATGGAGAAAGCTAGCATGTCGAGGGGAAGGTTTCCACACCGTATAAGCGAAGAGATTCCTGCATGTAGAAAGCTAGCCTGTCGGGGATGTGGCTTCTAGGCCATGTAAGTAGGCAGAGCCCTGCATGGAGAAAGCCAGCGTATCAAGGAGACGGATTCTAGGCTGTGTAAGTGGACAGATTCCTGCATGTAGAAAGCTAGCCTGTCGGGGATGTGGCTGCTAGGCCATGTAAGTAGGCAGAGCCCTGCATGGAGAAAGCTTAGTATGTGGAGGGGAAGGTTTCTACACTGTATAAGCGAAGCTTATAGGGCTAGGATTTTAGCCTGTGTTTTAGTAGGCAAAGCCCTGTACTGTACATATGTAGAAAGTATTGGGGCGAAGGCTTCCAAGCTAAGTGAAGGGATTCCTGCATGTAGAAAGCTAGGCTGTCAGGGACGAGGCTTCTAGGCCATGTAAATGGACAGAGCCCTGCATGGAGAAAGCTACTATGTCGAGGGGAAGGTTTCCACACCGTATAAGCAAAGAGATTCCTGCATGTAGATAGGTAACTTATAGGGATAGGATTTTAGCCCGTATGTAAGTAGGCAAAGCTTCTAGGCTATGTGAAGAGATTCCTGCATGTAGAAAGCTAGCCTGTCAGGGATGTGGCTTCTAGGCCATGTTAGTGGACAGAGCCCTGCATGGAGAAAGCTAGTATGTCGAGGGGAAGGTTTCTAGGTTGTGTAAGTGGACAGATTCCTGCATGTAGAAAGCTAGCCTGTCGGGGATGAGGCTTCTGGGCCATGGAAGTGGACAGAGCCCTGCATGAAGACAGCCAGCGTATCGGGGAGACGGTTTCTAGGCTGTGTAAGTGGACAGATTCCTGCATGTAGAAAGCTAGCCTGTCGGGGATATGGCTGCTAGGCCATGTAAGTAGGCAGAGCCCTGTATGTAGAAAGCCAGCGTATCGGGGAGACGGTTTCTAGGCTGTGTAAGTGGACAGATTCCTGCATGTAGAAAGGTGGTATATTGCGAAGAAGGCTTCTAGGCCAGCCTACTCTCTGACATTAGATTTCTATGGGCAGGGGTTTTGAAAACCACTTGAAGGTTTTGTTTTGTTTTGTTTTACAATTATGGAGTGTCTAAATTTTACAAAATGGGAAAAAAATGATTCTCTTTTTTCTTTCCCCCCACCCTTTTATTTGTATTGTGGAACAACGTGAGTTTCAGTGTGCAGGCTGGCAGGCATGTTATGTGGGAGCCTTCTCAGTGGCGGCCCCATGATTATGGGATACCTTTCCTGGTGCGAGCTTTTAAATGGGGATTGAGCATCTGTTTGTTTTTGGGGAGTGGCCTTTGAGAGCACATGCTGGGGTTTCAGCTGGCTGGAGAGTTTGTAAGGTCATAGCTGGTGCTGGTGTTTTTCCTATGCTGATTAGGGTGATTCTTGTAATGAACTATGTATTACTTTTAAGCTGGCAGGGAAGTTGTCTTAAGTAGCAGCTACCCTAAATATACCCCACAGCTTTATTACTACTATTACTATTATTTATTATTTATTGAATAAAAATAAGACCACCTCGAAGTTGAGAACTAGGCCTGGATCTGAATCCAGTGCAGCAGGAATGTTTGCTTTTGAGGTGGGTTGGGTTAGGGTGCGCCACATGGAGAGTGAGTGGGAAGGGGATTATTAAGAAAGGAAGGTGTTTACATGCAAGAGTTGTTTCTGTGTAGGCCCAGCTGAGGGAAGAAGTTGGTGGATCAGAGAGCTTATATAGGTCTCCTCTCCTCTTTTAATCCCTACCACAAGCCTGTGAGGTAGGTCAAGTTAGGAGGGCAACAGCTCGCCCAAGAACACTCAGTGGGGGTCGTGGCGGAGTGGGGATTTGAACCATAGCTGTCAACGTTTCCCTTTTTTTTAAAGGGAAATTCCATTATTCCGAATAGGATTCCTCCCAAGAAAAGGGAAAAGTTGACAGCTATGATTTGAACCTTGGTTGGATGGGCATGATGGTTGAATTTAGGTGGGCAGGGCATATAGATTGCTGAGTGATCATGGGAGTCAGGAAAGTAAAAATGTTAAGCTTTGTCTTTGAATTTGCGCTACCCCTTACGCAGGGAGCCCCAAGGATTTGATCGGGGGGGGGGGCTAGGTGGGGAGGACCTGCGGTGGAATTCCAGGAGGCTGAATGCAGAGCTCGAGAATCTGAGCTACCCACCATCCTTTTAAGTGGGTTAGCTTGAGATCAAAGAGCTATAGCTTTGAGCTTCAGTAGATTCCCTGCTTTCATTTTTCTTGAGCTTTGATGCTTACCAGCAAAGAATGAAAGCATACGGTCTGTGCGATTCTCCTCTGTTTTTCAAGCAGCTGCATTAATTTCTAACGTGCTTATGTAGGCTCTCGACTCCTGTCTGCTGTGAGCAGTAACACACAGTCGTGTGTGTAGTGATGCTTTGTTTGCTAAACCTAGCCTTTTGCCTGCTCCTTTGTGTCTTTGAAAGTGCATCTGCTGTCTTATCTGCAGGGCTTTTGAGGGGTAAAGACAGCAAGAGTACTTCTTTTTATGCTGAAAAGTGGGCAGATTGCAATTTCTAGAGCTGGGATGGGAGCCTGTGACCCTAGACCCAAACTTCTCATCTGCCCCTTGCAGTCTGGAGCGGATCTGGAGGGCCCCAGCTCAGGTGCCCCACCCCTGCCCTAGAGGCTGTCATCGCAATTGCCGAAGAGTAACGTAATTCAGCAGAATTGGAAAAACTCCTGGTGCTTGCCTTCGTGGGAAACGGTTAAGGCTTCGACAGCGAGGTCATATTGCATTAGCTTCATTTATTAATGTGTTGCACTTCCATCCCTCTAAGCAAGCAGCAACGTGATTTATAGCCTTGCAGCAAAACGATGAGGTAAGCTCGGCGTAGTGATAGCAACTTAGCAAGCTTCTCCTCCATGAACTTTGGAAGATAGTGTGGATTTCGGCTTTTTTGCCTTGTCTGTATCACACTTCCTCTACCCTGTCCCAAGCTCATGTTCAGCAAGCAACTAGAGGCCTTTCTGTTTACCCCACCCTTTGGGGCTCGGAGGAGCTCCTCTGCCAGTGACTATCAGCACTGAGGCAGCACGGCCACCAAATCCCTTGGCACACTTCCAGTATAGATTACAAGAAGCAAGGCAACCCATTGTGGTCTTAATAGGCCCACCCCCTTCGTTTTGCAGGGGGAATGAGAATAATAGGAGGATGTGTGCAGTATAGATGCGGTCTTCAGAATGCCAGTACAGTGGTACTTCGGGTTACATACGCTTCAGGTTACAGACTCCGCTAACCCAGAAATATTACCTCGGATTGAGAACAGAAATTGCGCAGCAGCGGCGGGAGGCCCCATTAGCTAAAGTGGTGCTTCAGGTTAAGAACAGTTTCAGGTTAAGAACGGACCTCCGGAATGAATTAAGTACTTAACCCGAGGTACCACTGTACTAGCGTTGGCTCCCTTATCAAGGGTATGGAAGGGGAAGGACAGTAGTTTATGGATCTGCCCTGAGCACAGAAGGTCCCAGGTTCAAATCCTGGCATCTCCAGGCAGGGCTGGCAGAGACCCCTTTCTGAAACTGGAGAGCTGCTGCCAGTCATTGTAGACAATACTAAGGTAGATGGCCTTGATAATAAAAAGGCAAATCCCTATGTATGCTCTGGCAGACCTGGGTTTGTTGCTGGGTTACTGTGCGAGGCAGCATTGAGTTACCTGCTCTCCCTGCAAGGAGAATGACAAGATTGCTAGATTGCCATTTCCGAGCGTGTCAGCTGGAGGGGAAGGGAAGAGGCCAGGTCTCCAGGGACAGCAGACGGCGCACAGTTGTTGTTGTGGATGCAGCTTGTGTGAAGCTGCTTCTCTGGAGCTCTTGAGAATGCAAATATGCTTCTGTGGGTCTCTTGCACAGGACCTGATTTAGAACAGTCTGTTCCTCTTTTCCCTCTTCTCCTTCGCCGTATAGAGGGGCGCCTGCAAGACTAACATGCTCTGCCTTTTAGCTGCTTATCCTTTCCCCCCTGGTTTGCTTCTTGTCCATGACAGATATCAACCTTAACTCTCCCAACAAAGGTCTGTTGTCGGATACTATGACAGATGTGCCTGTGGATAACACGAGTGCTGCCGCCACCGCTGCTCCTCCTGCAAGGGCCTCGGCCTACAATGGGCTCACAGAAGCGGAGGAAGAGGAGCTAAGGGCCGAGCTGGTCAAGGTAAAGGAGGCTGCCTTCACACTCTGCTTTTCTCCATGCTGTGCTCTGTTGCTGTGGTACAAGGGAGCCCAGATAATTCTTTCTCTGTAGCTCTAAAGAGCTCAGACTTAGAAAGCTCACAGAACAGAATTTCTTTTTTTTAAAAATAATTTTTATAAATTTTCATCATAAGAATACATATTACATCACATTTCAGCTTTAACAAATTTTTCACTTTTGGACTTCCTTCAGCCTCTCTGATAATCATCCAAATTAAATTTTTTGATTACACATTTCTTAAATCTGCTATTGCCTTTTAGTATACCCTTTGATACCTGTTTTTCTTTTTTGCAATATTTCTTCAACTTTTACAGAGCTTCTTTAAATGCCACCAACGTTATTTCTCTATCACTTATACCTTCCCAATACTCCACCAACTTTCCCCAGTCCTCGATAAACTTCTGGTCTTGTAGATATCTGATCTTTCCTGTCAATTTGTCAAGTTCTGCATAGTCCATCAGCTTCATTCTCCATTCCTCTAATGTTGGTACTTGTTCTTGTTTCCAATTCTGGGCCAGCACAGAACAGAATTTCTAAAGTGCCTGGTGTAACCTTGTAGTTCCCTCTTTTGTAGACATGTTCCTTCAGAGCAGTTTCCCCTCAAAACTGGGTCTCCAGCTGTTGTTGGACTACAACTCCCATCATCCTTAGCTAGCACCAGTGGTCAGGGATAATGGAAGTTGTAGTCCAACAGCAGCTGGAGACCCAAGTTTGAGTAAACACTGTTTTAGAGTCTTAGATAGTATTGTGGCATTTGAAGCCGCTACTGTGTGAACAGCCTGGGAATTCATCCTGGGAACATTACCTGGGAATTCAAATATCCCTTTAGTACATTTTTGTCTTGCCCTTCCTCTGAGAAGCTGAGGGTGACAGATGTGGTCTCCCCAATGTTTATCCTCAGAACAACTCTGTGAGTTGTTAGGGTGACACACTAGCCCAAGTCAAAACAAAACAAATTCCTTCCAGTAGCACCTTAAAGACCAACTCAGTCAGTTCTTGGTATGAGCTTTCGTGTGCATGCACACTTCTTCAGATACACACGTGTGCATGCACACGAAAGCTCATACCAAGAACTGACTTAGTTGGTCTTTAAGGTGCTACTGGAAGGAATTTGTTTTGTTTTGACTATGGCAGACCAACACGGCTACCTATCTGTACACTAGCCCAAGATTACCCAGTGAGTTTCATGGCTATCTCTCTGGGGATGTAAAACTCTCCCCATTCCAGTTCCAACACTGCACTGTTCTTTGGCAGTAGTTCTTCTCTGTAATACTGGTCTTGCTCATGGTTTTCTAAAACTGGGGCATGGTTTTCTAAAACTGGTTTTCAAACCCTGCTCCTTAGGAATCCTGTGGTTGCTTAGTAAAGAAAGGTGGCTGAATACTTTCCTTTAAAAAAAAAACACCTTTTCTTTCGCACATTCTAGGCGTGCACTTAGCTTCTGTGGGATAGTGTTAAAGCCTAGCATGCAGGGCACTGGCCAGACCTAAGCTGAGATGGTATGTCCTGAAACATGCCCAAAGAACCTTCTGCAACACACACAGTCCTTTGTAGACAAATGACTTCTGGATTTCTTTGAGGACCGGAAGCAAATCATTAATATGTCATGTTCACTGTTCACATATTGCAACACTTCGATATTTTCTCTTTCTCCTGATTGGGTTTCATACCACAAATTGGCCTGCATGTGAAACTTGACTGCAGAAACAGAGAGCTGTGTTCATACAAACACATCTATCAGGAATGCTTAAAGCTGATGTGCTGGGGAAACTCCCTAATCAATTATATTCTTTGTACAAAGGCTGGTATCACTTCTATTCAGTCTACTTTTTTTAAATCAGAAACTGCATGGTCTAAACTCACAAAAGTAAAATCACACGTCCATAATACTTAGGCAGTTAAGGAACAACCAATCTGTAGGAATTGGCCCTGAGTTCTTCACTCGTGTACACAAAGAGTGTTTGCAGAATCAGATCAAGGTCCAGCTAGTACTGTGTTCTGGCAAGAATCCCAGAAACCATCAGCTGTTAGGCGGCCCACTGTGGTCTACTTTCTGGCCATTTCTGCTCCAGAACAGCATTTCCCAAACTTGGGTATACAGCTGTTTTTGGACTACAAGTCCCATCATCCGTAGCTAGCAGGACCAGTCGTCAGGGATGATGGGAATTGTAATTCTAAAACAGCTGGAGACCCAAGTCAGGGAACAGTGCTCTAGATAAATAATCTTCAGTCTTCTGGGGAGCTACCTTTAGCCCGACCTACTTCTTAATTTTGCGAAGTATTTGTATGTTGGTAGCACTACTGCTGCCTCACACGTTACAACAGGCTACAACCCAGTTGTGACCGCAGCCTACTAGTTGGTCCCTTACCTTTCCCGCCCCGATCTGGCCACAGTGATCCATGCGACGGTCACCTCCAGGCTTAACTACTGTAATTTGCTCTACGCGGGACTGCCCTTGAAGCTGTCCCAGAAACTCTAGTAAGTGCAGAATGCTGCAGCGAGGCTCCTCACAGGGTCTCTGCCATGGGAGCATATTCACCCAGTGCTTTTCCAGCTGCACTGGCTCCCGGTGGAGTACAGGGTCAGATTTAAGGTGCTGGTTTTGACCTTCACGGCTTAGGACCCTCGTACCTACAGGATCACCTCTCCCGGTATGCCCCACGGAGGACCTTAAGGTCCATAAATAGCAACAGCCTAGAGGTCCCGGGCCTTAAGGAACTTAGATTAGCTTCAACCGGAGCCAGGGCCTTCTCAACACTGGCTCCGGCCTGGTGGAATGCTCTGTCTCATGAGACCAGGGCCCTGCGGGATCTGATTTCTTTCCGCAGGGCCTGTAAGACAGATTTGTTCTGCCTGGCCTTTGGCTTGGAATCAACTTGATCCCCTCCCCCTCTTTCTTTTTCCTTTCTCCTGTGAAGAGGCTGCATCCTAATGTTTTAATGTTGTATTTTAATCTTGTTTTTTAAATTGTATTTTAATCAACTTGTTTTTATTATTGGTTGTTAGCCGCCCTGAGCCCGGTCTTGGCTGGGGAGGGCGGGGTATAAAAAAAAATTTATTTGTTTATTATTATTAGTTGCAGAACAAAGCTTAAGCTGTTTAGCGCAATAAGCAGTTATGTTGATTAATTCGTTTAAAATGCTTTTTGGTCCATGTCTTGCTTGCCTCTTCTCTTGGAGGCCAGGACGTCACGGCTCACCTTCCATGCTGAACCGTTAAGTACCTGCCCCTGCTACACTCGGGTCTCTAACCCAGATACCTCTCCCATTTTTTTCGCAGGTGGAAGAGGAGATAGGCACCCTGCGCCAGGTATTGGCTGCCAAAGAGAGACACTGCGGGGAGCTGAAGAGAAAGCTGGGCCTGACCCCCTTGGATGGCCTGAAGCAAAACCTCTCAAAGAGCTGGCATGATGTCCAGGTCTCTACCGCGTAGGTGTTGCCTAGGGTGATTTTTCCACTGTAACCTGCAGAATTAGACGTAGTGTTCTATTGGGGCTTGCTCCAACAGGAAAAAGAAGGCCTTCTCCACCTAGCATGAGTCCTGTCTATGAGCTTTTATCCTTTGAGATCCTGAAGCAGTAAATCTTCCTTTACCAAAGCAGTGGGGGACCTCTGGTCCAGGAGACTTAATCCCCAAACCACAGCCACAACCGACAACACACGTGGCAGGGCTGCCAGTGCACAGCCTTAAAGTGCTCCCAGTTGTGTATTGGCAAGGGAGGCTTGCTACCACCGCCGATCAGTAGGGCTGGCCAGCTGGGATTGGCTGCATAGAGGGGTTGGCAAAGAGCCGTGGAGCTCTTTGTAATCTCCTTGCTCCTGCCCAAGAGGCCCTGCTCAGTTCTTCAAAGGACTGACCACCAGCTGATCGGCAGCACTCCAAAGCACCACGCAAGGCTCCTTGCGTGGCCTGCCCAGCGCTCTGAAGCCGCAACAGTTGTTGGAACGTCAGAGCGTCCCCTCACCTGACCCCATGCCCACCTCTCAGATCTGAGCCATGAAGGGTAGGGGAGATAAGGATCTGGCTCCAACAGCCAGAACCACTTCTTCATACTTGCTTTACAGGGAAGGAGACTTGAAGGATGCCTACATGGAGCTCCCATTGCCAGTTACGTCATGTAGAGGGTGCCCGTTAGGCGACTGAGCACCCATCTTGTTTGTGATGGTGGTGGAATCATAGAATTGAAGACTTGGAAGGGACCCTGAGGGTCATCCAGTCCAACCCCCTGCAACGCAGGAATATGCAGCTGTCCCATACGGGGATCGAGCCTGCAACCTTGGCGTTATCAGCACCACACTCTAACCAACTGAGCAATCTAGGCTTGGTGCTTCTTTGGATCACAGTCTGGGCTTCTAATTGCCTTGTTAAGTCAAAACCCTCTGCTTGCCTGAGGAACAGCTGTAGCAGCTTTGCAGTGCACACCCCAATCCATTCATGCCATGCAACACCTTTAATTTAATTTTATAATTCCAAATCACAAGCTCTTCCCAAAGGCATCTGAGGAACTGTATGCATATATCAGAGCTACAAATACGCTTTAGCTCCCCATCCCAGGATGCTGTGAATGTCGCACACTTCTTCATTTTTTCTCTGACAGGAGTGTTGCCAAGACCCATCTCTCAGGCTGGGTCAATATTTCATCACCTGCCTCTTGGCTGTTGGGTTTTCTTCTCCTCTCTTGAAACCATTCTGACCCCAGCTTACAAAAGTGTGATTGACCCCCAGGTTTTTGTTTCTAGTTATATGAAAACCTCTGAGAAACTTGGAGAGTGGAATGAGAAACTGACCCGATCGGACCTGTGAGTTCCTCTCCCGCCTTACAAGCACCAACTCCCTCTTCCTTGCTCTTCTCCTCTGACTCATTCTACCCCTTCACTTTGGTCCCAGAGGAAGCTGGCTGTGTGCTTGGGATGTTGGAGGAGCAACTTCTGGGCCTTTCGCTTATTAACGTCAAGACTCCATTCTTTTGCCCATAAACATTTCTTGTCCCCGTTCAAGATTAAGCTCATCTTGCTGGCTTCCGTGACATTTCCTTGCATAGGGAAAGGAAAATTCCAATCAGTTACCAGGCCACATTGAAACATTGCAGAAGTCCAGCTGGGAATTGGCTACATTAATTTAGCATCACTCCTGTACATGGCAAAAAGGAGGTTTTCCCATTTCAGATTCTGATGCTCACATGCAGACCAAGGACAAAGGAGAGCGGGAAATGTGAAGGCTGAGTGTTAGCAAATGTTGTTTCGTAGCTTTTGGTTTTAGCTTTCGGCTGGAACCATTGGGTGGTAAAAGTTTTACGCAGAGTAGGCTCGTTAAAATTAATGACTAAGTAAGGTGGCGCTGTGCGTTAAACCACAGAGCTTATTGAGCTGGAAGGTCGGCGGTTGAATCCCCGTGATGGGGTGAGCTCCAGTTGCTCGGTCCCATCTCCTGCCAACCTAGCAGTTCAAAAGCACATCAAAGTGCAAGTAGATAAATAGGTACCACTCTGGCGGGAAGGTAAACGGCGTTTCTGTGCGCTGCTCTGGTTCGCCAGAAGCGGCTTAGTTATGCTGGCCACATGACCCGGAAGCTGTACGCCGGCTCCCTCGGCCAAGAAAGCAAGATGAGCGCCGCAACCCCAGAGTCGTCCGCGACTGGACCTAATGGTCAGGGGTCCCTTTACCTTTAAGGTCTATTACTTTCAGTGACTATGCTCTGAATTAAACTTCGTTGAATATCTGTATGTTCCATGGCTACAAAGTGGTGCTGAAAGGGGGAGATCAACAGTGGGAAAGGATGCTCAACTCTTGCCCATTACTTTCCCCCTGCAAACACTTGCGGGCAGCAGAGAAGGGTTCTTCACCCTGGCTCACTGCTTCTTCACTGGGGACCTCTTCTTCTGGAGGCTGCTTTGCAAAGGAGAAATGGTGCCTTGGGTTTCACTATGTGAGGTGGCCACAGAAGGCATCGTTCCTTCATTGGGGGGTGAGAGAGGTGACGGCAGCAGCATCAGCATCTTGCCCTTCCAGGTGCAAGAGGCAGCAAAGGGGGATGGATGTGGCTGTGGGAGACCTTCAAGCTGATAGACCTGCAGTGTTGCTCTGTGCATCTCTGCTCAAAGGTCCCACCGAGTTCAGTGCTGCTCACTGCTGAGGAAGCACGCCTAGAAATGTATTCAGGGTTTAGTTCTAGGCCAGGATGGAGCAACTTTGAACATGGCTGTGCTGCAGCCTCCTGGCTGGCTTGAGATTTGGGCCGAGGCTGCCTGATGTGGTGTTGCTGAGGTGTGGGGGGGAGCTGTGTCCATATGGTCGACTGCGTGCATGCCTGTATATGTAGGTCTGCATGCTGGCACATGACCACCCTTGCCTGAATTAATGGATGAGAATCTCTCCCCTCCCCGTGCCTAGTGCAGAAATCCAAATAAGCTGGTGGAGTTGGGGCAGGACACACTGTCGCTCCTTGGACAGCCCCTTTGAGCGAAAGTCAGGGTAGTAGTGATTCTTTCAGGCTTACTTACTTTACAAGCCTGACAATTCAGCTTAAAGCTGGCAGCCTTGCCCACTAGAACTCTTTTTGACCCAAATTATTTGTCTCGGCTTGTATTTTTCTTTACATTTTGGACTGGACTAGGTAGTTATAGCCAGCCAGCTAACTATTAAACAGGCACTTTCCTCCCCAGTGCAGAAAAAAATTTCAAAAAGCCAAATCTTAATTTTATTTCATTTATACACTGCTTGATTGTAAAACGCCCCCTCCCCGCAAGAAAAAACCTCAAAGCGGTTTCTGAAGACTGGGTGTTAATAGGCTGCTATAGCACTTGTATTTATAGAATCCTGGGCTTAGTGTGACCTTGTTTTAAGACGCTCAATTATGTCTTCACTCTTTATTTTCCCACGTGCTGCAGTGCATCTAACTGCAAATGGTAGCCCAAGCCATAGGCAACAGTGAGACACATTCTCTCTCCCCCCCCCCAAAATCTAGCCTTTCAGATTGATTTTTCCGCAGGGGAGGCATAGAAATAAATGTTTGAAATGGCAGTTTAAAACCTGCCTTCCACCACTCTCTGCACTGCAGCAGCCTTGCAGCCTTTTAAACTTAATTGCACTTTAAAACAAAGCACCTGGCAAATGTTAAGTCGCGTAAAGGTATGTGTGGCAATTTCTTTGAGACGCAGCTGCCTCAACCAAACCATAGTGGGAGAGGGAGAGGCTGGTTAAAGTAGCCTTGGGGTTGCTGGCGTGTCTGCCTTTGCCAAAGGAAGGAAGAAGAACGGTTGCTGTTTTGATGCACCCCCCTGAACACCCAGCGTAAACTCTTGTGCTTGAATCCTGCCTTGCTGGTTCCCAATTGGGGCATCTGGCTGCCCGCTGTGAGGACAGGATTCTGGATTAGGTGAGCCGTGGGCCTGATCCTGCAGGGATGGGCTCTGTTTTAATCTAACAGCAGCAAAGTAGGACTGCTAAGTCTAGGGTGCCTCTGCCCTCCGCAAGCATGAAAAGGAAGGAGCTGTAACATCTGAACATTTTATTTATTTAAGACTGCGTGTCTTCGATGGTTCGCCCCGAGAGCAGGAAGGAATCTGACCTCGAAATAACACAAACTAGGGAGGAATAAATACAAAAGCTTGAAGGAATAGTGATGACTTTGTTACAGCCCTTGTGGTTTGGAGTGCTGTGGAAGAAAGGTTTTGGCCCCTTCTCTAACTTCCGTTGTATTTATAGATATGTTTCGGCCAGCAGCACCCTGGAGGACTGGAATGAGAAATTAACCCAATCAGAAGCGTGAGTGTCTTAACCTTCAGCCTAAAGCACGTTCCCTTATTCCAATAGCATCCTGCAACTAACAGTTCCTTCCCTGCACTAACTGCCTTCCTGCTTGGTCTCCATTCTCTAAACGCTGATTGTTTTGCTGACTAATTAGGGATAGTGGGAGAAGGATGACTTAGACTCTGCTGCTTACTGTGTGGCAGCTTTCTCTATGATCCCATGAACTTATCTGTGATATCCTTGCCACCCTGACATTTGCCCATTGCTCTTTGGCAGTAAACACCTTCGCCTGCTTCTGCGCTTCCTTTGGATAGGCCTCGTTCAGGCTAATGCGCAGTTTAAGCTTGCCGATGATTATTGCTTGTGGACTGCGGTTCTGCGGGAGTGCAAAATGTAATGCAGAATGTAATAGTGGGACCAGAATCCTGAAGTTCTCTTCTTTTAATTAATTTTTCTAAATGCATGAATTCTAGCCCTTAGGGGTGTAAAAAAAAGTTTGAAAGTATGTGGGCAGCATTTCTGAAATTTCAGCAGCCAGAGAACTTCAGTGACTGTACCCCATCCATGAATAGCAAAGCAGAATAAATCATGCAAACGAGGAAAAAGAACCCACAGTATACTGCAAAGGGAGAAATGGTTGCAAAAGGCATAGTTTTGCAAGTCGTAGAATGCATTTTTTCTTGGTGGAGAATTTAGATGGTAAGGGAATGGAGTTTTATTATTTTTTTAAAGGTTTTGTATTCAGTCCGCTCACAGGGCCTTGCAGTGAACCCAACCAAGCACACTAATGCTCCTGTGTGAAGCATTACTGCATATAAATTAAAGCGAGCTTAAGAAAGGTGCATTTTGTAGCCCTTAGATGGGGGTTCTGGAGAACTGTAGATTCCCAATCCTAGTTTCAACAGGAGGGCAGTGCAACAATTTCCTTTGGTTCACCTTATGTCTAGGAAACTTCTGGTTATAGTCCTTATATGATCTTACCATAATCAGCATATTTCTTCTGATGTCCCCAGGAGCCACTTTTTAAGGAAATAAGAGCCAGCTTCCATAATTCCTAACTGCAAGCATGTGTGTCTCTCCCCATTGAGAGCATCTTATCCCCATTGAAATAAGTGGAAATAATAGAAGAACCCTGTGACTCGTGATTGTTTCCCGTTCAATTCAGTGGAGCTGATGAGGGAGGAAGAGTCCCTGTTGACTTGAATTCAGAGAAGCTGAGGCTGGAATGGAATGCATTTCTGCTTGCACACATGTGAGGGGTGGGTGGGTGGGTTACTGGTTTCCAGTCCTGCTGCAGCACTTCATTCATTGAATGCCACTCTGAAGGATCTCCCAGTCCTCTGGAGTGGCTTTATAGGGAGGATAGGACTGCATCAGAAATAAGGAACTGGGAAAGGCCTATTCTGCGAGAAGATCCTTTGGATTTACAGTCATACCTCAGAAGTCAAACACCTTGGGACTCGAATGTTTTGGCTTCCAAACGCCGCAAACCCAGAAGTGAGTGTTCCAGTTTGCAAACATTATTTGGAACCCGAGCGCCCGACGCGGCGTCCGACTGGCTGCAGGAGCTTCCTGCAGCTCATCAGATGCCATGCCTTGGTTTCCGAACATTTTGGAAGTCGAATGGACTTCTGGAACGGATTCTGTTCGACTTCGGAGGTACGACTGTATAGTACTTGGCCTTAGTGACTTGTTTGTGGAGCTTGACCCTTCCTCCCCACTCCCCATTCCCCACAACACTTGTCTGCTTTTGGAGTATTTTATTGTTTAACTCATTGCCTCTCAGTGCTACCTGCCCTTTTTCCCTGTTACAATTTTGGCTGACTAGGGGGAAATTCTGAGAGAGGAACTTGACCTTCATTAAACTGAGATTAAGTGCTACCTGCTTTCTCCCACGAAAGTGTATAGTTACCTTGCTATGCATTGACAAACCCCAGCAGCTACTTTGAGTTAACAGAAAGCCATTTTCTTTGGTGGGGTTTAATCAGAGTTTGTCCTGAGTTTAATCTGAGTGGAAACCCCCTAGCAAAGCAGGAAGTTTTGCAAACTTCAGCTTCCTGAAAACTTCAGCAGGAAGTCAACTTTGGTGGAAAGTTTCCGGAGTTGAATTTTTAAACACCTCTAGTCATGCTATAAGGACGAGGGCGGCGCTGTTGGCTAGACCACTGAGCCTCTTGGGCTTGCCAATCAGAAGGTCGGCAGTTCAAATTCCCGCAATGGGGTGAGCTCCCGTTGCTCAGTCCCTGCTGCTGCCGCCAACCTAGCAGTTTGAAAGCACGCCAAAAGTGCAAGTAGATAAATAGGTGCGCTGCTCTGGTTCGCCAGAAGCGTCTTAGTCATGCTGGCCACATGACCTGGAAAAACTGTCTGCGGACAAACACCAGCTCCCTCGGCCTGTAAAGTGAGATGAGCGCCGCAACCCCAGAGTCATTTGCGACTGGACTTATCTGTCAGGGGTCCTTTACCTTTTACCTTTTTTTAGTCATGCTATGCTAGCCTTCCTTTTCAGGCTTTCGTTAAGTACCAATGCTTCACTGAATTCGGTGACAAATGACTAGAAGTGTGGAGGTGTTCACCAGCCTTCCCCAACCCAGTGCCCTCCAGATGTTTCATACTGTAGCTTCCATCAGCCCCAGCTAGCACAGATCTGAAGCTGAAGAGATCTTTGGTTCAAAATATTTGGAAGGCATTGGCTTGTGGAAGGCTGTGTATTAGGGTAAAGGTAAAGGTAAAGGGACCCCGACCATTAGGTCCAGTCGTGACCGACTCTGGGGTTATGGTGCTCATCTTGCTTAATTGGCTGAGGGAGCCGGCGTACAGCTTCTGGGTCATGTGGCCAGCATGACTAAGCCACTTCTGGCGAACCAGAGCAGCGCACGGAAACACCGTTTACCTTCCCACCAGAGCGGTACCTATTTATCTACTTGCACTTTGATGTGCTTTTGAACTTCTAGGTTGGCAGGAGCAGGGACCGAGGAACGGGAGCTCACCCTGTCGCGGGGATTCGAACCGCCGACCTTCTGATCAGCAAGCCCTAGGCTCTGTGGTTTAACCCACAGTGCATTGCAAGGCAAATATCTCTTCCCTATATTTCTAGGAAACTTCAGCTTCTGCTAAGACAGCTGCGGCTGCAGGGAAGGCACAAAGAAAGACAGGATGGGTTTTTGGGAGGCCTCAGCTGAATAAGCAGTATTATTCCAGAGCGGTATGAGCAAATACACAAGCTTTCTTGTCAGCACAGGAAGCAAAATGTGGCTTCTGGGACGCATAGGCTAGAAGCAGATTTTGTACAGTGCTTAAGGAGCTTCTGTGTTGCATGTCTGAGCCAGACAGAGAGAGAGTGTGTGTTTGAAACCATGCTGGGGCTTAGGGTTAGCGTTAAAAAAACCCTAATGTTTGAGTAATACAGAGACCGGATGCTGCTAGCCTACCCCTTCAGATGATTATACCCCCCGTTTGGGGGGACAATTGGTTAGGAACTTGTTGGACTGTAATCAGGGGGTGCTTTTGGTGTCAGGGTGAATAATAGGTACAGCTACATGACAGCTGGTCTTGCTAAGTCGTCCCCAGCCGACCCTTGCAGTATCTTAACACCTAATGTAGGGCAGGAGAATGCTGAAGAAGACAAATGACATTCACGTGCCCTTTTAAACAACTGAGGAGCAATACCTGGGATAGCTGCAGCCATGTTTAATGAAACTGGCAATACTTTAAACAAAGAAGCAAGTAAAATGGCCTTGGCCCTTGAGGATGCAGCTGTGGCTCACATCTCAGACCCTCTACATAGAAAATCGGGGTGGGTCTAGCCTTCTTGGCAGGTTTGTTTTCAACGGGTGTGTTCCTACTGGAGCACTACTTTTAGCTATTAAGCTTCAAAGTGAGGACCCACCTGTAAATCTAAAGTAGCCCAGGTTACACACAAGAATTGCCAGCCTCAATGAGAACTGGGCACCTTTGGGAAGAAGGCTGCAGTGCAGATTTAATAATTAGATAATAAATAATTTTTCAGAGGAAGGAATCGCAGGCCCGGGTTCACGGGCGAGAACAAGTCTTGCCTCTCCATGGAGCACAGTCTGAGCTTTCTCTCCAGCTTGGCTCTGATACTAGAAGTGATCTTAGCTAGCACACGAGAGCCCGGGGCAGTGAGTTTGAGGATTCACTGTGCAACAGCTTACTTCGTTAGGATATGGAATATACTCACCACCAGCGATGGCTGTTTGTATACAAAAAAATGCTATCCTAATTAATGGCAATGCGAATAGCCTTATCTTGTACGTGGCTGATGAGGGACAAGTCCCACTGAGTTTAGGTTGCTATTGCATGCAGAATTCCAGCTTTAACTATCAGGGGAAGAGTTTAAAAGGTGCTTGGCTGTAATCTGTTCCCTCTGTGCACTGATTTTTTTCTGGGGATGTTAGTGGCTTGCTCAGTAGGGACTGAAATACTGTGTTTAGAACTAAAACATAAAGACTGTGCCATCTGAGTCTTTGGATTGATGGCAGAAAACTGTCCCAGAAATGGGTACTTCAATTCTTTGGAGTGTGTTGCTATTGTCCCTGTTTTAAAATAGCAATGTTAATGGTAACTGATGGGAAACATTTTCCTTACATAGCAGAAGCAAGGCTGATTCTTTTCTGAATTAACTTGTCACTGTTAACTGTTCCTTCTAAATTTCTAATGCTGTCGCCAGCTGAAAGCTTTTTTTGCGGGGGCGATGGGGGCTGCTTTGTAATTTCTGGGTAGATGAGAAATCCTCTTTTTTTAATATGGGCGCAAGGGAAAAGCCGGGGGTTGTAAGGAGAACGAATGGCCCAAATGCAATTTGACCGACTTGCAGTGAGAAAACGCTTCTAGCCCTGTGCAGTGAGATTTTATTTTTTAAAAATCAGCACTGTTAGTAAAGGCATATGTTAAAGAAACAACTTCGCTGCTTCTGTGCAAAAAGGCTTTAAATCCATCATTGCACTGGGAACCAGCTGAACAGCTTTCCAGCCATTCTCACTTATTCATTGAAGTCTTTTAGTTTCAGTAAATGCCTCTGAAGATGTGTGCCAGTGTCACTTACAGCTGCGTATGCCCTGTTTTAACCACAGCTGCATGGTGCTTAGGAATGAAGATGGATGACCCTCAAGTGATGCTTGCGCACAATGAGACCCTGGTCAGAAGTGCCGCTGTCTCCCTTATCCACAAGAGCCCTGTTTGCCAGACACCAGCTGCCTTTTCCCCTAGCGCCGCATCGTCCTTCCTTAATTGCCGTCTTCAGCTGCTAACAAGCCTTGTTTTTCTTGCCTAGCTACAAGAAGACGCAGGAAACTCTCTCGCAGGCAGGGCAGAAGACTTCGGCTGCCCTTTCCAACGTGGGTTCTGTGATCAGCCGGAAGCTTGGAGACATGAGGTAATTTTTGCGCTATATTTGCTTCAAAGGGAAAGGAAGTTGAGTATTTCTCCCAGTGCAACAGTAGCAATCAGTATCTAACAGCCCTGGTATTATTAACTGGTTCCAGTTACAGGGGCGAGAGGTGCCGAATGTTTGACTGCCTGTTTCACTTACATTTTCTCTGAAGCCAAGAATGGCCTTTCCTTGGTGGCCTCTCCTTAAAAAAATAAAATAATAATGCCCTATTGATATCTGATAAAAGCAATGTTCCCCTTAGTTCTGAGGAATTTGCAGTTAGTGTTATTTTAGAAGCAGGTCCCCCACCGCCAGACGCTATAATGTAACATAAACTGATCTTTTAAACAAATTCTTTGATTTCTTTTCTTTTTTGCTTCACTGCTTTTCTGAGATGAAAAACTACAGAGGATTTTTTTGATTTCTATAATGTCCGTTGCCTACACATGTGCTTGTGTAATACTACTACAGTATAAGGAACAAAGTTTAGAACTTGTGTCCAGAACTTAATAACACTTGTTTGGCGTAGATTTCTCTGCTTGTTACACACCTAATGTTTTATAAGCTTGATTATTTAAGTGGTCAGTTGGGGGGACGACCCATTTAACCCATTAGATGGTCTAATCCTGTTTGTTCATGGGTTCAGTGAGAACTTGGGTTGTGGACTTACCCCTCCCCTCTTGGGAGTGCAGCAAGACCAGTACCAAAAACTTCATTGCTGGTTAACTCTTGTTTAGTGTTGTATTTATGTACTTAAGCCTAGAATTTTTGTGTGTGTGTGTGTAATATTGAATTTATTCTCTGTTTGCCAAATTGGTTTAGGCTTTTTTATTTATTTACTGACATGTTCTATATTTTGCATATTTGTATTTCAAAGGCTCTATATTTTGATGTTTGCTGTAAGCCAGTTTGGGCAATCTCATTGTGAAAAAGCGGCCTATAAGTAAACAATCAAAACATCCCCTAAATGTTTAGACTTTCACTAGAGTTCAGCTCTGTTGCAAATTGTCTATGTGCTCCAAACTTTGGTAGCCTGCAATCAGGTGATAGTTGTGTAGGGTTTGTTGAAGGATGCAGTTTCTGGTTTGGAAACTCATTCAGCCTTCATCTTAAACTGAACTGGTGGTAGTCTAAATACAGGGCTAAAAGCTGACTAGAAGCCTAACACTACATTTCCCCATGAAGACACATGAAGTCTTATTTAAATGCTGTATGCCCATTTAATGCACCACTAGCATTAACTTACAACAAGTGAAGTTGCCACTTTAGTTTGGTCAAGAGAATATGGAAGTTATCCAAGGTTCACAGGGTAGGTTCACACTTATTTATGAAATACAGGACAGCAAATGATTCCCCTTCAATCCTTACGCTTTGAGAATTTTTATAAATGCAAGCTGTGTTGTGCTACACTATATTGTATACATCAACTGCTTAATGTGTTAATAGTACTTAACGTAGAATTGAGCCCTTGTATTCACTGCAACATTGATTCTTCTCAGACATTCTCCTTTCCCTCTCTGGCTGGGAATATCTGGGTGGTAAGCGCTTGATATAAACTCTGATCACATAATAGCACTTTCAGGACTATTGCCACCTCTAGTACATTGTGGTTATGTGTGTATTTGTGTGTGTGTTGTTCTTCGAGTTAGCAGATAGCACCGTTTTCTTACCAAAAGCAACATGCTTGCTTAAATGTCCCAGAGAATTATTTCATAAATGCGTTGGTCTTGATAACATTTTCCTGGAACTGATACAGCTTGCAAACAAAACCCATGCCTCCCCCCCCCCAAGGTTATTAAGAACCTAGTTTGCTATTTTAGTTTTGCATGGTCGACTTCCTGAAATTCACAAATTTCAACGTGGCATCTACAGTGTGAATAGCAAAGACATTGATTAGGTCTCTCTCTGTGTGTTTTAAAGAAGCATTTCAATGTTCATGCAGGTTATCAAACCTTTGAACCACAAAGCAGTGGTCCTTAAAAAAGTAACGTATTTGTCATCATGGTACGGAGTCATTGTGGCCAAATCACACAGGATCTGAAAGAAAGTAGGAATAGAACTCGTGGCTAGACTAATGAAGAAAGCAGAGCAATGCTCTGAGCCACTTAGCGTAATGTGATAAATGGAGACTTTGGTAGTTTATCCTCAAAGAGAAAAAACTTTCAATCCACATCATAACAAAGGTGTGGTTGAAACTTAGTTAGGACAGATAATTTGTGGTCTCCTCTTTCCCACACCCTGGTAATGTCTAGTTAAATGTCAATAAAGTACTGCTGCGTGTGATTTTCTCTGCCCCAGATAGCAGCAGTCAAACAAGTGGGAGAGAGAAGCTGCCTCCTTCTGCAAGGTCTCATCCTGATGTCCATAGAGGCTCTTTTCCTAGTCCTTACCGAACCAATTCCCTCAAATGAAAGGCAGACTTGTGCCACGAAGCTTGACTTATGTGATCAGAGACTCAAAGGAGTGAAACTGGTGTTTTGCAGTGAACCTCTTTCCTTTGGGCAGAAGAGGTTTTTTCCTCTCTGTTCAGCCTCATTCATCTCTGCTATGTGCCTTAGAGATGCTGCTCTTTTTATGCTATTTTCTTAAGAAGAAAACTGCATTCCTTTGTTTTGCTGGTGTGCTTTGAAGTGTGTTCATGGATGAAATTTTCCACCTTGGCTGCTCCAAGTAAGGGGAAAGGTAATTGATGAAGGGACAAGGTCTTGGTCAGATCTAAGCAACAACAATCTCCTTGAACCTCGCAGACACCTGCTGGATAAGCCTTCAACCTTGACGCACTGCCTGTATATTTTCTATAGTATCTAATCTGATTTAACTTCCTCAGGGTCCAACTTGGTAAGTTTAGTCACTGAAGTTTCAGTTCTACTGAAATAAATGGAACCAAACTGAGACATAACTTCCTCTGGATCCAACCCATCTTAGCTAGCTAACTGTTGTGAAAAGCCCCAGTAGAGACGCCTCTGCTAATCTTTTTTTTAATGAATGGAATTAACGGCCTTGCAGCATTGGCAAATGGCATGGTTTTCACGATCTCTCTTGAAAACAAGGGGCCACTATCATCAAACTTTTATGTACAATGCAAATTGGGCCAAATCGTACTGGACATTTTGGGATGCGGGATTTCATAACAGCTGTTCTCCCAATATTCATTTGGAACAGAGTCCTTTGGACTCTCAGTCCTCTTAACTCTGACACTGCTGCACTCAATTTCTGGCTACCGGACCTTGACTTGCATTTTCTCCTTGCCGCTCTACAGCTTGTGAGAAATTGGGGGCAGAAAAAAGATGCTTTGAGCATGCTGCCAAATCCCACTCACATGACTTAAGAGAAGCGGTTAAGGATCTAAACCAGGGATCAGCAATCTTTTTCAGCCGTGGGCTGGTCCACCGTCCCTCAGACCTTGTGGGGGGCCGGACTATATATTTTGGGGGGAAATGAACAAATTCCTATGCTCCACAAATAACCCAGAGATGTATTTTAAATAAAAGGACACATTCTACTCATGTAAAAACACACTGATTCCCGGACCATCCACTGGCCGGATTGAGAAGGCGATTGGGCCGCATCCGGTCCCCGGACCTTAGGTTGCCTACCCCTGATCTAAACTCTTCTGTTTCATTAGGGTGTCCTTGAACCTCTTGGTACAATGGTGTCAGCCCCTTCCAAAATCCATACTTAGGCAGTGTGTCTTATTAAAGCCAACTGAAATTTCTCAAAATTGTGCACAAAATCTTAGGGGTTGGGAGAATGAGGGGAAACATGAAGAAATAGTAATAGTAATAACTCTGCATTTTGAAGTCTTGAGGTCTGCATTTAGACACTAATCTGAAGATGCGGATGGACTTGGTTGCCTGTAGGATTCTGGGATGAAGAAGCAAATGCTGGTTCCCGGTCATGAAAGATAGAGCCTGGCTGTTACCAATATCTGTTTCGTGCCTGGCTTGAAAGGAAGTGTAAAGAGAAATATAGCAGCCCTTACATACAGTGGTAGGGACGCGGGTGGCGCTGTGGGTTAAACCACAGAGCCTAGGACTTGCCAATCAGAAGGTCGGCGGTTCGAATCCCCGTGACGGGGTGAGCTCCCGTTGCTCAGTCCCTGCTCCTGCCAACCTAGCAGTTTGAAAGCACATCAAAGTGCAAGTAGATAAATAGGTACCGCTTTGGCGGGAAGGTAAACGGTGTTTCTGTGCGCTGCTCTGGTTCTCCAGAAGTGGCTTAGTCACGCTGGCCACATGACCCAGAAGCTGTACGCCAGCTCCCTCAGCCAATAAAGCAAGATGAACGCCGCAACCCTAGAGTCGGCCACGACTGGACCTAATGGTCAGGGGTCCCTTTACCTTTTACCTTTACATACAGTGGTACCTTGGGTTACGAACTTAATTTGTTCCGGAAGTCCGTTCTTAACCAGAAGCGTTCTTAACCAGAGGTGCGCATTCCCTACAAAGGCCTCCCGCAGCCCCGGAAGCGGATTGTGTTCGTATCCCAGGGCAAAGTTTGCAACCCAGGACCCCTACTTCCAAGTTTGTGGAGTTTGTTACCCGAAGCGTTCATACGCAGGACTGTTGGTAACCCGAGGTATCACTGTATTGGCAAAGCTGGAGATTAATTTTTGGTGGTGTACTAAGTAAAAGTCAATTGAACCCAGATAGTGTGTTATGCATTCGTGGCTGGAGGACATGCAGCCCTCGAAATGCAAAGCCCCTCTCTACAAAGTTGAAAATCATTATCTGGTTGTAGATTTCTACCCTGAAGGGCTAGATACAGAACTCTCCATAGCGTGTTAAAATGAAACCCCTCTCTCTCTAGCCTCTTAGAGAGGTGGAGGTTTTCACTCTCCAGGCAGGATTTACACAGTAGTTCATCGTGGTTGTTTTCCTCCCAGGCACACTTGCGTCTGAGATGCTTCTTCTCTCTTTTCTGGGAGCAACTCCCTGCTGTGTGATCTGTGGGTCTGGTAAAATTGACCCACTGGCCACCTAGTAAATACAGGTGGATTAAAGGAGTCAGGTTTAACCAGTTAGCAGTGCCTCTGGATAAAAAGTTGGCAAGCGTATCTGTTTACCTATGAGGGTTTGCCACATGCTTAATGATGTAATAAACGGCAAGTTAATTTAGCGTGGCTTAATGCTCGCATGGTCAGTGCCCAGTGCCAGGAATATAGCAGGCTGGAGCTTGGAGTGGCAAGTAATCTGCTTTGCATGCATTAGCTACGAGGTTCAATCCTGAGCATCTCCATGTAGGGCTGGGAATGTACCCCACCCGAAATCTTGGAGAGCTGCTGCCAGTCTGTGAAGACAGTGCTGGACTTGGTGTACCAATGGTCTGACTCTGTATAATGGTCTGACTTCCTATGTTCCTAACCTTTCCTGAAATCACTGCTTGCTCTCTTTCTGTTAGTCTTTAGATGGGTTCCTTTGGGATCTCTTAAGTGTTGTGTTGTACTGGTTGGTGTGGGAATTTGCAACTAATCGCCTCTTTCACTGCTTTCCTTTCCTGCTGCCATTGGATTCCTCCAGGGCCCATCCCTTCTCACATTCCTTTAGGTAAGACTCTGTTCAAAAGGGATATCTGCAAGGAATCTGGTTAAACAAGGTTGTTTTCCGAGGCATACACATGAGACTCACTTTCAGTTGAAAGGAAAGGGATTGGGAACCACAAATGGCCACATAACACTCCAGCCCTCCAGAGCCATTTATAGATGCTGCCAGTATCCTTCCAATGAGCTCAGAGCCAAAAGCTTCTGATTTTCCCTCTTTAAAAAAGGAGAGGTTATTGGCTGCTTAATCTCTCACGCATACATGCTCCCAAATGCCTTTTTGGGGTGGTCATGCTAAACGCAAGAACTGGTTTGACACAACAGAAGAGCCTGAACAGCTTTCCTTTGGCTTCGTTCCACAACTTGGCTCAGATGGGGGGCCAGATAAAATGGCTGGGAAGACACTTGAGAACAACAACAACCAGTTGGCCTACAATAGACGGTGCTGGGCAAACCGGACCTTTGCTCCTCCCCAGACAAAGGCAGCTTTTTTACACCTAAGTGTCACAACTGTGCGGGTTCATCACATGCTTTTAGCTGCTCTCCTTTTCCACTGATGGCTTTAGACTGAAGGCAAGTTGCGGTGTTCGGAAACCTAGTGCTGCAAAAGCCATCTGAATGCCTTTGCTGTGTCGACAGCATTGTGTGCTGCCCTGCCTCCCCCCCCCTTTTTTTTAAACAGAGGCCACTCCAGGGCTTGGTTGTGGGCCAGATGCGTCTCTTGGGCAGAGCAAAGTATTAAAAGGCTTTCCCTTGAATTAAAATGAATTGGTGCTTGTGTGGGCGGCTTTGGCTTTTTGACCAGAGGCAGTATTGCTGCAGCTCAACATCCAGCCTGCTCCTGTAATGTGGGATGCTGGACTTTAAGCTCCTCTGGGTGGTGACATGTCCTGTTCATGTTGGAGGGGAACCTGGTGCCTGCAGACCCCACCACCCATCCCTAGCCACTGGTTGCTTTGGATAGGTCTGAATTGGAGTTGCAGACTGGAGGGCTGTGTGTCCGTCACGCTTGCTCTCCAAGGTGCAGCAACACCAGTGGATGCTTTTGAGTCCCCAACCCATTTAAGCCCAGGAGTGCATTTGGGAATCGGAAACCACTGCGGGTGCCACAAAATACCCATTTCGCAGGAGGAAAACTGGCAATGCTCAGAGCCTTTCACTCCCCAAAAGACCCAGGCTAAACCCCTACATGGGACGCGGGTGGCGCTGTGGGTTAAACCACAGAGCCCAGGGCTTGCCAATCAGAAGGTCGGCGGTTCAAATCTCCGTGACGGGGTGAGCTCCCGTTGCTCGGTCCCTGCTCCTGCCGACCTAGCAGTTCGAAAGCACATCAAAGTGCAAGTAGATAAATAGGTACCGCTCCGGCGGGAAGGTAAACGGTGTTTCCGTGCACTGCTCTGGTTTGCCAGAAGCGGCTTAGTCATGCTGGCCACATGACCTGGAAGCTGTACGCCGGCTCCCTTGGCCAGTAAAGCGAGATGAGTGCTGCAACCCCAGAATCATCCGCAACTGGACCTAACGGTCAGGGGTCCCTTTACCTTTAAACCCCTACATAGCCCAAAAAGCAGACCATCCTCCAGGAAGCAAAGAACCCCCCCTCCAGACCCCTCCCAGGATGCTTTAGTGCCCAAAGGTACTATATTGGGGGACCCCAGTTTTAGATACTCCTCTTCCTAGGCTGATTTGAATCAAGATCAGCAGTGGCGTTTTGTATCTATTTACTAGTCGACAGACAGCCTGGCTGTTTGGGCAGAACAGTAGGTTCCTTTGCTTTTAGTTATAAACCTCTGGCACACTTTGGAGGGGGCGTCTTTCATGGGTGGGGGGTTTCAGAACCTTGGAGAGCCTGCTTGTAAAAGGTTGCATTTTCAGCTGTGGTGGCCTGTCGAGGAAGGAACAGAGGAGCTATGCAATTTGTGCCCCCGAAACTCAGTTCTCCACAAAGGAAGTCTCCCAAAATGCTTTGCGGTTTTGTCATGGCGCTGTGTGGATGGGGGCAACCGGGTGTGGCGGCTTCCAGGGTTTTAACTGCTTCTAATATGTTCCTCCTTTCCCCTTAATGCTTCCGAGTAGCAGCTACTCCATTCGTCACTCGATAAGTATGCCAGCTATGAGGTAAAGTAGCAAAAGCCCCGTCTCTTTTGCAAGTCCCATATTTGCCTAAGGGTGACTCTGTCTCTTCTAAATGTATGGGGTGATGTGGTGATGGGGAGGCACAGCAGTGTGACCCCTCAGAGGGAATTGTGTATTGTGAATCGTGTATTGTGAATTGTTAATAATTTGGATATTTATGTCCTGCCTGTCAACAAGGTTTTCACGGCGGCTAACAAACATGCAGTTACAAACATTGCAAAATATAAAATACAGGGTAAAAGTGCAAATCCATAAAAATGTGAGCGGCTGCAAATCCTGTGGCACAGAGACAAAAAATGACAGCAAGAAAACGAAGGTATCTGACTGGTGCTTAAAATACATTGAAGAAAGTGCGAGGCAAGGTGCTCTGGGGAGGGTGTCGTGAAGTCCTGGCATCACCACCGAAAAGCTCCTCTCCTCTCCCCCCCCCCCCATCCCCAAACAGCCACTTGCCACCCTCAGGACCCAGTTAGATTGCTTTGCTTTTAAAATATTTCATTCTGTCTTGCCTGCTGCAAAAGAACAGTGGGCTGGCCGGTCAGTGGATATTAATAGGAATGAATCTTCAGTCTATAGATATTAACTAAGGTGGTTCCCCAAATCAGCTTTATGTAGACAATGCTTTTAAAAAATCAACCCACAAATGTGGTTCTGTGCGATGGATCACTTTCAACTGGTGGGCCTGGCAAACTACTTTTTCAGAATCAATCACTGTCCACTCGAAACAAAATAAAAATATTCCTTCCAGTACTACCTTAGAGACCAACTAAGTTTGTTATTGGTGTGAGCTTTTGTGTGCATGCACACTTCTTCAGATACACTGAAACAGAAGTCGCCAGAGCTGAATGAGTGCTAACATCAAGGCTGATGAAACTACTTTTAAGCTCCTGTGTTTGATGGCTGGTTCACATTGTATTATACAGTTCTAGTTTTTTTGAAATGGCCATTGCAAAGCTTTCTTATGGCTCAAGGACACATCTACGGGGACATCTTCTCAACCATGACTAAGTCTATTTCAATAGCTGGTGCCTCGGCCTGCTTTGAAAGTAGGATAGGCTGAGAGATCATGACTTGCCCGTGGGCTTTGCGGCCAGGGGATTTGAAGCAAGGTATCTCGGGCCCATAGCCATGTGGCATAATGGTCAGATTGTTAGACTGGGAGAGCAGGGTTTGAATCTCCACTCAGCCATGAAGCTCACTGGGTGACCTTGGACCAGTCATTGTCTCTTAGCCTAACCTACCTCACAGGGTTGTCATGAGGATGGAATGAAATGTGGAGAACCATGTACACCACCTTGAGATCCTTGGAAGAGAGAGGTGGTATATAAATGTAATAAACAAATATAGATAGATAGATAGATAGATAGATATCTTTATTGTCATTGCCCCCTCTCGGGGACAACGAAAATTACTTGGCTGCTCCATCCACCCAGGTAGGGCACTCCACACAAAATCAGAACAACTATAAAAACACTAATTAAAACAATACAGTATAATACAGCAAGGAAGATTAGATGACTTTCAAAGTCCAGGTTTCCCATTCAGGGCCGAGATCGCTCTGGAGAAGAAGCTGTTCTTGAGACGGCTCGTTCTTGTCTTCATCGTCCTGTATCTCCGTCCCGACGGCAGGAGCTCGAAGAGACAGTGACCAGGATGTGATGGATCTTTTATTATGTCCAGTGCCTTCCTATGGCACCTTGTGGCATAAATCTGCTCTAAGGTGGAGAGTGGGCAGCCAACAATGCTCTCTGCTGCCTTCACAACTCTGCACAACCCCATCCTGTCCTGGGTAGTACAGCTTCCGTACCACACACATAAGCCATAAGTGAGCACGCTCTCAATGGCACAGTGATAGAAGGCAAGCAGCAGTTTCTATCAGTTACACCATCTCAGCCTACTTTGGGAACTTGACTTTTTAGTTATGAAAGTTTGGCAACTTATCTTGGTAAGCTGTCCTCCAAACCGAGCTATCTGAAGACGACTGGAGGCAATTGAGATACTTTTGAACTAATTCCACTGAATTTTTTTTGTGTGTTCCCGGGTCTCTTGATATTTGATTTTTCTCTTTTTCATTTTGGGGAGGAGGGGACGTTGTGTAGGTGTGTGTGTGTGTGTGTGCGCGCTACTTTAGGATGTTCTCTGGTTGGAACCCCTAATTCAAAGCTGCCAAGTAGTTTTTTATACTGACTTCCTCTGCAGTTGGGTGCAGAAATCATCTCTGAAACAGGTTGGTGAATGTTGGTAGCAGAACCAGGAATTTACAGCAGCTGTGGTTGAGCCAAACTTTTCAGGGGCCATGAGTGCTTTGGGGGGGTCCGTAGATGTTTCTCCACCAGCAAAGCTAGCTGCCTGCCTCAAAACGGAATTCAATTTTCTAATATGCCTGTGCAGTTTTATTTTCTCACTTGCTTCTTCCTCTTTTTCCTTTAAGAAATTCTGCAACCTTCAAGTCTTTTGAAGACCGCGTTGGAACCATAAAGGTAATTTCCCTCCCATGACACAGTACGAAGCCACGGTGTTTTTAGGATCGACACGTTTCTGCTAGACAAGCAAGATGTCCACTGTCATAACTGGCTGGGTGTGTGCCACGGGAGAGGTTGCATATTGCAAAACCAGGGAGAGAGACACATGAGTGAATGAAAAGCCTCCTTGGATGAGAAAGGGGGTGTAGGTGGGGGCAGCCGCCTCTGCCATTAAGAACCTGTCCTCCTGTCCGCTGAGTCCCATCCTGTTTTTATATTGCTTGGTCACACTCTAGAGTGAGGGAACTGGGAACTAGCTTCTGTACAAAGGTTTGTGCACAGGAAAGATAGAATGTGGGGAGGGCAAGGGTTCAAATGACGCTTGAAGTGAAGGACATGAGGCAGGAGTTGGTAATGCAGGTGAGCTGTTCATAAGCAAGCTGCCAGCTAGCTCTGCTGAGGCTTTTTTTATTAGCACAATATGCAAAACCAGTCAGATACATTTTGGACTGTGACCTTTACACATCTTCCAATCCCGAGATTGAGGGGTGGTACAAAGTTATTTTGGCACCTGTTTCCACCGCGTCATTTTCCCCTTGAACAATGTACAGTGGTACCTCGGGTTACAGACGCTTCAGGTTGCATACGCTTCAGGTTACAGACTCTGCTAAGCCAGAATAGTACCTCGGGTTAAGAACTTTGTTTCAGGATGAGAACAGAAATCGTGCTTCGGCGACGCAGCAGCAGCAGGAGGTCCCATTAGCTAAAGTGGTGCTTCAGGTTAAGAACAGTTTCAGGCTAAGAACAGACCTCCAGAATGAATTAAGTACTTAATCCGAGGTACCACTGTATAACAAAGGGGACAAAGGTCACAGACAGGGCATGGCAGACCACTAAGAGAGCAAAGGTTAGATAGAGGGCATGATGGCTTGTCTGTGGGTGGAAGTGTGCTCCACACCCAACGGTCCTTCCTTCAGACGCTGGGTGGAATTCAACGCGCTATTACAAATGTTCCGATCATGCAAGCAGTTCCGCTTGCCAGCTGCAATGGTCCTCCCTCTCCTCTCCCCGTGCTGTGTTCTGGGGGCACGTTGTTGTTGTTGTTTAGTCGTTTAGTCGTGTCCGACTCTTCGTGACCCCATGGACCAGAGCATGCCAGGCACTTCTGTCTTCCACTGCCTCCCGCAGTTTGGTCAGACTCATGTTTGTAGCTTCGAAGACACTATCCAACCATCTCGTCCTCTGTCGTCCCCTTCTCCCTGTGCCCTCCATCTTTCCCAACATCAGGGTCTTTTCCAGGGAGTCTTCTCTTCTCATGAGGTGGCACACCTCACCCCAATCCAGTTTCGGGGGAAGCAGAAGGGAGGGGAAGCTCCCTTGCGCAACTGGAAGTTGTTGCACAGAACCTCTGCAGTCCTGCCCACTGCTTCCTGCTCTCACCTGTTCCCATTCCTTCCTTTTCGTCCAGTCCAAAGTTGTGGGCGGCAAAGACAACGGCACCGATGAGCTCCACTCCCCATCAGCATCTGGCGACAAGCCCTCCCAAGACAACGCGCCTTTCTAAGTCTACATCCATGGTGCATGACTGCCAGAGCCTCGCCCCTTGTTCTTCCCAACATGCAAGACGAAAGGAAAAGGTTCCTGGGCCGCAGGTCCCACTCTGACGAGAGAGATCCATACATCATATATGTAGACGTTCTTTTGCTGCTGGATTCTTCAGGTCCAATAAAGTGAACACACAGTGTTTTGTACACTTATATATTTTACACTAAAAAGGTTTCTAGATGGAACACATTGCTGTGCTGCCTTTTTTGGAAGACGCCAGCAATGAGGATTCTGCAACCCTGGCCCAAAACACCCCCTTTATTTTTTGGCACCAGAGTCCTGCACTCTTTCCTCCCACCCCGACCCCCTCTAATGTGCGGGCAAAAAAATTCTGTATGTCATGTAGAAAGAATAGTTCTCAGATGCCGCTAGCTGCACAGGGAGCTTCTCTCGATTACTGCTCCATCTTCTCCTCTGCATATAGCTAAACAGCTTCCTGCTATCGTGGCTTTCTCTGCGATTGGAAGCACCAGGAAAGCTTTGGAAGCCTGCAGTTTCCACTTAAGATACATAACCAGGTTTGGGGGGGGGGGTTTCTTCCGGGAAGCAGGGGAGGGGGGTGATAGAAGATATTTAGAGCCTCTATTTAGCGACTGCCTAGCTTTGCTACACTGATTCTCTAGCTTTAATGAATCTCAGAACCTTTATTTTTTTGGAATGCAGTGGACTTCAGAACATACCAGCTTTTAGCATCGACATTTAGGGGCAATCTACCTTTGAATGCGGAAGCTGAAACACAAGCCTTACATCACCACCTGCTTTACTGGTTTATAACCTTTTTTATATCTCAAAAGCGCAAAGAATTCTTTTTTGAGGGGGGGAGGGAAGGGGTTAAGCACTGGAGTTCTGCATCCTACCATAGTAATCGCATGCGGATGTGCTGGTCTTGTGTTCATTTCATCGGTGCGTGACGGTGCACATGCCTGCTTTTGCTCTCTCTCTCTCTTCTGAGTGTGTGGAACTTGCTTCTCTGCCTCTGGGTTTATGCCTCTGTTTTCTTAGTCCACCCATTTAATCAGATTAAGGAAGGACATGTTGATCGCAGCACAAGAGAGCTATCCTGGAGGGCTCCTTCTCTCTCTCTCTCGGTTTGGTTCTCCTACCAGGAACCTCCTTAAAATACTTTGTACACTTTATGTGATGACAAAGAGCTCCACCTCTGATCTCCTTTTGTTTGCAGCACTTGCCACCGATTCCTGGCTCTGTTTTCACTCAATGCTAGGAGCTCTAGTATGTGGTGTGTCTGCTCCTCCTTCCAAAAAAGGCTGCAACCTTCCACTGTCCTGACCCCTTAGTTCTAAGGCAGAGGTGCCTCTTAAATTATCCAAACCTTTCTGTGCCTTAGAGGCTCAGTGGGACTTCAGCAGTGCCCTAAGTACATATCAATAAAGCTGTTTTGCTTCAAGGCCTTGGTGCCCCCAGAAGGCTTCAAGCTCTTATCTGACCCCTCCTGCCCAGCTGCCCCCCGAGAAGCAAGTTTCAACACTTAACGTGCTGATTGTAGAACTCTCCCTGTGTCCTGTGTTGCCTGTGGATGGTGACCACGCCGTGTTGACCTGGCACAACGGATGAGAGAATCTGCAGGGTGTGGGGGTATCATTTGCTGGAATTCGTTCAAGGGTAAAGTAGGCACCCGTGTTGGGTGGGGAAAGCGGTGCCACTGGGACCGGGGAGCTGTTAGAACACAGACTGAACTGTTTCTCCTGTACAGGTGACTACGGGGGGGAACTTTGTCAATAAAATATTCTTTTTTGAAAAGCAAAACGGCTGTCTTCATCTTTGGGCTTGTGTACCAGGTGCGAAACTGCCTAAGCGCCCTGTGGTTTTGACCTTGGCTTTAGGGTGACCCTCCTTGCATTACAGAAATGGGAGTTCAGACATTTCTAAATGGATGACACAGTAGGTTGCTCCTGATGTGATTGCCCTTGTTCACTGCAACTTATTTGTGCCAGCGGTGCTGAACTGAACTGATGGCAGCCCAGGGTGAGGGAGCCTTTGTCTGCAGCGGATGAAATATGAAGGCGGCCAGGGGTTGGCTGATGAGTGGAGGTGGGCTAGAGGAGAGTTGTCCGACAATGAAGGGGTGATTCAGATGGTTTGGGAAAAGCTTTGGAAAGTGAGCGGGGGGAGGCAGGGAGAGGAAGTGGTTTCACAAGGCTCTGTGGCCATATACAATGTCAGGGGTCAGCAAGGCTTACCTTGCCTGGGCCGGTTTACTGCCGCGGAGCCCCCTCCGCGGGCCAGATCGCAGGTGCGCATGAGTGCACGTGACCGCAATTTTCGGTGTCTGTGCAGACGCGATTTCTGGCGACTGCATCTGCGCAGATGCGATTTCCTGCGCATGCACAGGCGCAATTTCTGGCACCGTGGAAACGAGTCCCCGTGCCGCACTGTGCTGGTTTAGCACAGTGCGTGGGGACTCGCCAAGTGGGTGGCTTGGTTCAGGGGTGGCTTGGGGGCCAGTAAAATGACCCCCGTGGGCCACAGGTTCCCAGTCCCTGTACAACGCTGTTGGGAACCAGCGGGGAGATGAGGACACAAGCATCTTCTCTAAGGGAAAAACAGTCAAATCTCTTAGTCTTTAAACAGTATTAGCTAGAGGCCACTTACACACATTTGACCATTTCATGTTGGACGATCAGAACAATCCTGTAGCAATGAGAAACGACCACCATATTTACACCTGATGTTTGCACAGAAGGCCTGTTGCAAACCACCTGTCCCTTCTGCATTTTATAGCTTTCTGACTCACCTGTGTATACTGCCTCTCCTATTTATCCTGCTGCCCCCCCCCACTTCAAAGATGAAGATATTTGTGTAATACAATCCGCCAACTGAGGATAACTCTTTATGCATTGAATTTCTATACCATGCTTCACCCAAAGATCACAGGCTGGTTTACAATATAAAAACACAAAAAAATGCATACCATAATACAAGATCTAAACCTGCCCCCACTCGTACAGTTTAAAAGGCCATAGATTTTTTAATTAGCCAAGTGTCTGGGAGAAGAGGAATGTTTTTGTCTGGTGTCTAAAGATACGTAACAAAGGTGCCAGGCATACAAATTAGCAACTGCAGATAAGGACCGTTCTCTTGTTGCCACCCACTGGACCTCTCGTGGAGGCGGCACATGAAGAAGGGCTTTGGATGATAACCCAGGGTCTGGGTCGGTTCATATGGGGAGAGGCAGTCCTTGAGGTATTGTCCTGAGCTGTTTAAGGTTGGCGACCCTGTGGGTTAAACCACAGAGCCCAGGACTTGCCAATCAGAAGGTTGGTGGTTCAAATCCCCGCGACAGGGTGAGCTCCCGTTGCTCGGTCCCTGCTCCTGCCAACCTAGCAGTTCGAAAGCACAAAAGTGCAAGTAGATAAATAGGTACCGCTCCGGCGGGAAGGTATACGGCGTTTCCGTGCACTGCTCTGGTTCGCCAGAAGCGGCTTAGTCATGCTGGCCACATGACCCGGAAGCTGTACGCCGGCTCCCTCAGCCAGTAAGGCGAGAGGAGTGTTGCAACCCCAGAGTCGGCCACAACTGGACCTAATTGTCAGGGGTCCCTTTACCCTTTAGGTCAATGCCAACACTTTGAATTGGGCCCTGAAACTTAATTGCTAGCCAGTGCAGTTGGGCCAGCATAGGTGTAATATGCTCAAAAGAAGAAGAAGAAATATGCTCAAACCATCTTGCCCCGGTGAGCAACCTGGCTGCTGAATTCTGCACTGGCTGAAACTTCTGAACCGTCTGCAGAGGCAGCCTTAAGTTTAACTTGTTGCTGTAATCCGTCCTAGTGGTCCACAGAACATAGACAAACTATGGTTAGTTTTAACAAGCAAGCATCATAAACAACAGTTTGAAGTTTGCTCAGGCAAACCATAGCTAAAACTAGCAACTTTTCTCCCATACCATAACATTCTGTGCTTAGCTGAAAATACGGGAAGCAGGTCCAATGTATCTTGTAGTGAGGTTCAAGGAGGAGGGGATGTTAACCCATGATCTCTCCTGAAGTGCTAAAACTATGGACTGCCTACTTGGCACGAAACCAGTCTGTTACAAATACAATGAATTGGATGCCAGAGTATTTAAAGGGCACAAGAATCACTGTTGCGTTTGGGTTCTGCTTGAGGGGTTTCTCACGGGTATCTTACTGGCCACTGTGAGAATAGGATGGTACCCGAGGTGGTCCTTGAGCCTGATCCACCAGGGCTTTTACATTCTTAGCTGTTTCGAAACATTTGCATTTGCAGAAAGGAAAGCAGACAGCGAAAGCTAATTTTGCAATTAGCCTTTTTAACAGCAGAGGCTTTTGAGGTTTAATCCCTGGCATGTTGGGTACAGATTGTTAGAACTTGTCCAGTAAAAGCACCTGTTCACAGCAGCTGGAGAATGGTTAAGTGCCTTGTTGATACTGCAGTGTGGATTTCCCTCAGATGAGAAAATTTCCTTTGGAAATGTGTGTATTAGCATTATGATACAGACAAGAGATCAGTTTGGAATTCTCTTTCTGCACAGTGAACCAGGACTTGCTGAGATGAGTCACCTGGACAACAAAGAGAAAACCGCAAAAAGGTTTGCGTCCTCCGGTGCTCAAGGGAAAATGCAATGCAGAATGCAAGACAATTAAAAACAACTTGAAACGTGTGAAGCAGTCTGACTGGCTTCCTTGGCTCCTGAGATACTGTCACAAGCAGACACTTCAAGTAGCTGCTGTCTTAAGCTTGGGAAGGATTTTGCCTGTAAATTTAGGCACTGACCTTGAGTTCACTCCGTATATTAGAATTCTGGGTCCCACAGCAAAGCTAACTTGCCACACTGATCCAGGGTGCATAAAAGAAAACATGCAAGGTTTACTGAATTAAACAGGACTCACATGGTTGGGGCTGCACTGTTAGATGACTTTAAACGTGGTTGGACAAACTGATGGAGACTTGGTCTAGTTGTGTCATCATCACCATCATTTTTAATTTGTATATCGTCTTTCTATCTTACAATACTCAAGGCAGTTTACAAGCTGAAGAAACAAAAAATGCACATCTTATAAAAATCTAATTCAATACAAAAATGTGATGATAAAACAAAACTTTAAAATAAGCAACCTACATCAAAAAAGTAACATTCAACAATCATTAGGATAGTATCAAATAATAATATCAACATAAAAAAGTTAAACAGAAATCCACTCAGCAGTTACAATAAATAATTTCTAAACTATAATCAATAAAACAATGGCAAGCCACAGTAATAATAAATTTATTTATTTATTTATTTATTTATTTATTTATTTATTTATTTATTTATTTATTTATACATACCCTGCCCTCCCCAGCCAAGACTGGACTCAGAGCAGCTAACACCAGATATAAAACAATTGATTGAAATACAACTTAAAAAACAACATTAAAATACAACATTAAAATGCAGCTTCATTTCAGCAGAAACTCAAAAACTTTTTTGGGGATGAAAACATCAAGTCTTCACCAAGGCTAGCTATCCAGACTGGTCCTACGTGGGTCAGAAAAAAGCCAGGGAAGTCCCCAAATAGGAGTTCCTATTTCACAGAAGGAAAAAGGAAAAAGAAAGAGGGGGAGGGGATCAAGTTAATTCCACGCCAAAGGCCAGGCGGAACAACTCTGTCTTACAGGCCCTGCGGAAAGAAATCAGATCCTGCAGGGCCCTGGTCTCATGAGGCAGAGCGTTCCAGCGTGGTGTAGTGGTTAAGAGCGGCAGTCTCGTAATCTGGGGAACCGGGTTAGCTTCCCTGCTCCTCCACATGCAGCTGCTGGGTGACCTTGGGCTAGTCACACTTCTCTGAAGTCTCTCAGCCCCACTCACCTCACATAGTGTTTGTTGTGGGGGAGGAAGGGAGAGGAGAATGTTGACCGCTTTGAGACTCCTTCAGGTAGTGATAGAGCGGGATATCAAATCCAAACTCCTCTTCTTCTTCTCTTCCACCAGGTTGGGGCCAGTGTTGAAAAGGCCCTGGCTTTGGTTGAGGATAATCTGACTTCCTTCCATTCAAAACTCATTTTTACAAATGAGAACAAATCTGAGGCATACCGTAATTGTCTTAAGGGCCGAGGGTAATGAAAGCAGTTTGAATGGTTAAGGTATCTGTCTCAAGTATGTTTTAGAATAGAATAGAATTTATTATTTATACCCCGCCCATCTGGCTGGGTTTCCCCAGCCACTCTGGGCAGCTTCCAACAGAGTATTAAAATACAGTGGTCTGTTAAACATTAAAAGCTTCCCTAAAGAGGGCTGCCTTCCGATGTCTTCTAAAAGTCTGGTTTAAGTCTGCTTCTAAAAGTCTGGTTGTTTTAGACAAGGAAAGTATATGGCCACAAATATTTCTTACAGATGTTCTACCTTGTGGCTTATTTGGAGTTGATGCCTTGGGCTCCATTGGGAGAAAGGGTGAGATATAATTTTAATACATAAAATAATAAATAATGTGGTGCCCTTCAGATGTTGCTGGACTCTGATTGCATTGGGCCTCAGCCAGCATAGCCAATGGCTCAAGGATGCTCACAGCTGTCACTCAAGAGCAGCTCGAGGCTGCCATGCTGACTACATCCGATGTGCAGAGACAGCATAGATCTGTGGACACATAAAAGGCAGCCAACCTCCTCATGCCCTGTTTGTAATTGCCTGGGTCCCTCTGCACGACTGCATTTGGAGATGGCGTGCCCGACGAGACAAGGCTTTGATCTCTTCCAGCAGGACTGTTTCATATGATAAAGTAGCTCAGCAAGAGATGCTCTCATTAAGCAATGGGTGGGAGGGAAGGAGACACGCAGCCCGGAGAGGTGTCATCCTTGTGGCTTTTTGTGCGGCAGAGATTTTGCTTTCCAGAACATCCTGTCGCCTCTTCTTTACTAGATAAGATCCCAATTCCTGGACATCTTGGGAGGAGCATAATTAGCCCCAAACAAATCTGCAACTAATTCTGATTTTAGAGTTTGAAAGAGGTGCATGGACCATGACTCCGACAGCTGCGGCGCATGGCTGCAGCTGCCTGCATGAAAAGTTGGCCCTAGGGCGAAGGAATGTCAGTGGTGCCCCTTAAATCTCAAGTTCTTCTTGCAATGCTCTTACGATATTTTTGAAGGCTAATGACATCAGAACCTGAACTGCTAATTGAAAAAAATTTGGGAGCTTCCAAAAAAAGGCCAAACTAATTTGCTGTCATAACAAAACTGATTGGCCTTATGTTCATAAGAGAAAGCAGTACTTTAAAAAAAAGAAGTCCAGGAGAGATCAGAAAGAGAAAAGCTCCTAGCCCCCATAACGTTATAATTCAGGGACATCCAGGGTCGGATTTAGATGAAGAGAGACCCTAGGCTACTGCACCTGTGAGGCCCCGCCCCAATCCCCCACCTCATGACTAGAAGAAAATGGAAATGTTATAAACAAAATTTAGTGAAGCCAAGGATGACAATGGGTATTTAAAATTCTGCAATTCACAATTTCTCCTTTAAAGGACATCAGAAAACTTCATCAAAATTGGTTTGTCTAAGTTTGTCACTTTCAATGTGCAGAATGCTCAGTGTACACAACCTCTCTTGAGACATTGTGGCCCTTAAATCATTTTTAATTCTTTTGAGTCTTGAAAAACTCCTCTATCCCCAGCAGTTTGTGACCATAAAGCTAAGAAATAGCTGCAAGATTGCTTCCACATTAGGAAAGGCCACCTGAATTTTTTCCTTGTATGTTGTTGTTGTTTAGTTGTTTAGTCGTGTCCGCCTCTTCGTGACCCCCTGGACCAGAGCACGCCAGGCACTCCTGTCTTCCACTGCCTCCCGCAGTTTGGTCAAACTCATGCTGGTAGCTTTGAGAACACTGTCCAACCATCTTGCCTTCTGTCGTCCCCTTCTCCTTGTGCCCTCCAACTTTCCCAACATCAGGGTCTTTTCCAGGGAGTCTTCTCTTCTCATGAGGTGGCCAACGTATTGGAGCCTCAGCTTCAGGATCTGTCCTTCCAGTGAGCACTCAGGGCTGATTTCCTTCAGAATGGATACGTTTGATCTTCTTGCAGTCCATGGGACTCTCAAGAGTCTCCTCCAACACCAGAATTCAAAAGCATCAATTCTTCGGTGATCAGCCTTCTTTATGGTCCAGCTCTCACTTCCATACATCACTACTGGGAAAACCATAGCTTTAACTATACAGACCTTTGTTGGTAAGGTAATGTCTCTACTTTTTAAGATGCTGTCTAGGTTTGCCATCGCCTTTCTCCCAAGGAGCAGGCGTCTTTTAATTTTGTGACTGCTGTTTCCTTGTATATAATTTGATAAAGGTCTGTATGGTACAGAGAGTGCTCTGCTGTAAGCCTATGGCTTTGTCTCACGTACAGGTGAAAGTGCAAAGTTAAATAAATTTCAGGTCTATTATCTTCTGGGTATGCTTCCATCAACAGTTCAACACCTTGCTGAATTTCTTGCTCAGATGCTTTCAGAATAGCAAGAATGGAAAACAATTGTGCAGCATCACTGTATACACAGTACTTCTTTTTAAATTGGCTTCAAGTGCATCTAATATAGAAATATAGGAATAAAGGATTTAATCGTTCTGCCCTGACACTGAGGTCTAGCACCAAGGGCCTTCTGGCAGTTCCCTCACTGTGAGAAGCCAAGTTACAGGGAACAAGGCAGAGGGCCTTCTCGGTAGTGGCACCCGCCCTGTGGAACACCCTCCCACCAAATGTCAAAGAGAAGAACAACTACCAGACTTTTAGAAGACATCTGAAGGCAGCCCTCTTTTGGGAAGCTTTTAATGTTTAACTGACTACTGTATTTTAATACTTTGTTGAAAGCCACCCAGAGTGGCTGGGGAAGCCCAGCCAGATGGGCGGGGTATAAATTATAAACTATAATAATTATTATAATACTTCTGAATACCAGTTGTGGCAGCCACAGGAGGAAAGAAGGTCTTCCTTGTGGGTTTCCCACAGGCACCTGGTTGGCCACTGTGAGAACAGGAAACTCACAGCACAATCGTAAGCACTCAGAAGTCCTATTGAGCTCAAAAGGGGATTTCTTAGTATGCTTAGAAGCGCCACTGATTTTCATGCAATACAGTGCATTGTGCCATACAGTGCACCATGCAGCCTACCTTACTAGGCTGTTGTCAAGATTACAAATATATTTGTAATGGTTGGACCACTAATCCTAATAAAAAAGAATGAGAAAGGCAAATTCTAAACACCGCTGCGATTTTGATTAGCCTAGTCTAGGCATGGCACCTCTCCAGATCCATGCTGGAAGGCCAATTGACTAGAATCATAGAATTACTGATATGGAAGGGAGTCATCTAATCAGCCACCCCCTGCAAAGCTCGACTCTTAACAGTGGTCTCCCATCCAATTTGAAACCACATCGGACCCTGCTTAGCTTTGACAAATGTGCTAGCTGTTCTTGTTTATTGCAGCAGGTTTGTCCCTTTACTGCTTTTGACAATAATGTATCTGTTTAATTATTTGGTGGTGCTCCCTGATTGCGTCCCAGTGGCCATGAAGTTCCAGGGGCCACGGCTGATGAATCCATGCATTCCAGAGGTCGTGCGGTTGCAACATTTTTACTTGAAGCAGAGTGCACAATCCATATTTACTTTTCATTTCCAGGCAGTGCTGAACAATCACATCTCGTTATTCCAAATTTTAATTTAATAATTTATTATTATGTAGCTAAATACCTCTCTCTCTCCACTCCCCATCTCTGTGCCATTTCTTGCAGTTGCTTTGTCTGGAAGTTGGTGTAGAGATGAGACCTCATTCTAACTGCAATTAGGAGTTAATGCACTCAACTGGGGGGGGGGGGGGAGAGAGAGAGAGATAGAAAAACTGACGTCATTTCACGAACATAAGCATGTCAGCCAACCTTTCTTTCAGCCTTCCCTGGTGGTCTAGTGGTTAGGATTCGGCGCTCTCACCGCCGCGGCCCGGGTTCGATTCCCGGTCAGGGAATGACATTTTTTAAAGAAAAAAGAAATCCAGGCACATTTACAAAGGGCGAGGAGCTCGCTTTGATTTTAGCATTTGCTTCTGCACTGGCTGCTTTTCATTCCCTGAATGCAATACTTTCCAGGCTTTTGCTTCTTCTTTTTTTTTGCATTTGGAAGCGTGCACCATCCGCTCGATGCACGCGCCCTGCTTTTTCCAAGGGAGGCCGCCGCCGCCGGCTGCACCCTTCAAGCTCGCTCCGCGGCCGCGCGCACGCTTAAGAGGATTGCCGCCGCCGCCATGAACGAGGCCGGCGAGCGCGCTTTGCAAGGGGGAAGCCCGCCCCGCGCGCCTCTGCAGCGCCAGGCTGCGATCCCGCGCCTCGTTGCTCCCGAGCAAGCCCGGCCGGACTCGGCGGACCTTGCTCCCGAGTAAACACGCCTAGCAAGGCTCAGCAGAAGCGGGGTGCCCGGGGGGGGGGTCCCCGATCGAGGATGCGCGCTGCAAGGAGATGCTTCGGGGCAAAGATTTGTGGGGCTACTACGCACCCCGCACATTGCCCGGGGCGCGCCTCCCCCGGCCTCCTCCCGCGAAGCGCCTCCTTGCAAGGATGAAATGATTATTGCCATTGGCGCGCCCGCGGGCGCCCCGCATCGCAGCCCGCACCTGGACGCGAGCACGCCCACCCCTCTGATTTGTGCCGGCAACTTTACTCAAGCTTAACACCTGACGTCTACTCAGAAGTAAAAAACAAAAACCATCCCAAATAGGACCCCCCAAGTCAGAGGGTCTCCGGGACTGACGCCCCACCTTTCCTTGGGATTGCGGGTGGTTTAGGATTTCCAAGAAAATTAAAACCGACGGTTGTATTATTATTATTATTATTATTATTATCATCATCATCATCATCATCATCATCATCATGCACGGCGTCCCCCCTTCATTTATTTATTTGCAAAGCGCACGCCCCTCCTGGAGATTCCTGCATTGCAGGGGGGGGGGTTGGACCAGACGACCCTCGGGGGGTGGGGCTCATCCAGCCCCCTTTCCCAGCTCCACAAGTTTTACGATTTCCCAACTCCTTCCCCCCCCCCCACTCCTCTTTGCAATTTTTGCTGCATGCCCTCCCTTCCCCTCCTCTTCTTTTCCTCCTCCTGCCGGAGAAAGGGACGCGGACGGATTGACAGGCAGGCAGGCAGGCAGGCGCGCTCCCGCTCCCGCTCCCGCCCGCGCCCGCGCCCCCGCGCGCTCCCTTCCCCGAGCCTCGCCTGCGCCAGGCTGTCTTCTCCTGCGCGAGGGAGGGGAGCGCGCGCGCGCACGCAGGCACGCAGGCAGGCACGCACGGAGCCCGGCGTACGGGAGCGAGCCCCGCGCGCGGGGAGCCTCCGGAACAGCCCGGCGCGTGCCCGACCCTCCTCCTCCTCCTCCTCCTCCGCGAGCGCGCACGCTGCTGGCTCGGGTCGGCGTCGTCGTCGTCGTCGTTCCTCTCTCTCTCTCTCTCTCTCTCTGCTCGGTGCCGCCGCCGCTGCTGCCGCCGGCCCCCTTCTCCCCCCGAGGAAGGCAGCTGCGCAGGATCCGACCCCCCGAGCCCAGCCCGCCGGGAGACGCCGACGGAGGAGGCGGAGGATCCGGCAGGTGAGGAGGGCGCCGCGGAGGAGGCCCAGGCGGGGGGGGGGGAGGAGGAGGAGGAGGGAGAAGCCATTGCGGGAGGGGCTCGGGGTCTCTCTCTGTGGCGCATTGGGGGGGGGGGAGAGCTGTGGGGAGGGGGGCGTGTGGGGAAATGGAGGGTGGGGGGTGGGCGAGGAGGAATTGGGAGGGGTCGTTGAGGGTGGGGGGCAAGGGGTGACGGGGGGTGGGGGGTCAGAAGGAATGGAAGGTGAGGAGTCATGGAAGGGTGTGTTTGAGGGTGGGGGGAATGGGGAGGAATGGGGGGGTCGTTGAGGGTGGGGGGCAAGGGGCGACTGAGGCTGGGGGGAATGAAGAAGGTTTGTGGGTAGGTGGGGGGTAAGGAGGAATGGAAGGTGAGGAGTCATGGTGTTTGAGGGTGGGGGGCAATGAGGAGGAATTGGGAGGGGTCCTTGAGGGTGGGGGGGGGTTGAGGAGGAATTGAGGGTGAGGAGGAATTGAGGGGAATCCTTGAGGGTGGGGGGGTGAGGTGTGAAATGGGGAGGGGGGGTGAGTGAAAGAGAGGGGAATTAGGGGAGAAATTGAGGCCCACCCCTAGAGGTGTGGGGAGGGGGAAGAGGGAGAAGAAGATGGGGGGGTGTTTTTTTTGGGGGGGTGGGATGTAGTCAGATTGTGGTAGGTCAGAGGAGTGCAAGGAGGTGGGGTGGGGAATGGGGTCGTTCATCCAGGGAAGTGGGGAGGGGAGAAGAAGGGATGAGGTGGGTTTGGGAAGGGCTGGCAAAAGAGGAGGAAGGGGAGATGGGGAGGGGAATTGGGGGGTGGCTTTTGCACTGAGGCGGCTGCTGCAGTTGAAGGGCAGAGAGAGGGCTGCTGGTTGGGGTGGGGATGACAGAGGAAAGCGAGGCTGGAATTAGGTGGCTGTGGGCAGATCATGCATAGGGCCAGTTGGGTGTTTGTGAAAGAGAAAGTGTTGGGGTCGGAAGCTTCTGTTCTTCCTGCATGACATAACATCCTCTCTATGCCGGCCCCCCCCCCCCGCCAGAGTCTGCCTGGTGATGAGGACAGCCCTGTTAATGCCGATAGACAGATTGCCAAGAAAAAGGCCTCAAGTCATTGGGAAGAAACTACGAGGGGGGCAAAAGAAAGTGAGGTGGGGCTCTGTTGCAGATGTGTGTGTCTGCATGCATGTGCTCCTCGACATAATGTGGAGAATGGGGTTGAAAAAGTGGTAGTTCCTGCAGGGGAGAGCTGGTGGTTTATTCTTGGGAACCTCTTTCATCCAAGGTAGGCTGGGGGAACTCCTCATCCCTTCACTGACGTACATATACTCTGTGCCAAGGGAAAGCTATTATCATAGGTACGTGCTCAAGCTCCCTTCTCATGCAGTTCCAAGATAATTAAAGATTAAAAAGCTCACAGATTATATAAATAATGGTCTTATATTTAGGATTGCTGTGTATTCACTGTGATTGATCTGGCAAGTGACATGGGTGGGAGAGAATCAAGAGGTCTTGTCTCCCTAATAGATGATTCCACAGAATCATTGCACATTGGAGTTTTTATGACGTGATGCATTAACTGCATCCATGGAATGAGTTTGAGAGTTGAATTTGCGTTCTCCCTTGTCTGGTTTTGACTGGTGGCCACCAAATATTTTAGCCTACCCCCCCCCTCCGATAGTGCCTTTAAATGTTGCTGGATGAAATGAGCAAGGGCTGTGAGTCAGAGCAACACTTAGTTGTCTCTTCTGTGCTTTATCAATACCTTGCAGTTGTAGACATGGTGGAACAATTCATTTGACATACTACTGGAGCATGTTATGTTGCTGGAGCCAGTTTTCCCCCTGAGGAAGAGGTGAAAGCCATCCATGCCAGCTGCTGGCGCTGTGACACAGAAGGGACTTTAGAAGCTTTCACATCTTGCTTGCATTTTATCCACCGAAGTATCAGTTTGCAGTTAATGTGTACTGCTAGCTTTTGCTGTAGGTCTCTGCATTTTGTGCTGTGTCTCAGGCTGCGAGCTCTGTAGTATAATGTGTATTCAAGGGTAAAAGACAAAGTCAGTACATCATTTTGAACTAGTGTGAGATGAAATCTGCCTTATCTGTTCAAGCTGTTTTATTGCTTTAATTTTCTCCTTGGACTCTGAAAAGGTGAGGTTGCCTTTCATTTATGACACAGCAGTTGGTCACTGAAGCAAAGCAATGTAAGATAGAACTAGATTGGTCATCTACTGATGAGCTTGGCAAATATAAAGCATTAAAGAAATTAAGCTCTGGTTTGGGATGAGAATCAGAAAGGAGCTAATGGTTGTATTTATGCATTTTCAATCATGTAAAACTTGGCATCCGCCTTTAAGCCCAATGTTGGACCTAGGAGCTACTTTTAAATGATTTCTGAATACATGTCTTTTTCTGTTCCCTTTTCTTTGAAAGAGAAACAAAACAGAAAACCTCACAAATGTAAAGGTTAGGGAAGTAGCCAATGTGGAGCCCTCCAGAAAGTGTTGGGCTATATTTCTCATCAGCTCAAACCAGTTTGGCCAGTAGTTCAGGATGATGAGAGTTGTAGTAAATCAAGGCACCACATCAGCTACCCCTGGGTTAGACTGTGCTCCTTTGTGGGCCACAGGCCTCCAATTGGAGGCCAGGGCTGACAAGCAGAATATTTGAGTTCAACTGAATATTGCTAGTGATGCATGATTCATTTCTTTTACAGACTCTCATAAAGCCAATTCAATTAACAAATGGTTATAGCACATTTTAATTTATTCGGTGCCTACTGAAAAGGGAGATTAAAATTGAGGAAGAAGCAGGGTGGGAAGTGAAGGTGTTGCTCTTAAATTTGCATCAACAGAATATGTTTTAATTCAGTAAACTGAAGCCATAGCTAAATTAATTTGCCCTTAATGGGAAAACCTTTGTGGGCTTCTGGGAGGTGGTGGGGGACTTATTCTGCACTTCTCTATAGTGTGGCATTTTCATTTGCAGCTAAATTGCTTTACCACATTAAGCTCTGTAACTTCCCATCCTTTCAAAACTGGGCCAGTTTGGAAATCAGTTGGGCAAGAAAATATGTACAAAACTATTGTAGGCAGCTTCTCAACTTTATTTGGTTCTCTGTTTCTCCAATGAAATGTTGGATTGTGGATTGAGTGGTGACCATTTGTGCATTAAGTCATGATATTCTTGTGAGCGGAAGCTTCTCAGTTGCACAGCTGCTGGTTCCCAGTGATCTGGCTGCTTTATCACCAACCTCTCTTTATCTACCCATGTGTTGTCTGGTAAACTGAGACAATTCTATTGTATTTTGGAAATAGAGAGAGCTCTCATGCATACATATGACATCTTTCCCTGTGCTATAGAAATGTAATCTGTGGGTAAATAAGAATCCAGGAAAGATAACGTGTCAATTTCCTGCTGCCGTGGCCGCAGAAATTATTTCTAGTTTCCTGTCTTCAGTTATGTATGCCATGGTTAATGGAAGCTGATGGCTCACACATGCCTTTGTCAATACTGAACAGAAGACTGATAACTGGTGCCTGAAAGAGAAGGGTAAGCCTTTCTAGCACTGAGATGTTACAGGCTTTCAGTTCCATGTCTTTGAGGGTAGGGAAGAGCATAGTTACTGAGCAAGAAAAGAAGCTGATGCAAAACAGAAGTCAATGCCAGAACTAGAGAGTTAGAGATGGAAGCATGGAAGTGTCTTCCAATAAAAACGCAGATTGGGTCGAGTAACCAGGGTACCATTTTTGGCTTTCTCACCAGTCTGTATACCTCAGGGACGTCTGTCTATGCATGTGACAGTACATACTCTATATTATTCAGCCAATCATAAAATCACAGGCCCTTAAACTGTGTAGCAGGCCCCCCGATGGAGTGTGGGTGTAGGGGACTGCTTTGTCTGTGGGAGTTAATATTATTATTTGTTAGGTTTTTATCCTGCCCTTCCATCCAGGATTGGGGATGTCTGGGAATACGCATGTGCATTCTCTTCTTTCTTCCAGTAGGGACATAGCTAAGCATGAGACTTGACAGGAAGCAGCAGACTTATTGGGGGAATGTTGTAGCTGGTGAATCCACCCCTTTATGATGAGAGTAACTAAACATCTGTCTTCAGAATGTTGCTCTTACCAACTTGAATGTAACATTCAGGTCAATGTATGTAAAGACATATATGTGCATGACACCCATCATATATGTACAGTGAGGACTGCATGCATCTGCTACTCCAGCACACATACCGGATTGCTAGCCATAACTGTGTGACTTGGCCTTAAGAAACTTTAGATGACTGGCATCTTCTGTTCCCTTTTCTGAAAAGCTGTAAGGGAGGAAATCCCACCATAAGGATATACAGTGGTACCTCTGGTTACGTACTTAATTCGTTCCGGAGGTCTGTTCTTAACTTGAAACTGTTCTTAACCTGAGGCATCACTTTAGCTAATGGGGCCTCCCGCTGCCACCACACTGCCGGAGCACAATTTCTGTTCTCATCCTGAAGCAAAGTTCTTAACCCAAGATACTATTTCTGGGTTAGCGGAGTCTGTAACCTGAAGCATATGTAACCTGAAGCGTATGTAACCCGAGGTATCACTGTAATCAAAGCCCTGATGGATCAGCCCGGTGACCCATCTCATCCTGCATTCTGTACTCAAAGTGGCTCAACCAGATGCCTATGGACAGCACAAAAGCATGACTTGAGTACTCTACCCACTTGGGGTTCCCCAAACTGGTATTCAGAGGCATACTGTGACAGTAAAGGTTGAACATGGACAGCATTTCCCAGCTTAGTGGGGAGGTGAGTGTTATATGGGAAACATGAGGATTACCATCCTCAGGGATGATGATGTGGGAAGATTTGCAGGGGGAGTATCTGCCAGTTCTTATTCTTCTGGTCCATGTTATACCCTCCCTAGGATGAGAATGAGTGATTTGCCCAGCTAAACTCGTACTGGAACTAAGCCAAACTGAGTGTGTCGGGGACAGTTTGGGGAACATTTGCAGGTGAGAACTAGTGGCTGGGGGGAAAAAAGGGCACATTTCACCCACTGATCCCCCCTCTGTTCCCGGTATCCCCATTATTTTAACAAATGTAGGTTGGGCAACGGGTGTTTGCCCAGTTCTGATTTTACGCAGTTTGTTCACTTGTTCATATGGTTAGGAAGTTGTTAATAAAGTTAAGCTAAACCCAGCTTCCTCTTATTTAAGCTGCTTGTTGCTTGTGCTGCCTTTCTTTTTAACATTGTTTTAACTTTTTTTTAAAATTGTCAATATGCACCCTATACCTTTTCTCTAGGCTTAAAAATCCCCTGCTATTTGTCTTCTAATTTACAGCTTAGATTAGGCTTCAGTTTATATGTCGCCTTTCCAGAAGGAAATTGTGTTCATGGCAGATCACACTATGCAAGCTAAACAAACTGCAAAGCAGAAAAATAGTTAACACTCATTTCTGACTTTATATTTATTTATATCAACATGTATTTAAATCAAAGTTAAAGATACAACAACACAAACTCTGCATACATATTCAAATTAAACTATGCAAATGCTTTTATAATGCATGTTTTCTCAAACTTATTTTCGGATTATCACTGTCCGTGCAAAAAATCCATCCAAAACAGTAGTCAAAATGAGTAAAAAGTAGGCCTGTTGCTTCCTGGCTTGAACACATGTGATGACACTTCAATTATCAGGAGTTATAGTGACCGTTAACCTTTGCCCCATAGCATCCCATTTTTGTCTAATTTTGATTTTATTAAATGGTACCTGAGAATATTTTCATTCTTATCAGTGCAATATCTTTGTAAACTGCCTTAAGAGATTTGATTCATTAGTTTACAGCAGCATTTAATTGTGCTTCGGTGGGTTAATTGCCTTCTCTTATCTCTTCGATAACCCATAAGAGCAAAAACACCCCAAAAAACTTCCTAGTATGCTCCAGAAACAAAATGCATGCCAAGGCCATTCAGGAACAGATGCTGGTTGTGTCTTATGCAAAGACTTGCTGTATAATAGTCATAAATTGGGGTGGGACTAAATATGACATTGTTCACTGGTGTGCTGCTGAAAATGACAACCCCATGTTGAGTTTCTCCCACCACCTGTTATGTGTTGCCATACCTACATGTTATGGAAAAGGTGTCACACGCAGCACTTACCCTTCTGTTCTGTGTGTTTCCTGTGTGTGTTGTTGCAACTACTTCCAGTCTAAACAGGCTGTTGAGTACATCAGAACATTTATTATTATTGTTTTTAAAAATTACATTTGGATATTTTTGTTTTGATGTTTGGAGCAGCTTCTTGAAATTGAGGATGGTAAGCTGGTGACATCAAATCTCTGACTGCAGTCTTATAAGATTATTTACTCCAAAAAATGCAAATAGCTATTAACACATTTACCTCTGACATAGCTGATCGTGAAATGCTGACTTGCTGAATAAAGTAATTTTCTAAGTCATGTCTTGAGGCATCTGCAAATGTATCTATGGAAATGGTTGGTTGTTGGTTGCTTTTAGCTAATGACAAAAAGATGAAGTAAAGAATCAGAGTTTTAAGTTTTTGTTACTTAAACTGTCAAACCAGCAGTTCTTTTTAAATTATGTATGCCAGTTAATCCATTTTATGCTCATTATTTTTGCTCACTTTCAATTTTGAGTAGTCCGTAAAGAAGTCCAGGAGTTGGAAAGCACAAACACATTCTTGGTATGTTTAATTGAATCATGGTGGCATTTACTGTTGCATTCAGATTCTAAGCATTTGTGCCTCTGGAGCTCCATTTACTGTCTCTGCTATGCTCACATAATGGCTTCTGACCTTGGGCTTGTGACCCACTAGTGCATTAGGACCAAGCTATGAAATTTCTTACAAAATGTAGAATTTGCAAGCAGTTTGTTGACCTGCTGGGGAATCTTTTGAAGGAGAAGGTGATGTAGGAGACATATAACTGCTTGGCAATATGTTCTCTTTGCAGTGGTGGTGCATGGAATGTCAGTTTTACACGCTTAGTAATTAGGATGAGAATTACATTTCTCAACCATAGGTAGGTAGCCGTGTTGGTCTGCCGTAGTCGAAACAAAATGAAAAAATTCCTTCAAGTAGTACCTTAGAGGCCAACTAAGTTTGTTATTGGTATGAACTTTCATGTGCATGCACACTTCTTCAAAACTCATACCAATAACAAACTTAGTTGGCCTCTAAGGTACTACTTGAAGGAATTTTTTTGTTTTTCAACTATGTAATACATTAATTTGCTTAAACTGTGAAACTTGACCCACCAGCAATCTCCAACATTGTTTTCTTTTTCATACCTTATGGGTTTCACCTGTACTTAATGTAGAAAGACTGTTTCAGTTAAGCCTGCGGAATCCTGTGTCCAGAAAATGTAGGGAATTCTCAGTGCATGGAGCTGTCCAGCATGGGATAATGAAATCTTGAGCTTGGTTTCCTTACGAGCGATAGACTCGTAATCTGGGGAACTGGGTTTGCGTCTTCGCTCCTCCACATGCAGCTGCTGGGTGACCGTGGGCTAGTCACACTTCTTTGAAGTCTCTCAGCCCAACTCACCTCACAGAGTGTTTGTTGTGGGGGAGGAAGGGAAAGGAGAATGTTAGCTGCTTTGAGACTCCTTCGGATAGTGATAAAGCGGGATATCAAATCCAAACTCCTCCTCCTCCTTCTCTCTAAAGTGGAGTTTTAGGGTACCCAGACTCAAGAGTTACTGGATTCTACTCCTGATGGCCCCTTTATCTTTGAAAAATCAGCTTTGGGTGTGTGTGATGAAATAGGAGGGCAGAGAGGAGGTGTATAACCCATTCCCTACCTGCTGTGTTTCTTCTCCAGGTCACCCTTCCCAGTCACATTTCCCTTGCAGGATATCAAATGTGTTTTGGGGGCAGTAAGCAGATGTTTGGAGCCTAGCTTGAAGGGTGGCCAGATTGGTGGGTGATTCAGAGCAGAAAAGTGGGTGGAGAAAAGATTAATATCTCTCCCCCCCCCCCTTGCTATTTCTCTGCTAGGCATGACTTCCTCATGGAGATCCTTTTTTGGGTGTTGGTGGTAGGAAACAGCCATTATAATGAGTTACAAGCAAACATTTGTAATAAGTATCTCTGTCCTATTCCAGACATGGACAGCCTTTTGAAAAGATTTCCATAGAGAGGTGTGCATAAGACCGTATTACATTGAAGTAAAAAAATTCACAGAGCAGGTTCAGAGTTAGTGTCAATTCTTGCTTTTTTCTCTTGCTTATCAGTGTGTTACCCCAGATTTGTTAGCCTTGGGGAAACAGGTTATTAAGGGAGGTTGGCGTTTTTCCTTTTTGCTACATGCTCTCAGTACAGTGTTGAGGATGCTAGCTTGAATACAATGTGTTAGGAAGCAGGGCAGGAACAAGCCATAGTTGCAGAGATAAATTTGAAAATGTGGTGGCAAACTTGCTGATATGTTAGTCTACATCTGTATTGAATTTGCTTTTAATATTTTTAAAAATCACTTGTTTGCTGCTCTGGGCTCCTTTTGGAGGAAAGGTGGGATCTCAATTTAATAAATAAATAAAACACCGAAAGCAAGGAGTAGAGTAACAAAAAGAAGTATGTAGTCCATCTTTGAAGATTCTCATTATTTGTCTTTTCAACTTTCCCCGCCCTCCAAACGGCTCGTTTATGATTTCTGACAGTTGTGCGTAACTATATCAGATTTAAAGATCTTGTAGAAATGAGACATGTCCCAGTTTTCTTCGCCATCTGCCAATTGAATGAAAGCAACAAGAAATCTGCTTGTTTTGTGTACTTCACAGAATTGTAGAGTTAGTTGGAAGGGATCCCAAGGATCCTCAAGTCCAGCACCCTGCAGAACTGGCAAAAATGACAGATAGACTAAGAAAAAAAAACACAACAGAGACTTTGAAAAAGATTGGGAACCATTCATTTTATATTTGCAGAAACAAAGAAAGTCAATAGACTTGATGGCAGGATTTAAATAAACATCCACATTATCAGCATCAGAAAATGTTTAGAAGATAGTGAAATAGGATGGTGTATTTACTTTTATTTTTATGTTTTTAGGTTTGATGTTATGTTATTAATAACTTTTTTCTGTTGAGAGATAGCAAAGTGGGTGAAAATAGAAACAAACCAGAAGCGCAAGTTGGGGGAAGTCTTGGAGGGGAGGGAGGGAGGAATATATAGTAAATGTTAAGAATTTGAGATGTATGTAATGAATGAAAAAGAAAAATGAATAAATAAATAAATAAAGTCCAACACCCTGCAATGCAGGAATCTCATCCATGACAAATAGCCATCCAACCTCTGCTTAAAAAACTCCCAGGAAGCAGAGTTTGACACTTTCTGAGGGAGTCCATTCCATTGTCAAACAGCTCTTAGCCATCAGAAAGTTCTTCCTCATGTTTAGTTGGAATCTCCTTTTTTTTTAAACTTGAAGCCATTGATTTGGGTCCTACCTTCTGGAGCAGAAGAAAACAAAGCTTGTTCCATCTTCCTTGTGACAGCACTTTAGATATATTATCTAAGTCACCCTCCTCTACACATGTTCAAGTTTATCAGTATCCTCAAATTGTGGTGCCCAGAACTGGACACAGTACAAGTGTGGAGAACTGAGACTAGCTTTTATTTTTTTCATATATGAAAGAAGGTCCTGTCTCTCCCACGTGGTGTTAGACGGTTAATTTAGAAACTAAAATCCTGTTGGTGAAATGTTGCCTTCCTGTTTCCTGTTGTACATGCTTTTTTGATGTGTGTGTGTGGGGGGGGTTAGTAACATGTTTTAAGGATGCCAGATGCAGGAGTAACACTGCCTCGCTTATGTAACATAGTATTTAATTCCAAAACTTTTCCAGATAAAATATCTTGCATAGTTGCCAGTCTGGTTACTAACAGGGGCTGCTAAAAAGCAAGTATGCTAAAAATGGTCCATGAATCACCAGCTGTCCGTAGACCTGACAACCTGCTGAATGAAGCACTTTTGGGGAAATGAGCACCAAGGGGGGAGATGTCCTAGCATGGGTATAGCCTGAGAACTGCTGCTGTAGAATATCGGTGGAATTGAGTTCACAGGTGATACTATAATAGCACTTGCAAGGATGCCGATAAGATTGTGCCTAATAGTATAGTAGGTGCTTAAGACATCCTAGCACTGAAGAATTTAAAAACTGCCAGTCTCAAAGCTTTATAGACAGCCAGCTGAAATGAAAGTGATATTTCATAATTTAATTAAGATTTTGAGACCTCAATTTATCTTCAAGCTTTTAAATTTTGGACTAGAGAGCTTTTGTATTTTGAATCTCGTCAAATTTTGAATTGGAAGCTTTCATTTTAGCTTTCTTTCATAGCCACTACTCCTTTTTCTTAATTCACATTTTAATCTTATTTTGGTGATGTTGCATCAACCCCTTGTCCAAAGCACTATAAGATTTCTTGCTAGGTACTTGTAACTGGTCAGACATGAAAGTTCACTATAGACACAGTTACTTCACGCTTTGATACTGTGCATTAACTATAGCGTAAGTGGAAAAATAAACAAAATAAACTGTTTTAGAGTTGCAGTACTCCTGTCACTCAGGTAATTGATGCTTGTCTGAAACCTGGTAGTTTGTGTTTATTAAAAGCCTGGCAACAGTTATTCTTGCAGGCATAATGCTGAACCGTGGTTTATTTTCCTTGACTGCTGTTTATTCAATTTCTTACTTACCACATCAGGCCTCGGAGCAGGGTACAGCAATTTAAAATTCAATATTTAAAACAGTCTAAAATGAATTATAGCCACAAGAATAGGGTAGGCCCTAAAAATCTATATTTCAGGTATCAAGGCCGGATCAGATGTTTATTATACCTCAATATAAAACCTAGGTTAAGGACTGCTTCCAAGTACCTCCTTTGAAGTGAATCTTCATGAAGTAATTAAGCATCTGCTTCACTGAGGGAAGTATGAAAAACTGTTGCCCCACTTACCCAACCTCTATGCTTGCAGGTGACAAGTTTCATGGTTGACTTTTGTATGCTCTCAAGGGCAAGACTTAGCTCAGTAAACTAACCAATGGCTTCCATGACCCAACTTGGATATAATGATAAACTGCAGTTTCGTTCTATGTGAGGGAGCCTTGGGCTTGCTCCTGTCTTTGGGGACTGGAAGCACCTGCTTCCTGTTTTTCCTCTAACCTCTGTTTATTGTTATAGCTGGAAAGGACAAACTATGGTCAGCTTTAATGGTGGTTTATTAAAAGAAGGAAGGATTGAAACTGATTTATGGTCTTGGCTTGTAATAAACTATTGCTTAATGCAGGGGTAGGAACTGTCATGGAGTTCTACTCATTATTGACTCAGAGCAGAACTCCAATGTATAGTTAGCAGAGTAAAAACTTAAACATGTTGCAGGATTCCCCAAAAAATAGACCAGAGGCAATTAATTTCATCCAGCAGAGCTTTACTGCTACAGAAGGCAAATGAGCATAATAGTCACAAATCCAATACATTCAGGATTGGCACTGTCCGTAAGAAATCCAGCTGCAGCAGATTTATCTTAAACTTACAATAACTTATAATGTTTAAACCTCAACATTAATCATACTATGTACAGAACACCACACCAGAAGGAAAAGAGATAGAAAGGGAAAGTGAAACCCATGCTTCTTCGGGCCTTATTATCATAGTCAGCATGACCTTGATGGAAAGAGATAACAGAACCAGCTTAAGCCAGCTGTACTCAGTTTCTCCAAAGGAGTAACCCAAACATCATGAACCTTCTGCTTGTTTATTTCACACACAAAGCTTCCAGAACCACCTTGAATTAATTAGAATAGGAAAGATTTCTACACATAAGATCAATACCTCCTGTACTAAGAAATGCAAACCAACAGGAACTTGTGGCGCTCCATAGCTTCTTGGATGCTCAGCTTCCATCAGGTCCTGCCAGCATGGATACTGGTTAGGTGTGATAGGAGTCCCTATAGGTCCTCTCCAATATACATTGTAAGTTTGGAGTCATCCAGGGTTAAGGCAACATCCAGGGTATTGGTACCATGGTTAAGTGTAACATTTGTACTGAGCTTCAGTGTTCCCTAGAAAATGCTGTACCCAGCGTGCTCATAAATCAGCAATATATTATGTTAAGTACCCAAGGGAATATTGTTGCTACCACTTTCAAAATTCCTAAGGTGATATTTATTTATTTTACATATAGAGAGAAAGAAACTAAAAATAAGACTTAGTTGGCTATTACTGTTAATCTTACATGACAGAAATTTGAAATATATTTGATCCCTAACATGGGCATTTCTGAATTCTCTGCTAACTTTTTCTGAGTACAGCCATGTATTTAATGGTGTTTGTGTGGGGTCAGGCTGGAATAATCTCCAGGTTGTCCAGAAACTTGAAATATTTCCTCAGCTCTGCAGCCCTTGTTTTTTTTTTTTGTTAAGCCTAGGTGGAGCGCTCTAAACCTGAATACAGTAGAACCTCTACTTACGACCCGCCTCTACTTGGGCCCAATCCAAGTTGTGACCACGGCAAACTCGGAAGTAAATACCGGGTTTGCCGTGATTCACGCACACGCACAAGTGATTGCCGGATCGACTTACGGATGGACCTCCGGAACTGATTACATCCGTAAGTAGAGATTCCACTGTACTCTGTTTCTAAGCCAAAGGAATGGGAGAAAATGAAAGGAAAGAATATCTCAGTTGACAGTACATGCAGGGCAGGACACTTTATCTCATTTATGAGCTTGCGTTGCCTGGTGGTATTTGACCACAATGTACACTTTTCTTCCTGGCATTGTAAAACTTGAAGAAACTTGAAGTGGCAAAAAAGCACAGGTTAGAATCTTTTGAATGCCACACCCTTACAAAAATGCATGACTATTGCACTGTATTGTGTGATTCGGTTTCCCTTGTGCAGGAGAAACTAAAACAGCTGGCAGGATGGGAACTGAGCTCCTCTTTCTCTGTGTGTACTTTGCCTAGAGACATTCCTGCCTAAACACCCTTCTTCCCTTCTACCCACTTCAATTCACCTTCCTTTGTTTTGCAGTTGGAATGATGATCCAAGCTTTACCTCCTTGTATCCTGTCTTACATGTCAAAATATACTGGTACCTTCTGACTTGTGGCAGGACTAGAGATTGGTGAACAGGATCTCTCGCTGTTTGTTTGGTTTTTTTAAAAAAAGTTAATAGCACTTTGGAAAGTTCCAAATTGGATTGAAACAGTGGAGATGCGGGAGGAGTGTGAGTTTAACCCTCCCCTTGCAGTCATTTTACCAATTAAAATATATCCTCCCTAAGCTGACGTTTGCCCCATGGCAGGTCACTTGGTGCAGACCGTGCCCCACTGATTGAGGAGAAAGCTATTTAGCACACAAACTGATAGCAATATAATATCTAAAATAGATGGTGTCCAACGCTAACCCTCCCATGAGATAAGCACTGGGGTAAACCTTCAACTCAGTGGTCTTGTTCTTTTCAGTGACATGTAAGAAATTCTCAGTTGTATTGTTCTCATAGGCAATACCAGGAACCAGAAGGAAAAAACCCTCTTGCACTCTGCGAAGAGTTTGAAGTCTTCTAAACATAGTCTTTGAATCCTTTACTCTCAACCGCCTTCAGTCCCCATTTAGCATTAAGTGACTCCTCACTCTTTATTTCTGGAGCTGCCATCAAGTTTGACAGCCTAACCTCATTCATAGTCTTATTGGAATACCCATTCTTCCTTGCAGGCCTGCACTCTATTCACTAAGCAACTAATCTCCCACCATTCCAAATAAAGTTGGCTGGTTGAGATTCACCTTTGAGCAGCAACACTTTCATCTACCCCAGAGTATTTTGGGACTGATCCTCTTACAAACAGGGGGTCCTTTTTATAGGTTACGTGACCAGTGTATTTGATACAGCTCCATACTTCTGTGTCATCCTTTTTAAAAGTCAGGATATGCTGATGGTCTTTCCAACATCCTGTGATGAAGAATTCAATGAATTAAGCATGTGTTGTTTTCTGTCTTGAACCTCCCACAGGAACTTCTGTGTCCTTATCTGTCCTTTGCCTAGAGCTGGACCATCAAGGGATCAGTCATGTCATATTTTTGTTCTTGCAGATCTTATTTAGTGGTTTTATCTGTTTAAAGTAGTCATCCCCTTATGGTAGAGTAGAGAAGTTCCTGGTTGTAGAACAGAGGCAGACAGGCTTAAGGCTGGCATGACCTACTCTGCTTTTTTTTTACTAGAATCCTGAGTTACATCCATGGGAGCTTGGTACATAAAATATAAAATAAATGTTAAAGTTACTTATAAAAGTCAGAAGCTAAAAGCAAGTTAAACTAAAAATATAGAAGTAAAACCAACAGTTTAAAATATATAATAAAGCTGCATATTAAAATGCATGCCAGAACATGGTTGCTGTTCTGAAATCTCTCCCTTGGTCTTTTGCTATAAGGAAACATTGCACATTAAATAGTATGATTCACACTTCTACCTAGCATCCTTGCCCTTTGTAAACAGCCTCCTTTCTCAAAAAATCAGCAAACCAAACTAAAGGAGGGAGTGTGTTTTTCTTTCACTCTTGTCTGATGCATCTATAATGTATGCATATAAATCATTGGCCCTATGTGTGCCTGAGATTCCGGGATTTTGAAGGTGTCCTAGTGAAAACAAAATAAAAAAATTCCTTCCAGTAGCACCTTAAAGACCAACTAAGTTAGTTCTTGGTATGAGCTTTCGTGTGCATGCACACTTCTTCAGATACACTGAAACAGAAGTCACCAGACCCTTCTATATAGTGAGAAGGTGGGGAGGGGTATTACTCAGAAGGGTGGTGGGATTGGGTGATTGGCAGATAGCTGTGATGAGCCTGTTGACGACTCTTAACGACTGCAATAGGGCTTACAGGAAAAAGCAAGGGGTGAGAAGGTGAAAAATGGCTTTGTCATGTATAATGAGATAAGAATCCAATGTCTTTGTTCAGACCAGGTCTCTCCATGGTTTTAAGTTTGGTGATAAGTTGCAATTCAGCAGCTTCTCTTTCCAGTCTATTTCTGAAATTCCTTTGTAATAGAACAGCTACTTTGAGATCTTGTATAGAATGTCCTGGGAGATGGAAGTGTTCTACTGGTTTCTCTGTCTTGTGGTTCCTGATGTCCGATTTATGTCCGTTTATTCTTTGGCGTAAGGTTTGGCCTGTTTGTCCAATATAGAGAGCTGAAGGACACTGTTGGCATTTGATGGCATACACAATGTTAGACGATGAGCAATTAAATAGTCCCGAGATGGTATGTGTGATGTTGTTGGGGCCAGTAATGGTGTTGTCCGGGTGTATGTGGCAGCAAAGTTGGCATCTGGGTTTATTGCAGGCTCTGGTGCCAGTGTCCGTGTTAAGTCTGGTTGTAGTATTATTGTGGGTTAGGAGTTGTTTAAGATTGGGTGGCTGTCTGTAGGCAATGAAAGGTCTTCCTCCCAGAGCTTGGGAAAGAGAACTGTCATTGTCCAGCCAATCACCCAATCCCACCACCCTTCTGAGTAATACCCCTCCCCACCTTCTCACTATATAGAAGGGTCTGGTGACTTCTGTTTCAGTGTATCTGAAGAAGTGTGCATGCACACGAAAGCTCATACCAAGAACTAACTTAGTTGGTCTTTAAGGTGCTACTGGAAGGAATTTTTTTATTTTGTTTTGACTATGGCAGACCAACACGGCTACCTATCTGTAACTGTGTCCTAGTGAGTTAGAGGAAAAAGGGGGGTGGGGAAACTTCTAAGTTTTCCAAAAATGAAAACGTTGACTGCCATTTTAGTTGCTGGATCTTATTCTTACCTTCACCGGTAGGGTCCCAAAACCCATTTGAACAGATTTTCGAGGGTGCATGGGAACGGGGAGCACAGAGGAGGGTGACGTTCCATCGTAGAAGCAGAAATCTGCTTCCTTGTTTGCAGCTCATTGTCAGGAGATTTTGCTTCAAGGCACTGTACACAGCCAGTTCTATTAATCACACATTTGAAAAGGAAAAACCATCAACTACAGTATACATTGCTTTGCATAGGCCCTGGCTGGATGTTTCCTTTGCTACTACATTTGGAAAGACTGCTCCGGTATTAGCGTAGCTTTCCCACATTGGAGGCGCATCCTCTTGCGCACTTGACACCCTGCCAGGCCTCTCGCTGCTGCCCGTGGTGCGCAGTCTCATGAAGTCACTCTGACTCTGCTGGTGCTGCTGATGTCACAGCTTCTGAGCTCTGCTCTTAGCGCTCTCGTTTCACATTCATAATCTGGTGATTCTAGGGCAGAATAAAGCATTAGGCTTTTTATGCGAGCAGGCGGGTTTCAGGATCACGTCAGTCAAATGGCTCTCGAGCAGCAGGCTCGTATCTGCTGTTTAGCTGATAGAATAAACAGTATATTGCTAATGTATTTTGACGTGTTCCTATTGTAGTGGAGGTTTCAGCTTTAGATTCATATTTAGGTTTAAATTCATATTTAGGTCAAATAACAACAGTTCTTCGTGTCTTTGTAGCTATAGTTGTTTCTTACCTTCCATCTTTAGGCTGTTCCAAGTGGGTTTCTGCTGACTCTTTCTTTCTCAGTACATAGAAGTACTTTATTCCTTTTTCTCCTGACAGGATACTTTCCTTCGGAAGGATACAAACCATCTATATTACCTTGGCACTGTTTTTTCATAACCTGGGCTGGTTACATATTTAATTAGGTCCCAGCTTTTTGGGGATATTTGGCTACACTGTTTGAGGTGATAATATACTGCCTTAACTCTTGCACAGTTTTGATATATTAAAAACTAGCCAGCATCCACTCAAAGCCACCTGCATGATATTAATGCCTGTCATTGCTGGGAGGCAACTGATGTTCGTTTCCTTTAGTTCCATTTCTGCTTGCTTTTTATATTAGAATCCTAATGTAGTTTTTTAAAAAAACTTATTTTAGAAATAAGTCAATAGGCAGCCCAGCTTAAAGCGCTCTCTTCTAGATGACTTGTGTTTTTCTTTTAATAACTTTCCCCAAAAGAAAGACTTCATTGGTTCTTTCATTTAACCAATTCAGTAATTTAGTCTGTGAAATGGAAGGCTTTGGAACTTTCTAAAGAATTTAATTTCTTTAAATAAGCTGAAGAAGTGTGCATGCACACGAAAGCTCATACCAAGAACAAACTTAGTTGGTCTCTAAGGTGCTACTGGACAATTTATTTATTTTTTATATATATTTCTACTGCATCAGACCAACACGGCTACCTACCTGAATCTTTAATTTCTTTAACATCTTAATTTTTGTAGTGTCATATAAGAGTTTGAATGCTACTTGCTATGGTAACTGTTATTCTACCTTTGGTGAAAGCCCCTCCCAGTGGGGTGGGGGTGTGAAGGATGCTTGGGTTACTACTGAATCCCTTCAGAGTGTTCATAAGGAGGAAGCCTTTCATGCACAGCGTGAGAGGTAACTAAACTCTCCACCCTGCATTGTTTGCTCCCTCAATGCTTTTTACCAGTGTTTTCAGGGTGGGGGTGAGTTCACTTCTGACAGGAGAGGCAAAAGCTGTTTCAGGGACAAAGTGTACTTGGAGGAGTCCCAAACCACCCCATGGTGTGGTTTAAATCATTCTGCCCCCAAAGCATCACAGTGTGATGTCCCTTTTATGTCTACTTGTACTCAATATCAGTGTGTCATATGTACATGGAGTACAAGGTCACAGGCCTTTATAAGAAGTTGGTCAATTAGACTTAAATGGCTAAATTTTAATCCACTAAGCTTATTAGAGCAACAACATTTGGGCAGCGGTAGTTAAACTTGTCACAAGAGTCTGTGTAACCTGTGAAACAAGGTTAATGATGATGGTTAAAAACATGTCTTAGTGTGAGCTAGTTGGGGGGCCATAATTAAGCTGAAAAATTGTGTGCATGTGTATGTACTAGATTGCTCCAATTAGGTGATGGAAACATAACCTTTTACCTAGGAAAAATGAGTTTAAACAACTCTGGATCCTCAGCTTCTCATAGTGTGTTTCTAGGCCAAGAGACCCACTAAACACACAGATTGGTCGTGTTCATATATCACGCTAAGCTGTACTATGGCTTAGTGTATATATACACTGTTTTCTGTGAAGAAGGCAACAGCCATTTTGCTCATCTCTGGACTTTATAGGTTGGACTGGCAAATAATCCAAGGCTAGGCATACTGTGTCATCTGAACCCAGGATTGCTTTTAAAGTATTTCCTCCTAAACCATGATTTGTAGCCAAGGTTGAGGAGGAGAGACTTTAACCGCAATCCTGGGTTTGCATAATACTGTAAGCTAAATCTTGGTTGAGTTACTATTCTGTGCTGAACTAAAAATTCTGGCGGGAGCAAAGCGACTGCAGACTCTTTGTGGGGAGCCAGCGTGTTTATATGGTCATGATAAGACACACCCTCACACTTACTATTGCCTCTTCCCATGTGGATTTCTCAAAAGAGCTCAGCAACAAAGCACCCAGAAAGCAGTAAGGATGATTTGAATCAACCAAACAAATCTTTTTGTGTTTTGTCTCTCTCCAAGTTATGATTCGACAGTACTTGATATGGTTCAACAGTGTTATTTCCTCTGGGTGAAGGCAGGGTGGTTTAGGATTGATACAAAGCTCCAAGGTCTGCTGAAAAATAGTTTTGAGGCAAACATTTCTCATTTGGGATCTATTCTGAAAGAGGTCGGCTAGCCTGATGATGCTAGCAGTTTGCTTCTGATGCTGATGAACATGTCCATAATTTAAAACCTGGCATGCTGAACTTGGCTGTAGAAATGTCCAATATTTCCGCTATACAAGAAGTTTGGATTGTTGAAACAGGAAGGACTGCAATTACTAACTGGAATACTGGTAAGCTGCTGCGTTGTGGGTTAAACCACAGAGCCTAGGACTTGCCGATCAGAAGTTCGGCGGTTCAAATCCCTGCGACAGGGTGAGCTCCCGTTGCTTGGACCCTGCTCCTGCCAACCTAGCAGTTCGGAAGCACGTCAAAGTGCAAGTAGATAAATAGGTACCACTCCGGCGGGAAGGTAAAACGGCGTTTCTGTGCGCTGCTCTGGTTCGCCAGAAGCGGCTTAGGCATGCTGGCCACATGACCTGGAAGCTGTACGATGGCTCCCTTGGCCAATAAAGTGAGATGAGTGCCGCAACCCCAGAGTTGGTCACAACCGGACCTAATGGTCAGGGGTCCCTTAACCTTTACCTTTACAGGAGAGACTATTCAGGTCCTAAGCTGGTGTCTGGGGGCAGTGACTGGCTTCATTAGGGCCAATAAACGGGGCAACGAAGTAGAATCATAGAATCATAGAGTTGGAAGAGACCACAAGGGCCATCGAGTCCAACCCCCTGCCAAGCAGGAAACACCATCAGAGCACTCCTGACATATGGTTGTCAAGCCTCTGCTTAAAGACCTCCAAAGAAGGAGACTCCACCACACTCCTTGGCAGCAAATTCCACTGTCGAACAGCTCTTACTGTCAGGAAGTTCTTCCTAATGTTTAGGTGGAATCTTCTTTCTTGTAGTTTGGATCACATAATGCCAATCCTGAAAGTATGGTACTGGTTGCCTCTGAGCTATTGGTTCCTGTTCAAGGTGTTAGCCTTAGTATTAAAAGCCCTGGACAACTTAGGGCCTTAGTACTTACAGAAGCATCTTTTCCAATACTTGTTGACTTGTGCCTTAAGATCTGTGATGGAGGCCTTATTCATAGCTCCACCATTGGGCATGGCCTATTAAGTCACTGCCGCAGGGAACACCCTGACTTTGGACCTCTCCCCCTGTAGAATTGTGCTTGTCTCCTATCGTGATGTAATTTCTTTTTTTTTTTTTAATAATATTTATTGAACATTTTCAAATATAACAGAAAAAAAAGAAATAAAACATCCATTTTATAACCTTATTTTCATTAGCATCTTGCCAGGACTTCCCCACCCCACCCCCTCTTGTATTCCAATTCCTTCAAATAGATTCAGCAAGTTCTTACCCCAAATTTTAAACTTATTATAGTTAACCCAATGTTAAGAATGTTTTTCCTGTTGGAATTCAGGCTCGGTCAGAGGTATGTGCCTATCTCTCCAGGCACCGGCTGAATTCTTTGACCTCCCTCCGGCAACTCCCGGCAGGAATGCACACGAGGTCCGTTCCGGCGATTTTCCTCAGGCTGTGAGAAAAACACACCAACTGCTTCTCCTCCTCCCTGCTCTCCAGCATATCCCCAGGGAGGGGAATCAGACACAGACAGAAATGTAACTACATGCTTTTATTCCTGTCTTTAGCAGTCATACAGTAAAAGATGTCTGCTCTCTTCAACAAACAGAGAGAAACTCCAAACTCCACCCATGTACATCCTGTACAGGTCATATGACACACACTGAGCTCATATCCTGTGCTCAATAAGGATGGACTGCCCCTTTGTTTCCATGGCAGCAGTCACACACACCCTGTCTGGCTTTGCAGCCACTAGCAGCTGTCTGAGCTGTTAGAGCCTTTGCTTGCTGCAGCATTGCTGCTTTAGAATAACATTTCCATCCCCTAAAATCGACCCCGCTCCCTTCCACGAGTTCCCCTCTTTAATATGCAGAACAGATTAAAATAAAAAAAATAGAACAAAGAATAAAATATAATTTAACACCCTTTGGATTCCAAATTTCCCTCCCCCCTTTCCTGGTTACGTTCCCCAATGTCCATCAATGCCTGTTGTCATCCTGGAGATCCCACATCTAGGCCGAAATCCTTCACAAGTCCACTTTGCCGTCTTTTTAATAGTCTTTGCTGTCTTTTTGATCATCTTTAGTTTCAAGCGTCCAATCTTGGAAAAGCTCTATCTCAAAAAGGTCCATTTTTTCCATCCAGATCTCTGTATTTAAGAGTAAAAACTCCAATTTTGTTTCTTTAGACCTTTCAAATCTGGATGTCCCAAATGTTCCCACTTCCAGCTTTGTCCGATTCTTGTTGTTCATGTTGTTCTTATTATTCTCTCTCCTCACTTTCCTCTAGTTTCTTTTCCTGCTCTCCTGCAAAAATGTTCCAATTCCAAAAGCTTCTAAATCCCCTACAGAGGCTTTGTTATTCAGGAACAAAACTTTACGTCAAGTCCCTTCCATTCTTCAATAGATAAATCTATTGTCTCCTTTAGTGTAGAGACCTCTGTAGACAAAATAGTGTTCCATTTCTGCAGTTTCCCAGGAGATAAAAAGTCCAATTCAAATTCCATACCAGCAATACTTGTAGTGTCCCACAGCCCCTCTAGAGGGATTATAGTAACTCAGTTTCCTTCCAGATCGCACCCAACAGTCAAAGTAACTTGTTATTCCTTGTTTTAAACAATTTATATCTAATTTGTAACAAAAGTAACCGGCAAAGTCCTCATAACAAAGTTCTCTTTTTATTCTTCAGCTTTGACAGCTCCTTTGACAGCTGTCAAAGCCTCTGTTTCTCCTCTCCCGGCGCTCTCGTGGATCGCTCCCGGTTCCCGGGGGGGGGGGTTGCATTTTAGCTCACGTTCTACTTTTCTCCTCCAGCCCAGTCTTATAATTTTCCATCGTGAAATTAGTGACTTTATCAAAATCAGGTAGCACTCGATCTTAGTTGTTAAATCCTTTGCTTTAAATCCTCTACGACAGGGGGGAGACTGACTTCCTTTTTGCACCTCCCCCGCTCGCTCCGAATTTAATTTTTTTCCCTTTTTAAGTCCAGTTTCCAATTACTCATGGGTTGTTCTTTTTAATCCAAATTTTCAATGGAAGAAGTCAGCGCTCTCCGCCAAATGGCATGCGGCTTCGCTCGGTAGGGGAAGCGGAGGACTCATAGCACCACACCCCCCCCGGCACCCGCTCCGTAGCCTTTAAAAAGGCTCCTTCGCGGGTCGGGGGGGCGCAAACGGTGCCCGCCGAGTCACCATGCCCATGGGTTTCAGCGCCCATGGTTTTTGAGGGTCCCCGCGACGCTGACGCGGTAGAACCCAGCCCCTGCCGAGCAGGCTCCCTCCCGAGCTCGGAGGGAGTCCACCATTCGGCGATGGCGCCAACCCGGAAGTATCGTGATGTAATTTCATTGACAGTTTAAGATGTACCTGTTTGCCTGGATCTTCGGCAAGGATGATTTGGGCTGATGACCTATTATTCATTGTTTTTTGTACTGCATATATAAACTCTTTTACTGATACCCACATAAAAATGCTTCTTAACAGTATTTTAATTAGATTGTTTTTATCTAATTTTGTACCACTCTGGGAGTGGTACTCCTCCCACCTATGGGAGGAGATGCTGGGTAAAAAATATGATAAAATACATTCATGTTTCAAAATTTATTATAGCAACAATATTTAATATTGTCATTGGGTTGTATCCATTGTTAGACATACTTTGAGTAGATCCATTAAAATAAGTGGATGTGACTAACTTGGAACCACTAACTTTAGTGCATCTACTTGTGAATAGAATTTAGTTTCCCCTCCATCTGTTAATAGCATCAGGCATAGCTGACAACAAATCAATCAGTTTTTTAAAGGCCAAGTGTTGCTGTTAGCAACCTAGGATGGCAATAATTTTTTCTGTATACCTACTGCCCCTCTAGCATATGAAGATACTTTATTAATTTCAAGGCAAGTAATATGAGTTTAAAGGAAAAAAATGTGATTGTAGAACCTGCAGTTTTAGTGCAGTCAGAAATTCTGTGCAAATGGAGGAACTGAAGAAAAGTAGATTTCAAAGCATTAACGCTGAATTGTGATTTTTCTCCTCTCATTTGGATGTGTGTGATGGGGAGGGACCAATCGCATCACTGTATAAAATGCAGTTTATGAAAATATAGCCAGAGTATTTGAAACAACAGAAAGATTATTCAGTAAACAGAGAGCTTTATTTTAATCCAAACCTCTGTCAGTAGGCTGGGATCTGAGACTGTTCCATCCTAGCAGGGAGGCTATGTGCTCCTTCCTTGCTGACATGTGCAGTAAGCATCATTGATGGTAAATAGACAAAAAACTGACATAAAAAGGGCAATAGAAACCAGTAGGAGACCATTACAACCTCCCAGGAACACTGTTACCGACCTTAAGGTGGCTATTCTTGAGCACAGATACTTCAAAGGGAGACTCCAGTGAAACTCCTGAAATACAACGGATAATGAATTTCAGTTTAATCACCTGTGATCTGAATAGGAATAAATAGCCTTTTATCTCACTAAGGTGTTCATTAGCTTACCAATTTTAAGATGTCAATGGGCACAGTCATGATTTCACATAAATACATGTAAGCTGTAACCGAAATGACAGTCTTGAGTTTCCTTCTTATCTCGCTACCAACATTTATTGTCCTTTACACCCATTTGCTGCCATTAAAAAAAATAATCTAGTTTTATTCCTTTTTAATTTTAGCTGGATGGCTAATTAATTACATCACCATGCATTCTCAACCATGAAAACAGAGAGAGAGAGAGAGAGAGAGAGAGAGAGAGAGAGAGCTGTCTGTGGCTCTGACAACCCACAGCATTGTTTTCTACAGTGAAACTAATGCACGGAACCTCATTGCACATTACAGATTTCACCACAAAATCTCATGGTGTATTACCTTTTGATGTAATTTGTCAACCAGCCATTTAATCTAAGTGTAACCAGAACAATGAAACAGCATGGTGGATCTGCAGCAGCACAACCGGGCACCTTCAACTGCCCCAGCTGCAACAAAACACGTCTCTCCCATATTGGTCTCTACAGCCACAGCAGGCGCTGCGACCTTTTCAGCAGTTTGACTTCACCCCCAAAGGTGCACCCCTCTGTTGTCTAACGAGACAGACAGATGCCAACCACCAGAACAATGGGGTATACTTGTTTGTATCACTTGAAATGCCTTTTTCTTTAGGGTTACTTGTAAGAGTATCTCATGTGGCAAAGGCCAAAGGTTCTTGCCAAACCCTTTTAGTTCATGCTTTAAAATCTTTCATGTGGGATTTTGCTGAAAGGTTGCAGTCATTTCGCTCATCTGATTTTGCTTGTTCTAATCAGTTGCACAAATTAGCAGCTGCCGAACATTGTCACTGACCATGTCGGAGTCTAGTGCTGTAAGAGGCTTCACATCTATGGGAAGTCCAAGTCACCCATCATTCCTAGTTGCCTGTATACATTTGCATGTATTAGCTATGCAAACTACAGTTGTTGGAGGTTGTATTTTTCTGTCAATGAGTAAAGTCATAAAACTGTCTTCTGGATCATTTAAATTGGTTATTATTAAGCAAGAAAGAATTAGATTAGTGTGATTATAAACATTTGACATTGTTAAATATTCTCTGCCCCATCTCTGTTCTCCCAACACACAGTGTATTATTAGCAATCTGATATATTGTTGTTTACCTGTGCTTTGTCCTTAGGAGAATCCTGTTCTGGAACCTGACGGCTGAATTTTTAGGATCCCACATCTAGGATCTAGCTCTGCTGTTTCATAAGGACGGATTTGTTAAGGCAAGTGAAGCCTCTTAACCTCTGTTAAGAGTTTGAAAATCTCAGCTCTCTGGCAGATGATGTGGCAGGAGCAGAAAGCAGTTTGGTTCCCTTCAAATGCAGCAGGTAGAGAGATTCCATCATGGCTTTGTGGGAGTTGGTAGAAGTAGAGGAAGATAATTTTTCTAGTTAGCACTAGTTGCATAGACTGCATATTGGATTAGCCTTATAAAGCTGTTGAACTACGCTTGAAAATTGCCAGATTTTAACTTTTATTCTTATTAACATTAAGCTGGTTGGCTGTATGTTTGATCCTGCACTGGCACTACAGGTTGGGGAAAAGCAATAGTTAGTAATCTGTCATATTATGGAGTCATTTTATTGATTAAATAGTTGACTGAAAGAGAAACAACCCTTTTAATTTCATTCCTGTAGCCATCCCTGTTTCAAAAGTTCAGTGTGGGCATCTGCAGTTTTACATAAGAGATTGAGTTGCATTGCCAGAGAGCTCTTATTCCTCAAAGGTGCAGTAAAAGAATATATTACAATAACAAAATGTGCATTGCAGAGTTAGGTTTTAATAGTAATGTGAGGTGAGAATATTCTCCGGAGAATGAGAATATTCTCGAGAATATTCTTTGCTAGAAAATTCTCCAGACAATATTGTCCCAAAACTGTAAATTCTAATGTAAGAATCAGTTTTACAACCAACATTTAAAAAAATCTAGTAAATAATAAGTCAAGCTGTGATATTGCCAGTGTAAGTAATAAATAATGATTTTTTTTTGATCCAGTTATATTACTGGGCATTGTGTCATTCACCATTGGTAGTTCTGGAATGTGAGCTACATAATTCGATGAACATTTGAATTTGTATGTATTTCAACTATATGTAATAGCCTCCCCCCTCCCCATTTTGGTATGACCTTATTCTTAGCAATTTCATACCGTTGCCCATACAGTATGATATTTTTTTTACAGAAAGTACCTTTAATGCTTTGAACATTTAAAGTACCTAGGCCTATACAATTATGTGTAGCAGCATGTAAGGTGGCCTTGATTTAAACAGTTGATGTTTCTATATTTTTATTTAGTGCCAGTAACTGGTTTTTGCAGTGCCATTCAGTGGTACAATTTTCTCATTAATCGAGAATATTCTTGAGAATATTATACAAAAGATTATTCTTGAGAATTTAAGATCACTAGGTTTTAAATTGGATGATGATGATGATGATAATTTATTATTTATACCCCGCTTGTCTGGCTGGGTTTCCCCAGCCACTCTGGGCAGCTTCCAACAAAAGATTAAAAATACATTATAAACACCAGTCATTAAAAACTTCCGTAACTAAATAAGACTAAGGAGTTCTGACATCTAATGTGACCTGAGTTCTGGAACAATAATGTTTGAATGCACAGGATTTAACAGGTGCTGGTGTGCAAGACTTATCCCTTGTTTTCACAACTACCATATTTTTAGCTCCATAAGATGCACCTGACCATATGATGCACCTAATTTTAAGAGGAGGAAAACAAGAAAAAAATATACGGTATTCTGAATCAAATGTTGTACTAAACTATTTAATAAACTACCGGTATATCAGAATAATATTTCAACCATGTAAAATGAACAGCAGTCAACAGTGGCATTAAGAACCATCATAACTGTCATTAACAAATGAAGAGAGACTTTATCCCCTAGTAAGGGGGTTAGGCAGTGGAAATATATGAGCTTCCCACATTGAGTCCCTTAGATCTAAGGACTGTATGGTATGGCCCCACACAATTATTTTAATAAAGCCAAAAGAAGTGGGACTTTCTTCTTTTTGTTCATTGCAGAGAGCTCCTGGGGGCTTTCATATGAGGGAGGAATGAGGGAGAAATCTGATTCAATTCCCATTTAAAGTTAAACCTACCTAATTCACACCTTTGTACACAACACAAGGACCAAACCACAGCCACCCTTCAAATTTCACACTTCTGCAAAGGGAAGGCACTCCTGTCCCGGCGAGACCTGTGGTGGAGGGAGGGTCTTGTGTGGTGGCACGTCACCCATGAGGATGTGGTATGTTGCCCACGCGAGCGTCATCCCAAGGGGGTGGCACGTGTACACCCATCCCAATGGGGTGGCCAATTGCGGGGGCAGAGGAATTACACAGGTCCCACTGTGCTTGCTTTACACCCATGTAAGCGGCTCCTATCCCGGTTTGCTGCTTTAAAGCGAGCTGCGGAGGAGGGACGGACGGGAGCCATAGCTCCTGTCCGTCCCTCCTCCGTGCAGCATTTGCTTCATAAGACACACAGATATTTCCCCTTACTTTTTAGGAGAAAAAAGTGTCTTATGGAGCGAAAAATATGGTAGTTGTCATGCATGCAGTTTGAGAAATCTGTAATGGAGTGCAAAGCTAGTTTTGAAGGGTAGAAGGTGGTATGCTGTGTTGGCATCTAAGTGATAGAGCAATAAAGAGTGACATGCACAATTACGGTAACTAAGAGACATCGAAATAACAGTCTAATAAAGTCAGGGTCCCTCCTAGTTTCCCATTGATTAACATAGTCCTTTAGATCAGTGTTTCCCAACCGGTGTTCCGCGGCACACTAGTGTGCCGCGGGACGTCGGCTGGTGTGCCGTGGGAGGGAGGCGGGCGAGTCGGGCGGCGAGAGGCGGGGCGGCGGCGGCGAGCACACGCGGGGCGGGGAGCGAGCTCCCTCCCACATCCCATCGCCCCGTGCTCCCCCGGGAGCGCAAGGCTTGCGGGCGGCAGCCTGCAGCGCGGAGCACGGGGCACCCTCCGGAGGACGCCCCGTGCTCCGCGCTGGTGTCCGCAAGCCTTGCGCACCCGGGGGATCTCCCCCCGGGAGCGCAAGGCTTCCGGGCGGCAGCCTGCAGCGCGGAGCACGGGGCGCCCTCCGGAGGACGCCCCGTGCTCCGCGCTGGTGTCCGCAAGCCTTGCGCACCCGGGGGATCTCCCCCCGGGAGCGCAAGGCTTGCGGGCGGCAGCCTGCAGCGCGGAGCACGGGGCGCCCTCCGGAGGACGCCCCGTGCTCCGCGCTGGTGTCCGCCAGCCTTGCGCACCCGGGGGATCTCCCCCCGGGAGCGCAAGGCTTGCGGGCGGCAGCCTGCAGCGCGGAGCACGGGGCGCCCTCCGGAGGACGCCCCGTGCTCCGCGCTGGTGTCCGCAAGCCTTGCGCACCCGGGGGATCTCCCCCCGGGAGCGCAAGGCTTGCGGGCGGCAGCCTGCAGCGCGGAGCACGGGGCGCCCTCCGGAGGACGCCCCGTGCTCCGCGCTGGTGTCCGCCAGCCTTGCGCACCCGGGGGATCTCCCCCCGGGAGCGCAAGGCTTGCGGGCGGCAGCCTGCAGCGCGGAGCACGGGGCGCCCTCCGGAGGACGCCCCGTGCTCCGCGCTGGTGTCGGCCAGCCTTGCGCACCCGGGGGATCTCCCCCCGGGAGCGCAAGGCTTGCGGGCGGCAGCCTGCAGCGCGGAGCACGGGGCGCCCTCCGGAGGACGCCCCGTGCTCCGCGCTGGTGTCGGCCAGCCTTGCGCACCCGGGGGATCTCCCCCCGGGAGCGCAAGGCTTGCGGGCGGCAGCCTGCAGCGCGGAGCACGGGGCGCCCTCCGGAGGACGCCCCGTGCTCCGCGCTGGTGTCGGCCAGCCTTGCGCACCCGGGGGATCTCCCCCCGGGAGCGCAAGGCTTGCGGGCGGCAGCCTGCAGCGCGGAGCACGGGGCGCCCTCCGGAGGACGCCCCGTGCTCCGCGCTGGTGTCCGCCAGCCTTGCGCACCCGGGGGATCTCCCCCCGGGAGCGCAAGGCTTGCGGGCGGCAGCCTGCAGCGCGGAGCACGGGGCGCCCTCCGGAGGACGCCCCGTGCTCCGCGCTGGTGTCGGCCAGCCTTGCGCACCCGGGGGATCTCCCCCCGGGAGCGCAAGGCTTGCGGGCGGCAGCCTGCAGCGCGGAGCACGGGGCGCCCTCCGGAGGACGCCCCGTGCTCCGCGCTGGTGTCCGCAAGCCTTGCGCACCCGGGGGATCTCCCCCCGGGAGCGCAAGGCTTGCGGGCGGCAGCCTGCAGCGCGGAGCACGGGGCGCCCTCCGGAGGACGCCCCGTGCTCCGCGCTGGTGTCCGCAAGCCTTGCGCACGGCTTGCGGGCGGCAGCCTGCAGCGCGGAGCACGGGGCGCCCTCCAGAGGACGCCCCGTGCTCCGCGCTGGTGTCCGCAAGCCTTGCGCACCCGGGGGATCTCCCCCCGGGAGTGCAAGGCTTGCGGGCGGCAGCCTGCAGCGCGGAGCACGGGGCGCCCTCCAGAGGACGCCCCGTGCTCCGCGCTGGTGTCCGCAAGCCTTGCGCACCCGGGGGATCTCCCCCCAGGAGCGCAAGGCTTGCGGGCGGCAGCTGGCAGCGCGGAGCACGGGGCGCCCTTCGGAGGACGCCCCGTGCTCCGCGCTCGTGTTGGCAAGCCTTGCGCTCCCGGGGGGCGCATGGGGCGCCCTGAAACAGAGGGTTCCCCATGCTGCGGACTGTAGCCTGCCGCCGGACGCGCGGGGCGCCCTGAAGCAGAGCGCCCCTCGCGCCAGGCAGACATGGGCCAGCCCCACAAGCTCGGGGGACAGCGGGGAGGCGCAGCACCGCCATCCCACTGTTCCCCGACCTGGTTTTTTGGGGGGGAAATAAAGGAAAAAAATTTTTCCTTTATTTCCCCCCTCAAAAAAGTAGGTGCGTCCTATGGGACGGAGCGTCCTATGGGACGAAAAATACGGTACTTACTATTTCATAATAAAGTAATTATAAAATACTTTCTTTGTGTTTATTTGATTCCTATTAAAGAGAGTTACTTTATATATAGTCAATATAGGCACAGAGTTAATTTTTTAAACATTTTCTAATGGTGGTGTGCCTCGAGATTTTTTTCATGAAACAAGTGTGCCTTTGCCCAAAAAAGGTTGGGAAACACTGCTTTAGATGCTTGGGTTTCCTCATTGCTTGAACTATGGGCTCTTTTCCTCTCTTAACTCAAGCCCCCACCAGCCGTGGATCAGTGTATGCTATCTTTTAGCTATGTCTATTAGCTATCTTTTAGCTAATGTATCTATTAGCTTTGTCTATTAGCTATCTTTTAGCTATGTCTGCAGAAATGATTTCAGGGAGGTCTAATGCACATCTGTCCCATGCAATCCACACATGATTGACTTCAAAACTACACTGGCCTTTTACCTGTTATCTCGAAGGGCATCTGGGACCTCTGTGGACTATGTCAGCCTGTACAGCTCAATGAACAGAGTTGGCATGGGTTTGTCCTGTGCTCTTTTTTAAAGGAATTGATGCAGCACTGTTGTGCTAAACTGGGAAGTGTGCCATACCAGTGTGCCCTAGGTGATCCCTCTGTAATGCTTCTTTAAAGAATCAGGCATACCTTCTGACATGGTTGATTTGGGGCTGGGAGCCGTTTTCCCCTCGGAATAATTCCTGGATGGTTGAGCCATGTACTTTTCTTTGCTGGCTTCTTATTCAGAGCCACCTGTGCATTTACAGGGAGCACTTCGTGCAGCATAATTCTGTATACCAGAGATTAGTGTGCTTGTATTTATGTGTGTAGCTACAAAACTAGCCACAAGGGATGCTAGCATTTTAAAAGGCGTTGGCATTTTATAAGAATATGCTATACCAGCAGAAATTAACAAAGCTATTACTTTGAGAGGCGAGAACGGAATCTCCTTCAGTCTCACAACCTTTCCTGCATGTATAGGCCAGCAGTTGTGCTTGCTATGGCAAATGTTCCATCATACTCCGATGAGTGTAATGAACCCCAGCCTTCCTTCCAACCTTGGAGATGGAGGGTGAGGATTATCCTCTTCTCCAGCTTTGGTGGTCGGGAGGAGAATGGTACAAGGGAATGCTGAGGCTACTGCTGAACTGTCAAGGCACTTGAAGCACCTCAGGGACATAGGACAGAGCTTGCCATGCCATAGCTCTCATGCAGGCCGTCTTCCCATCATTATTAATCTCCATCTGCCAACCACCTGTTCCCATTGCTTGTTTCCATCTATTGCATTTTGGTCGCTCCTCTGTTTGTAGGAACACATGATTCTGCCTTACTCCGATTCATTTCTCCCAATTGATCTAATCCAATACAATCTGCTGTGGGGGTGGGCTGTTGTTTTTATTCGCTACTATTTTATGTGCTTCCATATTGTAAACCACTCTGTAATCCTCGGATGAAGGGTGGTATAGAAATTTAATACATCAAATAAAATAAATAAATTACTGATAGCAAGCACTCAAGGCCTTAGGCAGAGAGATCTGTTTTGTTGCTTAGTTGAAAATGCTGGGGACTCAGCCTATGTCTTTTATGCATGCCAGTCATGTGCCGGGCCACTGAGCCATGGCTTCCACCAAAGGTAGCCCTTCCCCAACTATCCATTTCATTCTCTTCATAATAGTCTTTCCCAGTGCTTCTTTTCTAAAGAAAATGTTTAGGGTTACTCTCATTTTCCTACTCATATTGAAATGCTGCCCCTCAAAGAGGCCAAACTTAGATTCACAATAGGTTTAGGGATATGCTTACCCCTGTGTCCCCCCCCAGAAAAAAAGCACTGGTCCTCCTTGTATCTGACCTCCTCCCTATGCCATATGAACCCCACAGTTGATTTACCATCTTCCTTCTTGCTTCTTTTCTCTCTCCCCACACCTATCATTAGTCAACTACTCTTCCCTGGCCAGCTCCCATATCTTTGGTCTTTAGCTGCTTCCCCTTCCATTGCTAGCCATCCTGCTCACTCTACACCTGTCCTTTTCACTCTCTCCCCCGTCACAGACAAACGTCAGTTGTGGGTTCTTCTCCATTTTAGTTGTCACACACATTCTGGGCTTGGGGTACTAACCTTTTGGCACTGTCATATCCAGCCAGTCTTTGCCTTTTGTTTCTGTGGTTCCTTTCCACATGGTCCGTTTCATAGCCTTCAGCCCTATAATCTTGCTGGGGCTTCATCACTTCTGAGCTTCAGTTGTGCTGCCTCTCCTTTGCAGCCACCGATGTTCATTGCTCCTTCAAAATTTCTTTGGCTCTTCTGTTGCTTGTTCCATTTTGTGATGTCAACCAATTCATTGTGATATCAGAGCTCCCATTAAGTAGTTGACAGGTCATTCAGCTTCAGAAGAAAGGAAGTGTTTCACCCAACAGGCTTCTTAGCAGTTGGCAATGTTGAGGATGGTCATTGAATTGAAGTTCATTGATTTCACGTAGGTTTGTATTCTTATCATCAAATGAATGTGCATCTCTTGTGAACAAAGCCTCATGCAGGAACCGAAAATGCATTGTGGAATGGGCTTGCGTGTCTCTGCAGATCTAGTGCTGGCTACTGTTGGAAGACAAGGGACTTGGGCAGGTGGGTGGTAGATATTTTGATGTTGCAGGAGGGTGAGAGTTGGCAACATGCAAAATGCCAAGTCCTATAAGGCCATGTTGAAAAGAAAGTCTCAAAAGGTTTATTGTATTTGCAAGATTTTAAAGCCACGTGCTACTAGAAAATACCAAAGTGGTGTATAGAAAAGAGAAAGTGCATAGCACAAAAGCAATATAAAAACAACATACAGGCGATAAAACTGCTGCCAGTGGACCAAATAAATAAATAATTGGAACTGATTTGCAAACTGATGTTCCTAGATGGAATTCAGCTGATGCACCACACTATCAGTTTTGTAGGATTTGGTCATACTAAGTGGGAAGCCTGGTACACAATGCACTGAAATAACATCAGCTTGGGGGGCTTTGTGCCACATATGCACCTCAGCAGTGCTTATGTGTCTCAGGTCGCTAGTCTCAGGCCACACGTTTGTGCAAAAGGGCAGGGAGACGTTACTGGACAGCTTTGAAATTGGACCATAGCCCAAGAATTGATGCATTTGACATAAAGAGATATTAAATAATGATTATTTACTGCATTTATAGCCCACATTTTTCTTTAAGGAGCTCAGGGGGGTGTACATGGCTGTCCCCCTCCCCAGTTACTGGCCCAAAGTCACCCAGTGATCATTGTGGCTGAGCGGGGATTTCAACCCTGGTCTCCCAGGTCCTAGCCCAACATTCTAACACCATACTACATTGGCTCTATATTGAAGATCCCAGTGGCTGAAGATTTCAAACCATTGCTTAATTTCATGTCAGCGTGTAGGTGTTCTAGAGGTGGGCCTGGTCAATTGGCTTTGTGAATTCAAAGGAAGAAGTTTATCAGGCTCTTTGAAAACCTCCTCATGTGCTGTACAAGCTGCATGTAGAGGCCTGATCATTAGAACGTTCACAATCTGAGCGTATTTGGCGTTCTTTTGCCTTAGCACTTTAGAAGACGAATGAAGTATGTCAGCTTGCTGGCTTCAGAGATGTGTTTTCATTGCCAAGGCAGAGCAAGCAACTTGGGATCAGTCACTCTTGTTAAGCCGCTTCAATTTGTTTAGTTAGACATGGGAAATACTCTTAAAATCAGCTGTAAAGGGAGGGCTATTGTAAATGACAAAGCATATGTACCTTGCAGTTTCCTTACAGAGTTATATATGTTGGTACTGATGTTCTATCTCACAGATACTAGTATATATCAGAGATTTCGAAGGTGTTGGATTGTTACTTTGAATAGCCCCCCTTCTTATTTTCTTGAGGGGGCCTCAAGAAAACAAGACTGACAGCTTTGTACTTTTTTTTCTTTCCTCCCCCAGCGACCAAATTAGCTAGCATTGTGCAGTGTGATTCCACCATGAGGCTGGGTATTAAAATGAAGGCACAGATGTTCACTGATAAAGGAGGGACTCTGAGTCACTGTAGTGACTCAATGAGCAGAGACGTTTGTTAATCTAAATTAAGTCTGACATGATACACTTAAACATTGGTTAAGATACATGAAAACAATGAAAGTAATGAAGAAATGTGGAGCATGATGGGGTTTAGCATATGTGCATGTCTGTTCCCCTCACCCCCCCCCCCCCGCAATAGTACTAACTATAAACTCTTAGTGCTTGGTATGTAGACGGTTAAGAGTGATGCTGTTTTAATCCAGGAGATTACCTTTCTTCATAGCCTTTGGAGAGAAACTACTTCCCTGCCTTGAATGCATAACAGATGGCTGGTGAGTGTGTAGCAAGGCATGCTCTTTAAAGGTACAGAACATAAGTGGGACCAATGAAATAGGGCTCCCCAAAAGAGCTGAATCTGTGGAAAAGATAGTGATATGGTTGTTCTCCAGAATATAAAATCTATACACATTAGATAATCCATTACCTGTGAAAAGCAAACTTCTAAGTTTTCCATTACAGTCATATCTCTTGTTACGTTTGCTTCAGGTTAAATCTTTTCAGGTTGCGTCCTGCGGCGACCCAGAAGTACTGGAAAGGGTCACTTCCGGGTTTCACCGCTTGCGCATGCGCAGACGCTCAAAATGACGTCACGCACATGCCCAGAAGCGGCAAATTGCAACCCGCACATGCGCAGACGCGGGTTGCGTTCTGCTCATGTTGCAAATGGGGCTCCGGAACAGATCCTGTTCGCAACCAGAGGTACCACTGTATATGGAAAATCTTTTGTCATCTCACATTTAAATTAGTTTTGCTTCCATTCTTGCACCTAACTTTTTTTTGTATGCAAGAATGTTCAAAGCAGAATGAGGCTAAAACTACATGTTTGTTTGTAGATCTGGGGTTCTGGAAGTTTACTGTTTGTAGCAAGGCAGAGATTTGCAGAAGAAAACTGGTAAGGCTGGGTTTAGATAATCAAACAGGCCATGGTGTTACATGCCAATCTGTCCACTATCTGCAGAATCATGAGAGCTGCTGTGTTGAGATACATGTTGCTTCTCCAGGTTACATTTGCTAATGGGATAAGATAGCTTTCATGCATTGAGAAATCCTCTGAGCAATGCTGGTGTAAGCCCATGTTGTTGGACCTTCCTATTTAACCGCTGTCCCAAACTGGAGGAGTCTAGATTCTAAAGTATCCCTGTCAGCTTGACTAAAGTAGGTAGTTAGGTTTTGTCAGATTAGCATCATGTTGTGACAAGTTGAAAAATATATTGCGGTATGACTGCTGATATTAATATCCTGTAGTGGTGGTGGCCAAACTTGGCCCTCCAGCTGTTTTTGGACTACAACTCCCATCATCCCTAGCTAACAGGACCACTGGCCAGGGATGATGGGAATTGTAGTCCCAAAACAGCTGGAGGGCTAAGTTTGGCCACCACTGTCCTATAGAAAACAACTGCAAGGGCAAAGATTTTATCCAGAAACTAGGACTGTTTGTTAATGGAAACAAAGTCTACCAGTTGAGAAACAAGGAAGGGACAGGACTCTTCTATAACTCTCAAAAATCCTTGTGGGTGCTCAGTGTTTAGAATCATAGATAGACTATATGGAATCATAGATAGACTATATGGAACTAGCCGAGATGACCGGCAGAATCCGAGACCTGGGAGAAGAGAAGGTTGAAGAAGATTGGAAGAAATTTAAGATTTATTTAAAAAAGCATTGTAATTTGGTTGAATGTTAAGATGGAGGCTAGATCATAAATAATTTACCACCACTAAATTAGATGCAATTAGGATGATAAGTGAGATTGAGGAAAAATCATAAACCTTTGGGAGAACTATTAGATTATATTCTAAATGAATGGGACATAAGAATGTAAACAAGATGATAAATTGCGGGCAAGAATTGACAATGGTGCAAGTGGGAGCGGAAGACGTGAGGGAGTCCAAAGAAGTTAAGAAATTATGTTATGATATATGTTACATTGTTTATTATATTTGCATTTATGTTTAAAAAATCTTAATAAATTTTTTTTTAAAAAAAATAAAATAGAATCATAGAATTGCAGAGTTGGAATGCAGGATCTTGTCCACAGCAGTCCCTGGGGTGGGTTCAGACCACCAACCTTCTAGTTCACAGCCAGATGTATTGACCCATTGTGCCATGTTCTGTTCAATACAAAGGAAATTATTAGTGCTAATTAATTGTTTAGTAGTAAAATTTTCTCAGGTATTGCCCACATATTCTCATGTTCTCTTTACTGGCATAATCTTAATATTGATATCCTTAAGATGCCAAATTCAGTCCCAGCTACTGCACTTTTGCAAGCACCCAGCAAAATACTTTGTCCATCTTACACAACAGTGAAAGTGTAAAAGTTTAAAGAGGACTGTCAATGCCATCCCGCGAGAATTTGGTTTCTGAATTCCGGTTAATCTCAGATGAACATGCAGGGAATTTCATGCTGATGCAGCTCTGTGTTTTCATCCTGCACTGCATTTGGGCCTTGGAGCTCAAGGCATAACTGCTTAATTTAAATAATATAAGGCACCTCAGTCAGAACTCTCAGAGCACAATGTTGTTGCAGTGCAAATGAAATTTAGCATTAAATGTGAATGTATTGGATATTCTGGTTTGTATCTAATAAAGTCATAGAGTACTTGAAATTAATGAACTTAAGATGGTCATGTCCATTTTAGTGGGTGCACTCAGAGCTCATATATTAAACCCAGATGCCCCTGTTTCAGTGGGTCTGTTGCATTTGAACAGTTGTGTTGCTGTAGAAAGTGCAGAAGTGGATTCCAGGCATATATGCAAACCATCCTTACAGCTGGGATCATTATGCCCACTGAGTCACATAGCTTTCCCCCATCTTAACATGGCTGGGGGAGGGGAAGGATTTGTAAAATGCCTGCTTTTTTATTCTAGCTGTTGCAAGTCTTATTTCCTTTACACACTCACACACCCCACTAAATTTCTTTACCCACCACCAGGATGGGAGCATGATTTGCCTCTGGTATGCAATGCATCTAGTTCTTTGGAAGAGGCAGCCTTGAAAACCAAATAATGCTCAGTTTTGCTTTGTTTTTATAAGCATCTTTTGTTGAGAATAGATAGGCCCGTGCCACCAGACAGAGAGAGAGAGAGGGGGGGGGGAGGGAGGGAGGGAGGGTTAAGCTGGCTGAGAGCCACGTGCTTTAAAAATACCTCCTCCAAAGGCCTATTTAATCTAGTGTGGGCTAGCTGAAATGACCTAATCCAAAAATAGCCAGCAGCCTCTTTTCCCAACGTGTCTGCTGCTGAAGAATGGCAGCTCTTCGTTTTGTTAGCAGCATTGTTGTGTTGGGCTTGATTTTGAGGGGGTTTGGATGTGAAAATGTGAACCCAAGCATAGGATTTTTTTTAAGTGCCTGTGTAAAATCAATTTGCCTTTTTACTATAATGCCTCCAAAGGCTGAATTACATCCAGTGAATGTTGATAATATTGTACTTGTCATCAAGGTATTAACTGGATTCTTTGGTTGGTTTTAAGCATTAACGTTCATGGAATCATAAGAGGACAACATTCATAGTGATCACATCACTTTGGTGCTCTTTCAGCTGTGCTGGCTACCAATTTACTTCTGGGCTCACTCTGAAGCTCTTACTTTAACCTTTAAGGCCCTAAGCAGTCTGAGTCCATGATACCTTAAAGACTGCCTTCTTTTATATGAACTTGTCCAGATGCTCCATTTTCAAGTGATGCTTTGTGGATGGTCTCCCTGCTGTCCAGTGTTTGAGATGCAGGTCATGGTCTTTTGCAGCCTTCCACACTCCACTGGGAGCCGGTAAACGATTCCACCTGGGCTCCACCGTAACCAGCAACCTCTCTCATCAACGCTGAGCTAGGCAAGCGTATTGGCAAGTCAGCTATGGCAGTGGCTCGCCCCTTCAGAAGGGTATGGGAGTATGTGATGCTAATGACCAATACCAAGATGAAGGTCTACCAGGCTTGCATGTTGAGCATGCTATTTTATGGTAGTGAGATGTAGGCAGCTTGCACCTGCCAGGAGCAACGCCTTCCACATGCACTGCTTCAGGGAGGTTTGGGGCATCACATGGCAGGACAGAGTTTCAAACAAAGATGTGCTCTCCCAGCATATTCTGTCTCAGTGATGTCTACGCTCGCTTGGTCATGTCCGCAGAATGGAAGAGGGCAGGATCCCCAAGGACATGCTAGTAGCTTTTGATAGCCATCTCCTTCATGAAGTTGGTGCCTCCTGTGGGAGTAAGTTCCAGAGTTTAACTGTGCTGCATAAAGAAGTGCTTTCTTTTATGTACTACCAGTTATGTGGGTAGTAAAAAAAGTAGCTGAGAATCATTTTGCATTTTGATCATGCATTGGAATGTTTTAACATAGCATTTCCCAAATCTGTATGTACACACACACACATTATGTGTGTGTGTGTGTGTGTGTGTGTGTGTGTGTGTTTATGCTTCACTTCTTGGCCCTAAAAAGCCCCCTCCCATGATCAACGATAAAATACCAGAAACAGTAATATAATTAAATTAAATTTGGGATGGGGAGAGAGAATCCACACCAAAAGGGCAGACAAAATTAAAATGAACTTACCTCAGACAAAGGCAACCCAATGAGATGGGCGGGTTACAAATAAATTCATCATCATCATCATCATCAAGCACAGCTAGCACACAGTCACGCTGGCGGGGCCTTTTGAGAGTTGTAGTCTAAAACATCTGGAGAGCATCAGGTTGAGAAAGACAATGCCAACCTTTGGCGAGCATTGTGTTTAAGTGCAGCTGGCGTGGCAGCATGAAGATCCAGCTCAGTATCAACAGTTAGTTTTGTAACTGGATAGCAAAGAGGTCAGGAAAGAGGTTAATTTATCTGTGAAGTGCTAAAGGAGTCTACGATAGAATCTGTAGAAATGGTTATATCTGGCTTCTGTCCTCAGGTTTATTGTCATGGAAGGTGTAAGAACTTATGAGTGTTGCGTTGTGGATGGCAGGAGGACATTGTCATTTATTACCTTGAGGTTGTAAGAAGAATTATCTCTTTTGTGCAGAGTCAGGTGACAATCCCGTATTACACTTCTAAACCCGTGGAATGCGTCCCAGCCAAATGGGACAGCTCGAAATGTCAGATGGGTTCTGCAGAATTTGAGTTTGCTTTTCAGACTCTATGAACATGCATGACAGACTTGGTCTGCTGTGAGTTTTGGAGCCTTGAGCCGTCTGACACTTCTGCTCTTACCTGACAACATGAACAATGTTTGAGGGTTTTGTTGCCCCTTAACCATTTGGACCCTGCGTGCTTAAAATTTTGACATCTCTTTTGGCTGTCATATAATACAGGCTTCTGAAACTGGTGCTTAAAATATATTCTAATTATTGCCTTACCAGATGGCAGCAAGGCTTCACGTGTTTCTCACTGTGTCTCAACAGAGACTTACTTGCCTCACTCTAAAGTAAAGATTTTTATTCTAGGTTTTAAAGTAATTGCCCATGTAGCAGCTTCTACCTGGTTTCCGATTTGCCATCTGGCTCCAACATATTCTGTGAACTAGAATTCTTTATCTGGGTGCCAGGTGACCGGTGCTATAGTCTGGCAAACTTAAGTCAGGCCCTCAGTGCTGTTTTGAAAGAAAAAGTACCTTTCAAATGCATTGAGCATTTCCTTTTCTTAATTGCTCTTTGCCATTATATATGAGTATAATTATGTCCATCATTAGAACATTGTACATAATACTGGCTTTCCCACACTGAAATAATTAATCATTATTATATGGCCAGTGACATGGATTTTCTGGAAAATATTCCTCTGCACAACAAGGTGTAATTTGCATTGGAACAATTTCTGATGCCCTATTTACTTGTTTTTAGTAAAACTGCCAAGCTTGCCTATAATCTATTTGTGGTTCAACGCCATCCATAGTTACTGATGAACTTACAAAATGAAAAGTTTCCCTTGGGAAAATAAAGGACTGATTTTTTTACCCCATTCTTTGTCACTGATCATGGCTGAGAGGAAGAAGGTGCTGAAAGGAGCGATTTAAGTGATGGGGGGAGGCGGGTTTGTCCCATGAATATAGGTTGGTTGAGACACTATGGCTCTACGCCTTCGAGAGAAGAGAAATGTTTGAGACCATGAGACGTATGGACAGAAATGGATTCTCAAAATGCAAATGCCTGGAGTGCATCGACTGGAATGGAGAAGCAGGAGGTCTAAGACATTGAAGCAAATACTTCATGGAACATGTAACTTAACTAAAGGAATTCACTACCATAGGATGATATTGTGATCATTACCATAAAAAGGAGGGGGGAAAACATGCTTTGATTATTAAGCATGATGGTCATACCCTCCATGTTCAGGAATAACATCTCTTGATTACCCTTTACAGGGAAATATCAGTATTGGTTAGATATAGTCATCATAAGATTTTTGTGAGCTTTTCTGGGCAGCATACTGTACTAGATGGACCCATTATGGTAACTGGGTCCTTATTAGCTCCCCAGAACCCATTTAGCATTAATTTGCATCTAAAGCTAGACTACAAAGTGTTGCTTGGATTCTAACGGGCATTTTTAAGGTTACCAAAAACATACTGCTTATGTTCTGCAAGAGTTTTCTGACCCCTTTGTTGTGTACAGTTTTGATGGGAGGTTAATAGCTATACATAAACAGCAATTACGAACTGTGATATGGGATTTTTTGCTCCTCAAGTAGTACAGGGGTCAAAGAAATAGTAGACTGGTTCACACACTGTGGCTAAGCGTGAAAAAGCAAGCCTGTTCAGTACTCGGAGCAAAAATTGGTGCAACTTTGCTGTTCCCCCATTTCTGCTGCTGCTGTGCAACTAGCAATTAAGTCATGGTTTTGCTTAGTGCTGCGTCCTAACCTGGTTTCGTGGGTTGCCTCACTTCAGACAAGCCACGAGGTGAAAGTAAAGTTGGCTCTTGGCTTGCCACTCATGGTTTGTTTGGGGGAGAAAAACCACAAGTCAGGTTCAGACAAAATGCTTAACCAAACCATCACTTAGCTCTGTGTAGAGCAACAGCAGCGAAACTGAGTAGTGATTTTTGTTCTCAAGTTCCGATGTGTTTGCTTGTCAATGCTTAGCCACAGTTTGGCATAGTGTTACGTGCGAACTGGGCATAGTCATATCTTCAGAGATGTTAGATGTTTTTCTAAAGTTACCCTCTACAAAAGGGGGTTGGAAGAAGCTTGAGATTATAAACCAATTTTATCCTCTTCGTATCACACCCTTCCTTCTGGAAGCTTAGAGTGGCATATATGGGTTTTCCTGACTTTTACTCCTCAACATTTGTGAGTTTGGTCAAGCTGGGAGATGGTGATTTTCCCAAGGGCACCAAGTGCATTTCATGGCTGAGCAGGACTATGAACCCTGGTACACCATCTAGTGTGAAATCCAGCACTCGGCCCAATTATAATTTTTGTCCTATACTCTTTTCTCTCCAGGTTAGCTCAAGATGGGAGACCAGAGGCAACGCTCATTGTCTACGTCTGGGGAATCATTGTACCATGTTCTAGGACTGGACAAGAACGCCACCTCAGATGATATTAAAAAGTCATACAGGTAAGGAGGCCAAGAACTCGCTCTGAACATAGCATACATTCTAATACAGCCAGCTTGCTTCATGATTATCGTTCCATAAGTTTCTGCTATCTCTGAGATGCTAAACACTGCAAGTGAGGCGATTACTCGTACTCCATTTGGGTTATCTGAAACATAGATAACTATGGTTTCTATCTGGAAAAACCCCACAAAACATGATAATAGGAATCTAACTCAGCTTCCTTGTTTAAAGTAGTTGAGTAGAAGAAAGCAGACAAACTTTATATACTCCTTTTACACAGTACACTATTTGCTCTAGCTGTATCTTGTGATGATTTTGAGATAAGTAGAACCAGAGATTGGTTCAGTTATATTTTCAGAACGTCAGCTCTTTCAATCATAGGTCATACCACTGAGTAATAAAATCTCTCCTAAAGTTTGGAACATAATAGGGCTTGAATCATGATCTATAGTTTTCTTGTCAGTCCACATAATACTGCTTTTATAAAGTTGTGTCTTCATCACAGCTATTTTACAGGGCAGCAATGGAAAAAGAAGGTCCAGTGACTCAGTGGTGAGTCTTGTCTTGGGAATAAATCTTAGCTGTAGAGATCAGTCTGCTTTTCGCACCAAATTTTAAATCACATTTTTTTAAAAAAAAATAATCAAAACTTTTCATGCTTTTGCTTTAAATTTTTTGGGAACAGTGGAAGATAAAAGTCCATAGGCTAAATAGATGTGCTGGTGAATCAGCAGTAGTCTTCTAGGCATGAGTCTGAGAGGTTTTTTTCTTCTTTACTCCGCTTTCCCCAGGGAAAGCCACAGTTTACTGCTGAATTGGAACAAACGTCAATTGAGTTTTCTGCAGATTGACATATGTTTCAATTCAGCAGTAAACAGTGGCTTTTTCCTGGGGAAAACAGCAGGCCAAAGGAAAATCTCTCGGACCCGTGTCTAGAAATCATGAGAAGAACAAGAAATCTCAGGACAAAGAAAGGGAAGTGAGGATGAGCCCAGAGGTGAGTTCAGGGGGCATATTAGTGATAAACTGCAATGAACTAAATTTTGCACTAGGGGTCAGCAGTAAACCTTTTCACAACGGTAAGTGATTTAGTGAGCAAGGTACTTTTCCTGAGTTTGCACTAACTCAGGGTAGAAACGCTGGGTTCCAAATAATAAACTTTAATTGTATTCCCACTATTTCTCAGAAGAGAAACAAACAATAGGAGATTTGTGGAGATTCTGGCTGCAGGTATTGTTTTGTGAACAGAAATTGGTGGAAATGTATCTGAAGAAGTGTGCATGCACATGAAAGCTCATACCAAGAACTAACTTAGTTGGTCTTTAAGGTGCTACTGGAAGGAAAAAAATTTTATTTGGTGGAAATGTATGTTAGCTTTTGTTGTACCATCAATATAATGCAGCTTCCTATGTTCTGTATCACAGTGAATCTTCCCCTTTTTTTGAAAAAAATTATATTATTCCTTGCCGTAAATGGGTAGCTGTGCATCTGTCTGGAAATATTAGTTTTTTGTTCCTCTTGATGTGGAAGAGTCAACCGGCAACTGCAGTTCTCTGCTTTGGGCAAACATCTGCTTGAAGTTGTATCTCTCTCATGTGACTTTTGAGACAAGGCGCTCTTTGCAGGATATTTATGTGCAGAAATTGACAGTCTCTACAGAGTAGCAGCTACTTGTCGTTTTCTAATGGGCTTTTGCTCTTCATATAAACCAGCCCTACATTGCCTATGTTGGATGCTTTCTGCCATTACGGACTAAATCTGGGCACAAACAATTTTACTCTTTTTGACTCGAGCAGCTGTACGCTGTAAAAATTTGGCAGTGTCAGAAACTGCTGCAGAAAATATTAGGAGGGGCAGGGTAGATTGGGGTTGTAGACCTATACATGTTTGGGAGTAAGTCCCATTGAATTCAGTAGGACTTGGGTAAACATGTATAGAATTGTATGTGTGTGTGCACGCACACACTTTACCTTGCATATCACAGCTTTCCCAAACAGAAACAAGCCTGCATTTCATATTGTTCGGCAGCTAAGAAAAAGGTGAATTCCATTCTAGGGAACATTAGGAAAGGAATTGAAAATAAAACTGATGCCATCACAAAAATCTATGGTGCGGCCACACTTGGGATACTGTGTATAGTTCTGGTTGCCTCACCTCAAAAAGAGTTTTGTAGCATTGGAAAAGGTTCAGAGAAAGGCAACCAAAATGGCCAAGGGCAGAGGTTTTCAACCTTTTTGAGTTCATGGCTGTGGGATACCTGGTAAAAACACCATAAGTTCCCTCCCAAACCCAGAGCCAGGCTTTGCAAGTGGCACAAAGTAGACCCAGGTCTGCCACCAAGTGCAAACATCCTTCAGCCTGGGAGTTGCTGCACTCAGTTCTCAGATTCTGCCCCCAGCAAGAGCACCCACATGAGACTCGCGTCAGACACGTTCATACCTTACTTTTTAAAAAAAGGAAAACAAGGTGCACCCAGAAGTGTGAAGAGGCCCCCAAAGGAGGTGGGACTTCAAGGCACCTTGTGGAATAAAGGCAGGGAGCCAACAGCACTGTCTTCCCCCACTTCTCTTACAAATGGGGCTTCCAGGTCAACTATCTCTATACCATGACAAGCGAAGGTTTGCTGAACCTCAGTATCCCAACTCTGAGATGCCTTGATGGACGCAGAGCATGCAACTTGTTTGAGTCCTCTTCCTTTTCAGTTTAGAGAAACAGTGAGTAAGGGGCAACATGTTAGAAGTTTATAAAATTACAGCATGGAGAAAGTGGATAGAGGTTTCCCCCCCCACTTCCTGCCTCATAACACTAGAATTTATTGATACCCAGTGAAACGGGATTTTGGAAGATTCAGGACATACAAAACAAAGTACTTCTTCACACAGCACATAGTTAAACTATGGAACTTGCTCCCACAAGGGACAGTGATGGCCACCAACTTGGATGGCTTTAAAAGAGGATTAGACAAATTCAAGGAGGCTATTAATCAGGCTATTAATAGCTGCTAACGAGGATGTCTGTGCTCTGCCTCCACTATGTTTCTGAATGCCAGTTGCTGGAAACCAGAGGAGGGTTAGAGTTCTGCTATACCCAGAGGCTGCTTGTGTGTTTCCTATTTGGTTAACCACTGTGAGAATAGGATGCTAGACTAGACGGACCTTTGCCCTGATCCAGAAGGCTTGTCATGTTCTTCTGTGGTTTCTTCTTTCCACAGGAAACTTGCATTAAAATATCACCCCGATAAGAACCCAGATAATCCGGAAGCTGCAGAGAAATTTAAAGAAATCAACAATGCACACGCGATATTAACTGATGCTACAAAACGAAATATTTATGATAAGTATGGCTCCTTGGGTCTGTATGTAGCAGAGCAGTTTGGAGAGGAGAATGTGAACACGTACTTTGTGCTATCCAGCTGGTGGGCAAAGGTAAGCAACACAGAGATTCTCCTCTGAACATGTTTTTTGTGTAGCACGATAATAATCCCATACAGGATGAATTTTCAACAGTTTTTAGGAACCTTGAGCAATTCTGCTGCCTCCCCAGTAGGTATGTTAGTTTTTCAAGACAACCATTGAATCACCGAATTGTGGAGGGGACCGTGAGGGTCATCTTGTCCAACCCCCTGCAGTGTAGGTACCACAACCAAAGAAACCTTGGCAGTTTGGCCATCCACCTTCTGCTTAAAAACATCCAGTGAAGGAGAGTCTATACAGTACCAGTTTCCCAGGGAATTCGTTCCACTGTCAAACAGCTCTTACTGTCAGAAGGTTCTTTCTGATGTTCTAGGGTTGCAACCTATTACAGAACTCCATGAATTAATTGAACGAAACTCATATAATCTATTGTTCAGATTTGTGTATGGGTAAAAACGTTTCAGAAGCAAGAGATGTTGCTGCTCTTGTTTTTAGATGATGTGCATGTGCTGTTGTAGCAGACATATTTCTGTTTAGTTTACAATTCGTTTACAATTCTATGATTCTGTATGGAAGAGACATTGCCTCCTGTATGAGAAAAAAAGCAGAATGCTCCTTTCTAATGATAGTACTGTCGTAAATTTTGGCCTGTGGTGTCCAGTCACGATTAAAAGTTTTAAGTGCAGCCATTAAAAAATATCGATTCTGGCTTAAAATGGCAACTGATTTAGAAATATTCCACAAGCAGCAGTTATCTCTTGAAATTCCTGGAATGCTTTTGTAGGTTCCTTGTGGTTTGGAAGAAGATTGTTTTGACTCAAGTTTACAGTACAAAAAGGGTTGTGTGGTCTTTTATCAAAAGCTCAGTGTGTCATGTGGTGTCAGTTGTTGAAGTCACTTAACTTGCTTTCTGAATGTGTTGGTTTCCTGTTTTGATGAATCACCCATTGGGATACTTTCTTTTCCTGCTTTCTCCTGACTACTTTGTCGTGAGAGAGAAGCTTTTGTGCGTCATGGAGGAGATAACTGAGTGGCAAACTGAAACAGCTCCCTAATCTAGGAGTTTTGAAATGATTAGCTTTTTTGTAATTTTGTACAAATCAGGCATATTTTATTTTATTTTATTTTATTTTATTTTATTTTATTTTATTTTATTTTATTTTATTTTATTTTATTTTATTTTATTTTATTTTATTTTATTTTATTTTATTTTATTTATTTTATTTTATTTTATTTTATTTTATTTTATTTTATTTTATTTTATTTTATTTTATTTTATTTTATTTTAATGCAATAGCTGGACTACCTGGCAGTCCATGATTGAAAGAGCACATGGTTGAATTCCACCCACAGTAATTGATGAGAAGCCATAGACTGGGACAGTCCATCAACTGCAATAGCATAAACTACAGCAGTGATTTGGGAGTGCTAGAGCAGAGGGGTTGGCCTTTGCTTCACCTCAAGACATAGTAACTTGCAATTGTACGACACATGGGCAGTTTTTCATGAGACCATCATACGCGATTGTGAGGAGGCAAACCTTTGCCTGAGAGGTTCCCTTCCCATTTTAGCTTTTCTGCTACGAGTCAGGAGGGTGCGAGCTTTTTAAGTTCAAGAGGCTGTTTTTCTGCTGCTGATATCCCAAGCATGAGATCTAAGTTAAGTTGGCATTTGTTGCAGAGGCGCCGGTTGGAGACACTTTCTCTTTTCCTCTGTGCAGGCGCTGTTTGTGTTCTGTGGACTCATCACGGGCTGCTACTGCTGTTGCTGTCTCTGCTGTTGCTGTAACTGTTGCTGTGGAAAGTGTAAACCGAAACCCCCTGAAGGTGAAGAGCAGGAATACTATGTCTCCCCCGAAGACTTGGAGGCACAGCTACAGTCAGATGAGAGGGGTAAGTCTTCTGCTCTCCAGGTCAGCCACACACGGAATGTCTCAAAATCACAGGGCTGAGTAGAGAGAGGAAGAGGAGGAGGAGGAGGAGGAGAAGCTTCGTGTAGTTTCAACTGAAGGAGGTGCCTAAAAAGCATATCTGTGCTGCAAATGTGTGTTTTTTTCTGAAGACCTGGCTTCATGGAGATTCCTAAATATCTCCCTGAATGAAAGCGAGGTTTGCTCATGTACAAGATGGTGAAGAGGTGAGCAAATTTGTTGATCATATCATTTAGAAGATTTTATAACTTGCCTTTCAGTGGAATGGCCCTTGAGCCACCTCATAATACCTGTACATGAATTGCAAACACACACACACACACAGCCAGGCACCCCCTTTGTCCCCTGTCCTGTGGTTGGGGGCCAGAGTGTGCTGCTTCTCACTTCCGCAGTTCCAGGGCTTGTGGCAATTGCACCCGGGGGTTCTGTCTGGAAGGGAGAGGGAAAGCCAAGCTTCTTGCAAGCTTTTCCTTCTCTGATCCATGGGTTTGGCCAGGCTGGTGGGTCTCCTTGCCATAGGAGGCAGAGAGTGCAAACATCCAGTAGCTCTTGACTCCTGGCTTGATGGCAGAAGCTGGAGAGTGCTTCCCTTCATCTTTGCAGTCCCATTCATGGAACGATGGTCTAAAGGCACCCAGTGGGTATGCTTCTTTCGAAGCTAGTTGGTGTAGCCTTAAGAGGAAAGGCGAAGATAACATTTGTTGACACGGTTAGCAGTTTATGGAGTTTATACCTTGCATATTGCTCACTGTATGGACACCATTAACTAAGAATATGGTGTTGAAATAATTAATTAAATACAACCCTTCTGTCTGTTTAACTGAAACTGATGGAAAAATAATGAAGCAAACCAGCATCCTAAGAAGGAGGAACATTTTTTAAAATTAACGGCTGCACAGAAATCTTAAGTCGGCCTTGCAAACTTCCCTGTTTCCCCCACAATTCTATGCTGGTCATTTGTAGCTGCAATGAAGGAAATTTTTCTTGGATGCCCTTACCTGGTTGCCTAGGGACGTGGGTGGCGCTGTGGGTTAAACCACAGAGCCTAGGACTTGCTGATCAGAAGGTCGGCGGTTCGAATCCCTGCGATGGGGTGAGCTCTCTTTGTTCGTTCCCTGCTCCTGCCAACCTAGCAGTTTGGAAGCACGTCAAAGTGCAAGTAGATAAATAGGTACCACTCTGGCCGGAAGGTGAACGGCGTTTCCGTGCGCTGCTCTGGTTCGCCAGAAGCGGCTTAGTCATGCTGGCCACATGACCTGGAAGCTGTCTGTGGACAAACGCCGGCTCCCTTGGCCTATAGAGCGAGATGAGCGCGTAACCCCCGAGTCGGTCCCGACTGGACCTAATGGTCAGGGGTCCCTTTACCATTACCTTTGCCTGGTTGCCTAGAAGCACTTAGGGCTGGCAAATTGCTTTTGACAAGCCAGGTCTTCATTGCGTCACTTCCTTTCAGCAGTTTTAGGAGCGAGCTCTCTAACCACGATTTCCTTTTGATTTTCAGACACCTCAGATACACCTATTGTGATACAGCCAGTCTCAGAGACGACCCAGCTCACAGCGGACTCCCACCCCAGCTACCATACCGATGGATTTAACTAAGTTAAGGAAGCACTGTTAACTAGAATGGATAAGAATAAATAATATGGCCAATCCAGCACTAGAATCATGGACATTAGATAATAGAGTACGGGGAAGGGAGACGTCCTGCCACAATTAGAGGGCAGCCTCCGACCTGCTGAGAATATTTTGTAATCCCTTCGCCTTTTGTCACCTTCAGTGTCGTATCTTGATGATACATGGATGATACTGTAGCATGCAGTATTTAAAGCAGTTTAGCTTTTGGTCTTATTTCGTTTCCTTTTTTAAAAAAGAAAAAAAATTAGCATGTGTGGAGTTTTATGTTATAAATGTCTTTGTGTTGTAATGTATTGAGGAGTTATCACAACGAGTGTGATGGATACATTCTGCATTTTAAGCAGCGATACCAGCCAAAAAAACAATGAGCATTTTTCAAAGAGAATTTAAATTTGCCACAGAAGCCACCACACTTCCATACAGTTGAGCCACAAACATCACTTGAAGGCGGCTGTTGATCATCCACTTGATAGCAACTAAGATTTCCAGTATATCCCAGCTGCCCCTTTGCTCCTAACACCCCTGTCTCAAGAGCTAACCTTGAAAATGGCTGAAGTTGCATGGAAGGGATTTTTTTTTAAGGGAAAAAAATGTTCCCTGCACATCTGTTTCATCTTCTGAGTGTCAGTGGCTTTATAGTTAAGATGTTCTTGTATAGGAGAGGGCCAAAATGTTGGTTTTGTTATAAAACCAGACGTTACTTGAATTATCTCAAATTAAAGTGCACACTAGTTTTGTTTGAATTTAATCATTCCCCTGCACTATTTATGATCAGTTACTGCCATTTTTTTTACTTGTGCATGAACATGGAAAACAGAAACTTGTGTATGCTCTCAATGTCGCGTTTGAATGAAGTCTAAGCAAATAAATAGTCGAGTAAAGTTTAGATTTCTGTTGTTTGAATATGCATTGCTTTTTACATTTTTACAAGCACCTCTTAAAAAAGAAAACTAAGGCCACTTTACACATGCATTCTAGGTATGCATCTAAGAGTACTTAAAAAAAACATTTCTAGGATAAATGCTGCAGGTACAGGCATACTTATCAGGGGACTGAGATTGGCTATGGCTCCCTTTTGAGTGTTCACTGGGTGGCAAGCTTCAGTTTGCTGCTATGTGATGTAGGAAACAGATCTATGCTGACTGGATCAGCAGACAAAACACAGCGTTTTGGAGCTGAGACACCAAGTCTTCTATCTGTAGCTACAGCCACGTGGCTTCCTAGCACAAATTTGATTGCCTCTGTTCTACCTTGCTAAAATGGGATCAATAAGTCTGATCTGCTCTAACCAGTGTGCAGAGCTTTACAAAATTGGAGCACTGTGTGGTTGATTAATTAGTATTGCTGAATGGTTGTGAAATAACTAATCACATCGGTTTCCTTGTATGTAATGATTTGCACGTGTTCTTTTTAAAGATAATGTTTATTTTGTTTGGGGTTTCCCTTACATCCCTTCATTGATAACTTTGTGATGGATATTCTGGAACGGTTTCCCTCTCTGCGGTGGGAAAAAAAAATTATGAATGGAAATTGTGTGTGAGTGTGTGTGTGTGAATGTGGGGGCATCATGAGGCTTCCTTAGGTATCTCAGCAACTTATATTCTCTAGTTTTCTGCTATTGTTTGTTCAGTCTCATTTTAGAAAATGTTCAATCCACTTAAAAATGCATCACCCAGGGACACTGAGCTTCAGGGCTGCTGCTGCTTTTGAGTTTCAGAGCTCAGATCAGTCTCTTCTGTTCCCTTTTTCTCTGCCCCCCCCCCCCATTTTGTCTCTCCTCCTCCTTTTTGGAATTAACTGTGGCTGTCTCTTCTCACGCACCATTCTGAGGTGGTACCATTTCAGACTGCAAGTGGGAGATGCCAACATCCAGGGCGTGTGGAGAAAAGCAAAGTCAATGCAAATAGAAAAATTAACACATAAGGAAAAGCGAGTCTGATTGAGCCCTTTGCCTGTTGCACAAGTTTATTGGGGAGCCTTGTAGAAATGTCTTGCCTTGCCTGCAGTCTGAAATAGTGCAGTCGGGCTCTGCCACCACCTCCTCAGCATCCCACAGTCTCATAATGCAGATTCTGTCGGATGAGGCCTGACTTTATTCTACATGCGTTCTGCTTCCCCAGAAGCAAGGTTTGCTTTCTTTGCAGGACTTCATCTTCCCTACACCTGGCCTGAAATCTGTACTAAAGGAAAGATCTTTGAAAGCTTCTTAACCATATGGACCAAAACCGTCTTTTGAAAGCCGAGCCAGCTCTTTTCTTTCTTCTCCTGCCCTCTCCAGTCTTCTCCAAAGGTCCCCAATATGGCATGTTCACTTTACTTAGGCTAGGCAGAAGGGCAGTTCTTAACCTTTGGGTGAGCTAACACATTGTTAACACTCGTTTTGATATTGCACCCTTAGTTTTCGGCTAAATACCCTGGACAGCTCAGTACTTTAATATTCCTTGAATCCACCTGCATGATTCAAAGTTAATATATTTCAGACTTGTATCTTTCTCTAGGCGAAAACAGGCTTATCATGCATTCCTAATGCCTGTCACTGGGTTTTATTCAACGTCCCACACCCAGGGGTTAGGGGACACACACACACAGATTTACATATCTAGACTTGAAAGCCTCATCCATCTTGTTGAGGGTTACATGGAGGGTGTAATATGGATAATTTATAAAAGGTGACAGAGTTCTTTGCTTAAAAGTAAAGTATGATCTCAGCTGCGCTCCTGCTGCCCGGCTTCAGTCTTGATTTTAACATAACTAAAATTGACCATCTTGGACTGATTTCATGACCTAACAACATTGGCGCTCCAGAGCAAAACATCTAGTGAAGAACTTGGGCCATGATCCGGTGTCAGGCTGGATTTTACAAACATGTAATAACCCCTAAACAGTTTGCTGCCACTGGAAACAAGCTGCTTCAATCTCTAGCATAGTTAATTGTTTCAATAGAGTTTCAAGGCACTTTCCCCCTCCCTTCTCCTTCTCAGTCTTGGAGTTCAGAGTACTGTATCACTATTTGTGTTCACTTAAAGTAGATCAATTTATTAATCATTTTGCTGTTGGGCAATGATTTCATAATCATTCCAGTAGTGATTTGGGGGTAAAGCTGTAGTACTTCCTGTGTTTTCTTACGCCATTGTGTCCTTTAGATTTGCATCCCACTGAAGCTTGTTCTAAATATCCATTAATTGCTAAGCTAAAATGCCAGGATGAAGGTGCTTCACATAGTCTTAAACACAGTCTCTGCTCTCTGCTCCTAACCTTGTGCTGCTGGACACAGGGAGCAATGGTGGCTCTTTCAAAGTCTGCTTGCTGTTTGATATAAAGGAAAGTTTCTAATTCTAATTTCTAATAGCTCTATCTTCAACTGGAGGCAAACAAAGCTGAAAATGATTTGAGAGGAGTTTCACTTTCCATTGCGTTAGTGTACTTGCTGTAAGTCTTCTTGTTGCAGCCTCTGGACAAACAGGACTTAAGGGTTTTTGAGACCATACCAAAGTCATGTAATAGAAGGTGAGAGTGGGGGTGAGCATATGTGATTCTGAGTGTGAGCCTTCTTTCAAGCTACCTTTAAAATTTCTGGAAGAAAACCCACATCCCATCTGTCTTCAGTCTTATTTATCAAGTCCACTACCTCATCCCCTTACAGCAGTTTTCCTTTAGACTGCCATGGCTCACCTTTCTCATTTTTTCAAACCCATATTATGTTGTTAGAAGTCTTGCAGAAGGTTGTCCTTCAGTCCTATTTAACTGTGTCAAAACCAGTGGATCTGGCCAATTAAAGTGAGTTCCACGTGGCTTTGTGATAGGCATATATAATGCACCAAGCCGTCACAAGCCCAGAAGTACCTGCTTCGCTTTGCATGGTGGCCAAACCACATCCTAGCTCTGGCTCTGGCTCACTTCAGCTCCCAGGGACTTGAATATGTGAGTCGCAGAGCATTTCTCTCCCCTTCACTAAAATCAACACGGCTTTTTTTCATTTGGAGCTAGTGAGAATAAATGTGTTGCCAGCCAATTAAGTTAGTGTTTTCATTTTTACTTTAAGTGATGCTAGCTTTCCCAAGCATCTTCATGAATCTGCCCATTTTGCTCTCAGATCGCATTCAGGGAGCTGGCTGTGTTAGGAACTCCTGTCATTAACCTGCTCATTATTGCCCAGTCATCAGACCAGTTGTGCAGAGTCAGGGAGGATCTGTACAGCTTCTCGTGGTATGGAGAGCTTTGTGGGCTGCCGTTTTGATTACCTGGGAGATGCAATGTGGGGCTAATGCGACCTGAGGAAGGTTGGTAGTTTGCTAGTTGGACTTCCAAGCTTCTTACTAAATCATGCCAAGCCACAGGCTTGCACCCGGAAACTTGCTTTGAGCGCTGATTCTTCATCCCTTTCCCAACACCGGAGTGACCCTGGGAGACTTTCCTGTGTCTGAAAATGTATCATGGATGCACTGATTAGATATAACAGCTGTGGAAAAGGCACACTGCTCTCAGAGCTACTAAGAACCAGATGTTACGTTTTCAGACACCGAAGTGCCAAGTCCTGATGTGTTCAGGAAAACTGTCGCTTGGGAAACTGGTCTTAATTTATTCTACATTCCAGATGAGCTCCAAATCCCCTCTGCAGCTGCTGCTGTTGAAGTGATAATATTTTTTTTTAAAAAAATAGTCGTTTGGTGCAATGAGCAATGCAGTCATCCTTTGTCTGGAGAGCCAAGGGGCATTGTACCTACAAATGCTAAATAAATTTCACAGGCTGTGTATGTATGAATCTGTTGTTTTTATCTGTATATACATGTATATATAAAACACTTACGTAAACATCCTTGTAGCACTTGTGGGTAGATTTCTGCCATTTCTGATATTACCAAGAGCTTTTTCTTTCAGCTTAGTAATTTCCAAACATTGCTTCTCTCCACCCCCCTTTTATTTCAGCCCTCACAGTAGTCAATAAAATGTGATGCTCCATAACATTTCATTGCATAGTAACGCATCATGAGAGCACCCCGCCCAAGCTTATTCAATGGCAGAGTTTCACATTATGTTCTCAGTGATGTGGTGGTGCTGCTGGGGGGTCTGCTGTTCGATCAGCAACCCTTGCGACAGTTTTTACCTATGTTACAGGTGGAGGTGGGAACTGTGCCCTGATTCTAGGAGCCTCCTGCAGCAATTGGGGCTCCTGCAAACAAGCACATCAAGAATGGACAGCAAATGCATGTCCTTAAAAAAAACAAAACCCTGAACATGTCTGCTTGATTCAAAGAGAAGGCAGCAATATCCTGAGAGGCAAAGAGTTCTTTCTGGGATGGTTGTCAGGGGTTGAAGTGGGGGAAAGGGGGCTTCTGAAATAGTTGCAGGGCATGGCTCTGAGCTCTTTTTAGAGCCAGTGTATTTAACAAAGTGGGGCATAGCATGGAAAATCGTAGGATGAGTGCTTGCATTGCTGTGGTTCTTTTCTGTTGGTAATTCAGTTTTGACTGTTAAGGAGATGAGTCGATGTGATTGTCTAAAGCAAGGGTTGGCAACCTGCAGCCCATGGGCCACAAGCGGCCTGCGGAGTTGTTTAAATGGCCCACGAGCCGCCCCTGAACTGAGCCACCTGCTTGGCGAGTCCCTGCGTGCTGCGCTAAACTGGCGGAGCAGGGACTCGCTTCTGTGGTGCCGGAAATTGCATCTGCGCAGATGCAAACGCTGGAAATCGCATCTGCGCAGACGCGATCTGGCTCACAGAGCGATCTCCACGGGAGTGAACCGGCCCAGGCAAGGTTAACCTTGCTGACCCCGGTCTAAAGACCCCAAAACTAGGCATGGCAGAGACAGCCTCCCCCTTTCCCTGTTGGAGGAAGAAGACAGGGACCCTTCCTGTCTTTCCATTGTTTCTTTACCTCTCCCCGCAGTCCCATTGCCTAATTCTTAGATTCTAATCTGTAGGCCAACAATAACACTTGACATTTGATTTTTGGAATTTTGCTGGAGGCAAACCAACCCAAATTGTTTAATTGCACAGCGCAAGACTTGCAGCTTATTTCCGTTTCAATGTTTTGACTCAGCGATCTTATTTTACTTTTTGGTACGCCTGTGTGTTGTGTGTCGATGGGTGGGCTGTGTGTGTATGTAATGAACCTGGAGATTTGCCAAGCTGCAAAAGCTGTAGAAATTGCGTTTTCCACATTAGTCCTGTGTGTGTGTGTGTGCGCGCGTGTGTGTTGCGTCGTTCAGCTACTGCTGGTGTTCTATTAATTTTTGTATCATCATCTCCTCCTCTTGCTGCCCCTTCTCCTTTATTGGGGAACATGGTATGTGTTTTTTGTTTTGTGTAGCTATCGCTCAATTCAAGGCAGCCTCTTCTTGCATATGAGTAAAAAAAGTTAGGATGAACTGTGGCCCAGTTAGCCTTTGCTCCTTTCATGCCGTTCCTTTCAGTGAAGGTTTGCAAGCCCCATTGAAATGAACCATGGTTCCAGAAAGCAAAGTTTGGTAGATTCCATCATTCACTTAACTGTTGATTTTTAGTAAGATTTGTTGTGGCCTCTCCTGAAGTCTGTGTGACCTGATGAAGATGTAACAAGAATCTCATATTGCACTTGTACTTGCTGGAGAAAAGGGGAAATCCAGATATTTTTTTTTAAATTAAGAAAAATGTTAGTTGTAAAGAACAATCAAAAAGTATAAATGCATTTGAAAAGCAATTATATATATATACATATACATAGAAAATATATATATATATTTTGTTATGTTACTTAAAGGGTCATCCTTTAAATTGTATGTAAGTAGCTGTGGCTGTCCGAACTTTGTGGATTGTTAACACTCGCAAATACTGAGCTCCTGTACATACCTACAGTTCAAGCAGAAGGAATTTATTTTATGTTTTAGCATGTAATTTATGTATTGTATGTCTGAATAGGAACATAAAATTGAAAAAATAAAGACTGCTAAATTATCAGAAACCAAGGTTGTAAAATAAATGTTTTCAAGGCAAAAAAATCACCCAAAGTGTTCTCTTGATCTGTTTTTTTTTTTTTAATGTTTATTTTAAGGCTGGATTAGGGCCTTTTCTGCCATTAACCAAAATGCTGTGACTTAAAGGAGGAAGAAATCAAGCATGGAAGCCACCTTCCTTGTGTAGCTTGGGTTCTTGCCCTGAGCAACTGTGATGATAATCATAATTTATTATTTATACCCCGCCCATCTGCGGCAGCCCTTGGACGCAAAGCTATCTTGTGTAGAGGGGCCACAGAAATTTCTGAGGAATTCTGAGGAGAAGTGGAAGTTTTTGACAAGACCAGCCCATTTCCTTTTCCTCTAAGGGGCTCATATGGTTACAACAACCCTGTGATGTAGGTTAGGCCAAGAGGCAGAGGCTGGCCCAAAGTCACCCAGTGAGCTTCATGACTGAGTGGGGATTCGAACCCTGGTCATCCCCCAGATCCTAGTCTGACACACTAGCTAGACACTATCCCACCAGAGATAATAGCCACGGGCTGCATTCTGCATTAGCTGCTGTTTCCATGCATTGAATTGAATTTATTAATACGGTCACAGACCAGCATCAACACACACAATAACACAGATCATAAAAAATATCAGAAATACAAGGGACAATATGAATATAACAAGGCTCTAAATATAAAAATTAAAATTAATTGTTAGCGTGCCCCCTGTAATTAACATTTAGGGGTTTGAACATTATGGGATGCCACTTGCTTGCTGCGATTGATTGCAGACGCACAGAATTTAGCTACATTTAATGTAGTCTTGGGATTCTTGTCCTCTAGCAGTAGTTTTAAACTATGGTATTCCGATTCTTTCCTGGACTTTTGCAAAACAGGTGTAGGATTGTAGTCCTAGCTTTCTTGAAGCCTGTCGCTATCAGGGTCTGCTGTGGGATCCCCAAGCCTTTAAGCTTTTCCAGCAGTGTAGCTTTCCATCTGGATTGGTAGGTATCTAATAAGGTTAAAGGTGCCAGCCCAACCGGGAAGAAAATAAGCTTTAGCCAATAATGGATCTTCAATATCCATATCCGAGTACTGTTTCCATGCAGTCTTCAAAGGGAACCTCCGTATTGCCCCCATCCCAACCAAAAGTTGCTCCATAAGGTTCTTCCTTATCTATTTTCAAAGAAGGGGTGGAGGTTTTAGCTTTTATGTTCTGATTTCTGGTTCTTTATAGTGTTGTGAAGATGGTGCTTCACACAGGAACATGCACACAGGGCAGGTCCCTGCCCCCAAGCAGATTACAATTAAAAGTTTAAATGAAACCATATATCCTTCTACTTCTTTGGCGATCCCTCGTAGCCAAGTAAGATTGTTTTCCATAAACATGGTGTTAACAATGAGTCCGTAAGTGACTGCGGAGGCCAATTCTGGACCCACACGTCCTTCCACAGTGGGGACATAGGTTTCCAGGCGGGAGCTGATCACAGTGTGGATTTGCCAAGCGTGCCTTCCTCTTAGCACATTTCTCCCTTGTGTCCTGAGTTTGAGTGTCTTCAAAGCCCATGACACCTTAGGTAAAGGCTGTTCTCCAACTGGAGCACCTGCCGGCCAGTGTTTCACAGTTGTCAGCATCAGTGGCGTAGCGTGGGGGGTGCAGGGGGGGCCAGCCGCACCGGGCGCAACATTTGGGGGGGGGCGCTCGCACTCGCAGCTCTCTGCCCCTACCTGGCTCACTCACTCTCACTGCAGTGCTGGCTGTGCGAATCCGATCCGAGCTGCCGGGTCGCTGCCCACTGTGGAGGGGGAGGGTGCCAGGCGTGCGTTGCGGTGCAGAGCGGAGAGAGAGCGAGGGAGGGACTATCTGGGGGAGGGACAGTGCAGCGGCCGCCCAGCGCAGCGCTGAGCGCGGGAGAGAACCACACCCGACCAGCCCAGGCAGCAGCAAGAAGAAGCTGGCAGCAGTGGCAGGTTAGGGGTTAGGGGCGCAAATTGCCCCGGGTTAGGGGGCGCAAATTACTTGCCTTGCCCTGGGTGCTGACAACCCACGCTACGCCGCTGGTCAGCGTTTATACTACATTTTTAAAGATTTGCCTTGAGACAGACTTTAAACCTCTTTTCTTGACCACCAGCATTACGCTTTCCTTATCTTAAAGACGCCACCGACTCTGCTGGCCTTCATTCCTAAGGAAACCAAGTGCTGAAACCCCTGGAATCTCTCGCTGCTTGGAGATTGGGGTGGCACGTAACAGTATCTTCGATGCACGCCGCCTGTGTCTGAGCAGGGATGCTGAGGCAGAATAAAAAGGCAAACTGTTCCCTGACGGCAGGAGCGAGAGAGTCTCCACCATCACATTCTTGGAGCATTCGAGCTGAGCTTTTGCGGACCTTGGGGAAATCAGAGCAAACAGCTGCCTCCCACATGGAGGCGTTGGCAGTCATGAGCCGTTCCCCTTGCCCTTTCTCACCGCCGCACTCCAGGACTGGTGCGAGGGCACACAGGGAGCCCCCTCCAGATCGGCACTTGCCTCTTCCCTTGTCATGTCGACCCACATGGACTACAACTCCTGCCCTAGAGATTGCCCCACCATGGATAGCCTGGAAAGGCAACTGATTTGCCCCATCTGTTTGGAGATGTTTACCAAGCCGGTGGTCATCCTGCCCTGCCAGCACAACCTGTGCAGGAAATGTGCCAATGACATCTTTCAGGTGAGCCGTGAACATGCCTGGGTTTGCAGCTTGGCTTGGTTTTCATTTTGGGTCTAAGCGCATAAGTGTTCAAAGAGAGAAGGTGGCACCAGGGATATGGAATTGCTAGCAAAATGCCCGTCGTCATTGCAGGTGGCGTGAGCTTTGGGGAAGGGCCTGTGTCTCGCAAGATCACAGGGGGAATCTGCGTGGACTGACGGACACATGCTATAAGCGACCCCTGTATGGTGGCGAGGGGGCACTCCTGGCTCCCTGTTTGGATTTTTAAAAAAATAATTACAAGAGGGCTTGGGAAGCTTTTGCAGACTGGGGGCTGTTTTTCCTCCTGGGGGGGCCGCAGGCAAGACACAGAGGGCAAAGGTGGGCAGAACAAATAATGCCCATTTTACCTTTGTTAGTTACTTTTACCTGCACATCCCTGTATCCTACAGCAAGACAAGTAACAGGTAACATCGGAGGACAAGGACACATTGAGCGCAGGCAAAAACACTCAAGGAGGGTGTCAAAATGTTGAGGGGTGTGGCCTGGGAGTAATGGGCGTGGCCTGTGGAAGAAGGGGTGTGGCCTAGGGAGAGCTCGGGGTCCCAGGAATAATAATAATAATAATAATAATAATAATAATAATAATATCTTCCAACAAAGATTAAAAAACATTAAAATATCACACATTAAAAACTTCCCTGAACAGGGCTGCCTCCAGATGTCTTCTAAATGTTAGGTAGGTGTTTATTGCCTTGACATCTGCTGGAAGGGTGTTCCACAGGGCGGGCGCCACTACCGAGAAGGCCCTCTGCCTGGTTCCCTGTAGCTTTGCTTCTTGCAATGAGGGAACCGCCAGAAGGCCCTCGGCGCTGGACCTCAGTGTCCGGGCTGAACGATGGGGGTGGAGATGGTAGTGAGGTCTGGAGGGCTGCATTTGGCCCCCACCCCTGAGGTTCCCCACCCCTGTGCTATAAGATGGCTAAGTACATGGTAACTATTTATAGAACGGAATGCTTTGCAAAAAGCAGAGAGGGAGAAATACTCATCCACAGCTATTAGAACTGGTGGGGTCAGCTGATGAAACTGAATGTACTTCAGCTACAGTACCTGCTGCCTCATGGGACATCTTCAGGAGAAGAAAAGGCTAAAGAGTAAACCCTGCACAAATCTGGTGTGGAGTCCCTAAGACTGTTGGATGGCACCTTGTACACCTTCTGGCAACTCCTTCAGCCAAGCTGGTGCCAAACGTCTTGCTCTGCTTTCCTTTGGACCCCATCAGTGAGGCTGACAGGGTGGTCTTGTCATCTGGGCAGCGCAAGACCTCCAGCCACACTGCCCAGGCTTGCCCCCCCCCCCGAGGTATCCTTGGTTGCTGCTAATGCACCAAAAACAATGCTGGAGGCAGCAGTTACGAGTTCCCAATCCATTCAGCCACAGCAGGTGCTGTGATTCTCCAGCAGTTGGACTTCACCCCCAGAGGTGCACTCCCTTGTCTCTCGAGATAGACGGATGCCGCCGCCGATGACTTCAGCTGCCATTCTCCACCCAGTGTGTGTGATTTCAGTCATTTGTTTAAAACCAAATGTCAGCGCCAAACACTAGAAAATTCAGTTGCCGATATAAAATATGTACCAAATGGGACAAATCGAGAAACATTTGCTTAAGGTGTGTTTTCATCCTGGTATAATGCAGTGCTAGCAGTGCGCAACTGCCGCAGGCCCTGTAGCAGCAAAGAGCGCATGATTGTTTGAACTGGCCCAAAATCAAAAATAAGAACCGCTCTTTTATCAGAAGGGGATTCCCCAAGGAATCTTTCCTCCTTGGAACTTTATAGAGAGTGATGCAAAGCGTAAGGACCTGCGGGTTGCATCCAACTAAATTATACCCAAGAGCTGAGCCACTGAAATGAGTGTATTTAAGTTACTTCATTCATTCCAGTGGGTCTGAGAATGCTGATTATCACCCTATATCTTCCACTGTGGGCCCATCACTACTGATGGGGATTTTTTGTTGGGTGGGGGAGGGTTGTGAGTGCATTCTGCAACATGTCGCCGACACAAGAATAGCCCATTAGTGGTGGATTTATAATGGACTGTCCACAAATCATTCCGCTTTGCTACTTGTTCTGTGATGCTTGCCCCAAAGTTATTGCATTATTGCCATCTGGAAGGGCACAATGAAAATGTGCCAACCCCTTGCCCCACAAAACACTTGTTTATTTATTCTATTTATATACCCAGGGCAGTGTACAGCATTAAATACATAATTTACATAGCATAATAATAAAAGACAATAAAACCATTGGAGAGAGAGAAAATCATAGTAACAGTCCTGTCCCCCTTTTCAAAAGGCTGCGGATTGCTTAATGGCTGAAGGTCTGGATAAATAGGAATGTTTTTGTCTGGTGCCTAAAGACATTTAATGATGGTGCCAGGCAAGTCTCTCTGGGGAGAGCACTGGACAAGTGGGGAGTCACCACGGAAAAGGCCCGTCCTCGTGTTGTCACCCTCCAAACCACAAGGTCTGGGTCGGCTTGTATGGGAGAGGTGGTCCTTAAGTTATTGAGGTCCTGAGTCGTGTATGGTATAAAGTTATAGGATTGCAGCAGGAGGTTAATGGGGCTTGCACCGACTGGAAAGGAAGTGGCATGTCCCACCTGCAACTTTTGCAAATACAGAGAGTATTGAAAGCAGGATAACTGCCCCGATACCATCATGAATGCACAGCTAAAAGGACATTTGGAGGGGTCCTTTATTTTGGCTGCAGCTACAGGCATTTCTTTGTCATGATATCCTATATCGCAGCTCCAGTCTTCAGGGGAGAGCAAATCTGTTTATGCAGCCCAAACAAGAGCCATGTACAATAGGGAGGTGTGGGTTCATTTGGGGGAACTGGATGCTAGATCAGGTGGGTCATTCTCCTGATCCGGCAGGCTCTTCTGAACTTGCAGTTAAGACTACCCAAAAGAGGAGCAGAAATGACCAAAGGATGAGTTGGGCAAGTAACCTCATCATCATCCCAGGGCCGCTGCTGTTGCCAGGGATGACTCATTCCTGCAACACTCCCCTTGGGCACGTCACATGGGGAGCAACACTGTTCAAGCCAAATAGCAGAGGAGGGGGGTCACCTGTGGCATCTGAGTCAACAGAAGAGGCACAGGACAGGGACGGAGGAAGCCCCTAGGGCACCTGGGGCGAAGTGCCCAGAGGCAGGGCGCTCGGTGCCCATATGGACAGAACGGGGCGCTCGGCGTTCCGTGCCATCCCTATGGGCAGCGCGGCGCACCCCGTCTCTAAGGGCGCTGTGCGCTCCGTGTTGTCCCATGCCATCCCTATGGGTGCTGTTGTGACGTGGGGTTTGTGATTTCAGCTCTCTTGACATAATATGCTGGAGACAGTTCTCTAGTAACACTTCTTTATTAGCGCAACAAGACTGGAACTTGAGGAGGGGAGAGCTACATTTATAGGGACAGGGAACTAGTTAGAAGGGATACATTTTGGAGGGAACAATATCAGGCAATCACAGTCCTGCCTTTTGGAGGCAACCAATAAGACAGAGGATCCAAATACAGCAGCTTAAATGAACCAATAGTAGCTGTACCCTCTGGAACCAAAAGGCAGTTACTTTACCCTAATGCAAATACAGACAATAATAATACAGATATAAAATCCTTTGACTCAATACACAACACCCCTCCCCCCCTAGTGAGCACAGCAGACGTAATCTCTCAGGTACTGTGGGGTCCTACAACTTCTACTTGATCTCCTGACAACAGGTGTTGCCGGTTCTGGATTGGGTGTCACCTGTGGTAGGGGGGCTGCTATAGGGGTTTCATCAGGAACAGATGGAGTCCCAGACATCTCAGGGTCCCCTACCTGTACCTCGTCATCCTGAGGACTAGCAGACCCTGGTTCATTTGCTGAAGCCCCTGGTGATTGCACCCCTGGGCCATTTTCACTCTGGTCTTGTAGCTCTGCGTCGTTAGCCAGGGATGAATTATCAGACTCCTCCCTGCTGAGCGCCCGGCGCCTCAGCTGATCTATATGTCTCTTCCAAACTTGCCCATTTTCCAAGGTCACATAATAGGACACAGGTCCACTAGCCCGGGTGACCACACCAGCCACCCACCGCGAACCTCATGAATAGTTCCTCACCCAGACCAGTTCTTCAGGGGCGAAATACCTTTTGTGTCAGTCTCAGCCTGGGGGTTTGCTCTTGAATTACGGTTTGGCATTTTATCCGGGTGGACATAATCCAGCACTGTTACCAATCTTCTACCCAAGAGCAGCTCAGCTGGCGACTTGCCCGTCGCAGTACACGGCGTCGCATGCTGCAAAAATAACATTCGCGCGATGCGAGCTGACCAGTTACCCTCCATTAAGCGCGCAATGGATTCTTTGGCTGTTCTTACCATGCGCTCCGCCTGCCCATTGGAGGATGGGTGAAAGGGCGCGGATGTGACCCCTCTTATGAAGTTATCAGCCAAGAATGCCCTGAATTCTTGGGATACAAAAGCTGCCCCATTATCTGATACAATGGTCTCAGGTAACCCATGGGTTGCAAACAGCTGCCTCAACAGCTTGATTACGGCAGCTGATGCCATGCTAGGGACCATCGCCACTTCTAACCATTTGGAATATGCATCGACGATAACCAAAAAGACCTTCCCCTGGAATGGCCCAGCAAAATCTAAGTGCAGCCGGCTCCAGGGAGATCTGGACTGCTCCCACCAGTGAACTGGTGCTCTGGCCACTTCTGGCCGCACCTCTTGGCATGCCTTGCATGTTCGTACCCATTGTTCTATGTTCTGGTCCATTCCAGGCCACCACACATAACATTGGGCTAGCGACTTCATCCTGACCATTCCCGGGTGTCCCATGTGAAGCGTCTCAAGAACCCTGTTTCTCAGTGGTGCTGGGATGATCACCCTATCTCCCCACAGGAGACAACCCTTATGCATGGATAACTCGTGCTGCCTTGTCACATAAGGCCTGAATTTGTCTTCATGCGGACCACCTGGCCACCCCCTCCCCACCCAAGTGAGCACACGGGAGAGAACAGCATCTTTCCTCATTTTCTCAGCAATATCAGTAGCCGTTACAGGAGCCCCCGGAAGTGTTTCCAGCATCATTATGTGCTCCGCTGGAGCAGGATCCTCATTGCTCCCGCCAGGAAGGGGCAATCGACTCAGCGCATCAGCGTGGCACAACCGTTTCCCCGGCACATGGGTCAAGGTGTACTGGAACCCGTTCAGGAATATAGACCAACGCAACATTCTGGGGGAGAGAATTTGTGGCGTTTGTTTGTTCGGGTTGAACAACCCCAACAGTGGTTTGTGGTCCGTTTCAATGGAGAAATGACGACCGTACACATAATCATGGAACTTTTTGATTCCTGCCACAATTGCAAGCGCCTCTTGTCAATTTGAGCATAGTTGCGCTCCGTGGGCGACAACGTACGGGAATAGAAAGAGATAGGCTTTTCCGACCCATCCGGTTCCCTATGACTCAGCACCGCCCCCAGGCCGTATTGAGAGGCATCACATGCCAGGACCAGCGGCTTCGATTCATCATAATGAGCAAGGACGCTCTTGCTACTCAGCATTCCTCGCAAGGAGTCAAAAGCCTTCTGCTGCTCCTGCCCCCATCGCCACACATTCTTTTTCTGCAACAGTCTATGTAATGGTTCAGCTACCGAAGCTTTCTGGGGTAAGAACGAATGATAAAAGTTAATAAGTCCCAGGAATGACTGCAACTCCGTCTTGTTCTGTGGTCGTGGTGCCTCGATGATGGCCTTAACCTTAGCATCTGTGGGGTGGATGCCTGATGCATCAATTTTAAACCCCAAGAATTCCACAGTTGGCACCCCAAAACTGCATTTCTCTTTTTTTAGTTGCAACCCCACCTCCTTGAACTTGAGCAACACTGCACGGACACGCGCAACCAGTTCCTGTGGGTCTTTTCCAGCAATCAAAACGTCATCAAAAAATGGCAAGACCCCCGGCAGACCTCTTAACAGGCGTTCCATGAGCCCTTGAAAAATCCCTGGGGCCACACAAACTCCAAATTGTAATCTGTTAACTCTGAACGCCCCTTTATGTGTGACAATAGTCTGTGCTTCCGCTGATTGTGGGGTTACTGGCAGCTGTTGGTAAGCTTGTGCCAGGTCAAGTTTGGCGAACACCTTGCCCCCAGCCAGTTTAGCCAACAGATGTGATACGACTGGAATGGGGTATGAATTTCCCCTGAGTGCCTTATTGATAGTACATTTGTAATCAGCACAGATCCTAACTTCCCCATTTGCTTTAAGGGGTGTGACGATTGGAGTCTCCCACTTAGCGGAGTCCACGGGTGAGAGAACTCCCTGCTTGACCAATTTATCCAGCTCTGCTTCGATCTTGGGTTGCAGTGCAAATGGCACTCGCCTTGGTTTGAGTCGGATTGGGGCCACCCCAGGGTCCAATTCGAAGTCAACAGGGGGCCCTTTATAACAACCCAGTTTTCCATTAAAGAGACCAGCAAATTCTTTGTATAATGCCTCGCTCATCTCGGGGCAGGTTTGGATTGAATTAAGCCCTGATATACTCAGTCCCAGGGCAGGAAACCAGTCAGTGCCCAAGAGACTGGGGCGACTGCCCTTCGCAATCACCAGTTTGAGTACCGCCTGTTTGTCCCGGAACTGTACTCTCACGGCACACATTCCCATGACATGGATGCGGCCCGCTGAGTATGACTGCAAAGTTGCCGGGAAGGGCTCCAGAGGGGGCAACTTACCCCTGGGGAAGAATGTCCTCGCGGTCTGGTCCGACACGATAGTGAATTCAGATCCGGAGTCCACCTCCATGTCGCACAGCTGACCCTCAATCTTCACCTTGACGTGTGCCTTGCCTTGCGCTGGAAACTGCACGACCCTCCCGTTGATCTCCGTTACGTAGTTGCAGTCCTTTAGAACATGGTTTGCTGTGGCCGATCTGCGATGCTCCAGTCTAGGTGCTCCTGTCGCTCCCAACGCCGCCGATCTACAGACCCTGGTGATGTGACCTGTCTTTCCGCACGTCCGGCACATAGCATCCCGGAAACGACAACTCTTCCGCTCATGGTTTCCGCCACAACCAGGGCACCTGCCTCGGTGATCTTTGTGCACTGTGCAGGCCTGACGCACTGACTCGACCCCACGAACTGGGCTCTGGCTCGGAGTAGCCTCTAGCTCGTCCATGGCATGCGCAACTTCTATCTGTGGCTTAGGGGCCCTGCGACTGGCATCAAGCTCCTCTCTTTCATAATTCTCCGTGGTGGTGGCCTCCTTCAAGGCTGAAGCAAGGGTAACCTCTTCTTTAGCCACGATGCGTCTTCTGGCTTTCTTGCTGCTCAGACCACCGACAACCCGATCCAGGAGAGTCTCTTCCAGATCTTGGAAGTTGCAGTGCTGAGCGAGCTTCCGCAGTTCAGCTAGAAATGCAGATACAGACTCCCCAGCACGCTGCTGCCTCTTATGAAACTCCATCCGCCGGGCCATCTTGGTCTCAGTAGGCGCTAAATGGCTTGTTAGGCAGGCAAGAATATCTTTGAGAGATGTCTCACTTAGCTTCGCTGGGGCAAGCAATGCCTTGGCCAGCTTGAAGGTCTCAGGGCCACAGTAGCTCAGGAATGTGGCCCTTCTTTTGCTGGCATCGGTGATCCCTTGAGCCACTGCGAAGAACTCGAAGCGTTCGACGTAGTCTTCCCACGTGTGGGGCTCTGATGGCTGGAAGGGCTCCAATACCCTTGGACTCTCCATTGTCCTGTGGGCAGGGTCGTCTTCTCAGCTGGCCAGTGAGTCTTGTTCTTAGCTACAATCCGGACTCTGAGGCAGGGCTGCGTTTAACCGCTCCTCAGCATTCCGGATCCCATCCTCGTCGCCAGTTGTTGTGATGTGGGGTTTGTGATTTCAGCTCTCTTGACATAATATGCTGGAGACAGTTCTCTAGTACACTTCTTTATTAACGCAACAAGACTGGAACTTGAGGAGGGGAGAGCTACATTTATAGGGACAGGGAACTAGCTAGAAAGGATACATTTTGGAGGGAACAATATCAGGCAATCACAGTCCTGCCTTTTGGAGGCAACCAATAAGACAGAGGATCCAAATACAGCAGCTTAAATGAACCAATAGTAGCTGTACCCTCTGGAACCAAAAGGCAGTTACTTTACCCTAATGCAAATACAGACAATAATAATACAGATATAAAATCCTTTGACTCAATACACAACAGGTGCCACATGCCACGGGGCATGCGGTGCCCATAGGGATGAGACGTGGCACTGGTGCACAGCACCCATACGGGATGGGGTGCGCAGCAGGGCCTCAGAGAGCCAGTGTGGTGTAGTGGTTAAGGGGGTGGACTCGTAATCTGGTGAACCGGGTTCGCTTCCCCGCTCCTCCACATGCAGCTGCTGGGTGACCTTGGGCTAGTCTCTCAGCCCCACTCACCTCACAGAGTGTTTGTTGTGGGGGAGGAAGGGGAAGGAGATTGTGAGCTGTTTTGAGACTCCTTTGGGTAGTGATAAAGCAGGATATCAAATCCAAACTACTACTACTATTACTCTTCTTCTTCTTCTTCTTCTTCTTCTTCTTCTTCTTCTTCTTCTTCTTCTTCTTCTTCTTCGCAGCCGCCCTACAGCTGGGGGTGGGGAGGCAGTGGGCGGACAGCGCGGGGCCTGCGGAAGCTGAGACGTGTGGCTCATGTGCCCTGCAGGCCCCACTGTGACGAATGCCACCCGCCATTTTGTCAGCCCCATCAGGGTGACACTCGGGGCGGACCGCACCCCCCTTCATACGTCCCTTGCACAGGATAAAGGTAAAGAGACCCCTGACTGTTAGGTCCAGTCGTGACTGACTCTGGGGTTGCGGCGCTCATCTCACTTTATTGGCCGAAGGAGCCAGCGTACAGCTTCCGGGTCATGTGGCCAGCATGACTAAGCTGCTTCTGGCGAACCAGAGCAGCGCACGGAAACGCAGTTTACCTTCCCACCGGAGCGGTACCTATTTATCTACTTGCAGTTTGACGTGCTTTCGAACTGCTAGGTTGGCAGGAGCAGGGACCGAGCAACAGGAGCTCACCCCGTTGCAGGGATTTGAACCACCGACCTTCTGATCGGCAAGTCCTAGGCTCTATGGTTTAACCCACAGTCCCACCCGCGTCCCTCTTGCACAGGATACTGTGCCCTAAATGGGGAGGTGCCTCCAAACTCTCTGCAATGGACAGCAGTGTTCTCGTACTGAGATGCCAGCGCCCCAGCCCTGCTGGTACGCAATGGACAGATCGACCAGGAACCCCATGCACCATCTCTCTGTTCTGTTCAGGGATTGCCAGCTCAGAAGTGGCCCTTATCCTTCTTCTGACCCTGCAGCTGTTGTGGGACTGGGTGCAAACATAGTGTGGTACTAATCCAAACTGAGCACGTGCAGATTCATCATCATCATCATCATTATTCCATTAAGAGGAAAGCATGAGGAAAAACCCAGTGCTTAGAGGTAATGATATTGAAAAGAATGATTGCTGACCTATAGTAATCACATTGCCTGGAATCAATCCAGGGCGCTTGGACAGTAGCCGAGTTTAAACAATGCTGCTGTCAGTATAAAAAATGCTTTGCCTTTAAGGCTTCAACTAAATGGTTTGCTTATGAAGCACAGAATTGTAGGGTTGGAAAGAGACTGTAAGAGCTATCTAGTCCAACCCCCTGCAATGCAGGAATCGCAGCTACAACATGCTGCGCTGAGGGTGCATTTCAGGGGGAGATAATAATAATAATAATAATAATAATAATAATAATAATAATAATAATAGAATTATTTATACCCCGCCCGTCTGGCTGGGTTTCCCCAGCCACTCTGGGCGGCTTCCAACACAATATTAAAATACAGTAATGCATCAAACATTAAAAGCTTCCCTAAACAGGGCTGCCTTCAGATGTCTTCTAAAAGTCTGGTAGTTGTTTTTCTCTTTGACATCTGGTGGGAGGGCGTTCCACAGGGAAGGCGCCACCACCAAGAAGGCCCTCTGCCTGGTTCCCTGTAACTTGGCTTCTCGCAGTGAGGGAACCACCAGAAGGCCCTCGGCGCTGGACTTCAGTGTCTGGGCAGAATGATGGGGGTGGAGACGCTCCTTCAGGTATACTGGACCGAGGCTGTTTAGGGCTTTAAAGGTCAGCACCAACACTTTGAATTGTGCTCGGAAGCATACTGGAAGCCACTGTAGGCCTTTCAAGATTGGTGTTATGTGGTCTCGGCGGCCGCTCCCAGTCACCACTCTAGCTGCCGCATTCTGGATTAGTTGTTACCTTCAAAGGTAGCCCCACGTAGAGCGCATTGCAGTAATCCAAGCGGGAGATAACAGGAGCATGCACCACTCTGATGAGACAGTCCGCGGGCAGGTAGGGTCTCATCCCGCGTACCAGATGGAGCTGGTAAACAGCTGCCCTGGACACAGAATTGACCTGTGCCTCCATGGACAGCTGTGAGTCCAAAATGACTCCCAGGCTCCACACCTGGTCCTTCAGGGGCACAGTTACCCCATTCAGGACCAGATCAGCGTTTGCCAACACTTCAGCAAGCCCAAGAGGCTCAGTGGTTTAGACCACAGCGCCACCCATGTCCCTGACAATGGAGCCTTTGGATCCATTGGGTGGAGAACAGAAAGGGTCTCTTTGTGTAAAAACTAGCCTACTGTACAAAGGTAAAATGTATAATAATAATAAATAATAATAATAATAAATTTTATTTATATCCCGCCCTCCCCAGCCGAAGCCGGGCTCAGGGCGGCTAACAACACTATCTTACTCTGCTCATTTTGGCTTTGACCCCGCTCAAAGCATCTGGCATGTGCCCGCTCCCCAAAAAACCTGCCTAAAAGGGAATGCAACCCCCAGGCTGAAGAAGGTCCCCACCCCTGATCTAGGCCAGTGTTCTCTACTCTGGCTCGTAGTAACCATTTGGGGCATCCATTAGGTTCCTAAGTTGGGTGGTGGGGTTACAGGGGGCTGCCTCTAGAGGTCTTTGAAAAGCTGGTATCGAGTCCACCCATTTTGTTGTATTAATTTAGCCGAATAGCTATAAGGGAAATTTGAACGAATGTGCAATTAATCATTATTGCTTTTGAATGTTATTGTGCTGTTATCTTCCTTAGTTGGTTGTGCAAATCGCTATTCTGAATAACGCTTTTTATAGGGTAGGGCCGTACGACAAGGCTGTATATTGTCTCCCTGCTTATTTAACTTATATGCAGAATTCATCATGCGAAAGGCTGGGCTGGATGATTCCCAAGCCGGAATTAAGATCGCCAGAAGAAATATCAACAACCTCAGATATGCAGATAATAATAATAATAATAATAATAATAATAATAATAATAATAATAATAAATTTTATTTATATCCCGCCCTCCCCAGCCGAAGCCGGGCTCAGGGCGGCTAACAACAATCAAGATGACACAACCTTGATGGCAGAAAGTGAGGAGGAATTAAAGAACCTTTTAATGAGGGTGAAAGAGGAGAGCGCAAAATATGGTCTGAAGCTCAACATCAAAAAAACGAAGATCATGGCCACTGGGCCCATCACCTCCTGGCAAATAGAAGGGGAAGAAATTGAGGCAGTGAGAGATTTTACTTTTTTGGGCTCCATGATCACTGCAGATGGTGACAACAGCAACTATAGGGTAGGGCTACCAGCGCTGGGGACGAGTTTGTGGAAATAAGGGGGCAGTGGCTCCCCCAAATTTGGGAACCCACTGGGCTAGGGTCTCAGGCGTCTTTTCCTCGCCATCTGATCCTTTTAACCAGAGATGTCCTAAGTCGGACCTGCGATGGTCCGCATGCAAAGTGCCTGCTCTGCAGAACTGAGCTGCGATTCCTTCCCAGAGAGCAATTAGCTATTAGCTGAAGCAATTAGCATTTCTCCTCTGCCTGCAGGTGTTTAACACTGTTGCTGTGTGCATTGTTGTTATTTGTTAGCTGGCTCCTTGAGTTCTTCTTACGCTGCTTTAGGTGTGGTGTCATGCTATTTGCTCTGTGATTTCTGTGGCACTGGTATGATTATTATAATTAATCATTTTAGGTGGGGTTTTTGTTAGCCTCCGCTGGAGAGAGAAAGCAGGTTGGAAATCTTAGCATCAGTCAACAAAAACAAACTCTTGAGCTTGAAGGCATGGCTCTATCTAGCTCTGCACTTGCTGCGGCCTTCTCCAAGCCAAAGGCATCCTGATGTCTGGGACTACAATTCCCATCAGCCCAAGCTGGCTGGGGCAGATGGGAGATGTAGTCCTGCACATCTAGATGGCCCCAGGTTGGCAAAGACTAGTCTTTGTTGTTGTTGTTTAGTTGTTTAGTCGTGTCCAACTCTTCGTGACCCCCTGGACCAGAGCACGCCAGGCACTCCTGTCTTCCACTGCCTCCCGTAGTTTGATCAAACTCATGTTGGTAGGTTTGAGAACACTGTCCAACCATCTCGTCCTCTGTCGTCCCCTTCTCCTTGTGCCCTCCATCTTTCCCAACATCAGGGTCTTTTCCAGGGAGTCTTCTCTTCTCATGAGGTGGCCGAAGTATTGGAGCCTCAGCTTCAGGATCTGTCCTTCCAGTGAGCACTCAAGACTGATTTCCTTCAGAATGGAGAGGTTTGATCTTCTTGCAGTCCATGGGACTCTCAAGACTAGTGTACTGTGATTTAATTTCAGGGGGGCTGAAGCATTTGGGTGGGAAGATACCAAATCCTGACATTTCCCCCAAGACATTTGCTTGCTTTGCAGGGCTTAGATTCCTTCCTCAGGCTACGTCCAGACAGATTTGGATAACTAGGGGATTGCGACTGTTCTAATTTCCAGCTCCTTCCGTTCTCCTGAGAGATGCCTGACACCTGCCTTCACACGATTAAATGTCTTGCGTTTTGCTCTTGGCTTCTGGCCTTTGGTTTCTTGTAAAAATATCATCAGTCCTTCTTGAGCAGCCCACGTAACTTGTCTGCTTCCTGGCAGCCTCTCTGGAGGTTTCCACGATGACTTTCATTATAACACCTGTTCTGAGCCGAAGTTGTGATATATTTCAATAGCTGTGTTTTTGAAGACTCACTGGGACAATTTAGTCACATTTTATGAAGCTCAACATGGCCTCAGTCAGAATAAAGGCAACTCTGAATATAATAATAATAATAATAATAATAATAATAATAATAATAATAATAATAATTTGTACTCCGCCCATCTGTCTCGGTTTCCCCAGCCACTCTGGGCGGCTTCCAACAAACATTAAAAATACATTAAAATGTCACACATTAAAAACTTCCCTGAACAGGGCTGCCTTAAGATGTCTTCTAAATGTCAGATAGTTGCTTATCTCTTTGACATCTGATGGGAGGGTTCCACAGGGAGGGCACCACCACCGAGAAGGCCCTCTGCCTGGTTCCCTGTAGCTTTGCTTCTCGCAGGGAGGGAACCACCAGAAGAAGGCCCTTGGCGCTGGATCTCAGTGTCCGGGCAGAACGATGGGGATGGAGACGCTGCTTCAGGTATACTGGACCGAGGCCATTTAGGGCTTTAAAGGTCAACACCAACACTTTGAATTGTGCTTGGAAACGTACTGGGAGCCAAAGCAGTGCCTTATTATTGTTCTAGAATGATTAGAGATGAATTTAAGGATCGGTCCAAATACAAAAATGTCCCTTGTAAACTCCGGATCATTTATATTTCACTTTCTCAACCCTCCCCGTTGCCTGAGAGGGACATCATGCCTGGATTACCCGAATGTTTTAAAACTGCGATTGACAACATATATATAGTTATGAGTTTTTTTGTGGAGGAAGTGGGCTGTATGCTGGGCTGGGACCCTTCTAACGCCTGGATCCAGCAAGTGTTAAAATAGAAGCAAGGATTCAAATTCCTGGTGACGTGATAGCTTAGTGAATGGGCCATTAAAGAAACAAAGGTAGTGGATCTGTGTCAGATGAGAAATGGGTAGGCACCCCTCCCTCAAACGGCTGATAGTTAGACAGACACAGGCCAGAGTGGAGAGAGGAGTGATGCCAGCTAGATGCTAGGAGTGGAAAAGCAGCAGGTTGAGAAGCTAGAGAGATATCTCTGCCTGATTTCTGTTTGAATACAGTCGTACCTTGGTTCTCGAACGGAATCTGTTCCGGAAGTTCGTTCGACTTCCAAAAATGTTCAAAAACCAAGGCGTGGCTTCCAATTGGCTGCAGGAGCTTCCTGCACTCATTCGGAAGCCGCAGAAGCCATGTCGGGTGTTCGGCTTCCAAAAAACGTTTGCAAACCGGAACACTCACTGCCGGGTTTGCGGCGTTCGGGAGCCAAAACATTCGAGTCACAAGGCATTCAAGAACCAAGGTACGACTGTACAAGGCTGCATCTATGGGGGGAAAGCAACACCCTTTTGGGGGTGTTAATGCTGTGAACCCCTCCATCACAGGCTCAGGCTGTATATAGGTGGAAATAAACCAAATAATAATAATAATAAACCAGCATGGGTGGGGCTGTGGTCCAAACCACAGAGCCTAGGACTTGCCGATCAGGAGGTCAGCGGTTCGAATCCCTGTGACAGGGTGAGCTCCCGTTGCTCAGTCCCTGCTCCTGCCAACCTAGCAGTTCGAAAGCACGTCAAAGTGCAAGTAGACAAATAGGTACCGCTCTGGCGGGAAGGTAAGCGGCATTTTCGTGTGCTGCTCTAGTTCTTAGTCATGCTGGCCACATGACCCGGAAGCTGTACGCTGGCTCCCTCGGCCAATAAAGCGAGATGAGCGCTGCAACCCCAGAGTCGGTCAAGACTGGACCTAATGGCTAGGGGTCCCTTTACCTTAAACCAAATATCATAAAGACACCACATTCTCTGATATGCTTCGTTTCCAAAAGGAAACAGGAATGCTAGGTAAGCGCCTGGAATCGTGCAATAATACACACACACACACACACACACACACACGGGTTTGGGAGATGTCCCTGCCTCCAAAACATCTCTTTTGTGTGTTTCAGTCTCGAGGAACGACCTTGGGCTCCGCAGGGAGGTTTCGCTGCCCGTCTTGCCGCCATGAAGTGGTCCTTGACAGACATGGCATCTACGGACTGCAAAGGAACCTTCTGGTTGAAAACATCATTGATATTTATAAGCAAGCATCAGCCAGGGGGCCAGAGAGGTATGTGATACCCAACAGTCATTGTGTATGTTTGTGGGTGGGTGCACACCCCAAAATGTGGGCAAATGTGGACTTGTAAAAGTATAAAAGCGTATTGGGAAATGATGCATAATGAATTGAAAACGGTGTTTAAAAGTACTTTACCAAAAAAACAAGAGTCCTTGGGGATAATTTAGACTGAAATTCCCAGGTGTCAAAAACAATTACTTGTGTATGCTACAACTGTGGTCTGTGATTTGTTAGCCCCAAAATGGAAAACGAGCAAAGTCCCAACCAAAGAAGAATGGCAACTTAAGTTGACAAAATATGCACAACTTGCAGACTTAACATATAGAGTAAGAGAACAAGAAGAACACACGTTTAGAGAAGATTGGAAAACGTTTATTGAATGTATGGGAAATAATTGTGTACAGCTGAAAACGTTGGCAGAATGAAGATAAATTCAACAAGTATAAACAAGTATCGATGGATGTAATAATGGGATGCTAATTGGTATGGTTTTTATAAAATATGCAGGAATTTAGGATATGTAAAATGAACCATGGAAAGAGGAGAAGGGAAGTCATTGATATGTTAAAGATTTAAAGTGCGTGTTTTAAATTGTAAAACAGAAAATTTAACTATATATATGTCAGAGATAACGATCTCTGAGCTTGATCGATGGAGCCGTGTACTCAGACAGCTTTACGATCCCAATCAGTCATTTGCAGCGTCCGGCACGCTTCCTTCTAGCTGCGCACCAAAGTCTGCTGTCTCTTTGGCCACGGCTTAGCAGAGTAGCACACAGCGGTGTAAAACAGTCTTTTTCTCCCTTGCTCCATGCAAGCATACACAGACAGATCCGTCTATTTACAGCTTTTATTCAAACATTTGTCCATCACTGCTTGCAGCCATGTTAAAACATGTCCGTCTCTCTCAAGACACACAGAGAGAACAACAACAGTACAGTCTCCTCCCAGACTCCTCCCAGCTTCTACAGCTGACGTCAGAAAGCTGACGCACAGCTCAGAACACTTAACCAGTTAAGTTCTGAACTCCCACACACCCCCTTGCGTTGCTTTCTGACAAAACCTGTGTAACATCTTCAGCAACACCCTGTGAGATCAATCCCTTCCCCAATGCCTTGCGCCCTACCTTGGCGTACCTGTTGGGCATCTGTGGAATCACCTCACAACTCTCAGAATCGCACTGTGCGAAACTTACCCACGTACCTGTGGCCTGGTACCTCTCAGGTGGAATACCCTTGGTTGTGCGACTGGATCGCCTAGGCACAAACTCTGGTGTTTCCTCTGGCTCACTGTCACCAGCAGGTGTGTCCTCTGCATCACAGGATTCCCCCTCTGACTTAAAGCGTCTTCGAATCCTCTCCATTACACTCACAGGAGAACTAGGCTCACTCTTGGGCTGTCCTTTCCTAACAACTTGTGGAGACGCCCCACCCTGCTCCTGACCCTGGTTAGTGACCTGGTCGTCATCAGCAGACTCAGCCTCTTCTTCCTCCTCACCAGAACTGTCCTCTGGATCAGAGAGACATTCTGAAAGAACATCACGCTGTGCAGAAATCTTTGGCCTTTCATGCTGTTCAAAGAATTCAGCGTGTTTACTGACCAGCACCTTACTCTGATCACCTGACGGATAAGCAAATCTCCATGCACGAGCGTCTGGCTCATACCCACAGAAGATCATTTTCTGGACTTTGGCTCCATCTGGCCCTTGCAAAGCCTTAGGCACAGGGACAACCGCAGGAGATCCAAACTTGCGCAGAAAGTGAACCTGGGGTTTGCGGCCATTTAACAACGAGTACGGTGTGTCGCCTACCAGTGAGTTGTAGACACGATTCCAGGTGAACGACACACAACGGATTCCCTCCAGCCAAAACTTTGGAGGTAACCTGGCTTCTTTCAGCATCACCTGTCCAGCCTTAACCAGAGCTTCACTTCTCAGCTCTGCCACCCCCCTCTTACTGGGTGAAGTAACTGTGTGACGTATCCCTCTTCTGTGAAAGAACTGCTGCAAAGCAGAACCAGTGTACCTAGCATTTCTGTCACTAATGATCGCTTGAACCCTGGTGGAGAACCTTAGCTCCACCCCCTCAATCCAGCTCTTGATCAGCTGTGCTGCATCGTCCCTGGATTTGAGGCCGTGGGTCCAGGTGCTCTGCGAAAAATCATCCAAAAAAGTTAGCAGAAACCTGGCCCCTCCCAGACTTGGTTCCTTGACAGGACCGGCCAAATCTATGTGAACCAGCTCAAAAGGTTTAGTGGTTACCCGTTCCACCTTTGGGTAACTGCACCCCCTCACCTTCGCCTGCTTGCATGTGGCGCAACTAATGGCACGTCCACAATCTCTAATTTTACACCCTCTGGTAACCTCAGGAAGTACTTGCAGTTCTTCTAGAGAACTATGATTGGTCTTCTGATGCCATGCACAAGCACATTGAACATGAGTGGGAACTGTAGCACGCTGCGCCTGTGCTCTCTCAACCTTCCCCTCACCCCCAAGAGACGTTTTAAGAATGAAAAGATCATTCTGCCCCTTCTTAACCGTGGCAAGTAACCTCCCTCCTCTGGAGATTGTGCAGACATCATTTTCAAAACAAACTTTGAACCCCTTACTTAACAAATAAGGCACAGATAACAAACAATGATCCCCCTCTGGGATAACACAAAACTGCAGCGTCTCCTGCAAAACAGAAAGGAAAACGTTAGTGACAGTTTTAATCTGGGTTCTCTGTCCATTTGCGAACATAACAGTTTGTCCGGCCGGAATTGCCGTGCAATTCCCCATCTTGACTGCAGATGTCTCTGGAACCATGTTGCGGTTAGCTGCAGAGTCGATTACAAAAGCCATTTTCAAATTTTCCATTCGGCCGTCTTCGAACAATGCCATACTCGCAGAGACTTGATAAGCCTCTTCCTGTTGTTTACCACGACCACCTGGCTCAGTTCCACGCCTGCCTGTCTTCCCAGGCCTGTTGCCATGGAAACTCGCCTGGTTCCCATGAGAAGTGTCCTTGACAACATCCTGCTGTGCCTGTGTGCTCCGGTGGGGGCAACTGCCATGCAGACGTTGAACTCCAGTGGAAAAACACTGCCCGGGGCTCCTCCCAGCTGGCCTGGCCTTCCTTCTCCTGGAACGGCGCCTCCCACCAGCCTGGCCCCCCCTGAAGCTGCTCTTTGCTTCAGCACCAGTGGAAAGTTTCTTAAACTTGCCTTTGGAACTCTTCGCCCCCCCGATCTGCTCAACAGTGCTCCTTGAGACTGAAGTACCGGGAACTGGGGCCGCAGCCATCTTGGGGCTCTCCATTACTTCTACAGGGCCCTGGCCTCCTGCTGCAGTTTCACACAAACTTCGCAGCACATTCCAGGCAGCCCCTGGTGTCTGTACACCTTCCAAATGAGGCCTCAGTGAAGCATCAACGCATGCTCTGAGCATATTCAGCTCTCTTTGCATTCTCTGCTTGCCATCTCCAGGCACCGCAGATTCACAGCCTGCTTCAGCTGGCTCTGACTGGCTTCCTTCCCAAAGCCCAGTGACCAAGAACCAGCCCCTTATTCTTCTGCTCCAGGTTGCCCAACTTGTTAAAGTGAGCTTTTCCACCGGAATATCTTGGCTCTCTGCCATTTTCTTCCCGTTCTCCCAAGGGGGCCCAAGCTTACTTACGATCAGGTACAGCTTCTCTGCCTCACCCTTCCGTGGAGAAACGATTTTTCAGCTGCCTTTCAGCTTCCAGCTCCAGCCAGCTTTCTGTATCAGAAGCGCTCACTGTCTCTCGGAAGCAGGCAAAAACTCCCTCTGCTTCCCGGCATTAGGCTAGACTCAAGGAATGCAGCTTCCAACCTCCAGCTAGCTTCCGTGCCGACTTCAAAGCGTTCCTGGAGCTCACACCGACTGTTTTACGAGCGTTTACTGACCTTCCCATAACCTGTCAGAGATAACGATCTCTGAGCTTGATCGATGGAGCCGTGTACTCAGACAGCTTTACGATCCCAATCAGTCATTTGCAGCGTCCGGCACGCTTCCTTCTAGCTGCGCACCAAAGTCTGCTGTCTCTTTGGCCACGGCTTAGCAGAGTAGCACACAGCGGTGTAAAACAGTCTTTTTCTCCCTTGCTCCATGCAAGCATACACAGACAGATCCGTCTATTTACAGCTTTTATTCAAACATTTGTCCATCACTGCTTGCAGCCATGTTAAAACATGTCCGTCTCTCTCAAGACACACAGAGAGAACAACAACAGTACAGTCTCCTCCCAGACTCCTCCCAGCTTCTACAGCTGACGTCAGAAAGCTGACGCACAGCTCAGAACACTTAACCAGTTAAGTTCTGAACTCCCACAATATAGTGGGCAAATGTTTCATTCCCCCCCCCCGATATTTCATAGATTCATATAATATATAATTGTAAGGTTTGGAAAGGACCCCAGGGATCTTTTAGTCCAATCCCCTGCAATGCAGGAATCTCAACTAAAGCATCCCTGACAGATGGCTATCCATCCTCTGTTTAAAACATCCCAAGGAAGGACAGTTCACCACCTTCTGAGTCAGTTTGTTCCACTGTCAAACGCCTATTACCATTGGAAAGTTCTTGCTAATGTTTCATCGGAGTCGCCTGTTTTGTTTGAGCATCAGAGAACAAGTTTGCCCCATCTTGTGTGCGGCAGCCTTTGAGATATTTGAAGATGGCAACATGAATTTTTTGAAATGATTGAATTGGCAAAAATGATGGCAACAGTTAGAATGCAATCTAATAAAAATCTCAAACAGGAATGGGAACATGTAGAGGAATACATGACCAAAAGATGCTCCAGCAAGAATTTATTGATATGTAATAGACTGATTTCACAAAGTTAAGCTAAGCAGATATATAAGACTGAATGTTTAATTATTAAGATACAAAATTGCAATCTCAATAATGAAGTTACAAAATAGTTAACAAGGAAGTCACGCACGGGTGAAGGGAAGACACAGGGCAAGAAATAAGAAATGGATAAATGTTGGTAAATAATGAAATGTGGAAATGTGAATTTATGAATATAATGTATATGTATCATTATGTAAAGATTTCATATATGTATTTCAACATTATTAATAATAAATAAATAAATGGAAAACAAACAAACAAACAAACAAACAAACAAACAAACAAACAAACAAACAGATATTTGAAGATGGCTTTCATATCTCCCCTCAGTCTTCTCTTACCCAAACTGAACACACCCAGCTCTTTCAACCACCAGGCACTTAGGTATTTGATTAGACATCTATAGCCAATGATCCTGAGTAGCAGAGACTTGACTGGAGAAAACAGAAGAGCGTGGGAAGAAATTTAGAGAAGGAGAGGGCGGGGGGGAGAGAGAGCACTCAATTTTTTTAAATAACTTTTTCAAAAATTAACTTTTTCAAATTCTTTTGAACAACCACCTGAATAAATCTCTCATATCCGTTGACTTCCCATCCCCCTTTCCATGCTGTTCTTTCCTTAACTTATAAAGCAGCTATATTACTTAAATTTCACCCATTATATACGTTTATTAAAAATGATTAAACTGCCATTCTCATCTGCTGCTATTCTTCAAATCCTGCATACGTTTTAAACGCCTGCATAACGTTTTTTTAAGAAATGCCAGGGTCGTGAAATGTTTCAGCTGGCCACTAGAGGTCTCTGTATGCCACAGAAAAAGAGATTTTAATCAACATTTCAGACCCCTCTCCCCCTCCCTTCATGTAGCTGGTGTATTTTGCTATAGGAGGGAAGTAAAAGGACGCCCAGGTGACCAAGGGCAGCCTTGTAGCAGGATGAGACCAAAGGCCTATCAGACGGAGCATTGTTTGTTGCTCACAGTGGCCGACCAGACAGCCCAGTGGGGAGCCCACAAGCAAGATAGGAGGGCAATGGGCACCACTTTTGCTGCTGGCCCAGCGACTGGTAATTCAGAGGCACGCTGCCTCTGACCATGGACAGAGAGCATATAGATGTGGTGAGACTAGTAGCCACAAAGAGGGCCTTTAAATCCCCCTTAAAGCCACCACAGTTGAGAGCAGTCAGTTTCCTGCCGTATGAATAAGAGATCCCTTCGTTTTTGCTGGTTCTGGATCTCCTGCCAGCCAGAAAGGAGACTGAGGGTGTTGAAGGGGACATAAACTGAGCCCCACCCAAACTGAAATGGAAAGAGTTCAACTTACACTTGAGTAGGACCCTGACAGAGACACAAGCCCGACTGGCATGTTCCCTCCCTCCTGGTCGATCGTTTGGGAACTTCATAAGCTTTCTTCAGCCCGAACATCACAGCGACCGATGCCAACCGACACTTAGGGATCCGCAGAGTCTGACACACCTCAGCAACTCAGCATTTTGGCTAATCTACTTTATTTACTGGGACGTGGGTGCTGCTTTGGGTTAAACCACAGAGCCTAGGACTTCTTGATCAGAAGGTCGGCGGTTCGAATCCCCGCAACGGGGTGAGCTCCCGTTGCTCAGTCCCTGCTCCTGCCAACCTAGCAGTTTAAAAGCACATCAAAGTGCAAGTAGATAAATAGGTACCTCTCTGGCAGGAAGGTAAACGGTGTTTCCGTGCACTGCTCTGGTTCACCAGAAGCGGCTTAGTCATGCTGGCCACATGACCCGGAAGCTGTACGCCGGCTCCCTCGGCCAATAAAGCAAGATGAGCGCCACAACCCCAGAGTCGGTCATGACTGGACCTAATGGTCAGGGGTCCCTTTACCTTTACCTTACTTTATTTACATATAAACACACACGGAGCACTGCAACATGGCTCCCTCTCTAGCATCAGGCAGCAAAAAGAACAAAGGACAATAGTCCTACTTCATGGAACACAAACATCCTGTCTCCGTCACTTCCCACTCTGTGGGGTCAAAGCATACACTGTCATGTGATAGACAACAACCCCATGACTGCAATCATGGAGCAGGAATTCTAACAGGGGGCATAAATTGTGCCCCACCCCCCACCCAAACTGAAATGGAAAGAACAGGTTTGTGATGGAAGCAAAATGGTGATAGCCAGGAATAGCCAGTGGGGTGACTTCCAGGTGTGCTTGGACTCCAGCTCCCATCATCCCCAGGTGTCTTGCCCAGGAGGATGGGTGTTGGAGTCCAATATCAGGTGGGCACTGTGTTGACTACCTTGGCTTAAGCCCTTTCCCCAGGGGCTTAGCTTTTCCCATTATAACTAGAGCTCCCAAGACTCTAAAAACGGTTTGTCTTTATAAATGCTAACTAGCTGAAGTGGCCAGGTCTGTCTTTCACTGTAGCCACAATATGTATTATTATTATTATTATTATTATTATTATTATTATTATTATTAGTATTATTATTATTATTATTATTAACAATAATATTAATAATAATAATTTTTACCCCGCCCATCTGGCTGGGTTTCCCCAGCCACTCTGGGCTGCTTCCAACTGAATATTAAAAACAATACAGCATCAGACATTAAAAACTTCCCTAAACAGGGCCGCCTTCAGTTGTCTTTTAAAAGTAAAATAGTTGTTTATTGCCTTGACATCTGAGGGCATTCCACAGGGCAGGCGCCACCACCGAGAAGCCCTCTGCATGGTTCCCTGTAACTTGGCTTCTCGCAGTGAGGGAACCTCCAGAAGGCCCTCGGCGCTGGACCTCAGTGTCCGGGCAGAACGATGGGGGTGGAGACGCTCCTTCAGGTATACTGGACCGAGGCCGTTTAGGGCTTTAAAGGTCAGCACCAACACTTTGAATTGTGCTCGGAAACGTACTGGGAGCCAATGTAGGTCTTTCAAGACCGGTGTTATATGGTCTCGGTGGCCACTCCCAGTCACCAGTCTAGCTGCTGCATTCTGGATTAATTGCAGTTTCCGGGTCACCTTCAAAGGTAGCCCCACGTAGAGTGCACTGCAGTAGTCCAAGCAGGAGATAACTAGAGCATGCACCACTCTGGCGGGACAGTCCGCAGGCAGGTAGGGTCTCAGCCTGCGTACCAGATGGAGCTGGTAGACAGCTGCCCTGGATACAGAATTAACCCGCACCTCCATGGACAGCTGTGAGTCCAAAATGACTCCCAGGCTGCGCACCTGGTCCTTCAGGGGCACAGTTACCCCATTCAAGACCAGGGAGTCCTCCACACCAGCCCACCCCCTGTCCCCCAAGAACAGCACTTCTGTCTTGTCAGGATTCAACCTCAATTGAAAGCACCCCCCCAAAAAAAAAAGCATCACGAGAACTGAGGTTTCCTGCTCACAAAGCTACAAATCCCAGCGCCCTTAGCAAACTACAGTTCCCTGGATTCCTTGCTGGGGAGCGTACTTAAATGTTTAGTGTGCAACTCTCTATTGTCTCTCCTGGCTGGTGGCTATATTCCTTGGCTTATGTCCCTTGTCTCTGTCTCTCCTTACCTTATAAGCTCATTTCCCTCTCTTGTTCCCCCCCAAGACCCCCTTTAAAAACCGAACACCCGATTTGCGAAGAGCATGAAGAAGAAAGGATCAACATCTATTGCGTGACCTGTGGGGTCCCCACCTGCTCCCTCTGCAAGGTCTTCGGGGAGCACAAGGACTGCGAAGTAGCGCCTCTCTCTGACATCTACATGCAACAAAAGGTTGGCTTCTCACTGATGGCTCAGATTTCCCAGGGTGTCTCCACTGTTTCCATTTCTGTTCCGTGACGTTGGCAGGAGGACCTGTCCTTTAGCTAGAGAGGCTGCTAGGCGGTGCTGGGTTTACCTATAAGCTGAACAAGCTATAGCTTAGGACAGGGCCCCGCTCTCTTGGTGAACCCCCCAAAAAATTTAAAGGGAAAAAACCTGGATGTGCATTTCCAAAATATAAGATAAAAAGCAAATAAAATAAAACCTACATGCAGCAACAGTGTTTTGTAATGGGCCCCACCTGCTAGCCTGCTCACTAAAATATCCCTGGTTTGCTCATTTCTATATATAGGGTGCCTACATTCTGCTATTTATAATTATTAGTGGCTTGCACCCTATATTTACACCTACAGTGGTGCCTCGCAAGACGAAAATAATCCGTTCCGCGAGTCCACTGTATTATGATTTCATGTTATAGCAAGTTTCTAGACACTAGATTATGAATCTTTGTAAATTGTGTTTCCAAATGAACTTTTGTCATTGCCAAATGCCAATCTGTTTGCATTATTTAGTTTGTTATGCATGAAAAATTATTTTAAGTTAGAGCTTAATAATTATTTCACTATTAATATGCTTCTTAATTGTACAGTGGTGCCCCGCAAGACGAATGCCTCGCAAGACGAAAAACTCGCTAGACGAAAGGGTTTTCCGTTTTTCGAGGCGCTTCGCAAGACGAATTTCCCTATGGGCTTGCTTCGCAAGACGAAAACGTCTTGCGAGTCTTGCGAGTCCCCCCCCCTTTTCTAAGCCGCTAAGCCGCTAATAGCCGCTAAGCCACTAATAGCCGCTAAGCCGCTAATAGTGCTAATCGGCTAAGCCGCTAATGGCCGTGCTTCGCAAAACGAAAAAACCGCTAGACAAAGAGACTCGCAGAATGGATTATTTCTGTCTTGCGAGGCACCACTGTATTTCAGTTCAACAATTACTTTGATAAAATACACATTTTGTTATGTGCAAATGGCTTTAGATACCTATTTGGTCCATAAATTACCATATAGCATATATTCAACAAACAAAAATAGTGACAATTTGTTGTTGCCAAAGGACAGCTGGACATATAAATGGCCTCATTACCTTCAGCAGCTTAGGGCCTCATCAAACCTAAATCTGGCCCTGCTACTAGGGCACAGGTGTGGCATCCTGTAGCCTGGGACCGGCGGCACACATGCCTCATTTTATCAAACCCCCAACACCTCCCCAAACTGTCCCATTCTTCCAGCTCATCAGAGCGCCTTCCTTCCTCTCCATTTCCTCCTCCGTTCAGGAGGAGAGGGCTGTTTTAAAGTGCTTTCTCTTCTTCCTACGTAGTTTCAGAACAGTGAGAAGGAGCAATGTTTTATTTGAGGGAAAAAAATTGATGGATTATGTATGTATGTATGTATGTGATGCGGGTGGCGCTGTGGTCTAAACCACTGAACCTCTTACGCTTGCTGATCAGAAGGTCGGTGGTTCAAATCCCCGCGACGGGGTGAGCTCCCGTTGCTTGGTCCCTGCTCCTGAAGAAGAGTTTGGATTTGATATCCTGCCTTTCACTCCCTTTAAGGAGTCTCAAAGCGGCCAACATTCTCCTTTCCCTTCCTCCCCCACAACAAACACTCTGTGAGGTGAGTGGGGCTGAGAGACTTCAAAGAAGTGCGACTGGCCCAAGGTCACCCAGCAGCTGCATGTGGAGGAGCGGAGACGCGAACCCGGTTCCCCAGATTACGAGACTACCGCTCTTAACCACAACACCACACTGGCTCTCCAGTCCTGCCAACCTAGAAGTTCGAAAGCACGTCAAAGTGCAAGTAGATAAATAGGTACCGCTCTGGCGGGAAGGTAAACGGCATTTCCGTGCGCTTCTCTGGTTTTGCCAGAAGCGGTTCTGTCATGCTGGCCACATGACACGGAAAAACTGTCTGTGGACAAATGCCAGCTCCCTCGGCCAGTAAAGTGAGATGAGCGCTGCAACCCCAGAGTCGTCTGTGACTGGACTTAACTGTCAGGGGTCCTTTACTTTTACCTTTTTTATGTATGTATGTATGTATGTACAGTGGTACTTCGGGTTACATACGCTTCAGGTTACAGACTCCACTAACCCAGAAATAGTACCTCAGGTTAAGAACTTTGATTCAGGATGAGAACAGAAATTGTACTCCGACAGCAGCAGGAGGCCCCATTAGCTAAAGTGGTGCTTCAGGTTAAGAACAGTTTCAGGTTAAGAATGGACCTCCGGAACGAATTAAGTACTTAACCCGAGGTACCACTGTATGTATAATGTTTGTTTTGCCCCTCAGCTCTTTGAAGGGAACAAACTAACAGACATTTGTGTAGCAAGCTGAAATCTTTTCAAAATTAATTTCTTTTAAAAACCCAGCTTGGAAAACCTTTAAAGCACACCTGTAACCGTGAAGCTACTGGGAATGGTTGGAATGATTAATTTTGGCTACAAGGAATAGATTAGGACACACACACACACACACAAACACACACACAACAACAAACACACAATCCTCTTCCTTCCACAACATTGCTGTTGGACAAATTCCTGCAGAGGAAAATATACCCATGGAGGAGGGGGGAACTGGAGAACTATAGGTCATAGAATCCTAGAACTGTAGAGTTGGAAGGGCCCCTGAGGGTCATCTAGTCCAACCCTCTGCAATGCAGAAATATCCAGCTATCCCATGCAGGCATTATCAGCATCATGCTCTAACCAACGGAGCCATCTTGTCCATTGCCTCAGGCAGTAGAAAGTCTTGGGCCACCCCAGGGTGAATCTTACCCTGTGGTAGTCTGGCTATCTGTATTATCCAGCCCAAATGGTAAGGAACATTTTGTCACAGACCACAACCATGCCTGTGGTAAAACAGCCATCTGTGTGAGGATAGACTTGTCGCCTGTAGCCCCACCACCATATTTTAAAGCCACCTCTGTAATTTATGTAGCAAGGTGGCATCCAGACATAAGATCGAGTGCATTAAAATTCCATTTAAAAATCAATAAAGCAACAGACAGGGAATCGCTGAGCCAAAAGAGGATTTAAGATCTAGTAAATGCTTGTGCGAGAAAAAGTGTTTTTAACTTCCATTGAAAGCATGTTGCCAAAGATGCTTGGTGTATTTGCACCGGTGTGTGTGTGTGTGTGTGTGTGTGTGTGTGTGTGACTGTTCCATAATATACTTCTTTGGCGATCATTCATAGCCGATGTCAGGGAACTGACATCAGAGCGAAAAGCGGAGGCAGGGCTCCAGAGCGATGCCGGAGAGGGAACCAGTCGGGGGGAAGGAATTCAGCGTGACACCAATAGAGAGGAGAGGGAGATGGAGGAATCGGTGTCAGGGCTCCAAGACCCTTCAACCGAGACCAGCGGAGAGAGCGCTGGCACGCCCTTGCCGTCCCCTTACTTGCGCAGACGCGTTCCGCGCAGGGAACATAGGAGGAGACTTGGGGTCAAACAGCTTTTATGCTGGAAGAGATTCAAGAAATGCCCACTGACGGATTCTGCAAGTGACTGACAGGTCACGGAGGGCGAGCTCTAACCCTAAGCATGGTTGAGCAAACGATCTAACAGAAGTGGAGGCAATTTACGCACGAGTAACCCACCCATAACCATTACAGCCGAGTAAGATTGTCTTCCATAAACATGGTTTTAACAATGAGTCCGTAAGTGACTGTGGAGGCCAATTCTGGATCCACACGTCCTTCCACAGTGGGGACATTGGTTGGCCATCAGGACCCTTATTTATCTGGGAGCTGCAGTTAAGTGGGAAAGCGCTAAATGTTCCGACAGATACATTGCATAGCTTTTACTGTATTTTTGGTTTTTATGGAAGCCGCCCAGAGTGGCTGGGGAGGCCCAGCCAGATGGGCGGGGTATAAATAATAAATTATTATTAAATTATTATTCTTTGTTTCACAATGTGCTCTACGTTTTGGAGTCCTTTGCTGGCAAACCCTGGAGGAATAGCATCTGGCTACTAGCCATGAAGGCTGTGCTTGCCCTCCCCTGTTGGAGGCAGGATGTCTTGGAATGCCCACTCCAGAGGAATCGGAGGTGGGGAGAGGGATGCTACACTCAGATCCTGCTTGTGGGCTTGCCCATGGGGCATCTGGTGTTAGAATTCCTGCTCCATGATTGCAGTCATGGGATTGTTGTCTATCACATGATGTTATGTGTTTTGACTCCACAGAGTGGGAAGTGATGGAGACAGGATGTTTGCGTTACTGTGTTTCACGAAGTGGGACTATTGTCCTTTGTTCTTTTCCTCTTTGCTGTCTGATGCTAGAGAGAGAGGGAGCCATGTTGCAGTGCTCCATGTGTGTTTATATGTAAATAAAGTAGATTAGCCAAAATGCTGAGTTGCTGAGTACTGTTACGCAACTGTGCAAACTCTGCGGATCCCTAAGTGTGCAGGTGTCGGTTGGCATCGGTTGCTGTGATGTTCGGGCTGAAGAAAGCTTATGAAGCTCCCGAACGATCGACCAGGAGCGAGAGAACATGCCAGTTGGGCATGTGTCTCTGCCAGGGTCCTACTCGAGTGTAGGCTGAACTCCTGACATCTGGTTGGGCAAGTTGAGAAGAGAATGTTGGACAGGGTGGACCATTGGTCTGATCCAGGTGCAGGGCTCTTCTGATGCACCAAGACCGCCCCCACCAAGTGGGACCTGCTAGATCTTACAGCACAGGTGACATTGCAAACCACCCTGAGAAAGTTGGTCATTAGATGGTGCGGTCAATCAATAACCAAATGCCTTTGGGGTCTTCATGAACAAAGAGCGTCTCCTTGAAGCCATTTCCTTCTCCATTGCATGTTGCTGGCTGTGCAGCATTTTGTGTTTTGGGTGGCCTGAAGTTGGGTGCAAGTGATTCTGTGCTCAGTGGGAGGATCCCTTCTGTATCTCGCTTTGAAATGGACTCATTTGGGTTGGATGTGGCCGTCTGAAACACTGCCTGCTTCTGGGAGCATAAGGGGAGCAGACTGAGCAGCACGGCTGTCTTAAACATATGTGGCGCTGGGGTGCAAAGATCCGCTGGGTGTGCTCCCCCTGGTTGCCCAGTCCCAAGCACGCAGGAGGGCAGAACCGGCTGGCTGCCTCAGTGTCTTGCTGGCTCGGTTGCCCCTGAACTCACGGTGCAGAGCCGCCTGCAGCAGAAGAGCCCACCACGGTGCTCCGACTGATGTGCGTGCTCTTCCCCGGACTCAACTCTCGGGCCCCGGTCTCTCGCCCTGGTGCCCTGAGAGCCCGGTGCCCGGGTGCCCTGCACCCCTAGTGCCTATGGGTAAGACGGCCCTGCTGAGCAGTGTCATTGGCAAATAATCTAATTTGGGTCCTCTCCCTTCCAGGCAGAGCTGACTGGTGGTATTGGTGCCCTTGTGGCTGCGAACGACAGGATCCAAGCCTACGTTGGGGATTTGCAAGGCTCCTGCAGGAACGTTGAGGTAGGACTCCTCAACATTTCGTTCTTTTTTATTTTTGCAATCTCTCCACTTATCTGTGTCAGGTCGCAGTGTTCAAAGGACCAGTGACATTTCCTTTGGTGTCTATGTCACAGTGCTCACCACATCAGAATGATTGTTGAGATCAGGGGTGGTTTGGTATTTTTAAAAAAGTCTATTTCAGTGGAGATGAACAATTTTTTTTGTTTTGTTAATTTGCTCTAAGACATTGGTAAAAAGTTTCCCTGACAACTAAGCCAGAGGATTTGTCTGATGGAAGTGCACTAACTGGGTGTTCAGATAAGGACTCACCATTTAAGAACTTTTGCTAAGATGGTTGCATTGCGTTAAGATCTATGTCATTAAATACTGTGGGGAGGGGGAGTTAGGTTTGCAATTTCCCCTCCCTCATATCACCTTCTCAACTGACTGTAGGTAAATGCCTTTCTGTCAAAAACCAAGGAAATTAAGCAGAATAGATTCGGGGGAGAAGGTGGGTGAGATTCATATACTTAAAAAATAAAAAAAAACAATTGCTGGTGCTAATGGATTTTTTATGTATGAAAAAAAAAGCAAAGAACAACAAGCTTTTTTTCCTGGAGGAAACCTGTCATCGTTTTAAAAGTATCTCACCTATTTCTGCAGGGAGTTTGTTTTTTTTAAAGTCAGTTTTGGAGAGGAGATGAATAAATATTGTTAATTTGCTCAAATGTGATAAAGGTAAGAAATGTTGCCCTCATTATAGTTTTTTTGCCTTAGAGAAGCTGTGGAGAAATTAACAGTATAATCATTTATTAGATAGGTTAACCTCAGCCTTTATCCAATTCATAACCAAATTTTTCCTGTGTATGACTGTATATATACTGTGTATGACCTGTGTATATATGTCTAGGTGGGAAGCGGGTGGTGCTGTGGTCTAAACCACTGAGCCTCTTGGGCTTGCTGATCGGAAGGTCGGCGGTTTGAATCCCCGCAATGGGGTGAGCTCCCATTGCTTTGTCCCAGCTCCTGCCAACCTGGCAGTTTGAAACCACACCAGTGCAAGTAGATAAATAGGTACCGCTGCGGCAGGAAGGTAAACGGCGTTTCCATGCACTCTGATTTCCGTCACGGTGTCCCATTGCAACAGCAGCGGTTTAGTGCTGCTGGCAACACAACCCGGAAAGCTGTCTGTGGACAAGCGCCGGCTCCCTTGGCCTGAAAGCAAGATAAGCGCTGCACCCCAACGTCACCTTTGAATGGACTTGTTGTTGACCTTTACCTTTTTATATATCTATAAATTGGAGCAGACTTGGTGAGGGCATAGGGAGAGGAGAAAGGGGTGAACTTCCATTGCACATGGAGAATTCCTTATGGTGATGGATTGAATGAGTTGGATACAAATATATATAGCCCAGTCTTTTAGTCATCAGAAGTAAAACAGTCAGTTCCCTGCTGTTTGTACAATCAAGGTTTCCAGTGGTTCCTGAGTGAGGCTGATAATTTTGATCAATATTCCTTTTTGTGCCCTCAGGTTCAGACATAACAACAGACCGTGGCTGGCAGTTAGGAGAATGAGGCTTCTCTTCCTCCTCCTCCTCCTCCTCCTCCTCCTCCTCCTTGAGGGGCATGAACTAAACAAGTTTCAGTTTTGAACTAGCCATGTTTTCCCTATACGTATGTTCCAACAAAGGGACGCAGGTGGCGCTGTGGGTTAAACCACAGAGCCTAGGACTTGCCGATCAGAAGGTTGACGGTTTGAATCCCCGCGACAGGGTGAGCTCCCGTTGCTCGGTCCCTGCTCCTGCCAAGCTAGCAGTTTGGAAGCACATCAAAGTGCAAGTAGATAAATAGGTACTGCTCCAGCGGGAAGGTAAACAGTGTTTCTGTGCGCTGCTCTGGTTCGCCAGAAGCGGCTTAGTCATGCTGGCCACATGACCCGGAAGCTGTACGCCGGCTCCCTCCGCCAGTAAAGCGAGATGAGCGCCGCAACCCCAGAGTCGGCCACGACTGGACCTAATGGTCAGGGGTCCCTTTACCCTTTACCTTTACGTTCCAACAAACTGGCGTTAGAACAAATTACCATTCCTTGAGTCTGGACATCCAGGGGTGTCCAAACTTTGAACATACTTGCTCTAGAGTTTCCATAACATCCTCAGAAACTGTGGTTAGTTCAAAACTGAGAGCAGGAGGTTTGGATCTCAAGCCCATAGGAAGAGGCGGGAGGAAGTGCGGAAGACATGAACCTGTTCTCAGAACGACAAACCACCTTTTGTTAAGTCTGACATGGACCGTTTTAGTACTAAGAGACCAATTTCAGTTTAAGCTTTCTTACCCCCGCCCCCCCGTTTTTTGAGCAGCACAACTGCAAAGCCCAGAAGCAGGCCCTGTGCGAGAAGTTTGACCGCATGTGCGCCATTTTGGAAGAGAGGCGGAAGATCATGTTGCAGAGGATCACCTACGAGCAGGAGGAAAAGATCCAGCACCTGAAATCCATCTGCAAAACATGTGGCGACCATATTGAGTCTTCTTCCAAACTGGTGGACACAGCCTTGCAGTCCATGGAGGAGCCGCAGATGGCTGTATTTGTGCAGGTTAAGTAACCGGAAACCGCTCTGCTTCCACACTCCACCCAACAAACAAGGCAGTAGACTCAGGTGGAATCTACACACATATATAAAAAAAGTTATGAAAATGTGTGTTTTTTAAAAAAATACATTGAATTTTCCATAAGGCTCACCATCGCCATCTAGTGTCTCATTGTATATTGCACTTTTTCAGCAAACTTTTTCAGCAGGGGGCCGGTCCATTGTCCCTCAGACTTTGTGGGGGGCCAGACTATATTTTGAAAAATAAAATAAAATAAATGAACGAATTCATATGCCCCACAAATACCCAGAGATGCATTTTAAATAAAAGCACACATTCCACTCATGTAAAAACACCAGACAGGCCCCACAAATAAACCAGAGATTCATTTTAAATACAAGGACACATTCTACTCATGTAAAAACACGCTGATTCCCAGACCGTCCGCGGGCCGGATTTAGAAGGTGATTGGGCCGGATCCGGGCCTTAGTTTGCCTACCCATGATGTAAGGCAACCACCTCCCTGAAAAAATGGTTTTCTATGTGCAGGAAGAGTCTCTCTCTCTTTTGGTAGGCAAGCATTCAAACATGTCCTAGCAACATAGGAAACTGCCTTATATCGAGCCAGACTATTGGTCCAACCAGTTCAGTATTGTCTACACTCCTTGGCAGCATCTCTCCAGTGTATGAGAGAGGGGACATTCAGGAGACGTTTTGTTAATGTGGATGGCACTGCCATGTTGCCGGGTGTATCTGGACTTTTGGATCCATTCTGGTATTAAGATTCTAATAAGTTCTGAGATGGACCTGTGAAACTCAAGGCGATGGGAACAGCTCGTCAGTATTGCCCTAGATTTGGCTGCCGGAGCAGTTTTCCTTCTGCAAGTGCAATGAACCTGAATTAAAGAAACCCTAACATTGTATTTGGGATGCGGGTGGTGCTGTGGGTTAAACCACAGAGCCTAGGACTTGCCAATCAGAAGGTCAGTGGTTCGAATCCCCACGATGGGGTGAGCTCCCATTGCTCGGTCCCTGCTGCTGCCAACCTACCAGTTTGAAAGCACGTCAAAGTGCAAGTAGATAAATAGGTACCACTCTGGCGGGAAGGTAAATGGTGTTTCCGTGCGCTGCTCTGGTTCGCCAGAAGCGGCTTAGTCATGCCGGCCACATGACCCGGAAGCTGTACGCCGGCTCCCTCGGCCAATAAAGCGAGATGAGCACCACAACCCCAGAGTCAGCCAGGACTGGACCTAATGGTCAGGGGCCCCTTTACCTTTAGCTAACATTGTATTTAAGTAGCCCAAGGAAGCTGAATTGGGCGACCTGTACACATTACACAAACTAAGTTTTGCATGATTTGTTGGGGTTCCCTCCTCGTAGGAAGGCGCAATCAGCTATGGAGAGGAATGAAGCTGTCCTTAGGTGATGAGTTAAAATCTTGCTCAGACCTTAGGGAAAAACCACAGTGCAGTGGTAGAACACACCCTTTGTCCAAATGCTCTTCAACTCCCAGCTCCTTTCAACGCCAGCCAGCACAGCCAGTGGCTCAGAGATTATTTCCCTGGATTGATTTCTTTCACCGATTTCATAGCCTGCCCTCCTTCCTCCCAAAGGGAGCTCAGGGTGACTCACAAGATGTTGCGCGTGGGTGTGGGGAAGAATCTGAGAACATTTCTTAGATTTGGAATCACAACCAGCTTCTAAAGCAGCAGCAATTAATATAGATAGCCTATATTATCTGAAGAAGTGTGCATGCACACGAAAGCTCATACCAAGAACTGACTTAGTTGGTCTTTAAGGTGCTACTGGAAGGAATTTGTTTTGTTTTGACTATGGCAGACCAACACGGCTACCTATCTGTAACTGGAACTATAGATAGCCTAGTTTTCCTTTGCAAAGGGAAAAGCAAGTCTCCCTAAGTTGGAGAGGGTTTGTTGTTGTGAGGGTGAGGGAGACAGTCTCACAGGTCTCCCCTCTGCCTGATGTAGACAATACAGAGCTAAATGGAGCAATGGTATGACTTGGGCGTGAGGCAACAGTATGAACCTATAGCTACAAAGGTAAGGATGGGTCCCCGGCTCTGTGACAGCCCCTGCTTTCTCCGCAGGTAGTTACAGGAGTCCAGTCCAGTTCCAGATTTATATATAAGCTAAACAAGCTATAGCTTAGGGCCCCACTCTCTTGGGGGCCCCAATTTTTATTTATTTTTTTACAAAATGATTTTTATTAAGTTTTCCATTTTAACAATCCAATCAAGTCACATTAAATATTCCAAATTATACATATACATATCAAATAATCCAAATATTCTGCCAAATTATAATTTTTTTGTTGGGACTTCCCATGCTTCAAGTTTGGTTGGGGCTCTGATCATCCCATATCTCTGCTGCCTTGGATAGTCTTTCCAATAGTTCCTTTAAATCTTCCTGTTGTTAACCTTCCTTCTTTTCATGGCCTCTGAGCTGTTTCCACAAGCGTGTTGAAGTAAAATGATGTGTTTTTAGGGCACCCAAAAAAATTTACAGGGGAAAAGAAACCTGGATGTACATTTCCAAAATACAGTGATACCTTGGTTTACGAACTTAATCCGTTCCGGAAGTCCGTTCTTAAACCAAAGCATTCTTAAACCAAGGTGTGCTTTCCCATAGCAGTGGAGACTCGATTTACAAATGGAACAGACTCAACAGGAAGTGGGACATGTAGGCACCCTACAAGACAAAGTTTGCAAACCAAAACACCTACTTCCGGGTTTGCAGCGTTCTTAATCCAAGTTGTTCATAAACCAAGCTGTTCTTAAACCAAGGTAGCACTGTATAAGATAAAAAACAAATAAAATAAAACCTACATACAGCGACAGTATTTTGTGTTGTGTAGGCTTCTGTGATGTAAGTAATGGGCCCCGCCTGCTAGCCTGCTCCCTAAAATATCACTGGTTTGCTCATTTCTATATATATGGTGCCTACATTCTGCATGGACTGGTTGCACAGCAACACGTGCAAATGGCTTTAGATACCTATTAGGTCCATAAATTACCATATAGCATATATTCAACACAGAAAACAGCGACAATTTGTTGTTGACGAAGGACAGCTGGACATATAAAGGGCCCCATTACCTTCAGGACCTTAGGGCCTCATCAAACCTAAATCCGGCCCTAGTCCAGTCCCTGGAGCCTCTGGGAAAAGTTCTTTGGCTGCAAACCCAGACTGCTGCTGGTGGTCGGTGCAGACCAGGGGTTCTCAAAGGGTGGGGTACAGGAGAGGATGACAAGTGTAACAGGAAGATTCAAGGACAATGAAATAAACATTGAAACATTTCAGTGTAGCGTATTCAGACAACGGCCAATTAAGACGCGTCTGATTACTGCGCGATCACGCACGCACACTGAACCCAGAAGTGACCCCGAAATGTCATGGAAAGGACAGAACAGAGTGGAATGCTTTATGTGGACCCCATGCACGCACGCAGGGGTCCAGAATATAACCCCTCACGAAAAGACGATTGCTTGTAGTGTAGTATAGTATCAAAACAATTTTGTTTGGATATAAAACCAGAAACAGTATTGGTGCATCTCTTTCCAAGAGCATTCTCTTGCAGTTCTCCACGACATATCACTATCAATGGGGATTTTCAACTCTGGCAAATACGTAAGATTAGAAAAGAGAAAGGCTTCTTTGTATTGATGAGGAGATGAAAGTTTGTCTCAAATTAGGCCTAATATAAACGAGATTATGTGGCAAAAACAAGCGCACGCCCCTCATTGAGTGTGTACACATACTTAAATTACATATGTAGGAGGCTCGTTTATAATTATATTTTGGGAAGGATGAGCGTTCATATGCAGTTGCATCCTTTTCTCCTTTATAATGTGGTCCCATGATCATTTTATAAAATAGTTGTGTTCTGTGTTATATAAACCAAGGAGTTGTTTCTTTTTGTTTTCCAATGTATTTCTTATCAATAAGAATTTCGGTGGGGCAATAGCAAAATCCTGAAAGTGTGGCCCAGGGGGAAAAGTCTGAGAACCACTGGTGTGCAGATCTTGATGAACCCAGAGGTCTGCTTCAGCAAGCCAGGCACCTCTATACGTTCATGTCCTCACTGGCCACCTTCTGAGATTTTGCCTGGTATTATTAGCTATTGAGGGACGCGGGTGGCACTGTGGTCTAAACCACAGAGCTTAGGACTTGCTGATCAGAAGGTCAGCGGTTTGAATCCCCGCGATGATGTGAGCTCCCATTGCTCGGTCCCTGCTCCTGCCAACCTAGCAGTTTGAAAGCATGTCAAAGTGCAAGTAGATAAATAGGTACCACTCCAGTGGGAAGGTAAACAGTGTTTCCGTGTGCTGCTCCGGTTCGCCAGAAGCGGCTAAGTCATGACACACATGACCCCGAAGCTGTACACCGGCTCCCTCAGCCAGTAAAGCAAGATGAGCACCGCAACCCCAGAGTCGGTCACAACTGGACCTAATGGTCAGGGGTCCCTTTACCTTTACCTTTGTTAGCTATTGCAGTCAAGTGTTTTCTCACACAGAGTTGGCTCACGGATGTAGAAATGAGGGATGGCTCTCCTCTTACTTTGTCATCTGCTCTTAACAAATCCCGATTCTTTCCATTTGTGTCGTTTCTCCTCCTGCATCAGAACGCCAAAGTTCTCATCCAGAAGTAAGTATCATTCCTTGCCTTATTGCCTCTGCATATCTACCCTCTTCATAGCTGTCAACCGTCCCTTATTTGGTGGGAAACTCCCTTATCCCAGTGCCATATCCCGCTGCTGTCCCTTATTGATGATGTCCCTTAAATTTCCCGGGTTTCATGCTCGCCCGGCTCGGGAGGGAAGCAGCGGCTCAGGGTCCTCCACCATGAGAGAGAGAGCATGCACGAGCTGCCGCGTCTCCGTCTCTCCCTTTCCCCCCTCAGGGGCGCGTCATGAGGAGACGGGTGGTGGCGGGTGGGCAGGCAGCCCCTCTCTTGAGAGACTCCTGCCGCACTGCCAGGGGAAGCCGGAGGCGGCCTGTGGGAGGAGGAAGAGGAGGGGATGGGGAGGGACGCAGAAGGGCGGCGCTTCAGCGGCCGCCGCAGCGCCGCAACCGCCTCATGCCGGGCTTGCAGGCGGCGTGGGCGAGAGTCTCTCTCCCTCTCTCTCGGGCGGGGAAGGGCCGATGGAACTCCTCGCGCCAGGACGACGGCAGCCCCGACGTGCTGCTTAGCATCCCCTCCAACCAGTGCAGCATCTTATGTAGTGATTTCCCCCTCTGCATCCCTTTCATAACTCTATTTTTTATAAATCATTTGTCCATCCATAGTTCAAATTTTTACTACAAGTTTTCTGTCAATCCTACCAATGTATGTAACTCTTTACAATAGCTTTTCAAATAAATTATAAACTTGCCCCATTCTTTATTAAAGAGATCCTCTTCCTAGTTTCTAATTCTGCCTGTAAGCTTTGCCATCTCGACGTCGTTCATCAGTTTTGTCTGCCACTCTTCTTTGGTGGGAGTTGTAGACCCTTAGGATCATCTAGTCCAACCCCCTGGATTTCTGTATAAGCTAAGCAAAATCCCTTATTTTGGCTGCTGGTCCCTTGTTTTCAAATCTGTAAGTTGACAGCTATGACCCTCTTCCTTCCTCCCCTCTCAAGTTTTTGGGTTTGAAAAGATGGAAGCTCTCCACCCGGGACCTGTGATTGCTTTCCTTTCTGCAGGATTTCTGAAATGTCTCAGAGCTGCAAACCTGAGAAGCTGGAGTCAGGCTATGACAACATGGATCACTACACAGTCGATTTCAATGCAGAAGAACGACTTCTCTACCAGCTGGATTTTATCAAAGGTGGGGGAGGGAAGCAGCCCTAGGTGCCCCCATTCAAGTTATTGAAGGATTCAAACCAGGATTTGATTGATTTCGCAATTTTTTTATTATTAGCTCACTCTTCATTAAGAACAACCCCGTGCATTTATTTTTACTTAGTTAGTTCATAAAATTTATACACCACTTCATTATAACAAAATAATAATAATAAAAGAGGTTTACAAAAAAAGAATAAAACAATAAACTTATCACTAAACATGGTTTTTTAAAAAAGCTGTTTAAAACATTCCAAAATAATTAACAGATAAGCTAAAAACAAAATAAAACACATGTAAACATTCTACATATCTGGGTAAACAGAAATGTTTTTAGCAGGTGCAGAAAAGAGTACAGTGGTACCTTGGTTCTTGAACTTAATCCATTCCAGGAGTTGGTTTGACTCCCGAAACTGTTCAACAACCGAGGCTCGGCTTCAGATTGGCTGCAGGAACTCAAGCAGAAGCCATGTTGGAGGTTCGGCTTCTGAAAAACGTTCACAAACCAGAACACTTACTTCCCGGTTTGCAGCATTCAGGAGCTGATTTGTTCGGCAATTAAGCCATTCGGGAACCAAGGTTTGCCTGTACAGTGATTCTCCATATCAACAGGCAGGGAGTTCCAAAGTGAATATAAATACTCAATACACAATAAAACCCAAGTGCATGAAACCAGAAGTAGGGATGGATCAAGAGTTCCTCTTCTGGAGTCCAAAGTCCACTCTGGGATTTTGATGGAGCATGTGGATCCCGATATCTAAGTCCGCACAACAAGTCAAAACCAGTCTTCAGATTGTGGTGGCTAATTTCGTGCCCTCCAGAGGATGTTGAACAGCAGCTCCTGCCACCATGGCCATGTCAGTGTTTGAAAAAGAAAAGGTTCTGACCTCCTTTTTACTCCTTTGCCTAGTCCTCAGACCTTAGTTGGCACAAAAGGTCTCAAAGACCTTAGTTGGTCTTTGAGAAAGAGTATACTTGCAGAGTATTGCTGCTTTTATTTTTAAAAAGTCTTCTTCTCCAACCATGACTGACAGCTTTTACACACCAAACACAACCAGCTTTTTACCATTCAACTAACCAACCAACCAACCAACCAACCCACACCCAACACTAACATGGACCACTCTATATATACAGGTACAATTTGGTGAAAGGTTGCATGAGTCATTGTAGGCCACTGACTCATGCTGACTTAGTTCTTTTAGCATTAAAGAAACAGCGGCCAATTTTTAGCTGTGACAGGCCAATGGTCAGTGACGATAGCAGTTGCAGTCCAAGAGTGTTTGGATTTAGAGCATCAGGACAGGAGTATGCTACTTTAGATGAAACTTCTGTGCAACCACTGTGTGACATCAGTGCCTTAACCTTCATGCTGCCTTTTTTTAAAAAAACCCTTTCTAGTTGAAGAAGAGTCTGAGCCAATGGCGGAAGAAGATGGCGCCTCTGCCGAGGCTGAAGATGCTTTGGCAGAGTATGGGGCAGCAGCTGGTGAGGGACGAGAGAACCCTGAGGACTTCTTCACACCTGGAAAGGAAGAGCAGGCTCAAGGAAGAGCCCCAACGACAAACGAGACGCTGAGCAGTGGGGTGAAAGCTACGCCACAGGCCGGGACAGAAGGCCTGGCTGGCAAAGAGGACAATTTATGGGGTGGCCAGCAGGTGAGATCCAGGTCTAGGTTCCTTAACTGTGAAGTGGGGCTGCTCTCGGGAGGCAAGAAGGGTGACTTGGGAGGTTCAGATTCTTTTCAGCCTTGGGCTGTGCACTTGACCTGCAACGTTTCTGCTTTTCTCCTAAAAGGTTAGGATTGATAGAAAGGCTAGCTAGTTTTGTGGGAATGTTAAAGATAGTAGAAAAGGATATATTGAATAAGTATTATCCTTCCTTCACTCACACTAGTGAAGTGATGTAGCAGAGCAGATTCCTCTCACTATATCTGGAAGCTAGTTTGCAGGATCGCTTGACTCTCTTGTTGTTGTTGTTTAGTTGTTTAGTCGTGTCCGACTCTTCGTGACCCCGTGGACCAGAGCACGCCAGGCACTTCTGTCTTCCACTGCCTCCCGCACTTTGGTCAAACTCATGCTGGTCGCTTCGAGAACACTGTCCCACCATCTCGTCCTCTGTCGTCCCCTTCTCCTTGTGCCCTCCATCTTTCCTAACATCAGGGTCTTTTCCAGGGAGTCTTCTCTTCTCATGAGGTGGCCAAAGTATTGGAGCCTCAGCTTCAGGATCTGTCCTTCCAGGGAGCACTCAGGGCTGATTTCCTTCAGAATGGAGAGGTTTGATCTTCTTGAAGTCCATTTCCCTTTTGATCCCTCTTAAAAGAATAAAGACGCAAGAGTCTTTTTGAGCAAAGTAACAGAAAGTTTACTCACATTTCAGTTTACAGTTTGATCCCTGAAAGGCAGGCTTTACTTAGTGGTTACACAACAAAGTGTGAGTTCATCTCATATAGAAACTTGAACTCATGTGCTGCTGTCTGTGAGCCAGCAGACAGCAAAATTTACATTAAGACAACACTGGAACAAGACAACTTCAAGACTGAGAAAATACATGACTCGGCTCTTTTTTGGAGTCAGCCAGACTCCAGGTTACCTCCCAGGTAACATGCAGGGGGAGGATGCTCCAGACCAGTGGAACAGGAAGTTACCCTGGCTGGGTGTCCCCCTGCCTGTGCCCACTCTAAGGAAATAAGGAATGTTGCATTTGACTGTACCAATGGTATACATCCCACAAGTTTTCCATGGCATTTTGTTCTGATATCTCAAGGTAGGGATAATGAACCAGTGCACCCCAGGTGTGGTCAAGTTATAGGTCCCACAACCTCTGACCATTAGTCATGTTGACTGGCACTGATGGGGGTCCATCAACATTTGGAAGGACATATGTCCCCTGTTCTTAAGTCATGCAGAGGCTCATGTCACTAGACTCTCCTCTAATTCCCCATGCCCCTAAAGTGAAGCAAGGACTGCTCCTTTACCGAATGAGCACACTCTGTCTTTCAGAAGCTTCAAAAAGCTTCTCCCCTTACAGGGAAAGACCATCGTTCAGTGGCAATGCATCTACTTTGCACGCAGAAGGTCCAGGTTCAATTCCTGGCATCGTCAGGTAGGACCGAGAAAGACCCTCTCTGCAGTCCTGGAGGACCACACATTGTGGACAAGACAAAACTAGATGGACCAGGGTTCATAGGAGCTAAGGAGCATAGGAGGGCCTTCAGCTGTGCTCCACCTTCTGAAACCAAAGCAAAATCCAATTTCCACTTTGAGGTGGTGGACCTGCAGCAAACGGCCTCTGTTCCTATTTGGAAAAAATGCCGGAGACCTCCTTACACAGAAGGAGCTTGAGTTAAGTTGCCCTCCACCCTTCCCTCATCTTCCCATGGTGTCAATCCATTGCATTCCATGTCTTTGGAGTACTGTCCCTTAAGACAGGTGTGGGAAATTTCAGGCCTGGGAGTCCAATGTGGCCCTATAGTCCTCTCTGCTTGGTCCTCAGAATTCTTCCCAGGCCTCACCCCTCAAGGACTCTGCTTCACATCCTGAGTATTTTTGCCCAGATGGGGGGTAGGGGTACATGGATGTGTGAGTGTGCATAGAAACTAGATAAACAAAATTAAACTTTTTTGCTCCACCCATTTTGCCTCCGGCCCCTTCCACCACTGCCACGCGGCCCTTAGAACATTGACCAGAAAGCAACATGACCCTCAAGCCAAAAATGGTTCCCCCTTGCCCATCTTACTCATTTGAAAGGAAACAGAGCAGCATGACCAAATAAAAGAGGCAAATGATGGCATATACAGGCAATTATCACAATAATTCATTTTGTTTCCCTTTGAGTTTTTAAAATAAGATGGCAAATGAGTAAAAAGCGAACTCGTTTAATGAGCTGTGTAATTGTTTTTAAAGGTGTTGCAGAGTTTTTGAACTCAAGAGTTGGGCAGAAGCTTAGGTTTCATTGTAGCCTTTCATCTTCTCCTGATTTTGTCTTTCTTTCAGAGTCAGCTGGATGCGGAGCTCCATCTGACCGGCTCCAGTCCCCCAGCAACCTTGCCAGAATGCGATTTACAGGGTAATGTGCTCAGCCAAGACATGGGGCAGCCCAAAGTGGAGGTAGCCTCTGGCGAAGCCTTCAGCACCACGGACAGCTCAGCAGAGACCGAGGAGAACAGAGGCCTGGGCAATGGTAGGGAATGCGAAGCTGGTCATGCCCATCTTCTGAACGGGATGGCACCTGCCACCAGCCAGGTCAGTGGCAACACGAAGCTAGACTTATTTGTGTTGGTTGTCATGTTACCCAACTTTCTCTTCTCATTTTGTGGGGAAGCCGTAAGCATTCTCAACTGGCAAGGCTCTGCTTTGGTGGGAGGAGTCTAATATGTAGCCAGGCTTAGAACTGTTGGTTCCTGTTCAACTGTGGACCTTCCACCATTCATCCTCATTGGATGTCCCCAGGTCCTAGTGCTCCAAGAATGAGAGAGAGAGGGAGAGAAGCTTCCCTCTTTCTATATATGCACCAGACCTAAGCCTCTTCCACGTGCCTCTCCTCATCTCCCCCACCCCTTGTCTTTCTTTTAAAGTAAAATATGCACCAAGATAAAAGGGACGTGGGTGGTGCTGTGGGTTAAACCACAGAGCCTAGGGCTTGCCGATCAGAAGGTCGGTGGTTCGAATCCCCGCGACAAAGTGAGCTCCCGTTGCTCTGTCCCTGCTCCTGCCAACCTAGCAGTTCGAAAGCACAAAGTGCAAGTAGATAAATAGGGACCGCTCCGGCGGGAAGGTAAACGGTGTTTCCGTGCACTGCTCTGGTTTGTCATGCCGGCCACATGACCCAGAAGCTCTACGCTGGCTCCCTCGGCCAATAAAGCGAGATGATTGCCACAACCCCATAGTCGGCCACGACTGGACCTAATGGTCAGGGGTCCCTTTACCTTTAAGCACCAAGATGCTTCAGTCTTTTCTCAGATGGGAATACACAGTTATTAGTAACATGTCAGCTGTTGCATTACAGAGTATAAAAAAGAAATAAACAAAGATGCATACAGTAACTGTTTCCTGAGTTCAATCTTCAGCCTATCCATGATCATATCACTGGATTTTGACCTCGCCCCTTCTAAAGGGGCAATTTTGTGCCACCTTTAGGCTCCATTCCGTTGCAAGATAGTTAATTCCTGCTTTAGCAGCCAGCACAGTGCAGATGCAGCTGTGGCAGTAAAAACCAGAGCAGCTCACGGAAACGCCATTTACCTTCCCACCAGAGCAGTACCTATTTATCTACTTGCACTTTGATGTGCTTTCGAACTGCTAGGTTGGCAGGAGCAGGGACCGAGCAACGGGAGCTCACCCTGTTGAGGGGATTCGAACCACAACCTTCTGATCGGCAAGTCCTAGGCTCTGTGGTTTAACCCACAGTGCCACCCGCGTCCCCAAGCTGTGGCCGTGGGAAGGGTTAAATCAATCTTTTTGAGTCCACGGCTCCCTTGACCAACTACATTCTTTCTGTGGCCCCTATGGGGCTCAGGAGCCCAGTTATGTCACCCCTTGCCTGCAGAGCTGGCAACCTCTCATCCTTTTTCAAATATCCTCCTTTGTGGAGGGTTCCCTCAGCGCCCTCTCCTCTCCCCTTTCCTTGGGAGTCCTCTGAATAGCTGCAGCTGCTGGCATTGGCCTCTGAGGTGCCCCCACTGCCCCACAGAGAGGTGCCTCCTCACACTGCCCCACAGGGGCCTTGGAAGCACCCCCTGGCCAGCCCCAGATGCACTATTCACCTGTGGAGCTTGTAGCCAGGGCTGCTGCAACAAACAGCTGTACAAGCCTTTGGGAGGTAGAGACACAAGAGGGAGGGAAGGGAAGGAAAGAGAGACAGGGGCCAGTGTTGCCCGCAGCACCCCTGACAACCATTCAAGGCACCCCAAGGTGCCATGGTACACTGTTTGAAAACCACTGGGTTAAATGATCAAGCCACGGCTTGGCTTGGCAAAGTGAGTGCAAAGTGGCCTCGCTTCTGAGAACAGCTCTCTCTTCTCTCTTCCTCCAGCAGGCATTGTTGAAGTGGGGCATTTATTTGGCTGTTTTATTTTAGCAGCAGGGAGCAGGTGTCCTAGAACGGTGCCCATAATTGCATGCGGGGCGGGGGCCCTTCTGCTCCTCCAGACCCTATTGAGAGTTAAACCTTGATGCCTCTCGCAGAGATGATTAAACTCATCCCTCCCTTTGCTTGCTTCAAAGCGCTGCCTGGGCCGCCTGGCCTTGCAACGGACTCTTGGCGAGTCTATTCTTAGCTTCTCTTGTTCTGTCCTTCCTCGCTTAACAATACCTCAAGTATGAGCCACACGTTTCATCTGCAAGAGCTTTCACTGAGGTAGGAGCTGGGGCTAAGAGGGAAGCTCAGTTTCTGGAGGTGCTTGCACCTGGGTCGATGGGCCCAGAGGATGGTGCCGGGTGTCGTTTGAAACATGTTACCTGCATGACATGTATTCTAAGAGTGGAAAGAATACTGTTGCCTTCAGCTCCTGTTTGTGGGTTCCCACAGCCATCTGGTTGGCTGCTGTGTGAAATGGATGCTGGACTAGATTGGGCCTTTGGCCTGATCCAGCAGCCAGGTTCTTCTTTCCAAGCACAAAAAGTGTTGGTGCTGACCTTAAAGCCCTAAACGGCCTCAGTCCAGTATATCTGAAGGAGCATCTCCACCCCCATCGTTCTGCCCAGACACAGAGGTCCAGTGCCAAGGGCCTTCTGGTGGTTCCCTCCCTGTGAGAAGCGAGGTTACAGGGAACTGAGGGCCTTCTTGGTAGTGGCGCCTGCCCTGTGGAATGCCCTCCCATCAGATGTCAAGGAAATAAGCAACTATCTGACTTTTAGAAGACATCTCAAGACAGCCCTGTTTAGGGAAGTTTATAATGACTGATGTTTTATTGCCTTTTTAATATTCTGTTGGGAGCCTCCCAGAGTGGGTGGGGTATAAATAAATTATTATTATTATTATTATTATTATTATTATTATTATTATTATTATTTATTTCTTCTTGGTTTCTATGTACTCTGCATGCATTGGTTGCCTCTATGTTCTAGAAGCGCACACTCCAAAACTCTCTTCCTCCATCCTTGTCCTTTGAAGCTGCTTTTAACTCCCTGAATCCCCCTCTTTTTCCCAGGCTCCTGAATCCAGTCCCACCACTGAGAGATGGAGAAGCGAGGAGATTACTGAACCTCTCCTCAGCAGCTTCTTCAACCCGACTACCCTTTGGCTACACGATTAAGGAGTTAGTGCAGAGGTGAGGATGTAACCGGAGGACATCTCACTCCACGCTGGCAGTTTCCATGCTTTCTGCCGTGCAGTCGCTAAAATACAGGAAGGGAGCTTGGAAGGGAGGTCATCAGATTGGACTCTCCTCCAGCAACACAAACGCAACAGAGAAAATAAAAAAAATCCTCCCAGTAGACCTTGTTGTTGTTGTTTAGTCGTGTCCGAATATTCGTGACCCCCTGGACCAGAGCACGCCAGGCACTTCTGTCTTCCACTGCCTTCTGCAGTTTGGCCAAACTCATGCTGGTAGCTTCGAGAACACTGTCCAACCATCTCATCCTCTGTCGTTCCCTTCTGCTTGTGCCCTCAATCTTTCCCAACATCAGGGTCTTTTCCAGGGAGTCTTCTCTTCTCATGAGGTGGCCAAAGTATTGGAGCCTCAGCTTCACGATCTGTCCTTCCAGTGAGCACTCAGGGCTGATTTCCTTCAGAATGGAAAGGTTTGATCTTCTTGCAGTCCATGGGACTCTCAAGAGTCTCCTCCAGCACCATAATTCAAAAGCATTAGAGACCAACTAAGTTTGTTATTGGTATGCACACGAAAGCTCATCCCAATAACAAACTTAGTTGGTCTCTAAGGTGCTACTGAAAGGAATTTTTGTATTTTGTTTTGACTACGGCAGACCAACCTGGCTACCTACCTGTAACTAGAGCAACAGAGAAAGGGAGACATACCTGAACAAGAACGGCTGTTTCTGAAGCCTTAAGTCAGGGGTGGGCAGAAGGTCAACTGGGATCTGCTGGCTGAACGTCTGAGTGATTTGAACTTGATCCACAAGGGTTTCTGATGTCCAATTGTTTAACAGTGGCAACAATAAAATGCCCCCCCCCCATCCTGCTGAAATGAAGAAGCCAGTGGTGGGGGAAAAGGACTTTGAGAGCAGTTCATTTCTGGCCCTAAGAACAAATTATTTATTGCATCATTTATATTCCACCTTTTCCTTCAATGAGCTCTAGGTGGTGTGCATGGTTCTTCCCCCCCTCCAATCCCAACAACAGCCCTGTGAGGTAGGTTAGGCTGAGAGGCACTGACTGGCTAAGGTCACTCAGCAAGGCTCATGGCTGAGTGGGGATTTGAACCCTGGTTTCCCAGGTCCTAGTCCAGCACCCTGACCACTACACTGTTCTTGGGCTCAAAATTCTCCTGCAGTTTCTGCCATCAAAACTTGGCTTTGATTGGTGCATCTCTGGGTCTGAGTGAAAGCAATGTCAGTGCCCAAAGTTTGAAGTCTTCCTACCATAAGATCACAATGTCCATGATTCAGTGTCTCTGAATGTTGCAGTGAGAATGCAGGGCAGCACCAGGGGATGTCTTTCTGCCTGGCATTCTGAGACCTCCATGCTGCCATTTCTGCAGAATGTGTGCAATATCTGGAGGATTGTGGTTGTGTCAATGGAAGGAGTGAAGGAATCTGGAGCAGGGTTTTGGAAACCTCAGCTTTGGGGACCAAATGTGGCCCTCCAGGGCTTCTTTGGCCCCTGAGGCTCTTCCTGGGCCGTGAGTCATCCCATTGCTCTGCCTTCTCCTCGAGAGATTTTGCCTATGACCATGACATTTGTTTGTTGGGGTGGAAGGTGGAGAGATGCAGGGGGATGTAGAAACATCTGGCTTTTGCATGGCTGGAATGTAGCTTCTTGCATGAGGTAAGAGGCATATCTCTTGCTATGCCTCTTTTTACCTCTGGCCCTTCCCTGCACTCACATGCGGCCCCTGGAAGGTTCTCCATAAGGGAATGTGGCCCTTGAAAAATGTTCCCCACCCCTGCTCTGGATAGTGAATGAAGCTATTGCAGATGGATCCATTTTGGACTGGCCAGAATCCAGACTAGGGTCTTATCCAGAGCACAGATGCTTAAAACCCACTGCCTGACCCTCTCTCCACCTTGAAGTTTTCCATATATCGTCACAAGATGCTCCCTTGCATCCTGATACATGTTCTCCTGGTGTTTGATCTCCTGGTGTTTTCTTAACCATCAGGTCCAACTGCACCCTTCAAGAGAATCTGTTGCTCAGCACACCGGTTGGCCTAACCCACTCCATGATCAGCAAGGAGGGAGACGCGCCAGTGCAGAGCTCAAGCAAGTGAGCCAGACCACATACTCAAGAGGACAGCACCCCCTTGGCACTCCTCAGCTTTCCCATTTCCTCTCCTTTGACTGTCACCCCCCAACCACATCCTCACCCTATTCCCTTCCACGTTGGTGCTTTCCAAAGAGGATTATTAAATTCAGAATGGTGCAAAGTGCGTCCCCACCGGTTGAATTTGTTCAGAACATGTGATTTGCAGAGGTCGAAGGCCCCGCCTGTGTTTGACCCCAGCTCTAGAAGGAAGCAGCCTTATTAAAAAATAAAGTTTATTCCGGACACTTCAGTGTACACCCTCAGGTTGGGTGGTTGCTTTAGTAATCCATTGGAGACTGAGAGATAACAACATCTGTACATGGCTAAATCAGGCAGGGCACATTTGGATCAGGAGGTTTGAACTGCTGGGTATCGGCTAGAGAAGACCGCAATGTGTTCGGCACTCTGAACACACACACACACACACACACATGTTTTGCCATGATCACATCCTCATGATCCCAAAGCTGTAGAAAAGATACAAGACATGCTTATAGCACCCCACCCCCAAGAACACGCAATAAGCTGTACATTTTTGGCAGGATTTAATCACAGGCTTGACGATGGACAGTTTAAGGACCTCTGCTTCTAGCTGAGTTTTAGCAAAGGAAAGATTTTCCCCACCCCACCCCCACTGTATCTGAAATAAAGAAATGACCTCCTTCCTTATCAGGAAAGAGTAGGAGACTAGTTTCCCCCTGACTCTTGCCCAAAATCTGCTTGCAGAACCGCTGTGGCTTTTAAGTTCTTAAAAAATTCTGTATGAGCCTCTGCAGGTTTCCTGCCTTTGGAACAAGCACTTCAAATTTTGTGTTGTACCTGCGAATGCAATGCTAGAAAAAACTGCATGACATTCTAGGGGAGCATTTTCACTCATGTTTGAAGCCTGATAGCCTTGCTCAACTCATACCCCCCACTCCTTCTGCCATCTCAAATTTGGAACGCCTTTTGCCCGGAAACTGCCCTTTCCTCACTTATGCCCCTCTGTCAAAGAGGGCTGGTATGTATTGACAGCACAATAGAAAGTATATTAACAATGTGAATTAGAAACTTTCTGGGAGTTGTAGCAAAACACATCGTCCTCTTTTGTTGCTGGGCAGAAGGATCCAATATAACGCACGCACACACATACAAGTGTAGGAAAAATTGACAGAGCAGACCCAAGATTAAGGGATATCACATCATTCCCTCCCCCCCCAAAAAAGAACACTGAACTGCACAATTGAAAGAATAAATGTTAAGCTTTACAGTTATGCCCAGTCCCTCCATTCAATCCCTGTTCACTTTCCAATATTATGCAGCAATATTTTGTTACTCCGAGCTTTCTGAGCCAGTCTCTCTTCACGGGACATCTCCAGGAACTCCCGGAGGAGGTGAAAGGTCAAGTCTAGGGAGTTTGGGCGGCCATCGCGTCTTTTGCTGGAGCCAGCAGACCGCTCAGCTCTCTGCTGCTGATGCTGGGACCCCGATCTGGCCTCTGGTGGTTTGCAGGACCTGGGAGATCTTTGGTCTTGGAAGAGTCCCTCTTCTGATCCAGCCGGGGGTCTTGGGGGGTTGTCCTCCCACTCTGAGCGGCTAAGCCACTGCTCCCAGCTCAGGCTGCTTACAGGGAGCAGATGGGACATGGCTGGCCTGGGCCACTCTGAAGGGAGGCAGGATTTCAGGGGGAGAAACAGGAGGAGGAGGCAAAATGCAGCCGAGACCATCTGTGCCATCATCAAACGTCCTTCGTCTAGGAGAGATAGATAGATAGATAATTTATTATGGTCAAAGACCAACTCACATAACATAACACAACAAAAACAGCGTTCATAAAGATAAAATATACAACCGGAGCAGATTGCAGCAATAGCTCATGAGTTAACATTGAGATGTATACATACACCCGCACAGCTGAGATTTGGGCTACCATAAAAAATTGACCCTGAGGCGCCCCAAAGGGCGACGTTCCCTAGTAGGCTATTTTATTCTAGAGGATGATCTGTGGCTACAAATCTGGGCGCAGAATCTGGCTACCAGCCAGGTCGTCTTATGATCTTTGCCTAAGAGGAGAGAATTCAGTTTAGACTTGTCTGAAAGATCGGCGATCTAGGAGAGAATGCAGCATCTGAGTTAACTCTGGGCTCAGGAGGAATGGATTTACTTCAAAGCACCTCCCCACCCCCACACTCCAAAGAGCCCCAAAGGGGCTAACAATGTAAACAGCATCAAAACAAGAATGAAAAACAAGCTAGCTGCTTAAACACTGGAGAACTGTGAACATGCACGGGTTTCCACTAGCATAATGAGACTTTTCTCCCTCTCTTTTCACCCATGCCCCTCCCCACAATTGGTTCAGGAGGTTGGGGGAAACCCCAGAACATTCATGTAAGGAGAGGAGAAGGGGAGAATCATTCCATCTGGCCAGCTGAAAATCTTGCACTGGTGGAATGAGGGTCATAGTGCTACAATTATTTCCTCCCTAGGTCTTTTTTGAGGGTCTGGGGGTGAGTGGCCGTAGCTTGGTTGTAGAGCAGTACAATCAAGCAGTACATATATGGAAATCAATTAATAAGATAGCAAATCTGTCTGAGAACTTTGATGGTTGCTGCCAGCCTGAGCTAGGTGGATGTGCTTTAAAGCATCATCAGAGCCACACACACACACACACACACACACACACACACACACGTATGTACAATCAAGCAGTACATATATTGAAATCAATTAATAAGATAGCAGATCTGTCTGAGAACTTTGATGGTTGCTGCCAGCCTGAGCTAGGTGGATGTGCTTTAAAGCATCATCAGAGCCACACACACACACACACACACACACACACACACGTATGTACAATCAAGCAGTACATATATTGAAATCAATTAATAAGATAGCAGATCTGTCTGAGAACTTTGATGGTTGCTGCCAGCCTGAGCTAGGTGGATGTGCTTTAAAGCATCATCAGAGTCACACACACACACACACACACACACACACACACACACACACACACACTATAGCGAAGGGGCTGTCTGTCTTTTAAACCAAGTGAATAGTTGATTAATTGCAAGGGTGGTTTGGTAACAGAGGGCAAGCTGTCTTTCAGAGATGTTTCTCCACGTTGCAGAGAACCATAGTATCACAGAATTATAGAGTGGTGAGGGAATCAAAGAGTCATCTAGTCCAACCCCACACAGTGCAGGAATTTCCACATCTTCCTGTCAAGGAAGCCCAGCCTTCACCCAAACACAGTTTAAAGACTCCTGCAACTAGCTCAGGGCACTTTGCATTCAACTCAATTCATTTCTGCCACCTGACAATGTTTCAGGAACACCTCAGGAAGCAGCCTTAAAACCAGTCAGTCTAAACTCAGTCTATTGCCTGCTGATTCTGATTGGCAGCAGCAATCCAGGGTGTCAGGTTAGGAACAGGTCTCTCCTGTCCCCTGCTATATCTGATTCTTCTAACTTCAGGTGCCAGGGGCTAAATTTCAGCTTACCCAGGTGCAGTTAGTAATGTCTCTATTCTGAAAGCTTGGAGAGCCGCTGCCAGTCAGTGCTGGCAGCACTAAGCTAGATTGAACCAAAGATCTGATTCAGTAGAAGGCATCTTCCTGTTGCTATTTGTCTGAGGTGCAGAAGGTGGTGCGTCTTGTTGATAACAGAACATACTTTGCATGTGCAGAGTCCCGTCTTAAATCCCTAGCACTGACGCATTTCCTAAAGGGTAAATCGTTTTGTGTGTTCACAGAATCTTTGAGTTGGTAGGGACCCGAGGGTCATCTAGCCCAACCCGCTGCAGTGAAGGAATCTCAGCTAAAAATTATCTGGCTGATGGCCATCCAGCCTCTGCTTCAAAACCTCCCAGGAAGGAGAGTTCATCACCTTCCAAAGGCTCTTACCACCAGAAAGTTCTTCCTGATGTTTAGCCTCCAGAGCAGGAGAAAACAAGCTTGCTCCATCTTCCAGGTGACAGCCCTTCAGATACCTGAAGATGGCTATCATAACACCTCTCAGAACACACCTGGAATGGCAAGACATTGCGCTACGACCTGCTGCCATCAAATTAGCTGTTTTCTCTTATTTCCCCGGATATAGAATCTATGCCTAGGACAGCTGCATGGCAAACATTCAACAAGTGTCATTTTTATCATGCTACCCTATGAACCTATGCTGGGCTAAGCCACGCTATTGAATTTAGTTAATGCGTGTCTGCACAGGACAAAGAACCGTTGCTGCATTTACTCTGTGCCACAGCAGATTTAAAGGTTATGCTGGCATTAAATTAATCTAAAATCACTACTTATATTGAGAGAGTTGTACTGTGCCCAGAAAAGCACCAGAACACTTTAAAAAAAAATAAAAAAGAATGGGGGGGTCATCAAAACTTTATTACCCCCAGCCAAAGAGCAATCCCTGTGCTGCAGATGGCCATGTACAAGAAAGATTTGAGCAACACAATGTGGCTGGCTTAAGTAAATAAGCCAAGCTGCACACTGCAAAAGGAAAAGCATGGAACCCCCGGGGATTAAAGGAAATAGATGAAAAACCAATGTGACTTGGAATAATAACACTTTCCTAACACCCTATATTCGTACCTTGGCCATGAAGCTCATGTTAATTCACCCTGATTTACTGGGAACCAAACATTATTGGCTCCTCTAGAAAAGATCACCCACATCCAAAACCCTGTCTTACATTCTATGTTTGTAAGGAGATCCCTGCTGAATCATATTATGGGTCTTGCACCGGATTTCTAATGGTGTGAACCAAATTCCTTGGGGGAAGTCCCTGTCATTTGCCTGCCCTGAATCTGCCTTCCAGAGTTATACTGCTACAGACCATGGAGGCTTCAGTCTATGTAGCTATAAAAACTACTACCTGCCAATACATTTTCCTCTTCCATGAATGGTGTAATCCCTCTTCAAACCCATCTACATGAAAATTAGGAGGTCCTGCTGTGGATCAGAGGAATGAATGAGTTAAATAGGCTTAATTGGTTTTAAAATTGTCATTTATATTGCCTTAACCTGCCCTGGGACCTTACAGTGGAGGGTGGAATGATGATGATAATAATATTAGATTGGAAAGAATATCAAGAATAGCAGCAGCCTTTCAAGTGCTGGTGAGGGTATACACTTCCTTCCTCAAGACGTAGAAAGTGATAGCCAAGCATTTAATATTTCATTAATAAATATTTAACAATGTTTGCACTCCTGGGAGCTCTTTGCTCCTGTCCCTGTTCTGCGGAGGTAAACACAGAAACGCCACTTCATAGCTGATCTTTCACCTCCGTCTCACCTGGTGAAGAGGTTGCACCTACAATCTTTCTGCACCTGTAGCTTCCCGGTTCCTTGGATTAATTACAAAGACGCTTCTTTTCTTCACCCCCTCCCCCCTCCTCCACCTGAATACCCAAGAACAGCTCACCTGCCTATTTGCTTCAGAATTATAACCCCACACCGTAGGACCCCCCCCCGGCATGTAATCACGCCCAGCTCCTCGCTCCAGATGCTACATCCCAGGTGCGCTGGCAGGGTCTATCTGAGAGGAGGGCTTGGTCCTTACAACTCACCTTGCGCAGCCTTCAAGAGGTTTCGGTCTTTTGCCCTACAACTCTTGCCTGGCGCTGCTGACACCCCCAATCTTTATCCGACTCCTGTCTGCAAGAAGCCAGCAGACCTATTTATAGTGGGGAGACTCCTTCCACCCCTCCCGGCTCCTTCCACCCCCTCCTTCCCCAGCAGGAGAGGGAGAGAGAGAGAGAGAGAGAGAGAGAGAGAGAGAGAGAGAGGGATGGGGTGGGGGCTCCCTAGCACCGGGAACTGTGACGTAGTCTTCTCCAGCCCCGGGAAGTGAAGAGGAACGAGAGAGCGGAGTCCTTTTCTAAAGAGATTGCATTAGACATGTACACATATAAAACTGCTGGGGTTGAATTAGCGCTGATACGGCAAGGCAAGCACGGGCGCTGTCCGAGGTGCTGAAATCGCCGGCGCTGCCTGGACGCAACGGGGCTGAAGTTGGTTCCTAATTTCACTATTAAACATAGAGTTGAATGAACGGGATGCGAAGGGTCTCAGTTCCTTCTTCTATGCTTTGCAGTTACCCGGGCTGGGGAAGTGTGGATGGGGAGAAGGATGGTGCTGGGTGAATGAAAGTCCTGCTGCAGCTTTGGGGGTTCAGTCTGCACCATGTCCTTCCTAGTTCAAATAACAAAGGAACGTAAGAATGAATTGCTGGGTCAGGCCAATGGCTCATATAGTCCAGCAGCCTGTTCTCACATTGGCCAACCAGATGCCTGGGGAGAAACCAGGGAGCAGAACATGAGCATAAGAGCCCTCTCATCTCCTGTGGTTTCCAGCAACTCGTATTCCAACGCATTGCTGCCTCCAACTATGGAAGCAGAGCTCAGTCATTGTAGCCAGTAGCCCTCAATTTGTTGTTGTTTAGTCATTTAGTCGTGTCCAACTCTTCGTGACCCCCTGGACCAGAGCACGCCAGGCACTCCTCTCTTCCACTGCCTCCCGCAGTTTGGTCAAACTCATGCTGGTCGCCTTCTTTCCTTAAGTAGACTCTTTTGTACTTCTTAAGAATGTTGGTTTGATGCAGCCAGAGTACATGAGCACTGATCTAACCAAAGCTAATAATTGGGTACCACTGATTGGAATAGGGCACATTTAAGCATGCACTCACTTTTCCCCACTGAAATCCACAGATGTTAAATTCACCTAACTTGGCCTTTATTAGGCACTCGCAACATAATCCAAACCCAAGATATGGGTTTGGTAGAGTGTGACCTTTCCTAAGCTGAGCTGCAGCTCAGATGGGGATACACTGGTCTAAGTCCCTTAACTTGACTCTGCTGCGGCTCAGCAGGCAGAATTATGTTGTTGTTTAGTCATGTCCGAATCTTTGTGACCCCATGGACCAGAGCATGCCAGGCTCTCCTGTCTTCCACTGCCTCCCACAGTTTGGTCAAACTCATGTTAGTAGCTTCGAGATCACTGTCCAACCATCTAATCCTCTGTCGTTCCCTTCTGCTTGTGCCCTCAATCTTTCCCAACATCAGGGTCTTTTCCAGGGAGTCTTCTCTTCTCATGAGGTGGCCAAAGTATTGGAGCCTCAGCTTCAGGATCTGTCCTTCCAGTGAGCACTCTGGGCTGATTTCCTTCAGAATGGATAGGTTTGATCTTCTTGCAGTCTCCTCCAGCACCAGAATTCAAAAGCATCAATTCTTTGGTGATCAGCTTTCTTTATGGCAGAATTTAAGCTGGCATAATTTACACTGGGGTAAGTCCCCCAAATGAGCTATTCTGAACCCCTTTCAGCTCACTCACGTGACCCAGTAATGCAGGAGGAAAGGACTGAGAAAAAGGTTGTATAAATCAAACTCCTCCTGAATGATGTTTGGAATAGGAGTAACTTATGCTGGTGTAAATTAGGCCGGAATAAGTTACACCCACTTTCTATAGGTAGGATTGGTCTTTTAGACACTTTCTCCCATTGTTTACTGTGCTGCTATTTTGTTTCTGTTTTTAATTCTCTTCATTTGCTTAGATAACCACTTCTCATTGGGTGTAGCGTCCCACATTGGTTGGCAGGAGAGGTCGGTAAGTGTGGTAGGAAAATTCCAGGATAATCAGAGAAACATTTAAATATTTATACAGTGGTGCCCTGCAAGACGAATACCTTGCAAGACGAAAAACCTGCTAGACGAAAGGGTTTTCCATTTTTCGAGGCGCTTCGTAAGACGAATTTCCCTATGGGCTTGCTTCGCAAGACGAAAACGTCTTGCGAGTCTTGCGAGTTTTTTCCCTTTCCCCCCCTTTTTCTAAGCCGCTAAGTTGCTAATAGCCGCTAAGCCGCTAATAGCGCTAAGCCGCTAAGCCGCTAATAGGGGTGCTTCGCAAGACGAAAAAAACGCTAGACGAAGAGACTCGCGGAACGAATTATTTTTGTCTTACGAGGCACCACTGTATAGAATTATATATTATCAATTTTTATTTATTTATTTGCAGAATATGGATAGATACCTTTTGAAAATGAGAGCAAGAGCATTGAGTGAGGACAATCCCAGTTGTGATCCAGAATCTCCATTCAAACGGAGTGCTGTTTATAATTAAATTTTGGGAATAATTTATGTTCTTATGTAGCTGCATCATTTTATCCTTTCTGTATGCACCATAGCCATATTATAAAGCTGTTGCGTTCTATGTTATAAATCAAGCACCATTAGGAGTTGTTGTTTTTTCATTTTCCAATGTATTTCTTACCAACAAGAAATCTGGTGTGGTGTGAGCAAATTTTTATTCTGAAAATGTGGTGCAGAGAAAAAAAGTTTGAGAACCACTGGCTTGGATGAAAACTGATCTTCCGGAATTGACCTCCTTTGGCTCCTCAGCCACCTTGTGAATGAAAAATCCAAACTTTGATAAGGAAATGTCAAGAAGTCCAGAGCTTGGGGGCAAAATGATTACCTTTTCCCACCACCGTTAATTTTGTTGCTTTACTGTGCATAGCACTTAACACAGTGCTTCCTCCATACCAGCCAAATGTAGAGAGAAGGAAAGGTTTTTGGGGGGGAGCGTGGGGGGCCAAAAAGACAAGACAGTTGGACAACTCACTGCTCAGCTAACATGTGCACTATTTATCCAAGGTTACATTGACTTAGGTTGGAGGGAGCAAACCTGGGTAATTTAGATGTTTCAGATAACTGGCATTCAGATAATGGGACTGTCTCTACTGTCATTTTTAAAATATTCTAATTGGCAATTTATAGGGGCCTTTGTGTGAAGGGTTGGACTTTGATAGCTTCCTCTCATAACTAGATTCTTTTTCCAGGCTACCATTTCATGCATTAAAAATAAGGAATGTTTCTCTAGCTGCTTTGTGCGTGATTCATTTCGTGATCTCATGCAGTTTAAGACACCACTTAAGAAGCCCAGATAGTACTCTTGAAAGCAATTTTCTTCCCTTAGTTGAGTACGGAGGAAGCATGCTTTTCTTTGTCTAATCACAAATAAGTGGACCCCCCAAGTATTAACGTAAATTGGAGATGTAGTTTACTTCACACACTCATCTATGGGGTTTCTTCTCTTTTTTATGGCATCATTCAGCATTTAGGACGGGAATGAGTTATCTATTGTCAGGCTGAGAGTTTAACATTCCATTCACAAGGCATGTAAATTTCTCAAAAGAACAGATAATTCGTGGAACTTTGCCTGCATACAATCCACTTCCTCCCATCTTTTCCATGCTGGATCTTTAAGGCGAGCCACTGAGATCCACAATGGTACCCTGGTTGGTTGGTTGGTTGGTTGGTTGGTTGGTTGGTTGGTTGGTTTTTTGCCTTTAAGTCCCCTCCCCTTAAATGAGTGAGTGGACATTGTAAGTCTACAGCACACTGAAGAGACCTCCCTGGGGTGCAAGTCTGGGTAGTGTTCATGGAGGTCCTGGGCTGCCTAGACAACAAGACCCCCCTCTCTCAGCGTTGCTGATGGGGTACAAAGGAAAGCAGAGCAAGATGTTTGGCACCAGCTTGGCGGCAGGAGTTGCTGGAAGGAGGCAAACAAGATGCCATCTAACCATCTTAGGGACTCCATTCTAGATTTGTGTCATGTTTGCTCCTTAGCCCTTTCTTCTCCCAAAGATATCCCTCAAGGCAGAGGAAGTTTAGGATCAGTGTTTTCCTTCTCCTGGTTGGGCTACCAGGAGTATGCCTTAAGGTCCATAAATAGCAACACCCTAGAGGTCCCGGGCCCTAAGGAAGTCAGATTAGCCTCAACCAGAGCCAGGGCCTTCTCAACACTGGCCCCAGACTGGTGGAATGCTCTGCCTCATGAGACCAGGGCCCTGTAGGATCTGATTTCTTTCCACAGAGTTGTTCCACCTGGCCTTTGGCTTGGAATCAATTTGATCCCCTCCGCCTCTTTCCTTTTTCCTTTCTCCTTCTGTGATGGAATTCCTATTTGGGGACTTCCCTGGCTTTTTTCTGGCCCACGTAGGACCAGTCTGGATAGTTGGCCTTGGTGAAGATTTGATGTTTTCACCCCCAAAAAGTTTTTGATTTGAGTTTCTACTGAAAGGAGGCTGCATTTTAATGTTGTACTTATTCTTGTTTTTAAGTTGTATTTTAATCCACTGTTTTTATACCTGGTGTTAGCCGCCCTGAGCCCGGTCTTGGCTGGGGAGGGTGGGATATAAACAAAATATTATTATTATTATTATTATTATTATTATTATTATTATTACTACTACTACTACTACTACTACTACTACTACTTTCCCAGGACGATGAGTCCCATCTGCTCCTCACTTCCCTCTTCTACCCCTCCACTAATAATAATAATAATAATAATAATAATAATAATAATAATAATAATAATTCCTTAGAAATGACACCTCTTGGCTTTCTTCTGAAACGAGAGTCTCTTTTGAAGCCCTCCTTAACGCTGAATGAGTGACCACTTTTACCTTTCTGGGCTCTGCTTGTGATCGGACACTGGGACAAAAGAGATTGAAGCATCTCATTCAGAGACAAAGAGCAGAAGCTGCCAATTGCCGGTAATCAAAGCCTTCATCTTTTTGTAAGATGGAGTCTCATGAAACTTCATCATTTCTAATGATGTGCAATGATAACTCTTGCCATTGTGTGGGAAAGCGCAACCCAGCAGTAGGTTTGAGGCTCCCTCCCCTTTGCTTACTTTTCTTGTGGATTTGGGATGGGGAGGCTGCATTACATGATGGGATACAGTGTCTATATTATAAGTTTATGGCATTGTGGGCAGGGGCAGAGGAAGGGGGGTGCGGTGGGGGCAATGCCCTGGGTGTCACCACTGAGGGGGGTGACAAAATGGTGGGTCGCACTCACCGCGGGGCCTGCAGGATGCCCAAGCCATGTGTCTCTCCTGGGAGTGACTCGGTGGCTTGGGCCCCTGCAGGCGCCACACTGCCCCAAACGGTCCTCTCGCTGCCTCCCCCTCAGTTGTAGGGTGACTGAGTGGGAGGAGGCAGGCAGACTCCTCAGAGGCCCCATGGAGCGTCCTGTCCCGGCTCACCCCACCCCATGGGGGGGGGCTGGCCCTGCCCCGGGCACAGGACACGTGCGCTGCCCCAGGTGCCTGATCGGCTTGCTCCGCCGCTGATTGTGGGGCATTTGATGTTGCAAATGGCAGCGGAGAAAATGGGAAGTTTATCAGGATATGCAAACAGAGTGTGACATCATCTATGGGCTCATCCGCACTCCGCTTGTCCTGTGATATCTAGGTCCAGGTCTGAGAGAGTTTTCTTTTGTCTCTGCATTCCGCTGGAAAACCTGATGTTTACTGCTGAAGTGGAACAGACGTCCATCTGCAGAAACCCCAAATGATGCTTATTCTGATTCAACAGTAAGCAGCGGGTTTTCCTGGGGAAAGCAGAGGGATGAAAGAATATTATCGTATCCAAGATTGGTCGCCTCCAGACTGTCAGTATTTTGCAATAGGGGTTCAAGTGCATATCAGAAAAATCAGGATTGACTGAAGTTGCATTAATGTGCTCTTCCAACCTTGTGCAACACATTCACTTTTTTAAAAGGTGGGGTTTTTTGCAGTTAGAAAGTGACTGGTTTGTTTGTTTTTTGTAACCCCACCCTACCAAACGCCCTATGCTTAAAGGCATGCATGCGTGCTAGCATATTGCCCACAAGTGCTTTTTTATATCACAGAGTTTGCTCTTGAGTACAAGCTCCCCCCCACCCCCGACAAGGGTGCACAGGGGTGCAGAAATGGGTTGGAGTCTGACTCAGGAGAGGGGGCAAGTCAGGAACCTAGGACTTGCCGATCAGAAGGTCGGCGGTTCGAATCCCTGTGACGGGGTGAGCTCCCGTTGCTCGGTCCCTGCTCCTGCCAACCTAGCAGTTCAAAAGCACGTCAAAGTGCAAGTAGATAAATAGGTACCACGCCGGCGGGAAGGTAAACGGCATTTTCGTGCGCTGCTCTGGTTCACCAGAAGTGGCTTAGTCATGCTGGCTACATGACCCAGAAGCTATGCACCGGCTCCTTCGGCCAATAAAGCAGTAAGCAGCGGGTTTTCCTGGGGAAAGCAGAGGGACGAAACAAAAACCTCTCAGACCTGTGCCTAGAATCACAGGACAAGCGGAAGTGTGTCTGAGCCTATTTCACTAATTCACACAACTCATTTCCAAACTCGTATTTGTTTGCATTGCAGGCAACAAAGACAGACAGATAAATATGCTTTGCCTCAATGATTAGGGGCAGCAACGCTTCTGATTACTGGAAACTGCTGTGGGGGCAGACAGCTCTTGTGCCCAATCCTGCTTGTAGGTTTCCCACAGGTATCTGGTTGGCCACTGTGAGAACAGGATGCTGGACCAGATGGGCCTGATCCAGAAGACTCTTCTTCTATCCTTATGTCCTTAAATGGCACTGTGGCATTTGCCCTCCTGTGTGTGTGACATCATACTGGGTTCATAGGGAAAGGGTTAAATAATTGTAAAATGACTAACCAATGGGAACCCAGGGAAGAGAGTTAACAGTGTATAAGATTTAAGCACAGAGGTTTTTTAGCTAGTTAGAGTTGTTGAGAAGACAGTGTGGAGTTAGACTAGAGAGGGAAGATAAGTCTGTGGGTTGGGCTAGTCTGGTGTGAGAGAGTGAGAGAATTTGCTAAGAGGAGTCAGTCAAACAGTTGAGATAATCAGTCAGAAGGTATTAGGAAGGTATAGGCTGGTAAAGAAGCTAAAACTAAGATATTGACAGGAATATTATCTGAGAAACCATAAACTTGTCAATGTTTGTAAAATAAACTTGTTTTTTTGGTTCACTTTTAACAACTGACTGGGCTCAGTGTTTTACCAGAGAGTAACTGGTTGGTGGCAGCGGGGAAGCGATCGCAGTGGTGGCACAGGGATCAATAGACCGTTAAACGTCCGGAGACCCTGTGTGATCACCACAGGCACCATCTATGTATGGGACACTTTGTAGCAGCTTCTGCCAAGCTGGGCATCTTCAGGAATTTTGGACCACAACACCCACCCATCCCAGCAGGACTGGGCAATGCTCAAGGATGATAGGAGTTGTAGTTCACAACATCTGGGCAGTCACTGACACCCAAACCCTGCTCTAGAAGATCTTACGGACTGTGGGCAATCTATGGCAACCCTCTTTGGGGAAGCCAGATCAACTAAACCAGGCATCCCCAAACTGGGCCCTCCAGATGTTTTGGGACTACAACTCCCATCATCCCTAGCTAACAGGACCAGTGGTCAGGGATGATAGGAATTGTAGTCCCAAAACATCTGGAGGGCTGAGTTTGAGGATGCCTGGACTAAACTGTCAGTTTGGGACCAGTAGCTTCCATTCCTGGTGAACCCAGAAGGCTCACCGAATTCTGTGCAAGGAGGGTGGGAGGAAATGACATTCATCCTGCATTTTTGCACTGTTGCTCTCCTTTCCCTTCCTTTCACAGCAGTCTCAGTCCATTTCCTCCCTATTGTGCGTGGGAGAAATTTCAGCAATTGCAAAAGTATTATATTAAATCTGAAATCATATATTGCCAAGGGATATATTAGGAGGCCTTTGATCCTGCAGAAGACTACAAGCGGTAAAGATCTTGGCACCTTCACAGAGCCTCACTGAAGCCAAAGGAAATTTGATTGCCGGACCGGGATGTTCATTTGTTCATTGATTGGGAGCTGGGGGTGAGGTGGGGGGGAGCGAGGTAGAAAAATTCATACTTTGAAGGAGTTCCGTTGACTCATGCAATCCAACCCTCTTTTCATTAATAAAACACTTGTGATATCTCAAGTAGTGTCTAATGAATTAGGAGATGAGTTGTTTATATAACATGGAGAACATAAGAGAAACTCTGCAAGATCAGACCACTGCCGGCCTCCCAGTGGCCAGCCAGAAGTCTGGTGGAGACCGTCTCCCCAGTCTGACCCTTCCAGAGAAGAGGAAGACAGTATAGATTTACCAGATTTATAGATTTTCATCTGAAGGCAGCCCTGTTTAGGGAAGTTTTTTTATGTTTGGTGTTTTATCGTGTTTTTAATATTCTGTTGGGAGCTGCCTAGTGTGGTTGGGGAAACCCAGCCAGGTGGGTGGGGTATAAATAATTTATTATTATTATTATTAACAGTGGTTTGCCAGAGGTCACAGCTCAGAGGCAGATGAGGGGGAAAGCTGGGGAATAAGGGGAGAGGAGGAAGAGGAGGAAGAAGCAGAGTCAGAGCAGCTGGCTGACATGCTATCACTAGAAAGCATTCCAGACCCCGCCTCTCCTAGAACCTGGCAAGCGCTGAAAGTAGGAGAGCAGTGAGAGATTTTACTTTCTTGGGCTCCATGATCACTGCAGATGGTGACAGCAGTCATGAAATTAAAAGACGCCTGCTTCTTGGGAGAAAAGCAATGACAAACCTAGACAGCATCTTAAAAAGCAGAGACATCACCTTGCCAACAAAGGTCCGTATAGTTAAAGCCATGGTTTTCCCAGTAGTGATGTATGGAAGTGAGAGCTGGAGCATAAAGAAGGCTGATCGTTGAAGAATTGATGCTTTTGAATTATGGTGCTGGAGGAGACTCTTGAGAGTCCCATGGGCTGCAAGAAGATCAAACCTCTCCATTTTGAAGGAAATCAGCCCTGAGTGCTCACTGGAAGGACAGATCCTGAAGCTGAGGCTCCAAGACTTTGGCTACCACATGATAAGAGAAGACTCCCTGGAAAAGACCCTGATGCTGGGAAAGATGGAGGGCAGAAGGAGAAGGGGACGACAAAGGACAAGATGGTTGGACAGTGTTCTCAAAGCTACCAGCATGAGTTTGACCAAGCTGATGGAGGCAGTGGAAGACAGGAGTGCCTGGCGTGCTCTGGTCCATGGGGTCACGAAGAGTCGGACACGACTAAATGACTAAACTACAACAACCACCTGCTACTGAGCTCATTTATTTGGGGGGGGGGGGTGATTGTCCCAGAAACTGTAGCCTGGGATGGAAGAAATACTTTGGTCAAGAAGCTCTGCTTTATTACAGAAGGAGGCTTGAATATCTTTCCCGAGGGGAGGAAGGCTTTTGTCAAGCAAGGCTGTACAGCAGTGCAATGAAGTTACAAGATTTGTTACTCCATGCAGCTAGTAACATGCCCTGGAGGATGTTTGGAGGCCTTCCTGTAAGGCTTAGGGTTGCATTCAGTGGCGTAGCGTGGGTTGTCAGCACCCGGGGCAAGGCAAGTAATTTGCGCCCCCTAACCCGTGGATTTGCGCCCCCTAACCCATGGATTTGCCCTAACCCCAGATGTTGCACCCGGTGCGGCCGGCCCCCCCTGCACCCCCCACGCTACGCCACTGGTTGCATTAACCCCTAAAACAGGCATCCCCAACCTGCGGCCCTCCAGATGTTTAGGCCTACAACTTCCATGATCCCTAGCTAACAGACCAGTGGTCAGGGATTATGGGAATTGTAGACCAAAACACCTGGAGAGCCAGTGTGGTGTAGTGGTTAAGAGCGGTAGTCTTGTAATCTGGGGAACCGGGTTCGCTTCCCCGCTCCTCCACATGCAGCTGCTGGGTGACCTTGGGCCAGTCACACTTCTCTGAAGTCTCTCAGCCCCACTCACCTCACAGAGTGTTTGTTGTGGGGGAGGAAGGGAAAGGGGAATGTGAGCCGCTTTGAGACTCCTGAAGGGGAGTGAAAGGCAGGATATCAAATCCAAACTCTTCTTCTTCTCTTCCTCTGGAGGACCAAGGATGGGGATGCCTGTCCTAAAACAGCAGAAAACTCTTTCTGCGTGTGTTTTGTCTTTACCAATAGAGAGCAAGTTTGTGAACAAAGGCAAAGTTAAAGGAGCCAATCAGCAAGCAGGAAAGGGTTTTGGAAATGTTGGGGAGCAGAGAGAAGGTTCATTTTTCTCCCTGGACACCATCATAGCTTCAGCTCTCACCCAAAGAGGTTTCCCCCCTGTCATTTTGGGTTACAACTCGTCTCTTTTCTGGAACACACACAGAGAGAAGAAAACTTTTCTTTTATAGACTGTTCTTGTGGCTTGCACAAAGTTAATTTGTGTGTGTGCTGATTAATTTATCTTACTTGTTTGGGGGAGATTTTACTTTGCCCTTTTCAGAAATCTTCTTTTCGATTATTACACAGAACTAGACTTTTCTTGAAGTTTCGCCTATCAATAGCTTTGAATATTCCTTTGACAGCATTGCAGAGATTTAACTGATTTATAGATTATCTTGTTTCCAGGCAATGTTCCATATTATATTTTCTAAACATTTTCTATTTGGATTTTTCTAGATCCTATGTTCTGGACACCAGATTGACCTCTAGCAAAAGGTAAAGGTAAAGGACCCCTGGACGGTTAATCACGTCAAAGGCGACTATGGGGTTGAGGTGCTCATCTTGCTTTCAGGCCGAGGGAGCCGGTGTTTGTCCACAGACATCTTTCCAGGTCATGTGGCTAGCATGACTAAACCACTTCTGGTGCGACAGGACACCGTGACAGAAACCAGAGCGCAAGGAAATGCCATTTACCTTCCCACCACTGTGGTACCTGTTTATCTACTGGCACTGGTGTGCTTTTCAACTGCTAGGTTGGCAGGAGCTGGGACAGAGCAACGGGAGCTCACTCCGTCACAGGGATTCAAACTGCCGACCTTTCGATTGGCAAGCCCAAGAGGCTCAGTGGTTTAGACCACTGGGTCCCTATTGACAGCTTTATGAGGTGGTCTCACCTGCTTTTGAACCCATCCAAGTTGCTGGCATTCCCACCATGTTTCCCACCACATCATGTCTCTCCTGTCCTGCTTCCTGCAGGTGTGTGTGGCTACTTTCTCTAGCCTTATGGGGTCCCAGTACCACCAGAAGCGGTGTGGGAAGCAGCTGTCTGAGGTTAGCTGTCCTAGTAAAGGGACCCCTGACCATTAGGTCCAGTCATGGCCGACTCTGGGGTTTCACCACTCATCTCGCTTTATTGGCCAAGGGAGCTGACGTACAGCTTCCGGGTCATGTGGCCAGCATGACTAAGCCACTTCTGGCGAACCAGAACAGCGCACGGAAACACAGTATACCTTCCCGCTGGAGTGGTACCTATTTATCTACTTGCACTTCGACATGCTTTCAAACTGCTAGGTGGGCAGGAGCAGGGACCGAGCAACGGGAGCTCACCCCATTGCGGGGATTCGAACCACCGACCTTCTGATCGGCAAGTCCTATGCTCTGTGGTTTAACCCACAGCGCCACCCACCCACAGCACCACTCTAGTAACATGCATCTAAGACCACAGGAGCCTGTTTCCTAGAATTCCACGCTGGATTTGTAGCCTTGGAGGTGTTTACATGGGTCAGGGTAGGTTTCAGCAGTGGTTAAATCATTAATTTTAACCTGACATATTTTAATCCTTTCATGTAATAAGCATTTTATTGTTTATTAGACTTTTCGCTCCCCAAGATTTATCTCTGCGTAATCTGCTGTTGATTTCCCTTGGGTACTATTATTAAGCTTATATCTTTGATAAACGGAAATGCATCTACTGGTCTCCTGCTGGTGCATTTAAAACAAATCTTTTCCAAGTGGATTATTACCTATCAAGTCTTGCTTGGTCATCACCACCCCCTCGCCCACTGGGACAAACAAACAACTTCACTTTCGGAATCCCCCCCCCCAATGCTTAGTTTGCTCTGCCCAAAAAACTTAGTGGGACATTATAGGATGTCGACTTTTCACTGAGCTCCTGTTTGTGGGAGGTTACATGACATCTAGTCCAGCACTTTCCAGAGCATTTTTTACATCCCTTCCCATGCGACAAAAAGTTGTGGAAGTTTCCCCCAAATCCACTTTAATTGCACAGCCTGAATTGGCCACTAGGAAGCTGAATCCCACCTGGAAAAGAGCAACAGCCTAGAAGCAGCCCAAGAACATGCTTTGTTTCCTCAAAAGGTGGCTACACTAGCCACCCTGAAATATACTCGAGAGTGGATTTCATGCTCTGTATTCAGCTCATAGTGGTGAGGAGGAATGGAAGTTCCCCCAGAATGTCTGCTTTATATACATTATTTACACAATGGGCCCCCTGTGATTGGCTAATTCTGGGATTCACCTGTAGGCCAATCAGGTTGCGGATTCACTTCCACTGGGAGCTGGATTGGGTGGCTCCTGTGGATAAATCAGACAGCTGCATTCTGGACCCTATTGTTCTACGACCAATCAGACTGCTGCATTCTGGACCCTATTGTTCTACGACCAATCAGGCTGCTGCATTCTGAATCCTATTGTTCTAGGACCAATCAGACTGCTGCCTTTTGGATCCTATTCAACTCAGTACATAACACCCCCCCAACCTGCTACTCTCCAGATGTTTTGGGGTACAATTCGGACCAGCTGCAGCCTTGGCTGCTGGGAGTTTAGTCCCAAACATCTGAAGGGGGCACCAGGTTGGGGATGCCTGGGTTTGTGGATAATGGTGCAGCTTCCTGTCTCAAAAGAATTTCAGAAGCCTTTTATGTGGGAAATGTCTTCGATAGAACCAGCTGTAACCTGGAGGTGGGTGTTTTGATTTGATTTGCGCAGCTACAACGCACCAAGTCTATTTTAGGAAACCCCCTTCCGGCATTTCCATTCTCTAGGGGCTTCTCAGAAACTCTGGGTCGAAAAAACTGCAGAGAATCTTCTCCAATCTCTTCAGAGTCTGAGTCACAAAGACCTTGAGCAGCGAGTCATCCCTCGCCTGAGCCTCTTCCCCATTACTGGCCTGAATGCCGGCTGGTGTCTCTGTGCGAAGAAGACCAGGTTTCGAGTGCGTAGCATAGCGCATCGCAGAGCCAGGGACCCAGGTGGGGAATGCAGTTCGTTTGCAGAGGACAATGCATTTTTGCAGGGCACAGTGACATGTTGAAAGAACATGGCTCTGCCAGCGAAAGCAGAAACCTTGAGCCCCATTCACTGCTCTGCATCATCAACTCGCTGCCCTTTATTTAGAAATGAGAATTCCAGCTAAACTTTAAGAAGGACTTTCTGGAGTTTGACGGTGTTTGACGGTAGAACGGAAAGCGGTGGGCTCTCCTTCCTTGGAGGTTTTTAAGCAAAGGTTGGGTGGCCACCTGGCATGGGTTCTTTAGCTGCGATTCCTGCGCCACAGGGGGTTGAACTTCCTGACAGTAAGAGCTGTTCGACAGTGGAATTTGCTGCCCAGGAGTGTGGTGGAGTCTCCTTCTTTGGAGGTCTTTAAGCAGAGGCTTGACAACCATATGTCAGGAGTGCTCTGATGGTGTTTCCTGCTTGGCAGGGGGTTGGACTCGATGGCCCTTGTGGTCTCTTCCAACTCTAGGATTCTATGATTCTATGATTCTATGACTAGATGACCCTCGGGGTCCCTTCCAACTTTATGATTCTATGGCTTTATGATTTAACGTTGTTTTTTTTTCCATAACACTAGAACTCACAGACACCCAATGAAGCTGAATGCTGGAAGATTCAGGAAAGCCTCTTCTGCCCTTCGGAGGAGGTGGAGTTGCGGGCTTCATGGCCCCATCACACGCGCGGCGGCTGGAACCCAGCCCCCACGCGATTGGGGGGGGGGATTGTTGGCCGCATCACACCCTGGCCAGCCAATCGGCTGGTTCTGGGGGTGTGGCCTGCTTTATTTAAAGCAGGACACGGCCGGGGATCTCCCTCCTTGCCACCTGCCAGCTGTTCCTGCTTTTCCCGCCCTATAAGGTTTTCGTTCCTTGACCTTGCTATGGACCTTGGTTGGTCCCTGTTGTGGGGCCTGGTAGGAATTTTTCCATTGGCAAATTGGCACCAGCCACTTGGTTTTCGCCTACATCGTCACAACTTTCTTGGTATTGGCGGTTAGGCATTGGTATTGTTCTGTAGATGGAAGAGGGGAGGTTACGCCATCACTTTCCTTGCATATTGAAGGATAGTCCGGTAAAGGATTCCAGGGGGCGTGGCCCTGTCCGAAGCCTATGGAGGTGAGGGCCTAAGGCACGCCCCTGAGCGGTGACCCGGGGGGGGGGGGGCGTTCCTAGTTGATGTGCATCAGCAGGACTCCCCCTACTGGTGGTTAACCCTTCCCAGATTTCAAGCGGACGGGCTGAAGTCAGATATAGTCGGTTAGGACCAATGCCTAAGCCAATACTGCTCATCACCTGTAACCAATAAAGTTGTGGCCTTATTTAGCCCATTAACCTTAATAATTGTGTCATGATTTCCACTGGGGGGGTAGGAACTCGCCACGCAAAGATAAAAAGAAAGTACTTCTCCACGCTGCATGTAGTTAAACTGTGGAACTCGCTTCCACAGGAGACAGTGAGGATGACTAACCTTGATGGCTTTGAAAGACGAATTCATGGAGGAGGGGGCTATCAGTGGCCACTAGCCACAATGGCTACGTTCTCTCTCCACTGTCAGAGGCAGCAGGGCCGTTGCTAGAAACTGCCAGGGTTTGCGTACTTACTTTTATTTTAGTAAATGTATATCCTGCCTTCCCTTTTAAGGATGTCCAAGGCAACTGACAATACAATTCAGGGCAGGCGAAAGAAAGTGCCTCTTCAGACAGTTAACCTATGGAACTCTCTTCCACAGGAGGTTGTGCTGGTCGCCAAACTAGATAGCTTTAAAAGAGGATTGGAGAAATTCATGGAGCAGAGAGGCATCAATGGCTGCAAGCGAGGATGTCTCTGGCTGCTGTCAAAAATTCTGCTCACTGTGCATGCCCAGCGCTGGGCTTTTAATCCATGTTCACACATTATCATCAGAAAGGCCTATGCATCCTGCACTTTGTTGTAAAATACTGTTGTCTGCGTGGTGGTGTTTCTCAAACCAGCTCCAAACTGACTGGAGTCCTTAAGCTGTTACTATAATTCAGCTCTAGTCAAGGTTTGAAGACCATTGCATGGGGGTAAAGATATTGGGGCCCCATCAGTGCTCCCTGGTGTGTACACAAAGAGCAACTAATCTGACAGTTACAGATAGGTAGCCGTGTTGGTCTGCCATAGTCAAAACAAAAAATTCCTTCCAGTAGCACCTTAAAGACCAACTAAGTTAGTTCTAGGTATGAGCTTTCGTGTGTATCTGAAGAAGTGTGCATGCACATGAAAGCTCATACCTAGAACTAACTTAGTTGGTCTTTAAGGTGCTACTGGAAGGAATTTTTTGTTTTAACTAATCTGACACTAATGAAGCTGTGCTGATGTGAACAGCCTGGAGGGCGAAGGGCTGTGAAGTGCATTCTACTTCTTTGGCAGTCACTCGTAGCCAAGTAAGATTGTCTTCCATAAACACGGTTTTAACAATGAGTCTGTAAGTGACTGTGGAGGCCAATTCTGGACCCACACATCCTTCCACATTGGTTCCACATTGGTTCCCGGTTGGGAGTTGATCACGGTGTGGATTTGCCAAGCGTGCCTTCCTCTTAGCACGTTTCTCCCTTGCGTCCTGAGTTCGAGTGTCTTCAAAGCCGATGACACCTTTGGTAAAGGCTGTTCTCTAACTGGAGCGCTCGCAGGCCAGTGTTTCCCAGTTGTCAGTGTTTATACTACATTTTTAAAGATTTTTAAAGATTGAGACAGTCTTTGTACCTCTTTTGTTGACCACCAACATTACACTTTCGATTTTTAAGTTTGGAATAGAGTAGTTGCTTTGGAAGACGATCATCAGGCATCCGTACAAAATGACCAGTCCAACAAAGTTGGTGTTGAAGAATCCTTGCTTCATCACTGGTGATCTTTGCTTCTTCCAGTATACTGATATTAGTTTGCCTGTCTTCCCAAGTGATGTGTAAAAATTTTCGGAGACACTGTGGATGGAATCTTTCAAGGAGTTGGAGATGGCATTCATAAGTAGTCCATGTTTCACAAGCATATAGTAAGGTTGGTATTACAATAAACAAGCATTTTGGTTTCCCTGCGAATGTCCCAGTCCCAGTCCTCAAACACTCTGCACTTCAATCGGGAGAAAGCCGCACTCGCAGAGCTCAGGCGATGCTGGATTTCGGCATCAATGTTGGCCCTTGTGGAAAGATAACTGCCTAGGTAGGAGAAGTGATCAACATTTTCCAACATTACACCATTGAGTTCGGTTTGTGGCACTGCAGAGGGGTTATTTTGTACTTGTTGGTGCAGCACTTTGGTTTTTTGGATGTTGATTGATAGGCCAAGCTTTTCGTAAGCTTCTGCAAAGATATTTAGGATGGTTTGGAGGTCATCCTCTGAGCGTGCACACACTACGTTGTCATCTACTGATGGAAGTTACAGTAACCTTACTCTTTGCTTTCAGCCGGCTCAGATAGAAGAGTTTTCCATCTGTTCGATATATGATTTCTACTCCAGTGGGGAGTTTCCCTCTGACAAATTGTAGGATCATGGCAATGAAAATAATGAATATAGTTGGAGCAATAACACAACCCTTTTTAACACCTGATCCCACTGTGAATGGTTCACTTTGAGAGCCATTGTTATCTGCGATCGTTGCTGTCATATTATCATGGAGGAGCCAAATGATGTTCACAAATTCACCTGGGCAGCCAATTTTCAGAAGGACGGTTCACAAGGCATTACGATTTACAGTGTCGAAAGCCTTAGTCAGGTCAATAAACGCCATATACAGGGGTTGGTTTTGCTCTCTGCATTTTTCCTGTAGCTGTCGAGCAGTGAAAATCATGTCCACTGTCCCCCTGGAAGGCCAAAAACCATTTTGGGATTCAGGAAGGATCACCTTGGATATTGTTAAGAGACGGTTTGCTAAGATCCTTGCCAGAATTTTGCTGGCTGCAGCTAATAGAGAGATGCCTCAATAGTTTCCACAATCAGTTCTGTCACCTTTTTAAAAGAGATTGATAATTTTGGCATCCCTAAAGTTTGCTGGGATCTCTTCTCTTTCCCAATTTTTTTCCGATAAGCTTGTGAAGTTGTTGTGTAAGTTCAATTCTGCCCACTTTGCAGGTCCACTGCCTTTATTTTTCATTTGGTTAATAGCTGTACACAACTCTCCCAGATTTGGAGATACTGCAAGCTCATCTCTAACTTATTTTTGTGGAATTTGTGAGGGGACCTCAGCAGCCACAGGGGAGTTGTGGTTAAGGAAATGTTGGTAATGTTCTTTCCAGAGCAGTGCAATAGCTTCTTTATCTTTTAGAAGTGTGATACCGTCTGCTGAGCGTAGGGGGCATATGCCATGATTTATTGGCCCATAGATGGTCTTTGTGGCTTTAAAGAAACTCTGTGCATCATGAGTGTCGGCTAAGTGCTGGATCGCTTGAGCTATTTTTATCCACCAGGTGTTTTTAGTTCTCTGGTTCTTCTTTGAACCTCAGCCTTAGAGTTGGCATAGGTTTTTTTCTTAGTGGCACAGTTTCTATCTCTTTGCTGTTTTCACCCCCAAAAAGTTTTTGATTTGAATTTCTATTGAAATTCCTGGGCTGCATAAGCCGCCGATATGATCCCTGATCTTTGGGATCATATAAGTTCTAAAAAGGGCACCCAGTAAACTTGTGGAGGGTGGGAAGCAAAGTACAGTGGTACCTCGGGCTAAGAACTTAATTTGTTCTGGAGGTCCATTCTTAATCTGAAACTTATAGGGAAGTTTTTTTTAAAAAAAGTTTACTGTTTTGTTTTTATACATGTTGGAAGCTGCCCAGAGTGGCTGAGGCAACCCAGTAAGATGTGTGGAATATAAAAACAGTGGTACCTTGGGTTAAGAACTTAATTCATTCTGGAGGTCCCTTCTTAACCTGAAACTGTTCTTAACCTGAGGTACCACTTTAGCTAATGGGGCCTCCTGCTGCCACTACATGATTTCTGTTCTCATGCTGAAGCAAAGTTCTTAACCCGAGTTACTATTTCTGGGTTAGCGGAGTCTGTAATCTGAAGCATCTGTAACCTGAAGTGTCTGTAACCCAATGTACCACTGCATAAAACAATAAAACCGAACAGACAGATAAAAACACGTCATCATTCAGATGCATGTAGCAATGTCTGCCAAAACAAGATGGGTCATTTTGAAGCAAAGAATGGTCATTAAAGAGCGGTGCCGAGATGGATCGCTCCTGGCAGTCATCTCAGAACTTCTGGCAAGTACCGCGATGCACCGGCTTGTGACGGTGATAATATGGCAAAACTTCCACTTGGGAACTTTCACTGCCAGTCCGCCTCCTTGCCCCCCCTTCCATCTTTTGTGAATGATGCATTTGTTGCTCCCGACACAACAATAGGAGGATCGCCTAGGGATTAATTATAGAATTTTGTGTACTTAAGCATGTCACTTGTCACATTTTAATGAATGGAGGAGACATTGCGGAGCATTTAGGAAGCTTTTCGAACGGCACCAAACTGAGAAATGAACCTCCAGACTCACTCAAGGAAATCGTTGCCTCCCCTTGTTGACTCACCTAGGTTTTTGCTACAAGCACATGCGGTAGGCGGGTCTCCCAGAGGTCACAGAGTCTGGCAATTAAAGCTGTCACGCTGCTAGGTACCCTGCCTGGACCCACCTGATCTACGCTGATCCGGGGGTCCGTGAAGCTGAATCATACTTGTCTAGCACGTCTCTTAAAAGAGAAGCGTGTCTGTTTACTTTGGGCAGTTGGAGTTTTATGCCTGGGGAGGCCCCGGGCAGGGGCAGAGGAATGGAAACTAGATTTTGTCTCTTCCATTCTTTCTCACCCCTTGCAAAGTGGCAGCGAGTCAGACCTGTGAAACAGCTGGATTTTATATTTTCCCAACGAGGGAGCAGCTGGGCCAGCTGTCTTCCCTGTATCAGAAGGTACAAAGGGGAAATGTGTGCAGAGGAAGGGTGTGGATACCAAGACGTATGATGAATGGTTGAAGGAGCTGGGCATGTTAAAGGTAAAGGGACCCCTAACCATTAGGTCCAGTTGTGGCCGATTCTGGGGTTGCGGCGCTCATCTCGCTTTACTGGCCGAGGGAGCCGGCGTACAGATTCTGAGTCATGTGGCCAGCATGACTAAGCCGCTTCTGGCGAACCAGAGCAGTGCACGGAAATACTGTTTACCTTCCCGCCGGAGCGGTACCTATTTATCTACTTGCACTTTGACATGCTTTTGAACTGCTAGGTTGGCAGAAGCAGGGACCGAGCAACGGGAGCTCACCCCGTTGCGGGGATTCGAACCGACGACCTTCTGATCGGCAAATCCTAGGCTCTGTGGTTTAACCCACAGTGCCACCCGCGTCCCTGTTAAGCCAGGAAAAAAAGGAGACTGAGAGGATTGCCATCTTCAAATATCTCAAGGGCTGCCTCATGGAATATGGATCAAGCTTGTTTTCTCCTGCTCCAGAGGACAGAACTCGAATCAATGGCTTCAAGTTATAAGAAAGGAGATTCCAACTAAACTCCAGGAAGAACTTTCTGACATTAAAAGCCCTAAAGGGCCTCGGCCCAGTATACCTGAAGGAGCGTCTCCACCCCCATTGTTTTGCCCGGACGCTAAGTTCCAGCTCCGAGGGCCTTCTGGCGGTTCCCTCACTGTGAGAAGCAAAGCTAAAGGAAACCAGGCAGAGGGCCTTCTCAGTAGTGGCGCCTGCCCTGTGGAATGCCCTCCCACCAGATGTCAAAGAGATAAACAACTACCTGACATTTAGAAGACATCTGAAGGCAGCCCTCTTCAGGGAAGTTTTTAATGTGTGACATTTTGATCTATTTTTAATCTTTGTTGGAAGTTGTCCAGAGTGGCTGAGGGAATCCAGCCAGATGGGCGGGGTACAAATAAATTATTATTATTATTATTATTATTATTATTATTATTATTATTATTATTAGCTGTTGGACAGTGGCACAGTCTCCCTCGGGAGGTGGTGGACTCTCCTTCCTCGGAGGTTTTTCAGCAGAGCTTGGATGGCCATCTGTCATGGATGCTTGAGTTGAGATTTCTACATTGCAGGAGGCTGAACTAGATGATCCTTGGGGTCCCCCCTTCCAAATCTAAATTTATGATTCTATGAAACCCGTAGAGTATCTGGCACAGTCTCTTTTGGATGCATTTATATTTCATTTACTCGTCCCTTTTTGCAAAAAGATTTCTCAAATCCATGCCCAGTTGGCGTGACAGGGCCTTTTCCCGGCCACCTTTCTTCCTGACATGTTTGGAATTGTGCGTTTCCATGCCAGAAATCCAAATTGGTACAGTCCAGACATGAGTTTGCCGCCTAGCCTGTTGTTTTGTGGGGTCTTCACCCATGCCACAACCTCCCCCCCCCCCCCGGACAGGGGCGGAATTAGCCTGCCAACTTAATTGAGTTATCTGAAGAGGAGAATGTGAAAGTGTAATTGCTCCACTTAAGTAATGAAAGGATGCATTAAATATTATTAAAGTATATTATCGTATTCAAGATTGGTCGCCTCCAGACTGTCAGTATTTTGCAAGAGGGGTTCAAGTGTATACCAGATAAATCAGGATTGACTGAAGTTGCATTAACGTGCTCTTCCAACCTCGTGCAACACATCCACTTTTTAAAAAGGTGGGGTTCTGTTGCAGTTAGAAAGTGACTGGGGTTTTGTTTTGGTAACTCCACCCCACCCCACCCCACCCCACAAAATGCCCTATGCTTAAAGGCATACAAGCGTGCTAGCATATCACCCACAAGTGCTTTTTTATATCACAGAGTTTGCCCCCGACATGGGTGCACGGGGGTGGGGGTGGGGAAATGGGTTGGAGTCTGACTTGGGAGAGGGGACCAGTGATTTGAGGGGACCCATACCAGTCAGGAGCCTAGGACTTGCCAATCAGAAGGCCAGCGGTTCAAATCCCCGCGACGGGGTGAGCTCCCGTTGTTCGGTCCCTGCTCCTGCCAACCTAGCAGTTCAAAAGCACATCAAAGTACAAGTAGATAAATAGGTACCACTCTGGCGGGAAGGTAAACGGCATTTCTGTGCGCTGCTCTGGTTCGCCAGAAGCGGCTTAGTCATGCTGGCCACATGACCCGGAAGCTGTACGCCGGCTCCCTCAGCCAGTAAAGCAAGGTGAGTGCTGAAACCCCAGAGTTGGCCACGACTGGACCTAATGGTCAGAGGTCCTTTTACCTTTACCTATACCTATACCTATACCTATACCTATACCTATACCTATACCAGTCAGGAGGGAAGAGTCATATGCAGGGGAAGCTTCAGAGCTGGAGGAAGAGGCAGGTGAGGTCAGCCAAGGGCCAGGTGTTCCCTCACTCTCTCCTGCCCCACTGTCTCCCAGAACTGTGGGAATGTTCAGGGTGGCAGGAGAGAATATATTGTTTATTAATATCCTTCCTAACTTGCGCTGACAAGTGCCTTTGCCCCTTTTACATGCACAGCAGGCAGCTGGTTGCAGGCTCGTGTGAGCCTCTCCCTCTTATACAATTCAGTCTGTCTCAGATTGTATTGTACGTGCCTGGTAAGTTCCCTTGAAGCCCACTTAAAAGAATAAACACACCACAATCTTATTCATAAGTCAATAAAAGACATTTACTTACATCAGTTCACGGTTGGATCCCTGAAGGCAGACTTCGTTACAAATATGTGCATGTATTTTAATATTCTGTTGGAATATTCTGTTGGAAGCTGCCCAGAGTGGCTGGGGAAACCCAGCCAGATGGGCGGGGTATAAATAATAAATTATTATAATAAATTATTATTATTATGTGGATCTACCCCATACTGGGGGATAATCACAGTGCTTATGCTAAAAGCTGGTCAAACGAAGAAGGAAGTGAAAAAGAGGGAAGGGCGCTGCGTGACTCTACCTTTTGTTACCTGGACAGGTTAGGTCACGCCCACCTTCTATCACATGGAAAAGGAAGGATGATCCAGGCCAGGAGGAACAGGAAGTTTCAACTGGCTGGACCAAACATCCCCTTGCATGTCCACTCTAGGACAACAAGGAGTGTTGTATTTGACTGCTCCCAGTGGATTACATCCCACAAGAACCAGGAAGGGGTTGATGAGGGATGAGCAGAGGAAGCTTCCACATGGGCATAGTCTCTGGCTGCATGTGTGCAGCCCGTTAGGGGAAGGTATATAAACTCATGGAGGAGGAGGCGGTCCCTATTGCTGCTGCAACTGCTCCATTGAACAGCAGTTTAGGACCCACATACCTACGGGACCGCCTCTCCTGGTATGCCCTGCAGAGGACCTTAAGGTCCACAAATAACAACATTTTGGAGGTCTCCAAGCCTCAAGGAGGTTAGATTGGTCTCAACTAGGGCCAGGGCCTTTTCAGCACTGGCCCCGACGTGGTGGAACGCTCTGTCACGAGAGACTAGGACCCTGCGGGACTTGACATCTTTCCGCAGGGCCTGCAAGACAGAGCTGTTCCGCCTGGCTTTTGGTTTGGACTCCGTCTGACCCTTATGTCCCCCCCCCCCTTATGGTCTTGATTTATCAGTTATTTTAAAATGAGGCTGCATTTTAAATTGCATTTTAACCAGTATTTTAAATTGGCTCTCCCCCCTCTCTTTCCCCCCTATTATGTTTTTACTGTGATTTTATTTTATTGGTGTTAGTCGCCCTGGCCGGGGAGGGCGGGGTATAAATAATAATAATAATAATAATAATAATAATAATAATAAAAAACGTGGACCTGGGAATAGCTGCCTAGATGCTAGACTGGTGTGCATGGGTATTCAGAGCTGTAGAAACAACTGCCTGCTTTTACAAGAAAGAGTTAACTTTCTTCCCTGTGCATTCCTTTAGTTGGGGAGCCCCTTGACACCCTCCCATCACATAAATTAGCAGCACAGGGCTTCTGATTCAGAACAGGCCCCCAGGTTGGGGGACGCAAGGGGGTTTAGCACTTCACATCCCACTGTGGTTCCAATCTGGTTCGGACGCCTGAAATTTGCATCTTGGGGTCCCAACCTGCATAGGACCTCCCCATGCTCACGGGTGATGCTCAGGTGGGGCAGCTGCCCCCCCTCCCGATCCACAAAAATGATTGAAAATCATTGAAAGTACTCAGTTAATTGGGAAATGGTTTATTGAATATTTCCAGATAAATTTTAAACGTCTTAAAAACATTGGCAGGACTATTGTAATAGCCTGCAGTTTTAGAAGAGTATATATTTAAAGTAGATGAATAAATGAGCAAATTAAGTTAATTTGGATATGCAAAAGATATTAAAAATAAATTTAAGGAAGCACAGAAAGAGGGAGAAGGAAGTCCAGGTTTTGCGATGTTAAAATGGTTGTAAAATTAGTGAAATGTATGAACCTGAAAAGCATAAATAAAATTTTAAAAAGTAATCAATTAATTGAGGTACCTCCCTGTCAGGGAACTGCCATCAGTACTGGAGGGGGAGAGAGAAAGCCAGAGGGATTCCAGAGAGCGTCCAGGGATCGGGAGGAGCAGCCCATCTTCTGGGGAAGAGAATCAGCGTAGCACCAGGGGAGAAGGGGGACAGCTGGGGGAAGTGGCGAGGCGGTCTCATGACTCCTTGCCTGGGACCAGCAGAGAGGGAAGGGGTCCTCCGCTGCCCACGCCCTCCTTGCGCAGAAGGCTTTCACGCAGAGAAGGTAGGCGGAGACTAGGCATCAAAGAACTTCTTTGCTGGAAGAAGTTTAAGAAACGCCCACTCACGGATTCTGCCAGCGATTGAGTCAGCCACGGGTGAGTGGCTGTCCGGACAGAAAAGGTTCACTTTGGCAACCCAGCCAGGTGTTTGCACCCAGCCAGGGAGATAGGCACCTGCTTACGCACAAGCAACCCCTAGAACCATTACACTCCCCACCCAGCAGATGCCTCCCCCTCCTTCCGCTGTGTAAATTTGCTCCTTGCAATGTGGATCAACAACTTTGGCTGCCCCCCCCCTGCAAAAAAATCCTGGCTATGCCCATGCTGTTCACAGGTAAAAGCCAATGCTTTCCCATAACGGCAAACTTTGCAATAAGCACCCTTTGTACTTTGGCTCTGAAAGCTGGAGGGAAGAAAACTAAAAAGGAATTTGTGCTAGGGGCTCATATCTCCACAATGGAACCATGTTTAAATCATTTATACATTTATTGACCCTAAAGACATTAAAGCAAAGATTATGGCTGAACAACTCCAGGCACACCTGGAAGAAGCGGACCATTTGGATCCCTTCCAGTCGGGATTCAGGCCTCATCATGGGACTGAAACTGCCTTGGTCGCACTGGTTGATGATCTTCGGCGGGCTAGGGACAAAGGTGAGAGCTGTTTCCTAGTTCTGCTGGATCTCTCAGCGGCGTTTGATACCATCGACCATAACATCCTTCTGGACCGTCTTGAGGGGCTGGGAGCTGGGGGCACTGTCATACAGTGGTTCCGCTCCTTCCTCCTGGGCCGTGTTCAGAAAGTGGTGGTGGGGGATGAGTGTTCAGACCCCTGGGCTCTCACTTGTGGGGTGCCTCAGGGTTCTGTCCTCTCCCCCATGCTTTTCAACATTTACATGCAGCCGCTGGGAGAGATCATCAGGAGGTTTGGGCTGGGTGTTCATCAGTATGCGGATGATACCCAGCTCTACCTCTCTTTTAAATCAGAACCAGTGAAGGCGGTGAAGGTCCTGTGTGAGTGTCTGGAGGCGGTTGGAGGATGGATGGCGGCTAACAGATTGAGGTTGAATCCTGACAAGACAGAAGTACTGTTTTGGGGGGACAGGAGGTGGGCAGGTGTGGAGGATTCCCTGGTCCTGAATGGGGTACCTGTGCGCCTGAAGGACCAGGTGCGCAGCCTGGGAGTCATTTTGGACTCACAGCTGTCCATGGAGGCGCAGGTCAAATCTGTGTCCAGGGCAGCTGTTTACCAGCTCCATCTGGTACGTAGGCTGAGACCCTATCTGTCTGCGGACTGTCTCGCCAGAGTGGTGCATGCTCTGGTTATCTCCCACTTGGGACTACTGCAATGCACTCTACGTGGGGCTACCTTTGAAGGTGACTCGGAAACTACAACTAATCCAGAATGCAGCAGCTAGACTGGTGACTGGGGGCGCCCGCCGAGACCATATAACACCGGTCTTGAAAGACCTACATTGGCTCCCAGTACGTTTCCGAGCACAATTCAAAGTGTTGGTGCTGACCTTTAAAGCCCTAAACGGCCTCGGTCCAGTATACCTGAAGGAGCGTCTCCACCCCCATCATTCTGCCCGGACGCTGAGGTCCAGCGCCGAGGGCCTTCTGCCGGTTCCCTCATTGCGAGAAGCAAAGCTACAGGGAACCAGGCAGAGGGCCTTCTCGGTGGTGGCGCCCGCCCTGTGGAACGCCCTTCCAGCAGATGTCAAAGCGATAAACAACTACCTGACATTCAGAAGACATCTTAAGGCAGCCCTGTTCAGGGAAGTTTTTAACGTGTGATATTTTACTGTATTTTTGCTTTCTATGGAAGCCGCCCAGAGTGGCTGGGGAGGCCCAGCCAGATGGGCGGGGTATAAATAATAAATTATTATTATTATTATTATTATGGGATAATGCACATAGTGACTTGAGATCTCGATCACACGCAGTCTGTAGTCCGCTGGCAGTAGGAATACAATATGGGCATGTCTTTAAGTTAACATCTTACATTAAAACCTGACAGTACCAAATTATCGAAGGATTTTCACCAAAGCCAGACTAAACGTCTTTCCTTCTGCAGTGCTGGATGGCAGGTTGCGAGGAGTTCCCTACCAGGACAGACTTTGCTCGTGTGCTCAAGACATCGATTCCATAAAACGTATTTTGTTGCACTGTGCAAAATATGAGCAAGCCAGGGCTGAACTGATATTACCCTTGCTGGTACCTTTCCTGGGAAAATCAGAGGCTCACTATGTCAGGTTCCTATTGGAAGACCGGACAAATGCTAGAACATTAGCAGTGTCAAAATTTTTATCGGTGGTTGCAAGAACCAATGATCCCTATATTGTGAACAAAATGCTTGTTTAACCTGGAGGTAGGCTGTATGAATTGTGTATTGCTTTGTAACGATTTGTTGGGTCTCTGGACCGTAATAAAGATTGATTGATTGACAGCGTTGATTTTCTGCCCTTTAGCCAGAACAGCTTAAAAAAAAATTCATTCACAAACTTTTTATCGCTAATAATCAGTTAAATAGTTTGAGGATCTATACAACTGTGTAACATGCAGGAAACAGCATTTTTAGAGAAATCAAAGAGGAAAGTCGGGGGGTGGATGTGGGTGGGTTCTGTGAGGGGAGGGAGGAAAAATGGGGGGAAATAAGGATGATATGTTTCTGGAGAATATGTTTTGTTTTAATTTTCAAGAAAAGTTCTAAAAAAAAGAAAGAAAGAATTCAAGTCTTAAGAGAGCTCCTGCTTTGGGCATGTCCAAAGTCTGTCTTGGGGGCTTAATTTGGCCTGTTGGTCTGGTCGGTTTAATCTGGCGACTGTGACAGTTTATTTCCTTTGGTAAAATCCTAAAAATACCTCAACAACTCAATCCTAAAAAAGGTCAACAACTTTGGTCGGCCCTCATGGCCCTTCACTTCATCAAATCTGGCCCTCTTTGAAAAAAGTTTGGAGTTTGGACACCACTAGGCCATGAGGACATGGCAGCTCCTACCACCACTGAAGTCAAGGGGGAAAGTTCTCTTTCTGTCTCGCTCACACCTGCTTAAAGGGATCTCACCTGGTGTTGGAAGACAAGACTGGCCACCTGACTGATGCATGCTGGTCCCAGCTGCCTCCAGAGCTCTGGAGGAAGCGTCTCATGGGCTGACGGACCTGAGATTGACCTTCACGTTTCACCATTCTCAGGTTAGACAGTCCTTGACACGCCCCTCACCTGGGAAAGGGCTCCCTTTGTCCTTCAAGTGTGGTCACTGCGGGAAAACAAAGACATATTTGAAAGCATCCTAATTTGGAGAAGATGGGCTTACCAGATTTCAAAAACCAGGATGCCCCGAAAGTCATTGAGCTTTTGTTAAGAACCCCCGTCAAATGCCAAAAGAACCATGATTTTAAAATGGACTTGCCTAAGATCCAGGCCAAAGCACTGCTTTTCTGAAATTTCCTCTGGACATCAGGTCTGCCTTTAAAATCCCAGGAATAGTAAACAGCTTTGGAATAGCCTGGACAGGACACTTGAAATCAACCAAACCTGAGCTCTTAGCTCAGTCTATAGAGCATCAGACTCTCAGACTGAGGGCTGAGAGTTTGAGCCCCATGTTGGGCAAAATATTCCTACATTGCAGAGGGTAGGACTAGATGACCCACGTGGTCCCTTCCAACTCTACAATTTTATCATTATATTTATTAATAAAATGATCCACTGTTCTTCGCTGGTAGCTTACAATTCTCAGAACAACTAACGGTCAAACCCTTTTATTGATTCATTTGTAAAATACTTCTGTGCTGCAATTTCTTTAAAAATATCAAAGCGGTTTGCACACGGACAAAAAAAAAACCACGTAAAAATTTGAAATCATAGATCATCCGTTACAGAATATGTTTTCTTCATTGTCGGCAGGAACCTGGCAGCATAGAAAGGTTTTCAGCAAATTTGTGAGCAGGATCTGAGTTAGGAGCGACAGTAATTAGATTACAATACTGTGGTTATGGTTTAATAGATAGAAGACAGGGTGCGGCAGAAAGGGAGAAACAACAAGTCCATGGAAAACGGGGTGGGAAGTAGATAAAAATGAAATGAAAGACAAAGTTGTGTTTTGATTGTACAGTGGTACCTCGGGTTACATATGCTTCAGGTTACAGACGCTTCAGGTTACAGACTCTGCTAACCCAGAAATAGTACCTCGGGTTAAGAACTTTGCTTCAGGATGAGAACAAAAATTGTGCGGCGGTGGTGCAGCGGCAGCGGGAGGCCCCATTAGCTAAAGTGGTGCTTCAGGTTAAGAACAGTTTCAGGTTAAGAACGGACCTCTGGAACAAATTCAGTACTTAACCCAAGGTACCACTGTACATGTTAAGAATGTTGGAACTTAACAAAATGTTCCGTAATTGGAAAAAAAGAGAAAGGCTTTCATCAAATGTTCAAAGGTTAAAATAGAAAGTGTCTGGGTGCGCTGGGCTGTGGGTGGCAGGCAGTGTGCATGGCCCTGGCGCCGAAATTTGTGGGTGCACAGCCCCTTCGTGGGGAATTTTGTGGGTGCATGGGTAACTGGGGCTCCAAGATGTCGGCACCCATAGGTGCTGAATCTCTATTCCAGAGGGTGGGGCAATTGACATTCAGGACTCCATGTCAAATGAGCCTCACCAATGCAGGAGACAACGGCCGACGCCTCTACAGATCTCGCTGTTCAAGGTGGGAAATAAGAGTTCAGGCGGTCCCTGGTTTAAGTTGTTCAGGGCTTTGTAAATTAATACAAGAACTGTGAGCCTGGCTTGGTAGCAGATGGGCAGCCAGCGCAGCTGTTTGGAGTCCAGAATTGGCTTTCTGAGAAGAGGGACCATCTCTTTAAAGGCGGCGGGCAACACTCCATCCCACCCATGTGTGTTTACCCTTGACCCGTTCAGTCTGGATAGCTTTAGCAAGGTGGGATAAACAAGGATGGTGACAGCAGTCACGAAATTAAAATTCTTCTTGGGAAATTGCTTCTTGGGAGAAAAGCAACGACAAACCTAGAGAGCATCTTAAAAAGCAGAGACATCACTTTGCCAACAAAGGTCTGTATAGTTAAAGCTATGGTTTTCCCAGTAGTGATGTATGGAAGTGAGAGCTGGACCATAAAGAAGGCTGATCGCCGAGGAATTGATGCTTTTGAATTATGGTGCTGGAGGAGACTCTTGAGAGTCCCATGGACTGCAAGAAGATCAAACCTCTCCATTCTGAAGGAAATCAGCCCTGAGTGCTCACTGGAAGGACAGATCCTGAAGCTGAGGCTCCAATACTTTGGCCACCTCATGAGAAGAGAAGACTCCCTGGAAAAGACCCTGATGTTGGGAAAGATGGAGGGCACAAGGAGAAGGGGACGAAGGAGGAAGAGATGGTTGGACAGTGTTCTCGAAGCTACCAGCATGAGTTTGACCAAACTGCGGGAGGCAGTGGAAGACAGGAGTGCCTTGCGTGTTCCTGTCCACGGGGTCACGAACAGTTGGACACGACTAAACAACTAAACAACTACAACAATGAACAGAATGTTGGGACATACAAGCTGCAGTCACTGAAACCAATCCCACAGCACTGAGTTGACCATGCTTTTGGAAACCTTGCCTGGTGCTGCTGAATCTGAATCAATGCGGAGCTGATAAACTTTGTCCTCAAAGTGTTTAGCCAGCGGGTTACAGGCGGACACATTCGGAGATCCGCACTCTTAGTTAGGCGTGACCAGCATCCAAACCACCTGGGAAAACACTGCTAGCACTGGGTGTCTCCCAAAATATACAGTGGAGGATCTCTTTGCTGCATCGACAGCCTGATCATAGACTCATAGAACTGTAAAGTTGGAAGGGCCCATGGTGGTCATCTAGTCCAACCCCCTTGCAATGCAGGAAACTTTCACCCGACGTGAGGCTCAAACATGTGACCTTGAAATTAAGGGCCTTGTGTTCTACCAACTGAGCTACTCCAGGTTTATGATCCTGAAAAGGAGATCAGTTATCTCCAGAGTGAGATTTACCCCAATGTAATGGAAACAAGCACTGAAGAACTGACGCCTTTGAATTATGGTGTTGGAGGAGACTCTTGAGAGTCCCATGGACTGCAAGAAGATCAAACCTCTCCATTCTGAAGGAAATCAGCCCTGAGTGCTCACTGGAAGGACAGATCCTGAAGCTGAGGCTCCAATACTTTGGCCACCTCATGAGAAGAGAAGACTCCCTGGAAAAGACCCTGATGTTGGGAAAGATGGAGGGCACAAGGAGAAGGGGACGACAGAGGATGAGAGGGTTGGATGGTGTTCTTGAAGCTACCAGCATGAGTTTGAGCAAACTGCGGGAGGCAGTGGAAGACAGGAGTGCCTGGCGTGCTCTGGTCCATGGGGTCACGAAGAGTCAGACACGACTAAACAACTAAACAACAACTACAAAAATGGAAAGAAGAAGAAATTCCGATGAAAGAAGAATGGCAGACAAAATTAATGGACTATGCAGAATGGGAGAAAATGAAGGATTCGAAACCTGCGGGACCAGAGATTTACAGAAGATTGGAAGAAGTATATGAATTAGCTGAAAAGCAACTGTAATCAACAAATTACCCTAGTAGGACTACAAGAAGTTTTGTAAGGAGAAATATATGAAGCGTTACAAAGTAGAAAAAGATAGAGGTATTGGTTATGAGTTTGAAATATAATAGGGAAGAAAAGTAATGCATATTAGATTGGAAAATTTTCAGACAGGATTGATGGAAGTCAAAAAAATTGAATAAGATGTAAAAGTATGTTTAATTACTGTTGAAAATGATATGTTAAAAAACTATATATATATATATATATGCTTTCGTAGATTTCGTAGATTTCGTAGATTTTCACGGGTTCATATATATATATATATATATATGAATGAGTTTTACTTCACTGGGTACATTTCATTGCCGGTAGCTCCTCAATAAACCAATATCTATCTTATCGTTAACATCCTTGGGTAGTGCAGAAATGCACGAATAAAATAAAGGAATTGTAATAAACAGATATAGAACCTGCCAGGCACATTAAGAAAGGCATAGACAGACTTCAGAACTGTGGGTTCTATTTAGGGGTTATTGGGGGTTTTTTTGTTCCACTATAATACTGAGGTTGGTTAACCTGACCTGAGTATAAAACAGTGGCTTGGGGCAGAGTTAATTGCCTCTCCAGACAGTGTGTCTTACACCGGGATGACCTACACATGCAAGCAGAAATTTGAGTTTTACAGATCAGGGATTCTAAAAGCCTAATTTGGGGAAGGCTTTCTTTCTTCTTGTTGTTAAAGAAGTGGGAGACAAAAAACCTTTGCTGACCTGTACAATCCTCATATAATGTCTGTCTAGTAGTTTACGGATAGGGAAGGAATTCTATTCAGTTTCCATTTAAAGCCAAATGCATCAAATTCCCACTTTTTGAAACATCGAGAATCGAAAACACAGCCATCCTTCAAAACCCACACTTATCCAGATTTTGCAGCACAGATCTCCTGCCCAGCAGTGCTTACAAAAGTACTGCATAAATGTTTTTTTTTGGGGGGGGGGGGAATGTGTGTGAAGAAGAATCTGCTAGTGAAAATAACATACAGAAATGCATCACTGGACAATTAGATTATTTGCAAAAATGTATGTGTTAGTTGGTAATATCCCATGCAACAATGTGTGTGTGTGTTTTTTTTTAAAAGGGTAAATTCACACCAAAATGCTGAAGAATTCCCATGTGGTTTTTATTTATTTAAATCACAAATGGCCACAGAAATGCAGAGAAGTGAATTTCAGACTGGGAAAACGAGGCACCGAGAAAACTGAAATTGACAGAGCTTTCCATCCATATGGAGGGCTGGAACCCTGAACAGGAGCGAGTGCTAGGAGATGAGAATATGCAGTTGCAGATCCTATTTGTTTTGCTTAAATTGTAGATAAACAGCTGCTCTGGGGTTGTTGTTTTTTGCTCAGTTTTGTGTGTATGTGTGTGCATCATGTTTTACTTTGGTTGCCAATATTAATGTCTAGTTTTAAGATTTATTGTTATTGGGTTGCAGCTGAGGCTAGTCCAACTCAGAGTAGACCCATTGAAATGAATGAACCTAATGTCAGTGGGTCTACTCTGAGTAGGACAATCATTGGCTACAACCCATTATTACAAAACAATTTATTAATAGTCATTTACATGTTCCCCAGGACAATTTGCAACAAAACTGCCTTGAGATCTACGGGTGAAAGGTGGTATACAAAATAAATATAAAAAAAACAATAACAATAACAATAATACCTAAAACACCAGCTAAAATAGTTTTGAAAGCAGTACAAAAAACAATTAAAGATGGCTTTTAAAAACAATATAAAAAATGAGCACAAAGGCTCATTTTTCATTCAGTTGATAAATATTTGTATTTGCATTTCTGTATTTTTTAATATTTGTATTTCTGTTCTGTTCCTGGGTCTTTAATTTTTTTTAATTTAGATGCATTAATTTAATGCATTTGCACCCCCACCTGTCCTCAACAGAGCTCAGGGCAGTCCTGCGATCTTTGGATGAAGGGCAGTCAACAAATTTACCGTATTTTTCACCCTATAGGACGCACTTTTTCCCCTCCAAAAATGAAGGGGAAATGTGTGTGCGTCCTATGGGGCCAATGCAGGCTTTCGCTGAAGCCTGGAGAGCGAGAGGGGTCGGTGTGCACCGACCCCTCTCGCTCTCCAGGCTTCAGGAAGCTATCTGCAAGACTTGGGAGCCCGGCGGGAGCGGAGCGTGCCCCGGGCTTCGGGCAGATATCCGCAAGCCTGGGGAGCCCGTGGGAGTTCCCGCCTGGCTCCCAAGGCTTGCGGATAGCAGCCTTTTCTGGGGGCTGGGGTCAGGGGAAGCTCGGGCTCCCCCGCCCCAGCCCCGCGCCTGGGGGGGGGGAAATAATTTTTTTTCTTTATTCCCCCCCCAAAAAAACAACTAGGTGCGCCCTATGGGCCAGTGCGCCTTATAGGGCAAAAAATACGGTAATAAATAATCATGTTAATAATAAATGGTTCCTTCCATACCTCTTTGTGAGGCAGGTTAGACTGAGAACGAGGGACAGGCCCACAGTCCCACAGTAAGGTTTGTGGCTGGGTGGAGATTGTGGACTTGTGGATTTATCAGGAGAAATTTGCAGGCAAAACAAAGGACATTGGACAACTTCAGCATTTTATATTGCTTGCCGGGATCAGAGCAAAGACCAGCTTTAATCCTGAAAGCCTTTTCCGGCAACAACCAGCCAAATACTTCTGGAAGGCATATAGCTCAGGGGCGCATGCAGAGTGCTAGGTGCTGTCTGGTTAGTGCTGATCTCAAGACAGGGCCTTGTTGGTGGTGGCTCCCCATTTGTGGAACGCCCTCGCAGATGAAGTGCATAGCCTCCGACATTTCCCCAATGAAAACAGGGACACCCTATTCAATAATAATAACTATTATTATAATTTGCCTATTTATAACCCCACCTATCTGACTGGGTCGCCCCAGCCACTCTGGGCAGCTTCCAACATATATAGAAACATAATAAGACATTAGACATTTAAAACCTTTTCCCTATAGAGGGCTGCTTTCAGATGCTTCGCGGGGGTTTCTCCAATGGAAACAGGGACATCCTATTCCATACCCTCCAACATTTATCTGATTCAAATAGGGACGTCCTAAGGAAAAGCAGGAGATTCTGAGGTCAAATCAGAAACCGGGACGGCTTCTGTAAATGTGGTGTTGTCCCTGGAAAATAGGGACAATTGCAGGGGCTGGAGGTGCAGCCGCCTGTCTCCCTCATTTAACAACGTTCAGGATAAAAAAGGTACCTTTTTTCATATGTGGTGGACCTGCCCCAAGGTGAAAGACTTCTGGGAGAAGATTTATAATGAATTGAAAAAAATGTTGAAATATACATTTATCAAGGAACCAGAGGCCTTTCTTCTTGGAATAACAGGTTTGGAATTGCCAAAGAAAGATGTTAAATTATTTTTGTACGCCACAAAATTCGCTGCTCGAATTTTACTAGCTAAGAACTGGAAAACACAAGAAGTACCAACAGTGGAAGACTGGCAGTTGAAGATGATGGACTTTTTGGACCTAGCTGACCTGACTGGAAGAATCCGCGACCAGAAAGAAGAGGAATACCAAGAAGACTGGAAGAAATTTAAGGACTTTTTGAATAAATATTGTAATATAAATAATTAGAAGTCACTTGAAAGTACCAAATAGGCCTAGGACTAAATTAGGATGCAATTATATAAATGTGAATTAGATTGGTAAGAAAAGTGAATAAGATAGATAACAGTTGGAAATATTTTTGTTTAAGAATGATATTGGAAAGCTGTTACATGCAGATTCAAGGAAATTCAGAAGGGAGGGAATAGAGGAAGTCAACCAACATGTAATTAAGGTTGGGTTTTTAAAGGATTAAGTTCGTTTTTATTTATTTTTTTTGTATTGTGGTGGGTAGGATGGTGTCTTTTGTATAGTTTTCTTCTTTGACGTACTTTTCTGCTTTTGTTTTCTTTTTGTTTGTTGTTCTGTTATGTGGTGTTTGTTATAATTGTGGAAATATATATATATATATATATATATATATATATATATATAAAATATATAATAACATTCAGGATATGATTACCAGATTTTTTTCAATGAATCCGGGGACACTTTTATTTTATTTTTTGAAGCTGAGTAGCAACAGGGAGTCAGTAGTGGGGATGGTGAGGCAAAAGACCCTGGGCCCAAGCATATTGTATAAAGCTGCAAATCCCTTCTTTCGCATCCTGTGAAACATAAATGTGCAGAGTTTTAAAAAAACTGGGCAAGGGCGTGCCCCCTGCCCGTGATTCCTGAGCCTTCCCCAATCTCCTGCCCCCTTCCCCCTTTGTTTTGACAGATTGGGGAAGGCTCAGGAGTTGCGGGTGGGCAGCCGTTGCCCAGGAGGGGCGCAAGGCGCGCAGTCTCTCTGCCAGGCAAGGTGCAAAGCCCTTCTTTCGCACCCTGTGAAACATAAATGTGCAGAGGGTTTTTTTAAAAAAAACAACAACAACAACTGGGCAATGGCCGCCCGCCCGAGCCTCCCCCGGTCTGTCAAAACAAAGGGGGAAAGGGGGCAGGAGATCTGTACCGCTGGACGTCCCCGGTTCCCTTTTGGCAGTGGCGGCGGCAGCGCACAGCTCCTGAAGCCAGCCAGAGCCAACTGCGCTACCAGGCTGACTCCGGGCTGCTGAGGCTGCTGCTCCCACGTTTCCCGGGGACAGATTTGCAAATCTGGGGACATTCCGGGGATGGAATTTGTCCGGGGATAGATTTATGAATCCGGGGACTGTTCCTAGAAACCGGGGACGTCTTAGATCAGTAGGAATTTTAAAACATTCTTGTTCGCCCCAGGCATTGAATGGCTGAAAGGGAATGTCCCCAGAAACCTTCAAATTATATTAGCTGTGAGGGTATGTGGTTGTTTTAAAATGCTCTACAATTAATGAAAGAAAGAAATTTATAAATCTCCCTTCGTCAAAAGATCTCAGGGCGGTTCACAGAATAAAATACGAGATCAAGAGCAGTAAATAACTAAATCGAAACAACGAAATGGTAACCCTCCCCGCTTCCCGCAGATATATTTAAAAGGCTGTAGGATATTAATCAGCCAAAGGCCTGGTTGAAGAGGAATGTTTTTGCCCGGTGCCTAAAAATATCTAATGAAGGCACCAGGCGAGTCTTCCTGGGGCTAACATTCCACAAACAAGGAGCCACTGCAGAAAAGGCCCTGTTCTCATGTTGCCACCCTCTGGATTTCTAGCGGAGGAGACACGCGAAGAAGGACCTTAAATGTTCTTGGTTGTTTTTAAAAATATTTTCCATTTTGCTTCACAGCCTTGCTGTTTTGTCCCTCAGGCCTCTTTTAGAAATTGGTAAATATAAGCCCAGAGATGGAAAGAAAACAGAGTCCCTACCAGAGAAGAAGGGCAGATTAAGTTGATGGACTATGCCGAACTGGCCAAAATGACCAGAAGAATCAGAAATCAGGAAGACCAAACTTTTAATAAGGAATGGGGACAATATATACCGGTAACTTACCTGAAGGACCATTGCAAACAACTGAAATTATTAGTAGGATTGGAATAACACTTGTAGTTTAATGTTGAATTTTGGCTATAGTGGAGATTTAATAGATTTGGATTAATAGACAAGATGCAGAAGGAAAAGGTTAATATAAGGAAAAAAGAGAGAAGAGGGAAATCCAGGATATTCTGCCGAACTCTCTTTTTATTTTGGTTGCTTGATAATTGTAAATTTCAAAATTTGGAAAAACCAAATCAATTTTTAAAAAAAGAAATTGATGCTGATGATGATAATAATAATAATAATAATAATAATAATAATAATAATAATAATCAGCACCATTGCACTGCAGAAGCTCCTTGCTTTAATCCTCAGCATCCCTAAGGAGAACCAGGACTATTTCCTGCCTGAAACCCTGGACAGCTGATGCCAGTCAGTGTCAGACATGCTGAGCTACATGGACCCAAAGTCTAGTTCACTATAAGGCAGCTATGAAAAATCTTTTTAAGATTCCAGCAAGGCGTTGCCGACTTACCGGGCCTGTTTGCGCCAAGCATTGGGCATTCATGGGTATCCTGTTCATGCATAATGCCGGTAGGTTCCATCCCGTCAACTATTAGCTGCCGGTACACTAAAAACAGGTAGCCACCCAAGTAGCGAGGGCTCACCATTGCAGGGGGTTGGGCTGGATGACCCCTGGGGTCCCCTCAAACTCTACAATTCTACGATTTGAAGAAAGCTGGGAGAAGAAGGGCACTGAAGGACATTAGGGGGGGACTCCGCCAGAGGCTATCTAATTAAAAATCAAAGTTCGTTTCTCTTACCTGGAGATGCACATTGCGGGGGGAGCACACACCCAGCCAGCTTCTTCCTGCCTCTCCTTATCTCTAGCCCCCTTACCTGCTTTTATGAGCCCTCCGCAAGCCAAGGCGGCTCTTGCGACTTGCCACACCAACGACCGGTTTCCTGTTTCCTCGTTGAAACGTCTGTGCTGAAATTTCCATGACACCACTGGACAGAGCGAGGCAGCAGAAAAGGCCTTGAGAATGAAGGTTGTGTGTGTGTGTTTCTCAAAAGAAAAGACTTTTAAGGGGTGAAAGGAGGAGTTCAGGGCTCATTTGAGGGGGGAAGTCACAGAACGATGTGAGTTTCACTCTTTTCTTTCGTCAGCCATGTGGGACTGTGTGGTGCAGCACATCGCCTTGAATCACGAGGTCCCTGGTTCAGATCTTCCCTCCTTGAAACAGGAGGAGAGCCAGTATTTTCCTGCGCAGAGGTCTCCCACCGAGGGGGAGCACCAGACCTCCCTAAGGGGTTTCGTACCCTATGGGATGATTCATGTGTTTCAGGCCTTCAACGGTGATTCACCAGAAGTGCCTATTCATCTCTGATCGCGCCAGCTCACCAGTTCTCTGCATGAGGGGACTGGAATGATGAACAATGAAACAGGGTTTCGGGTTTGATTCATGCGCGACAGGCGACGGCTTTCGTTCCTCATAGGTCATGCGTGGTACAGCACATGCAGAAAGCCCCCCAGTTTGACACACACCCCACCCCAGCATCTTCAGTTAGAAAGGTCAGGTGGCCGTTGAGGTTGATGGCCACCACACAACACCTTGCAGGAACGAAATTCAGGGTTTATCGTTTGTGCAAAGAAGGACTTCTTATTTTCAACTCCACAGTGTTTTTCCCCTCAAACCTTTCCAGCTGCATTGTACAGTGGTACCTCGGGTTAAGAACTTAATTCTTTCTGGAGGTCTGTTTTTAACCTGAAACTGTTCTTAACCTGAAGCACCACTTTAGCTAATGGGGCCTTCTGCTGCTGCCGCCGCACTGTCGGAACACAAATTCTGTTCTCATCCTGAAGCAAAGTTCTTAACCTGAGGTACTATTTCTGGGTTAGCGGAGTCTGTAACCTGAAGCGCCTGTAACCCGAGGTACCACTGTAACCCGAGGTACCACTGTATCTTTATCTACAGTGGTACCTCGGGTTAAGTACTTAATTTGTTCCAGAGGTCTGTTCTTAACCTGAAACTGTTCTTAACCTGGAGACACCACTTTAGCTAATGGGGCCTCCCGCTGCCATCGCACAATTTCTGTTCTCATCCTGAAGCAAAGTTCTTAACCCGAGGTACAATTTCTGGGTTAGCGGAGTCTGTAACCTGAAGTGTCTGTAACCTGAAACGTCTGTAACCTGAGGTACCACCGTATCTTTATCTATTATAAAAAGTTTCTCTGTTGCAATTATTTTGTCGTTTTCGCTGCTTTCATCTCATCTCTTGCCCCCGCAATTTCATTTCATGACTTTTAATTTCTTGCCCTTTTCCTGGTCCCTTTCTACTGGGAAGTAACTGTGGGCCACGGCGTGAGGAACCAATGGCCCCCCCAGAAACTGTGGGATTCTAGAGGCCATCAGCCCCCAGCCATCATGGTCAATACACAGAGAACCACGGGCTCTCCACTCTTTTTCTATTGCAAAGCATGTATAGAATCATAGAACTGTAAAGTCGGAGGGGACCTCCATGGGTCATCTAGTCCAACCCCTTGCAATGCAGGAATCTGAACTAAAGTATCCATGGCAGATGGCCTTCCAACCGCTGCTTAAAATGCTCCAAGGAATACTCCAAGGAATGTATTTCAGCAGGGGGCCGGTCCACTGTCCCTCAGACCTTGTGGCGGGGCCGAACTATATTTTGAAAAAAATATATGAATGAATTCCTATGCCCCACAAACAACCCAGAGATGCATTTTAAATAAAAAGACACATTCTACTCATGTAAAAAACATGGCCTGGATCCGGCCCCTTTTCTTTTCTGGGAAAAGAAAAGGGGCCGGATCTTTCTTTTCTTTTCCTTTTCTGGGAAAAGCTGGATGTGCTAAATTTCCTTTTGTCTTGCAGTTGTGAAAAGCATAAGACCAGGGTGTTTGGGGGGGGGGGATGTAGCTGTGTTTATAATAGAATTTAAAGACCTCCCCATAACCTGTACTGAAGATTGGTCCTATTAGCTAATAGAAAAAGATCGTTGTTGAAGAACTTCAGAAAAATAGCTTTCCAAGTTCTACGGCATGGGTAGGCAAACTAAGGCCCAGGGGCCGGATCCAGCCCAATTGCCTTCTAAATCTGGCCCCCGGCCATGTTTTTTACATGAGTAGAATGTGTCTTTTTATTTAAAATGCATCTCTGGGTTGTTTGTGGGGCATAGGAATTCATTCATATATTTTTTTCAAAATATAGTTCGGCCCCGCCACAAGGTCTGAGGGACAGTGGACCGGCCCCCTGCTGAAAAAGTTTGCTGACCCCTGTTCTACGAACTACACTACGGAGGTAAACCTTATGCCTGCTAAGCTACTAACTTTTTGGCATGTTAGGTGCTTTTAAATCATCTAATAATTTTAAACATCTAATATTCAAGGAAGTTACTGATGTGTTCATTTAACATATTTTGATCCTGTCTTTTAATACGATTGTTTTCAATGCAGCTCCTAAATTACACACACACAAGAACCTAAAGTACAACAAAGTTGTTAAACAATAGAAAATGATGAATTCGCAGTTCCACCAAATTTATTTAAAGCAGCGGAACAGCAGTTGCTCAATAAAACACTAAAAGATGCCAGCAGGTAAAAGAACAGTATAGCAGCCATTGCAGTATAATGGTTAAAGTGTCAGCCCATGATCTGAAAGACCTGGGTTCAAATCCCTGCTCAGTTTCCTTATGGTATAAAAATCTCTGGAATTTAGTTATTGCAGAGCAAAGTCAGCAAATAGGTTGTGGGTCTCTAAGGGACAGGAAGAGACGACCCTGATAATGCCTAGTCCATTTAATGGGATTTCATTTTACAGAGTTTTCAGATTTACAGGCATGTCTCCCTGTGCTGTGAAGAAAGAGACAGTTGTCATTTATTTCAGACTGGGTGTTATTATTTGATATGTTTAGGTTTTGTGTGCTGCACCTTTAGTTGGATATATAATGCTATTATTATTATTATTATTATTATTATTATTATTATTATACCACCCTTTATTTTTGTTGTTGTTTAGTTGTCTCCGTGGTCCTATAATAATTTTACAAATATATTTTAAAAGAAATCATTTATATCACAGTTTCTAAGTGGCGTACATGGAGACAGAAAAGGATTAGAAAAGGGATATAGCATAAAATCGGTGAAAACCAACGAATAGAGAATTCGTTTAAAACCCTTCCTGAAATTAAGAAAAACGTCTTCACCAAACACGAGAAATTCAAGCCTGTCTGATCCCAGCCAGGAGGGAATCCCACAGAATTGGGGACCCACCAGGCGGCATGCATGGTTCCTGGTGGATATGAGCCACACATTCCAAAATTGGGGTGCCAGGAATAAGAATGGCCGTTCTTTGGTTACCATCTGCCCAACTTCAGTAGACGAGGACACCAGAGAAGAGAAATTTCTAGATGATTTTCACAAACAGGTTTGTTTTTAGGGCACATACCTGTCTTCAGAAGAGTCCTGCTGCCCCTTTTGTTACTGATCTAGTTGTGTCTCCCACATGAAAAAGAAATAAAGGGCAGCTTCCCTGGACTTTGGGGGTTAGGAACCTTGGAGTAATTGAGTAAATACCTTGGTAGTCATAACACATGAGCCATTCTCTCATCAAGCCACAATGTGCTGGGGAAACAATTCTAAGGGTATAGGAGAAGGGGGTGGGCAGGCCGGATTTAGGTTTGATGGGGCCCTAAGCTACTGAAGGTAATGGGGTCCTTTATATGTCCAGCTGTCCTTTGTCAACAACAAATTGCCACTGTTTTCTTGGGTTGAATATATGCTTTATGGTAATTCACGGACCTAATAGGTATCTAAAGCCACTTGCACATAACAAAATGTGTATTTTATCAAAGTAATTGTTGAACTGAAATGCAATTAAGAAGTATATTAATAGTGAAATATACTGCAAGACTGCAAGAAGATCAAACCTCTCCATTCTGAAGGAAATCAGCCCTGAGTGCTCACTAGAAGGACAGATCCTGAAGCTGAGGCTCCAAGACTTTGGGCACCTCATGAGAAGAGAAGACTCCCTGGAAAAGACCCTGATGTTGGGAAAGATTGAGGGCACAAGGAGAAGGGGTCAACAGAGGACGAGATGGTTGGACAGTGTTGTTGAAGCTACCAGCATGAGTTTGACCAAACTGCGGGAGGCAGTGGAAGACAGAAATGCCTGGTGTGCTCTAGTACATGGGGTCACGAAGAGTCGGACATGACTAAATGACTAAACAACAACAAGAGTAAAGGTAAAGGGACCCCTGACCATTAGGTCCAGTCGTGGCCGACTCTGGGGTTGCGGCGCTCATCTTGCTTTATTAGCTGAGGGAGCTGGCGTATAGCTTTCAGGTCATGTGGCCAGCATAACTAAGCCACTTCTGGCAAACCAGAGCAGCGCACGGAAACGCCGTTTACCTTCCCGCCGGAGTGGTACCTATTTATCTACTTGCACTTTGACGTGCTTTCAAACTGCTAGGTTGGCAGGAGCAGGGACCAAGCAACGGGAGCTCACCTCGTCGTGAGGATTTGAACCGCCGACCTTCTGATCGGCAAGCCCTAGGCTTGTGGTTTAACCCACAGCACACCCGCATCCCTCAAGAAGTATATTAATAGTGAAATAATTATTAAGCTCAAACCGTATGTAGGTTTTATTTTATTTGCTTTTTATCTTATATTTTGGAAATGTACATTCAGGTGTTTTTTTTCCTTTAATTTTTGTTTGGGGGGGGGCTCCCAAGAGAGTGGGGTGCTAAGCTATAGTTTGTTTAGCTTACATGTAAATCTGGCCCTGGGGTGAGTTGCTGGCAAGCCTCTGTGTTGCCAGAACATTTTTTGTCTTTTCGACAAGCCTGTCAGAGACATCATGGCTCTAGTCATGCTGATTTGAGTGAGTCTGGTCCAGTATGACTAAGTCAACACTAAGATCGTTGGGCTCTGTCTGCCTTGTCAATTACACATATGATCTCCTGATCTTGATGTTCAGGATATTACACAGTGGGAAGTGGGGGTCCCCAATGCTTAAGAGCTGGTGGTTACTGTTGTATCAGCAACATGGCAGGGGACAGTATTTGGGCCAGTCCTGTCATTGGGCATTGTCAGGCGGCAGCTGATTTTGGGTGTCATGAAAAGGCAGAAAACTGTTAGTTATAATTTGTTTAGTTTTGCTTTTTGCCAGTGAAGAGGAAAGGCATGTATGGGGTTTGCTGCCTTGATTACCACAAAAACTTCATTAGCATTGGGTGGGGGTAAGCAAATCTGTTTCCTTTCCATTTCTCATTTTTCCAAAGCAGTTCTTTCCCCCATGAATATTCCTGCTGAGAATTCCTCCCTATATACGTGTTGTTGGCTGCCTTTTTGCCTCATATACACAAAGCAGTTTTCCATTTTCATATGCGACTTTTGTGTGCATTTTTATGTACAGTACACTTCATGTGGTGATACGATACGATAATCTTTATCCCATACAGAACAAGGAAATGGGGGGGGGATCTACATAAGACATTCAAAACCAACAAGCCTGCTATCCCAACCTGCTTAGCCCCCTAAAAACTGTGATACCCCATTTTTAAATACAATATACTCCCATAGAGCCTCCTTACACTGCGTTTAAAACCAAAATTGCATTTGGATAGAAACTGTTTCTCAGGCAGCTAGTCCTAGTCTTTATAGCCCTGTACCTTCTTCCAGAAGGCAGAAGCTGAAAGAGATCATTTCCGGGGTGTGCACTATCCTGCGCTATCTCTGCAGCTTTCTTATGGCACCTGGAAGCATAGATTTGATCCAAGGTGGGAAGAGTGCACTCAATTATTCTCTCCGCAGTCTTTACAACCCTGGACAGCATTGTTTTTTCCCTGGCCATGCAGCTCCCAAACCAGACACAAAGACCCTAAGTTAATACACTCTCAACAGTACAATGGTAAAATGCCATCAACAGGTCCTTTGAGAGATTGTTTTTCCGGAGGATTCTCAAAAAATATAACCTCTGCTGTGTTCTCTTCATCAGGTCTTTGCTGTTTTCTCCCCAGGTATGCAAATTTGATATGCAAATTTAGGAAGATTTTGCTAACTGATTGACTGATTTCGTGACAGCAGTGCATGTCATTAACACAGGACCAACTCATAAGAAATCTGAGTTTCTTGATACTGAGGGTTGAAGTATTGCCAGCTTTCTGTCTCCCTCTAATACTGGCTTTTTGACAGCCACCTGCCACACAGAGGTTTAGCAGATGGAACTGCCTGCGCCATTTCTCTCTACAGCAGAAAAGACTCGATTTCCTGCCATTAAACAACTTAATTGACCTTGCAGTGTGGGAAAGGGGTTTGTGAGGGTGGTGTCAGCTGTAGATCTATTGATCTGGAGGGCGGAAAAGAGCATTTTGGTGCGTGGGCTGATGAGGGAGAAACCGAAATTGAATTGTGGGAGGGGTCACTCAAAGGTCTCCCAATAGATTTATTTGCAAGATCTCTTCAAGTATCTCTGCATGAATCATTGGGGAGAGTGATGGGCCGGATGTGGCGGAACATAGTTGAGTTAACATGGAAAATACTCAGCTGAATCCAACAAACTCAATGGGCATGACTGGCTGAAGCCCATCGATTAGTCCATTGATTTCAAGGATGACTTAGTAGTGCATGGGTAGGCAAACTAAGGCCCGGAGGCTGAATCCAGCCCAATCACCTTCTGAATCTGGCCCGCGGACAGTCCGGGAATCAGCGTGTTTTTACATGAGTAGAATGTGTCCTTTTATTTAAAATGCATCTCTGGGTTATTTGTGGGGCCTGCCTGGTGTTTTTACATGAGTAGAATGTGATGTGCTTTTATTTAAAATGCATCTCTGGGTTATTTGTTGGTCATAGGAATTTGTCCCCCCCCCCTTCAAAATACAGTCTGGCCCCCCACAAGGTCTGAGGGACAATGGACCGGCCCCCTGCTGAAAAAGTTTGCTGACCCCTGCCTAATCTGTCCCGGTTGCCCAACGCCAGGAACACATACTCTAGATTCACACACACACCCGACTGGACAGAGAGCCTGGAGATAGAGAATCTCTATAGACCACAGCAACTCCCTGACCCTCAAGTCTGGCCTGATGTTGCACTGAGTACCCAGGTGGGCACAGCTGGGTGAGACCAACTCCACCCTGTTCACCCACCTAGGTTTCAGTGATACATGTCAGATCAGTCTCCACATCAGTAATCAGATCATGGATGAAGGAGATTTTATTACAAACCGACCTGGCATTTAACAGCAGCAGTTGCAGTCCTGAGAGCTGGCTGATATGATTACCACAATCCCCCAGGTTGGAGGAGGGGCTGGCACACGGCACAATCACTAACTGCCTGGGCCGCGTGCCCCTTACCCAGCCTGCCCCTCCTCCCACAACATACCTCCCCCTACCCAGAACCACTGTAAGTGGGCCTTCCCCTGCTCTCCCCCCTCCTCTCCTCCCAGGCACATTCCACCAAGTGTCCTTAACTTCAGTTTTTTAAAAAAATGAAAACTCACCAGCATTTTAGTGCTAATTTTTCCTAATGCATATGCCTTTTTGCCTAATGCGTGCCCTTTTGTTGCACAGCAATTTCCCACCTGTACATTATTTTCACAGATATGTGCATTTTTTCATGTACACCTTTCCCTAATATACTCACGACTGGGCTGGAGAACTGCATTGCAAAATTCAGAGAAATGCACTTTTCGAGGGATGGCTGCGTCACAGTTTTATTTTTGTTTCAGAAAGTGTGAATGAGGTAGAATAGGCTTTGAATGGGAACTGAGTCAAATTTCTCTTCATCCCTAGTGGGCAATGGGGGTGAATTAGGCAGCTGTGATGGCAGGGTTTTGTCCTGAGCAGGACCTAGTAGTTGACGGAGGAGCAGAGCAAAAACGGGCAGAAAAATAGGATATTTGGGAATGCATGCATAAGGGGGCAGATACCCACAAGGCCTGCTTAAAGAATTAAGCTGACCTTCATCAGTCAGTTACCCTGCAGGGTTTTTGCAAGGATAACATGGGAAAGGACCTTGGGCCAGTCACTGACTCACAGCCTGACCTACCTTGCAAGGTTGTTGTGAGGGTGAAGGACAGTATTGAAATTTAATAAATAGTAATAAAATGGGGAGGGGGATAACTACGTAGGCCGCTTGGACCAACCTGTAGGAAAGATGGGATATGAACACAATAAATACGGTATTTTTCCATGTATAAGACTAGGTTTCCCCCCTAAAAAATAATGCCAAAAATTAGGGGGTGTCTTATACACAGATACATCTCCCCCCATTTTCTTAAATCTGAGTCCCCCCAAATACATGGGGCCATCTTACAGATGGAAAAATATGGTAAATAGATATTCTGAGCTCTGCAGAAGAAGGGTAGCATAAAACGAAAGGACCATGGTGCTGATAACACCAAGGTTGCAGGTTCGATCCCTGTATGGACCAGCTGCATATTCCTGCATTGCAGGGGGTTGGACTAGATGATCCTCAGGGTCCCTTCCAACTCTACAGTTCTATGATTCTATGATTCTATGATTCAATTGTCTTCCTGGGTGAGCTGCAGATTTGTAAGCTCCTTGGGGCAGAGGGCCTGGCTACCCATCCTTTGCAAATGCTGAGCAACTTCACTTTGATAAAGAGGAGCTGCTGGAGGTTCGTTGGGTTTACCTTACTTTAACCCCCTCCCCGAAACACACACACACACACACACCCTCAAGGAATGTGCCTGTTTGCATACTTTGTGAGGATGCAGCTACACAGCCGCACCCGCGCTCTATGGGGCCCAAGGCTTCCCTCCCTCCCTCCGCCCCACTTTCCTTCTTCTGAAATGCTCTGCTGGAAATTTTAGACCGACTTCCTGCCCGGACACAAAGAAATCGAGCCACAAGTGCCACAATCAGGTGCTCTTGAATGAGGGCCCCTTGGCAGCTAAAAATAGGCAGGTCCCAAGCCACAGATATTAAACCCGAGAGCATGTTTGGCCACCTTGCTGCTCTTTTGTTTGACAGGCGCGCCAGTCCGGGTTTTTACAGTTGAGGCGAAGCTTCACGTTCTTCGTCCCTCGTCACTCTCCCCCCCCACGCCCCCAGCAATGATTGTTTTTTCTGTGGGGTGAAACAAGCGATGGTTGCCTTGCCTTTAAAGGCAGGAGAGAAAGGTGCCGCTATCAAAATAGACAGACATTTGATCAGAAGCAAGGGGGGCTCATTGGAGGGGGGGCAGGTCTCCGAGGCAGAGAGTCTCCTTTCTTGCAACTTGAAGCCATGAGTTCGAGTCCTACCCTCCGGAACAAGCTTGTTTTCTTCTGCTCCGGAGGGCAGGACTCGAACCAATGACTTAAGAAGAACTTTCTGACAGCAAGAGCGGTTTGACAGTGCAGCAGTCTCCCTTGGGTGGGGGACATTGACATCGGTCCCTTGTCATGGTCAGATCACTCTCTGTTGAGATTTAGGCTGCCAGCGCGTTTTCCCCTCCACAAAGGCAGGGGACCTGGAGAAGAGGAGGTTAAGGGGTGATATGATAGCCATGTTCAAATATATAAAAGGATGTCACCTAGAGGAGGGAGAAAGGTTGTTTTCTGCTGCTCCAGAGAAGCGGACACGGAGCAATGGTTCCAAACTACAAGAAAAAAGATTCCACCTAAACATTAGGAAGAACTTCCTGACAGTAAGAGCTGTTTGACAGTGGAATTTGCTGCCAAGGAGTGTGGTGGAGTCTCCTTCTTTGGAGGTCTTTAAGCAGAGGCTTGACAACCATATGTCAGGAGTGCTCTGATGGTGTTTCCTGCTTGGCAGGGGGTTGGACTCGATGGCCCTTGTGGTCTCTTCCAACTCTAGGATTCTATGATTCTATGACCTATTTGGAAGGTCTGCCCTCGGAGGCTGATGGAGCCAGTGGGGTCTGGGGGGGGGGGTTCCAGCTGATATGACTGGTGCCCCTGTCAAAGCCCTGGCCGACCTCTGGAACACCTGAATGGCTCAAGCCCTGAGCACCCTTTCCCACTTCATGGAGCCCGTTTTGGCCCCCTGGTATTCTCCAGAGCTGAGGGAGAGGAAACAAGCTGGGAGACTCCTTGAACGCAAGTGGAGGAACCATCTGAATGAATGCAATCAAACACTGCCACTAGCCTACCATGTGGCAGTGAGGGCAGCAAAGACGGCACACTTTGTTGCCTCCACTGCATCCTCATTATGTTGTTCGGCAGAGCTTTTCCGGGTTGTACAGGGCCTTTTACAGGCTGGCCAAAGGAGGTGGTAGAACCAATGGTAGTTCGCTATGACCTGTTTGCAAAGCAATTTGAGGATAAAATTGCTTGCATCCACCAAGACCTTGACTCTGCTGTTATAGCAGATTAATCTCACGGGGTGTCCCGAGCACAGTCTAGTCCTGTTGTGTTGGATGAGTTTCAGTGGGAAAGGCTCGAGGATGTGAACAAGGTGCTTGGATCAATCAGGGCGGCCAGTTGCGCTCTAGGCCCTTGCCCCCTTGACTGATAGAAACTAGCAGGGAGGGAACAGCTGGCTGGGCCAGGAAGGTGATCAATGCCTCTTTACGAAAGGGTGTGAGTGGTCTCTGCCTGTTTGAAGGAGGCAGTGGTAAAACCACTCCTTAAGAAACCTTCCCAGAATTCGGAAAACCTAACTACCTACCTCACTAAGGGGCGCAGGTGGCGCTGTGGGTTGAACCACAGAGCCTAGGACTTGCTGATCAGAAGGTCGGCGGTTCGAATCCCTGCGACGGGGTGAGCTCCCTGCTCCTGCCCAACTAGTTGCTTGGTCCCTGCTCCTGCCCAACTAGCAGTTCGAAAGCACACCAGTGCAAGTAGATAAATAGGTATCTCTGCGGCAGGAAGGTAAATGGCATTTCTGTGTGCTGCTCTGGTTTGCCAGAAGCGGCTTAGTCATGCTGGCCACATGACCTGGAAACTGTACGCTGGCTTCCTTGGCCAATAAAGTGAGATGAGCGCTGCAACCCCATAGTTGGTCATGACTGGACCTAATGGTCAGGGGCCCCTTTACCTTTACCTTTTAACTAACTACCAGACAGTTGCTAACCTCCCTTTCTTGGGCAAGGTTCTGGAGCCAGTGGCTGCAGACCAGATCCAGGCACTTTTGGAAGAAACCGATTTTCTGGAGCCATTTCAATCGAGGTTTAGGCCTGGTTTCGGCACAGAAACTGCTCTGGTCTCCCTGTATAGTGTGCTCCATGAGATCTCACGAGGTTTCGATGAGATCTCATGAAATTTTGGTGCCGCTTCTGCCGCCAGAGGCTGCTGCCTCACCCATTCATTCATTGCCCCTGGTGGCAGTTTGCCTAGAGCTTTGGCAAAGAGATTTTGCTTTTCCCCAATCTCTCCTACCTGAGATATTTTGAATAGAGATGCCCGCGGTTTAGCTTCAGCCGCCCTCAAATGCCCAAACTCTTTTTCATTCCTTTCTGAAGCCCTCTGGATGACTTTAAAGCTGCTGGGTCCCCTTTTAGTGCAAGCGTACGTATATTTGTAATGTTGTATCAGCCACTTTTGAAAAAATGCTCCAAGCCACGTGCACAAATATATAAATTGCAGTTTAAAATATAATGAGATTTAAAAACATACACGATAATACTAGCATCTTCGATATGTGGTCATTGGTAGCACCGCAGTCATTCTGCAAACTTGTAAATTTAACAAAGAAGTTTTTCCAACTGGCTCTCTCCCCTCCCCCCTTTTTTTCTTCATGCTGCAGAATATATATTGGGTGTTTAGGTCTGCAGGTAGAAATATGTGTTTGTTTGCTCAGAGCTTTGTGAGTGTCCATTTCCCCTTTCATGTGCGATGTGCTTTTCTCACACCTTCTCCACTTACGCTACTCCCACACACGATTCTTTCACATACTGTCACCTAGAGAAGCGTCCGGTGGGGGGGGGGGCAGGGGCACGCGCAGATAATGACCCACTTGCAACAATGCTTCTAACTTCCTTCCCTTCACAAGCTGGAACCTGAACAGAGGCTAGATCAGCAGGCCTTTTGAAATCGCATTTCTGTTAGTTGTTTCTGGTGCTTGTCTAGTTTGCTTGTTTCAACCAAAATACATTTGGAGTGGGGGGGGGAAGGTAATGGGTGCGTCTTGTCCCATAATAAAATACTCTCTCATCCAGGGCCGTCTTTACCCGGGGGTACAAGGGGTGTGGAGCACCTGGGCCAAATTCTGGGTAGCTGAAGCTACCTAAGCTCTTAACTATCTACCTGTTATGAAATAAAAAATAATTTTGATCAAGCTGACATTCAAAGCTGGCCGCCGCCACCTCCCCCCTAGCCGCTTTCTCCTCCCCGGAGTCCCGCCTTGCATGGAGAAGTGTTGCTCTCTTGCCCGTCGTCGGCGCAGCTGCTGTGTCCCTCTTCTACTCCTGAGGAGCTTTTAAAAGCTCCTGAATGTGAAGCTGCGTCCCTTTGCGGAGCTTGGGCACCCCGTTTTTGAGGGACGATGGCGGCGAGACTCGGAAGAGCAGGACGCCGCCAACGCCAACGCCATGGCCTCACCTGCTACCATGGAAAAGTATATCTTGGGTGTAGACATGGGCAGCACTAAATTTGTGGGTGCTGGGCAGATCTTTGCACCATGGCGGTGGATATGCTAAAAACGGCCCTACTCTCGTCACACCTCCTCTCTCCGTAACACAGCTGTGCACAAAGAGCCCTGCTATAGGTGTATAATGAAGGCTCCAGGTGAACTTCCCTGGGGAGAGCGCTCCACAGACATGGAGCCACTGCAGAAAAGGGCCCGTTCTCGTATTGCTCGCTGGATGTGCCCGAAGCCGTGAACAGTGGCAGACCCTCCAAACGTTCCTATTTTCCAGGGACATCCCTGATTTAGAGAAGCTGTCCCGGTTTCTTATTTGATCTTGGAATGTCCCACTTTTCCTTAGGACATCCCTTTTCATTGGAGAAATATTGGAGGGGATGGAGTTATCTGACCCCCAAGCCATCTGAAGGCAATCCTGTATAGGGAAGTTTTTTTAAAAAATGTTTACTGTTTTGTTTTTATACATGTTGGAAGCTGCTCAGAGTGGCTGAGGCAACCCAGTAAGATGTGTGGGATATAAATACAGTGGTTGTTGTGGTTGTTTTTTAGTCGTTTAGTCGTGTCCGACTCTTTGTGACCCCCTGGACCAGAGCACGCCAGGCACTCCTGTCTTCCACTGCCTCCCGCAGTTTGGTCAAACAAATACAGTGGTACCTCGGGTTAAGAACTTAATTCATTCCTGAGGTCCATTCTTAACCTGAAACTGTTCTTAACCTGAGGTACTTCTTAGTTAATGGGGCCTCCCACTGCCGCCGCACGATTTCTGTTCTCATCCTAAAGCAAAGTGCTTAACCCAGGGTACTATTTCTGGGTTAGCAGAGTCTGTAACCTGAAGTGTCTGTAACCTGAAGCGTCTGTAACCCAAGGTACCACTGTAGTATAATTATCCTTAGGACGTGATCCCCATGTAAATGGGTGGTTGCCTGTAATTCCAAATAAAGTAATAGATATCAACATTCTGATCCACATGTAAGTCTGGGAGGTGCTGTGTGGGTCTGTTTCTGAATTTGCAAGGATCAAATTCTTCAAGCATCCCTAATTATTATTAAAGATGGAAATGTTTGAAGTTAGGTTGTCTCTGAATCCCAGATACTGGAGCGAAATCAACTAGGGATGGTATATGCTTCGAATTATGTATTTAAATGTGAATTTTCGTGCAGAATGAGAAACGCCACAGATTAACTAGGAAGCAAGGTGGAACAGACTTACAAATAAACATGAATGGATGCAAAAGTGAAATAGACTAAAGACAAACCGTCCCTGCATGTAATGGCTAATGATAGTTTCTCCTTCCACTCCCTGAAAGCCAATAGTGACATGCAGTGGCCAGAATACTGGACTTGCAAAGGCACAAATCCTTGCTGATCTATAAAGCTCATTTGGTGACCTCATTGGGACAATCACAAGATCTTGGCATGACCTACCTCACAGGGTTGTTGTGGAAAACAAAAAGGGAATATAATAATAATAATAATAATAATAATAATAATAATAATAATAATAATATAACAACAACAACAATGACAATTTATTATTCATACCCCGCCCATCTGGCTGGGCTTCCCCAGCCACTCTGGGCAGCTTCCAAAAAAATATTAAAATACTGTGATACATCAAACATTAAAAGCTTCCCTAAGCAGGGCTGCCTTCAGATGTCTTCTAAAAGTCTGGTAGTTGTTGTTCTCTTTGACATCTGATGGGAGGGCGTTCCACAGGGTGGGCGCCACTACTGAGAAGGCCCTCTGCCTGGCTCCCTGTAACCTGGCTTCTCGCAGTGAGGGAACCGCCAGAAGGCCCTCAGAGCAGAAGAATGGGGGTGGAGACGCTCCTTCAGGTATATTGGACTGAGGCTGTTCAGGGCTTTAAAGGTCAGCACCAACACTTTGAATTGTGCTCGGAAACATACTGGGAGCCAATGTAGGTCTTTCAAGGCCGGTGTTATGTGGTCTCGGCGGCCACTCCCAGTCACCAGTCTAGCTGCCGCATTCTGGATTAGTTGTAGTTTCCGAGTCACCTTCAAAGGTAGCCCCAAGTAGAGTGCATTGCAGTAGTCCAAGTGGGAGATAATTAGAGCATGCACCACTCTGGCGAGACAGTCTGCGGGCAGGTAAGGTCTCAGCCTGCGTACCAGATGGAGCTGGTAAACAGCTGCCCTGGACACAGATTTGACCTGCGCACCTGGTCCTTCAGGGGCACAGTTGCCCCATTCAGGACCAGGGAGTCCTCAACACCTGGGATGGAACCAACCATACAAATGGCATATTGAAGAAAAAGGTAGGATTAAAATGTAAACAGACATGCTGGTGCTCAGACCAATGATTTTTCTGGCCTCACTTTGCTATAGCTCCAGAGAAGCATATTTATTGACAGTCCTTTGGGATTTGTGGGAATACAGAGAGCTGTGGGCGCTGTCGCAAAATGGCTGCTATGGAGGGGGTAGCTATTCACAAAATGGCTACCCGTCACAAAAACCTGACGGAAGGCAAATGGATCCATTTCTAGGTACCAAAACCCAGCGCAACAGAGTGATAAACATCAACCCAGCCCCAGAAACAAAGAGAGAAACCCAGGAGAGAAAGAAAAAACAAATTAGTCCTAAATTAATCCTAGTGACTGCTGCTGTCCCTCACAAAATAACATTTTTTTCTGTCCCTCCCTCTTTGCCCTCTAACACATTTTCTCCAGGCACTTTCCCTCTTTCCTGCCTGGCTACCCGGGTGCCAAAGCCAGGCTGGCAAAGTTCACAGGGTGGAAGGAGGAAAGAGTGACGCCCATTTCACTTCCTCTCTGTTCTTTTTATGGCTGTGGTCAGAACCTCCCCACTTCCTTTTCCATTTTTTTAAAAATAAAACCCCCACAATCATCAGCATTTTTTAAAATAAAAATATATATATAATATAACGGATATTTTATTTTCCACAGCCCTGTAAATACAAAGAGAAAGTAAGATGGTATTTGAAGCATAGATAGGTCGTGGTTATATTATTATTTTCTATTTCTCCCCACTTCCAAAGGAGATTAAAAAAAATGTGGGAGGAATTGCAGAGGCCTCATAGGTGCTGGGGGAGACCATCTCAGGTGCAACGGTGCTCATGTGCACCAGGTTGGCAATACCAAGATTAGAGAGCAGTTGATTTCAAAGGGCTTCACTTCTGTGGCAGAAATGACTGGCAGAATCCGAGACCTGGGAGAAGAATCGGTGGAAGAGGACTGGAAGAAGTTCAAAGATTACCTGCAGAAATACTGCAAAGTTTATGAATGTTAAAATGATGTTGGATATGAAAATGATACAGTTTGAAAAAGTATGTAAAAATGTAATAGTAAAGGGTAAAAGACTAAAGCTATATTATGTCAAAAGTAAAACAATATGTTAAAAGTGTTTAAAATACAAGGAGGAAGACCGGAGACATGAGTTTAATAATTAGAAATAATTAGAAATGAGTTCTAAAAGAGGGTAAGGATTTGCTGTATCTGATTGGGTAAAGAGGAACACAAAAAAGGGAGGCATGAGGAAGTCAAGAAAGAAGGTTAACTAAGTATGAATTTAAAAATTGGAGTTTTTCTTTTTCTTTTTAGATTGGTGTAATTTTATTTTTCTGTATTTTTTATTTTTCTGTATTTTTGACTATGTTTGTTTTTCTTCATTTGTGTTGTTGTTATGTGTTCTTTTTTCTGTAAAAGCTTAATAAATATATTTTTTTAAAAAACAAAAACCGAAGGGCTTCACTTCTGAAATAACAGAGAGCCACCCTTCCAATTCTTACACCTTTTGGACTACACCTGTGCAGGTGCATTATCTAGTCCAAAACCCTGCAATACAGTGGTATCTCGGGTTAAGTACTTAATTCGTTTCGGAGGTCCGTACTTAACCTGAAACTGTTCTTAACCTGAAGCACCACTTTAGCTAATGGGGCCTCCTGCTGCTGCCGCGCCACCGGAGCACAAATTCTGTTCTCATCCTGAAGCAAAGTTCTTAACCTGAAGCACTATTTCTGAGTTAGCGGAGTCTGTAACCTGAAGTGTATGTAACCCGACGTGTATGTAACCCGAGGTACCACTGTATATAAAAGGACGTGTAAAATTTTCCCCTACCTGTACACAGTCTCTGTATAGGATATTGACCATAATGGATGCTTCCGCTGGAAAGAATAGACTCTCTCACTCTGAGCTATATATGGAAGAGCTTGACGGCTTGGCCTCTCTGAGATCTCTATCTGCCGCTGTTTTCACTATCAGCACAAATCTGGGTTTTCTGGTCACTCGCCAAGGGAGGGGCAGGGTATGATCATAATCGGGGACTGGGTTCGCAAGGACGCCCACACGCTTTTTCCAGTGTGGTGGGGCAGCTGCCACAACCAGCAGAATGCTCTCAAAGGTCAGCCCTTTAAGGCAGGGTTGGTCAGGAGATGAGCGATGCAGCAAATTTAAAATTGCACCGGAAAGTTTGCAAGATGAAGAGCTTTGCTTAGTGGTAGAGTATAGGCATTGCAGGCAGACAGTCCCCGATTTAATCCCCGGCATTGCCAGCGGAAAAAGAGGTACAGTGGTACCTCGGGTTAAGTACTTAATTCGTTCCGGAGGTCCGTACTTAACCTGAAACTGTTTTTAACCTGAAGCTGAAGAAGATTGGAAGAAATTTAAGATTTATCTACAAAAATATTGTGATTTAGAGGAATGTTAATAAGGATGCTTGGTTATAAATAATTGGCCATCACTAAATTGGATCGGAAATTGACGATAAATGAGATTAAGAGAAACAAAAATTTGTTGGAGAATTGTTACACCATATTGAATTGAGTGGTTATAAATTTGCAAATAAGATGATAATTTGCTTGAAAAAATTTATTAACGATGTAAGTGGGAGCGGGAGACGTGAAGAAGTCCAAAGAAGTTATGAAATTTTGTTAAAACAAAGCAATGCTGTTTATTATCTTTGTATTTCTTTTATAAAAAACCCTAATAAATATTTTATATATAAAAAAAAATAACCTGAAGCACCACTTTAGCTAATGGGGCCTCCTGTTGCTGCCGCCACGCGATTTCTATTCTTACCCTGAAGCAAAGTTCTTAACCCGAGGTACTATTTCTGGGTTAGTGGAGTCTGTAACCTGAAGCGTATGTAACCTGAAGGGTCTGTAACCCGAGGTACCACTGTACAGGGTCTGTAACCCGAGGTACCACTGTACTTCAGCCTCTCAACCCAATACAGTGGTACCTCGCAAGACGAATGCCTCGTAAGACGAAAAACGCGCAAGACGAAAGGGTATTCGTTTTTTGAGTTGCTGCGCAAGACGATTTTCCCTATGGGCTTGCTTCGCAAGACAAAAACGTCTTGCTAGTTTGTTTCCTTTTTCTTACAACCGTTAATACCCAGGGAATCCGCGCTCCGTAAGACGAAAAAATCGCAAGACGAAACAACTCGCAGAACGAATTAATTTCGTCTTGCGAGGTACCACTGTATTGGGTTGAGAGGCTGAAGTACAGACAACCCACCTGAGACGTTAAGGAAGTTCCAGCCAGAAAGAGCAAAAAATTCCTTGAGACAGAATTGCTGAGAAGTAAAAGGAAAATACTGTCGAAAATGTATAAGATATTATTAGAGTGGAATACAAAGGATGAAGAGGGGGAAAGTGTTATGATTAGATGGGCCCAGGATTTGAGACATAATATTGACTTTGAAAGGTGGGAAAAATTGTGCACAAGAACAATTAAATTCAAAGCATGTGTGTCACTTAAAGAGAACTTAATGAAGATGATGTATCATTGGTACATTACGTTGACTAAACTTACTAAAATGTATAGAAACCAAGATAAAAACAGTTGGATATGCAAAGAGGAGGGGAATTTCCTTCATATGTGGTGGATTTGTACTAAGGTGAAAGCTTTCTGGGATATAATATACAATGAGTTGAGAAAGGTTTTTAAATATAACTTCAACAAAAAACCAGAGGCATTTTTGATAGGGTTAGAAACGTACTGGGATCCAATGTAGATCTTTTAGGACTGGTGTTATGTGGTCCAGGCAGCCGCTCCCAGTCACTGCATTCTGGATTAGTTGTAGTTTCCAAGTCACCTTCAAAGCTAGCTTGCTTTCACATTTTTAAAATTGCTATTTTTATGTTTCTCCTGCTAACCATCCTGAGCCCCATTTGGTTGATATAAATTTGGATGACATGAATTTAACAAACACATGGAAACCCAGTAGTGCACTCAGCATATAAGGGCAAGGCAGGATCCCTACCTGAGACCCCAAAGAGTGGCTTTGGTGGAACAGTTACCTGGCTCAGAGCAAGACTTTTTCACAGGTACTTTTTGTCCCTTGGCTAATCTCATCACCGCATGGAAGCCAAGCCAAATTGTGTGGAAATACTGGTTCGGGACTTGATATAATCAGAGAGATGGTTCTGGTTCCTGTTTTCTAGGGCTCCTTCTCCAGAAAGCCCTTCTCAAATTTGGCCTATTTGAGCCTCTTTCCAAGCTAGAAACAGGATGGTGCCAGAGAGTTCTCATGAATACAGCCATCTTGGAGCATCACGTGACGTGTCATGTGTTGTTCATTAGCCCATTGGCCACATCCAAGATGGCAGCACTGCTTGTCACAAAGCCCCAACTGCCATCTTGAGTGGGTGTGCTCTAGCAGAGTATAGGTGCCCATTTCACATCAAAATGGAGGCAAGCAACCTAGCTAGCCTTGTTTTGTACCCAACTGATTAGTCCTGCAGACATTACGAGATTATGACTCCCATCATAATCAACACTCTTGACAACCATATGTCAGGAGTGCTCTGATGGTGTTTCCTGCTTGGCAGGGGGTTGGACTCGATGGCCCTTGTGGTCTCTTCCAACTCTATGATTCTATGATCATACCTCATTATTGGCTTTGATGACTGGAGCCAGTAGGAGCTGGAATCCAAAAACATCTGGGAGAGCGGAAACAAGTTCCCTACCCCTGAATTATCTACCACTTTCATTCCCTTAGCAAGGTACCCATGTTGTGAAAGGTGTTGGGATTCATCTGCTTTGACATTGCTCCTAAAACAACAACTCCTGAGAACGCTTCATCCTCCAGCTTGTTTATATTTCAGAGTGTGAATCACAGAGCCCATTTGCAGGAGATGCGGAAGGCACAAACAATGTGAAAACATACCCAAATCAAGTTTCACATGGCCTGGAGTCTCACTGAAAATGTTGTTGCTTTTTAAACTCGATGCACCAGCTTCCATGTATACAGCTACCGCCGCTGCAAACAGTCTGGCCAGAAGCTTAACTGGTGGATGAGTGCACTTAAAAAACTTTTTTTTTTTTACTAACTGCATCAAAACTGCAATGCACAACAGAATTAACTGCTCAATTACAAATCATGGTATTCCGGAAAATGGGTCATATGAAAAATACTCCTATAAAGGATTACGGTTAAGTGGAAGGTGTTGCTCTTAATTAGAGTTTTTACTCTGCATTCCATAATTCCCTAAAGCTTCTCCATTCCTCCGCAGCTTTATTCCTGCTAACTCTTCTGTACATAAAAGCCATTCTCTCAATTGAGGAATGCCTTTCGATTTCCAGTACAGCTGTACCTCGGAAGTCGAACGGAATCCGTTCCAGAAGTCCGTTTGACTTCCAAAACACTTGGAAACCAAGGCGTGGCTTCCAATTGGTTGCAGGAAGCTCCTGCAGCCAATCGGAAGCTGCCGAAGTCGCGCTGGATGTTCGGGTTCCAAAGGACGCTTGCAAACCGGAACACTTACTTCTGAGCTTGCGGCGTTCGGGAGCCAAAATGTACGAGTGCCAAGGCGTTTGGCTTCCAAGGTATGACTGTATTCTATATCCTGTATAAACTATTGAAGCTGCAAGGCTCATATGACACAATGCTTCTTTTTCTCTAAGGGTTATCCCATCTGGATAAGACCGTTTTAAAAACGGTTGAGCTGGCTAAAAGTGTTGGACTGGGACCTGGGAGAGCAGGGTTCAAATCTCCACTTAGCCACTAGCTGCCTTTACTGCCTCATCAGGAAACGAAAGTTGGGTCTGTGGCCGCATTAACACAAAAGATGGTTGAACTGCTGGGTTAGTCGGGCATGATTGACACCAGTCGTCAACAAGACACTAGAAACTTAGCTGAAACATTCTCTCTTTTTTTTAATAAAATAAGTTATAGTAAATCTTTAAATTAAAATACATTGCCTCTAGGCTCAGAAATGCTCTTGAGCACGTAAAAAAAGGCAGCAAGCATCTCTCGTCATCCTCTCCATTTCCCAGAAAATATGCTCTCAGCCACGGCCTCTGATGGAAGATGAGTAAGAAAAAACTGTGGTGCAGTGCGATAGTCTCTTTGCAAATGTTTGGGGGGCGTTTTGGGGGGTTAAGGTGCAGTGCAGAAGCCTCTTTCCCTCCAGAGTGGTTCCTTTACAAAAGAGGAGCTTGCTACGAGTCCAGGAGGTCTTCCTCATCACTCCAGTCGGGAGGCGCATCCGTGCCAAAGTATCGGTCTCCAAAATTTCCTAGAGGGAGGCAGGAGGGAACGGGAATTAGGAAGAGCTACGAGAAACCCTTGTGGACGTAGGAAGTACGCTGAGCTCTGTCTGCACTATTCAGAGATGTACCCGGAACGTTCCCGTCTGGCAAAAATCCCAAAATCCTTCTGCTCGATTCTCATTCTTGAAACCTGTTTCATGCGCGTTCAGCAAATCCTAGAGATTTGCTTTTTTTTTTTTTTATAAATTTTTATTGGGTTTTCAAATTTTTAACAACAAACAACACATATGACTTCCCCCCACCCCCCCACATACATCCCACTTCCCCCATTTAATTCAGCAAGTTCTTATTCCTCTCTCTAAACTTAATCTCATTATTCTCCAACTTAGTTCATCTTATTAAACCCCATATTATTACCCTATCTTCTTATATGCAATAAATCCTTTTTTCTAAGATCAATCAAAATTTATATACCAATCTCCCCTTTTTTATATTAAAGTATAAATCAAATTTACAATATCCAAAAATCATAAAGTTTTTCAAAAATCTGTTTTCCCCCCTCCCTCCCTGCCCGGGTATCTGTTCCTAGAGATTTGCCACCTTCTCGAGGTGGTGGCAGGAGCGTGCTTGAAGCCTTGCCCACTTCTCGGGTGTTAAATCTGGCAGAGGAGAGTCTCTTGGATATTTCCACCACCCGCGGAAGTGTGGGGAGAGCTGGCCAAGAAGAGGGCTTTTTCTGAGGCAGACCCTAAATGGTGGAACTCCCCACAGAGATGAATCTCCATTGTCCAGCTTTTGTCATATGCCGAAAAGAAGTCTGCTTTGTGGGACCCACTGGTTTGCCCTGGTTGGAATTATTTTTCTTGTTTTTACCATTATTATTATTATTATTATTATTATTATTATTACATTTCTACGCCACCCATCTGACTGGGTTACCACAGCCACTCTGGGTGGCTTCCAACAATTGCAAGACCACAGTGAATCATCCCTAGCTAACAGGACTAGTGGTCAGGGATGTTGGGAATTCTAGTCCCAAAACATCTGAAGGGCCGAGTTTGCCTATGCCTGCCTTATTCAAACTGTCTGCAGCTAGGAAATAAATAGTAAGGATGGGGCGGTATATGCAAAAAACCCCAAACAAAGCAATGCTAGGAAACAAACCCTTATTTTCTGCATCAATGGTGGTGGTTAGGAATCACGGTGGACGCTCGGGTTGCGAATGTGATCTGTGCGAGATGCACGTTCGCAATCCGCAGCGTTCGCAACCCACAGCGGCGCGCCTGCGCATTCATGGGTTGCGATTTGGTGCTTCTGTGCATGCGCAAAGTGCGATTTAGTGCGAATGCGCAACCGCCGAAACCCGGAAGTAACCGGGTACTTCCGGGTTTCAGTGGGTCCGTAACCCCAAAAAATATGACTGTATATTATTGCTTGCAAGCAGCTCTGAGCCATCAGAGAATGAACAACTCAAAAGCTTTTCCAGGGATCCGACAACCGTAAGAACATAAGGAAGAGCTGGTTGCTGGATCAGGCCAATGGCCACTCCAGTCCAGCATCCTGTTCTCACAGTGGAAACACACAATTGGGATCTGAGCAGAAGAGAACCTCTCCCCTCTTGAGGTTTCCAGTAACAGGCATTCAGAAGCTTCGCTGGCTCAAGACCAGTGGCAGGACCTCCTAACCCTGGCCACTCACCAATACCAGGGATGATGCGGAAGAGGTCGTTCACTTTCTTGTCCACGGCGGTCGTGATTATCTTCACCTGCGGGAAGGCGTAAGCGACAGAGTGGACGCCCATCTCGGCCATCAGCAGGGAGAGGAGGAATATCTTGTCCTCTGGGACGTCGTGGTCCTAAGAGAAAGAAGAGGGTTTCGGCCACTTAGTTTCACTCCCCAGCTTGCCCTTTGGGCCTCTGGGTGTTACGGAACTACAACTCCCAGCAACCCTGGTCACCGGCTGTGCTTGCTAGGGCTGGTGGGAATTGTAGTTCAGCAACATCTGGTTTTCCCACACCCAGCTTATGCTTCCGGTGGATGGTCAGATGAAATACTCAGATGAAATACTCAGTGCTGTTACCACTGCCCTTCCCTCCCTCCCAACAGCCTCTTTCCTTCCTTCCCAACAGCCTCTTTCCCTCCCTCCCATCAGCCTCTTTCCCTCCCTCCCATCAGCCTCTTTCCCTCCCTCCCATCAGCCTCTTTCCCTCCCTCCCAACAGCCTCTTTCCTTCCCTCCCAACAGCCTCTTTCCCTCCCTCCCATCAGCCTCTTTCCCTCCCTCCCAACAGCCTCTTTCCCTCCCTCCCAACAGCCTCTTCCCTTCCCTCCCAACAGCCTCTTTCCTTCCCTCCCAACAGCCTCTTCCCTTCCCTCCCAACAGCCTCTTTCCTTCCTTCCCAACAGCCTCTTTCCTTCCCTCCCAACAGCCTCTTTCCTTCCCTCCCAACAGCCTCTTTCCTTCCTTCCCAACTGCCTCTTTCCTTCCTTCCCAACAGCCTCTTTCCTTCCCTCCCAACAGCCTCTTCCCTTCCCTCCCAACAGCCTCTTCCCTTCCCTCCCAACAGCCTCTTTCCTTCCTTCCCAACAGCCTCTTTCCTTCCCTCCCAACAGCCTCTTTCCTTCCCTCCCAACAGCCTCTTTCCTTCCCTCCCAACAGCCTCTTTCCTTCCCTCCCAACAGCCTCTTTCCTTCCCTCCCAACAGCCTCTTTCCTTCCCTCCCAATAGCCTCTTTCCTTCCCTCCCAACAGCCTCTTTCCTTCCCTCCCAACAGCCTCTTTCCTTTCTTCCCAACAGCCTCTTTCCTTCCCTCCCAATAGCCTCTTTCCTTCCCTCCCATCAGCCTCTTCCCTTCCCTCCCAACAGCCTCTTTCCTTCCCTCCCAGTAGCCTCTTTCCTTCCCTCCCAACAGCCTCTTTCCTTCCCTCCCAACAGCCTCTTCCCTTCCCTCCCAACAGCCTCTTTCCTTCCCTCCCAATAGCCTCTTTCCTTCCCTCCCAACAGCCTCTTTCCTTCCCTCCCAACAGCCTCTTTCCTTCCCTCCCAATAGCCTCTTTCCTTCCCTCCCAATAGCCTCTTTCCTTCCCTCCCAATAGCCTCTTTCCTTCCCTCCCAATAGCCTCTTTCCTTCCCTCCCAACAGCCTCTTTCCTTCCCTCCCAATAGCCTCTTTCCTTCCCTCCCAACAGCCTCTTTCCTTCCCTCCCAACAGCCTCTTTCCTTTCTTCCCAACTGCCTCTTTCCTTCCCTCCCAATAGCCTCTTTCCTTCCCTCCCAACAGCCTCTTCCCTTCCCTCCCAACAGCCTCTTTCCTTCCCTCCCAATAGCCTCTTTCCTTCCCTCCCAACAGCCTCTTTCCTTCCCTCCCAACAGCCTCTTTCCTTCCCTCCCAACAGCCTCTTTCCTTCCCTCCCAATAGCCTCTTTCCTTCCCTCCCAATAGCCTCTTTCCTTCCCTCCCAATAGCCTCTTTCCTTCCCTCCCAATAGCCTCTTTCCTTCCCTCCCAACAGCCTCTTTCCTTCCCTCCCAATAGCCTCTTTCCTTCCCTCCCAACAGCCTCTTTCCTTCCCTCCCAACAGCCTCTTTCCTTCCCTCCCAATAGCCTCTTTCCTTCCCTCCCAACTGCCTCTTTCCTTCCCTCCCATCAGCCTCTTTCCCTCCCTCCCATCAGCCTCTTTCCCTCCCTCCCAACAGCCTCTTTCCTTCCCTCCCATCAGCCTCTTCCCTTCCCTCCCAACAGCCTCTTTCCCTCCCTCCCATCAGCCTCTTTCCTTCCCTCCCATCAGCCTCTTCCCTTCCATCCCATCAGCCTCTTTCCTTCCCTCCCAACAGCTAAGTCAAAGCTGTCCCACACCACCTGCCTCCCTTACCAGCAACACCCTCACAGCCATCATGGCTGCCGCTCCTGTAGAGACCGTACAGTCCATGAGGATCACGTGATCTTCACTGATGTCCTTTGGAAGCCTCAGATAATGCAGCTGGAGGAGGGAGAAGGAGGAAGGGAGCGTTCAGAGATGGCAAGCAGGGAGGGAAGTGTCCCCAGCAGGACTGCCCTGCTCATTCCTTGCATAGGGTCACTGTTGGCAACCCATATCCCCCAAGACAAAAGTTGGCGAGTACCATCAAGTGAGCCCAGAGGTGGATGTAGACTAGGCCAGTCTTCCCCAACCTGGTGCCCTCCAGCTGTTTTGGCCAACAACTTCTGGAAAGCTCTGGGTCAGAGAAAGCTGCAAAGCATGGCATGGCATTGTCGGCAATATTAAGTTTTATTCATGCCCACTGTACACCACTGCCCAAAAGGTCCCAGGACGGGTTACAAAAATATCAGAATTAAAGACTGACAATGGTATCCAAATAATATCAGCGCAATGCTTGGACAACAGAACTTTCTTCCTATGTGCACCCAGCGCCCTTCCCAAATCTGCTCTGGATGGGTTGGGGGAGCCCCTGGAACAGATTAAGGGGGTGCAAGGGGGAAAGGGAAAGGGAGAAAAGTTCTCTTGCAGGAGCACAGATCCTTGTGCTGAAAGGACACGTTAGCCGGATACAGCCCCAAACTCAGTCTCATTAAAATCATAAAATAACAAGCCACAAAACTGACCAATAACCGTATTAACAGGACCACAGTGCGGAGCAACAATGCCTTGAGTTTTGAGGGTTTGGGATACCGCCAGAGAGGTGGCCAAGTAGCTCAGGCCACTACCAAGCCCTTGCCCCATACCAGGCCTGGACATTTACCTCTGGCTCCCCTGTATACCGGTTGGTCTGGATGAGGATGGTGCCAATCCGGACATCCTTACAGACGGCCCGCAGCGCTGGCTCCATGGTCTCCCCAGCCCTCAAAATGGACACGCCAGTAATCTGGAAGACAGAGGACAAGGTGAAAACCTGCAAGTATAATTCCTCCAGCTCTCTACTACCAGTGTGGTGTAGTGGTTAAGAGCGGTGGACTCGTAATCTGGTGAACTGGGTTCGATTCCCTGCTCCTCCACATGCAGCTGCTGGGTGACCTTGGGATAGTCACACTTCTCTGAAGTCTCTCAGCCCCATTCACCTCACAGAGTGTTTGTTGTGGGGGAGGAAGGGAAAAGGAGATTGTTAGCCGCTTTGAGACTCCTTAAAGGTAAAGGGACTGCTGACCATTAGGTCCAGTCGTGGCCGACTCTGGGGTTGCGGTGCTCATCTCACTTTACTTCCCGAGGGAGCCGGCGTACAGCTTCCGGGTCATGTGGCCAGCATGACTAAGCCGCTTCTGGCGAACCAGAGCAGCGCACGGAAATGCCATTTACCTTCCCACCAGAGCAGTACCTATTTATCTACTTGCACTTTGATGTGCTTTCGAACTGCTAGGTTGGCAGGAGCAGGGACTGAGCAACGGGAGCTCACCCCACCGTGGGGATTCGAACCACTGACCTTTCGATCAGCAAGTCCTAGGCTCTGTGGTTTAACCCACAGTTCCACTCGCATCCCCTTGAGATTCCTTAGGGTGGTGGTAAAGCAGGATATCAAATCCAAACTCTTCTTCCTCTTCTTCTTCTATCTCACCATTCTGCATTTCTTAGAACGTGGCTGGGCTAAGTAAAAAGAATCACCTCCAGGGTGATCAGGCTGTGTCGTTGCCATAAATGAATACAAAGGAGTCGCTGCCTTGTTCTTCCGTTTTCAGGCGAAGTTCTGTGGAGTTGTGTTCATGCCTGCCTTCGACAAATGACTGAGCTGAAAAAGCTCCGCTCCATTTCAAAGTGGTGCCCAGACGGGGTTCAGTTCGAAAAGGGGTTCATCTGTAACGTCAGCCATCTCTCATTGCAAGTTCCAAACCCTTTCCAAGTAGAAAGCTTCTTTCCTTTGAGAAGGGAGGGGGTAGCTGGTGGGGAGGTGGGCTTGCCAGAGACAGGAGACCTCTTTCCATTCAGTTGTTAAGTGGAAATCAGGCTGCAGAATAGTACAATTTCCCCAGGACAGTCATTTCCTGCTGGCAAGATTGGTACTTGGAGTTACTCTGCCTTCTACATTGAGTTGGGAGGCAGTGGAAACGGCAGTCCCATGATCCCTGGCAAGAACTGTCAGTGCATGCTTCACCCTCTGGTAGTGTGGGTTTGTTAAGGGACGTGGTTGGCGCTGTGGTCTAGACCACTGATCCTCTTGGGCTTGCCGATTAGAAGGTTGGCGGTTCGAATCCCCGCGAAGGGGTGAGCTCCCGTTGCTCTGTCCCAGCTCCTGCCAACCTAGCAGTTTGAAAGCACACCAGTGCAAGTAGGTAAATAGGTACCGCTGCGGCGGGAAGGTAAACGGTGTTTCCATGCGCTCTGGCACTCGTTACGGTCCTTCGTGCACCAGTAGCAGTTTAGTTCCGGAAAGCTGTCTGTGGACAAACGCCGGCTCCCTCAGCCTGAAGACGAGATGAGCGCCACAACCCCATTGTCACCTTTGACTGGACTTAACAGTCCAGGGGTCCTTTACTTTTTTTTTAACCTAGTGTGGATTTGTGTGTGTGTTTTCTCTAAGAATACTTGATCAAACGCTGAAATCTCCCCACCGCTTCACTCTAAGCATTCTCGAGAATTATTCTTTTTTTAAAAAACAACAACCCAACACCAATGTTTTTCAGGAAGACTTGGTGGGAGTTTGTCATCCTGCCCAGCTGTTCTCCGATAAATTCAGGATCCTGGAAAAAGAGCCTTTATTAAGGTATTACCAAATGCATTTGAATTGAATCAGTTAATTAATTTTAAACCGAGTGAAGCTAGGCAATTAATCAATGAGAAAAAAATCTTTTAAACAGCAGAAAACCTTTCTCTTGCTACAATATCCTATTGCTTCCTTCAGTTGTTGGTGGGATCTTCTCAACAGAAACTGGGCCTGTTCTTTCCTTTTGGGGTTTGCGTCAGGTTTAGTTGGGAATTCCATTCCACCCTTTGCTGCAGATATGTGGGATTGTTACATGTCACATGTCTGTTTACATTCCAGCACAGATTGCTAGAGTCCCGTGAGTGGAACATCCGCTCTGTATTGCTTTTGTTTTCTCTCTCTCCGAGAAGAACGACAAGGAGAGAAGCCATGTTTTTCTTTGTCCTGATTTATGTATAATAAATGCGTAGTTTAGTATAGTATCCATGCCTCGAGCCTGATCTGTTGTGTGTTTACTCTGCTGAGTAATGTGTGCTCTTGCAATAGCATGAGTCGCGGACGCACGTTGGATGAGCATGACTGATGGATCTCCACAATGGCAAGGCTGAGAAGGGACACGATCCGGCGGGGGCCAAGCCAGCTGGCTTTCCATCCCACAGTCCCAACACTCTCCAGATGCACCAGACTCAAGGATGCTCAGACCCAGATGTGTGCTATTTTTAGAAGAAAGCTGTCCCAAAGCTATTGAAAACTACTGGATGTGCAGATATAGAAACCCAGGGGTCACCATTGTGACACTGACAGGTGCAGGAGTGACTGTCAGCACAGCACCTGTCAAAGGCTTCAGCAAATATCCCCTCAAAACACCGCAATGCAAAAAGAGAGAGTTAAGATTTGTCCCAAATAGAAGATGCCACACGCAGAAAGCCGGAACTATGAATCAAAACAGGAGCAGGTTTCACACACCCCTGGTTTTATCAGGACTCTGCTTTGAGAATCCTCTGCCGGCAACACTTACTTGCTTCCCACTGTAATTTCGGCCTTCATAGTCGTGCCCTTGCGGGGTCTGAACTGTGCAGGTCTGGAAAGGCAACGGCACACAGGAATTAATAGAGAATTTGGGCAGGGACAGAGTCCAAGTGAGAGGTACGTAGCTCATCAGTGGCAGAAAAGCAGAATAAATTAAGCAAAACAAACAGACGTGTGCATTTTTAAAAAACAACTTATGCAGGCTGCAAATCCAGGTTTCCTTAGAGCAGAATGGAAGCGCCCATCGCTGAAACCATTTCTATCCATCTCTCTTCCCAGGCCACAAAAAGGGTGCAGAGAGAGAGGGTGAGGTTCTAGAGGATTTTGTGAGCAAGGAAGGTCACTTTTGGGGCATAATTAAGTTTAGCCTGATATTGCTTCTTTAAACTGTGTTCAGCGAGAGAAGAAAACTCATCTCTGGACTTGAATGCCACTCCTTTTGTGGTATCGCCTACCCTCGAATATTCTTCTTAGATTTAGAGCTAAATGGAACTTTTTCCAGGTCCACCTTCTAGCTTGAAATCCATGATTTCAGGTGGGGCAAACCTCACTCCCCGAAAGCCCTCCAACTCTGCTTTTCTCATAGCTGTTTCACAAATCACCTCCCTGCCTTGCATTCTGGTGCCAAATCAGTCATTTGCCCTCTGTATTTCACTCAAGTGATCCCAAGCCATTGGAGATTATGCACCGGAGGCAACATTGCAATAGAATGCAACCAATCAGATTTGGCGGCCTGCACCTGTTACTTAAGGGCAGATGGGCGCCATTTTGAGCGAGGGCAATGCCACTTATAGAGGCCACATGGGTGATCCCAAACAATCAAGAGGATGCAAAATGAGCACACTGCCTGCTCCCTCCCAATGATTCTGCGACAAATCACCCAAAGAGGCAGGATCCTCTTTCAAAAGAGTCCTGATCCCTTTCAGCTCAGCCATGGTTTGGAACAGGAGTCAGCAAACTTTTTCAGCAGGGGGCCGGTCCACTGTCCCTCAGACCTTGTGGGGGGGCCGGACTATATTTTTTTTGGGGGGGGGAATGAACGAATTCCTATGCCTCACAAATAACCCAGAGATGCATTTTAAATAAAAGGACACATTCTACTCATGTAAAAACATGCTGATTCCCTGACTGTCCACAGGCCGGATTTAGAAGGCGATTGGGCCAGATCCTGCCTCCGGGCCTTAGTTTGCCTACCCGTGGTTTGGAAGACCGCTTTGATCAGCCTACCTGGAAAGGCAGGAAGGACAGTGCATGTTCAATCAGGAGACGCATCAGCCGTTTGGAGTAGAAGATAAACTCATCCCGACTTGTCTCCTTGTCCCTGAAAGGGTAACAAAGAGGAGAGAAGGAAGGCGTTAGGTTCATAGAATTATAAGAGTTGGAAGGGACCCCTGAGGGTCATCTAGTCCAACCCCCTGCGATGCACGAATCGCAGCTAAAGCTTCCATGACAGATGACCATCCAAACCTCTGCTTAAAAGCCTCCAAGGAAGGAGAGTCCACAACCTCCCGAGGGAGACGGTTCCCTTGAAAAACTGCTCTTACTGTCAGAAAGTTCTTCCTGATGTTTTGTCAAACTCTCCTTTCTTGTCACTTGTGTGGCTGAGCACAGGAAGGGGGGGGGGTCTGGAGGCAGATGCTCAACAGGCAACAGTTTGCTTCCTTCTCTCAATGGAGTAAGCGGCTTGCCAGGAGCTCTCCGTGGTGCTGAAAAGAACTTAGAACAAGGCGCCCAACTCACCGGATGATTGTGTGCATGCCTTTCACTTGCGGGGTGTTCTTCAGCACACTGAGAGTCTTGGGGAGAGGGTGGCATTGGTGGGCAGAGGCCAGTGCTGCCCTGAAGACAAAGAGGAGAATTAAAGTCAAGTTAAAGGCTTCTTGGGGGAGTCCTGCTTCCTCCCCCAGCTAGAGAAGAGAAGCCACCCCAAAGATCCCACAGCTTTCCTCATCCGAACAAACCACACAGACCTTTTGCCATGGCTAAAACGCCCAATGGACAGGCTCAATGGGGAAGGGAATCTTGTGGGATGTAAAACTGCCGTCCAGTACAACATTCCTACCCAGGTGGCACTGTGGTCTAAACCACAGAGCCTAGGGCTTGCCGATCAGAAGGTCGGCGGTTCAAATCCCCGCAACGGGGTGAGCTCCGTTGTTCGGTCCCTGCTCCTGCCCACCTAGCAGTTCGAAAGCACGTCAAGTGCAAGTAGACAAACTCTGGCTCCCTCGGCCAGTAAAGCGAGATGAGCGCCGCAACCCCAGACTTGTCTGTGACTGGACTTAACAGTCAGGGGTCCCTTTACCTTTACCTTTACCTTTCAACATTCCTACAGTAGACATGTTAGGGGATGATTTGTACCACTCAGGAGAAGACTTCCTGTTTCCTCCTGAACTGGGACAGATTTCCACTAAATGTGACGTGAAGAGGGGGTGGTCTGTTGTACTAGCATGGAGGAGCACATGGCCTCCATGTTCTGATCAGTGTGTCTTCTCCATTTTGTATGTTGCTGTGTGTTAGTCGCAGTCACTTGGAACTAACTTCTATATGGAATAGTTCTAGTTGGTATGTAACCTAAGCCTGCCTTCAGGGACATGTCTGTGAACCTGAACGGATCTGTGAGTAAACTACTTTTATATTAACGCTAATCAGATTCTTGTGTTTATTCTTTTTAAGAGGGGTTTTACCAGGAAAGAATCTTTTAATAGGAAAACTCAGATGAGTCAGCAACAAGCTGATCGCTGCGTAATTTAAAAAGGGGGATGTTTGGAACTCTGCTAGAATATGGAACTTGCCTGCGCAAGTTAGGAAGGATATCATGAAATAATATATCCTCTCCTGCCTCCCTAATCATCCCCACAAATCTTACTCCCGGCCACCTCCCTTGAGTAAGTTATTGGCAGCGCTTAGCAGGGAGCCGTGGCTGAACTTGAAACATGAGGTTGGGCAGGGCGGAACCAAGGAGAGCCTGCCGGATCAGGGCCAGGGCCCATCTGGTCTGGGATCCTGATCTCACAGTGGCCAGCTAGATGCCTCTGGGAATCCTGCCCAGGGATCCGAGCAGATGACCGACTCTCCCCTCCTTTGGTTTCCAGCAACTGGGTTTCAGAATATTGCTGCCTCCAACTGTGTGGTCAGGGCACTGGCAACCTTTGGGACGAGGGGCAGGATATAAAATACCGCATTTTTTGCTCCATATATCGGTGTGCACCAATCCCTTTTCCTCTTCTGGCTTCAGCAATAGCTGCGCAGCCTGCATTCACTCCATAAGAAGCACACACATTTCCCCTTACTTTTTAGGAGGGGGGGGTGCGTCTTATAGAGCAAAAAATACGGTAGATAGATAGATGGATGACAGAGAGATAACAAGACTGGTGACTGGGAGCAGCCGCCGAGACCACATAACACCGGTCTTGAAAGACCTACATTGGCTCCCAGTACGTTTCCGAGCACAATTCAAAGTGTTGGTGCTGACCTTTAAAGCCCTCTACGGCCTCGGTCCAGTATAATAAAGGAGCGTCTCCACCCCCATTGTTCTGCCCGGACACTGAGGTCCAGCGCCGAGGGCCTTCTGGCAGTTCCCTCGCTGCGAGAAGCCAAGTTACAGGGAACCAGGCAGAGGGCCTTCTTGGTAGTGGCACCCGCCCTGTGGAACGCCCTCCCACCAGATGTCAAAGAGAAAAACAACTACCAGACTTTTAGAAGACATCTGAAGGCAGCCCTGTTTAGGGAAGCGTTTAATGTTTAATAGACTATTGTATTTTAATATTCTGTTGGGAGTCACCCAGAGTGGCTGGGGAAACCCAGCCAGATGGGCAGGGTATAAATAATAAAATTATTATTATTATTATTATTATTATTATTATTATTATTATTTCAAAAGCAGCCTAAGGGGTGGAGTTCTGTCTCCTGTGGGTGGTGGGGCGAAGGACAAAGCCTCGTTGCCAAAATGAAAACTGGGGCCCAGCTTCCTTAGTCGTTGGAGGAATAAAAGGGTCAGGATGAGTCACATCTGAATGACAAACTGGTGGTTTCGAGGAGCGGCCGGCAGCTTAGCTAGCAGCTTGGAGGAGGAAGAGGAAGGAGGTTCTAATTAGGACACCCTTTATTTGTTCAACGCCAGGCTTTTCACGTCCCCTATGTCTGTGTGGTTGGTTCGGGCGGACAAAGGGCCTTGTGGAGATCCTTTCCGCTCGCGGACTCACAAACGCGAGACTTAATTCAGGATGAGCGGGGGGAAAGAGGAACATTAAAACATGCACACGCAGAAAAGAAGCTGGTTAAAGGTTTGTGCCTCGCCAGTTTTGGGTCCAGGAGAAAGAGGTGCACACGCAAACACACAGAGAACCAATCACAAGCCAGTGGAACGAAAGTGGGTTAACCAGGAGTCAGGGAGATGGTACGGAGCTGTATGAATGCTTAGCAAGGAGCCAGAAACAGCCTCAGATTTATGGACATTTCAAGGGTTCTGGCGGAAGATCTCAAGGGTGCCCCTGTGCCCACGGGCGCCACGTTGTCAACTCCTTCATCACTTATTTGCTTTTGTGTGTGCGTGTGTATTAATTTGTTTCTACTAAAGGATTTTTAAAATAGCAACCATGGGAGACCCTGATCTGCATTGGGACCGTATTGGGAGGTAGAGGAACAGTTTATCCCTCAATGCTGCACCCCTGATTTATTTTTATTTTTTTAATCCCCAAATAGAAGCCAACAGAAGCTTCCCTTCCAGAACACTAACTGTTGGGGGGTATTTATTTGGACCATAGTAAAAGGGGGGGGGTTAAAGGTTTATTCCTCCATTGCGAGGGGTTAGACTGGACGATGCTCAGAATCCCTTCCAATATCCCATTTCAATGATTCTGTTAAATACTCCATCCATCCATGCCATGGTCCCAGTGCCAATTGCACTGGGATAAAACAGTAATAAAACAGCTTGGGGGCGGGGGGGGGGCCTTGATTCAGCTTAATGAGCGACAGCTGCTTGATCCCTCAAGACTGTTTTGTTAATAATAATAATAATAAATTTTATTTATATCCCGCCCTCCCCAGCCAAAGCCGGGCTCGGAGCAGCTAACATCAAATGTATAATACATTAACATAAAGTCAGACAATCAATTAAAATACATCCTCAAATCAGATCAGGATCAAAATAAAATCCAATCAGATGGCAACCCGCAGATTAAGGTTGGGGACCTTAAATGTTCACCAGGCCCAAGTGTTTGTGCTGAACTTATATGGGCCTGTGAGAAAAATGGAGAGGCCACTTTCATGCAAGTTCTTATGAAAGGGGAGAGGGGATCAGACTGTGCCTTGGCCAAAGGCCTGGCAGAACAGCTCTGTCTTGCAGGCCCTTCGGAAAGATGTCAAGTCCCACAAGGCCCTAGTCTCTTGTGACAGAGCGTTCCACCAGATTGGAGCCACAGCCGAAAAAGCCCTGGCTCTAGTTCAGGCCAGCCTAACCTCTGTGGCCTGGGACCTTCAAGATGTTGTTGTTGTTATTGTTGTTGTTGTTCTGCTGTTTTTGCGTTCTCATCTGTTCTTAATTGTCTTTGTTGTACATCGCCCTGAGATGGTTGTTTAGGAGGCAATTAGCAAATCAATAATAATAATAATAATACACCCTCCTGGCAAAATTGGGAGAAGTTCAAAGGGCAATCATAGATTGTTTGGAAAAGCGCAAATTGGGATGGGTTTGCATTGACATGTGACCCAGACTGAATTTCTGCCCCATGCCTTGTATCCTGGGTACCACATGACCCCCCCCCCAGCTCTCATATGTTAAGTTGCTCATTATGCTATAAACCTCCCAGTGGCTTATAGTTGGGGGGGGAGGTATATAACTTTCTTAATTAAAAAGAAACCCCCACCATAGGGGGCACGCCGACCCACACGGTAGACTCCTCATCATGCTGGCCTAGCCTTCAGCAAAAGCTCGACACTCGATTTAGTATTCAAACCAAACCAAAAGAAAAAAGAAAAATAGTAAGTTGGAGGGTGCAATTTGATCCTCACATATCCCAGCGGAGTTTCCTCTGTTCATCAGATGGGAGTTGTAGTTCAGGGATGAGCCAAGCAGGTAACAGACAACCAAACGCACAGAGAGACACGGAGAACCAAAGAGGGAGGGAAGAGAAAATAAAGCAAGGAAATAAGAGCACTTAATTTAAAAAGGGGGGGGGGATTTGCCCTGGAAAAGCATCTTGCATCTCTTTTGCCTGGATGCAGAATCCTTGACCTGTAACAAAGTCATTCATATGGCTGGGTGGAAAGAAGTAGGAACGCCTAGCTTTGGCATTGAATTTGTTACATGCGGCCCCTGTGAGGTTGCCTGCAAGGTCATGTGGCCCTCACGCTGGTCCTCACCAAACCTTGCCTGCTCCCACACCAACTTAGTCTCACAGGGTGTTTTCTGGCACAGCCTCTGAAGGATTGCACAGGGCAGAGAAGTTGGGAATTCTCCTGTGAGAACCTCTCAAGTGTATCAAGCGCCTTCTCGACGATTCAGGGCCATTACTGCCAAAATAACATCGCATTTGGAGGTCTGCTTTATTAAAATAACCCAGTAGCAAGCGTGTTAAAACGGAAAGAATGTTAAGAACCCAAGAAGAGCCTGCAGATTCAGGCCAGTGGCCCATCTAGTTATCTCCCGCTTGGACTACGGCAATGCGCCCTACATGGGGCTACCTTCGAAGGTGACTCAGAAACTGCAATTAATCCAGAATGTGGCAGCTACACTGGTGACTGGGAGCGGCTGCCGAGACCATGGAACACCGGTCTTCAAAGACCTACATTGGCTCCCAGTACGTTTCCAAGCACAATTCAAAGTGTTGGTGCTGACCTTGAAAGCCCTAAACAGCCTCGGTCCAGTATATCTGAAACAGCATCTCCACCCCCATCGTTCTATCCAGACACTGAGGTCCAGCTCTGAGGGCCTTCTGGCGGTTCCCTCACTGCAAGAAGTGAGGTCACAGGGAACCAGGCAGAGGGCCTTCTCGGTGGTGGTGCCTGCCCTGTGGAACGCCCTCCCAGCAGATGTCAAGGCAATAAACAACTATTTTACTTTAAAAAGACAACTGAAGGCGGCTCCATTTAGGGAAGTTTTTGATGTCTGATGCTGTATTGTTTTTAATATTCAGTTGGAAGCTGCCCAATAATTATTATTATTATTATTTAGTCCAGCATCCTGTTCTCAAAAGTGGCCAACCAGATTCCTGTGGGAAACCAGCAGGCAGGTTTCTAGCCCTCTCCCTGTCCTGTGTTCCCCAGCAACTGTTTCTCAGAAGAATTGCTGCCTCCGACCACGGAAACAGAACACAGCCACCATGGCTTGTAGCCACCAACACCCCCCTCCTCCATGAATCTGTCCTTTCTTAACGCCATCCAAATTAGGGGCCATCACTGCCCTCCTGTGGCAGGGAGTTCCACAGTTTAGCTGTGTGAAGAAGTGCTTTCTTTTACGATACGGTAATCTTTATTGTCACTGTCCCATACAGAACAACGAAATTGAAAAATCTACATAGGACATTCAAAAACCAACAAGCCTGCTATCCCAGCCTGGTTAGCCCCTAAAAACTCTGATACCCCATTTTAAAATACAATATACTCCCATACAGATTCCTTACACTGCGTTTAAAACCAAAATCGCATTTGGATAGAAACTGTTTCTCAGGCGGCTAGTCCTAGTCTTTCTAACCCTGTACCTTCTTCCAGAAGGAAGAAGCTGAAAGAGATCGTTTCCGGGGTGCGCACTGTCCTGCGCTATCTCTGCAGCTTTCTTATGGCACCTGGAAGCATCGATTTGATCCAAGGTGGGAAGAGGGCACCCAATTATTCTCTCCGCAGTCTTTACAACCCTGGACAGCATTGTTTTATCTGCCCTGACTCTTCCAACATACAGTGGTGCCTCGCAAGACAAAATTAATCCATTCGGTGAGTCTCTTCGTATAGCGGTTTTTTCGTCTTGCGAAGCAAGCCCATTGACAGCTTAGTGGATTAGCGCTATTAGCGGTTTAGCAGCCTATCAGCGGATCAGCTGATAAGCGGCTTAGCGGCTTAGGAAAAGGGGGGAAAGGGGGGGGAAACCCGCAGGAACTCGCAAGACATTTCGTCTTGCGAAGCAAGCCCATAGGGAAATTTGTTTTGCGAAGCGCCTCCATAACGGAAAACCCTTTTGTCTAGCGGGTTTTCCGTCTTGCGAGGCGTTCGTCTTGCGGGGCACCACTGTACAGCTTTATTGGAGGTCGAGGCCTGGTGTTATGAGAGTGAAAGTCTTTCCTCTTTCCCCCTCCCGTGCGTTATTTTAAGAACTTCTATCACGTCTAAAGCAGTCGCCTTTCTTTGCAGACGAGATTATTCTGCCTCTCCCTCCTTTTGCCCCTGAATTTTACACAGGTACTCGGCGCTTCCTGCCACCTCTTTGCTGTGTCTGACCGGTAGGGGAAAAAATTGATAAGCAGCCTTAAGCGGATGGTGTATTTCTTTCTCTTTTTTGGTCTTTTTCCTTTCCTCGTTTATCTTTTTTTAAAAAAATTAAGTCTCGCATTTGGAAACCAAATCTTCTGCCCCTCCTCCTCCTCATCAGCCTTCCTCCCCGGAGAACAAAAACGCTTCAAAAATGCTGGGTGACCAGCTCAAAAGACACACAAATCCCCACAAAAAAAGGAGGCAGGGCGGAAAATGTCACCGGTTCCTTTCATTGCGCTCTCGCAGAATCAAACAGGAAGCAGACAAGAGAAAAAGCGAGAAGACAGAGGAAGGGAGAGGAAGGAGCGCAGCCCAGCTGAGGTTTTTCAAACGAGGAGGAGGGCAGCCTTGAAGTGGCTTGACATTTCCAAGATGTGGGGGCTACTGTGCCCCCAGGAGCCCATAAGGAGGGCGCCTTGAGGGGATGAAGGCTCGGAGCTGAGGTAAGGCGTGGCAGATCCAAGAGGAGGGATCTATTTCTGGAACACCATCTCCTAAAAACTTTTTCTTCTTCTTTCAAAAAAGCAGTTCCAGACATATAGAAAAATGTGTGTGTGTGCTGAGAAAGCAGAAAGAGAAGTTGTCTCTTCTATTCGGCTGGGCTCCAATTATTTAAACGCTTTCTAACTGCTCCCTCCCAGCAATTCTATTCTTCGTCGGGAACGGAGATGTTCTGGACCTCCCCAATTAACTGGTAACTCGAACAGCATAAACAGGGACACAGGAGGCGCTGTGGGTTAAACCACAGAGCCTAGGGCTTGCTGATCAGAAGGTCAGCAGTTCGAATCCCCGTGACGGGGTGAGCTCCCATTGCTCGGTCCCTGCTCCTGCCAACCTAGCAGTTCCAAAGCACGTCAAAGTGCAAGTAGATAAATAGGCACCGCTCCGGCGGGAAGGTAAACGGCGTTTCCGTGCGCTGCTCTGGTTCGCCAGAAGCGGCTTAGTCATGCTGGCCACATGACCCGGATGCTGTACGCCGGCTCCCTTGGCCAATAAAGCGAGATGAGCGCCGCGACCCCAGAGTCGGCCACGAATGGACCTAATGGTTAGGGGTCCCTTTACCAAGCAGGATAAAATGGCCAATGGGTGACTGCAGGCTCAGGTCTGTGGAGAGACTGGGGGATATGAGGGGCAGTGGGGGCCGAAAGAGGGGAGAGTTGTCAGGTAGGGCGGGGGGGGCGTGGCTCAAGGGAAGGTCCCAACCCCAACCCCAGTCATGTCTCCATGGGGGACTGAGAAAGACCCCTGACTGAAACCCTCGATGTTTGATCTTTTATCAACAACGTGTTTATTTTGTTGGGAGCCGCCCAGAGTGGCTGGAGAAACCCAGTCAGATGGGGGGCGGGTATAGAAAACAAACATTATTATTATTATTATTATTATTATTATTATTATTATTATTACCTGCGCTCCCTGATTCTCCCCCTGAAAAGGCTCCTCCTTGTTTCGGGATGTTGGCTGGGTCAAGCCAGGCGGGAACCTTAAAATTCTTATCACAGGACCAACCATCCTTACCAAGTGGACTGCAAGAGCACTTCAACAAAGAATCTGAGGGCCTTGTCGTGCAGGGACTGGGGGCAGCGATCCCTGTAAGGGACGGCTGCATATCCCTGCATTGCCGGGGGGGAGGCGGGTTTGGTCTAGATGAGCCCCAGGTTTCCTCCGAACTCTGTGATTCTGCGATAACGCAGATAAGTGATGGCCCTTTGCCCCCTGACCATCAGATCTCTGTGCGTGTATCCGGTGACTGTGCTGCAGGAATTTTGATGTTTCAACACACAAATACGCACACACAGACACAAACACACAGCCTCAGCAAACAGTCAGCTTAGCAGCACCGGTTATTAAGATGCATTTTGGTCCTTGCAGACAGAAAAAGGAGGACACACAGAGAGGGAGAGAGTTAGGAGGAGCCCTTACCTGACGCTGAGTTCTCTCTGCCGCGGCAACACAAAGAACAGCGAGCAAACCCCGTATTAAAACATTGGAAACACCAGCAGGGCATTAAAGAGGCAAAAGGGGAAATAAAAACACAGGGAGACATGTTTTCCCAGGATTCACAGCACTTGGAGCAGTTAGCATCTATATTGTTATTATTATTATTTAAAAGCACCCGCTGCGATTTCAAATTTGCTCAGGGGGCAGCTCTCTTGGGGTGGGGGGGCGGGAGGCGGCTTTGCAAAGCGGTCGCGACTTAACCGCGCGACTACGCTTCCCAAATACCGCCACGTTTGGCAGGTTCCCCCCCCCCCGCAAAAAATGAAGCGTACATATTTAATCGGGTTTAGGATTTCGCTGAAATCTAATTTTTCTTACGGTGTCTCTGCGAGGGTTAAAAAAGTGTGTGTGGTGGGGAGAAAACAGAAGGGGAAAAATACGCCTGAACCCCAAACTGGTAAGAGCAGCTTCAGAATTGCCTGGTATGATTTAGCCCCAGAATTTAAAATTAGCATTTAAAAATAACTGTGAGGAGGGAGAGATTTTGGGGGGGGGGGTGCAGCCTGAATGGCGCATGTTGCAGGGATCCGTTGAATGCTCGCTCTGAACACCCACACGGTGCGCAAGCCCCATGGGCCGATGACCAAATAAAGACATCTTAAGTCAGCTGAAGCCACTGGAAATGTCAGCCTGCTGTTCAGCTTCAGAATCCATCAGATCTGCCCAAGTTCTGTTGTGGCAGCCCCCCAGGTTATGGGGTTTCCTCCCTGGGGATACTGCTCTGGCCCCATCCCTGGTGACTCTCAGGCAGGCAGAAAAGAAAGATTTACAGTGGTGCCTCGCAAGATGAAATTAATTCGTTCCGCAAGTTTTTTCTTCTTGCGAGTTTTTCGTCTTGCGAAGCACGGTTTCCCATAGGAATGCATTGAAAATCAATTAATGCGTTCCTATGGAGACCGCTTGCCAGGCTGGCGGTGCGGAGAAGGGCTTTTCTCCCCACCGCAAGCCTTCAGGACAGGTACGGGAACAGAGGGGAAGGCGCACAGCGCGTCTCCTCTGTTCCCGGGGCTTGCGGTGGGAGGAGGGTTTTTCCTCCCCACGCCAACATTCAGAACAGCATTCTGAAAGTTGGCAGTGGGAAGGAAAACCCTCCTCCCACCGCAAGTCTTCAGGACAGCCATCCGAAGGCTGGCACGGGGAGAAGATCTCTCCGCCCCACCGCCAGCCTTCGGAGCAGCCTTCCGAAGGCTGGCGGCGGGAGGAGGTCTCTCCGCCCCACCGCCAGCCTTCGGAGGAGGTCCGAGGACAGTGGGGAAGACGCGCTGCGCTTCCCTGCTGTTCCGGAGATTTCCCTATGGGCTTTCGTCTTGCGAAGCAAGCCCATAGGGAAATTCGTTTTGTGAAGTGCCTCCAAAACGGAAAACCCTTTCGTCTAGCGGGTTTTCGTCTTGCGAGGTGTTCGTCTTGCGGGGCACCACTGTATTTCACTTCAGCTCTTTGAAATTCAGCACTGAAGGTTTCAAGCCTGCTCTTCCTGGTTCTTTCATGCTCTTTGTTCAAATTTCTGCCACTGTTTAAACTGGTTTCCTGGTGTTTTCCTTTAAACTGATCTGTGGTGTTTCCACCAGCTGGCAGCAGGTACGAGAAGGCGCTTTACACACAAGACGTTTGCATAAATATTATCTCTGAAGAAGAAATCAAGTGGTTTTTGAGCAGCCTTCCTGAAGCTGTTGGCCTCTAGATATTTTGAACTATAACCCCCATCATCCCTGGCTGTTGCGTGCACTGGGAGTTGTAGTTCAAAAACATCTGGAAGGCCGCATGCTGGGGGGGGGCTATTTTAGGGGGTGCAGTTGAGTGCCACAGGCGTTTTAGTACAGAAGCTATGCCCTCCTGGGCATGGGAGACAAATGGTTTTGTCATATCCTCCCTGCTGGTATGGTTTAGTCCTTGAATTAAAAATTATGATTTCTTAAAACTGCAGTGCAATCAACTGAGAGCACCTTTCAGAAATTTGACCACAATGCTTTTTTGTCCATTGTTTGCTCCATATACTGAGCAGGCCCAAGTTGCAGATTTATTGCAATCCGCCCCCTTCTCCCCCCAAAATGAGTTGAAATCTTTTCCCCACCCCGCGAGAGCTGCAAACTGAGCAAAGAAGTTTGACAAGCAAACAGCTTTTTAAGAAATAAAACAGAAAACGGGGACGGGCGGTTGGAATAAAGACATCCAAATACCCAAACTGACAACCCGGTGGGCAACAGAGGATTTCATGCGGTTAGTTTGCAAGTGAGTTCTGGAGACCTGCCCCCTTCTTTGTCGCCTTTCGCCCCCTCCCCCCCCCCAGTCATTCGGAGGCAGGTCCCAAGAACCTTCTCAGACAGGACAAAAATTAACTTGCCACCTATATATGCATCTCAAGAGCGGGGCAGAGGCTCTTCGGTTCCTCCTTGGTTGTCTTCTAGATTACTGATCCTTTTTGATGGTCCCTAAATGGAGGGGGGTGTGCTGCTCCCCCCACTACAAAAAACTCCCCACTCCACTTCTCAGAAGGGTCGGAGTGCAGTGGGAGCAAATTCCCCCTTTCCTGGGATTTCCCAATTAGCCCAGTCCTTCTCAAATTCAGCTGCAGTGGCTTCCCGTATTGTTTATTTGCAAGGACAGAGAACTGGTGGCTCTCCAGATTCCCCCCCCCCAAAGGCTACAAATCCCATCAGCCCTGAGCACTGGCCAGGCTGACAAGGAATGATGGGAGTTGTAGTCCACTAGTATCTAGAGGCCGCAGGTTCTCCAAGCCCGACTCATTGCTCTCTGCAGTTGGGTCTGTTCCACACAGTTAGTTGATGTGGAGCTGATCCTCACCACAGGATGGTAGAATCTGATCCAGTGCCAAGAAGCAGTTTGATGTGAGCTCGGAGCTGCTGCCCAATCAAATACTATGCGGTCACACTCTACCTCAGTTGTGTTGGGCAGTGCTGCATAGTGGTTAGAGTAATAATAATAATGCCACCCTTCTGCTTTGGTCAGGGCCGTCTTAACCACAGGTGGCAGAGGTGCGGGGCACCCAGGCGCCAGACTGAGAGTCCGGGCCCTGAGAGTTGGAGTCTGGGGAAGAGCCCACCCATTGGTTGGAATGCCGCAGCGGGCTCTTCTACTGCGGGCGGCTCTGCGCCGTGAGTTCGGGGGTGAGCGAGCTAGCAATGTGCTGAGGCGGCCGGCTGGCTCCACCCTCCTGTGCACCTGGGACTGGCGTAGTAGTGCATGCTCTGGTTATCTCTCGCTTGGACTACTGCAATGCTCTCTATGTGGGGCTACCTTTGAAGGTGACCCGGAAACTGCAACTAATCCAGAATGCGGCAGCCAGACTGGTGACTGGGAGTGGCTGCCAAGACCATATAACACCGGACTTGAAAGACCTACACTGGCTCCCAGTACATTTCCGAGCACAATTCGAAGTGTTGGTGCTGACCTTTAAAGCCCTAAATGGCCTCGGTCCAGTATACCTGAAACAGCATCTCCACCTCCAACGTTCTGAGGTCCAGCGCCGAGGGCCTTCTGGCGGTTCCCTCGCTGTGAGAAGCCAAGTTCCAGGGAACCAGGCAGAGGGCCTTCTCAGTAGTTGCACCCGCCCTGTGGAACGCCCTCCCACCAGATGTCAAAGAGAAAAATAACTACCAAACACTTAGAAGACATCTGAAGGCAGCCCTGTTTAGGGAAGCTTTTAATGTTTAATAGGTTATTGTATTTTAATATTCTGTTGGGAGCTGCCCAGAGTGGCTGGGGAAACCTAGCCAGAATTGCGGAGCATAAATAATAAAGTATTATTATTTTTATTATTATTACACCACAAGGTGCCCGGCTTTGCTCCGACACCTCGGACTGGTTTGTTGCACTGGGCTCTTTATGCTTATGAGCAGAGATAAGTGTGGTGTCAGCTCTCTAAAAAAAAGATTGATAAGTCCGGGGAACCTTTCCTAAAAAAAGTCAACAACTTTGGGGTTCTCCCCCTAAAAAAATGTCAATAATTCTGGGAAACCTGGGGGGGGGTGCTGGGCAGATTTTTGCACCCCGGCGCCGCATATGCTTAATGGCCCTGGCTTTGGTTGCGCCAGCCTTGCCCCAGCCTAACAATGCCGGCAGATGTTGTTGGATTCCAACGCCCACCAGCCTCAGCCAACGTGGCCAATGGCTGGGGGGTTTATGGGTTGTTGCAGCACATCAACATCTGGAAGGGTCAAGGTTGGAGGAAGCCAGGGAGAGTACGTTGGATTAGGACTTGAGCCGGTTGGCATTTGGCTGCCCGCAAAGTCGCAGAGCTCTCTGGGCGATCTGGCGCCCGTGGCCCACCTCACAGGTGGTGAGGATTAAATGCTCAAGGAGTGTAGGAAAACAGAGAAGAGAACCTGATAGGTTGCCTTAGTTTGCCGGAGGAAGGGCGAGATAAAGACATGGTTTGCAGCCCTGCCCAGAGAATTTGCATGAGGACAGACTTCCCCAAGATGGCCTGAAGATGTCTGGAATTTGACCAGCTGGAGAAGGCAGCCTTGAGCGATCCCTTGTCCCCTTTGCTAGACGACTGGGAAGCATGGGCCAAGTATGGAGTCTGATCTTTTCAGCAGAATCTGAGGGTCTTTGGGACACGTTCTGGGAAGAAGCCGGGGATCCTTGCAGACCCCACCGGAAAACCCACCCTGGCAGCTCTATTTGCCTGAAGACGTGGAAGCAAAGGAGGGGCTTGAAAGAGTCCCCCTACCCAACCGGCACACCCAGTGTTCAGCCCTTCTTCCTGCCCCGTCCCAAGGCACTTCTTACCTCTTCCAACTGGCTGTGGACATGCTGCACGATCAGATCGATGGCGACGGTGTTCCCACTGCCTGGAGCGGAGCAGAGAGAGAGAGAGAATTGTGGATACCTGTTTCCTAACAGCTATGACCCGGGAAAGCCACTAGAGGGCAGCAGAACACAGTCAACCGGTATGCAAGCGAATTAACATTGCAATGTCTCTTACTTACAGCACCGTTTGCCAACGTGGTGCCCTCTGGCTGTTTTTTGGGATGACAACTCCCATCAGCTCCAACCAACTGAGACAGAAGGGATTTGTAGAATCACAGAATTGTAGAGTTTGAAGGGACCCTGAGGGTCATCTAGTCCAACCCTCTGCAGTGCAGGGACATTTCACCCAACGTGAGGCTCAAACCCACAACCCTGAGATTAAGATGCTCTACCAGCTGGGCTCTCCCTGCTGTCCTGGTCCATGACATGTAGTCCGAAGCAGCTGGAAGGAACGCTGCCTTGGACAGTTGCCGTCTTTTTCTCAGCCGGTAGAGCAGGAGACTCTTAATCTCAGGGTTGTGGGTTCGAGTTCCACATTGGTCAGGGGGTTGGACTAGATGACCCCCAGGGTCCCTTTCAACTCTACAATTTTATTATGTCTCTGTATATGCTGGAAGCTACCCAGAGTGACTGGGGAAATCCAGTCAGATGGGCAGAGTACCTATAATAATAATAATAATTATATCTCACCCTTGTTTCTGATTAGATCATCACTCATCCCTTCTTCCCTGGTGGGGGGGGGGAGTCATGCTTCGAGGAATCGGATCCCTCCCCCGGTGGCAGTAAATAAGCAGATCAAATGAAAGGAGCCTTCTTAATAGTTAGTTTCCTTAATAATCACAGTGAGAGACAAAGGAATGCATCTCTCTCTAGAAATGGCGTTGCTCCCAGTTAAGGTTTACCCCCTCCACCTCCATTAATCTACATCACTCTATGTTGGGTAATATGAATTTGTTGCCATTGCACTTTCTGTTCTATCATGCTCAGAGCCCGTCTAGTCTTAGGCGAAGGGGGGGTCAGGAACGCTTTCCAAGGACGCTGAACCTTCCAGCTGTCTCTCTCCTGGTGTTTTCTCTTCTAGCTATTCCTCACCCAGTATTTCCCAGCTTTCCCCCTCTAGGCTATGCCCACCGCAAACTGCTGTTCTAAATCAATACTGTCCTCCTGCCCTTGGGAAGGTTCAGAAAAAGGCCATTCCTCCTCAGTCCAGCACCTGACACTTATGTGGGCCCTGAGGCTCATCGTACCCATCATGTCTCACAACCATGGAGAGCCTTATTCTGCGCAGAAAACACACAGAATTTAAGCATTGGACAAGCTGTTGTCCCGCCAGGCGAGACCAGAGAAGGGACACCTACCCCGAGGGACGACAATGTCCGCCAGCCGCATGGTAGGCTGGATGTACTGGTCAAAGGCCGGCTTGACAAACTTGTTGTACTGCTTGATGACGCCCTCAATGTCCCTGCCGCGCTCGCCAATGTCCCTGCGGAGGCGGCGGACCAGGCGGATGTCAGAGTCTGTGTCGACGAATATCTTCATGTCTAGAAGCTGGAAGAAGGGAGAGGGGATGATGCACTCGCAGGTATTCCACTTACTGAATACAATGTGTTTCGAGGGAATCACTCATTAGGCCCTAAATGGCCTCAGTCCAGTATACCTGAAGGAGCGTCTCCACCCCCATTGTTCTGCCCGGACTCTGAGGTCCAGCTCCAAGGACCTTCTGGTGGTTCCCTCGCTGCGAGAAGTGAGGTTGCAGGGAACCAGGCAGAGGGCCTTCTCGGTAGTGGCACCCGCCCTGTGGAACACCCTCCCAGCAGATGTCAAAGAGAACAACAACTATCAGACTTGTTGAAGACATCTGAAGGCAGCCCTCTTTAGGGAAGCTTTTAATGTTTGATGCATTACTGTATTTTAATATTTTGTTGGAAGCTGCCCAGAGTGGCTGGGAAAGCCCAGCCAGATGGGCGGGGTATAAATAATAAATTATTATTATTATTATTATTATTATTATTATTATTATTATTATCTTAAGGTTTCCATTATTTCTGATGCCAACATTTCCAATCTGTGATCTTGCCCCCTCCCCCTGCTACAGGTCCTTTTCCAAATGGCTGCAGTCAACCTGCAAGAGCGAGACGAAGAAAAACCTGACTCGTCTCATCTCTCCTGCACCCCCATTTGTCCAACATCCCCCCCTCTGTCTCTACATGGCTTCCACCCCAAATTGGCTGGCGCCTACTAGCATAGCAATAATAATAATAATAATAATAATAATAATAATAATAATAATAATAGAAGGCTGCCATATTTCTGGAATTTCCAGGACATATCCGGAACGTCACTGGGTGGAATTTTCCAAAATTGTTTGAAAAACCCGACCGTATGGCAGTCCATATTGGAAATGTTGCTCTCTCTTTTTTATGAATTTCCTAAAAAATATATAGCTTATACAGTCATACCTTGGGTTGCAGGTTCTTCAGGTTGCATTTTTTAGGGTTATGGACCGCCGAAACCCGGAAGTACCAGAACGGATTACTTACGTGTTTCAGCAGTCGCGCACACGCAGAATCGCTAAATCACAACCTGCACGTACGCAGACACGCTGCTGTGGGTTGCAAATGCTGCAGGTTGCGAACATGCCTCCCACACGGATCACATTCGCAACCCGAGCATCCACTGTATATTTTGGGCAGGTTCCAACAGATATTAAAACATAATAACACATGAAACCTTTTTTAATAAAAATAAAAATGGGCAAAGTCGGGATGCTTGGATATCTGAATCTAGGGTGTGTATAATAAGGTTTGGACATAATTCTTTACATTCGGACAACTGAATTTTTGCATGACGCAACTTTTACATGAATGAATGCATGCATGAATTTTGCATGATTTTTTTTGCACGGCGAACAGTGGGATCTGCGTGTAAAGGGCTAGAGCAGGATTTTAGTCCCCTATCGGCTGCTTCCCCCCAAAAAAAAACCCTGCCTCCTTTACGGGGGCGGGGGAGAGGAAAAACAGATGGCCGAATTCTGGACTGCATCACTGCAGAATGAAGTGGCGGGGCCCATGCGACAGAAGTCTCCTCCACATCTATCCCACTGCGACTCAGAACAAGACACCAGGGAGAAGATTTCAATCCAGCCTTTCCTCTGGCATGCTGGCTTTCTAGGAGGATTTTATCTTATTGTATTAATTTTTATTTGCATAGAGAAAGAATGAACGGTGTTTGCCTACCCTTTGCAGCCCAGGCAAAGGTTGAGCACCCTAAGCAGGGCCATCTTAAGCATATTTGGCGCCGTGGTGCAAAGCTCCCTCTGGCGCCCCCCCCCCTTCCCAGTTTTTTAGGGAGGACGGCGCTGCCGGCGGGGCTGGAGGATGCCGGCAGCGGCTGGAAGAGGCCCTTAACAACATTGCAAACTCCATGTTTTAAAGGTGAGCAGTGTTAGGGGAGAGTTTGAGGTGCTCAACAGCAGGGAACAGCTGAAACAGGGGAGCTGAGAAGACTTGCTTGCAAAAGTGGAGCCCACCATGGAGCGCTTGGGCTGAGGGCAGGAATTGCCAAGGATTTCTCCATTCACAGATTTGTCTTTTAAGCAAGAAAAGCAGCCAAAAACCACCCTCTCTCCTCTCTCTAGTGCAAATGCTTCTCTGCTGACAATCCCCCAGTTGGCCACTGGAGGTCACTGTTGCCCCAAGATTGCCTGACTGTGAAACAGACCATTAAGGGAACATCCAGGATACATTACGATTTTTATTTGTGATCGTCTTATTATTTATTATTATTATTAGTAGTAGTAGTAGTAGTAGTAAATTGTGTTTTTAACGTTGGACACCACCCTGTGACCTTTGAATAAAGGGGCAGTATATAAACTGAAATAATAATAATAATAATAATAATAATAATAATAATAATAATAATAATAATAAAGCAGCAACAACAACAATAATCCTTAGGGAGCTGCAGGGCCTATGGTCACTCTTTGTGGGGAGACACGCTTTGTGCCCCAGGCCAGACCATTTGCCCACCTAGCCCTCCTCTGTCAACTCGGACCGGCAGCAGCAGATCTTCGAGGTCTCGAGCAGATAGAAATCTTCCCTGCCCCCTGCTACGTGAGCATTTAAATCTGGAAACGATTGGAATCAGGGACCTTCTAAGAAGAAGAAACAGACCCTCCCCTAAAAGGAGACCTCTGTCCCCCAATTTTATTTTACACGACTTCTATATACAGTATAATGGTTCTAGGGGTTGCTTGTGCGTAAGTGGCCGCCGCTCTTGGCTTGGTTACCTGGTTGAACCCTTTCTGCCTGGACAGCCCTTCACTTCGTGGCTGTCTCAGTCGCTGGCAGAATCCGCCAGTGGGCGTTTTTTGAATCTCTTCCAGCAAAGAAGTTCTTTGACGCCAAGTCTCCTCCTGCTCTCCCTGCGCGGAAGTCTTCTGCGCAGGGAGGGAGTGGGCAGCGGAGTACCCGTGCTCTCCCCGCTGGTTTCTGGCGAAGAGTCCTGGAGCCTCCTCTCCGATTCCCCCATCTGCCCCCCTTCTCCACTGGTGTAACGCTGATTTCCTTCCACAGTAGATGGGCTGCCTCCCTCCCTACTGGGACCCTCTCCGGCATCCCTCTGGAGCCTTCCCTCCGCCTCTGGCTCCGATGGCAGTTCCCTGACATACAGTGATACCTCTTGTTACGTTTGGTTCAGGTTACGTCTTTTCAGGTTGCGCTCTGCGGCGACCCGGAAGTACCGGAAAGGGTTACTTCTGGGTTTCACCACTCGCGCATCGCAGACGTGCAAAAATAACGTCACACACATGCGCAGAAGCGGCGGATCCCGTTCACAACCAGAGGTACCACTGTATAAATATGTATAAATACACTGCATAAATACAGTGGTACCTCGGGTTATAGATGCTTCAGGTTACAGACACTCCAGGTTACAGACTCCGCTAACCCAGAAATAGTACCTCGGGTTAAGAACTTTGCTTCAGGATGAGAACAGAAATTGTGCTTTGGCTGCGCAGCGGCAGCGGGAGGCCCTATTAGCAAAAGTGGTACTTCAGGTTAAGAACAGTTTCAGGTTAAGGATGAAGGTGATGGACTATATGGAACTGGCAGAAATGACTGGCAGAATCCGAGACCAAGGAGAAGAGTTGGTGGAAGAAGATTGGAAGAAATTTAAAGTTTATCTACAGAAACATTGTAAAATTAAGGAATGTTAGAAGGATGTTGGAATGAAGCTATGTGGTTTCAGCAGAAATGTTATAAAGGATTAAGTAAAAATGGATTGGTAATTAGTGAAAGAGGAGAATGTAAAAATATAGTATATCAAGATAAATTTTTTTAGGATAATAACAAGGATGGAAAGGATTTGCTGAAATATCTAATTGAACTAGAATACAAAAAAGGGAGGTGTGAGGAGGTCAAGGAAATAAGCAAAGGAAAGAAAGTTATGTATTGGTTGGATTTGTGTGTGTGTGTTTTTGTTTTGTTTTTTGTGTTTTGTTTGTTTAACTTTTTCTATTTTTCCTTTTGTAACTTTTAAAACTTTAATAAAATCTATTTTAAAAAAAGAACAGTTTCAGGTTAAGAACGGACCTCCAGAACGAATTAAGTTCTTAACCCGAGGTACCACTGTAAAAAAGAGGGGCACCTGAGCCCTGGCAAGGGCCTTCACCTTCTTTGCAAATAAAAATATCTATAAAAAACAGGGTTAATGGGCCATTTCTGAAACACCAGGGATCCTGCCATACCTTCAGGAGTTCCTTGTCTGCAAACGCCATGATGCCTTCAAATATGATCACATTGGCGCCGTAGAGCGTTTTCTGGAAAGAGAGAGGCACGCCATGAAGATCGGATAAACAAGCAAAACGAAGCAAAATATGGCTTTGAAAGGGGGGGAAAGTCCTCCTCAGGTGGGTTGCCAGTGCTTGCCGGAAAGGAGAGGAGTAGTGTGGCACATGCAACACGGTGGCGATTAATATACACTGAATAATAAATTATACATTCTTTATCAACCTTCCGAGAAAAATACAAAACATCAAACAAAGCCACAGAGACTTGCGAACTACCCAGCCTAAGATGAACTCATAATGTCTCATTTCAATAGATTTTTCAAATGCTTAACTCAGTCTTTTAGATAAGTTCATGAAGATACAGTGGTGCCTCGCAAGACGAAATTAATCCGTTCCGTGGGGCTCTTCGTATAGCGTTTTTTTTGTCTTGCGACGCAAGCCCATTGACAGTTTAGCGGATTAGCGCTATTAGCGGTTTAGCGGCTTTTAGCGATCAGCTGTTAAGCGGCTTATCAGCGGATCAGCTGATAAGCGGCTTAGCGGCTTAGGAAAAGGGGGGAAAAGGGGGGGGAACCTGCATGAACTCGCAAGACATTTTCGTCTTGCGAAGCAAGCCCATAGGGAAATTCGTTTTGCGAAGCGCCTCCAGAACGGAAAACCCTTTCGTCTAGCGGGTTTTCCGTCTTGCGAGGCGTTTGTCTTGCGGGGCACCACTGTACCAGCAAAAGGCAAGTTCGATGTTATTCACAATACCGAGAGATGCTAGTGGAGTTGTAGATAGATGTTAATGGAGTTGTAGACGACAGGGTGCAGGTGTTTTGCACCTGTTTCGCCCTTTCAATCCAAGTAATCAAGAGGCCCTTTTACTGGGGCTTGCAGGTAGCCCACTCCCAAGATAGTTTTCCGGGCTTCTTCAATGGTCTGGCACGTTGCCTGCAGTGTTTGCCCAACGGAGCCTGCAGTGTTGGCCCTCTTCTCCCTCGCAAGAAGCAGCAGTGGCCTGGGAGCCACTTCTAATCAGAATAGAAAGAGAAGGGGGAAGGGAAAGAGGGGACAAGGAGCTTCCAAGGGGGAGAGCGGAGGTTCGCTCGTAAGAAATATTGGATTTGAAACAGGCGTGAAAATGCTTGCAAGCAAGGAGGAGAGAGAAAGGAAGGAAGGAAGGAAGGAAGGAAGGAAGGAGCGTTCCCATCGGATGCCAAACAGAAAAACTGCTGTATTTTTCGCTCCATAAGACGCACCTAGGTTTTTTTGCTCCATAAGACGCACCTAGTTTTTAGAGTTGGAAAACAAGAAAAAAAACTATTCTGAACGAAACAGTGGATGTATGATTTTTGTGGTTCATGCTGTGGCCACAGACATGTGATTTGACGGTGAGTTTGGGGTAGCCCAATGCAAAAATCCTGAGGATCCATGTGGACCTGTGCTTTGTAACCAGATTTGTGCACCATTGCAGCCCCAGGAAACAGGGGGTGCGTGATTTTTTTGGTGCAGGCTGTAGCCATGGACATGCTATGTGATCTGATGGTGAATTTGGGGTGACCCAATGTAAAAATCCTGAGGATCCATGGGCTTTTACCTCCTCCTTCTCAGGCAGCCTCCGCTACCATCCCTTATCTCTCTTCCAATCCCAACGATCAGCTGTTTCCTTTCAACACTCCCTTCCCTCCTGTTTGCCTTAGTGTCTTTTCCTTAGCTGGAGCAGTTTTATGCTCCTCCTTTTCTTCTAATTTCTCTCCTTATTGCTTTAGTCTTCCTGTTTCCCCCTTTTGCAAGTTTGCTGTCTTTACCTCCCCCCTTTCCAGGCAGCCTCCTTTATCTCTAGCGTCCCTTATCTCTCTCCCCGATCAGCAAATGATCAGCGGCTTTGTTTCAACACCCACTTCCCTCTTTCAAAAAAAAGAGCATGATCTGCTTTTTGCCCCTGGGCAATTCAGCTCCAGGGACCACGCATTTGCTCCATAAGACGCACAGACATTTCCCCTTACTTTTTAGGAAGGGAAAAGTGCGTCTTATGGAGCAAAAAATTCGGTATATATGCATTTTAGAAAACCTATGAAGGCAGCCCTGTACAGAGAAGTTTTTAATGTTTGATGCTTTACTATGTTTATATATTCTGTCGGAAGCCACCAGTGTGGCTGGGGCAACCCAGTAAATAAATAACTAAATTATTACGATCATCATTATTAGGGGAGCTGTCAAAGGGAAGTGGCCTTTGGTGAGATCAGGTTTTATGCGAGGGATGGGGTGGGGCTGTGGTTTCCCTAGATGTTGATGGGCTCTCAACCTTTCCCAGCCCCCAAACCAAACCTGGAACCTGCGATTCCCCCCCAGCCAGACTGTAAGTACAGAGAAAAGTGTGGAGGAGTCAAGGCACATATGAACATAGGAATATATATTTTTGCATCGGATGTATGCAAGGATGTAAGCCTTCATCAGAATATGACTCCAGGCTGACCGCCAAAAGAATATGCAATCAAAACGGAATGACCTTCTGCGGCTTTTACAACTTTTCGTTGCAAAGAGCAGGGTGTTATCTCACACGAACAAAGGTGTTCTTGTCCAAACACGCCGAGATCACAAGAGCTGCGCTCCAAAAGTAAAGAACATCTAATTTACCGTATTGGCTCGAATATAAGCCGCACTTTTCTTTCCAAATTCCGACCGTGAAAAGTTAAAAGTGCGGCTGAAATTCACGACCTTAGAAAAATGGGCTTTCTCTTCTTTTTTCAAAACAATTTTTATTGAATTTTACTTTATATTCCACACAATCATCACGACTTCCCTCAACTTCCCCTTCTGGTTCTTTAAATATTTATTCCTCCTGCCTGTTTTACTCTACTTTAATTTTGCAATCTGTTGTATTTACAGAAATATTGCAAAGAAGTGGACTCACAAGCAGGATTTGGGTAAACACTTACAATTAAGAAAACAAAGATAAAATTTAAGGTGCAACAACTGGGGAAATAATAAAAGGTAAGGTGCGATTTGGGAAGTATGGCACAAAAATGACAAGAATGTAATAATCGTTAGGTAAAAGATTACAAAAATTGGCTTTCTTGATATTGCGGCTGAAACAGACATACGGTAAAATGGAACAGGTTTGAGTGCCTGAAGAATTTTAAGGGCTTATATTCGGATATTGTCTTTTTTCTCTTCCCACCCCCCTGGAATTTTAAAGGTGCAGCTTATTTATGGGTGCAGCTTATATTTGGGCCGATACGGTATGCGTCAAACCATAAAAGATTATTCAGCTACGATTGCAGGCTCAGTTGGCTATCAGTCATAGACTGCACTTGGATATCGAAAGGTTTAAGTTCTTGCATGCCTGTGTTGAGGAAATATATTATGTTCATCTCTAGACCTTGATTTCATTTGTTTATTCAGAGTCCAAAAGCACCTGGGCGGCCCCATAAACTCACTATCCCTGCCCTATGCAACAGCACTTCCCCTTTGCCAAGTGCCCAAGTATGTTTGTGTCTGTATTAATGAATTTATTATTATTATTTTTAATAATAAAAAGGGCACAGCTTCTTGCAAATGTTTGCAAGCACCCTCGTCTCATGATATAATAATAATAATAATAATAATAATAATAATAATAATAATAATAATAATACCACCCAGCCCATCTGGCTGGGCTTCCCCAGCCACTCTGGGCGGCTTCCAACAAAATATTAAAATACAATAGTCCGTCAAACATTAGAAGCTTCCCTGAACAGGGCTGCCTTCAGATGTCTTCTAAAAGTCTGGTAGTTCTTGTTCTCTTTGACATCTGGTGGGAGGGCGTTCCACAGGGCGGGTGCCACCACCGAGAAGGCCCTCTGCCTGGTTCCCTGTAACTTGGCTTCTCACAGCAAGTGAACCGCCAGAAGGCCCTCGGCGCTGGACCTCAGTGTCCGGGCAGAATGATGGGGGTGGAGATACAGATATACAGATGCATGTGAGTACACATGCAGTTTATTCATTTAAAAGTATTTCTAGACCGCTTACTATTTTAACAATATTTAAGTGGTGCACAGCAACGCAAAATTGTTTTATTATTGTGTGATTCTATTCCTGCAACCCAACCTGGGACCTTACCAGGTAAGAAATCTTTTCAAACAAGCAAAAATGTGTAACGCCAAAGGAACATATTTAAACAACTAAAATGCCCTGTATAAAAATACCACTATGGCGCAGGATCCAATCTTATGGATCAGGGGGAGTTTTGCGTTCTGCAAGTAACATCTCTGTTCCACCCCCGAGATCCACTGAAGAATGATAGAAGATCCGAAGTCATCCATTCTGTTACGGGTCTGGGTCATTCTGTGTGGTGTAGTGGTTTAGAGTACAGTGGTACCTTGGTTCTTGAACTGAATCCGTTCCGGGAGCTGATTGACTCTCAAAAGCATTCAAAAACCAAGGCATGGCTTCCAATTGGCTGCAGGAGCTTCTGACTCTTATGCGAAAGCCGCGATGGACATTCGGCTTCCAAAAAACATTTGCAAACTAGAACATTTATTTCCAGGTTTGTGGCATTCGGGAGCCGATTTGCTCAGGAGCCAAGCCGTTCAAGTACCAAGGTACCACTGTATTGGGGGGAAAGACCTGGGAGATGAGGGGTCAAATCCCTGTTGGAGGGCAGGTGGGATAGCAAAATGTTAATAAATAAATAAAATTCTACAGCTGAGCTGACATGCTCCCCCCCTCCCCAATTTTCACTGCACGCACTGGGAGGGATAAAATGATAAAAATGGTATTTTGGCAATTCTTTCAGGGGTGAGGAACGTACCAATAGTGGAGCGGGGAGGCAAGAGTGCCCCCCCAGCTGGGTGGCACCCCCACGTTGATTTCCCAGAATTCCCTCTGAGCAACCACCGGCATCGCTTGCAAGCCAGTTTCATTCCGCCGCCCCAAGGAAGGGGGCAAGACCTTAAGCCTCCTCTCCCCCAGGGATTTCGATTCCAAGCGGATGGACGCTAAATACCCCACAATGTATACCGTATTTTTCGCTCTATAAGATGCACTTTTCCCCTCCTAAAAAGTAAGGGGAAATGTGTGTGCGTCTTATGGAGTGAGTGCAGGCTGCACAGCTGTCCCAGAAGCCAGAACAGCAAGAGGGATCACTGCTTTTGCTGCACAGCGACCCCTCTTGCTATTCTGACTTCGCTTCGCTGGAGAGGCGCTGCACAGAGAGGGAGAGGTGTGCAGTGCCCCTTCAGCGAAGCGGGAGGAGAAACGGAGCCCCTTCCATTTCTCCTCCCGGTTTGCTGGAGAGGCGCTGCACAGAGAGGGAGAATTTTTTTTCTTTCTTGTTCTCCTCCTCTAAAACTAGGTGCGTCTTATGGTCGGGTGCGTCTTATAGAGCGAAAAATATGGTATATAATAACCCTTAAAAGACCACCTGAGGAGTGGCTCACCCATTCTTTCTTGCGGCTGTGGGTAGTGAAGTCGTAGATGGGAATCTTGACGCTTTTGCCTTGCTTGAGTTTCTTCAGGGTGGAGATGATCAGGTCGAAGTCAAAGGCGTCGGGGTGGTCGAAGTTGAAATCGTTGCTGGATGCCTGCTGCTGCTGCTCCTTAGTCAGGACCTGGCGGAGAAAGAAAGAGGGGGTCACCCTCCAAAGGGCAGCCGTGGGGAGGACAGGCAGGGCAGGGTGGGAAATCAGGGAGGAGGAAATCCCTTGGAAAAGGACCTCTTCTTCTGGTGTGGTTCTGTTACAAGACGGCCTAGAAGTGCTCCCATTCCCTGAATCTCTACGCTCTCTTTATTAAGAAACCAGAAGCATTTTTACTTGGCATTGTAGGAGATGATATTAACAGACAGGACTGTAAGTTGTTTTCATATGCAATGACGGCAGCAAGAATATTATTGGCACCAAAATGGAAGCAAGACGTTTTGTAAGGAGGACTATTTGAAATATTGCAAGAAAGACTATGAGGAGAATTATTAGTTAATGATAACTAAGAGTAACAGAGAAATTAAGAAATGCAGAATAAGTGAAAAAGAACATAAAATCCTCAGAGGTGCTGATGGAAGTCTAAAACATTGTATAAGATAAGAAGTTATGTTATATGACTGTTGGAAATGATATGTTAAAAAATGTATATATAATATAATATAATATAATATAATATAATATAATATAATATAATATAATATAATATAATATAATATAATATAATATAATATAATATAATATAATATATACAATAAAAATGTGTATATATATATAGATAGATAGATATAGATATAGAATCTCTATGCTCTCTTTGTAATACTGTTATGAGTTTGGGGTGGGGGCAAGTAGGCGGTATGCAGACCCCCTTCTACCCACTGGATCCAGCAAGGGTTAAAATAGAAGCCAGGCTAGCTTCCTGGGTTGAGGTGACAGCCTGGGTGATGAGCCATTAAAGGGAACAAAGGAAAGTGGATCTGTGAGAGATGGCAATTTTTTGGGGGGGGGGCAGCCTCCCTCAACTGGCTGCAAGTTAGAAAAAGACAAAAGTGAGAGTCGGGAATTGGCAATGATGCCACCTAGAAGTAAAGCTATGAGCCAGAGAGAGAGTCAGAGCAACTTTTGAGAGCAATGTTTTATTTCTCTTCAAATCCAAGGCTGTGGCTGTGGGAGAAACAGGACCCTCTTGAGGGAGTTCATACTATGAAGCCCTCCATCTTGACTCAGGCATCTGTCACTCACAGGTTTCCCTCCTCTGGAAAACATGTGTCCCACTTCTAACACCAGTGTTGCACGCAACGCCAATTGAGTGGTGTGAGATTCCAAGGGTCCCAGGCACTTGCCCAGGGTTTGTGTTTCCTTTTGAGAATGAGTACGTTTCCGAGCAGAATTCAAAGTGTTGGTGCTGACCTTTAAAGCCCTAAACGGCCTCGGTCCAGTATACCTGAAGGAGCGTCTCCATCTCCATCGTTCTGCCCAGACACTGAAGTCCAGTGCCAAGGGCTTTCTGGCAGTTCTCTTGCTGCGAGAAGCCAAGTTACAGGGAACCAGGCAGAGGGCCTTCTCGGTAATGGCACCCGCCCTGTGGAACACCCTCCCACCAGATGTCAAAGAGAAAAACAACTACCAGACTTTTAGAAGACATCTGAAGGCAGCCCTGTTTGGGGAAGCTTTTGATGTTTAATAGGTTATTGTATTTTAGTGTTCTGTTGGAAGCTGCCCAGAGTGGCTGGGGAAACCTAGACAGATGGGCGGGGTATAAATAATAAATTTATTATTATTATTATTATTATTATTATTATTATTATTATTATTATTATTATTACGAGGAACACAGGAGACTGTGGCGTCCTTATGATATATGGCCTATTTACACACACATATATAACCTGAGCCTGCAGTGGAGGGGCTCACAGTTTAACCCCTCGAAAGGGTCTTGTTTCTCTTTTGGATTCAAAGAGAAATCAAGTGTTGCTCTCAAATGGTGCCCTGACTCTCCTGCTCGCTGCTTTACTTCTAGGTCGCATCATTGACAATTCTCAACACTCGCCTTGGTCTTTTTCTAACTACCAGCCCGTTGACGGATTGGGGCTTCCCACCCATTGCCCATCTCACACACAGCCCCTTCCCTTTAATGGCCCATCGCCCAGGCAGTTGCCTCAACCCAGGAAGCTAGACAGGCTTCTATTGCTGGATCCCAGGGTAAGAAGGCTCTCTGCATAAAAGCCTGCTTCCCCCTCACCCCAAACCCATAACAATGCCACTGAGAAAGAGGGAGGAAAGACCGAAGGCAGGAGTTTTCTTCTCCCAAGGATCACAGAATTGTAGAGATGGAAGGGACCCCAACGATCATCTAGTCGAACCCGCTACAACGCAGGAATCCCAACTCAAGCATCCATGGCATATGACCATCCAACCTCTGCTTAAAAACCTTAAAAAAGGAGAGTCTACTGGATTCACGAGCTGGATCTGATCTTCAGGGCACAGGTTCACCACCTTAGAGGCCTAACAGAAATGTTTCTATCAGAAAACAGAGCTTTAGAGCACAGTATTGATGGAAGAGAAAACTAAACGCATAGAGGGTTGTCTTACACCGATTCAGCCCATTGGTCCATCTAGCCTAGTAGTGCTCGCTCTGGCCAACAGCAGCTCTCCAGAGTCTCAAGGCTCAGAACGCTCATTCCCGTCGCCTGCTACCCAATTCTTGCTGAATGGGATTCGAACCCGCGACCTTCTGCATGCCAAGCACCCGCCCTCCCACTGAGCTGCTGAAGATGGAACAATAAAAGCAGCAAATGAGCTGTGCGTTCTGTTAAACAAACAGACCAGCTGTGATGACAAGATATGGGAGGATCTGATTGAAGGCACGGAAAGATAACTTCAGAAGCAATGATCAGCCGAGGAGCTAATTAAACTGTGTGGGCTTTGGAAGATTAAGCCTGACAACTTTGCAGAAAATTGGGTGGCCTCTTAATTAGACTCATAGGCAGGAAGAAACTGAGGTGGGTCCATTGTCGAGGCTGAAATCCCGGGACAGATCATTGTCCTGGAACCCTTCTTACCAAAATAGGTGTTGATGGTTTAATGTATTCATTCATTACATTTATCGTATTTTTCGCTCCATAAGATGCACTTTTTTCCTCCTAAAAAATAAGGGGAAATGTCTGTGCGTCTTATGGAGCGAATGTGTGGTCGATCGCTGGCTCCCTTTCCAGCCCCGGCCTCTCCTGGGCAAGGGGAGTATGATGGCCTGGGATTCGGACTCGGATGCTGAACCTGAGGAATCCCAGCCTGCACTGGATTCCCTGCCTCCAGAACCAGCTGAGCCAGGGCTGGGGCTTGAGCCTGAAGGGTCCTCACCTGTGCTGGATCCTCAGGTGCAGGCACCAGCTGAGTCTGCTCTGGCTCCTGAGGTGATGGAGGACCCATTGCCTGCAGGTGCTCCCCTCTCAGCCCCGTCAGGGGAAGCTGAGGTGGCCTCTGGGTCCAGTAACACTCCAGCCTCTCCTGAGCTGCAGAGGCTCAGGGCAGAAAGGCGGAGGGAACTAAGTTCCCGCAGGAGAAGTGCTTGCCTCCAGGCCAGGAGAGGCGAGTCACCTGTGGACCGGGGCCGCCCTATGCCTTGGGGCAGATAAAAGCCAGCCAGCCCCAGTCCCAGGTTGTGGGAGCAACGTTGTTGGTAGCCTGTTCCTGCCTGCACCCTGTCCTGCTCTTCTGCCAGAGTTCCTGACCTCACCCGACTCCCTGCCTTGGACCCCGCTACAGCTTTGACGGACAGCCTCCATACCGCACCGTCGACCTCGGACTGGACTCGGACCTTGACTCTCGGTTAGCCCCCGGGACCAGCACAGTGAGCCTTCATCCCCTGCCTGGGAGAGGCTGCGCATGGCTAAGGCTCCCCCAAGAGCCACACTCCCTTTAAAGAGCACACGGAGTGTGTGTGCATCTCTTGGGGGCTTTTCCCCAAGGAGGGAGAAGGGACTGACGGGCTGTCCTTCTCCCTCCTCCGGGAAAAGAACCCCCAAGCCGCACACAAGCTCCACGCGGCTCTTTAAAGGGAGCGCTGAGCAGAGCCTCCCGCCTGCATTCGCTCCATAAGACGCACACACATTTCCCCTTACTTTTTAGGAGGGGAAAAGTGCATCTTATAGGGCAAAAAAATACAGTATATACAGCCAGGGCGCTTCTTCCAGCTGAAGAGAAAAGGCGTGAAACAAATGTCTCTGAATAGACAAATAGGATGCCCTGCTCTAACACTTTTACCTCGTTCCCTTTCCTAAAAGAAGAAAATTAAACCGAAATGTAGGTTGTGATGCTGAGCTCTGCCTCTCTCACCTTGTAGAAGGAGTCCATGGAGAGGAGAACGACCCAGGGCACGTCCAAGGCCTCGATTATCATCCTGGCCACAGTGGTCTTCCCCGAGGCGCTGCCTCCGCCAAGACCTGGGTCGGGGGTGCAGGAGGATGTAAAGAAATCAGCTTAGTTTCAGCTCCGTCTGTTTATTAAAAAGATATTTTTGTCAACCTTCCTTTATCCTGACAGATCCCAGGGCAGAATAGGAAGCCTTTTTTTATTTATTATTTTCTTTATTAAATTTGCATACTGCTCTTCATTTTTTTTTGCAGAAAGCAAGCACAGGTGGATGCTTGTGCAGATAGAGCTGCAAAGAGCCGAGGCTGCAGCCTTCGCTTCTTTTATCGCTTTTTGTATATAATTTTATTATGTTTTCTGTTTTCTGTTTTACAATTTAACATTTTACATCCTTAGGGTATCAATGACTTCTCTTCTGCTCTTTCCATGGTTCATTTCACACATCATAAACCCCTGCATATTTTACAAAAAAACTATACTATTCAGTATTCCATTATTACTTCCATCAAAACTTATTTACACTGTTGAATTTATCTTAATGCTGCCAATGTTTTCAGCTGTACACAATTATTTCCCAACGTTTTCCCATCCTCTTTAAACACATGTTCTTCTTCTTCTCTTATTCTATATGTAAAGTCTGTGAATTGTGCACATTCTGTCAACTTAAGTTGCCATTCTTCTTTGGTTGGGACCTCACTCGTTTTGCATTTTTGGGCTAACGAAACTCAGGCCACATAGTAAGGGGAAATGGGCCGCGAAACACAGGCAGTAGTAGCATACATAAAAAACCGTTTTTGACACCTGGGAATTTCAGTCTGAATTATCCCCAACAGAAATGACTCTGGTTTCGGGGGGAAAGTACTTTTAAACGCGCCCCCCAATTCATTATGTATCATTTACCAATGCTCTTTTACCCTTTTACAACTCCACCACGTTTCAATCTTTTGTTTACTGATGGCTCAGTTCTGGGAGTCTATGCCTCCCTCCCCGCTCCCCCAATATTGCCAGCATATTGAGGAAGCAACTTGCTTATCTGAATCTCTCTCTGGTCCCAGTTCTTGGACTATATCAACAGGCAATAAGTTAAAGAAAACCGGAATGCATTGCTGGTTGTTTAAGAGCAATGTGTTGAGTTGTACTTGCAACTTTTTTTTTACTTTTTTTTTGCAACGAGTTTAAGACAGTTTGCAGTAAACTTGGGAACACTTTCTTGCCGTGGAGAGTTTATTGACCCATACTGTGCACGAAGTCAAGATGAAGGAATTCTGCTCACATAACTCTAGAAGATGAACTGCCTCTTTCTTCTATGCTGGTTAAACATCTGCCTTACATCTGATAAAGATCCTCTCCTCAGCGAAGTTTGGTTAGACCCCTTTCTTTCCCCAGGGCTACAACAGTTTAATAAGAAGGTACAGCAACTCGGGCTGTCAGTGGAACTTTTGCGATCGATGTCCCTACCATCTGCCAAGGCTATAATAAAAACTAGGTTGTGGGATATTGAACACCAACAACTAACAGTAGCAGCAGAGAAAACATGTTCCCCTCTTTCATTTTCAACTTTCTTGGGCACATGAAACTAACCACAATTACCTTGAATTTCTGCTTAACCCTCAAGAAAGAAGGGCATTTTCGCTGGCCAGGTTTAATTCAAATCCATCCAACCTCCTTTGGGGAAGGTTCTCAGGCAGGGTGGAAGGAGAAAGAACTTGCCCAGGTGAAGACCACCTGGTGGAAACCCTCACACACATGGTTCTTAACTGTAAACTATATGCTGATCTCCGTCAGCAATTTCTGGATCAACTCTGTATCCCCAACTGGAAACCAGAGTTGGAGGTCATACATTTTCTATTACTGGGGAATGATCAGGAGCTCACCAAGTTAGTGGCTAAATATCTCTATTTGGTTTGTTGTCGTCGAAATACGCTGCAGATGTCTGATCTCCCTGGGGACCTGGAGATGTGACAATAGACTGCTCTGCTCCTTTCTTTTAGCAAATGTTTGTGCCCCTGGGGAAGTGGTATGTATGTGATGCAAATATAAGGGACACGGGTGCTGCTGTGGGTTAAACCACAGAGCCTAGGACTTGATGATCGAAAGGTCAGTGGTTCGAATCCCCGGGACGGGGTGAGCTCTCGTTGCTCGGTCCCTGCTCCTGCCAACCTAGCAGTTCAAAAGCACATCAAAGTGCAAGTAGATAAATAGGTACCGCTCCGTTGGGAAGGTAAATGGCGTTTCCGTGCGCTGCTCTGGTTCGCCAGAAGCGGCTTAGTCATGCTGGCCACATGACCCGGAAGCTGTATGCTGGTTCCCTCGGCCAATAAAGCGAGATGAGCGCCGCAACCCCAGAGTTGGCCACGACTGGACCTAATGGTCAGGGGTCCCTTTACCTTTTACCTTTATGTGATGCAAATAAAAGGTTTGGTGATGATGATGAACTGCCTCTCCATCTTATTCCCAAAACGCGACCGGCCCTCAGTCCCAGAGCGAGGTGTCTTACCGATGACAAAGGCCTCTTTCGACTGCGCACCATGCTCGTTGTACCAGGGGGGCCGGCCGGCTGTGTAGATCGTCCTCTTGCTCGTCCGCAGCAGGGGCGGCTCAGACTTGCACTGGCTGGTGGTCCGTTTCCGCGGCGACCTCGTGGAACCCACTGCGGGGAGCAGCCTGTCCAGGGATTCGGCGCTGCTGTTGCTAAGGAGACAAGGAGAGGGAGAAGTCTGGGCCTCCATCAGCGAATGAGGTGGGAAACCTACCTCACAGGGCTGGTGTGAGGGATTAAAAGAGGAGGGAAGGAGATAACCACGCATGCCGCCTCAAGCTCCTTAGCAGAAAAAGGCAGAGGTGTAAAAGGTGTAAGGTGTAAAGGGCAGAGGGCCTTCTTGGTGGTGGCGCCCGCCCTGTGGAACACCCTCCCACCAGATGTCAAAGAGAAGAACAACTACCAGAATTTTTGAAGACATCTGAAGGCAGCCCTCTTTAGGGAAGCTTTTAATGTTTAACAGACCACAGGAAGCTGTGCCTGGAGGAAGAACTGAGGGGAGAGACTCCATCGGCCTTGCTCTACCCTCTGCTTCTCAATGTGTATTGTATTGTTTTATGTACTGTGGCTTGCCATTGTTTTATTGATTATAGTTTAGATATTATTGTAACTGCTGAGTGGATTTCTGTTTAACTTTTATATGTTGATCTAATTATTTTATACTTTTCTAATGATGAATGTTACTTTTTTGATGTAGGCTGCCTATTTTAAAGTTATTTTTTTATCACATTTCTGTATTGCATTAGATTGTTATAAGATGTACATTTTTTGTTTCTTCAGCTTGTAAACCGCCTAGAGTATTGTAAGATAGAAAGGTGGTATACAAATTAAAAAGGATGATGATGATGATGATGATGATGTATTTTAATACTCTGTTGGAAGCCGCCCAGAGTGGCTGGGGAAACCCAGCCAGAGGGGCGGGGTATAAATAATAAATTCTATTCTATTCTAAATGTAATGAAACAAACAAATTTGAGCCTGTGCAGGTAACAGGGTACCTTTAACAGTAGGGAGTACCATTTTAAGTGGCAAAATAATTTTTCTGCTAATTTCTTCAGAGAGTTTTTTTTAAAAAAAATAAAAGTAAAGTTTTTGGGTGTGAGGAATTAAAACCTGCTATTATTTTTGTGTCTGGATAAAATTTAGATTGGTAAGTCTACGTCTCATGAAGCACAAAAGCTGTTTCAGTAAGCCAAAGAATTTCAGTTTTGCCTTCTGAGAACGTCAGGTGATGCTGAATCGTAACAATAATAAATAATAATAATATTAATAGATAATATAATACTCTGATTGCAAGTACTTGGCAATCAGTTTTAAAGATTTCCATGCAACTTTACACACGTTTTACTTTTACCAAGCAAACCGAAATTATATTAATTTAATCAAAATATCTTTTGAATTCCTGAGCCATGTTACAACTTTGTCTGTTTGCTTTTGGAATTGCCCTGTGACCCTCAAAAGAAGGGCAGTAGAATTAACAACCTGATCTCCTCAGTGGGGCTATTAAATTATTTGCAGCCTGAACTGCTTCAGGTGAAGGGCTCAAATCATCCAACATGTCAGCCCCAGTGCTACAATTCCCAGTGGTTTCACCATTCATCCCTCTTCACAGGGAATTCTGGGAATTGTAGCTCTGGGGAGGGGACTGGGGAATCTCCTGACAACTGAGCACACTGAACAAACTACAGCTCCCGGGATACTTGGGTGGCCGTGGGGAAGCCATGACGGTTTAAAGCGGTATCATAGCGCTTTAAACATACGGTGCGGATGAAATTAAAAAATTCTGGGAAATGATATTTAGTGAGTATCATTTACGCCAAAGAATAAATGGACATAAATCCGACATCAGGAACCACAAGACAGAAAAACCAGTAGGAGAACACTTCAATCTCCCAGGACATTCTATACAAGATCTCAAAGTAGCTGTTCTATTACAAAGGAATTTCAGAAATAGACTGGAAAGAGAAGCTGCTGAATTGCAACTTATCACCAAACTTAAAACTATGGAGAGACCTGGTTTGAATAAAGACATTGGATTCTTATCTCATTATACATGACAAAGCCATTTTTCACCTTCTCACCCCTTGCTTTTTCCTGTTAGACCTATTGCAGTCGTTAAGAGTCGTCAACAGGCTCATCGCAGCTATCTGCCAATCACCCATTCCCACCACCCTTCTGAGTAATACCCCTCCCCACCTTCTCACTATATAGAAAGGTCCGGTGACTTCTGTTTCAGTGTATCTGAAGAAGTGTGCATGCACACGAAAGCTCATACCTAGAACTAACTCAGTTGGTCTTTAAGGTGCTACTGGAAGGAATTTTTTTATTTTGTTTTGATATTTAGTGAGTTGAAGAAGATGTTCAAAATAACATTTACAAAAAAAAAAACCGGAGGCATTTTTGTTAGGGATTGTAGGACAAGACCTGACAAGGAAAAGAAAGAAATTATTTATGTATGCAACAACAACAGCAAGAGTCTTGATTGCACAAGGATGGAAGAATGAGGAAACCCAGACCAAAGAACAGTGGCAAGAGAAATGAATGATGTTACCGGTATGTACTGAGTTGAATAGGATCCAAAATGCAGCAGTCTGATTGGCCCTAGAACAATAGGATTCAGAATGCAGCAGTCTGATTGGTCCTGGAACAGTAGGATTCAGAATACAGCAGTCTGATTGGGCCACAGGAGCCACCCAATCCAGCTCCAGCTGGAAGTGAATCCACAACCTGATTGGCCTACAGGAGAATCCCGGAATTAGCCAATCACATGCAGCCCATTGTGTAAATAATGTATATAAAGCAGATATTGTGGGGGAACTTCCATTCCTCCTCACCACTATGAGCTGAATAAAGAGCATGAAATCCACTCTCGACTCCGAGTATATTTCAAATGAACTATGCAGAACTGGCGAAATTGACATGCAAACTACAAGACAAGGACAACTGCGACTTTAAAGAAGAATGGGAACCTTTCAGAAACTATTTAAAAAGACAACAAAATGAACTGGACTCCTTGGCAGGTTGTGAATAAACATACACAAATTTATGGAGGGTCAACATAGTAGATAGATAATATCAGGATGTATAAAATTTTATAATAGGCAGAAGTTAAAACTGGTTGAGAAATCAGAGAGAGGAGGTGAGGGAAGTCGTAGGCATTTGTTGGGGAGGTGGTAGGGAAAAATGGGGGGGGGGAAATAATGATGATTTGTTTGAATAGTTTGTTATGTGAAAACTGGTAATAATTTAAAAATAAAATACGGTGCGGATGCTATCTTGGGGGCCAGAAAAAGCCCCCGTTCTTCTGCCACAGAGGCTCTTGCAGCTTGTATTTCGAACCCTGCCCTCTGGCCGGCAGCTGAGGGGGCAGAGAGGGACACAAACGGCGTGTTTGGCACCGACGTGGCCATAGCAGCCGGACCGCGGCGCTGCGATGAAGCTCTGCAGGCTACCGTCTCTCTGATATTTATACGATACGAAGCACTTGGCAAAGGTCAGCGAAGCAGGCTCTCTCTCTCTCAGCCATCAATCCCTGTGCGGTTTTGGGAGCAGGGCAGATAAACTTCCTCAAAGAGCTCTTTCGCGGTTGGCAAACACAGGGCAGGCACGCAGCCACCCCTCTCCACCCCCAATGGACCCAGGCCAGCGGGATAAGCCGCTTGGAGCAAAACAGCAGCTCATTGAGCCGGGGACAGGACAGGACAGGTTATTTATAGTTGATCTTTTCCCCTCAGCCGGCCTCTCTCTGCTCCGCCTCCCATTTTCCACCCTGGGCTCACATCCTCTTGCCAATGCACTGATGGCGACAGCAGCACTGCAAAAGCGGGACTTGATAAGAGTTCCCTGCAAATGAAAGCAGAGGGGGGGACCCCTCCCCTTTGCATACAGGTAAGGCGATCCAAACCCTCCCCCTACCCAGTAACTGCGGGGAAAGTTTCTCCCCTTTCCAGGATTATCTGGAAGTCAAAAATGTGGTCTCCAAGCCCAAGGTCAGGCTGAAATATTGAAGAGAAGAGGTGGTTGGGATTGTGTTCCTAAACCTGGGGTTGTTTTAGGGTGACATCCTTTTCGAAACTTGAACTGGCACCTGTGCATTTAACAGCAGCCTACCGGGTGGAAATTGGACCGGTGAAGCTTTTGTCTTCTGGACAAGAGAAGCTTCACCTGTTTGGTTTCCACATGCCAGGCTGCTGTGAAAAGGCAGAGGAGCAGTAGGAGAAAAGATAGAGAGGGGAAGTCTTCTCTCTAGAATGGAAGTTCTCCCAGCTGTGGGGCACGATCCTATCCCGGTCATGGGACTGTAGGATTTGAAATAATAATAATAATAATAATAATAATAATAATAATAATAATAATAATAATTTTATTTATATCCCACCCTCTCCAGCCAAAGCCAGGCTCAGAGCGGCTAACAACAATAAAAGTAACACAGCATTCTAAAACCAATTCATTCTAAAATCAATTCAAAATCAAATTAATGGCAACCATTGGGCTAGACTTCTGTGAGGATTACCAAAGGAGGGAGTCAGACTGTGCCCTGGCCAAAGGCCTGGTGGAACAGCTCTGTCTTGCAGGCCCTGCAGAAAGATGTCAACTCCCGCAGGGCCCTAGTCTCTTGTGACAGAGCCTTCCACCAGATCGGGGCCACAGCCGAAAAGGCCCTGGCTCTGGTTGAGGCCAGCCTAACCTCCCTGTGGCCTGGGACCTCCAAGATGTTTTTATTTGCAGACCGTAAGGTCCTCCATGGGACATACCAGGAGAGGCGGTCCTGTAGGTACAAGGGTCCTAGGCCGCATAGGGCTTTAAAGGTTAAAACCAGCACCTTAAACCTGATCCTGTACTCTGCTGGGAGCCAGTGCAGCTGGTATAGCACCAGGTGAATGTGATCCCACAATGAGGACCCCGTAAGGAGTCTCACCGCGGCATTCTGCACCTGCTGGAGTTTCTGGATCAGTCTCAAGGGCAGCCCCACATAGAGTGAGTGGAGCTTTCACTACACTGGTACAAGAAAATCACCCATGGTTTCCAGCGATGACAGGGGGCGTGCCGGCCACTTTTGCTGCCATTTTCTGGTTGTGGGTTTCCAGGGTCAACCTGTCAAGCAGCCATTGCTGGCTCTCTTCTCCATGAATTTGCAGTCCCACCACATGGGCATGGAAGCAGCGTCTGTCTCCTCCTCAGACATAATCGGTGTATAGGACAGCTCTGCCTATTACATTAAGGACAGGTCATGTGTTTGGGTTTCAAAGTTGCACAGGGAGTACCAAGGGAAACAAAAGCAGTCACGAACTTCCCTCCCCACTTCTTATCTGGTTGCTCAGGTTTTGCAAAGCTGGCCAACCGTCTTGCAAAGTGCTCCCCCTTGCCTTTGATCTAGGAAACTCTACACCTGGAAAGCTCCTGGTAGGAGTTCCCTGGGCTCCATAACGAGTTACTACAGTGGTACCTCTGGTTGCAAACGGGATCCATTCCAGAGCCCCACTCACAACATGAGCAGAACGCAACCCGCGTCTGCGCGTGCGTGGGTCGCGATTCGCCGCTTCTGTGCATGACATCATTTTGTGCCTCTGTGTATACGCTTCAGGTTACAGACTCCACTAACCCAGAAATATTACCTCGGGTTAAGAACTTTGCTTCAGGATGAGAACAGAAATCGTGCGGCAGCAGCAGGAGGCCCATTAGCTAAAGTGGTGCTTCAGGTTAAGAACAGTTTTAGGTTAAGTACGGACCTCCAGAACAAATTAAGTTCTTAACCCAAGGCACCACTGTACATAATAATAATAATAATAATAATAATAATAATAATAATAATAATAGTTGGAATCTCCTTTCTTGTGACTTGAAGCCATTGGTTTGAGTCCTAGCCTCTGGAGCAGGAGAAAACAAGCTGCCTCCGGCCTTCCATGTGAAAGCTCTTGAGATATTTGAAGATGGATACATGCAAAACACACAGGGCCAACCAACCCACTTATAGAGACAGCTTGAGAGCCAGGGGTATTACACAGAATACAGAAGGGGAGCTCAGCGCCAGCAACCTTTCCAAACCTGCCAGAGGGGAGCAACGAGAGCAACACGTGGCACCCTGACAGGAGAGATTAAAAGGGATCACCTCACCAGGCTGGCATCGGACAGCCACCTTGCCCACCCCAGCACTCAGACGTGGAGGGCAATTAGGGAAAAGAAAGAGGGAGCCCCTCCCCACTCTGCTTGTGGTCTTGGTGCCGGCTTGAAAACCCAAACTTCTGGCTGGATGCCGAAGGAAGTGGCTCTGCAGTTGGAGAGTGCTTTCTAAACAAATTGTCCTGCTTCTCTGATGAGCAGAAGGGTGAGATTATGACGGTGGTATTCCCAGACCAAGGACAAAGATTGTACACCTTCTGAACATTAACACGCGAGCATCCCTTTTCGAGTGCGCACTCATTTGCTGCAACATGCAAACACTCTTCGCAGCCGCATTTCACTTCAGGGTCTGCTCCAGCAGCTGCAGGAGAAGGGGAGTTGGCTGTCCGTCAGAAATTGCAGGACTCCCAACTTCCATCAGCCCCAACCAGCAGGATAAATAAGGCAGGGGGGTAAGAGGGGGTTGGAATCCAAAGGCTAGCCATCCCTTGTTCACAGTGTGTTGATACTGCCCATGGCCACAGACAAAGAGCTCCTCCACTCTGTTGTTTCATGAGAATAGTCCTCTTCCTGCACCTCCTCCATTAATTCTCCAGTGTCCGTATGATGTTCTTCTCCAGATCACTGCCTTCCCACACTTTCTCCTCCTTCGATCCAGATTTTCACACAAGCCTCCTTTTCGGAGCGTCTACCCAGACATCGAATCAGTAGCCTGGCCTCCACTGAGAGCTACCCGAGGGACCTTCCAGCTTTGTCTTCTCGTAACCACTGGAGAGGACTGGGAAGTGACTAGGGCCCAAGAGCCAGAAAGCAGAGTTGTCGCTATGGTCCCTTGGTTTGTGTATACTATGGAGCAGTAATAATAAATTATTGTACCCATAACAGCTACGGGTGGCTACTAGCCATGAGGGATATGCTCTGCTGCCACAAACAGACTTTGATCATCTTTAGTAATACGGTGCCCAGAGCGAGGCCAAAATTTGGTGCCCCCAAATGAATCTTCTCAATTATGGGTGCAGTGGTGCCTCTGGTTGCAAATGGGATCCATTCTGGAGGCCTGCTCACAACCTGAGAAGAACGCAACCCATGTCTGCGCATCTGCACGTGCGCGGGTCGCAATTCGCTGTGTCTGCGCATGCATGCGATGTCATTTTGCAAGCGCAAGCAGTGAAACCTGGAAGTAACCCTTTTCGGTACATCTGGGTCGCCGCGGGAAGCAACCTGAAAACGCGCAACCTGAAGCAAACGTAACTTGGGTTGACACCTGGCTTGAGAGCAGTACATGTGAAAAGGATCTAGGAGTTTTGGTTGACCACAAACTTGACATGAGCCAACAGTGTGACGCGGCAGCTAAAAAAGCCAATGCAATTCTGGGCTGCTTCAATAGGAGTATAGCATCTAGATCAAGGGAAGTAATAGTGCCACTGTATTCTGCTCTGGTCAGACCTCACCTGGAGTACTGTGTCCAGTCCTGGGCACCACAGTTCAAGAAGGACACTGACAAACTGGAACGTGTCCAGAGGAGGGCAACCAAAATGGTCAAAGGCCTGGAAACGATGCCTTATGAGGAACGGCTAAGGGAGCTGGGCATGTTTAGCCTGGAGAAGAGGAGGTTAAGGGGTGAGATGATAGCCATGTTCAAATATATAAAAGGATGTCACATAGAGGAGGGAGAAAGGTTCTTTTCTGCTGCTCCAGAGAAGCGGACACGGAGCAATGGCTCCAAACTACAAGAAAGAAGATTCCACCTAAACATTAGGAAGAACTTCCTGGCAGTAAGAGCTGTTCGACAGTGGAATTTGCTGCCAAGGAGTGTCGTGGAGTCTCCTTCTTTGGAGGTCTTTAAGCAGAGGCTTGACAACCATATGTCAGGAGTGCTCTGATGGTGTTTCCTGCTTGGCAGGGGGTTGGACTCGATGGCCCTTGTGGTCTCTTCCAACTCTATGATTCTATGATTCTATGAAATTGAGGTATGACTGTATTCTCAATTTTGCCTAATAATAATAATAATAATAATAATGCGTTCATACCCTGCCAATCTGGCTGGGTGGCCCCAGCCACCGTAAGCGGCTTCCAACACATATAAAAACATAACAAAAGGTCAAATGTCAAAAACTTCCCTATACAGGGCTGCCTTCAGACTGCACCACCCTAAATCTGAAGCTGAGCGCTACAGTTCTGAATACTAGTTGATGGGAATCACAGGAGGGGAAAGTGGTTTTGTGTTCAAATCCTGCTTCTGGTTGGCCACTGTGGGAACAGGATGCTGCGCTAGGCGGGCCATTGGCCTGATCCAGCAGACACTTATCATAATAAATAGCCCACAGTTTGCTACCGTCTGGTGTCCTCCATCAACAGCAGCCTAAGCTGGCCGCCTCACTCTGCCTAATGGTCCCCCACTCCTGGCACCCCTGTTTTTAAAGGGTGGTGTCAGGGGACTGCCATCGGAACAGGGAAGGGAAGCTGAGGGGCAGTTGGGTTACAGGGAACCTCCAAAAATCTTGAGAAGTAGTTCCTCTTCCTGTGGTGGAGAAAGCCCCAGCTCCAGTGGGGGAGAGGGGAAGGGACCAGAGGATGCTGCTGGGAGCCTCAGCACCGCTCCTGGTCACCCACCCTGCGCAGAAGTGTAAAATGCAAAGAAGGAAGGAAAAGGCTGGGGGTGACTAAGGTATTATGTTGTGGGAGGACCCAGAAACGATCAATCCCGGATTCTGCTAGCGATTGAGGCAGACATGAACTTTGGGGTTCTGCACTGTAAATAGTTTGTACCAAAATAAAAACCTGTAAAAGACAGGTCGGAGCCCTGACTGGTTACTCACGAGCAACCACCACTGCCATCTGACAGGTGGTGTTTTGGTTTTTTTTAAAATAAATATTTTATTAAGTTTTAGAAGAACAACAAACATAAGAAAAAACAAATACAAATACACAAAAATACAAAGTTGTAAAATACATAAAAAATAAAGAAAAATTAGTCTCAAAAAAGAAAAAAACACATTTCAAAGAAAAAGAAAAACACATAAATCCCTCTTTTTGCTTCTCATCTTTAATTCACTTACTTTCTTGACTTCCTCACATCCCCCTCTTTTGTATCCCTGTTGCTAATTAATTCAGCAAATTCATATCCAATTTATTTGTCTAATTATCCGACCAATCTTATTTTTAACCTCGTTGCTAGAACCCCTTCAGTTCCTTTCAATGCCATTAACTTTCAAAAATTTTACAATATTTCTGTAAGTAAATTTTAAATTTCTTCCCATCTTCTTCCACCAACTCTTCTCCCTGGTCTCGGATTCTGCCAGTCATTTCCGCCATCTCCATATATTCTATTACTTGCATCTGCCATTCTTCCAGAGTGGGTAGGTCTTGTGTCTTCCAATGCTTTGCGATGAGTATTCTTGCTGCTGCTGTTGCATACATAAAAAAATTCCTGTCCTTCTTTAACACCAATTGGCCGACTAAGCCCAGGAGAAAGGCCTCTGGTTTCTTGGGGAAAGTGTACTTAAGTACCTTTTTTAGTTCATTATATATCATCTCCCAGAAAGCCTTAATCCTTGGGCACGTCCACCAAAGGTGAAAGAATGTACCTTCTGTTTCTTTACATTTCCAACATTTATTATCGGGCAAGTGATATATTTTTGCAAGCTTGACTGGGGTCATGTACCACCTGTACATCATCTGACAGGTGGTTTTTAAGCACAATGCTGGGGACCCCTCACAATTTGCCAGGGCAGCTGCAGGGCATCAATGTGAGCGCACCGCAGAGGCGCCTTGCAGCTCGCACTTTGCTCCTAGCAACATCGATCCGCTGGAATATGGAACCAGGCACTGGGGGGCGGGGAAGCACACGCGCATTTCACCTGCAAAATAACCACCAACCGGCTCCCTCAGAGAGGCAGAATAATGCTGCGGCGGCAATTAACAAGTGTGCTTTGTTCCCAGAGTGACGCTGACATGAGCAAGCGACGACAACAACAGGAGGGAGGGAGGAATAAGGCAGGAATCCATGACGCTCGGTGGTAGCTGTTATTCATGCGCAAGGAGTTTGCTTCTGCTGCATTTGAACATCGGAATCTCTAGAGGGACACAGAGGGGACTTTGGGCACCTCGGCTGCACCAATATTTACAGGTAATTTGTGTGAGGTGCCTTTGTCCCTGTTGCTGCCCCTACTTCCCTCTGGTAGCCGGGTGGGAGAGCTGAGGGGCGGGGAATTCACACCTGACAAGCAATACACCCCCTTGGTTTCAGATAGTACACGGGCAGACGAGTCCAAAAAGCCCAGGACACAAATTTTCATGCCCTCTGGCAACCATGGTGGCTCATTTCTCATAAGTAATATATTTGGCATTAACTCTGAAAGGGTATATTCGATTCTGTCCAAACTAAGCCTCCTACAGCAAAATATACATCAGAACCGAGAATATGCTGAACGACCTGTTCTCCAAATTAACAGGGAAATTTGGTCAAGATTCAGGAGACACCAGCAAGGTTGCCGAAAATTGTTGTCTCCACTGCCAAAGGAGAAAGCAAGGGGATGAACTCTGGTATCAGATGCAAGCTCAGTGGAAACCCATAAGCCAAATACACAGTGAAAAAAATAGCTATTCATCAGAGAGTTGGAAGGTATGGCGTTCACTAGGGCGAAGTAAAGTGATATCTTTAAAAATACTGTTATTTTTCCATCTTGAAAACAGGGATGGGAAGAAACAACAGAAACACAAGCAAACACACACACAAATCCATAGACAAGCAGGATCTGCAACAAAATGTTGCAGTATGGAGTGTTTCTGTTCCTCCAGGATACTCCATTCCATTCCCCCTCCTCCTCAGTTTTCCGTTCCGTCTCAACCACAATCTGTCAGCATTCTGCAATAAGTAAGCATGCCCAGTTCCTCATTTGGTTGTATTGCCCTTCCCCCACCAACTCCTGACTTTTTTTTCTATTGCAAACTTTGGGATCCCCCAAGTTTGCAGATACCTCTCTCTTACGTGTGTGTGGGGCTATTCTGACTACACAAGCAATGGCACTCACAGCTTGAACATCAGAATTAGAGGGAACAATCATTCTCCCCACCCTCTGAGATTTAATCCGGAATAACATCCAAACCCCTTTACCATGCACCTGTTATCATCACTACAGCGCAGAATAGTCTTTCGGCTCAAATGATGCATCAAAACCCACCTTTCATCTCCCCAGATAGCTCATAGGTCCAGTAAGGGGCAAGTTAAGAACCTTCCCACCTGCTTCCGATTGACCAAAGGATGCATGTTTTATTAAGAGCACGTTCTCCCGCGGAAACACGTTTTGCTCCCTAGTTACCATTAAGGGGGTGGGGCAGTGAATCAGTTCACAAAGGAAAGAACCAGCCCAAGTGAATGAAAGGCACCCCCCAAAAAAAAATCCCAGTTGTACGCACACCCCCACATTGCACCCTCCCAATATCTGCGAAACAGCCAGTTCTCTAATGCCCTGCTCCTGAAATCTCCAAAAACAAGTGTTTTGTTTTGCAATCCAGAAAGCGGATCTCCCCTCTCCTCTCTTCGCCACCCCCTCCTCTGTTTCCTAAGCCTTCTAAAAACTCGTCCATCCTGCATCCGAGAGTTAATTTACATCCGGAAGGGGGGGGGGACAGGACAAAAGCACTCACCTGCCTTCAGGTCCGAGGGCCCAGCAGCCAGAGATCCTGACCCCCGAATATACAGGGGATCTGTTCATCTCCCCCTAGCCAGAGAAGGGTCTGGGGTGACTGTGGAAGTGGCAGAAAGGCTTCAGGTGTTTTTGACTCTGGGAGAGCTGGCTTGTGGAGTGTGTGTGTGTGTGTGTGTGTGTGTGAGTCTCATCGCAGCCTCAAAGACTTCAGAGTCCCTAGGAAGTTGACTACATGCATTCTGGCCTTTACAGTGAAACGAAACGTGGGTCTCGCCACTCTGATCACAAGAGGAGGAAAGGGGGTAAAATACCACGCGGTGGCTTGGGAGAACCTACAAACTGGTAGTGTTCAAGGAGACCCGAAAAAGTCTGGTGTGGTGTCAACAGCGAGAGAAGGAGGGAAAAGAGAGCCCTGCCCGGGGAACGAGAGAGTAGCCAACACGCATAAGAGGATAGCTTAACCTAGAGATTATGTTCATTACCTGATATTAATAGCACTGACTTTGTAAAGAGAGGAGGAGTCGCACGGCACAGCCTCCGAAGCAGCCCCTCTGCTCCAGAGGCACCAAAACATGGCTGGCGTAAGGCCACAGGCAGCCGCTCCTGACATTTGGAGCGTGTCCGGGGCCTGGCGGAGAAGGGCAATGCACAAGAGAGGTGGGCATGGGAAGAGGGGGCAGAGGAAGGCTTTTCTTCCCTCCTTGGCATGAGAACGCCGGTGGAGCTGAATGCCGGAAGATCCGGGACATATAAAAGAAAGAGCATGAACTGTGGAACTCACTGCCACAGGACACAGGGGTGGTCAACAAATCAGATCGCTTTAAAATAGGATGAGACAGCAATGCTTATGAGTCGGAGGCAGCAATGCTTATGAGTACCAGCTGCTGGAAGCCACAGGAGGGGGGAACGCTCTTGGGTTCGAATCCTGCTTGTGGGTTTCCCACAGGCATCTGGTTGGGTCACCGTGAGAACATGATGCTGGACTAGATGGGCCAAGCTGGCTGGGGCTGATGGGAGTTGTAGTCCAAGGCACCTGGAAGGCGCCAGGGTGGGGGAAGCCACCGTAGTCCTACACTCCCAGATCCCAGGTGCTAATCTCAGCTTGTAATTATCTTGATGCAAAGCAAATAATTAGTGCAGGAGCAGCTAATCTGCCCTCCTCCAGATTTTGCGGGACTAGAACTCCCATCATCCATGAACATTGGCTGGCTGGCGGAGATGTGAGTTTTGGTTCTCTCTGTTTCTCAAAGCTCTCCATGCAATAATTTAAAAAAAACCATGAAAATTAGTCTGCATTTTAGTGTGAATTTCTCCTAACAAGCATGCTTTTACAGTGGTACCTTGGAAGTCGAACGGAAGTCGAATGGAACGGAAGTCAAATGGAAGTTTGTTCGACTTCCAAAACATTAGGAAACCAAGGTGTGGCTTCCGATTGGCTGCAGGAAGCTCCTGCAGCCAATCAGAAGCTGCAGAAGCCCCGTCGGACGTTCAGGTTCCAAAGAATGTTCACAAACCGGAACAATCACTTTCGTGTTTGCGGCGTTCGGGATGCAAAACGTTCATCTTGCAAGTTGTTCGAGATCCAAGGTACGACTGTAAATGCAGTTTATCATGCACATTTCCAGAAGCAATTTTTCCTTCTACAACATATTGCAATATGTTATTTTCCCTGATATTCTCTCTCTCTCACACACACTTCCTCCTAACGGATGTGCTTTTGCAAACATTGCTTGGTTGGAATTTTGCATTGCAAAATTCGGGTAATTTCAAAGCTGGAAGGATAACTGTTTTGGAGAGTGCAAAGCTGATAAGTCCACCTTCAAATGTGCCTTGAGTCGAATTTCTCCTCCATGCTTAGCCTCAGGTTAAGCTACCCCAGCCTTGGATGTTCCCCCTTGGGGTGGTTGCATAAGCCCCAACGTAGGCTGTCCATCTGGGCCAGCAAGACGTCTAAGAATAAACTCCCCTCATCGCCACCCGGTGCAGGTTCCTCACTCTGCACTCTCAGCAAATTGACTGGCTGCTTGCCCTCTCGGATAAGTTACAGCCATCACATGCCCCGGGGTCTGTTGTGGGAAACGAAACCCATCAGATACAAAGGGTGGATCTGCCTGAGAGGATGGGAATGCATTGCGGTAAAGAGACAGAACGGCAAAAGGGGATTCCCGCAAGCTTTCCCCTAACTGTTGGTACCATCCCACCATTGGCACATTCAACTGGAGATACATTTTGAGAGCCCTGACAAATCGGGGTTCCAGTTCTACAGAAAGTCTTTTGCACACAGAGTAGATATGCCCACAGATTCTGTTCCAAATAAATAAATGCAGATTAGCAACAAACCTAGACAGCATCTTAAAAAGCAGAGACATCACCTAGCCAACAAAGGTCCGTATAGCTAAAGCTATGGTTTTCCCAGCAGTGATGTATGGAAGCGAGAGCTGGACCATAAAGAAGACTGATCGCCAAAGAATGGATGCTTTTGAATTCTGGTGCTGGAGGAGACTCTTGAGAGTCCCATGGACTGCAAGAAGATCAAACCGATCCATTCTTAAGGAAATCAGCCCTGAGTGCTCACTGGAAGGACAGATCCTGAAGCTGAGGCTCCAAGACTTTGGCCACCTCATGAGAAGAGAAGACTCCCTGGAAAAGACCCTGATGTTGGGAAAGATGGAGGGCACAAGGAGAAGGGGACGACAGAGGACAAGATGGTTGGATAGTGTTCTCGAAGCTACCAGCACGAGTTTGACCAAACTGCGGGAGGCAGTGGAAGACAGGAGTGCCTGGCGTGCTCTGGTCCAGGGGGTCACGAAGAGGCGGACACGACTAAACGACTAGACAACAACAACAAGCAGCAAAGTGGTGATCCTGTTCCATTTTTAACAAAAAAATGCTGCATTTTTAATGTTGGCTTATTTTCATCCCTCAGAAGTTAATAAATTTTTCCTGCCATCTACAAAATAAAAAGAAAGTTGTAACTATCTCCACCATGGAGTCATGGTCTGATATTGTTGATAGCCTGTTGTGCAGCTTAAAAAGCTAGTTGTTTGGAAAACTGAAGCCATGCTTCACCTATTATATCAGTAGACTTCTCCCTGGTGCCAATTGGGTGCTGAGAAGGAGCAGGCCCCTTTGAGGATGCCTGTCAGAGCCCTGGCTGTCCAAGCAAACCGAGCTGCCGAAAACGGGGACTAAGGAAAAGCTGACCAGGTTGTTGCATGGCAAATCTGCTTGTCTCACTAGTACCATTAACTACTTATGAGTTGGGTTGAAGAAAGAGTTCAAAATTTATTTACTGCAGTAAATAGGTTCAGCGCAGTCACTTCCACAAAGGCTGAACGGGCGTGTGTTACACACACACACACACACACACACACACACCAGACCTTTTATAGGGTTTCTTCTTTGGCAATCCCTCGTAGCCGAGTAAGATTGTCTTCCATAAACACGGTTTTAACAACGAGTCCGTAAGTGACTGTGGAGGCCAATTCTGGATCCACACGTCCTTCCACAGTGGGGACATTGGTTTCTGGGTGGGAGTTGATCACGGTGAGGGTTTGCCAAGCGTGCCTTCCTCTTAGCACGTTTCTCTCATGTGTCCTGAGTTCGAGTGTCTTCAAAGCCTATGACACCTTTGGTAAAGGCTGTTCTCCAATTGGAGCACTCGCAGGCCAGTGTTTCCCAATTGTCAGTGTTTATACTACATTTTTTTAGATGTGCCTTGAGAGAGTCTTTAAACCTCTTTTGTGGACCACCAGCATTACACTTTCCATTTTTAAGTTTGGAATAGAGTAGCTGCTTTGGAAGGCGATTATCAGGCATCCGCACAACATGACCAGTCCAATCATTGCTTCAACACCAGTGATCTTTGCTTCTTCCAGTACACTAACATTATTTTGCCTGTCTTCCCAAGTGATGGGTTTGCAGACAAAGAATTCATATAAAATCCAATCAAAACGCTGCAAACATTAGCAGAGGATAGTTGGCAAAAACTCATTGGATACAACTTTCTGGGTGTCCAGCCTGCACCTGAAGTGTGTCCAGCTCTTCTAGGGCCCATCACTTCTAAACTTTTGAAGCCTACATAGATACAAGCCTACATACTAAAGAAGGGAGAATTGTAGTCTGAGATTTATGTTCACCTAGATAACAAGCCTACATAAGGGGAGTCGTACTTGGTAAGCTGGCACAGCCAAACTCCCATAATTTTACTCTTCAGAAGTTCCCTCCCCAAATGCCTTATCTTTGGTATTTCCAGCAACCAAGCAGCAACTAGGCTATGCGTCTTTTATGAACAAATGGAAACTATTATGAACCAATGATTTTAACAGAATGCTAATATCTCATTCAGTTGGGGCTTTTTATAGGTTTCTCATACAAAACATATTTTGGGGGCCCTTGGGGTGTCCCCCAAGTTCAATGCCAGGAAGCAGCAGCAAGTGTGCTAGCAGTGATGTCTCACACTATTGTCTCATCCTTTCCTGTACTCTTCCTCTTCCTAAGCAATACATCAACGACATCAGACTTTGCCAACCTGATGACCTCCAGACATTTTGGAGGACAACTCCCATCAGCTGTGCTGGCTGGGGATGATGGGAGTTGTAGTCCAAACATCTGGTTGGCGAGACCTGAACTAAGCGGCCTGTAATTACCAGTGCTGAAGCAGCGTTCCCTTTTGGGACAGCTGTCAATCTCCTTTCCTCGTTTCGTCCATCCATGGCCTGGAACTGGAGACAGCCTACTTTGAAACCCAGTTTTTGGATTTTTGAACAAATGTGCAACTGTTTTGAACTTTACTGCGTCATGTTCCCTGGTGGCTCATGCAAACTGCTATTCTGAATAACGCCTTTGATTGGCAGGGCAGGGCAGGGGGCCCTTGGGTGAGTTTATGGAACCAAGGCAGCAGTACCTAAAAAAGTTTGGAAATTCAATTGCTCAAATACTTGATGTCGTCTGGTCTGTCTACTGATTGACCAACCTCACATGACTAGGCCAACTAATGTGGAGAAGTACACAATTGTGCAATTCACACCCGTGATGAGCTACAAAGATGATGAGCTATGCAAGAAACACAATCTATGGGGGGAGGGATATTAACACATATTAACACATCTTTTGCTAAATCAACCCAGAACTCTAGGGAAGAGCTGTAAAGTAAAGGTAAAGGGACCCCTGACCATTAGGTCCAGTCGTGACCGACTCTGGGGTTGCGGAACTCATCTCGCTTTACTGGCCGAGGGAGCCAGCGTACAGCTTCCGGGTCATGTGGCCAGCATGACTAAGCCGCTTCTGGCGAACCAGAGCAGCACACGGAAACGCCATTTACCTTCCCGCCGGAGCGGTACCTATTTATCTACTTGCACTTTGACATGCTTTCGAACTGCTAGGTTGGCAGGAGCAGGGATCAAGCAACAGGAGCTCACCCCGTCGCGGGGATTCGAACCGCCGACCTTCTGATCGGCAAGTCCTAGGCTCTGTAGTTTAACCCACAGTGCCACCCGCGTCTGTGGCTATAAGGTGACTACGTTATTTAATGTAATTCAGATTTTTTTCCCTGCTGTCTTTGTAGCACTGAAGTGACTCCCCTAGGGCGCAATCCTGGGCAGTGTGTCCAGAGGTCCTGGTCTGTCCAGACGACAAGACTCCCAGCCACTCTGGGTGGCTCCCAACAGAATATTAAAAACACGACTAAACATCAAACATTAAAAACTTCCCTAAACAGGGCTGCCTTCAAATTTCTTCTAAAAGTCAGATAGTTGTTTATTTCCTTGACATCTGATGGGAGGGCATCCCACATGGTGGGTGCCACTACCGAGAAGGCCCTCTGCCTGGTGAAGACAATGTTATTCTCCTAATGCTGCTAATTTTGATTGCTACCATTATTAATACTTATAAACAGGTAGCTCATAAAAATATTAAGTCTATGTACAATGAAATCGCTCAAACATCATAAAACTATTAAAACACAGAACAAGCAACTAACACTACATAGAGTCATAGACTCCAACACGGGGCTCGGACTCACAGCCCTGAGATGAAGAGCCTCGTGCTCTGCCTGGTGAAGACAATGTTATTCTCCTAATGCTGTTAATTTTGATTGCTACCATTATTAATACTTATAAACAGGTAGCTCATAAAAATATTAAGTCTATGTACAATGAAATCGCTCAAACATCATAAAACTATTAAAACACAGAACAAGCAACTAACACTACATAGTGTCATAGACTCCAACACGGGGCTCGGACTCACAGCCCTGAGATGAAGAGCCTCGTGCTCTGCCAACTGAGCTGAATCGTATCAATTCTTCAATAACACTTGGCAAAAGAAACACATTTTCAGCTGAAAATGAAATATCAGGGCTGTGGGTGTCTGGCAGACTTCCTTAGGAGCAGTGTTGCAAATTTCTGGTGCGGCTGTGCTAAATGCAAGGTCACACTCTCGATGTCCCTTTGCTGATAAAGGTTCTCTGTCGGGGACGGCAAGACCAGTTCTATCCTGAAACCAGACCGAAATGGGTCAAGATAACCTGTATCTTCCAAGCGTGTCTCTATCATTGTGCTGCGACTACTTTCTTGATCGCCTTGTACTCAAAAGGAATGTTGGCAACTGGGCAATCAACAGTCGCCCCAGTTTCATCCAAAGTTGTGTTCTTTAGGAGCGGTCACGCAACAGCCTCCTTTAAAGCCAGAGGCAATCGCTCCTCCTCACCACGAGACATTTACCTGAAACAGCACAGTCAAAATTCCCAGGTGAGGTTTCCTAAGCCAAGAAGTGCTGTTGATTGCATCAGTATTTTGCAGGGAGAGATTGCATGCCAAATCCTCAAAACATAAAAGGTGACTGCCATCCAATTAATGAAACAAGAGGAGCAGATGAAACGCCGAGCCAAAGATGCCACTCTGAATTCAAGCTGATGGGGATTGCAAGAGAAGAGAATGCTCTTGTTTTTCTCAGGTCCTTCTTGCAGGCTTTTTAGAGGCAGCTGGTTGGTCACTATAAGAACAGTGGACAATATGGACCACTGGCTGGATCTAGCAGGATGGCTCTTCTGATATTCAGAAGTGCCTTTCTAATAATATAGGTGTTGACCTTTAAAGTCCTAAACGGCCTCGGCCCAGTACACCTGAAGGAGCGTCTCCACCTCCATCGTTCTGCCCGGACACTGAAGTCCAGCTCCGAGGGCCTTCTGGCAGTTCCCTCACTGCAAGAAGCGAGGTTACAGGGAGCCAGGCAGAGGGCCTTCTCAGTAGTGGCACCCTCCCTGTGGAACGCCCTCCCACCAGATGTCAAAGAGATAAACAACTACCTGACATTTAGAAGACACTTGAAGGCAGCCCTGTTCAGGGAAGTTTTTATTGTGTGACATTTTAATGTCTTTTTAACCTTTGTTGGAAGCTGGCCAGAGTGGCTGGGGAAGCCCAGCCAGATGGGCAGGGTACAAATTTATTATTATTATTATTATTATTATTATTATTATTATTATTATTATTATTAACTCCCCCCAAAGCCTGCGCAGAGAGGGTATGTTTTCAGCCAGGAAACAAAGCGATATCACAAAGAGCATTCCATGAAATCAAGGGCATTTGGTTTTATTATGGATTCATGCATGTCTGCTTTCACTGCTGCCGTTTTGTGAGTTGAGAGTTTAACGTTCACGACCTTGGACTGTGACTTTTAGCGGCCTTGAAAGTTTTTGCCAAACAACAAGATACAAAACAACAACAACAACAAACCCACACTCAATTCCTCTGCCTCCAGATCCATTTCAAAAGCACTCAATACTCAACCACTTTGTTTGTAACGCACTTGCGAGAAATCAATATTGGCATCCCCTGTTTTCTGGAACTCCCAGCCTATTAATATTAACCTCCTTTGTACTGTTTTCAGGGCCAGCTAAAAAGTGCTTTTTGAGCCTACTGAGACTTGTGCATTTTTTATGGTGCACATTTGTCTTTAAAAATATAGGATTTTTCCCTATACTGTGATACATTTTATTACGGCCAGGTGTTTTCAAAACGTGTTTTGATCTCAGCAGTATTTGCTTGTGACTATCTTACATCTTTTAAGTGAACCGTTGAGGGAATGATATTATTTTGACAAAGTGATATATAAATCTTGCTAAATAAAAATCAAATAGATACCAAGACTAATCACTCAGTTCCTTCTTTCCCAGTTAACAAAACCAAAGGATGAGTTGGAAGATTCCACCATATCGCCAAAATCAGAGAAGGCCTCTCTGCCTTGTGAAACCCTTGCCTATGAAGGGCAGAAATTTGCTTGCCCTCAATGGGTGCCCATGGTGGGAAGAGAGAAAAGGGGGAAAATCCCAACTTTCATTTGAACGCCCACCCCCTTAATGGTAGCGTCTAGTGCTCTTCTTCTGTTAAAACATATCTTCTTCTTTGGCGAGTAAGATAGTCTTCCATAAACACGGTTTTAACCTTCAGTCCGCAAGAGACTGTGGAGGCCAATTCTGGAGCCACACGTCTTTCCACGGTGGGGACATTGGTTCCCAGGCAGGAGTTGATCATGGTGTGAATTTGCCAAGCGTGCCTTCCTCTTAGCACGTTTCTCCCTTTCGTCCTGAGTTCAAGCATCTTCAAAACCCATGGCACCTTTGGTAGAGGCTGTTCTCCAATTGGAGCGCTCGCAGGTCAGTGTTTCCCAATTGTCGGTGTTTATACTGCCTTTTGGTTTTTTTTATAGATTTGCCTCGAGAGTCTTTAAACCTCTTTTGCTGACCACCAGCATTACACTTTCCATTTTTAAGTTCGGAATAGAGCAGTTGCTTTGGAAGACGATCATCAGGCACCCGCACAACATGACCAGTCCAACGAAGTTGATGTTGAAGAATCATTGCTTCGACACTGGTGATCTTTGCTTCTTCCAGTACACTGATATTAGTTCACCTGCCTTCCCAAGTGATATGTAAAATTTTTTGGAGACACCATGGATGCAATCTTTCGAGGAGTTGGAGATGGTGTTTATAAGTGGTCCATGTTTCACAAGCATACAGTAAGGTTGGTTGTGCAATAGCTCTGTTCTCCAAATGGAGCGCTCGCAGGCCAGTGTTTCCCAGTTATTTGTGCCTCGGGTTCAGTACTTAATTCGTTCCGGAGGTCCGTTCTTAACCTGAAACTGTTCTTAACCTGAAGCACCACTTTAGCGAATGGGGCCTCCTGCTGCCGCTGCGCCGCCGCTGCACGATTTCTGTTCTCATCCTGAAGCAAAGTTCTTAACCCGAGGTACTATTTCTGGGTTAGCGGAGTCTGTAACCTGAAGCATATGTAACCTGAAGCGTATGTAACCCGAGGTACCACTGTACTGCTTTTTTTTTTTTTTAGTTCTGCCTTGAGAGCATCTTTGAAGCGTTAGAACATTTACACTTGCCCCACAGAACTACCCTCCTTCCTCCTTCCTCAAATCTGCTTGAGTATTAGTGGGCATCCCCAGAGCTGATTGGGGACGCGGCGCGGGGCAGGATTTCATTGAACAAGAGACTTTGCCAAATTTTTTAGCATTTGTAGAACCTGAGATACGAGAGCAAATTCTCCTTTCATTGGGGTCGGGTAGGAAAACTAGCCCACTCTCCCCCTTTTCCCCCTCCCCAGTAAAAAATCTGTGGGTGGCAATGCTACTGTCCCAAATATGCCTAACTCTGAGCTTGCCCCATTTTGTTCAGATGTTTCCACAAAGCTTATGTTGGCTGACCTGTCCTTTATCCAAGAGGCACAACGCGTTCTAGTTTATGCAGGAGAACAGAGGTATGCTTGGGTGTGACCTACAGATGCAACGAATGAGTGTAACATCTTGGCCTCACTTTTCCATATCTAAAAAATGGGAACACCGATTCCAAATCGCACAAAGCATGTGGGAAGTAACTGCGTGGGGCAGCTTGATATGTGGATCAAATGACATTCACCATAATGTATAGGACAACTACAAATACTTGTTCGAAATGTAAAGAAAAAGAAGGCAATTTTTATCATACGTGGTGGACTTGTAAGGTAAGAAAAGCTTTCTGGGAGATGATATATAATGAAAGGAAGAAAATGTTTAAAATAACTTTTGTTAAGAAACCAAAATTCTTTGTTAAGAAACCAAATCAACAAAAAATAACTTTTGTTAATTTCTTTTCTATTAGGAATTACAGGTACAGTGGACGCTCGGGTTGCGAACGTGATCCGTGTGGGATGCCCATTCACAACCCACAGTGTCCACAACCCGCAGCGGCATGTCTGCACCTGCGCGGGTTGCGATTCAGTGCTTCTGCGCATGCGCAAAGCGCGATTCAGTGCTTCTGCGCATGCGCAACCGCCGAAACCCAGAAGTAACCCATTCTGGTACTTCCGGGTTTTGGTGGTCCGCAACCCAAAAAAACACAACCTGAAGTGACTGTATCCCGAGTAATGACTGTACTGATATCTTAAAGGAACAGAGGAGACTTTTTATGTATGGAACAACAGCTGTCCGGACATTACTAGCCCAGAGATGGAAAGAAGACAAAGTCCCTACCAGAGAGGAGAGGCAAACCAAGCTGATAGACTATGCCGAGATGGCAAAACTGACTGGAAAACTTGGGAACCAAGACGATGAAAACTTTATAAAAGAATGGGGAAAATTTATAAGTTACTTAGGAGACCACTGTAAGCAGATGGAAACATTAGCAGGGTTTTGATCTCACTTGTAGTTTAGCAATTACCACGGACAATGTGGTTTGATATAAAAATTGGAGTATGAAAGAATATGCAGTAATAAGTGTTCAAAATGGGACCACCACGGGGTGGATGGGGCGGGGAAGAGTCCGGAGATTTGGAGGAATCTCTTTATATGAATATACTTTTTTATTCTTTGTTTACAACTTTCTGTTGGAAAAACCAATAAAAATGATTTTAAAAAATAATTATGATGTTCACCGTAAGATTAAAAAAAAATCAGCATAGTGTCTACTCACGGGGTTCTACTTTGTTGCACAGAGGTTTTCCCCACATCAGGATCGGAACTGAGCAAGACTGTGTGACGCCGGAACAGGGAGCCTCTGTGGTGTAATGGTTAGTGTCAGACTGGGACCAGGGTTCGAATCCCCCCTCCACCATGAAGCACACTGGGTGACCATTAGGAAGAACTTCCTGACAGTAAGAGCTGTTCAACAGTGGAATTTGCTGCCAAGGAGTGTGGTGGAGTCTCCTTCTTTGGAGGTCTTTAAGCAGAGGCTTGACAACCATATGTCAGGAGTGCTCTGATGGTGTTTCCTGCTTGGCAGGGGGTTGGACTCGATGGCTCTTGTGGTCTCTTCCAACTCTATGATTCTAGGATTCTATGACCTTGGGGCAGTCACCATCTCTCAGCCTGGCCTACCTGACAGGGTTGTTGTTTTGAGGATAAAATGGGAGGGAGAACCACATAACCCCACCTTGAGCACCTTGGAGGAAAAGGTGGTATATTAATAATAATAATAATAATAATAATAATAATAATAATAATAATAATAATAATAATACCCTGCCCATCTGGCTGGATTCTATTAGCAGCGTTTATGGGGGGTTTCTTTTTTTTAAAGCGTGTGAGTGTGGATTTAAATCCTGCTCCCCACATAGTTCGTTTCCTTCATCTTTGCAGCCCCAGGCACCTGTTTCCTGTTTTCTTTTCCTGAGCAGAGATAAGCGTGGTGTTAGTCCCCTAAAAAAAGGTTGATAACTCTGGGGGACCTGGGCGGACGGCGCCGGGCAGATCTTTGCACCCCGGCACCACATATGCTTAAGACGGCCCTGGTACCACTGTACATTTCCCCCAGTGAGAGTTGGTGAATCGTGGCCCTCTCTCCAGTCGAGCTGCAGGGTTTACATCTCCCCCTAGTGGCGCAAGAGCAACCGGGCACCTTCTTCAAAGAAACAAAACAAGGGACGCCAGCCGCCCTGTCTCCAGTAAACACATGCTCAAGCAACTGGGATCCTCACTTGCCACACGCAAAAATGCAGACTCACGGCAGCTTGGCACCAACCGCAAAAGATAAGCAAGGAGTGTTTGCCTAGGCTAATGGTTTGTATTGAAAGCAGCGCCGTCCAAATAAGAGTGGGTGGAAAGGACACTGTCTTGTTGAACAGCACATTAATCTCAGCGAAGGCTCTGGTCCTCATGGAGGGAGTCAAGCTGTGGCTTGAAGCTTGAGTCACAAAGGGTCCGTGAGAGTCATCTAGCCCAACCCTCTGGCCCAGGCAATGCAGGAATCTTTCACCCTTCTTGAACCCGTGCCCCTGAGATTAAGAGAATCTCGTGCTTTTAGACTGAGCTATCTGGGCTGCATCCCGCCTCAGAATGCACATAGAGGCTCGCATGATTAAATTCTCCTTGCTAGAAAAAAATAAAAAAATAAAATACAATTCCCTGCAAAAAGAAACTTAGCATGTCCAGGAGAAGGGCTGAGATGCTAGCTTTCTATGAGGTGGGGAGATGGTGTATGGCCAGTAATGCAAACCCTACCGGCAATATGAAGTGGTACTGTCAGGACACTGGTTTTACTATTTCAATGAGAACTAGGTCTCTGTTTCAGGGATCAACTTATATTTTCTTGGGCATCGCTGCCTTCTCCAGACAGTGCTCTAGAGGCAGGGAGAAAGCCGTTTCACCCCACAAACTGACCACTTCACAGGTTCTGCAATCCATATGAAGCTGGTGCCATCCAGTGGTAGCTTTACATGCAAGATCTCCATGCATGTAGCTATAGATGGGCCATCACATTCAAACACCGAGAGAACAATAATGCAGGGCGTCTGCCTCTCGTTGACGACTTGGAAATATCCCTCCCCCTTTCCGAGCAAACACAGTTGAAAAATTGCGAAGGGCCAAACAAAACTGATCTGTTTACAGGATCTGTCCAGAGGCCTGCCAGCGTCTCTGCTCTCGTTGCCAAAAAGCAAATATTAAAAATAAGCCAGCAGCAGGGAAATGCGATTGCATGCTTTGGTAAGAGAAACAATATCCAGGAACACTTGTTTCCAAAGTCGTTCTTGCAATCACAGAGACTCGGCATGCTTTCTCAGAAGGCCCATAGCATGCAGTGGGTCTTACTTCCAGGGCAGGGTACATGGCTGAATCCAAGCCTAAGATTGCAATAAGGTAACCATGCCAATAATAATAATAATAATAATAATAATAATAATAATAATAATAATAATATTTATTTATTTTTACCCCACCCATCTGTCTGGGTCTCCCCAGCCACTCTGGGTGGCTTCCAACAAAACACTAAAATACAATAACCTATTAAACATTAAAAGCTTTCCTAAACAGGGCTGCCTTTAGGTGTCTTCTAAAAGTTTGGTAGTTATTTTTCTCTTTGACACCTGGTGGGAGGGCGTTCCACAGGGCGGGTGCCACTACCGAGAAGGCCCTCTGCCTGGTTCCCTGTAACTTGGCTTCTCGCAGTGAGGCAACTGCCAGAAGGCCCTCAGCGCTGGACCTCAGCATCCAGGCAGAACGATGGAGGTGGAGATTCTCCTTCAGGTATACTGGACCAAGGCCATTTAGGGCTTTAAAGGTCAGCACTAACACTTTGAATTGTGCTCGAAAACGTACTGGGAGCCAATGTAGGTCTTTCAAGACCGGTGTTATGTGGTCTCGGCGGCTGCTCCCAGTCATTACCTACAATGGGCCTACCTTGAGTAGGGCAAGCATTGGACACAGTCTTTCACTGCCTTTAGAGTAGGCAGCATGGCAATTCAGTGCATAGAACCATCAGTAAATATGTCACACTCCAGTCAATAAGACCAAAATGCAGCCCTCCTAGTCTCAAGTGCCGACAATCTGAATTTCAACAGTGAATGGGAGAGCAGAACTGCAAGAACTGAAACATCTTAAAGGAACTTTCCAGGGAGATCTGCCGGGAGGAAGATCTCCTGCACAACGCCTGCTAAACCAGGGGGATTCATGGGCGGCTGGGCTCCAGCAGACCCCCTGTTTGTTCCAGCATGGCTTGCTTCAGAGAGATGTTCCATATGGACTGGGAACTTGGAGGCTAAGTGGAGCTCCACCCAATCTATCAACGGGCTATTTTTAACTGAACTGCATGGAATTCAGAAATTATCCCTCAAGGAAATGCTTCTGTTTTCAAGGATGTTGCTCCCGCCCCCCCCAGCATTCAAATTGCAGACTATTGTTGCTTAGAAAAATGTGTTTTATCTCCCCAGATAGCAGACCAGCCAGGATTTGGAGCGACGCCTTGAAAATGTATTTACACGAGGAAAAATCTGCTGAAACTAAATTGAAAATTTGAATACAGAAAAGGGAGATGTGAGGAAGTCCAGAAAGAAAGCTGTATGAAATTAAGAATTGAACTTTTTAATTTTGTTTGATCTTTGTTTTCTATTGTTTATTGTTTGTTGTTGTGTTGTTTTGTTTTTTGTGTTATCATAAAATTTGTTGAAACTTTAATAAAAATTATATAAAAAAAAGAAAAAAAGAAAATGTATTTACACGAAAACCATCGGAGATAAGCTTTGGGTTCTTTTTCCTTTTAAAAGCCAAACGTTCTCGAGAAATTGGATTCCTTTCCCGTACAACACATCCTTCTCTTCTTCTGCAGTGGTGCAGCATATACCTTGCCTACCTCGCAGACTTGTTGTCAGGCTAAGACAGGGCTCCAAGCTCTGGAGAAGAAGAGCTGAAGGAATAATAGGTCCGTACTGTAACTTGGCAGGAAGTTAGTCAATGGTTTAGCATTAGCTTCTTGAAAGCATTGACGTTTTAGCCAGTTGCTGGTCTTCCCCTGCCCTCCACACACCTGTGCAGCTGTTCAAAATCTTGCACGAACCCAGATATGGAGGCTAGGGGAGATGTTGAGCCTTCTTATTTCACTTCTGTTTGTGGGGTTATTTATTAAATATAGCACAGCACTGTCACATGCGTGGCAAATCCCTCAGAAATATGATTTTACTTGGTGGCATCTGTAAATACAGTGGTACCTCGGGATGCGAACGGGATCCGTTCCGGAGCCCCGTTCGCATCCTGAACATAACGTAAGATGTGACAGCGCATGTGTGCGTGCACGGATCGTGTTTCACCGCTTCCGCGCATGCGCGTGACGTCATTTTGAGTGTTTGCGCATGCAAGAGGGCAAAACCCAGAAGTAACACGCTCCGTTACTTCCGGGTCGCCGCGGAGCGCAAACCAAAAGTGCTCAACCTGAAGCGTATTTATCCCGAGGTATGACTGTACAAAAAAAGGGGGGGATTGCCTATCTCTTTCATTGCACCATGCAAGTTGTATTTCATTCCCCATTTGTAGATTCATAATTGCATCATTTTCATTCACTCTTGATATTACTTTTTCTTTTGATTTCATTATCTAAAGCGCCTCTCGTTGAACTTAGTTGTTTTGCCTTTCTCTTTGTGTGTGCTGTCTGTTTTTTGTCATTCAGATATATTCTTTGTATGTATGTATACAGAGACGGACAAACTCCCAGAGCACTGACATAGTGCTGGAAGCTTCCTCTGTTTAAACTTTGGGTATGGTGGGGGCAGGACACACACTCGCCTTTGGCTTGTTGGCCAAAATGTGCAACTCCAGAGCCCTGTGTGTCATATTCAGGACAACGTTACAGATAGGTAGCCGTGTTGGTCTGCCATAGTCAAAACAAAAAATTCCTTCCAGTAGCACCTTAAAGACCAACTAAGTTAGTTCTAGGTATGAGCTTTCGTGTGCATGCACACTCTGTGTATCTGAAGAAGTGTGCATGCACACGAAAGCTCATACCTAGAACTAACTTAGTTGGTCTTCAAGGTGCTACTGGAAGGAATTTTTTGTTTTGATTCAGGACAACATCACAGGTGTTTTCAGAAACAGGCAGGCGTGCAAGTCAGCAACAGGTTAAAACTGCCCATGCTTCTCAGAAGGCTAATCCCCACAGTGGATTAAATTCCAGACCTACAGCGGCAAAACAAAGCGAAAGCCCAGCCTAGCTGACAGTGTTAGGAATTCAGATATATAAGCTAATCGCCAAAGGCACCTTAAACCTAGGTTACAGACACCAAAAAGGAATGTCTGGGCAGCTTTTCGTGGTGAAATTTACCATTATTATTTTTTATTATTAATAATTTCATTTTTATACCACTTTATATTTTAAAGGGGGAAAAATCTCAAAGCGGTTTACAACGCATGAAAACATCAAGTGAAACGATCCAGAAGAAAACAAATTCAAGCTTCAAGGAAAATACTCTATTTTTCTGTATATAAGACTAGGTTTTTCCCCTAAAAAATCATGTCAAAAATTAGGGGGCGTCTTATACATGGGGGCGTCTTATAGACCGAAACATACGGCATTTCAGATCCTTCCCTAAGTGACATTTGGATTTCCCCCCATATTGATTCACTTGCTTGATTTACAGAGCTGGCCCACAGCAGAATAACTCTAGGAAGGCAGAGTGGTGTAGAGGTTAGAGTGTCAGACTAGGACCTGGGAGATCAGGGTTCAAATCCCCACTCAGTCATGAAGTTTCACTGGGTGACCTTGGAGTCGGTCGTAACCTCTTAACCTACCTCACAGGGTCGTTGTGCGGATTAACTGAAGATGGGAGGTGAACCATGTTTTCCATTGAGATATGAATGCAACAAATAAGCTCTTCTGCTGACCTGCTTAAGAAAGCTGGAGGGACCAGCCAGATGCAGATGTCCGTCGCGAGCCTGGGACCCAGAGATCTCCACGTGGTTGCAATTTGACCTGTGCCAGTCGCAAAATGAGCCTGGCGAATTTCTAACACTGCTAGTTGAGCACTGCATTCGCTAGAGCTTCCTCCAAACGAACAACACCCATAGCCATTTGGAATTACTCTTTGCAGCTTGGGAAGGGACTGGTGACCTCAGCAGATAATAATAATAATAATAATAATAATAATAATAATAATAATAATTTATTATTTATACCCCGCCCATCTGGCTGGGTTTCCCCAGCCACTGTGGGCAGCTTCCAACAAAACACTAAAATACAATAACCTATTAAACATTAAAAGCTTCCCTAAAGAGGGCTGCCTTCAGATGTCTTCTAAAAGTTTGGTAGTTATTTTTCTCTTTGACATCTGGTGGGAGGGTGTTCCACAGGGCGGGCGCCACCGCCGAGAAGGCCCTCTGCTTGGTTCCCTATAACTTGGCTTCTCGTAGCGAGGGAACCGCCAGAAGGCTCCAAGTGAGCTTTTCGGTGTGAAGCAGGCCCGTAGCTAGGAGGTGGTGAGGTGGGCCCCTGCCAGGGGCACAGGTGATTGGGGGGCGCAAAATGGGCTAAAAATATGTCCATAAATATAAGTGTTGATTATTGCCTCATAAGAAATGGTTTTAAACAGAGGGTGAATTGAATGGGGGGTGGGGTTGGGGGAGAGGCAGAAAGAAAAGCTAATAAGAAAAGCTAATGAACTACAGAGCCTAGGGCTTGCTGATCAGAAGGTCGGCGGTTTGAATCCCCAGGACGGAGTGAGCTGCCATTGCTCGGTCCCTGCTCCTGCCAACCTAGCAGTTTGAAAGCACGTCAAAGTGCAAGTAGATAAATAGGTACCACTCCGGCGGGAAGGTAAACGGCGTTTCCGTGCGCTGCTCTGGTTCGCCAGAAGCGGCTTAGTCATGCTGGCCACATGACCCGGAAGCTGTATGCCAGCTCCCTCGGCCAGTAAAGCGAGATGAGCACCGCAACCCCAGAGTCGGCCACGACTGGACCTAATGGTCAGGGGTCCCTTTACCTTTACCTAGGGGCGCAATCTGGACGGTTCTGGCAGGGGCGCAAGATCACCCAGCTACGGCTCTGGTGTGAAGAGAGTTTGCGGCAACAGAAAGAGCAATGTTTGACCTCAGCGGTGGTCAGTATTATTTGCTTGTTTAAACGCCTATCCTATCCCAAAGGTCGGCACCGGATGAGGACAAAGATATATACAACCACTCAAAACTTGCAAACACAATTCAAAGCATGTCAAGTCTGCTGTCGTGACATTGTGGCACTATAAAGACGAACAGATTTTAAATCGGAATAAGTGTGCTACATCTGATGAATTGGGTCCAATCTGCAAAAAAAGTTTAATCCTTAATAAAACTGACTAGTCTTTAAGGTGTCAAAAGTTACTGGTATTTTTAGAAACAAAAGTGCCCGGTTGTTTTCGACATGTTATGTGAAATTCAGGTCTCCTAGCCTGTCTAAATCTCTCCTCCTAAATTCCTGCCTAAATTCCTCTTCTTCCTAGGCCCTTCAAGAAACTCCCTGCACAAACCCTTCGCCCCCCCATAAAGTATTTCAGGGGGCTGCCCCCCCCCCAAGAAAGTTGATGGGCATTGCCATTCAAATTGTCTATGTGGCTTGTGATCCATTATATGGGGCAGGGCTTACACGCCTCCCCACCCCCACCCCGCAAATATTTTATCTAAGTTGTCATCCTGACTGCTGCCCCCACCTTGGGCTTCTCTGCCAAGGCACCCAAAGGACGGTCCAGGGAGTGTGAGCCAGAGGTGAGAGATGCATTTTTGGCGCCCCTCTGGGCCTCCATCCTTGGCACGCACAAGGTGGGGCCAACTTGAATAAAAGCTTGAGGGGGGGCAGGTAAACCCCACCCCATGTAATCAATCACATGACGCAACGCATGCACATCATTTGAATGGCAATGTCCATCAACTCTGGCGGCATTTTATTTTATTGGGGGGCCAAAGGGACCTTGGCCCCTAGGAGTTGGTTCCTATGTTAGAGACCAGGCACCCCCAAACTCAGCCCTCCAGCTGTTTTGGGACTACAATTCCCATCATCCCTGACCACTGGCCCTGTTAGCTAGGGATGATGGGAGTTGTAGTCCCAAAACAGCTGGAGGGCTGAGTTTGGGGGTGCCTGGTAAGAGACCAAACTCGCCAACTCCATTGTATGCCCCCAATGGGCTCCTAGTCTTCCCACATAGTTCAGTCACTAGATCATGAAACTCTAAACCTCAAGGTTGTGGGTTCGAGCCCCAGGTTGGCCCAAATGATTCCTGGCTGGGGGGGTTGGACAAGATGACCCTCATGGTACCTTCCAACTCCATGACCACTGAGCCCTTCCACATGCCAACTACTGAAACCCAAAGAGAGGCAGTGCTCAGGTGCGCAACGGAAGGTGCCAGGGGGCAAAGGAAATATTTGAGCCCCACTCCCCCCCCCGCCCAAGTTGATAGGATTCAAATGGTGTACCTGCTCCACGATTATATTGGACAGGGCTTACCCCCCCCCCCCGATGTTTTATTCAAGTGGGCACCGTTGCCAGGGCGTCCCTCTAATTCGGCATTTTCTGCGCCAACGGGAAACCGCTCTCCTGATGGGATCCGCTCCCCGCAAATCCCGGGAGATGCCGGGGATTGAACCCGGGACCATCCGCGCAGAAGGCGGGCGCCCTGCCAACGAGCTCAGCCCGGCCGGGGCTCCGTTTTCCGCGCATCCAGCCGCCCCGGGCGCCCTTCGCAACCAGGCGCAACGGAGCGCGCCTCTCCCCGGGGAACCCCGGTGCGGGAAGAGCCACCTGGGCTCCCTCCCTCCCTTCCCCCCCCCCACCCAAAGGTGCGCGTCTGCCAAAGGGGGGGGTCTCTCCTCTTACCTGTCGCCCCCGAGATCCCTGCCTCCCGCTTCGCTCTCCGCCGTCCCGCGCCCCGCATCCGCGGCGGTTGCTGCAGCCATTGCGCCTCGCGATCAGCTGTTCGGAGCGCGGAGCGGGGAGAGGCAGAGGGAGACAGAGCGAGGGGAGGCCAAGCGGCGGCGCGCCGCGCGGCACCATGGGAGTTGTAGTTCGCCAGGCGGGCCTCGCTCCCCCGATGCGATGGCAAGAGGGAGCGCAAGAGGACTACAAGCACCCGGAAGCTTTGCTCTCCGGTGCACGACGGGAACTGTAGTTTGGTGCGCCTTGGGAGGGTCTCCAAAGCAGAGCTTTACGCAAAGGGAGAGAATAGAAACTGAAAGAGTTCGGCCTTTGCAGAGGAATTAGTTGGGTAGAAGAGAATAATAGAAGCCAAATTTGGAAGGCACCACCGGGGTCATCGCTATTCCAAGCGATTTTATTAAGGATTAAACTTTTTTGCAGATTGGCCCAGTTCGGGATTCGAACCCATGACCCTAAGACGACGCGTCTCCTGCTCTGCCGACTGAGCTACTTGGGTGCTTCTTGGTTCCGAAAGGCAGATCGGCGCATCATTGCCTGACATTACTTCTGCTTAAATAAATGCCAACGTCAAGCAGTTTATCGTTCTGTATTTTAAGGAAGGGCTGAGCTTAAAAAGATATTTAGAGCTTTAGCCACCTATGTACATTTCCTCAGAAAGAAGATCCACTTAAGTCAGTGGGGCTTACTCCTAGGAAAGCCTGACCTCACCCATGGGCATAGTCAAGGCGGGCAGAGGGCATGGGAATCGTGCCTCCCACCAGATCAAGTAAAACAATAGAAATACTTAACTAACTGACCAATCACGTCGGTTTTTGTGCCCCCATCACAAAAAAATAAATACAAATCAGTACAAATCTGAGGCTCTACCCATTTGCATAGCCAAGGGGGGTGGGGGCAGGGAGGCAGCTCCCCCCCCCCCTTAGATCCACAAATACTATTGAAAAGCATAGAAAGTGCTCAGTTATCTGATGTTCTGCCCCTCCAGCAGAAGCCTGCCCCACCTCAATGTCCTATTTACGGGGTATTTTTACCTGTGATTTCCCAAGAAAGCTCAACAGCTTTGATTTCCTAAAAAAAAAAAGCCCCCCCCCCAAAAAAAACTAGCTACGCCCATGGTTCTACTCCTAACAAAAGCCCAGCCCCCTAACAAAAAGTCTGGCTGTGCCCAGGGCCTTACCCATCAGTGGCATGGCCCCCGGCTGCCTCCACAAAAGTTACCCAATTTCAGATGGAAAACTGTTCTTCACCCCTGACTTTAAATAATGTGCTTTTTATATGAGAACAAGGCGTTTTCTCTCTCCCTGCCACCTTAAATTTTTCACCACCGATGCAGCCTTGGAGCAGTCCTTATCGCGGAGCAAACTGAAACTATTAGTTTGATTAGCCTTTGTCCAGCTTCCAGCTTCCACCTCTCTTTCTGGCATTCCTTGAAATTGCCTTCCATTGTTTGCCTTTCTCATCCAGGCACAAACATTCCCAAGGCCAGCAGAGGATGACCTCCTGTTTCCTATTGAAATACCTGCTTACCTGGATCTGAAAATCTCCATATGATTCCCAAAAGGTAGCCAGGTTATCGATGATGTACGTACAATGAATGGAAAGGGGTGTTCGAAATCACTTTTGTAAAAACCAAACCAAACCAGAAGCTTTTCTTTTAGGAAATAGAGGGACAGAAATAGCTGCTAGTTGCGCAAAAACGAAAAGAAGCAGAAGTCCCAGCAAAGGAAGAATGGATACAAAAACATATGGAATATGCAGAAATGGCAAAACTTACCGGAAGAATAAGAGATCAAGATTACAAACTTTTTAATAAAAGAACGGAAATGGTTGGTTCCAAATTGCAAACAGATAAAAACATTGGTGGTATTACTGTAATAACCTGCAGTTTCATAAGAGTATATATTTAAGGTAGATGATTAAATGAGTAAATTAAATGAATTTGGATATGCAGGAGATATTTAAAAATAAATTTTAAGGAACCACAGGAGGGGGAAGGAAATGTTGAAATGTTAGATTGATTGTACAACTAATGAAATGTATAAACTTGAAAAGTATAAATAAAACCTTGAAAAACAAAACAAAAGATAGCCAGATTACATATTGCAAGGAGCCTTGGGCTGTATAACAAATCTGTGAATCTTTAATAATAATAATAATAATAATAATAATAATAATAATAATAATAATTTATTTATACCCCGCCCTTCCCGGTGCAAAAACCGGGCTCAGGGCGGCTAACAACAAATTTAAAACACTTAATTATAAAAGCAGCATAAAATACAGTATAAAAACATGAATAACAATAAAATTCAAAATTCAAAAATCAATTAGATAATCCCCAGGGCTAGCTGGCTGAATTGGTCCTACTTGGGCCAGCGAGGAGGCCAGGGGAGAATTAGCTGTGGCTTCTCAGAGCGAGTGATCTTCATAAAAGGGGAGAGGGAGGGAAGCGAAGGGAAATAAAAGATCAGGCTGAATTCAAATTAAAGGCCAGGTGGAATAGCTCTGTCTTGCAGGCCCGACGGAAGGAGGTTAAATCCTGAAGGACCCTGGTCTCCAGGGACAGATCATTCCACCAGGTCGGAGCCATCACTGAAAAGGCCCTGGGCCTGCATGACTCTTTCATCCTTAGGAATGGTTTATGCTTTGCTTGGCATTACAGATCTCAAACCTGGGTCAAGAAGATGAGTGGGTTTCTTATCAGCAGGGAGAAGGCAGAGCCCCTCTCCGCCCCCCGTCCCCGCTGAATCAGAGCATGCTGACTTTGGCGGAGTACTGTTAGGTCCCCTGCGCCAGTGTATTTAATTCCCACCTGCAGCACCACTGTGCTTTGAATCACAGAACTGTAGTTGGGGGGCACCCCAGGGGTCATCTAGTCCAACCCCCTGCAATGCAGGAATATCAACTAGGCTAGTACAGTGGCAGAACAGCTGCTTTGCAGGCAGAAGGTCTCGGGTTCAACCATAAGGCAGCTTCTTATTTTCCTAGGCCGTTAAATCCCAGCAAGGATGTTCCTAAGGAGGAGAGCCACCAAAACCAAAAAAGGATTTTAACTAGGATTTATATATTGTAATGTTTGAAGTATGAATTTGGAATTATTGATTATGAAAAGTATTTTTTTCTCTTCATTCTTTTTCTTTCTTCTTTCGTCTTTCTTCTTTTCTAGTCTACATTCTGGAAAATTGTGTAGATAAATGTTTTTATATATGGTTATGTATTGTTTCTATTTCTTTTTTTTTTTCCTTTTCTTTTTTTTGTAACATTTAATAAAATTAATTTTTTTTAAAAAAAAAGTCTATAGATCTATCCAACCTCGTCAACTGGAAATTATGTATGAAAGCTGTCAAAAACCAGGTTCATGTAACGCCTGAGACCAGATAGCTCAGATGGTTAGAGCATGGTGCTGATAATACCATGGTTGGAGGTTTGATTCCCTGTATGGGACAGCTGCAAATTCCTGCATTGCAGGGATTGGATTACATCAGGGGTCAGCAAACCTTTTCAGCAGGCGGCCGGCCCACTGTCCCTCAGACTATGCGGGGGCGGCCGGACTATATTTTGAAGGGGGGGGGAGAACGAATTCCTATGCCCCACAAATAACCCAGAGATGCATTTTGAAGGACACATTCTACTCATGTCAAAACACGCTGATTCCCGGACCGTCCGTGGGCTGGATTTAAAAGGCAATTGGGCCGAATCCGGCCCCTGGGCCTTAGTTTGCCTACCCATGGATTACATGAACCTCCAGGTGCCTTCCAGTTCTAGGATTCTAATAATAATAATAATAATAATAATAATAATAATAATAATAATAATTTATTATTTATACCCCGCCCATCTGGCTGGGTTTCCCCAGCCACTCTGGGCGGCTTCCAACAAAACACTAAAATACAATAACCTATTAAACATTAAAAGCTTCCCTAAACAGGGCCGCCTTCAGATGTCTTCTAAAGGCCTGGTAGTAGCTTTTCTCTTTGACATCTGATGGGAGGGCGTTCCACAGGGCAGGTGCCACTACCAAGAAGGCCGTCTGCCTGGTTCCCTGTAACTTGGCTTCTCACAGGGAGAGAACAGCCAGAAGGCCCTCGGCGCTGGACCTCAGTGTCCAGGCAGAACGATGGAGGTGGAGACGCTCCTTCAGGTATACTGGACCAAGGCCGTGCACCAAGCCACCCACTCTGGAAGCTGGGCTGGGGCGGGGTGGTTAGCCCCCAGTTCGGGGGCGTCATCTGGTCCCACAGTTATTTTTTTCTGACCAATTTGACCAAGATTTTGCCAATTTGGGTTGCAATGGGGGGAAAGAAGCAAACAAGGGCTATATCTGCTGTTGCTCCATCTTTTCCATTGCCACCAAAATTGCTGAGATCTTCTTGGGCTGGTGGGGAGGAAAAGAACTGTGGTCTTTGGAGGGCTGGCTGCTCTAAGCCTCAACAGCTTGTTCGACCATGGAAAAAGTGCTTGCGCAATGAACTTCTTTCCATTCTGGATGATTCAAGCTAAGTCACCATCACAGGTTAGTTTGTCGTGGAACTTAATTCCGTAAAACTTTCCACCCGAGACCTTCGGTGTGTTTATTATGGGGAAGTAAACATGACCAAATCATAGCATTGGAAGGGACCCAAGGGTCATCTAGTCCAACCCCAATGTTTAGAGGGAAACTATTTCATCTGAATGGTTAAACCATCGCCCAAGCACAGCTTGCCACCAGTCCATTCATTTTAAGGCAGCTCCATTCATTCCAATGGGGCTTGAGCACAAAGACTTCTTCCATGGTTTATGGGGTTCCCATGAAGTTGGTACAACCTATTTAGAGTAGATTGACGTGATTTGAATAATAGCTTGATGGATTTGTAAAATTGATATGTCATATATTCTTCCCTCTCAAGCTGCGTAAATATATATATATATATATATATAAATACATATTTTGTCAGTTTTTTATATATGCTAGTAGATACATATGTTAGAGACAACCTAACCGGGTGCGTAATGCATGTTTATTTGTTGTTATATTTATATTGTGCTTTTCCTCCTAGGAGCTGCATGGTTCTTTCCCTTCTCTATTTTATCCTGTGAGGTAGGCTAGGCTGAGAAAGTGTGGCTAGCCTAAGGACACTCAGTGACCATTGAGCCCTGGTCTCCCAGGTCCCGATCCTGCATCTGAACCACGACCACACAATGGCTCTCTTGTAGGTTTTAAGTGATTGTTAAATGTGCATCTATTACGTAACTTTTCTTTCTTTAAAGGAATCCCCGTGATGTTATCTAGCCCAGTGGATTGCAAACACTATTCTGAGAAATCTTAATGGCGTTCCTCAGTAACATGCCGTGTATCACAAATTCCTCATTCACAGGAGACACTTCTCTGAACAATAAGCTTGCTCACCACTATCGCCACAGTTGCAGGAGCACAGCACCTCCCCTCACTGTTCCTCAGCTTAGCCAATCACAGCCAGAGGTCTCCACCAAATCCCTTTAGAAGTGGGGAAAACTTCTGGCCTGGGTGCCCAATGTGGCCCCTTAAGCCTTTTCACCTGGCCCTTGGTGCTGTCTCCCATGGCAATAACCACCAGCCCTGCTTCACACCTTCCTTGGGTGCCTTTGCTTGGCCGAAACACGTCCTTGAATTCTGATAATGCCTTTTGCTTGGTGGGTGGAAGATAAGGAGGCGAGTGCAGAAAGTATCCTACTGTACAAAGGGGACATTTATATCTGCTGCTGGCCTTGCCCGCCTCTGCCATGTGGCCCCTGGAAAGTTGCCCAGAAGAGAATCCGGCCCTCGGATGGAAACAGAATTTACCCCACCCCTTTAGGAAACAGGAGCACAGGAACCTTTCTACATATGTAGTGGGAGTGCAAAGAGATAGTGGGATTCTGGGAAAATATCTATAATGAACTGAAAAAGATGTTTAGATTTTCATTTGAAAAAAACCCAGAATCCTTTCCCTTAGGTATTGTGTCAGAGGAAATAAAAAGAACGGTCAGACCAATATTTATGTATGCAACTACAGCGGCAAGGTTATTGATTGCCAAAAATTGGAAAAGCAGCAGCGTCCCAACTAAAACAGACTGGTTATCTAAAATGATGGAATACTTCCATATTGCTGAACTAATAGGGAGGATAAGAGGAGATATGGTACAAAAAGTGAATAAGGAGTGGGCTATCTTTAAGGAATACATCAAAATTTATGTGGAAAATGTAGGATTTCTGACAGATACTGAGTGAATCCAGAAAATGATTAGAGTGAAAGGAGAGTAAAGTTAAGATAAAAGAAGAGGTTAAAGAAATAATGAAACGTGTTTAAGCTAGTTGGAAAAATAAAGTAGCGTAACAAGAATGGCTGAAAGTCAAGTCACTTGGTGGGTGTCTGTGTGGGGTAGGTGTGTAGGTATGTTGATATGTATAGTATAGGTAGGTATTATATAGAGTAGTGTAGGTATGTTTTATGTTATGAAAATTACACGTGTTGTGTACGTGTATTGTGTAAATGTATATGTGTTTTAAAAGGGTAAAGGGGACCCCTGACCATTAGGTCCAGTCATGACCACTCTGGGGTTGCGGCGCTCATCTGGCTTTACTGGCCAAGGGAGCCGGCGTACAGCTTCCAGATCATGTGGCCAGCATGACTAAGCCGCTTCTGGTGAACCAGAGCAGTGCACGGAAACGCCGTTCACCTTCCCGCCTGAGCAGTACCTACTTATCTACTTGCACTTTGACGTTCTTTCGAACTGCTAGGTGGGCAGGAGCAGGGACCGAGCAACGGGAGCTCACCCCGTCACGGGGATTCGAACCGCCGACCTTCTGATCAGCAAGTCCTAGGCTCTGTGGTTTAACCCACAGCGCCACCCGCGTCCCCCATGTATAGTATAGGTAGGTATTATATAGAGTAATGTAGGTATGTGTTATGTCATGAAAATTAGGTAGTGTGTTGTGTACGTGTATTGTGTAAATGTATATGTATGTGTTTTATATGTTAATAAAAAGGGGGGGAGGAAACGGGAGCGCTGGGCTGCATTGTTATTCTCGTCTCCCTGGCTGACCAATGACCCACAAGATGCAGAGTGTGGAGACTTAGTCCCCCCTGCCCTCAACCCCCCCCCCCAGATCTGCTGAAGATATTTATATAGCACAGTTGTGTCCCCACATAGGGGCCTAGCAGTGGGGCGAGGCCTCAGAGGGGGAGCACCAATGTGGAGCTCCTGATCTCTGCAGCTTGGAGCGTTCAGTAAATTATTCCGCCAAGCTTAGCTGTCAACTTACAGATTTGAAAATAAGGGACCAGCAGCCTCGAAAATAAGGGATCAGCAGTCAAAATAAGGGATTTTCAGGGCACAGGTATGTTCAGTTTCTGAGCCCCTCTGAGCCAAAGGCAGAAAGCCCAGGCAGCAGCCAAATGAAGCCTCGTTAATAAGGGACAGCAGCGGGACATGGCGCTGGGATAAGGGACTGTCCCGCCAAATAAGGGACGCTTGACAGCTATGCCGCCAAGTTGTGAATGGGGTTGAGGTGTCTAACCAGCCACTGGGTTTCTGGAGCCCAAAACGTTCGATCTCTCCCAAACAGACTCTTATTACACACATGCCAGACATTTGTCAAGCAGAATAGGCGTTCCTGCAAAAGGAAGGGTGCTCTCTGCTTGATTCCGGAACAAGAGAGTCCTCTGTTTTTATATACACGCCCTCCCTGCTGATAGAATATTATCTGCTGTTGCAGGAAAGACACATGCCGCCAGCTGAAGTCAAGAAGGCAGCAGGCAACACAGCCTGCTCTCTGGTATCTCTCTGACTGTCAGCGCAGCTGTCCTGGGGAGCCATTAATAGCCTCTCGTGAGGGCACAGGAAGACCAGCATGCAAATTAAGGAGGCACAAGGATTTGAATAATGGAAATTTCACTTTGGCAATGCAAGACATCCTTTTTAAAACTCAGGCCACCTCCACCGGTTGTCCGGCTCTCAGAATTTCTCTGGTATTTTGGAGAAGAGCACAGCAAAAGGGCAAGGCAATGGTTCCCTCAAATGTACAGCTGGACTACTGCAATGCAATGCACACGGGGCTGGGAGATGGCCTGGAAACTGCAGCTTGTATAAAATGCAGCTGCTATGAAGTAGTAGGAGGGAATGTATCTCGCCTGAGTTGAAAGAACGCCAACAGCGACTGGTCTGCTTCCAAGCACAATCTGAAGTTGGATTGTTCTTCCTTTGCTATATTTGCAATTATAATAATAATAAAAAATAGGGTGGGGGAACATAATCCAAAGTGCATGTTCTTGTTTTTGAAGCTCAGCATGGCTTCGCTTCCGGGTAACCAAATGAATACTTATTTACTCATTAAATTTATATGGTGCCCTTCATCCAAAGATCACAGGACAGTTCACACCACGAAGCTGCAAAATAAGAACACGAAATACGTAACAAAGAACAAAACAAGAACAAATCAATATCCCCCTTCCCACAATAATATATATATTATATTCTCTGTGAGTGCCTGGAGGCAGTTGGAGGATGGAGGGCGGCTAACGGATTGGGGTTGAATTCTGACAAGACAGAAGTACTGTTTTGGGGGGACAGGGGGTGGACAGGTGCGGAGGACTCCCTGGTCCTGAATGGGGTCACTGTGCCCCTGAAGGACCAGGTGCGCAGCCTGGGAGTCATTTTGGACTCATAGCTGTCCATGGAGGAGCAGGTCAATTCTGTGTCCAGGGCAGCTAGGGAAATTTTTAATGACTGATGTTTTAATGTATTTTTAATTTCTTATTGAAAGCCACCCAACAAGGGAGGGGTATAAATTATGATTACAGTCATACCTCATGTTACGTTTGCTTCAGCTTGAGCGTTTTCAGGTTGTGTCCTGCGGCGACCCGGAAATACCGGAAAGGGTTACTTCCGGGTTTCGCCGCTCGCGCATGTGCAGATGCGCAAAATGATGTCATGCACAGAAGCAGCAAATAGCAACTGGTGCACATGTGCAGACACTGGTTGCGTTCTTTTCAGGTTGCGAATGGGCCTCTGGAATGGATCCCGTTTGCAACCAGAGGTACCACTGTATTATGATTATTATATTATATACATAGGCATCCATCTGTCTTGGGAGACAATGGAAGAGGACACCTTTGGGAGTGAAGTCAAACTGTCTGAGAGTTACAGTACCTGCTGTGGCTGTAGAGACTGATGCAGGAGAGAGATGTTTTGTTGCAGCTGGGGCAGAGGAAGGCGCCCGGTTGTGTTGCTGCAGACACACCATGACGTTTCTTCTTTCTGTGCTCCTCCCAGCCGGTCATTCTTCCTCTAAGGGCACAAAGGACCCCTAGGTGCATCTCTGCTTCTGTGAAGCATTGCCATTCCCAGATTAGAGAAAGGCCAGTGCCTTTCATAGAAACATAGAACTGTAGAGTTGGAAGGGACCACGACAATCATCTAGCCCAACCCCTGGCTAGACAGTAATCTTTTGCTGAAGGTGGGACTCAAACCACAACCCTCTACCAACTGAGCTATCCCAGGTGCAAAGCTAGCAAAGACCACACAGCTAGAGCTAGCTTTGAAGAAGCGGAGAATTGAGATTTCTTGTGACCAGTCACTGTAGCCTTTGTGCAATGCCTTAGAAGCTGTGTCAAGACCGCCACCCAGTGGCCTGATGGGAATTGTGAGAGAGACGTCTTGAATGCGCCGACAAATGCTTCTCATGAAACAGGCTGTTTTCCACGAAAGCTCGTGCCGCACTTAAGAGCACAAAGGTGAGAACATACAGAGGAGAAAACTCTTGTTTCCTTAAAACTGCATTTTCTTAAAGACCCCCATTTTCGTGGTAGTTTTTAGGTTGGCACAAAAGCACAGACATCTCCGGCAAAGGAATGCAGGGAATCCTCTACGTGGAACTATTTAACTTAATCGTTTGTTCTTGGATAAGAAGGGAATCCAGCTAATGAATAAGTTAATGAATCAAGAGGTACTGGGAAAGGATGTTGAAGTTTATAGATTAAAAAAGAAGACTGCCCCTGCTATGGCCAGCACATGGACTTGACAGAATAATGCGGGAATCAGTGATGGATAACCACAATGCGCCATTGCAAGTTAATGAATAAGAGCACTATATTGAGGAGTTGAAAGGTTCTTGGCACACATGTAGTTTGAAATCTTTGTGTAAAATCTGAACATCTGACTGGCTTAGATTTAATGGAGTGGGTTGTAATTACTATGTAGTAATTACTATGTAGTCTATTGTAACCCCATGATTGGCTGATGGTACTTCATAGAATCAAAGAATTGTACAGTTCAAAGGGACCCTGGACCCTGGAGATCAATCCCCTCTTTATTTTGCATATCCATTACACACCCAGCCAACTTTGTGCCTATTGATCGAATCACCGATTGCCACGATCCCTCACCTTGGAGGAATGCCCTCAGCATGAGGAGAAATTCTAACCTGCCTGCTCTGTGTAGCAGTTTCTCAACTTAGGTGCCTTCTATGTGTAAAAGGTAAAGGGAACCCTGACCGTTGGGTTCAGTCGTGGCCGACTCTGGGGTTGCGGCGCTCATCTAGCTTTATTGGCCATGGGAGCTGGCATACAGCTTCCGGGTCATGTGGCCAGCATGACTAAGTTTCTTCTGGCGAACCAGAGCAGTGCACGGAAACACCATTTACCTTCCCGCCAGAGCAGTACCTATTTATCTACTTGCACTCTGACGTGCTTTCGAACTGCTAGGTTGGCAGGAGCAGGGACCGAGCAACGGGAGCTCACCCCGTCGTGGGGATTCGAACCTCCGACCTTCTGATCAGCACACAAATGGCAAGCAAGCCAAATAAATATAACTCTCTTTATTTAAACCAGTATTACAAGGTAAGGTTCAATCTCTCCATGGAAAACACTGCAAAGTAAAAAATGAGAACTTGCAGCCCATTAAGAGTGTAATCTAAGGTGGTACCTGCAGTTTGTTTTTTCTTTCCTTTTGGTACGTCAAGTCTTCTATATTCTTTCACGTAGAAGATCATAGAACTGAAGAGGCGGAAGGGACACCGACGATCATCTAGTCCAGGCACCCCCCAACCTGTGGCCCTCCAGATGTTTTGGCCTACAACTCCCATGATCCCTAGCTAACAGGACCAGTGGTCAGGGATGATGGGAATTGTAGTCCAAAACATGTGGAGGGCCGAAGGTTGGGGATCCCTGATCTAGTCCATGGGTAGGCAAACTAAGGCCCGGGAGCCAGATCTGGCCCAATCGCCTTCTAAATCCAGCCCACGGATGGTCCAGGAATCAGCAAGTTTTGACATGAGTAGAATGTGTCCTTTTATTTAAAATGTATCTCTGGGTTATTTGTGGGGCCTGCCTGGTGTTTTTACATGAGTAGAATGCGTGCTTTTATTTTAAATGCATCTCTGGGTTATTTGTGGGGCATAGGAATTTGTTCATCCCCCCTCCCCCCAAAAACAGTCCAGCCCCTAAGGTCTGAGGGACAGTGGACCAGCCCCCTGCTGAAAAAGTTTGCTGGCCTGATTCTAGTCCAACCCCCTACCATTCAGGAACATGCCCCATACGGGGATCAAACCTGCGACCTTGCTATTACCAGCACCAGACTCTAACCAACCGAGCTATGCAAGAAGCCTGGTGTGAATGGAAAGGCCTTGTGTAAATGCTGACAGCGGTAATAGAATAGATTCCAATTTTCTTTTCAGTGCTCTCTGCAATAATTCCTGCCCCCTCCCCTGAAAACCCCACGGTGGTGTATGAAATTTTTGCGGTGCCATGGTCAGCGTCAGAAAGAATCGTCAGTCTTTGCCAGATTGGCAAGCTTCCCAGAGGCACAGCAAACAAACAAGTGCTTGGCATTAGGCAGAAACATTTCTGTGCCCTCCCATCCATGCCCCCTTGTTGCGAACGACAGGAACAACATCTCCCGAGAGACCCCTCTCGTGTTCCCAGTTCATCCCCAGGAGAGCTGCGAGCTCCAGTCATCTTCCACCTGATGCTGCCGCCTCAATGCCAACACATCAGGCGCTGCTGTTTGGCTCCAGCCACCCATTCCCTGATGCGCCATGTTTATTCCACAAAAACAGCTTTGGTTTTTACAACTACAGGCTTTCAGGACAGCTGTCAGGCTTTGGCTGCAGGAAGCAGATGGAAAAGCCGCATCAATTTTGTCTCTCGAGTGCTTCTCGTTCTTCAACCAACAGCGTAAACACAGAGGGGTTGTAAAAAATGTAAAAGGTGACTTACACATGGAATTTGCCGCTAGAAAACTCTACCAACAGCTTTGCCTGCATTTTGCACCATTTTTTAAAAAAAAATATTTGGGTGGAAATAGGCCTGGTTTGCGGAAATCATTAACCATGGCTTATTAAACAATAATTTATGGAACTCTGGCTTAACATTATGTGTGAACCCTGCCCAGTTTGTTTACTGCCAACAAGCCACCGTCTGAAACCATGGTTGGTTGTTGGCTTACAAGCCTTTAACTATGGTTTGGTGAACCTAGCATTCTTCATTAACTATGGCTTGTTTGATCACCCCACCCTGGAAGCTCACCAAACTACATTAAGCATAAGGCAGGAGCAGATGGAAAATAAAGCAAACTTTTTGTCTGTTTGTGGTTAATCTGTGATTTATTAAACATTATTATTAGCATTATTTGTGATCCAGACCATAATGTTGCAAGGATTTCAGCGGGATTTCAGCTCTCTATAGCAGCAAGGAACCTGTTCACTTTACCAGCTCAACTCAAGATACAAAATGTGCCTAATTTAAATGGCAAGACGCGTATAACTTTGAATGGCATGTGGTGAAACACTTGGATTTGCAGAGAAACAGCAAACCAGAGATCCATTCTTTTCTGACGTATGGCAATTTCGTCCCTCCTCCTTTTAAGGCAAACCATGGTTTGCAATTTCATCTTAAGGTAAAGGTAAAGAGACCCCTGACCATTAGGTCCTATCGTGACCGACTCTGGGGTTGCTGCGCTCATCTCGCTTTATTGGCCAGGGAGCCGGCGTACAGCTTCCAGGTCATGTGGGCAGCATGACTAAGCCGCTTCTGGCGAACTAGAGCAGCGCACGAAAACGCCGTTTACCTTCCCACCAGAGCGATACCTATTTATCTACTTGCACTTTGATGTGCTTTCGAACTGCTAGGTTAGCAAGAGCAGGGACCGAGCAACGGGAGCTCACCCTGTCGCAGGGATTCAAACTGCTAACCTTCTGATCAGCAAGTCCTAGGCTCTGTGGTTTAACCCACAGCGCCACCCACGTGATTTCATCTTAATCAGCTTGAAAAACTCGTTCCCAATCCTTTGGAAACAAGCAGTTCAGAAAATCCAGCAAACGATGGTTGACTTCAGTCCACGAATGACAGGTGTCCATCAAGTGGGGAACAGAAAGAACATGGATGTGATGACCTTTGAAGGCTCCTCCGTTGTTTAGTGTGGGCTTCCCCAACTTAGGTCCCTCAAGAGATTTTGGACTACAACTCCCATCATCCCTGACCATCGGCCATGATTGGTAGGATTTGCAGTCCTACACAACGTAAGGGCACAAGGTTGGAGAATAATTGCTTAGTATTATGTGTGAATCAGCCCTATAACTGGTAGTTGTATGTGAGGTGAATGCATTAGCAGATGCCACCTTAAAATACTTCCTGAAAGTTGTGAATCAGAGCACAATACATAATTGTGCATAAGGCTCTTTGGGTCAAGCTCTGCCACGCTTTCTTTTCACCAACAAGGAAACTCACGCCAAGTATGAAAAAAGGCAATAAACATTTATTTCATACAGCTGTGGGTTGTTGTTGTTTTTTAAATACATACAGTACATAGATTTCTCCCTTCAAGGGTTTTCAGTGGCGCTGATATTAATATTTATTTTATTACAGTACTCAAGCTGAGGAATTATTTTGTCAATGATTACCAAAAGGACAGGTTGTCACAAATCAGAAGTCTATAAGAGAGTTTACAGTTAAAACATTTTTTAATTTTTTGTGTTGGATTTTTTTCTTTTTCTTTTTTTGCAAATAAACACTTTTTAATATATATTTATATATATTTATTTATATATGGTTACAAGTGATAGACTGAAAATCTTTTTTTTTTTTCCCCTCCCCATTCTAACTTTTCAAAATACACTTATGCATTAATGCCTGGCATCAGAAGGAAGAAATAAAAAGACCAAAAAAAAAAAAAAAAAAAGGAAAAAAAAAAAGGAAAAAAGAAACAATTCAAAACAACATTTGGAGATGCCCGGGAATGGGTACCACGAAGAAAGGGATGCAGTGGGAGGGGAAAAGGAAAGATGGTTTCGTATATATGGGCGAGAATGTATCGCGGGGGCAGGCCTCCTTGGACGCATGGAAGCACATGAGTGTCACACCAAAGCACAGCTTCCATTGCCTCCCCTCTCCTCCCGCCATCTCTCTCACAGAACTGCCCCTGGTCCACTTTGATGGGGGTGGCAGATGTGTGTGCCCACGCGCCAGTGATGGGAACCATGTTCAGGGTGATTGTCTTTAATTCCGAATGCATCGCTCTAGGAAGTGACGTTTGATCTCCGTAGGTTTGGAGAACTGCAGTAGCAAGATGATAAATTCCTCCACACACACCCCACCCCGCTCTGTTGAATTATACTGGTATGCTAGCTTTGTATGCGGCAGTCTTGTCCTCAACTTAAAATGCTCCTGGTAAGGAGGAAAGGCCCTTGGGTCTTTCCTAGGTTGGTCTCTCCAAGAGCCCATGGCAAGAACAGGGCCCAAGCACATTCTGATGGATGCATAGGACTGTTTCTCCATCTGTAGCCCTTATCGTGGCATCGAGCACAAAAGCACATTGTGCCATCCGATTTGAATACGACTAACAGTCCAGTCTAAGGCAGAATTAGAAGCTTCAGCGCTCCTTGATTTCACTGGGCTTAGAACCAGTCTAACTCTGCATAGGGCCAGGGTGCCCCATTAAGTGTGTTGAATTTCAGTGGTGTGCAAAGATTCTTTGGGCACATTTGCCACTTACCCCATTAACGCGGAGGACCTGATTGTCAAGATAGCTGAAAAGCTTCGGTGTGGCTTCAAATAGCTGTTTTCTCACCTGCAAGATGTTTCTTCAGCAGAAGTGGACATCCAAGTGCCATAGGGAGAAATTCAGTGCAACCACTTCATTTTACAAAAGCAATTTTTTTGAGATCACTTTATGTGGCAGAGCTAAATGCAACTTAAGCTGTGGGAAGCCGCCAACTCAATTGATCCCTCCTCCCCAACCCTATGGTTTTCAGATGTTTTGAGAGCTCTGTACGCAACAGGGTCATTTGAAAAGTTCAGTAGAAATCCAACAGTTCGCTTTTTGAAGACTTCACCTTGGCCAAATGACCAGTGGTGCAAACCGCCATCCCAAAGCGACTGAGAAACTTGACCACTTGGTGAGAAAGCAATGGTGTGAATGGACGCACTTTAGCATCAAGGAATAAATTAGGGTTTACCCCTCCCCTTTGCAACTCCTGCAATAAACAACTTCGGCACTTTTGACGATTCGGTTTTTCTGTTGGGTTCAATTGCAATTCAATTGCAATTCAATTGCAATTCAATTGCAATTCTTGCTTTGCTTCCATGTTAATAAATTTAGCGGCTAACTAACCCATATTCCTGTGCACTGAGTGAAGAATCATGGGAGAATGGTGCATTTTCTAATAGACACTGTACCAAACATTTTATGCCCAGGAAGAGAGATGGATGGTGCAGGGCAGAACTGACTGTGCTGTCTTTTACAAGCCCCCGCCCCAGGGGAAACACTAGTAAACTATCGCTGAAGTAGTTTATTGCGGTAGTGGCAACAAAACCACCACTAATTTAACACAAACCACAGCTGGTCCGGTGAGAATCCTCTAGCAGTTAAGATTATCTCCAGCTGTGCCATCACGAAACAGCGTCAACCTGGGAAAACAGTCTTACGCAGAGCTGATAATAAACCTTCATTACGATATCCAACCTGTCCTTTGAGGAGCTTAAACGTTCTTCCCTCTCCAGTACACCCTCACAACAAGCCTGTGAGGTAGGTTAGGTTGAGCGTGACAATACCGGGTCTAAGATGGTCATGGCTGCGTGGAATTGTGAGCCCATAGCATCCACACAAGCAACACTGCTAAGGGTCTGAAATCCTTCCGGCCTCTCCCTGGCTTGCCTCCATGCAAGTATTTCATGCTGAGAAAACATCATCTCACATAAAGTTAATATAATTGCTGAAGTTGCACTAGCTACTCTCCTAACAGGAAGCTCCTCTATCACAAGCTTTCAGCTTTGCAGCTCAGGTTTGCAACTAAGGTTGCTGGGAAATTGGGAGCCCAGGCCACCCTATGGAACTTGTAAAGGATTTCAATTGACCGTCCAAGTCTTACTAACTTAGGAAGACTGATGTTGTACTTGTAAGCTCACTCCCAAAACATTTCACATGGTCTAGGGGTGTTGTTCTGTTCGGGAGTGACAGCGCTGTAGATCACCTTCCCCTGTCCTCCCTTAATTTATTTCTTTTTTAATGACTGAGCGTGCTGCAATTCTATGATTCTATGAATCAATTAGTCCATGTATCTCAGTACTGTCTACAACATCTGGCAGCGGCTCTGCAAGGTTTTAGGCAGAAGCCTCTCCCGATCCTGGGTTTCACCCTGGGACCTTCTGCATGCAAAGGAGATACGTCTAACCTTCCCCAAGGGCACAGGGCAGGTGTGAGGTCCCAGCCATGCGAGACTCATCTGCTATGGTCCCCTTGCATGCAGGTTTCTCCAGAAATGCTAGCTTCAGCTCCTGGTGGCAACAAACTGAGCTTTCAGTGTCAACAGCTGACGTTCAAAGCCAACCACACTTCACAAGGGGTATTGCACCCCCCTCGGCAGCTCCAGCGCATAACCAGCGCTCTAAAGTGCTCAAGTACAGCCACAGCCAACACACAAAAACGCATCTTATGACATCCGAGGCCTGAGAGCAGCCGGTGGTATGAAGTGGGAGAGTCCTGACATGAGGGGGATGACTATACCACTTCAGGCTGCAGGTGCAGGAACCGACTTTTGAACGCTCCCCTGCGCTTTCGAAATGACGAAGCCATGGCCTAGAAAAGGAGCAGGGTAGGGAGGGGAAGCTAAGCTAGAACCCCCAACTCCATGTGTTTTTATATGAATTTGTATGCTGCAAGCCCACTCTGGCTGCATATACAGTCATACCTCGCGTTACAGCTGCTTCAGGTTGCGTTTTTGTGGGTTGCGGACTGCCAAAACCCGGAAGTACCAGAACGGGTTACTTCCAGGTTTCAGTGGTTGCGCATGTGCAGAAATGCTAAATCGCACTTTGCGCATGTGCAGAAGTGCCGAATCGCAACACGCGTATGCGCAGACGCAGATTGCGAACGCTCGGGTTGCGAACGTGCATCCCGCACGGATCACGTTCGCAACCCGAGCGTCCACTGTATTTATTTTGTAAGGAAAAGCGTAATAATCTTTCTAAATAAATAGCAAATAAATGAGCTGTGAAGTGCTGCTTCTTTGCCTGCAAGGAGGTTTTGATTTCTTTGCTTTGACGGAGAAGAGGATTCAGAACTGGCCTCTCTGGAGGCAGAAATCTGCCTGAGGTCATCCTCGCTCCAGGTCTGCCTACTTTTGACAGCCAGCAGTTCACCCAGGTTCTACGGGCAAAGACTCCCCCATGACTAGCTACCTACGGCCTACTAACTTGAGACGGCAGAGGCCAAACCTGGAACGACCTTCTGGAAGGCTGCAGCCCATTCATTCTCTTCCTTTTCTAGCTGCATCTGCAAAATGGGCAGAAAACAGTACAGGACACCTTTCATGGGGGAAGGAAGGCCAAAAGCTGGCGATTTCTACCTGATGCCCTCAATAATCCTAAGAACGCAGGTGTGGGCATGCACAATGAATGACCATCTCAAAAAAGAAGTTGCGAGCATTTCTGCCAAGATCAGCTGATGCTGCAAAGAGCATCTCTGGGTGCACACAGGTGAATGCACATGTATGTTTGAGCTCCTCCAACCTCCCTCTCAGCAGCAACATCTGAATCTGCACAAGTCTTGGGGAGCAGTGGAACAGGGTGGGTTGATTCTAGAAACTCGGGGGGGGCAGAGGGCTTAAAAAACATATAGGAATGCTCATTGCCTGACGCTATATTCCCTGAAACTGAAATTTAATGCCTCACTTGCTAGCTGGTCCAGAAATTATTTATGGCAGTGGCTGCAACACAATTTGCGGAGAAATGACGGCGACCCAGTATGAATGGCGTGTTCAGATGGAACAACCCGCCACACATAGAGTTGTGTTGTGACTGCAGCAGTCGCAGGGAGAAAAGCTCCGGCAGAACTTTTCTGAGGTCAAATGTGAGAACAGGATCAAACAGGACGAGAGGTTGCTGCTCACGGTGAACCCTGAGCAACATTGGTTTTCATTGTGTAAAAAATAAGCTCCTGGCCCTCATTGAGGCAGGAAAACGAAACAAAACCCTGAAGTCATTTAGAGGCTTATGAGCCAGAGGAAGTTTGGGTTGCACTGGCTGGAAAATGAGGTAGGAGTTCTTCTTCCAGATCCCTCCCCCACCCCAAAACAGCCCGTCATATTTTGAACCCATCCACCCACATTAGCCCCTTCCCAGTGATGCATTGCTCCCAACCCATGCTTTTCAACATCTACATGCAGCCGCTGGGAGCGATCATCAGGAGGTTTGGGCTGGGTGTTCATCAGTATGCAGATGATACCCAGCTCTACCTCTCTTTTAAATCAGAACCAGTGAAGGCAGTAAAGGTCCTGTGTGAGTGTCTGGAGGCGGTTGGAGGATGGATGGCGGCTAACAGATTGAGGTTGAATCCTGACAAGACAGAAGTACTGTTTTTGGGGGACAGGAGGCGGGCAGGTGTGGAGGATTCCCTGGTCCTGAATGCGGTAACTGTGCCCCTGAAGGACCAGGTGCGCAGCCTGGGAGTCATTTTGGACTCACAGCTGTCCATGGAGGCACAGGTCAAATCTGTATCCAGGGCAGCTGTTTACCAGCTCCATCTGGTACGTAGGCTGAGACCCTATCTGCCTGCGGACTGTCTCGCCAGAGTGGTACATGCTCTGGTTATCTCCCGCTTGGACTACTGCAATGCGCTCTACGTGGGGCTACCTTTGAAGGTGACCCGGAAACTACAACTAATACAGAATGCGGCAGCTAGACTGGTGACTGGGAGCGGCCGCCGAGACCATATAACACCGGTCTTGAAAGACCTACATTGGCTCCCAGTACGTTTCCGAGCACAATTCAAAGTGTTGGTGCTGACCTTTAAAGCCCTAAATGGCCTCGGTCCAGTATATCTGAAGGAGCGTCTCCTCCCCCATCGTTCTGCCCGGACACTGAGGTCCAGCTCCGAGGGCCTTCTGGCGGTTCCCTCACTGCGAGAGGCCAAGTTGCAGGGAACCAGACAGAGGGCCTTCTCGGTGGTGGCGCCCGCCCTGTGGAATGCCCTCCCATCGGATGTCAAGGCGATGGACAACTACCTGACATTCAGAAGACATCTGAAGGCAGCCCTGTTCAGGGAAGTTTTTAATATGTGACATTTTAGTGTATTTTTTATCTCTGTTGGAAGCCGCCCAGAGTGGCTGGGGAAACCCAGCCAGATGGGCGGGGTACAAATAATAAATTATTATTATATTATTATATTATTATAACCCTTCTTAAATCTAGTTTAAAAAATAAATAAAAATCCACAAATGTTCAGACTGGGGCAAAATAATCTGTGCACAGGAACGCATGCGTAAATGTGTAAAGTCTCCACACTTTATTATTTCAGTTATTGAAGATATATTTTCTCTTCCTGTTATTTGGGCTTTTTCTTGTGTTTTTCTAAATCTAAGTGCAAGCTTCTATGTCCTTCGCTTGGAAGGGGGTTAACAGCACAAGAGCCACACGGTTCAGGAACAAAACGTTTTGTGAACCGGCCCCTTTAGCCCCAAGACGCACGCCACTCAAACTTCAGATCTGCCACCTAGCTGTATCTGTTTAAGGCACCCTCCCCCATTCTGGTGCCCTCCAGATGCCTGGACTCCAAATTCCATCGGCTCCAGCTAGCTGGGGGAAGGCTGCAATACATCTAGTTTCTTCAGGACAAGAGTCCAAAGATGCTGATGGCTTTCCCTGGGAGGATGACGCTCTATGGCTTTAGATTTTCCCCCCCAAAGAGAGTTATTGCACAGTCTGGGCCATTTCCTCTTCTGGGGGGCTACATCCCAGTGGTAGGTGGGGGAGGCCCAGAAGCAAAAGTAGGCTAGTTCCTACACACACACACACACACACACACACACACACCCTTTATCCTCCACCCAAGATGCAAAGCTGGGCCCAAGAGGTGTGGCCTGTCGAGAGGGGCGTGGCCTGGTGAGAGTTCCTGAGGACCAGATGGAGGGGCCTGGATACTGGGCCCCTGGACCCAAGGCTCCTCACCCTTGGCCTAGCGGGAGACTCCCAAGAAAGAAAAGTGTTGGAAGATTGAAGCATCATGTTGGACTGGTTGGGCACAGAGGAGCGGGAGGAGGAACCAGCTGGGGAACCCTCAAGGGATGATGATGATGATGATGATGATGATGATGATGATGAAAAAGCAGAAGAAGTAGTGGTGTTTGGACTTGATATCCCGCTTTTCACTCCCCTTAAGGCAGCGGTTCTCAACCTGTGGGTTCCCAGATGTTGTTGGACTACAACTCCCATCATCCCTAGCTAGCAAGGCCAGAGCTCAGGGATGATGGGAGTTGTAGTCCAACAACATCTGGGGACCTACAGGTTGAGAACCGCTGCCTTAAGGAGTCTCAAAGCGGCTAACATTCTCCTTTCCCTTCCTCCCCCACAACAAACACTCTGTGAGGTGAGTGGGGCTGAGAGACTTCAGAGAAGTGTGAGTAGCCCAAGGTCACCCAGCAGCTGCATGTGGAGGATCAGGGAAGCGAACCCGGTTCACCAGATTACAAGCCCACCACTCTTAACCACTACACCACGCTACAGGGAAGAAGGCGGATCAGAGCCCAGGGAGTGGTGTTGGGACTGGGAAGAGGAGGTTCCAGAAGCCGAAGAAACAGACTTCCACGATCCAGGCTCACCTCCTCAACCGGGTGCTCTTCAGAGATTGTTGGACTCTGGCTCCCATCATCCGCCGACAACATGGTCAGGGATGATGGGAGTTGTAGTCCAGCAACATCTGGAAGGCACCAGGTTTGGGGAGCATGGCCCAGATCATTCCTCTGGATCACACGTGAGCTAGTGTCGAGGGCCCTTCTCGACTTATCTCAAGCTCACTCGGCACCCCCCAATCAAACATGCAACTCGGATAAACAAACAGGAATGAGATGTTGGACTGGGTGACTCACAGGGGTCCTGAACTGGTTCATTCTCCGTACACCACTCGAAATCAACAACAGGTTGAGGTGAATAGCTTTTCATTAAGAAAACTGAGGTAGCAGGAGTGGCTTGGAGGTGGTTCTTGGGATCCAAAATTGGGAGGGATACTCCCAGGGCATGCATGAAGCGCCGGCACGCATTCCACAGCAGCGGTGGTGGCATCGTCTCTTGGTCTGTTTCTTGCCATTCCTTGGCACGCCAAATAAAAGAGGGGAAAACAACCCACCAAATAAGCCAGGGACAGGGAGCATTTGCACTCCAGTTCCCATCAACTCCGGCCGGCAAGGGTGATGGGCACCGCAATGCAACAGCCCCTGGAGAATCCCAGGGTTCCTACACCTGAAATAAGCTAAGCAGAAGAAGAGGTACGTTACATTAGCGTGAATGGCTAAAGGGCTGAACTGCTAACTTTTATTCCAACAAACCGCAACATTCCTTTTATTACAGTATTCCATCTATCAAAATGTCACATGACAGTAAGCTTTTGAGTTCAACAGAACTCTTCGCCAGCCTGCATGTTAAGCAAGGTGGGAGTTGGGGGTAAGAAACAAACTGGCTCGTTACTGAAGCCCTAATGTCTGCAGTAGGCAAAAATTCATTACTGCGGTATATTCTTAGGAGGGGCAGGGCTGTGGGGGTTGTCACAAAAAGCTCCCACGTTTCAGGATTTGCCGCTTGCAACCCTGGGTGCTCCCCTCCAGGTTACAACCCCATTCATCCGAAGTACTCATGAAATCGAAACTCTGCTTACGGCTGCAGTTCACTCTCACTTCCTTTTCACCTAGAGACATTTTGGCTGTTCTCACTAACAATCCGTTTGCACCAGTCTATAAGCAGAAATGCACAAGAGCAAAGGCCTGATTTTGCATTATTTTTTCCCTGAATTCCCAGGAAATGAATGCCTGTGACGCGAATGCCTATCGCACACAACCAGTGAGAAAACGTGCAGTCCGACCCAACCGGCAAAGTCTATTTTGCAGCCTCTGGAGGACACCAGAAATATGTCACTCGTGCCTCTGGAGACGAGCTGTTGCCATGATATCTCCATGCATCAGTAGACGAGATGTACTCTAGGGAGGCTACATTTCCGTCCCAAAGCCGTAAATGGAAGGGATCTTGCATTAAACAAATAAGCTATGAGTTCCCAGCTCAAATCTCAGCACAGCTATGAACTCACTGGCTTGGCTTATTAGACTAGCTTCTTGGTCTTAACCTCCCTCTGCAATAAGGAGATAATAACATTGGCGACTTGTTGTTTGGATTACTTGAGATAATGCAAGGGCTTGAGAGAAAAGCAAAGCATTGCACGGCCCTGGAGTTTGTCTAGCAGAAAGCGTAACCTTTGCAAACACGTCCTTGGAAGCATACAAAACCATTTCCATTCGCTGCATTGCCCAGACCTGACTTTATCATCAGCAGGACACAATGTGAATGAACCAGCTCTCTCCCATTCTATGGAAGGATCCTTGCCTAGTCGCCTGCAGCCCGACTGTTGCTCGCCATAGGTGAATGGGGTAATCATGGATGCTAGAAGTAGGGGTGGACAGAGTAGGGGGTTATATTTGGGACTGGGAATCATCTGACATCAGGGTACAGCACCCACACACACACGTTGGCTTGTTCTCGGCTTGTCCTTCCAATTATTCTGGAACTACACAGCAAAGGGGAGTAAGGAGACTTTTTAAAGTCAGGAAAAGCGAAGAAGGAAACAAGCAGGAAGGAAGGAAGGAAGGGACTCTGGTGGGATGGAAGAGCGAGGCAGCCTGGGCGGACCATGGATAAGGAAGGATGCAGCAGAGCAAACTTGCGACTTCCTGAATGCACAGATGATGCTATACCACCAAACTATTCATTCAGACAGTCCGCACTAAAGTCAAGGAATGGTTCTCCCAGAGTGGCACAACCACAGCAACAGCCCCCTGGCACAGGAATTGCTGCCATTTACCAGGAGGGGCAAGGCAGCGAGGTTGCCCAAGCACAGAAGAGGCAATCTGGTGCTTCATTGGGGCAACTGCACAGCGTAAACCTCAGCATCACGGCCAGCCAAGCAGTAAGCAACAGTGGCGCTGCTGCCAGGAGGCTATTGCTGTGGACCAGTGCTGCCCTGCCAGGTGAGCCAGTCTTATTAGGCCTGGCGCCACGGTCAGGTAGGATGGCTTACCCAGCTGCCAGGTTTCCAGGGTTAAAAGGCAAGATATTATCAGCTGCTATTTATCTCTGGCTGCCTTTGGCCTACGAAAACAACCTTTCCCCCTCCACCCACTTTGTTCTTTACCAACCGTCTGCTAAAACCACAGGTAGCAAATCTATAAAGTGAGGCTGTGGAGCACAGAGGACGGCTTTGGCTTGCAAAGCGAGAGCTAATTATATCTGCGGCATTTGCATCCGAGCACATCTTTGTAGTTCTGTGCTTTCCCCTTTCCCCACCGCTGCTAAACCCGTTTCCACATGGTAAACAATCAATCTGGGGAGGGGAAGCAAAGGGTTTAAGTGCTTTAAGGAGGGATCGCGGATCCACCTTTACAGTGGTTTCTCCAGTGGTGGCAAAACTAAGACATTCCCCCCCTAGATTGATTTTTGATTTTTGATTTTATTGTTATTTATGCTTTATACCGTATTTTATGCTTTTTTTTTGTAGCATCAATTAAGTGTTTTAAATTTGTTGTTAGTCACCCTGATCCCAGTTTCCTGAACCGGGAAGGGTGGGGTATAAATAAAAATTCATCATCATTATTATTATTATTATTATTATTATTATTATTATTATTAAGCCGCCTGAGGCAAAGGACAAGATGGCGGTCTCTTCCCAATTCCATGTATGGAAGGCGACTGGACTGGCTGAACACCAACAGTGGAGATGGGGCAGTATCCTTTTCTATAACTGAGGGAAGCAGGTTAGTGTAGAACACCCAGGCTACGTGGCACCCACAAAAACACTGCTTTTCCCACCTGCCCAATGGTTGGGCTGGTCCTGACCAAAGGTCACTACCTCATCTGATATTTTGAAAGAACCTCCACTGCCTCTTCTCTTCTCTTTCCTTTTTTGTGCAAAAGCCTTTTGAAACGAATATATCCATTTATTTGTTTGCAAGCAGCAGCAACCTACCCACAAGATCCCTCCCCCCCCATCATATGGGTGGGATAGCAATTAATCGCCCCTTTCCCCACCCAGTGTTGCTCCTACCGTGAGCTTGAGAGCCCTCCCCTCATCCCCTCTGCATCCCCCCCCCCAAAAAAGTGCTCAAAATATGGTGCCACAACTCTATAGACTACCCTGCAGGATTGTCATACACTTCACTCACCCCCACCCACCCCCACCCCCACCCCCGGGCATAACTGCAGTGCGCTACTCTGCAGGGCTGACGTAACCCATACTCTCTCATCCACCATGTCCCATTCCCTATGGTCCCAATACGGGTATGCGAATACGGATATAGAGAAACAGCAACCCTTGTTCCCACAGAAGGAAACGTAGTACAGTATGGTATTTGAGAAAGCTGTGGTTTGGAGGGGGGGTGGATTAAAAAGTTGAAGCCATGTATTTCATGTTATGTTTGCTTTATGTTACGTTCTTTCAGGTTATGTCCCGCGGCGACCCAGAAGGGTTACTTCCGGGTTTCGCCACTTGCGCATACGCAGAAGCACAAAATGACATGTGCATGCGCAGAAGCGGCGAATCACAACCCGTGCGTGTGCAGACACGCTGCAGTGGGTTGCGCTCTTTTCATTTTGCGAACGAGCCTCTGGAACGGATCCCGTTCGCAACCAGAGGTACCACTGTAGGGCCATTTTGAACTGTACAATTTTTAAAAGTGTGGACCTTAAGACGATTAAAGCGTTCTCATGAAAATGTAGTGTTTGAATGTGGCCAAACACCTGCTTGGTGCAGGTGCACCTGCCTGCCACCCTGGGCTGGCAAAACTGTGCCAATCCTGGCTGCCTTGCAAGAACACTGGGTTGCGGCTGCATCTGGCGTGGAGCAGTCCTCGGGAGATGCATAAGCAAGCTAGATGTCCCTCGCTTAATTGCAGGCTCCAGGTCTTGAAGCGGGTGGCCCTGTTATGTAGATCTGGTGGTCTACCGCTGAACTCTGCTCCCTTCCTCCTCCTTCCTGCTTTTCAAAGACTGCGAGACTTTTGCAAAAAGAGGCAGCTATCTTGTTAAAGGTGACGCAGTTGGTAGGTCTTGCATCTGTGGCTTCTCTGAACTGAACCGGCCAAGGAAAAGCTTCTCTGTGCACAAAAAAGTAACCAGTGTCTTGGTTCCAACAAACCCAGGACTTTGAGGGGCTTGATTAAATAAGTGCAAGTCCTTCTGACTGGGCAAAATGCGGAAGTTTTAATTCAGCTGCCAAGACAGGCCACGCAGCCTTAGATTTCCCCAGGGAGCCAGCCTGACAAAGAGTTAAGCTGACACTTCTAGGCATGCCGTTAATGATTTCCCCGCCCCTCTGAAATTACTGAATGAGGTCTTTCCAGCGTGAAGACTATGAACTGGTGGAGAGAGAGAGAGAGAGAGAAATAATGGCAGGAGCTTAATTAACAAAAAAAGTTTACCTTCTGAAATTCAATGGGAGAGGGGATGGGAGAGATCATTCGGCCTTGTTATTCATTAGGCGGTAGCTTCCATCCCAAGTTTTCCCTGTGCTAAAACCATTAAATTAGATATTACCTTGACGATAGCGTCAAAGGCCGGAGACAAGAAATCGTTCAAAAGAGCAGAAGGCATGGAAGGTGTTCTGGAGATACTGCGGCCTCCTTTTACCCTGGTGCAGGAAAAGCATTTCTGTCATGCTGCCATTGCCCTTGTCTGCACATCACTCTAAAGCCAGCTTCACTAACCTGGTGCCCATCAGCCCTGGCCAGCTTGAAGGGACCACTACGGATCTCTAGCGCACTTTCACATGAACCCCAGGACCATTTGGAAAATAACGGGGCAGGGTGGGTGCACAAACTGTGGAACTGAAACCAGGGGCAGGGGGGTGGAGTAGCTTGTGTCTTCAGCAGTGCAAGCTTCAAAAAGCAAACAAGGCTAACAAACAAGCAAATTGATCCTCCATAAGCACTTCTGCCTTGTTGGGTTGTTGCAACTACAGAGGTCAAGTGGGTTGCACATTTAATTCAGAAGGATGCCATCTTAGCTGGTTAAGGGAAAGAAACTAGGAGCCCAAGATGAGGAACATCTAAAGGAGTTGGGCATGTTTAGCCTGGAAAAGAGGAGACTGAGAGGAGATATGATAGCCATTTTCAAATATTGTCACATGGAAGATGGAGCAAGCTTGTTTTCTCCTGCTCTGGAAGGTAGGACTCAAACCAGTGGCTTCAAGTGATAAGAAAGGAGATTCCAACTAAACGCCAGGAAGAACTTTCTGATGGCAAGAGCTGTTCGACAGTGGAACGGACTCCCATGGGAGATGGTGGACTCTCCTTCCTTGGAGGTTTTTGAGCAGATGTTGGATGTTCATCTGTCATGGATGCTTTAGTTGGAATTCCTGCACTGCAGGGGGTTGGACTAGATGATCCACAGGCCCCTTCCAACTCTATGATTCTATGAATGTGTGTGCGAATGTCAAAAGCTCTCAATGTGAACACTGCCATCCTATATTATGGCTCCTCATTTGATCATCCCATTCCTTCTCCTAGGAACCCTGAAGCATAAAATTGTCAATTCAAACCCCAAGACTTGCCAACCGCATCGATAGCAAACAGGCCCAAAGTGTCTTCTACGCTTCAAAGACTTCCAGTTGGCTTCTTCTGCCAAATACCGCAGGGTTGGTACAACTCAGTTTCTTCCAACCTGGTGGCCGCCAGATGTTCTGGACGACAACTCCCATCAGCCATAACAGCTGTACTCCAAAACATCTGGAGGGCATGAGGTTGGGGGAAGACTGTTAGAGCTACACCTTCATCAAAGTTAAATGGGACTGATTTCTCCATTATTCCATCACTGGACTACAACTCCCAGCAGGCCTGATCATTCTCAATGCCGGCTTTGGCTGATGAGAGTTGTAGTTCAACAAAGCTACCTGGGCCTTAAAAATAACCCCCCTCTAAGCAGAAACAGTAGCCAGCCTTGATCACAGAAGCGGTCCCTTAGGCCAGAGGTGTCTATCCTTTGAAAATTCAGAGATGGCGGAAAGAGCGTTTATAACCTTACTGAGAACCTAGACAATTTCCCCTGTGGTCTAAATATGGCGCTTTAGGATATAGCCAAAAAGCACTTCTGGGGATTCCTGATATTGGGCAGCACATACTGGTTCCATTCGCCATGTGATGGTGGAGAGACTGGTTTCAACTCAAAGCCCGACCAGCTGAGGTAAATGCTGAGGTGTTCATTATGCTGAATTAACATAATATAACACGCCAGGACACACCCAATCCTATTCAAGTACACTTCCCACCCTCTATAGCAGGAGTCACCAAGGTCTCCATACCTCCAATGGCGCCTGCAAAAAAAGGTCCCCGCAAAATTCCCCTCAAAAATCCACAATGCGCGAGAGACCCTGTTCAATCTTTCTGCTCAGATCCTGCTGGCTCCCCCTTCCCTAGCAGCTGTTTTTGCATCATGCCGCACTCTCGCAGCAGCCATCTTGGATGACGCCACAGCCCCACGGCGGCCATTTTGTGACCGGCGCCCACGGCATTTTCTCAAAATCCCAAATGCGCCCACTGGCCCATTGAATACGGTTGGCATCCCCCTGCGCTGCAGAAGTCAACTGATGATTTAATTATAGTTGGCGAGACCTTCCCGGTATTTTTGTTTTAACAAGCCAAGTTCAGGCATTCTGCATGAGCAGGAAATATCGAACCCCATCTCTGCCCCCCAACTTTCCCCTACAGAGAAAGGAAGGACTGAAGGATGACTTCTACCCGTGTTTTCCTGAATGTGAGGTTAAGCCTCCTCGCGACTAGGAACTCTGCTTTTGTCTTGATTTACTTGCTTATTATTACATTCAGCATGCTCGCTCTCTCTCCCCATTTTATTCTCACAACAACCCTGTGAGGTAGGTTAGGCTGAGGGGCCGTGACTGGGCCAAAGTCACCCGGCAAGCTTCACAGCCAAGTGAAGGATCTGACCCTTGGTTTCTCGGGTCCCAATCCAATGCTCTGAGCGCTACACCACAGGAGCATTTCCGACCACATGGAAGATTCCAGCAAACGTGACTCAACATCCCACTTCAGACCTTCTGTGCTCAACAAGGGAACAAGAGAGAGGATGGAACTGAGGCCCAGAAGATATTCACGGCTCTGTGGCTCCTTTATGGTTTGATATTTCCTCCAGGCAGAATAAACGTTCTCAAAATTTATTTCACACCGCAATAAGCGGTTTCCGTTCAAAGCTTCCCCTCATAGAAGTATGCCTTACAAAAAAAAGTTTGTGATTGACCCCTGCAGGGACTTCCAGGCAAGAATTGACGCAGCGAGAGAACGGCCATTTTCAAAACTCCCCACAGGTTTGCTTCCAAAAACGTCTCATAGCCAAAACCCTCCCCCTTCCCCGCCCTCATCCCCAAACCTTGACAACTGAAGGATATAGCTCCCAAAACTGAAAACGGGGAACCGGGTCCCAAATCAGGGCAACGTTTAAAACGTGAACAGAACCTAACGAAACGACAATCCCGAAACGTCCGTCGTCAAACGACCCCATCGGGTTTTTGTTTTTCCTTTTTTCCTTCGTAAAAAAGCATCTCCTATGAAAATTATAAAAGAAAGCTGGTTCGCAACCACAATCACAACAATAATTTCATCTGTAAAATTCCCACCAGCTCTATTTCCTAACACATGACTGCTACCTGAAAAGGAATCCACAAATAATAATAGCTTTTTAAAAAAGAATTTCGACCAGCTTACGCCTGGGTTCCTATTGCACTTTCCTCTCCCTTTGCTTGAGCAAAACCCCCTTTGCTCTCTTTCCCTCTCCTTCTCTCTCTTTGCTTGAACAGCATCGGGTTCGAATTCAGAAACAGGAAGAAAGGAAGGAGGGCGCCGACAAACCACCTTACTATTCCACCTGCCCATGGACGCGGGGCGCCTGACCCACAGGGGGTTATGTACAATCTGCAGAGGTTTCCGACGGAAGAATCGCACAGCGGCCGTTCCTCGCTTCGGTCTCTTCTTCCAGTGGTGAAAACAAAACGTCCCGTGATTTAAAGTGGTTTTTCGTTTTTAAAAAAGGGATGAGCAGAAGGGGCCCAGCATATACTGGGAGTAGCTCTCCCCTTCCTTCTGCCCCATTACCCTGGGCTGTAAACTAATCATTAGAGAGTTTTGTTTTGTTTTCTCCCCCCCCCCAAACCGACGGCTTATTTCTCTGGCATTTTACTGGACCCCCCTTTCTTGCTGTGGGGGGGCTTGTTACCTCGCTCTGTCTCATCGGGGCTGAAGTCCGCGGCCTCCCAGGGCCCCGCCGGTTTCTTATGGTTCGTCTTGCCTATCTCTTTGCTTTTGGCGGAAGATTCCGGAGGCCTTTCCTTCGGCTTCCGCCCCCTCTTCTTCCCGTCTGTGCTTTTCCTCTTCTCCTCGTGGCTGGCAGCGGTCGGCTCGCTGGTCTTTTTCTTCCGAATGGCCTCCGTGGAAGTCCGGAACCAGTTCTGCGTTCAAGGAAGGAAAGGAGAACAGAGTCGGGAACTTGATTTGGACGCGGCACGGAATAGCAGCGTCCACAGCTCTGCCGCAACACCAAAACTACCAGCAAACGTGGCGGTTTTCAGAAGTTAAAAAAACAACAAAACGATGCACCTCATCCCCACTTGAACCATTCTGAGCTGCAATCACTTGCTTCAGTTTGGGGGTTTGCCCCAAAATCCTTCCCCCATATTGGGTGAACCAAGGAGACAAAAGGAGATTCGCCACTTCCGCGCATGCGCATGACGTCATTTTTAGAGTCTGTGCATGCGCGAGCAGCGAAACCTGGAAGTAACGCGCTCCGTTACTTCCAGGTCACCACGAAGTGCAACCCAAAAATGCTTAACCCGAAGCTACTTCAACCCGAGATATGACTATATATGGTTTTCACTCAGGTCCTCGTAAGTTAATTTAGGCGGGAAATCCTGGGCTGTTGTTGTTACAATGTGGACAGCCGGCTGCCTATAAAAGCAGGCCGGATGAGCTGTTTGCTGTTCAGTTCAATTCCAGCTTACTTATAAAGACCTACTTGGAGAAATCTCTGTGTCGTCTGCTATGCCCACCCACTACTTAATACACAGAGATCAGGAAATACGACTGTTCCCTGGAGTGCCCGCTCTTCCCCCTGGCCGCTGACTTTCTCTACCTCACAGACCCCTCCTGCTGCCTACGGTGGCCGACAAGGGAATCTTTCCTTTTCTGTTTGGCTTTCCGCTCAGAGACACAAAGGGCACAGCTGCCCCTCTTTCAAGGGGCACGGTGTCAACCAGCTGCTGTACTGTTTCTACGACGTCTGACTCCTGTCCCTGTTCAGGACTAGGGCACCAGCTCCACCTGGTACGCAGGCTGAGACCCTCCCTGCCCTCAGACTGTTTCGCCAGAGTGGTGCATGCTCTGGTTATCTCCTGCTTGGACTACTGCAATGCGCTCTCTGTGGGGCTACCTTTGAAGGTGACCTGGAAACTACAACTAATCCAGAATGCGGCAGCTAGACTGGTGACTGGGAGCGGCCGCCGAGACCACATAACACCGGTCTTGAAAGACCTACACTGGCTCCCAGTACCTTTCTGAGTACAATTCAAAGTGTTGGTGCTGACCTTGAAAGCCCTAAATGGCCTCAAAGGCCCAGTATACCTGATGGAGTGTCTCCACCCCCATCGTTCAGCCCGGACACTGAGATCCAACGCCGAGGGCCTTCTGGCAGTTCCCTCACTGTGAGAAGCCAAGTTACAGGGAGCCAGGCAGAGGGCCTTCTCGGTGGTGGCGCCCGCCCTGTGGAACGCCCTCCCATCAGATGTCAAAGAGATAAACAAGCACCTGACATTTAGAAGGCAACCCTGTTCAGGGAAGTTTTTATTGTGTGACATTTTAATGTATTTTTAACCTTTGTTGGAAGCTGCCCAGAGTGGCTGGGGAAGCCCAGCCAGATGGGCAGGGTACAAATATATTATTCTCCCACCAGTTGTCAAAGAGAAAAACAACTACCAGACTTTTAGAAGACATCTGAAGGCAGCCCTGTTTAGGGAAGCTCTTGGGGTGAGGGTCTCCACCACTCCTAATCATCTGCCCAGTCCCTGAGAGGGAGTTACCCAGACTGACTTTGATGCAGGGTATGATGAACAGCCTAAAGTCCCCTCCCCTTCATGAAACCCTCCCCACAACCCCCCCCCCCAAAAAAAATTAGCTACTGGAAAATAAGGCAGCAAATCTTGGGGACTAATTTCAGTCAGCTGGAACTTTGAAATTCGCTCCTCTATTATTAGAAAAGGATAATGATTTATTCCAGGTCACTGGGACCAGTGTCCTGTAGGCCTCACAAGAATTTCAGCTTTCACGGGGGGGCGGACACCCCCCCCCCAAAGTCCTTTGCTGACTTACCTCCGAGTGAGTCTTAATGATGTGGTACTTGACTCCGCTTTCCGAGCTAAACTCCTTCTGACACAGAAGACAACGATACTTCCCCACGGAGTGGTCTCCCTGCAATACAAAGGTCCGGCCGTGTGAGCTCAGCCCCGGAGGATATCTTGGAGATGTGTTGATCATCTACATAGGACAGATTTGTCCTTGGGACTGTGCCATTCAGCCTGCAGGGAATCTTCAGGCTCCTTCATATATGGAGTAGGATTCAGGTAGGGGTCAGAACCTCCCCTGGGGATCCGGGGAAGGGTTAACACTCACCGGGACACCTCAGAACCTATCCTGCACTCATGCATTTGGAAACTTAGCAGAAAGGGTCACCTGGCTCGCTCAGGTGAGATGGAGGGCAAAAGATGAGGCATTTTTGGCAGAGGAGCTTACAACCCCCGCCTTACCTAAGGTCCATTCCGAGGTGGTTGTTAGTATTTGTACTGTATTTGCATTGCAAATGTATTTCGCAAAGAATAAATGGTGGCAGTTGGTTTGCTTATTTTGTTATCGTCTTTTCCTTGAGAACATGGGGAATGTGGTGACTTCAAGCAGCAGACGCTGTCTGGAGGAGTTTGTGAGGACAGGCAAGCTATGGATTAATACTGTACTTTTTGCTCTATAAGACGCACCAGACCACAAGACACACCTAGTTTTTGGAGGAGGAAAACAAGAAAAAAAAATATTCTGAATCTCAGAAGCCAGAACAGCAAGAGGGATCGCTGCGCAGTGAAAGCAGCAATCCCTCTTGCTGTTCTGGCTTCTGGGATAGCGGCGCAGCCTGCATTCGCTCCATAAGACGCACACACATTTCCCCTTACTTTTTAGGAGGGAAAAAGTGAGTCTTATAGAGCAAAAAATACGGTACCTTATGCACTGCTATGAAGGACTAAGCCCTCTCTTTGGCTCAAGGGAGAGAAACACATTGCTTTCATTAATATGTAAATTTAATATAACAACAACAACAACAACAATAATAGTAATATTAATTGAATAATACCTGTTCAACTGTTGCCAACCTGACAAGCAAAGATTTATCTTCAAGTCTTGTGCAAGGCATCTGTTTCATCACAAAAAAGCTAACAGCTGTCTGTTGCTGAAGCAACATCTTCCACTTGCCCCACCTTGAACCCCTCGTGGAGCTGGCCATCCCCGATGTTGCGCCAGCCTACCTAAGCTGCCACGTGGAGCTGAACAGCAGCTTCATTCTACTCTGCAGCCCGCTACGAGGAGCAGAGGCTTCCTGTAATTTATGGCCGAACCTGATCAATAAAGCTTTTGAAATTTCTCTTCTGGGTTGCCGAGCAGCTAATTAAAACCCTGGATTTCTGCTACCGCTGACCTTGCGGAAAACGAATGAGCTCCCTACTCTGCCTCCATCTGCCACTAGAGAATGCGTAATATATTCTTTATTGACAATGAGGTGATGTACGAGCTCCCGGCGGGAGAGGGGTGTAGTGAGAGTTGCGGGAGCATGCTTGCAGCTGGATCTGTGGCATTAATGCGAAGCAGGCAAGCATCAGACATTGAGTATAGGTGCATCTTCACACAACTGGAAGCATCTGAATGAACCAGCCAGCCGTTTTCTGATCCGTCAGAAAATGAATGAGGTGCTTGAATTTGGCAGAGGGCGCTGAAAGCTGAGGGCGGGGAGTGAGAGTTGGGAAAAGGATTTCCGCCTATGCGCTCAGGGAAGGGTTCTCAACCTTGCCATTATATGACCTCTTCACGGGTTTTGGATACCACTGGCTATGACATCCTCCAGAGCTGCCTCTGAAGAAGGTTCGGAAACTTCAGCTGTTGCAGAATTCAGTGGCCAGGTTGCTCCATGGAGCATGAGTTTGAGCATATTATACTGATCCTGGCCCAACTGCACTGGCTGACAATTAGTTTCCAGGCCCAATTCAAAGTGCTGAATTTGACCTACAAAGCCTTAAACATCTCAGGACCTCAATACCTCCAGGACCGCCTCTACCCATATGAACCAACCCAGACCCTGAGATCACCATGAGGCCCTTTGTCGTGTGCCTCCTCCATGGGAAATCCGTAGGGTGGCAACACAAGAACAGGGCCTTCTGTGCAATGGCTCCCCGTTTGTGGAATGCTCTCTCCAGGAAGGCTCGCCTGGTGCCTTCACTGTACATCTTTAGGCGCCAAGCAAAAATGTTCCTCTTCAACCAGCTCTTTGCCTGATTAACATTATGTGTCCTTTTATATGTGTTTGTGGGAGCGGAGTGGTTATTGTTTTGTTTTTGCTTTCATTGTGTATTTTGTGTTTTTATTTTGTATTTTGATGCTGTGAACCGCCCTGAGATCTTCCTGATGAAGGGCGGTATACAAATTTAATCAATAATAACAATGAAGCTAGGCTATAAGCCGAATAAATGCCTTACCTTGTTGCAGTTTGCAAGGTGGGCTTTCAAACCGGACACACTGGAATAGATGGCAGCGCAGCACTGGAAGCGAAAACAGCGCAGCACATGTTAAGTAGAGTTTTGTACTCCCCCCACTTCCTTTCCCCCTTTCATGGGGTTGCAGCGACCGCCCCCCTCCAAATCCCCACAAGGCTCTCCTTCTTTGCAAGCTCCCTCTCGCCGTCACAAGGTTAATTTTACAGGCGATCTGCCTGTTGGGATCTTGCCACATTGCTTCTAATTACTGCTAATGGGAGTCATGTGGCTCCGTCGCTGGCAGGCAAAACACGTCCCTAAATGGACCTTTGAACATTCAAGGCGCTTTCAAGCAGTTACGGCAGGCCTGCTGGGCGACGGGAGATCTTACAGCACCGCCGGTCGCGAGTCTGATGTGGAAAGGGAAATTGGGCTCATGGCCTGGGCAGAGACGCTATCCGTTTCAGTGCCGCGCACCTTTTCAAAGTGGCCGTGATAACCGGCTAATGCCTCTCACCTGCTCTGCAAATGACATCCCTCGCACCTCCCCACAGCCCTGTTAACAAGCCTTTCCTGGAGATCAGGGAGAGGCAACTTTTTCAACTCAGGGACTGGGCACCCTGGCCATGAAACCTTAAGAACGGGAGAACTCAGAAAGAGATCTGTTCCAATCTGCAGCATGTCCATAGCTAAAGGTAAAGGGAACCCTGACCGTTAGGTCCAGTCGTGGCCGACTCTGGGGTTGCAGCGCTCATCTCGCTTTACTGGCCGAGGGAGCCGGCGTACAGCTTCCGGGTCATGTGGCCAGCATGACTAAGCCGCTTCTGGCGAACCAGAGCAGCACACGGAAACACCGTTTCCCTTCCCGGCAGAGCGGTACCTATTTATCTACTTGCAATTTGACGTGCTTTCGAACTGCTAGGTTGGCAGGAGCAGGGACCGAGCAAGGGGAGCTCACCCCGTCGCAGGGATTCAAACCAACCATTGCCAACCTTTGGATCGGCAAAGGTTGTTTAACCCACAGTGCCACCCGCGTCCCACAGCATGTCCATAACACAGCATAAAACATAACATCCCTTTCATTTTCCAATCAGCCTTGCAGAAAACAAGGCACTCACGTTATTAGGGCAGTTGATGTGTCCTTTTTCCTTCACTTCGTTTTTCCAGGTTTCCAGAAGCCTCGGGTTCAGCTTTGGAAGCCCAGGACGGGTATAGTTTAGCTGCCAGACGAGAAGCAGTGGTTAATCAACTTTGGCATCTAGAACACATCTCTACAAAAAACTGCATTGTTCTTCTTCTATTCTGCTTGTTATTTCAACAAGTTTCCCCCCAAAAAACGATTCTGTTATTTACATTTCCCCAAGTTTAAAAAGATTGCCTGGAGCGTGCATGTATGTGTGTTTCACCAAAATGAACAAATCTTTAACTGGATGAAATCAACAAAAGATGAAATCAACAAGAGTGTATTTTGTCACAGGCAGTGTGACGAAGAAGAGCTCAACCAGTGGCAGAGAAAGAAAACACTGAGGACCTTGCGCATATGCACATCTAGTAGGCAAATAAATAATAATAATAATAATAATAATAATAATAATAATAATAATAATGTATTATTTATACGCCACCCATCTGGCTGAGTTTCCCTAGCCACTCTGAGTGGATTCCAACCAAATATTAAAAACACAATACAGCATCAAACATTAAAAACTTCCCTAAACAGGACCACCTTCAGATGTCTTTTAAAGGTAAGATAGTTGCTTATTGCCTTAACATCTGATGGGAGGGTGTTCCACAGGGCGGGTGCCACTACCGAGAAGGCCCTCTGCCCGGTTCCTTGTAACCTCACTTCTTGCAGCAAGGGAATCGCCAGAAGGCCCTCGGAGCTGAACCTTAGTGTCCGGGCAGAATGATGGGGGTGGAGACGCTCCTTCAGGGGGTGGAGACACTCTTTCCAATATACAGGACCAAGGCCGTTTAGTGCTTTAAAGGTCAGCACTAACACTTTGAATTGTACTCGGAAACATACTGGGAGCCAATGCAGATCTCTCAGGACCGGTGTTATTGGTCCCAGCGACCACTCCCAGTCACCAGTCTAGCTGCCGCATTCTGGATTAATTGCAGTTTCCGGGTCACCTTCAAAGATAGCCCCACGTACAGCGCATTGCAGTAGTCCAAGTGGGAGATAACAAGAGCATGCTAACTCAGTACAACACTAGTAGCTGGTGGATAGGCCTGCTGCCCCTGGCTGGAGCGTGATCACTGCAAGCAACAACAGAGTGGTACTGAAGCTGCGAGCCCTGCTGTCCACAGAGCTGCACCTGGTCCTGCAAAAACGATTCCCTAAGCTTGGCTTCTCTGGTCAGGCGCCTGTCTGATTTCCAATCTGTTTCCAAACCAGCCAACTGAAGAACCTCCAAGCCACACACCCCCCAACACGTGCCCCGGACCAAGACCACAGACCCTGTTTTCCCTGCACCCCGCCTTCAGCAAAATTCAAGTGTGTGACGGGTTCTCACTCGCTTTGTCTCGGGGACCAAGTCGTCTTTCATCCTCCGTTTGGTCCAGTCCTTGGCTAGCTCGTCCTCGGCAATTTCCTGCAAGTGGAAGACAGCGACCTGGGCTGATGTGCGCCGGATCCTGCCGCTCGGAGTCCTCTCGAAATCTTCAACGAGGCTGACTTCAGGCTTTATCTCGGGCTGTTCAGGAGGCTGAGAAGACGGGGGGGGGGGTGAAGGTGGAAACCAGTGTCAGCCCCATCTTCCGCATCAGCATGAAAAAGCCTGGATACTCTATGTCAAGGGCTGTCACCAGGATCCACAAACCAGAGAATGAGCTTTTAAGCTCCCCACCAGGTTTGGATTTAACTTGCGTACTTTCAACTAACCTGCCTTCAGCTGCATACACTCAAAATTGCGCATGTTAAATGTGTGCACTGTATTTAAAATAATTGTAACACTGCCTTCTATTATAAGAAAAAAAAAAATCAAGGTGGTTCACCCAAAACAAAAAAATTCATTAAAATAAGGAGTATTGAAATCAGCAGCACTCAAAGAACCAAATTTAGCAAGCTGAGACAAAGGCTGAGAGGAGAAATAGGTTTTGCACAAACACTACCAGTGGATCACTGTTGCCTTGCCAAACTAGCAGAAATGTTGATAAAAGAAAAAGATAAATGTTGGAAATGCAATGAAGTAGAAGCAACCTTTTTCCACATGTTGTGGTCTTGTAAAATAATTGGGGAATTCTGGGAAGTACCGTATTTTTCTCTCTATAAGACGCACCAGACCACAAGACGCACCTAGTTTTTGGAGGAGGAAAAAAAGAAAAAAAATATTCTGAATCTCAGAAGCCAGAACGGCAAAAGGGATCGCTGCGCAGTGAAAGCAGCAATCCCTCTTGCTGTTCTGGCTTCTGGGATAGCTGCGTAGCCTGCATTCTCTCCATAAGACGCACACACATTTCCCCTTAATTTTTAGGATGGAAAAAGTGAGTCTTATAGAGCAAAAAATACGGTAATTTACAATGATTTTAAAAAGATATTCATAAAAACCTTCCCCCCAAGGCCTGAGACATTCCTTTTGGGAATGGTAAAAAAAAGATATGTATTATTATTATATGCCACCAACGCGGCCAGAATTTTACTGGCACAAAGGTGGAGAACGAGTATGGTACCCACCAGAGAAGAGTAGCCGTTTAAATTGCTTGAATATGCTGAACTGGCAGCAGCAATAGGGTAAGAGAAAAGTATGATAAAGGATATAAGGAGGATTGGAAAATGTTTATTGGATATTTTAAAGAACCAGTATAAACAAGTAAATAACCTAGCTTGTCTTGAGTAAACCCGGCAGAACAGGCGCTAGCAGAAATTAGCAGAGGAATAAATTTGAAGAGTAAAAATTTGGAACAGGCAATTTAGTAGAAAAGTACAGAAACCAGGAAAAGGGTGGATGGGAAGTCACTAGGTATTTAGCTGTATGTCGAGATTGTTATGAAAGTTGTACAATTGGGGGGGGGGCGGAGAAAAGGGTGTGTGTGTGGTTTTTTGCTTGTTTTGCATTAAAAATGCAAATAAAAACTATTTTTCTTAAAAAAAACAAAAGATGAGGAAATACTTTGCAAAATGTAATGTCTTGCAGCATAATGATGCTCAACAGCGTGACACTGTTGGGCTGGAGGGAAGAGGCTCGGGGGGACCTTACCGCGGACGGATGCTCTGACCGGACGTGGTAGTCGTGTCCTGCTTTCGACTTGTACGTCTTCCCACAGTGCAGGCAGGTGAAGACGGGCTTCTCCACCTCAGACAGCTGCTTCCCGCACCGCTTCTGGTGGTACTGGTACCCCATAAGGCTGGAGAAAGTAGCCACACATCCCTGTAGGAAGATGAACAGGAGAAACACGGTGGGAATGCCAGAAACTTGGATGGGTTCAAAAGCAGGTGAGACCAGCTCATAAGGCTATCAATAATTACCGAAATGATTACACATTCTTTATCAGTCTTCTGAGAAAAATACAAAACCTTATACAAAGCCACAGAGACTTGCGAACTACCCAACCTAAGATGAACTTATAATGTCTGATTTCAATGGATTTTTCATCTTAGGTTGGGTAGTTCGCAAGTCTCTGTGGCTTTGTACAAGGTTTTGTATTTTTCCTCATAAGGCTATCAATGGCTACTAACCACGATGGCTGTTTTACCTCAGGGTGGATAAAAATCTATGATTTTTTAATTATTATTTAAATCAGATTTTTTAAAATTTAAATCGGATTTTTAAAACAAAATGCTTTTGGAGGAAAAATCTTTCTAAAGATAGTTTTCTATTTAAGTTACATTATAGTCCAAAGGCTATTCATCAGGAAATAAGGATCTGTTTTAAGTTTTTCATGTGTGCTAAAACTCAGTCTAAGTTTATTTGTCTTTTTTTAATCGTTTAACCACATCAGTTAACAAACATGGATACGTATGCCATACTGTTATTGTTTTAGTTAAATAAATTGTTTAAATTGTTATTAAGGAAATGATTGTTTTTCTCCTTCCAATGAAGTACAGCAGAAAAGTTGTCCAAATATAAACAGTTAACTTATTAAACCTCACAATCATTTCATAAATTATCGGTCTATGTACTTCTAATAGTATAACCAAATCAGTAATTTTTTATATAACTGTAAAAACTACTCTGAAAATTTATTATTCCAAAAATGAAACCTTCATTTGGTTGTAAATATGCAAGAATGAGTTTTTCTGTAAAAAAAAAAATGATTTAAATCAAGTCTTGTTGTTTAGTTGTTTACTGATGAGTGATTTAAATCGTGATTTAAATTGATTTGATTTAAATCGATTTGATTTAAATCAAATCCGCCCTGTTTTACCTCCACTTTGGGGAGGCAGAGAGAATGCCAATGGGCTCAGTCCTGCTTGCCAGCTTCCCACTGGGCCATCTGCCTGGCTATCATGAGAACAGGGAGGCTGGGTCAGATGGGGGGGGGGCGCATTGGCCTAATTCAACAGCCATGCTCTTCTTAAAGTTTTGGTTGCTACTGCCACTTCTCTTCGGCAATATACCTTTCCTCCCCTCACCTGGCCAGGAAGGCAGCATGGCAGAGATTTGCCCACAGCTGTATGCTCTCTGTCCAGCAGTTGTGTCAACTTAAAAGGTAAAGGTTAAGGGACCCCTGACCATTAAGTCCAGTCGTGAGCGACTCTGGGGTTGCAGCGCTCATCTCGCTTTATTGGCCGAGGGAGCCGGCGTACAGCTTCCGGGTCATGTGGCCAGCAGGACTAAGCCGCTTCTGGCAAACCTGAACAGCGCATGGAAACGCCGTTTAGCCCCCGCCGGAGCAGTACCTATTTATCTACTTGCACTTTGAGGTGCTTTCGAACTGCTAGGTTGGCAGGAGCAGGGAACAAGCAACGGGAGCTCACCCCGTCATTGCGGGGATTTGAACCGCCGACCTTCTGATTGGCAAGCCCTAGGCTCTGTGGTTTAACCCAAAGTGCCACACGCATCCCTTCGTGTCAATTTAGGGAGCTAGAAAAGAGAGTGTCTGCTGAAGCTGCTTTCTGATGATGAGTCCTGCTCTTGCTAGGAAGCCAGAAAGGTGTTCTGTAATTTCCCAGCCGGCAAACATTGTGGCAGCGGTGATGAAATCCACTCATTGGTAAGGGGATCCATTCATTGGTAAGGGGAAATCTTCATCGAACTTTAAAGCAGTATCATACTACTTTAAACAGGCACGATTTTCCCCCAAAGTATCCTGGGAACTGAGAGTTTTTTGGGGGGGAACCCTATTTCCCTGCCCCCAAGAACTACAATTTCCAGGGTATTTCAACAATCAATCTGTCTTTCCAGAGAACATTCATGACCCTTAACAAACTACAGTTCCCAGAATTCTTTGGGAGAAAGCTGTGACTTTTTAAAGGGGAGTGATATTGCTTTAAATGTAAAGTGAAGTTGCGGGCCATAGATTTAGCTCTGTTAAGACAAGCACATCCATGCTGCCTCGCGCCCCAAAGCAAAACAGAGAACTTAACAGCTCTCCGCCTTGCTTACTGGGCTCTGGAATGCTCTCGTGAGATCCCAAGATATCGCACAAGCATCCCAGAGCCCAGTAAGCAAGGCGAAGAGTTTAAAAGCTCTTTCTGCGCCAGGGAAACCCCGAACAAAGAGAGCTTTTGAGCTCCCTGCCTTCTGGGCATTAAATCTGTGCGATTTCAACCAGCTGGCTTTCAACCACCTAACGTCAAACACACCTGATGAACATGCGTAACATGTGACCATACTGAAAAATTCGCTGGCTACCCCAACTCTTTTTCTGCTGGAAATATTAGCCAAGAGAGAAAAGAAGTACCTCAACGGGGCATTTTAGTTTCCCCATCTGCTTTAGTACTCTCCTCAGCCTCTCCCGCTCTTCGTGCTCGCTGAGAGGGGCAGCGGCTTCCACAGGAACTGGCTGCAGGGAAGGAATCGAGAAAACCTGCAATGTTAATCTAGCCTTTCGTACAAGCCATGGGCCGTTGTCCGCCTCTCACCTCAGAAAGAGGCATTTTATAAAAGGCACAGCACCCTGGCACCATTATCCAGCACTATGCATCTATTGCAGAGTGATGCCAGCGCAGAAAAAGTGAGAATCTCTTATTTCCTCTTTTTTATTATTTTTTTACAGCCCTCGTGGTCGCAAAGGCGTGTTCCTGGTGAGATTTCAGGTGCCAGAGGGGTTGTGGAACAAGATTAATAGTCATGGGGTGTGGAGGCCCCAGTGCCGAGCACAGCTCCTTGCCCCCTTTCCCTCCCCCCCCCCCGGGCAATAAATAGCACAGATTCCAAAAACACGGGTTGGAAGACAAGGGAAATTATGCAAACTTGCGAAAAACACACAAGTTTTGGAATCCGGCTTGTCCGAGGGCAGTATGTCGCCACGGTGCAGAATATTCATTTACTTGTTTTACATGCAAGCAGAGTTTCCTACCTTGTTGACGTGCTCGGCCATGGTGTGGTAATTCAACCCGGCTTTGGACTTGAATTGCTTCTTACAGTGCTGGCATTTCAAGGCATCCTGCAGCTGAAGCGAGCGGAACGAAAAGTCAACACACCAAAAACTGGTTTTCAGAAGCATTGCTGCCTCCAGCCCAGTGGAGACAGAGTACAGCCATCATAACCATCGTCCGCTGATAGCCTTGCCCATCATCATCATCATCATCATCATCATCATAGTATTGGTAGCAGGGCTTAATAACAATGTGTATTTTACCACCAGTCCCTTACTGGCAATAAAATAATAAAATATACAGGCAACTCTCTATTTGCATATGTTCAATATTGGTGCAACTGCGCGCACACACACACACACACAGACATGCATCACTGCGAACCTGGAAGTGACTAGGGAAAGGGCAAAAACGGCCCTAAAAAATGCAGAAAGGGCAAAAACAGCACCTAGCAATCCCACAAGCCTTTGCAAGTGCAATCCCAGGAGCCCTTGCACCGACTTTCCAAGGCCTGTGGAGAGTTGGGAGTTTAAGCAAGGAGGTTCGGATGGAGCGATTGGGGAGTTTGCAGGCTTTTGTCAATGGTGTTCCCAATATATGCAATTTCACTTAAGTGTGCGGTGCCTCAGACTGTAACCTCCGTGTAAATGGGGAGTTGCCTGTATCTATATCCATACAAATACACTAGGCAGGTGTGATGGACTCCTTGGTCCTGAATGGGGTAACTGTGCCCCTGAAGGACCAGGAGCGCAGCCTGCGAGACATTTTGGACTCACAGCTGTCCATGGAGGTGCAGGTTAATTCTGAATCCAGGGCAGCTGTCTACCAGCTCCATCTGGTATGCAGGCTGAGACCCTACCTGCCCACAGTCTGTCTCGCCAGAGTGGTGCATGCTCTAGTTATCTCCCGCTTGGCCTACTGAAATGTGCTCTGCGTGGGGGTACCTTTGAAGGTGACCTAGAAACTGTGATTAATCCAGAATGCGGCAGCTAGACTGGTGACTGGGAGTGGCCACCGAAACCACATAACACCGGTTTCTGAGAGATCTGCATTGGCTCCCAGTATGTTTCTGAGTACAATTCAAATTGTTGGTGCTGACCTTGAAAGCCCTAAACGGCCTCGGTCCAGTATATTTGAAGGAGTGTCTCCACCCCCATCATTCTGCCCAGACACTGAAGTCCAGCGCCGAGGGCCTTCTGGTGGTTCCCTCACTGCGAGAAGCCAAGTTGTAGGGAACCAGACAGAAGGCCTTCTCAGTGGTGGCACCCGCCCTGTGGAACGCCCTCCCACCAGATGTCAAAGAGAACAACAACTACCAGACTTTTACAAGACATCTGAAGGCAGCTCTGTTTAGAGAAGCTTTTAATGTTTGATGCATTACGGTATTTTAATATTTTGTTGGAAACTGCCCAGAGTGACTGGGGAAACACAGCCAGATGGGCGGGGTATTTTATTATCGTCGTCATCATCATCATCATCATCATCATCATTATATCTACTAGAACAATGCTTCTTGGTGGTTTGTCCCCGTCCAATTTTGGCTTCCTACCTTTTGGCAGACTTCCATGTGCTTCTTGAGGCCAAGGATCGTTTTCCGGGTGATCATGCTGCAGGTCGGACAAGCCACCTCCCCTCTCTCATTGATCGCCCGCTGCCACTGCTCTTCTGGGCTCGCTGGAGAAAGAGAAAAGACAGAGGGGAAGTTTGTCTGGGGCTAAATCCTGGGTGTCTGTGATGGGATAGTGAGCTGCTTGTGCGTAAAAGCTTGATCCCTCTGGGGTTTGGCTGGTCATCCAAACCGATGCACTAACGGAGCCCCCAAAGCATGACTCCGTCAGTCGCTGGTAGAATCTGACAGTGGGCGTCTACGGAATTTACGCCAACATAAAAGCTCTTTGACAGACATGCGCTTTCGAGACTCTCTGCGTGACAGTTTCCGGCGAAGGGTGGGCGTTCCCAACGGGGGTCCCGTTACCTCTCCACTACTCTCACTGGAAGCATCCCAGAGCCTCCCCTCCGCTGTGACTCCTGCACTCCCCCTGCTGGTTCCCTCTTCTACTGCAGATTCTCTCCTATTCTCCTGTAGCCTGTCCACCACCTGTCTCTCCGATGGCAGTTCCCTGACATCCACCTCCCCCCCAGGGCCCCCTTCACCCCCTCCCGCCTCCTCTCCCACTGGCGGTGAGGGCGGAAAGCCCCTGAAGGAACTCTCCTCGTCGTCCGAGGATTCTAACACTTCCAGCCACGGCGTACCGTCTCTCTCCCCGTCTTCCTCTTCTTCGTCGGAGTCGGCTTCTTCACCCACCCCTGACTCTGGGAACCCTTCAAACTCTCCTTCCTCATCGGTGGTCCCAAAGTGTTCCCTTCTAAATCGAGCCACGGGTTGCGGTTTTCTTGGGAAACGCTGATGAAATGTTTCTATTAAAACCTCGTCATTGACTACCTCTGCTGGTACCCAAGTGTTTTCCGACTCTGCTTCCCCCTCCCATTCTACCAGATATTCCACCTGATTCCCCTTCCACCTGGAATCAATGATTCCTGCCACGTTCATGTCGCGCTCTCTCTCTTCTATCACGGGCGTTTGGGTGGCCTCTCTCTCACGCTCCCCCCACTCGCGTCCCTCTCGGTACGGCGACAGTAATGACCTGTGAAATACTGGGTGTAATTTCATGTGACTGGGCAGCCTGAGTTTGAATGCCACTGGGTTGACCTGCTGTATGACCTCAAAGGGTCCCAATCTTTTGGGCCTCAATTTCTTACTCCCGCCCTTGAACGGTAGCCCTTGGGTGGACAACCACACCCGGTCCCCCACCCTTATAGTTTCACCTTCCCTCCTATTTCTGTCTGCTTGCTTCTTATATTCTTCCTTGGCTTTCTCTAAGTTAAGTTGAAGCTGACGGTGGATCGCCTCCATCTCTTCAAAAAAATATTCCGCCGCCGGCACGCTCCACCTCTCCCCTCCCTCTCCTGGGAATGCCCGGGGGTGACACCCATAATTTGCCAGGAAGGGACTCATCCCTGTGGACACGTTCTCCGCGTTGTTGTAGGCAAATTCTGCTAGAGGTAACTTATCCACCCAATCATTTTCTCTGTCTTTTACATAACACCTCAGGTATTGTTGTAAAACCCCATTTGCCCTTTCCGCTTGCCCATTGGTTTCTGGGTGCCGGGCAGTTGAGAAATTGAGTTCTACGTGCAGTAAGCTCATAAGTTTCCTCCAGAACCTGGAAGTAAATTGTTTCCCTCTGTCACTGACCACCCTCAAGGGGGCGCCATGCAACTTGAAAATATGTTCTACAAACAACTTGGCGGTTTCCTCCGCTGTGACTGCATGTGAACAAGCTATAAAATGACACATCTTGGTTAATTGATCTACCACCACCATGACAGCTGTTTTGCCTTTGGATTTTGGCAGGTCCGTCATAAAATCTATGGATACTGCCTCCCATGGCCTTTCGGGCGTGGGTAAGGGTTGTAATAGCCCCGCTGGCGCCACCCTCTCTCCTTTCGCTCGCTGGCACCTGTCGCAACCCCTGACATATTCCCGTACGTCCTCCCTCACCTTGGGCCACCAAAACTCCCTGGTAACCAACCACATGGTTTTGTGCTGTCCAAAATGTCCCGCTGTGGGGCTGTCATGCAACTGCTTGAGTACTCTGCCCCTCAGTTCCCCGTCGGGTATGTACAGTGCCCCTTTGTAATACAACGCCCCGTTCTTTTCTTCGAACCCCCCTGTGTTCTCCTCTGTCCTCCGGAGCTCTCTGAGTTTCTCTTGGGCGTATTCATCTTTCTCCGTACCCTCTATCAGTTCCCTCTGCCCCACCAATGCCGCCCCACACACCCAGCGGTCTTCAGAGATTACATGCCTTGCCTCAGGCGCTCCCTCCCCCTCTAAGTACTCAGGTTTCCTGGAAAGAGCGTCCGCCCTCACGTTCTCGGAGCCGGGCACGTAACGAATCTCAAAGTGGAATTTGGAGAACTCCTGGGCCCATCTCACTTGTCTCTGGTTCAGCACTCGGGCTGTTCTCCAGTATTCCAGATTTTTGTGGTCAGTTCGGACTTGAACCTTGTGCTGCGCCCCAATCAGCAAGTGCCGCCATTTCCGGAATGCTTCATGAATGGCGAGCAGTTCTCGGTCGTACACTGTGTAGTTCCTCTCTGATTTGTTCAACTTCCGCGAGAAGAATGCACACGGTCTCCATTCAGACGTATCTTTTCCCGGCTGGAGAAGAACGGCCCCCACCGCTCGGTCTGACGCGTCAGTCTCCACTCTCATTGGTTGTTGTAGATCCACGTGCAAGAGTTGCTCTTCCGACGCAAACGCCTGCTTTAAGCGTTCGAACGCTTGTTGCGCTTCTCCCGTCCAAACAAATTTCTTTTTGCTACTAAGACAATCCGTGATGGGCGCTGTTAAATGGGCAAAGTTTTTGATGAACTTCCTATAGAAGTTTCCGAAGCCCAGGAACCTTTGCACGTCCTTCTTGGTCTTTGGTGTTTTCCATTCCAGTACCGCTTGAACCTTGCTGGGATCCATGGCCAATCCCTTGTCAGACAACCGGTACCCCAGGAATTCCACCTCCTTGGTATGAAACTGACACTTCTCCAGTTTCACCCACAGCCGGTTTTCTCGCAGCTTGCTCAGTACCTCTCTTACATCTCGCACATGCTGCTCCTCATTGTCTGAGTACACCAGAACGTCATCTAAGAACGCTACGCAGTTCTTGTAGAGCAGTGGCCCCAGGACGTGATTCATGAATGATTGAAAACAGGCGGAGCCCCCTTGTAATCCGAAAGGCATAACGGTGTACTCAAAGGCCCCCAAGGGGGTGAACATAGTGGTCTTCCACTCATCCCCCTTTCTCACACGTATCAAGTTATATGCCCCCCTAAGGTCCAGCTTGGTAAAAATTTTCCCTTTTCTCACCCGTGTTAGAATGTCATCAATTCTGGGCATAGGGAAAGTCACTGGTTCTGACACTGCATTTAGGGCCCTGAAATCACATACAAGCCTGGGCTTGCCTGTGTTTTTTTTGTCCACAAAGAACACTGGGCTGCCCCCCACCGCTCGTGACTCTCTGATGAAACCTCGCTTGAGATTCTTGTCAATGAACTCCCTTAACTCCTGCATCTCACTGTCTGACATTGCATACAGCTTGCCCACTGGCAATTGTGCTCCTGGGAGTAAGGTAATTTGACAATCAAAGGGTCTGTGCGGGGGCAGTTTATCTGCTTCTTTTTCGCTGAATACGTCAAGCAAGTCAGCGTATTGTGGTGGCACCCTCCCTTTGTCCATCACTTCCATCACTGCTAGAGTGCCCCTGGCGCCTGCCTGAGCCTCTCCCTCCTTGCAGTGTTCTAGGCAATGTGCTGATCCAAAGGAAACCACTCTCTGATGCCAGCCTACTAGCGGATCGTGTAGCGCCAGCCAGCTCATACCCAAGATAATAGGAGCTCCTCCCAAGGTGGCTACGTTAAACGCTATCAGTTCGGTGTGTCGTGCCACCCTCATTATCATTGGTACAGTCTGTTGGCTCACTTCTCCTCCCAACAGCTCCCTCCCATCAATCGTGGTAACCTGCAAAGGCTTACTCAATGGGATAGTCTGTATTTGGTGTGCAGCTGCAAACTCTTTGCTCATGAAATTACATGAGCTACCTGAATCCAATAGCGCCTTTATCTTCAGTGGGTGTCCGTTTGCCAGTTCCAGCAACACCTCTATCACAAGCGCTGGTCTTGGAGGTTCCGGCGTGGGCACATTCATTACTCCCTGGCCTGGCTGCTGTGCCCTGATGTTGGCAACCAGGCGTTGGCTTTTACTGGCTCCGTGATTTCTTCTTCCTCCTTCCCCCCAACAGTTCCCGCCATCCCTTGCCATTCCTTCCTTTGCGGACAGACTCTGGCAAAGTGACCTGGCTGTTGGCAGAGATAGCATCTCTTGCCGCTCTTTCCCTCCTTCTTCCGCCCTTCACTGGTGTTTGAAACTGCGCGCGCGCGCGCTGTTCCAAGTTCCATCGGCTCTGCTGGCGGGAAAGGCTGCTCCGGAATCTCTGGAATGCGGAAGTCCTTCCAACGTTCCCCCTTTCCTTCCCGCTTTTCCATAGCTCTAGCTTCCTGGCGTGCCCCAATGGACAGCGCTGATTTAGTCAGCTGATCCATAGACTCCGCCCTAGGCGCCCGGGAAAGTTCATCTTTCACTGCCGGAGAGAGACCTTCTTCAAACAGCATTTGAATAGGTTCACTAGCAAGGTCCCACCCAAGTCTATGAATCAGCATGGTGAACTCAGTCCAGTACTCACGTACAGATCGGCTCCCCTGTTTACACGCCATTAACTGCCTGCGCACCACTCCCTGCTCGATCTCGCTGGAAAACATCAAGTCCATGGCGCGGAAAAACTTCATTGTGTCCTTTAAGATTTCATTATTGGCTGCCATCAGGGGCCGAACCCAGTCCCTCGCCCCTCCCTCTAGATGGCCAATCACGTACGCCACTCTAGAGTTCTCGTCGGGGAAGTCATCAAACAGTAGATTGAGAGCATATTGCATCTCTGTCCTAAAGGCTTGATAGTTCCGGGGATCCCCCCCAAATTTCTGCACCAGTCCAGGCACCCGTCTGGCAAGTGGGGTGGTCTTCCCCTTATCTGCATCTTGAGCCCTCCTCTCCTCGAGCCTCGCCGTTTGCAGTGCCAGCTGGACCTCCAACGCCCTGTACCTTTGTTCCAGGCTTGGATCTGCGCCAGCTCCCGCTCCTGCTCCTCCGGTTCCGGATGGTTCGCTCATGATGCCTTCTGCTTGCACAAGCTGCTTTCAAAGACTGTCAGATTGCTGTGATGGGATAGTGAGCTGCTTGTGTGTAAAAGCTTGATCCCTCTGGGGTTTGGCTGGTCATCCAAACCGATGCACTAACGGAGCCCCCAAAGCATGACTCCGTCAGTCGCTGGTAGAATCTGACAGTGGGCGTCTACGGAATTTACGCCAACATAAAAGCTCTTTGACAGACATGCGCTTTCGAGACTCTCTGCGTGACAGTTTCCGGCGAAGGGTGGGCGTTCCCAACGGGGGTCCCGTTACCTCTCCACTACTCTCACTGGAAGCATCCCAGAGCCTCCCCTCCGCTGTGACTCCTGCACTCCCCCTGCTGGTTCCCTCTTCTACTGCAGATTCTCTCCTATTCTCCTGTAGCCTGTCCACCACCTGTCTCTCCGATGGCAGTTCCCTGACAGTGTCCTATAGACTTCCGCTATTTGGTGGGCTGCTGTTCGATCGCATGCACTGGAAACTCAATTTCCTCCGTTCCAACTAGTTCACCTTTTTCCTTTTTTGTGCCAATTATTTTTTATCTGTTTTCCAAATTTATAACACGTCAATGCCAAGTTAAAACTAATTTAACACAATTCCCCCAGAAAACTGGCTTCCCACGCTCTTTCTCAGAAATTTCCACTTCTTCCCCATTACATGATGCTTATATTACAAACTTATCTCTAATTAGCATCCATCTTTCCAAACAAATATCCTTATCCCTCAGCGGTCCCTTTACCAACTCCTGCATATAGATAAAGGAAAATATATATATATAAAAGAATAATAGATCAAATAACTACAAGTGAGGTTTTACTAAGTTAAGTCTTTCGCTCCTCTTTTCAACACGCCTCTTTTTCTTTTTAAAGCCTGCCTGCGGTTCGGGAGGTCATGAGGAAACGCACTAAAAAGTGTGGGATCGTGATTTTGCCGCCTCCCCACAAAACGCATCTACAACAATAATCCCTGAGCTCTGCCGACACCGTCATTGCACAGGAAAGGAAAATGGAGAGTGGTTTCAGCAACAGTTCCATTCCGAAGCACAGCAACATCTGAGCAAAGATAGGGTCTGTCTACGAGCTCCGGGACCCCTTGCAGTGTTTATCTAACTCCCCCCCCCCCCCCGCGAGGGAGCACAGCCAAAAAGAGGCCGAGACGAGACGCAGTCTCAAGCAACAGGCTAGGGATGATGAGTTGTTTACTCGGCGATCAGACGCAAAAGCTGGGAATGTGGATCAGCTGGAAGGTGCCGCAGCTGTCCTTTGCTCAGAACATGCTGTCTTCATTGAGCCAGGAAGAGAGTCCCCAGAGAAGCAAGGTTTTTCCCCTGGCTTCAGATACCTACTTGCCTGGGTTTTAAGAGCCAAAAGGAGTGGTTTGAGGGACACTTAAAGACAGCCCAAATTAACCCACAAAGTGCACTTTCAAAAGGTAACACTGGAAAGTATAATAACAACAACAACAACAACTAAAACAACAGCAACAGCAACAACAACAGCAACAATATATTCATACTCTGCCCACCTGGCTGGGTTGCATAATAATAATAATAACAACAACAACAACAACAACAACAACAACAACAACAATTTATGATTTATACCCTTCCCATCTGGTTGGGTTTCCCCAGCCACTCTGGGTGGCTTCCAACACATACAAAAACGTACTAGAACGTCAAACATTAATAGTAAGAATCCAATACAAAAAGTCACAATAACTTTAAAATAAACAACTTATATAAAACAAAGCAACATTCAGCAATCCATCCGAATCTAATACTAAACGGTGATGTTAAACATCAGCAAATAATAATTGAACACTTATCAGCCACAATAATGAATTATCAATCTATAATCAATAAAAGTAACAGCAAACCGCAATGCATAAAACACCACAAAACATACAAAGCCATGTAACAGGGTCAAACTGAGAAACAAAGGGCACACGACTTAAATAACCATTTTTTAAAAAATAGCCCTCAAGTTTTGATAGCAAAAATCATGTCTGTTCAAACAACCGGGTTTCCCCGCAATGGCTTGAAAGATAGGGACAAAATAAACTGCCTTCAGCCAAGTGAAACCATTGGTCCATCTAGATTAGTATTGTTTGCACTGGCAGGCAGCGGCTCCCCCAGTGGCAGCCAGGGGCTGAACACTGGACCTCCTGCATGCAAACAGACGCTCCGTCCCCAAGTCATGTTGGAGCAAGTTCCACAAGCCACACAAGAAGAAGAAGAAGAAGAAGAAGAGGAGGAGGAGTTTGGATTTGATATCCCGCTTTATCACTACCTGAGGAGTCTCAAAGCGGCTAACATTCTCCTTTCCCTTCCTCCCCCACAACAAACACTCTGTGAGGTGAGTGGGGCTGAGAGACTTCAGAGAAGTGTGACTGGCCCAAGGTCACCCAGCAGCTGCGTGTGGAGGAGCGGAGAAGCGAACCCGGTTCCCCAGATTACGAGACTACCGCTCTTAACCACTACACCACAGCCTTCCTTGGCCACACTGCTCACCAATCCTGCACCCTCCTCTGGCATTCCTGCCTGTCTCAGCTGCATCCTTGAACCCTGACCGTGACTCTGGCTTGCCTGGATGGGGGATGGCAAGGGATGTGTGAGTGTGTGTTGAGAAACTAGCCTACTGTCCAAAGCGAATGTTTGCAATTGCAGCTCTGCCCACTTTGCCTCTGGCCCCACCCAGAAGGGAATGTGCCCCTCGGAATGGAAAGGGTTCTGTGAAAAGGGTCAAACCTGTTGCAGAAGGAGCTGCTGCTGTTGGGACCGCATCCTTTCTCATACTGGACCCCGGCGTTTTCTTCTTTAGGTCTTCATTGCCGGCGCCGCTCAGAGACGCCTCCAGTTTCTTTGCCCGGTGTGCTTTCGCCTTGTCCTCTGCTTTCGCCAGCCCTGGAGAAGAGGAAAGATTTTGCTTTTGAAAGAGGTTAGAACAGGCTGGATGGTTCTTTCCTGAAAAGCGGGCCTAGCGCTGCTCATATGGCAGAGAATAATAATAATAATAATAATAATAATAATAATAATAATAATAATATAATTTATTATTTATACCCCGCCTATCTGGCTGGGTTTCCCCAGCCACTCTGGGCAGTTTCCAACAAAATATTAAAATACCGTAATGCATCAAACATTAAAAGCCTCCCTAAACAGGGCTGCCTTCAGATGTCTTGTAAAAGTCTGGTAGTTGTTGTTCTCTTTGACATCTGGTGGGAGGGCGTTCCACAGGGCGGGTGCCACCACTGAGAAGGCCCTCTGCCTGGTTCCCTCTAACTTGGCTTCTCGCAGTGAGGGAACCGCCAGAAGGCCCTCATTGCTGGACCTCTGTGTCCGGGTAGAACGATGGGGGTGGAGACACTCCTTCAAATATACTGGACCGAGGCCGTTTAGGGCTTTCAAGGTCAGCACCAACACTTTGAATTGTGCTTGGAAACATACTGGGGCAATGTAGGTCTTTCAAGACCGGTGTTATGTGGTCTCGGCGGCCGCTCCCAGTCACCAGTCTAGCTGCTGCATTCTGATTAGTTGTAGTTTCCAGGTCACCTTCAAAGGTAGCTCCACATAGAGTGCATTGCAGTAGTCCAAGCTGGAGATAACCAAAGCATGCACCACTCCAGCGAGGCAGTCTGCGGGCAGGTAGGGTCTCAGCCTGCGTACCAGATGGAGCTGGTAAACAGCTGCCCTGGACACAGAATTGACCTGCGCCTCCACGGACAGCTCCATGGATATGCTACAACAGGCAGGTATAACCAAACCCATGTTCAAAACGGTACATAAAGAAGGGTCTCAGATGATGATCGCAGAGTTTGAGCAGGTTCATATGAGGAGAGGCAGTCCTTGAGGTCCTGAGCCGTTTTAAGGATTTATAGGTCAAATCCAGCACTTTGAACTCGGCCTAGAAACCAATTGGCTGCCAGTGCAGTTGGGCTAGGATCTGTGTAATATGTTCAAACTGTCTTGCCAGTGAATTCTGCACCAGCTGGACTTTCCAAACAGCCTTCAGAGGCAGCCCCACATATAACACATTGCAGTAATCTAACCCAGAGGTTACCTAATCTAGACTTTTCCCTGACGGTTATGTTCTACATTTTGTTTGAGCTTTTACATGGGGTAAAAAGCCCCTTCTGGAACAATAATGGAACGTAGGTGCAAGCTTAGCACTCATTTCCAGGTTATTTGCTTCTGGGGAGGGAATCCACTTGCAAATAATGTGGAAGTGAGTGCCAAACTTGCACCGTATCACACTACAGTTCCAGAAGCGCCTTTTACGTCCAAATATAATGTGAAAATCAACAGTTAGGGAAACTGAGTGAAAATGGAATAAACTGCCGTGCGGAGGTAGCCAGTCACGCGGACTAGTAGCCGGGGATAGTTCTTAACCTCCGTGAAGTTGTCTAATCTCCTAGTGAAGCCATTGTCACATTTTGTGTTGGTGGGTTCCATAGGTTGAAAAAAATAAATAAATTATTGATCAATTTCCACATAACAAATTATCAAATCACATACATTATTCCCCCGCTACCAAGGACTTTCCTCAACTTCTCTCCCTGATTTCTCTTCACATATTTCCTCTGCATATTATAAAATTGTACATATCCATAGTTCCATAGTTGAATTATGGGCTGCATGAGCCCAAGGTCTCCCTGTGATAACTGCAGCAGTGGTGGACAGACTTCTCGCAAAGATATTTTGCCCACCACGGCTGATGTTCTCCTGAAATGCATATTTCGGGATGTGCTCTCTCTTCATGCCAGGCAACAGCAAGGCCCAGCAGCTGAAAGTGGTGGTGTGTGCCCTGCTTAAACCAAAGGCAACAGCCTAGAATATTTCCCAGAATCCTCTGCAACACACAAAGGGCTCTCCATGAAACTGAGGCAGGAGGTGCTGCCCGGAAACAGAAAATTCGAAATACTCTACAAAATACTTCCCAAAAACAGGAATGCATCTGACTCGTCATTTACCTTTCAGTCCAAATGTTCCGGAGATGGACGGCTGCTCTCCAGTAAATTTCTTAGGAGTTTTCTGTTTCCTTCCTAACTCAAAAAGGAGAAAACAGAAATAAAAACTTGGTCAAACACCTGCACGGTAAGCTGAGAGTGCAACACTCCTGTCTACACAGAGCAACTCAGCATTTCAGTGAATCCCCCCTTTTTTTGCCTAATTTATTCTGTTGCTTCGCTCCCTAGGGAATAAGCACAGGGCTGAAATCTTATTCCAGGCCACAGAAAAGAAAACCCTGCTTGGCTTTTTCCCCCCCCTGGTTTCTCACTGCCCACGGGCTTTCAAGCTTATCTCCCACAGTCATATGGACTAGAAACACACTTTTTCAAACAACAGCAGGGGCAGCCATGGAAAACAAGTCCTATAAGGAAAGAACGAAGGAACTGGGCATGTTTAACTTGGAGAACAGAAGACCAAGATGAAGATTCAATAGCACTCTTCAAATGCATTGGGGGGGGGGGGCGTCACACAGAAAAGAGGTGTTTTCTGCAGAGGGCAGAACTTCATCTACCCGACATGTTACAGGTAATAATAATAATAATTATTATTATTATTATTATTATTATTATTATTATTATTATTATTTATACCCCGCCCTTCTCAGCCAAGACCGGGCTCAGGGCAGCTAACACCAGGTATAAAAACAACTGATTAAAATACAACTTAAAAACAAGATTAAAATGCAGCCTCATTTCAGAAGAAACTCAAATCAAAAACTTTTTGGGGATGAAAACGTCAAATCTTCACCAAGGCCAACTATCCAGACTGGTCCTACGTGGGCCAGAAAAAAGCCAGGGAAGTCCCTAAATAGGAGTTCCATGACAGAAGGAGAAAGGAAAAAGGAAAGAGGGGAAGAGGATCAAGTTGATTCCAAGCCAAAGGCCAGGCGGAACAACTCTGTGTTACAGGCCCTGCAGAAAGAAAACGGATCTGCAGGGCCCTGGTCTCGTGAGACAGAGCGTTCCACCAGGCTGGAGCCAGTGTTGAAAAGGCCCTGGCTCTGGTTGAGGCTAATCTAACTTCCTTAGAGCTCGGGACCTCTAGGCTGTTGCTAATTATGGACCTTAAGGTCCTCCGCCGTGCATATTGGGAGAGGCGGTCCCGTAGGTACGAAGTACAAGGGTCCTAGGAAGTGGAGGAGCATGCTTGCTTTCTCCTGCTCTGGAGAGGAGGACTCGAACCAATGGCTTCAAGTTACAAGTACAGTGGTACCTCTACTTACGGACACAATCCGTTCCAGGGTGCCGTTTGCACCCCGAAAAGTCCGTAAGTAGAGTACCGTTTCTCCGCTTGATGCGATAGAGTGCTCCTGCGCATGCGTGAAGCTCGCAGATCGCTCCTGTGCATGCGCGAAGTCACAAACCCACAAGTAAACACTTCCGGGTTTGCTGCGTTCGCAACCTGAAAAAACGCAACGTGAAACAAACGCAACTCGAGGTATGACTGTAAGGAGAATCCAACTAACATACTGTTAGTACTGTTCTTGGGGGACAGGGGGCAAGCTGGTGTGGGGGACTCACTGGTCCTGAATGGGGTAACTGTGCCCCTGAAGGACCAGGTGCGCAGCCTGGGAGTCATTCTGGACTCGCAGCTGTCCATGGAGGTGCAGGTCAATTCTGTGTCTGTTTATCAGCTCCATCTGGTACCCTACCTGCCTGTGGACTGTCTCGCCAGAGTGGTGCATGCTCTAGTTATCTCCTGCTTGGACTACTGCAATGCGCTCTACGTGGGGCTACCTTTGAAGGGGACCCGGAAACTACAACTAATCCAGAATGCGGCAGCTAGACTGGTGACTGGGGGTGGCCGCCAAGACCTACATTGGATCCCAGTACGTTTTTGAGCACAATTCAAAGTGTTGGTGCTGACTTTTAAAGCCCTAAATGGCCTCGGCCCAGTAGACCTGAAGGAGAGTCTCCACCCTCATCGTTCTGCCTGGACGCTGACGTCCAGCGCCGAGGGCCTTCTGGCGGTTTCCTCATTGCGAGAAGCAAAGCTACAGGGAGCCAGGCAGAGGGCCTTCTCAGTAGTGGCACCCGCCCTGTGGAACGCCCTCCCATGAGATGTCAAAGAGATAAACAACTGTATAACTTTCAGAAGACATCTGAAGGCAGCCCTGTTTAGGGAAGTTTTTAATGTATGACATTTTAATGTATTTTTAATCTTTGTTGGAAGCAGGCCAGAGTGGCTGGGGAAACCCAACCAGATGGGTTGGGTACAAATAATTTGTTGTTGTTGTAACATCAGGAAGAACATTCTGACAGTAAGAGCTGTTCAGCCGTGGAACAGACTCCCTCTTCCTTGGAGGATTTTAAGCAGAGGTTGGATGGAAGCACAGGCCATCTGCCATGGATGCTTTAGCTGAGATTCCAGCATTGCAGGGGGTTGGACTAGATGACCCTCAGGTCCCTTTCTAGCTCTAAGATTCTACATGATTTCACAAACTTCTACCACGAATACCGTGTAGCGCATGGTTCAAATCTTAAACTGGGCAAGGGAAACCAGGACTTGGGGTGGACGGGAGTCGCTGTTCTAGTCTTACTGTGCTTCATCCTCTCGGGGTCTTCTTCCTGCTCAGAGGCCTGCCTGCTTGACTGATGCTTGGAGCCTTTGCCGCCCGACAGCTGAGCGCCAGGCATGGTGGCCGCCCTGGTCTGGAAGTCTTTGCTGCCCGGGCTGACGGCCGCGCATTCTCCGTTCTCGGGGCGGTGCAGGGCAACGGCCTTCTCCACCTTTGCCTGTTTGGGATGGATGGTGAGGGAAGCTGAACCCTCGGCAGCTCTAGGGCAAAGCATAGAGGGCTGGTTTAAAGCGGGGTTTAAGACATCGGGGCCTCTCACGCCTGACCCCCTCCTTCCATCCCAAAATCCACAGGGTCGGGGAGCTTTCCCTCTTCTCTGCCTCAAAGACCACAGGCCGGTACCTTTTCTTGCCCTTGCCGGAGACTTTCGGAGACCTGTTTTCCACCGGGGCAGCGGCGGCCGGCAACGGCCGGTCAAGATGGTTCCAGAGGCGGTGCTTTTCCAGCTGGGTTTTGGACGTGAAGGCGGCTTCGCAGAACGGGCACGGGAAAGTCCGTTTCTCCACGACGGCGCCCTGGAAGAAGAAGGGAGAGGGAGAGGGAGAAGGAAGGGCTGTGCTTAAAAACGAGGGCAACCCAAGAGTCAACTTTTGGGTCCCTTCCAACTCTACAGTTCCATGATTCTAAGTAAGCATATGACTTTTAAGACATTGCATCTACATACATTTGCATTGGAACAAAATACGTCATAGCATTCTCTCTCTGTTTTACCCGGAAAGTACAATTAATCCAGATTGCGGAAGCTAGACTGGTGACTGGGAGTGGCCACCAAGACGACATAACACTGGTCCTGAAAGACCTATGTTGGTTCCCAGTACATTTCCGAGCACAATTCAAAGTGTTGGTGCTGACTTTTAAAGCCCTAAACGGCCTCGGTCCAGTATACTTGAAGGAGCGTCTCCACCCCCATCATTCTGCCCGAGCACTGAGGTCCAGTGCCAAGGGCCTTCTGGAGGTTCCCTCGCTGCGAGAAACCAAGTTATAGAGAACCAGGCAGAGGGCCTTCTCAGTAGTGCCACCTGCCCTGTGGAATGCCCTCCCACCAGATGTCAAGGAAATAAACAACTATCCGACTTTTAGAAGACATCTGAAGGCAGCCCTGTTTGCTCTTTTATCGTGTTTTTAATACTCTGTTGGGAGCCGCCCAGAGCGGCTAGGGAAACCCAGCCAGATGGATGGGGCATAATAAATAATAATAATAATAATAATAATAATAATAATAATAATAATAATAATAATTTTTCAGGTGTAGGGTACTTAAAAGATGGACCAATGACCTGACCTGGGATAAAGCAACTACTTACGTTCCTGTGAAAGAGGGGGAAAGGGAGATTGCCTCGTCTGAGTTTGCATGGACATTAAAAATAAATAACAATTCAAAAGTGCACACACACACACACACACACACTGCTGCCTTGCCAATCAGGATCCCCTTTCTAAATCAATTTTTTAAATGTCAGGAGAACTGCAACATATATCTAATGAATGATCAGTTCATTGGCTGCACGCTGCGTCCCTACAAACCTCTCCCTATCCACCCCTGCGCCATGGTAACCCAATTTCTCTGCCAAAACATCTGAACTTCACGATCTGCCTGGAGCTATGCAAATGAAGCACATTTGGTATGTATCCACATGGACTGTGAAGGTAGTTAACAAATTAAAAAGCAAATAAATACGCTGTGCTTATGTTGAGTAATTCATTCTCAGTAGTCCCCCCAAGCTGGATTCTCTTCTTTTTATCAGGCCTTGCCCCCAAACTTTAAGGCATAGACATTTAAGCTTAAGGGCTTGCATGTTTTTCTGTCTTTTTCCCATAACATGAAATCTGACATTCCTAGGATACAAACCAGTTTCTTCACTTGTACTGAATGATCACAGAATCCACAGTATAAATATCACTCAGCCCAACAGCCTGCAGGCCAGAGGTATGAATGGGAACTCCTGTTACTTAACTGTAATCCTAAAAATTTCCCCGCTTAGGCAAGTTTGGGCATTTCCTTCCTGCTCCTCCGGCTACGATTTCCCTTCCAAGCTCAAAGCAACTCGGAGCGTATCAATAAGCATTTGTCGAAATAACACCAATGCAAAGTAAACGGAACAGTGCAGAAGAGGGCAAACAACAGTGTCCCAGAAGAACACTTAATTCGCACTTCAAACAATTGCCCAAACTTGTCTAAGCAGGGAAGCTTTGCTCTTGGAGGGTGCAATGAAGTGAGATGCATCAGGTCTCCTTTGGAAGAGGGGTTTGCAGCCACTATGATGTTGCACCTGACCAAGTCCTTCTCCGGGATCTGAGAAAGTTAAGCTGCAGGGCAGGATGCCTCTGAATAATGCAGGAATCGCAAGGGGGGAGAGAACTACTGCCCTCAGGTCACTGGTTGTGGGCTTCCTATAAGCAGCTGGTTGGCCACTGTGGGAACAGGATCTCTAGCTCTTTTCCTCTGTGTGTGTACAAGCAACTCCCAACTTGCAAAGGAACTGCATGCATGCTCCTGCAAACATGCAAGCCATTTTAAGCACTGAAAGGAGGAATGGGTGCAACGGGGGAACCCACGATCACACACATCCCGTGATGCGTGCGGTTGCTGGGAACGAAGCCCTGCACAGGCTGGGAGATGCCCGTATTTAATAATAATAATAATAATAATAATAATAATAATAATAATAATAATAATAATAATAATAATTTATACCCTGCCCATCTGGCTGTAAATGTACTGGGAACCAATGTAGGTCTTCCAAGACCGGTGTTATGTGGTCTTGGCAGCCGCTCCCAGTCACCAGTCTAGCTGCCGCATTCTGGATTAGTTGTAGTTTCCGGGTCACCTTCAAAGGTAGCCCCACGTAGAGCACACATAGTCATGAATGGATGGCAACTGGAGCAAGGCCTTTCCAAGCGTTTTTTGTTTGGGAAGCAGGGCAGAATTTATAAAGGAAGAAGACGCACATCAAAGTATCCTACATGCAGGCGAATTAGAGGCAGAGCACCTCTTTTGCAAGCAGAACATCCCTAATTTACTCTTCAAGGCATCTCCAGGGAGGTCTGTCCTCTGCCTGAAACCCTGGCAAGCTGCTGACAATCTGGGTAGACAATACTGAACTAGATGGACCGGTTTTCTAACAAAGTGTAAGGCAGCAGAATCTAAATACCGTGGTGCCCCGCAAGACGAATGCCTTGCAAGACGGAAAACCCGCTAGACGAAAGGGTTTTCCGTTTTGGAGGTGCTTCGCAAAACGAATTTCCTATGGGCTTGCTTCGTAAGACGAAAATGTCTTGCGAGTTCCTGCGGGGTTTTTTTCCTCCCCCCCCCCTTTTTCTAAGCCGCTAAGCCGCTTATCAGCTGATCCGCTAAGCCGCTTAACAGCTGATCCGCTAAGCCGCTAATCAGCTGATCCGCTAAGCCACTTAACAGCTGATCCGCTAAGCCGCTAATCAGCTGATCCGCTAAGCCACTTAACAGCTGATCCGCTAAGCCGCTTATCAGCTGATCCGCTAAGCCGCTTAACAGTTGATCCGCTAAGCTGCTTATCAGCTGATCCGCTAAGCCGCTAAACCGCTAATAGTGCTAATCCGCTAAGCCGTCAATGGGCTTGCTTCGCAAGACAAAGAAACCGCAAGACGAAGAGACTCGCGGAACGGATTCTTTTCGTCTTGCGAGGCACCACTGTACCTCTGTGGCTTCAAATGGTACTAGAAGCCGAACAGCAAATGACTGGTTAGTTAGTTCAGAACCCGCCTTGCGGCAGCAACATCAGAAACCACAGCGGATAAGATTCGTAATTTGGTCTTAATGCAACTTCTGTGTTAAAATAACAGTGACCCAATGGCAGTGCTAGCACAACCAAGGCTTGTGGGTTGGTGTACAGAGACGGGGAAATATTTCTGTTTTGGTTTCTCTTGAGTTTCTCTCTCTCTTTCCTAATCTTAAATTCAAAGCAGTGTTAAGAGGGGCCACATTTGGCACGGACAATAACACAAGCTATAAATATGGGCTACCAAAACAGAACACACACCTCCATCCTCCTTACCCCTTGACAGCGCTGGTAGTGGTACTTCAGGCCATAGATGCTGGGGAATTCGAGCCAACAGCCCGAGTTGGGGCATTTCACCCTGGAGTGGGCCTTGAACTCTTCTTTCCACTGGTTCATCAAAGGCAGCTGTGATATAGGAAACATCCGTGGAGCAGTGGGGAGGGGAAAAAGACCCACTTAATGCAAGAGGAATGAAAGCAAATTTTCTGAACGCGCATACCCCAGTATCTCACATCAAATCAAAGGCTTCCCAAAGAAAAGACCTGGGACAAATATCAGGCCCCCTCCTGCACTCCAATGCACCAAGCTTGTCCTATCCTGTCTCTACTTCCTTTTCCCCAGTTCCCAAGAAAAGAAATGAAATACGATTAAAATCTTACCGGAATATCCTTCAGGGCCTGGCTGTCTGCCTTCGGCCTCCCTTTCCTTTTGCCTTCCGTTTTATCGTTAGTTGCATTTCCTGCAAACAGAACGGGGAAGAATGACATGGTGGATTGAATTAATACATCCGTCCATCTTACATTTTGTTGGACGTCCACTGATTTAAAATGCTTTCTACTGCATGACAAAGAAGACTTGGGGCTGACCACACTTCTTCTTTGGCGATAACTCGCAGCTGAGTAAGACTGTCTTCCATGAACACAGTTTTAACAGGGAGTCAGTAGTAACTGTGGAGGCCAATTCTGGATCCACACGTCCTTCCACAGTGAGGATATAGGTTTCCGTGCGAGAGTTAATCATGTTGAGGGTTTGCCAAGCATGCTTTCTTCTTAGCACGTTTCTCCCTTTTGTCCTGAGTTCGAGCGTCTTCAAAGTCCATGACACCTTTGGTAAAGGCTATTCTCCAATTGGAGCGCTCACAGGCCAGTGTATGACTGTACCTTTTATTCAATCAAAGTGTTAATTTATCAAGTACCCTGACCTGTATGTGCTTCCTAGCTACAGTGGTACCTCGGGTTAAGAACTTAATTCATTCCGGAGGTCCATTCTTAACCTGAAACTGTTCTTAACCTGAAGTACCACTTTAGCTAACGGGGCCTCCCGCTGCCACCGGAGCACGATTTCTGTTCTCATCCTGAAGCAAAGTTCTTGACCTGAGGTACTATTTCTGGGTTAGCAGAGTCTGTAACCTGAAGCATCTGTAACCTGAAGCGTCTGTAACCCGAGGTACCACTGTATTTATTTCCTTGCACTGCCGTGAGACAGGTAGCCAGGAAAACACCTTCCACATTTCAGACTCCCATCACCCCAGACCATTGGTAACACCAAGAGTTGTAGCCCAACAACATATAGAGGGCCCAGTTTTGGTTCCCTTACCAATGACGCTTCTTTTAATTCAAACGAAGCCCTTCCTATTGCAGCTGGAAAAGGTGATATGCTTAACTCACCAAGCCTCGACTGCTCGTACGCCGGGTTTATCTTCATCTCTGCCTTGCTGCTGTCTTTGTCTGCGCTGGTCTTGCTAGATCCAGCCACCTTCTTTCCACCTCTGTAGGAATATGAATCCGCCATGGCTAAAATCAAAGGAGAAAGGACACGATCAAACAGGCCAATTGCGCGACATGAGCTTGATAGAAGGAAGACTTGGCTTGCACCTGTCACCTGCTATATAAAAAAGCAGCCTGATCTTGCCTCTTCAAGAGTAGGAAGCCAATTCCTGTGCTGTAATAATAATAATAATAATAATAATAATAATAATAATAATAATAATATACCCCACCCATCTGGCTGTGTTTCCCCAGCCACTCTGGGCGGCTCCCAACAGAATATTAAAAACACAGTAAAACATCAAACAGGGCTGCCTTCAGATGTCAGATAGTAGTTTATTTCCTTGACATCTGGTGGGAGAGCGTTCCACAGGGCGGGCGCCACCACCGAGAAGGCCCTCTACTTGGTTCCCTGTAACTTCTCTTCTCGCAGTGAAGGAACCACCAGAAGGCCCTTGGAGCTGGACCTCAGTGTCCGGACTGAACGACAGGGGTGGAGACGCTCCTTCAGATAGACTGGACTGAGGCCATTTAGGGCTTTAATGGTCAGCACCAACACTTTGAATTCTGCCCTGAAATGTACTAGGAGCCAATGTAGGCCTTTCAGGACCGGTGTTATATGGTCTCGGCGGCTGCTCCCAGTCACCAGTCTAGCTGCCATGTTCCAGTTGTTTCCAAATGTACATGATTAGCACAGGCTTAGAGAACCTGCAGGCCTCCAGATGTCACTGGACTCCAACTCCCATCAACCTTAGCCAGCAGTCAAGGATGCTGGGAGCTGAAGTCCAGCAAAGGTCTGGAGGGCCACAGATTCCCCAGCCCAGGAATAGCAGCAATTCTATAGCCGCTAAGGTTGAAGCTCCCCCATTCAGGGAGACGCGCTCAGCCCAAGTGCAAATACAGAAAAAGTGAATAATCATGATTTCTCTGTTAGGCGTTGCAGAGACCCTCCATGCAGAGGGTTCTTCTCTTTTGCTTCTTTTCTCATTTTCATGATGAGAAAGGGGAGAGGGAGCGGGTTTTAATGAGGAGATCTGAGTGATAAATTTCCAATTTTCCTTATTAATGGGGAAACTGTGCTAAACAGGGAAACGTGAGCCTTATCTAAATTCTCGGTATGAATCATTTAAGTGGTCTTTTCCTATAAAACGATGAGCGTTAAGTCAGTTTCCTATTGGAAGCCATCTCCCCCCCCCCCCCTAATTCAAGACACAAGAGCAGCTTTAACTGCAGGGTGCTTATATCAATGCATCAGCTTCAAACCAGATGCACACCATAAATTTAAAGCACTAGAGCTGTGGGTGAAACCAAAGAGCCTAGGATTTGCCGATCAGAAGGTCGGCGGTTCGAATCCCCGCAACGGTGTGAGCTCCCGTTGCTCGGTCCCAGCTCCTGCCCACCTAGCGGTTCGAAAGCATGTCAAAGTGCAAGTAGATAAATAGGTACCGCTCCAGCGGGAAGGTAAACGACGTTTCCGTGCACTGCTGTGGTTCGCCAGAAGCGGCTTAGTCATGCTGGCCGCATGACCCGGAAGCTGTACGCTGGCTCCCTCGGCCAATAAAGCGAGATGAGCGCCGCAAACCCAGAGTCGGCCACAACTGGACCTAATGGTCAGGGGCCCCTTTACCACTTTGAACAGTCATGGCTTCACCCAAAGAATTCTGAGAGCTGTAGCTTTGGTTAAAGGTGCTGAGAGTTGCTAGCAGGCCCCATTCCCAGAGTTCTCCATGAAGAGTGACTGAGAATTGTAGCTCTGTGAAAGGAACGGGGGGGGGGGGGGGTTCCCAAGCAACTCTTAGGGTGCTTAAACTACAGCTCCCAGAATTCTTTGGGAGTAGCCCTGACTGTTTAAAGTGGAATCATAGCTCCTTAAAAGAATGCTGTGAATGTGGTCATTCGGTGGCTGGTGGTGGATGAATGGAATTAAGCACTCCTGCACCACTTGTTTCTGGTCATGGGTAATAACTAGATTTTCTGCAAAATGCCAATTGCGTCCAGGCCCATGGAAGGCCTTCGGGGTAGTTTCTGTCGTGCCTGAGAATGGAAGAAAGTCGTTTTGCAGACCCCCCCCCCCCGGCCCAAGAGAGCACTGCTGGGAGCTGACCCAGAGAATTCCTTGCTTTCTCTGGGGGAGCGTTTGTAGAACAACCAGATTATCAGGGAAATCAGGCTAGAAAGCAAAGCTTTAGCTTAATCACTCCTTCAGGACAGAAGTCTTTGTTATATTTCGGCTTTGACCGACCCAATTCTTCCCTTCCCACCTTAAAAAAAAAAAGTTTATCTGCAATGTGGCCATTTGCAGCAACCTAGCCATTAATTAATAATGTCAAAGGCTCTGCCTGGCTCTTTGCCTGGGACCACATTAGGCTTAATACCTGGGAAACCGACCTGGAGCAAAAAACGTGGAACAGGATAGAAGGAATTCTGAAAGGCCTCTTAGCTCTGCAAGTTTTTTTGCTATTTCTCTGGGACGATTAAAGCCCATGGGTTAGTAAAAAAAGGTAAAGGTAAAGGACCCCTGGATGGTTAAGTCCAGTCAAAGGTGACTATAAGGTTCCGGCGCTCATCTCGCTTTCAGGCCGAGGGAGCCGGCGTTTGCCCACAGGCAGCTTTCCGGGTCGTGTGGCCAGCATGACTAAACCGCTGCTGGTGCAATGGGACACCGTGACGGAAATCAGAGCACATGGAAATGCCGTTTACCTTCCCGCCAAAGCGGTACCTATCCATCTACTTGCACTGGAGTGCTTTTGAACTGCCAGGTTGGCAGGAGCTGGGACAGAGCAATGGGAGCTCACCACACAGTGGGGATTCGAACTGCTGACCTTCTGACCGGCAAGCCCAAGAGGCTCAGTGGTTTAGACCACAGTGCCAACCACATGGGTTAGTATTTAACACTCGGGTGGAAGCCAGGGGAGAAGTTAGATATTGGATTTGCGGAACTGAGAATCATCATCTTCTTATGTGCCAAAACAGAAGAGACGTGGACAGGATCCGTGCACAATGCAGAGGTTATCACTCTCCTGGAGAGCAGCTGGTCCAGAATCTGCGATCCAGCCTCTTTTGGATGGGGGTGGCGCTCTCTTTGAAGAGTCAAGTAAAGGATATAGACCAGGGTTTCCCAAACGTGGGTCTCCATCTGTTTTTTTCAGACTACAATTCTCATCATCCCTGACCACTGGTCTTGCCAACTAGGGATGATTGGAGTTGTAGTCCACAAAACAGCTGGGAAGCAGAGTTTGGAAAACACCAATGTAGACAGACAAAACTTTTTCTCCCTCTTACAATGCCAGAACTCATCGCCAAGCAGCAAAGTTGAATGCCAGAGGAGTCAAGAGTGCAAAAAATAAAGGTCTTCTTCATGCAGCTCATGCAAGGAAGTGATGGCAACGAAACTGGAAGGCTATCGCCTTGCCGTTTTACCGTTGATTCGGAGCAAATGTCAATCTGTGGGGAACCCAATTGCCGTTCACTCCGATACAGCAGTAAAAAGTGGGTTTTCCTGGGGAAAGTGTCAGGACAAAACACACACACAACCACTTGGACCTGGGCCTAGAAACTTGTCACAAAAGACTGTCTGGATGAGTCGTTTGTTAGACTTATTGATTTCAATGGGTTTACTTGCGAGTCTAATTTTTGTTAATTGATTGAATTTATATACTGCCCTAACCCGGGGGGTCTCAGGGCTGTTCACAGAATAAAATCAAGATATAAAACCACAAAATAACTAATAAAAATAAAAACAACAGCCCAATAGCAACACCCCCCCCCAAAAAAAATCACATTTTAAAAGAGAATAGGATATAAATCAGATCACCCAAAGGCCTGGTTAAAAGGGAATGTTTTTGCCTGGTGCCACTGCAGAGAGTAAAACTTAGGTGACTACCACTCATTGCAAATCAAGAAGCAATGGCCTGGTTCTGCCTGAAACAGAAGTTTCTTTCTGGGTCGAACCGTTCAGAGACTCATAAACTGGATTTAAAACATCAAAATATAAACATATGCCAGCGAGGAAAGAACTATCTCCCTGACATGCTAGTCATCTATAAAGAGAGAATAAAAATTCTGAGAGCGCCCACTTTCCATCTAGTGAGGTCCAGCCCAGACACAAGTCTGGGAACAGAGGGCTCATCCACACTCCAATTTGCCTCTCTCCTTGGAAAACCAGCACCGTACCAACTGGGTTTTCCCGGGGAAAGCGGTGGGCGGCAAATGGACAACCGCCTGGACCTGTGCTTTTAGGCATGGGGAAAGCAGAAGGACGGACAGCGCCGACATACGTGCCGGGTTCCGCCCAATGCTGGAGAGACCCCCAACACACACGTGTGATGTCACACAGTGGGGGGGGGGCCCCAACGGGGCCTGCTGCTGCTGTGGGTAAGGCTACGCAAGGCCCATCACAGCGGCAGGTAGACCCGGCAGGGCACGTCGTGGCCACAAAATACTGAGGAACCCCAGCACCCTCCCTGAAAATGGGGGGGGGCTCGTCCCCCCATTCAGCGCCCCTGAATCCCTAAACCTATACTAATAACCAATTGGACTGTTTCCTCATTTCTTAGGATGTGGGTGGCGCTGTGGGTTAAACCACAGAGCCTAGGGCTTGCCGATCAGAAGGTCAGTGGTTCGAATCTCCGCAACGGGGTGAGCTCCCGTTGCTCGGTCCCTGCTCCTGCCAACCTAGCAGTTCGAAAGCACGTCAAGTGCAAGTAAATAAATAGGTACCGCTCTGGCGGAAAGGTAAACGGCATTTCCGTGCGCTGCTCTGGTTCGCCAGAAGCGGCTTCGTCATGCTGGCCATATGACCCGGAAGCTCCCTCGGCCTGTAAAGCAAAATGAGCGCAGCAACCCCAGATACAGATAGGTAGCCGTGTTGGTCTGCCATAGTCAAAACAAAACAAATTCCTTCCAGTAGCACCTTAAAGATTCCTTCCAGTAGCACCTTAAAGACCAACTAAGTCAGTTCTTGGTATGAGCTTTCGTGTGCATGCACACTTCTTCAGATATCTGGTATCTGAAGAAGTGTGCATGCACACGAAAGCTCATACCAAGAACTGACTTAGTTGGTCTTTAAGGTGCTACTGGAAGGAATTTGTTTTGTTTTAGCAACCCCAGAGTCGGCCACGACTGGACCTAATGGCCAGGGGTCCCTTTACCTTTACCTTCCTCATTTCTTAAATGCAGAAAGTGTTTGGCTGCTCCAGGTTTGGATCTGGTGTTATTATTATTTTTTAATCACATTCCATTGATGTTGCTTCGCCCCTAGTTACCAATCTGTGGCGTAGTAAAGATACTGATTCGATCTACTTTGCCATAGATCTGCTTAGTGTTCTGGTCCCATTTCCTCAGTCTTTATTAACAGAAATAAATGGTTTGGTTGGTTCGCTCCAGTGTTAAGCAGCAACAACTATCATAAATTGCACTGTCTGTAAAATAACTCATGCACTCTTACTTGGAAGTAATCTCCCTTTAGTTTAGCTGCACTTGCTTCCGAGTAAACACGCAAAGCAATACCTGGAATGTATTTCTATGACTGTCTTGAGGAGTCTGTTCTTCCTAATTCAGTTCATTAATACGTTCAGCTAATTTTGTGTAATTTGGAACAAGAAACATTTTGTGGGATCTGCTTTTAATAAATATTTTATTTTTAAGCTTCGATTGTTGTGTTCCCCCCCTCTCTCTCACACACAAACATTCATGTATTTCAAATGTTTCTAGTAAAATATTGTGCAACTTTTCCAGTATGTCTGTGTTTTTAAAGTCAAGTACGTCAATAAACGCCAGTGCTTTGCACCAAAGCGCAGGCCAGCTCTGTTTTAAAGTTTGTTGTCAGAAGTGCACATATTGTAAAAACAAAACAAAACAAAACACTGCACTGTTTTGCTCCCCCTTTCTTTCTCCTCTCCACTTTATTTCTTTTAACTGAAATTCTCTTAATAAAATATTAACAATAATTTTTAAAAGTGCACATATGTTCGCTAATGTTAATTTTTTAAAAGAGGATATTTGAAACTTCATGGAGGCCTTGCACTCAGGTGACATCCCACACTGACAGCCTGCATACTTTTCATTAAGTTAAGTGTCCTAAAAGACCTTCCCTGGCTCCCAGTACGCTTCTGAGAACAATTCAAAGTGTTGGTGCTGACCTTTAAAGCCCTAAATGGCCTCGGTCCAGTATACCTGAAGGAGCATCTCCACCCCCGTCATTCAGCCCGGACGCTGAGGACTAGCTCTGAGGGAATGCCCTCCTGACAAATCTCAAACAGATAAAAACCTACTTTTTGAAGACATGTGAAGGCAGCCCTGTATAGGGAAGTTTTTAATGTTTGATGTTACAGTGGTACCTTGGTTCTCAAATGCCTTGCTACTCAAGCAACTTGGAACCCAAACACTGCAAACCCGCAAGTGTTTCGGTTTGTGAACTGTTTTCGGAAGTCAAACATGCTCTGTTTTGAGTGTTACGCTTCTGATTTGAGTGCCACACTTCCATTTTGAGTATTATGCTTCCGTTTTGAGTGTTACGATGACGATTTGAGAGTTACCCTTCCAATTTGAGTGCCACACTTCCGTTTTGAGTGTTACACTGAGGTCGGTCTGTTTTTGCTATTTATTTTGGGGTTTTTTGTTTTTGCGGCTCTTTTGTTTTTGTTTTTGTGACTGTGTGGAACCCAGTTCTGCTACTGATTGATTGTGTGACTGCAGTACATTGTTTATTGCTTTCATTTTATGGATAGATGGTCTTGTTAGATCGTAAAATTCATGTTAAATTGCTGTTTTAGGGTGTGTTTTTAAAAGTCTGGAACGGATTAATCCACTTTGCATTACTTTCTATGGGAAAGCACGCCCTGGTTTTGGAACAGACTTCCGGAACAAATCAAGTTTGAGAACCAAGGTACCACTGTATATTGTTTTTATGTGTTGGACCTGCCCAAAGTGGCGGGGCATTACTATTATTCAGCTTGGGAGAAGCTCCAGGTTTGGGGAGGTCTGGAGCAGGTTGCCCCAAGCGGCCTAGTAATGGCATCTCAACGTGGATGCAGGTCTCTCTATCATTTAGGTGGCAACACCAGCAAGGCTATAGTTGCCCCATCCTAGGCAGGGAACTGGCCCGCCTGGCAGCATTGGCGTCCAGGGGACCAAGCTTGCCGACACACAGGATCTCAACTCCCGACAGCCCCACTCCTAAATCAGAATGTCCCAAACCCATGTTTGCAACACAAGACATAAGACCACAGAAAGCTGTCTTGATCCATCTGGCTCAGTAATACTGGCACGGACTGGAAACAGATCTCCGGGCTATTTTACACAGGAGTTTGCCAGTCTCGCCTGGAAATGCTGGGAATCGAACTCAAGACCTTCTGACAATGCAAAGCAGATGCCTTACAGGACGGGGGCATTTGTATAGGAGAATCCCTGGGCAAGTGAGCAGGGAGGGCAGGCTGGGGATATAAACCTTTCCCCTCGACTGTTGCACTCCTCCAACCATCTCTCTGTCTGAGTTTTTGCACATAGCCAGCCAGATTTATTTGCAAACTTGCGATGCTGTTTGGGGAGAGGTGGCTTGGAAGGAACGTGTTGCAGGGGAGAAAATGACAGCGAGGAAAGGGTTAAACACACACACACACACACACACACACACACACACACACATACACGGGTTACTAGGCAAAGCACAGTTTAGGAAGTTGCTTGCTGCAGTAAACATAGGTCTGTGAGACAGGAGAATGATTTCCTAGCCTCCTACTGATTTCTACAATTCCCTTCCCTTTCATTTTATGCAAGATATGTAGAGTTTTTTTTGTTGGTGTGGGGGTTTTGTGTGTGTGAGAGAGTTTCTTACAACAAAACTTCTTGGACAGGAACAGCTCTATTTCTCCGCCCACCCGCCAAAGCCTGGATTAAATTAAAAACGGACTCTTTTCCTTTTCCTTGCTTCCGCAGACTTTGCATTTAAAATTGGGGGGGGGGGCGGGGACGAAAAGAAAAGAACCTGTTTTGAATGGAACAGATTCCGTGCACAGCACTTTTAAACGGATAAGCTTTAAAACGGGTATAATTCCCCTCCATCAGTTGAACAGGAAATCTGTGTGCGCATCCCATGATTTCAAGGTTCCTTTCTCAGAGGATTAACGATCGCCTCCCACTCCGTGCTGCCAGCAGGCGTAAAAAGGCAAATGTGAAAACACCGTAATGATAATTTTAAAGGACACTAAATGCCGTCGATCAATCATTTCTGAAAGGAACTAAAGGAGGAACAAATGCCCAGGAATTCCAAGACTCTCTATCCGACTTATCCTTCTCTAAAAAAAACTTTCCGAACAAATAATCAGTAGAACCCAGCAAATAATTTGCCCGGGGATTGGAGCTCACTCTGTAGTCTTAGGTACATCTGCAAATTTGTCAGCCTCAGTTTTTCTCCCTGTGAAATGGGAAATAATAGTGACCTATCCTCAAAGGCTCTTAGGGTGGTACAGTCGTACCTTGGGAGTCAAACGGAATCCGTTTCGGAAGACCCTTCCAAAGCGCGGCTTCTGATTGGCTGATTGGAAGCTCCTACAGCCAATCGGAAGCCGCGCCAGACGTTTGGCTTCCAAAAATAGTTTGAAAACTGGAACACTCACCTCCGGGTTTCAATCGTCCAGGAGCTAATTTGTTTGGGAGCCAAGGTATGACTGTATTCAACTACCCGTATTTTTCGCTCTATAAGGCGCACCAGACCACAAGACGCACCTAGTTTTTGGAGGAGGAAAACAAGAAAAAAATATTCTGAATCTCAGAAGCCAGAACAGCAAGAGGGATTGCTGTGCAGTGAAAGCAGCAATCCCTCTTGCTGTTCTGGCTTCTGGGATAGCTGCGCAGCCTGCATTCACTCCATAAGACGCACACACATTTCCCCTCACTTTTTAGGAGGGAAAAAGTGAGTCTTCTAGAGCAAAAAAATACGGTAAGTTTTACTCAGTGCATGATCCTTTGGAAGGAATGAACATGGCTGAATTTGGTCCATTAATTTCATTGGGTCTATTTGGAGTAAAACTTCGTTGACTACCACCCTGAGACGGGCAAAGGCAGCTGTGCACGTAACAAATCAAACCATCATCAAGCTACAACATCCTCATATGATTCCAGGCCTTGTTTTTGCAAGACATGCAAAATATTCCACCACAGACATCAAGTTTAGACGGCAAGCTTTGTTCCAGATGGATAATACCCCTGAAAACTTGCCTTCTCCGACAACGCAGCCCGATTACATAGATGACATTCTGCCATTAATCCATGTGGCACATTACAGTTAATACGAGCAGAAGGGAAGAGGGAGTCCCTGCCCCAAGGAGCTTACAAAGAGATAGAAGGATACCAAAAGGCGAAGAAAGAAAATGCAGTTAACACATTAAGACAAGCCCAACGAGATCAAACCAAAAAGTCTAACTAACTGAGCATCCCGTTTCCTACACAGGCAGTCAGGTGCCCCCAGGGAAACCATAAGAATGCAAAAGCAAGATGCCCCCCCCCTGCAACTAATATTGAGAGAGAGACTGCCTCTGAATGTGGAGGTTTGAATTAGCTATTGTAACCCGTGGCTGCTGATGGTCCCATCTTGTACAGAAAATTTCCAGGATGCTTAGGTTTGGGTAGGAAAGGTGGGTTTTGAGGAAGAGGCAGCAGGAGGTGTGTACTGCAGGGATCAAAACCGAAAGCAGAAATGTTTTGTTAGCACCCATACCTGCCAAATCAATGGGGTGACAGGGTGCAGGCGGGGCTTATAATCCCGCAGCCTCTTCCAATATCTCCATCTCCTTTTTCAGAGCCTCCAGCCCCCATAATCCTTAAGAAGGTGGGGGACACAGGAACATCAGAATCTGCCTTGCAGAGAACTGGCTCACATAGCCCAGCACTGACTGGCAGCATCTCTCAAGGGGTTCAGGCAGGAGGCATTCCCACCCCTACCTGGAGTTGAGCAGGATACCTTCTGTGCTTCAGCTCTGTGGCTAAAACTGCCCCAGTTCTCATGTTTCCGAATTAAGCAACTTGCCTTGCACTAAGTTGCACCATTGGTCCACCTGCCTCAATACTGTCTACACTGACTGCCAGCATCTCCCCAGGGGGTTTCAGCCAGGGATCCTTTCCCGGCCCTATTTAGGGGTTGGACAGGGGTGAGCCTGCGCTGGTCTTCCTACCAGCCCGCCAAGATGATGGCGATGTTCGCTGCGCGCTCCATCTCTCTCCAGTTGCCTTGCTGCCGCATGGCGCACAAAAGCTAATAGTATATTGAGACTGATGGACACTTGCTGGGGACTGAAACCCAGAAGGGGGTGGGTGGAGTTTGGGAATCCAAAGGGTATATAATTATAATTTGTTTTGTTTTTATTTTGTTTTGTTATTCGTACGAAAATTAGGAAATCTTATCTCATTATACATGACAAAGCCATTTTTCACCTTCTCACCCCTTGCTTTTTCCTGTTAGACCTATTGCAGTCGTTAAGAGTCGTCAACAGGCTCATCGCAGCTATCTGCCAATCACCCATTCCCACCACCCTTCTGAGTAATACCCCTCCCCACCTTCTCACTATATAGAAAGGTCCGGTGACTTCTGTTTCAGTGTATCTGAAGAAGTGTGCATGCACACGAAAGCTCATACCTAGAACTAACTCAGTTGGTCTTTAAGGTGCTACTGGAAGGAATTTTTTTAGAAAATTAGGAAAGTAATGGAAGGGAACTTTGGTCGACTTTAGGAAAAATGTTTAAGAATGAGCATTGATGTATAAGTATTGATGTTCAAGTTTGGATAAGCTAAAATTGGTCTTTAAAACGATCTAAATTAAATGAAAATAAGGTTTGTAAAAATAAATTGAGGAAATGGATGAAAGAGAAGAAATAAAATAATAACATGTTAAAGTAAATTATCAAGTTAAAGTTGAGAAATAAGTAAAAAGGATTTGCTGAGCTAATAATTTGAATTGGAATACAAGGGGAGGTGCGAGGAGGTCTGAGAAGCAAGTTAAAAGAAAATAAGCAATTGAAATTTTATGTGTTTTTAATTGTTTTTAAGTTTTGTTCTTTTGTATTTTTGTATTTTTGCCATTTTTTGTTTATTTTTGTTTTTGGGTTGTCATTGAAAATGCTAATAAATATTCATTTTTTTAAAAAAAAGCGCCTCGAGGTAAAGGCATGGCCCAGGGGCACGGCATCTGAGACGCACCAGGCGCCCCAAAGGATGAGGTCCGCCTGTGGGCAGCAGGAGGGTCGCCGCCGTTTGGCCCAGCCCCAAAAGCAGGTGCGCTGCAACGGGCAGCCGCAGCGCTGCAGCACCACTGCCAGGGATCCAGGGCTCAGGTTGCACACCTCTTCCCCCCAAAACACCAGTTTTTCAATCTAGGCGCTTGTGCGTCCATGCGCTCAAGCCAGGATCACACGGATTAAGGAGGGGAGTTGTTCAGGTCCTCGATTTCGGACACCGTTGACCTTGACCTCTGGGCAGGGCAGGGCAGGGGGCCACCAAGAGCTGGCTGCCCTCGTGACCTCCAAGTGACCTGACCAGGTAGGTCAAGCATCCCCACCTGGGCCCCACCCACCTCTCCGCTCTGCACCACTTTCGGCAAGCATGCCTAACACCAAGCTCACGATATGTGTGTTGGAGAAGGGGGGAGGTCGCACCACCTGTCGCTGCCCAGGGGCGAGGCCGCTTAGTTTGCAATTGGGGGGGGGGCGAGAGAGAGAAGACAGGCTTACCCAACTCTAATCCACTTCCAAGGGGAGCTTTCCAAAGCAGCAAAGCTCCTACTAACCTCCTCTGCTATTTCTCTCTCTTTTTCCACATTTCCAGAACTCGGTTGCTTAACCCCCCCCCCGTCCCCATTCCCCCCCCCCCCAAAAAAGCTCGAATAATCAAGGAAATGCAGCGCAGGCGGAGAATGCAAAAGAGAAAGAGATGGGTGTTTCGCTTGCTTAAAAAAAAAATTTAAATTTTGCAGCGGGCGAGAAGCAGCAGGAGGGTTTGGGAAGGGAGAGGGTTGCAAAGTGGGGGGGGGATCCGAGAAATTAAAACAACCACCACCACATATATATGCACACAAATAAACCCCCTACCACCAACAGCAACAGCCGCCCTCCACCCGCGATCGTTTGATCTCCGCGCATGCAAAATAAGGTGGGGGGGTGGAGGAAAAAGAAGAAAAAGACATATAAATAGACCGAAAGGAAGAAAAGGAAATCTGCCCTTTCCCCCCCCCCCGCCCCATCTTTGGGGCGAGCGCGCGGGGCGGTGTTGAAAGGAGGGGGGGGGGTCGGAAGGCATACAAAATAATTAATTAAAAAGCCCAGGAAAAGCAATGAAGCAAAATGGCGACTTTTTATGTAGAAGGAGGAGAAAGAGAGAGAGAGGAAGGAAGGAAGGAAGGGAGGGAGGGAAAGAGAGAGAGAGGGATGGGAGGAAAAGAAAAGGAGGGAGGGGTGGGGGAAGGAGAGAGGGGTTTGGGGAAGGCGCTGCTGGCCCCCTCGCCCTCCTCCTCCTCCTCCTCCGCGCCCGGGGTCTCTCCAGCTCGGCGGGGCGCAAGGAAGCGGGCGAGGCGTGGGGAGGCGGGCGGGCGGGCGGGCGGCGAGGCCGGGCCGGGGCCACCGGGCGGAGTAAAAGCCCCTCTCCGGGTGGGGAAGGGCCGGAGGGAGGCGAGGCGAGGGCCGGGCGTCGGCGGGGGGCTCCGGGCTTACCTCGGCGCGGGCGGGCAGCGCGCTCCTCTCGCTCGCTCGCTCGGCCGGCGGGGCCCGGGCGCGCACAGCGATGCGCACGGCCAAAGCGCCCTCGCCGCCGCCGCCGGCTCATGCGCGGAGACCCCCCCTCGCCGCCGCCACCACGTCGCCCGCACACTTGCACACACACACACAGACACACAACCACAACCAGGCGCCCACCCCCCCCCTCTCCCTACCTTCGCCGCCGGGCCGAGGGAAGCCGCTTGCAACTCTCGCGGTATTCCTCCCCCGGCTGCAGCCGGGGATCGGCGCCCGACGGGAGGAGGACGGAGCTGGCTTGGGTGGTGGTGGGTTGTTTTTTTAGGGGGGGGGGCGCAGCGCACTGGGAGTTGGGTGGGGGGGGTCCCCCAGCAGGTGCGCCGCGATCCAAAGGGGGACGGCGCAAGCAAGACCGCTGCAGAAGTGGCCAGGCGCAGAACTGGAGTTGGGGGCGAAGGAGTTCAAGCTGCCCCTCTTAGGGTTGATCTGATTTTCATTTTTTAAAAATAATAATTCTTGTTTTCGGCATCTCCGCTGCGCTTGCCACCCACCCACTTTGCTCTTTGTTTCGCCACGGCACAGATCGTCGTCTCTTCATCGCGCAGGGAACTCTCTCTTAAAATATAATGGGGAGGGGAGCATGCAGGGGGGGAATAAAACGCCCTCCCGTTTTTTAAAAATGTAAGGAGACACCACAGAGGAGCCTGCCTTTAGTTACCTTGTTTTTTGCCCATGGAGTGCAAAAATTGTCTACTGTGGCATCAGTTCTCCAGCATGTTCTCCAGGGCCCGCTGCATGCAGGATTCAATCCAGAAGGTGCAATCCTGGCCTAAGAAAAGCCTTCTGGATCAGGCCAGTGGTCCATCTAGCCCAGCATCCTGTTCTCACAGTGACTGACCATCAAGCAGAACCCAAGCACAAGAATAGCCATCGTGGCCAGTAGCCACCGTTAGCCCATGAATGTGTCTAACTCTCTGTTAAACCTTAAAGCCATCCAGGTTGGCGGCCGCCATTGCTTCCAGCTGGAAGGAGTTCCACAGTTTAACAGTGCTCTTTGTCAAGAAGGGCTTTTTTTTGTTGTTGTTGTTTAGTCGTTTAGTCGTGTCCGACTCTTCATGACCCCCTGGACCAGAGCACGCCAGGCACTCCTGTCTTCCACTGCCTCCCACAGTTTGGTCAAACTCATGCTGGTAGCTTCGAGAACACTGTCCAACCATCTCGTCCTCTGTCGTCCCCTTCTCCTTGTGCCCTCCATCTTCCCCAACATCAGGGTCTTTTCCAGGGAGTCTTCTCTTCTCATGAGGTGGCCAAAGTCTTGAAGCCTCAGCTTCACGATCTGTCCTTCCAGTGAGCACTCAGGGCTGATTTCCTTAAGATTGGATAAGTTTGATCTTCTTGCAGTCCATGGGACTCTCAAGAGTCTCCTCCAGCACCATAATTCAAAAGCATCAATTCTTCGGCGATCAGCCTTCTTTTTGGTCCAGCTCTCACTTCCATACATTACTACTGGGAAAACCATAGCTTTAGCTATACGGACCTTTGTCGGCAAGGTGATGTCTCTGCTTTTTAAGATGCTGTCTAGGTTTGTCACTGCTACCTGTCCTCAATCTCCCAACATTTACTGGATGTCTACAAGTTTTAGTGTTGTGAGAGAGAAAGAAAATTTTTCTCCATCTCCTCGGAATCGTAGAATTGGAAGGGACCAGGAGGGTCATCTATATTCACCTCTCTGCAGTTCAGGAATCCTTTTCCCAATGTGGGGCTTGAACCCTCAACCCCTGAGATTAAGAGTGTTATGCGCTACCAACTGAGCTATCCCAAGCCATGCATAATTTCCCGAACTTCTAAAATTACTCAGCTTTTCTCTTAAGTGGAAAGTCCCAAACGCCACATCCTTTCTTCGTAATTCATTCTGGCATCTCCAAGTAGTCTGAACCCTGGGGAGGCTATACTGAGCTACGCTAAATAATGGACCTGGCTCAATATTGGGGAGTTTCCTACATTCCTTCCTGATCCTCTTTTGCTATACTGGGGGGGGGGGGGAGTGAGTCTTGCATCACCTTATGAAGTAGGGATGGGAGCAGGTGGAGCCCTCTGTCACCAGACTTCAACTCCCATCGTCAGAGAGCCAGCGTGGTGTAGTGGTTAAGAGCGGTGGACTCGTAATCTGGTGAACTGGGTTTGCGTCTCCGCTCCTCCACATGCAGCTGCTGGGTGACCTTGGGCTAGTCATACTTCTCTGTAGTCTCTCAGCCCCACTCACCTCACAGAGTGTTTGTTGTGGGGGAGGAAGGGAAAGGAGAATGTTAGCCGCTTTGAGACTCCTTAGGGTAGTGACAAAGCGGGATATCAAATCCAAACTCCAAACTCCTCGTCCCTGAATATTGGCCCTCTGGCAGGGGCTGATGGGATATATATACACACACACACACACACACACACACATATATATATATATATATATATATATATATATATATATGCAGCACACACACACACTACTGCTGAGCTGTGGCCCGGAACCACAAAAAAGTTTTGTGGCACCTTGAAGATTAAGAAAAATTAAGAGGGGCCTGTTGCCCCTTTGTTGTCCATAATGGGGGTATCCCATCCAATTCTGCTCCTATACTCCCATTGGGGTGTACGGGATGTTATGGGAGGAGTAGTACCTCTGGTGGGGGATACGTTGTGCTCCTTCTGGGGTAGTTTGTCCCTACTTTTGGTCCCCACTCTACACTCACCTGTGGCTTGCGAGAAGCTGTCAGCATGCAACAGCGGCCACAATCCTGGGAAACGGCATGGACCAGGTGAAGGCAGCCGATGGCTCTCTTTTTTAAAAAATAAATAATATTTATTAAAGTTTCAAAAATTACAGAAAAAAAAGTAAAAATGCCACATTAAACAAAAGCAAAACAACACATCACAATATAAAAAAAATGGAAAAAAACAGAGAAATAGAACCCGTTAAACAAAAACAAAAACACAAAGAAAAATGCATCAAATCTCCTCATTACTAATCTTTCGTTAGCTTATTTCCTTGACCTCCTCCCACCTCCCTTTTTCGTATTCTAGGTCAATTATCCATTTCAGCAAATCCTTTCCCTCTTTTAAAATTTTTGTCCTGTAAATTGTCTTAATATAATGTAACTTTACTTTTCCTCCTTTCACCAATTAACAGTCAGTTATTCCCAAATCCTTTATATCATTCCTGCTAAAATCATATAATATTATTCCAACAGCCTTCTAACAGATATTAATTTTACAATGTTTCTGTAAATAGTCTTTAAATTTCTTCCAAATAACATTTCTGCTAAATCCATAAAATATCAATCCACCAATTATCTATCACTCATTAATTTTGCAATATTTCTATATATAAACTTTAAGTTTTCCAATCTTCTTCCATCAACTCCTCTCCCTGATTTCGGGTTCTGCCAGTCCTTTCCGTCAATTCCATATAGTCCATCAACCTGGAGATCTTATGTCCGAGGCTCTTAGGCAGCCGATGGCTCTCCAAACCCTCGGTGAGTTAGAGACTTCCTCTGCATGCGAAGACAGGCTGTGGCGGACTGAGCAGGTGAGACCTGAGAGTTGGTCCAAAGGTCAAGAAGGTGGTTTCTGCACGTGCAGTGGAAGGAAGTGAGGGGCAGGTGAGGCTCGTCCACCTGGGAAGGGAGCCCATCTAAGAGAAGGAAAACTCTGATCCTGAACCTTTGCTGCCTTGCAATATTCAGGAGAAGAAAAGGCTAAGGAATAATTGGTTGGCTGGTGCCTTCTCAGGGCCTTGCAGAGCCAGGCAGAGGCCCAGGCCAGGTAGATAATGTGCCCCCCCCCTTTATTTTTTACCCTGGGGATAACTGAAGTCTTATAAATAAGTAAGTACAGTATATAAATATTTTTCACAAAAGTTATGCTGACAATTTCATTTCAAAGCTTGAACCGTATCTGCATATAAAGACGAAATGGAAAATATAGATATACAATAGTGCTTTTTAAAAACACATAGGGAAAAGGATTATTTTAAGTATTTACATTTACTTTCTTTTCTGTGAATTCTTGAATTACGCAGGAAAAATCAAGCAACTTCGCCTTATCATGGTTTATATTTATCATTGCTAAACCATTTAGGCGTTCTTGAGCCATGGTTGATTGAAAGAAGTTTTAATATATTGAAATTTATCTCATTGGAGGCCACTGTAGCTGGTAATGATAACAAGGCAGGCTTCTGCACCTCCTGGCAACTCCTTCAGCCAAGCTGGTGCCAAAGTATTGCTCTGCTTTCTTTTGGACCACACCAGTGAGGCTGAGAGGGGGGCTCTTGTTGTCTGGGCAGCCCAGGACCTCCATACACACTGCCCAGGCTTGCACCCCAGGAAGGTTTCAGCACTGCTCATGCAGCAGTTTGGTTTCACTCCTGGAGGTGCAATCTGTTTTCCCTCTGGAACAGACTGCTGCCAACAACAAAACAAAGGTTTTGTGGTACCTTGCAGACTAAGATGCAATGCTATTTTTTTCTAGAAAAAGAGGTGCCTGGACTCACCATGAACGCCTCCATTGTTCTCTTATAAAGGCAATGGGACCCACCTGAGAGGTGCCAGAACTTCGGCTGCTACAGCGGCAAGAATGTTACTTGCCCAAAAACGGAAAAGAAGCAGAAGTCCCAGCAAAGGAAGAATGGATACAAAAATGTGTGGAATATGCAGAAATGGCAAAACTTACCGGAAGAATAAGAAATCAAGATAACAAACTTTTTTAAAATAAAAGAATGGAAATGGTTTATTGAATATTTACAGATAAATTGCAAACAGATAAGAACATTGGCAGGATTATTGTAACAACCTGCAGTTTCATAAGAGTATATATTTAAAGAAGAGCAAATTAAGTTAATCTGGATATGCAGATAATATTAAGAATAAATTTAAGGACCCGCAGAAAGAGGGGAAAGGAAGTCAAGTTTTGAAATGTCGAAATGATTGTAAAATTAGTGAAATGTATAAACCTGAAAAGTATAATTATTATTTTTTAAGAGAGGTGCAGTGCCAGAACTGACTTCTGGTGAGTTTACCTGAAAAAGATGTTTACTGAGGCATAAGCCACACCGTAGAATTGAGACCCCCCCATTGCCCCTTTGGTGTACATAATGGGTGGCTCACATGTACCCCACCAGATCCTGCTAAACTACAACACCAATCAGCACTGACCACTGGTGTGATGGCCTGGGATTCCGATTCAGAGGCTGAACCAGAGGAATCCCAGCCTGCACAGGAGTCCCCGCCTCCAGGGCCGGCTGAACTGGGGCAGGGCCTTGATGCTGAAGCACCTGCACCTGTGCCGGATCCTCAGGAGCAGGCACCAGGTGATCCCACTCTGGCTTCAGAGGTAGTTGAAGACTCAGTGCCTGCAGGTGAGTCTCCCCCTGGGCCCAGTAACCCTTTAGCCTCTCCGGAACTGCAGAGGCTCAGGGCAGAGAGGCGAAGGGAACTGGTTTCTCCCAGGAGGAGTGCTCGCCTTAAGGTCAAGAGAGGCGGGTCTCCTAGGGGCCGGGACCGCCCCTGGCCTCAGAACAGATAAAGGCCAGTCGGCCCGGTCCCAGGTTGTGGGAGCAATGTCGTTGTTGAGTTCCTGTTCCTGCCCGGACCCAGTCCTGACTCTCCAGTGCTCCTGTCCCTGCCCGACTTCCTGCTTCGGACCTCGCCCCGCTCCTTGTGGACTGATTCCAGGCTAGTGACCCAGGACCGGACTTTGACTACGCCATCGGTAACCTTTCCCCCGGGATCAGCACAACTGGCCACGCTCCCTGGGGCTGATGCAAATTGGAGTCCAACGTTTGGCTAGGCATGGATTTTATATTTTGACACAATATTTCCCCCCCTACGTGAGAAGGTGGCTTGCCCACTTCCACCTAGCTCTGAAGGAGGAGAATGTCTGCCTACTAAGGTTAAAAAAAAAAAAAAAGGCAAAGGACCCCTGGACAGTTAAGTCCAGTCAAAGGTGACTATGGGGTTGAGGTGCTCATCTCGCTTTTCAGGCTAAGGGAGCCGGCGTTTGTCCATAGACAGCTTTCTGGGTCGTGTGGCCAGCATGACTGAACCACTTCTGGCACAACAGAACACCGTGACAGAAACCAGAGCACACAGAAATGCTGTTTACCTTCCCGCCACAGTGGTACCTATTTATCTACTTGCACTGGTGTGCTTTCAAACTGCTAGGTTGGCAGAAGCTGGGACAGAGCAATGGGAGCTCACTCCATTGCAGGGATTCGAACCACTGACCTGATTGGCAAGCCCAAGAGGCTCAGTGGTTTAGACCACAGCGCCAACCGCGTCCCCTAACGTAGTCAGAGTGCGCAAGCCATCTCTGGCTTTTTCATTTACAGCAATGGCAAAGATTGCAGCATCCCTTCCATTAACTCAGCCTGCAGGAGTTTGTTCCGTCCAGAGGATGCAAATGGGTTCATTTAGGTTTGTTCATCAGGCTTAATCCTCCGCCTGCTCCCCTCCCCCCTTCTGGCAGCTGTCTCCTCCCTAAGGCACATTGATGTTTTTATCCCCAAGGGAACCCTCTGGAGAATGGTGTGTGTGTGTGTTTGAAAGTTCAATGGGAGTTTCCGAGGCAATGGAACCCCCCCCCCATTGAATGAACAGAAAATGGAGGAGTATGGTGACTGCATCCAATTAGATGGCCAAGCATCTTAATTCAGTTTATTTTTTGTTTACGCACCACATAATCATCAATACCTCTAAGCAGTTTACATAAAATGTACATTAAAATTACTGCTAAAATCAGACATTAAAGATAAGGAAGGCTTTTTTTCCCTTTTCAAAATAGGATCAATTTATTGCACTTGGAAGTGCGAGGCTGCCATTGCACAACCACATCACTATAAGAACAGAAGAAGAGGAAGAAAAAACAGGCGTTAAAAAAAGGTTGCTACTACTGCGGTCCGTGTTTTGTTAGCCCCAAAATGGAAAACGAGCGAGGTCCCAACCAAAGAAGAATGGCAACTTAAGTTGACAAAATATGCACAACTTGCAGACTTAACACATAGAATAAGAGAACAAGAAGAACATACATTTAGAGAAGATTGGAAAACGTTTATTGAATATATAGGGGGGAATTGTGTACAGCTGAAAACATTGGCAGCAGTAAGATAAATTCAGCAGCATAAATAAGTTTTGATGGATGCAATAATGGAATACTGAATGGTTTGGTTTTTGTAAAATATGCAGGGATTTATGATGTGCAAAATGAACCATGGAAAGAGAAGAAGGGAAGTCATTGATATCTCAAGGATGTTGAAATGAGTATTTTAATTGTAAAATCTAATTAAAAAATTATATATATAGAAGAAGAGCCCCGATGGATCGGGCCAATGGCTCATCTCACAGTGTATGCACTTAATAGATTATATATAAAAAGATAGATAGTTTTAATGCTACCAATTTTAAATGATTTTTTTCTATGCTTTTAGCGGTTCTTCTTTTCATCTGTAAGTCGGGGGGGGGGGGAAGCGGGATATAAATTGATGATGATGATGATGATTGGTTGGACCAATTATGGTTGGGCTGATTATGTCTATGCCTGCTAAGCCGTCTTTCCTAATGGCTTCAGTGTGTTCCTAATATATAAGCTCCCTGATTCAGCAAGGATGATCCAAAGGTTGAAACAAGTTTGCATGTCCAGATTGTTCTTAATAGTTTGCATTCTCCCCCCCCCCCCCAAAAAAAAGGTACTGGGGAGAGAAGGGGAGACTCTGTCCAGATTGTGCCGTGTGCATGTGTGGAAATGCTTAATTTATTATTTATTTGACAGATTTATAACCAGCTTTACAACATTTGTTTTCGGATAGGTTAACAGCGGAGTCAAATTACCAATAAAATTGCAGCAATCCTAGCAGATTACTGAGGTTAACGTCCAATACCTAGATGAAGGTCGACTGGACCAAGCTTGGGTGTTGAACATGTTGCTTTATGGAAGTGAAGAAGAGTTTGGATTTGATATCCCGCTTTATCACTACCCGAAGGAGTCTCAAAGCGGCTAACAATCTCCTTTCCCCTCTTCCTCCCCCACAACAAACACTCTGTGAGGTGAGTGGGGCTGAGAGACTTCAGAGAAGTGTGACTAGCCCAAGGTCACCCAGCAGCTGCATGTGGAGGAGCGGGGAAGCGAACCCGGTTCACCAGATTACGAGTCCACTGCTCTTAACCATTACACCACGCTGAGTTGTGGGCAACTTACAACGGCCAGAAGCAAAGCCTTAACGCCTTCCCCAGGCACTGCGTCAGGAAGATTCTGAACATCCCATGGCAGGACAGAGCATTGAACAAAGAAGTTCTCTTCCAGGCCTACATTCCCAGCACGTTTGCACTCCTGTCTTAGCGACGTCTATGCTGGCACCAGGCCAGTTGGCAGATCTACCCTGCAAATATGAAATAATAATAATAATAATAATAATAATAATAATAATAATAATAATAATAATTTTATTTATACCCCGCCCTCCCCGGCCAGGGCCTGGCTCAGGGCAGCTAGCACCGAATATAAATTACAATAAAACATAATAGGGGGGGGAAAGTTAATTAAAATACGGCTTAAAATTCTGCTTAAAATGCAGCCTCATTTTAGTAGTAGCCCATAAATCAAGACCATAAAGGGAGGAAACATCAGATATTCACCCGAGCCAAATATCCATGCTGGTTCTACATGGGCCAGCAAAAATGCCAAGGGAAAATTTATACAGTGGTACCTTGGGATGTGAACAGGATCCATTCCGGAGCCCCGTTCACATCCTGAATAGAGCGTAAGATGCGACTCTGCACCTGCGCAGGTCACATTTTGCCACTTCCACGCATGCGCGTGACGTCATTTTGACCATCTGCACATGTGCAAGCGGCGAAACCCAGAAGTAACGCGCTCCATTACTTCCGGGTCACCGCAGAGCGCAACCCGAAAATACTGATCCTGAAGCATATTTATTCCGAGGTATGACTGTATACCAAATCCCATATAAGGGGTCAGAGTGAGTCCAAGCGAAAGGCCAGGCGGAACAGCTCCATCTTGCAGGCCCTGAGGAAAGATGTCAAGTCCCGCAGGGCCCTGGTCTCTTGTGACAGAGTGTTCTACCAAGTCGGGGCCAGTACCGAAAAGGTTGCCAACGTTAAGCCTGCTGTGTGGGAATCCCTTGCGGACAACCGCAGTGCTTGGAGACAGACACTCAGGTTGTGAATCCATAGCAGTGACCAGAGGAAAAATGGCCGCTGGGAGGAGCACAGAGAGAAGAAAAGCCGCAGTGCGCTTGCAGCAGTACAACCAGGTGCCTTCATCTGCCCCAGCTGCAGCGAAACATGTCTTTCCTGCATCAGTCTCTACAGCCACAGCAGGTGCTGTAAGTCTCCACCAGTTTGACCTCACCCACAAAGGCGCATGTTATGTAGTCAAGTTCTCACCCTGGGCCAGCAGGGGGATACTGTAGATAGTTTTCACTCAGGTCCACGTCAGTTATTTTAGGCGGGAAACCCTGGGTTGTTGTTGCTACAATGTTGACAGCCGGCTGCCTATAAAAACAGGCCGGCTGAGCTGTTTGCAGTCAGTTCTATTCCAGCTTACAAAATAAAGAGCTGCTTTGGAGAAATCGCTGTGTCGTCTGCTATGTCAACCCACAACTTAACAGCGCACACCTCCATTATCTCCTGAGATTGAACGGATGCCAACAACCAATTCAGACAGAGGCTGAAAAACTAGGCTGGAAACTTGAGATGGAGGGAGTGCATCAGTGTCGTAGCTGTCCGTGCCTCTGAGGGGAAAGTGTTCCACAACTGGGTGCCATCACAGAGAAAGCCTAGCTCCAGGTTTGCAATTGACCTGCCACACCCATTGGTGGGACCGCAAGGGGGGGACACACATGCACCCACAATGCCGAGATCAGGGCTGGTGGGTGTCAGGAGCTCGGCCTACACTTGAGTAGGACCCTGGCAGAGACACATGCCCGACTGGCATGTTCCCTCCCTCCTGGTCGATCGTTCGGGAGCTTCATAAGCTTTCTTCAGCCCGAACATCACAGTGACCGATGCCAACTGACACCGGCATACTTAGGGATCCGCAGAGTTTGTGCATCATGCGTGACAGACCTCAGCAACTCAGCATTTTGGCTAATCTACTTTATTTACATATAAACACATATGGAGCACTGCAACATGGCTCCCTCTCTCTCTAGCATCAGACAGCAAAGAGAAAGAACAAAGGACAATAGTCCCACTTCATGGAACACAGTAACACAAACATCCTGTCTCCGTCACTTCCCACTCTGTGGAATGAAAACATACACCGTCATGTGATAGACAACAGTCCCATGACTGCAGACACAGGGAATGGATCTCCTAACCCTCCGACTCTCACTGGTGCTCCCAAGGCGCTGCTACTTGCCACACGCATTCACAGTGGCAAACAAATCCATAAGGCTACATAGGAGGCGCACTGACCGTCTGTCCGTGAGAGGGGAGGCAGGGACGGAGGAAGTCTGCATCTCTGCCTGTGCAAACCCGGTGAGGACAGCAGCCAGGCACAAGCCCGCTAGCAGAGAGACTGCAAATATATCCTGCCAAATTCCATTGCTCTTTTCTCTTCTCAGGCCGCAATGGGAATGGCACTGGAATGGGGGAAGGGGGTGGAGGAAGGAGGAGGGGTCGTCTTTGAAGAAGCAAACTTTTCTCTAGTTGGAACAGCTGTTGCTGCTAAGAATCGCAGAGGCAGGACCCTGGAACGTGGGCGGGAGGGAAGGAGTCTGCTAGAAGGAGAAGTGGAGAAACCCAAAAGGAAAGAGAGAGAGAGAGAGAGAGAGAGCTGATCTTGTGCAGCAACAGTTCTGGAAACCGAGAGAATATGCAAACAACACAATGCACCTCTACTCAACAGTCACCCCCATGGGGTGGCGATGCTCTTTCCTCTGCCTTCCCCCAAAGGCTGCTGGTGTTTATTGTAACTACAGTGGTACCTCGGGTTACATACGCTTCAGGTTACAGGTTACATACGCTTCAGGTTACAGACTCTGCTAACGCGAATAGTGCTTCAGGTTAATAACTTTGCTTCAGGATAAGAACAGAAATCGTGCTGCAGCGGCACGGCGGCAGCAGGAGGCCCCATTAGCTAAAGTGCTTCAGGTTAAGAACAGTTTCAGGTTAAGTACGGACCTCCAGAACGTATTAAGTACTTAACCCGAGGTACCACTGTACTTACATTTCAGTCCTGGTCTTCTTCCAGATATAATCTGATGGATGTGCCCATTTCCCCCCTTTATTCTCACAACAACCCTACAAGGTGGACTGAGGAATGTTCTCGGGCACAAGGCTGCTAGAAGCACACCCTCCAAGCATCACAATTTTCCAGGGACAGTCCTGGGACTATGAAAGCCATCCCTGCTTCTGTTTTGATCTTGGAAGGTCCTGGAAGGTCCCTAATCCCTCACCAGTGCTGCTGCTGCCGAGCTCAGGGATGAGTGGCTCTTGTCCCAACTGGCAGCGGCTGCAAGGGAGCATCTTGTTGCCTCTCCAAGGCCTCTCCATGGCTGCCACTGTCGGCCTCCTCCCTTGGGCAGCTCCTAGCAGCTGCTGGAGAGCAGGTGAGGAGGAGAGGTTTCAACCGCTGAGCCCAGCCCTGGCTGATGTGAGAGCTCTGGGGGGCAGGCAGAGGGATGGGCCTCCCTGGGTGGGAAAAAAGAGGGAGCTCTAGAGTGCAAGGAGCCATGATTAAAACAAATATATGTTTTGTGCGGGATGCGGGTGGTGCTGTGGGTTAAGCCACAGAGCCTAGGGCTTGCTGATCAGAAGGTCGGTGGTTCGAATACCCCACGACAGGGTGAGCTCCCGTTGCTCGTTCCCTGCTTCTGCCAACCTAGCAGTTCGAAAGCACGTCAAAGTGCAAGTAGATAAATAGGTACCGCTCCGGCGGGAAGGTAAACGGCAGTTCCGTGTGCTGCTCTGGTTCGCCAGAAGCGGCTTAGTCATGCTGGCCACATGACCCGGAAGCTGTACACCAGCTCCCTCGGCCAATAAAGCAAGATGAGTGCCGCAACCCCTGAGTCAGCCACGACTGGACCTAATGGTCAGGGGTCCCTTTACCCTTTACCTTTTATGTTTTGTGCATCCACGCCTAACATTGCCTCTCTCTGAATTTTATTTATTTGTCTGTGTTCTTATTTGTAAATCCACCAAAGAATAAAATAAAATTGGGATTAAGGTAAAAAGGTAAAGGACCCCTGGACGGTTAAGTCCAGTCAAAGGTGACTATGGGGTTGCGGTGCTCATCTCACTTTTAGGCCAAGGGAGCCGCTGTTTGTCCACAGACAGCTTTCTGGGCCATGTGGCCAGCAGGACTAAATCGCTTCTGGCACAATGGAACACAGTGACGGAAACCAAAGTGCAAGGAAACGCCGTTTACCTTCCCACCGGAGCAGTACGTATCTATCTACTTGCACTGGCGTGCTTTCAAACTGCTAGGTTGGCAGGAGCTGGGACAGAGCAATAAGAGCTCACTTCCGTCGCGGGGATTCGAACTGCCGACCTTCCAATTGGCAAGCCCAAGAGGCTCAGTGGTTTAGACCACAGCGCCACCCATGTCCCTAAAATTGGGATTATGGGATTTCTCAGGACAATGGAGGGCATGTGTGCTGAATCCCATTGATGTAGGGATGATGGCATTTGCCCTTTTTCCAATTGGAAATGCTCTGCCGGGGGGGGGGGACAACAAAAATGGGGGAATCAGTTGGGGTGGAGTGAGAAATGTCCCTATTTTCATCTGAGGAATGTTGGAGGGTATGTAGAAGCTTCTGACAGCTCTCCTCAAGGAACGTCAGTTATGAAACTTGAATTTGCTGCAAGGTGTGTGATTTAAGCCCACCTGAAAATTGCCAGTCTGTCTGTGTGTGTATCCTTGTTTCAAGTAGGTCTGCACGGGACTGTACCTTCAGGTCTTTATCCCTAACCTCTTCCTCGAATTGATGTTTGCTCCGAATTTTCACTCTGCGTTGTGCCAGGGATGAATGGCTCGCCAGCAATTCCTAAATGGGTTTCTTTCAACCACTCCTGAAACAGGTGACCCAAATTACTCAAAAGACTTTGAAACTGGCTCATGCGAAACAGGTAACTAGGCTAAAGCTCTTAACATGCTCACAGAGCTTCTAGATTAGCATTTTTAATGCATGGGTGTCAGGCTGAGCTCAGTAGAGCTTTTATTCAGCTATGCAAAAAAAAAAAAAAAAATCCATTGAGATCTGTCTCGCATCCCCCATCTCTGTTGCAGGAGTGGATAAGATGGAGGGAATATCTCTCGAAGATGTATGCATTGCTAGCTAATAAAGTAACTTTTCGCTTGCCTCTCAGCAATTGAGATTTAAATTCAAATGTAGAACGTATACACACGCACACAAACAGAGCAAAACACCCAACGACATATAATATTTCTTTTGAGCATTCCTAGTAGGTTCAAACAGCCTGAGTCCAGGATACTCAGCGTAGGGATGTCAAATTCAGATGGGTTGTGAGACTAAGCTCACCGTTTAAGAGATACACTGTGAATGCACTCCAAAATTTTCACCAAAATCCCCCTTCTTTGGACAGGTGGGAGGTCAGTGCCCAGTTGGCCAGTCACATACCCTCCAACATTTCTCTGAAGAAAAAAAGGGACATCCTATTCAATTATTATTATTATTATTATTATTATTATTATTATTATTATTATTATTATACCCTACCCATCTGACTGGATTGCCCTAGCCACCCTGGGTTGCTTCCAGCATATATAAATACAGTGGTACCTCGGGTTACAGATGCTACAGGTTACAGACGCTTCAGGTTACAGACTCCGCTAACCCAGAAATAGTACCTTGGGTTAAGAACTTTACTTCAGGATGAGAACAGAAATTGTGCGGTGGCAGCAGGAGGCCCCATTAGCTAAAGTGTACCTCAGGTTAAGAACAGTTTCAGGTTAAGAACGGACCTCCAGAATGAATTAAGTTCTTAACCTGAGGTACCACTGTACATAAAAAGGTAAAGGTAAAGGACCCCTGACAGTTAAGTCCAGTCACGAACGACTCTGGGCTTGTGGCGCTCATCTCGCTTTACTGGCCGAGGGAGCCGGCGTTTGTCTGCAGACAGTTTTTCCGGGTCATGTGGCCAGCATGACTAAGCCGCTTCTGGTGCAATGGAACACCGAAACCAGAGCAGCACACGGAAACATCATTTACCTTCCTGCCAGAGTGGTACCTATTTATCTACTTGCACTTTGACGTGCTTTCGAACTGCCAGGTTGGCAGGAGCAGGGGCCGAGCAATGGGCGCTCACCCCGTTGCAGGGATTCAAACCGCCGACCTTCTGATTGCCAAGCCCAAGAGGCTCAGTGGTTTAGACCACAGCACCATCCGTGTCCACATAAATACATAGTAAAACATTAAACATTACAGGGCTGCCTTCAGATTCTTCTGAAGATTGTATAGTTACTTATCTCCTTGGCTCGGGGTGTGTATGTCATATAACTCCATACCCTCCAACATTTATCTGATGGAATATAAGGACAACCTAAGGAAAAGCAGAAAATTCCGGGATTAAATCAGAAACAGCTGCATTTCCAGGATGTGCTTGGATGAAATACATTGAATAAAAACAGTTATTTTTAACTTTGGAAGTTTTGGCCTACTTAGAAAGCTTCTTTTAATACCTCATGTCCTTACCTCCTTTAAGCTTCTTGAACAGCCCTCAAAGTTTGGTGATCTAGCATGCCTCTCCATGCCAGTTGCTAGAAATCACAAGTACATAGCTGTCAATGTTTCCCTTTTTTATTTTTTATTTTTTTTAAAGCAATATTTATTAAATTTTCAACAAGAAAAAAGTTACAAAAATAGTAAAAAAAAATACAGAAAATACAAAAACCAGAAAAGTAAAAATAGTAAAGAAAAGTAAAAACAGTTAAAAGTAAATCCCTCTTTCTGTTTTCTTACCACTCATTTACTTATTTTCATGACTTCCTCACACCTCCCTTTTTTGTATTGCATTTAATAATTAGTTCAGCAAATCCATACCCTCTTTGTTTACCCTTAATTTCTTCTCTTCACATATTATAACTTCGAATTTTCATCTAATATCAATCCATTTTTACATATTCCTTTTGCCCAATGTTTCCCTTTTTTAAAGGGAAATTCCCTTATTCCGAATAGGATTCCTCGCAAGAAAAGGGGAAAGTTGACAGCTGTGCACAAGTAGGGAGAGTGCTGTTGAGCTCGGGTCTTGCTTGTGGGCTTCCCCTAGGCATCTGGAGAACAGGATGCTAGATTAGGTGGACTTTTGACCCAGTGGTGTAGCGTGGGTTGCTAGTGCCCGGGGCCGTGTGGAGGGAGAGAAACGGATGGAGTACATATATGCATTCAACTGGCTAACAGCATCCACATCACTCAGGAGATTGCGCATGCAGAGATGAGAAGAGAAGAGTTGTCCCGTTGTCTAGAGAGGTCTCTTTCTGGTTCGCATGGAGAAGCCGTTTTCAACAGAGCCCAGCAATGGAAGCATGTATTTCTATTGAGGCAGCACTGGGTGCTGAAGCTTTGTGCCCCCTAACAATTTTGCGCCCGGGGCAACCTTCCCTGTGTTACACCACTGCTTTGACCTCACCCAGTAGGCTCCATGAAGGAGTCTTAGCATGGAAATGGTAATAATGACAGTAAAAAATCCATTTGGGCAAGGAAGATTCTTAATTCTGGCAGGTTAAATTGGAATCCTCACTACTTTAGGAGACCATTAGCTATTACTGGTTACTTTATTTTCAAGCAACAAGGAATTTGAAAGTGGGGCAGTACACTCAATGCTCCTTCTGTGTCTGCAGCTCTGGAGATCAGGCCAGTTAGCAGTGGGCAGTTAGGGTTGCTCAAGGCCATCTAGAACTCCTTGCAATGGATCTGCTCATTTCATGTATTTATTTATTAAATCTATATCCTGTCCCTCCTCCCAAAGTGACCAGAAGGCAAATGAGCAAACGATAAAACAGTTTAGACATCTAGGGAAAGATGTTCAAACCACTTTACATCTGCCATGTGGCTACCCTCCAAGAGCTAAGTTTAAAAACATATCCTAACGAAATTATGGGGCCATATAATTGTGTCTTGGCCCAAGGCCCACAAAAAAGTTATTTCATAGTGGGCAAAGACATATCCGCTGAGATGTAGGATCTGTTTACATTCACAATAGGTGTGAAACCCAATTTTGGAGTGTGTGTATTTTTTAAAAGCAGAGTGGAGACTCTTCTGTTTCCTTATTTGGTAAGAAGGTAGTTAGTTATACAGTGAATAATTCTCAAATGCATGTTAATACCCAACAGGCTGTGAACAGGCCCTTTATGAACCATTAACTCTGCTGGAATAGAATGGATTTTGGATTTGTAGAGTAGCTTTTCTCCTTGAAATTAGCCTCCATGCTTAAGGAATGGAAACTAACCAACGTAACTCCAATTATTTAAAAAAAATCTGGGGTGGTGATCCTGGAAATTACAGGCTGGTTGGCTTAGTGTCCCAGAAAAACTGATGGAAAGTATTGTTAGAGATAAAATAACTAATCATGCAGAGGAACAAGCCTTGCTGTAGCAGTCAGCATGGCTTCTGTAAGGACTTGGGGGGGGGGAGAGTACTCAGTATCCACTGATTCTAGAATGAAATGTCATGTGTCCACAGCACATGAGTCCGCAACTCTTTCCTTATGCAGAAACTGCCTTTGCAAAACTGCCCTGGACCTTTGAAGGTGACCTGGAAACTACAACTAATCCAGAATTCGGCAGCTAGACTGGTGACTGGGAGTGGCCGCTGGGACCACATAACACCAGTCCTGAAATACCTACATTGGCTCCCAGTACGTTTCTGAGCAGAATTCAAAGTGTTGGTGCTGATCTTTAAAGCCCTAAATGGCCTCGGTCCAGTATACCTGAAGGAGCATCTCCACCCCAATGGTTCTGCCCAGATACTGAGATCCAGCTCCGAGGGCCTTCTGGCGGTTCCCTCACTATGAGAAGCAAAGCTACAGGGAACCAGGCAGAGGGCCTTCTTGGTAGTGGCGCCCGACCTGTGGAATACCCTCCCATCAGATGTCAAAGAAATAAACAACTATCTGACATTTAGAAGACATCTGAAGGCAGCCCTGTTTAGGGAAGTTTTTAATGACTGATGTATTTTTAATTTTTGTTGGAAGCCGCCTGGAGTGGCTGAGGAAACCCAGCCAGATGGGCGGGGTATAAATAATAAATTTTATTATTATTATGAAGGTCTCCTTTGCATAACGGGGGGTCCATGAGACACTACAAGCGGATGTTCCCAAATGCCGACAAGCAGTTTTCTGCACGTCCTGTGTTATGTACTGAATTGAATAGGATCCAAAATGCAGCAGTCTGATTGGTCCTAGAACAATAGGATTCAGAATGCAGCAGTCTGATTGGTCCTAGAACAATAGGGTCCAGAATGCAGCAGTCTGATTGGTCCACAGGAGCCAGCCAATCCAGCTCCAGGTGGAAGTGAATTCGCAACCTGATTGGCCTACAGGTGAATCCTGGAATTAGCCAATCACGTGGGGCCCATTGTGTAAATAATGTATATAAAGCAGACATTCTGGGGGAATTTCCATTCCTCCTCACCACTATGAGCTGAATAAAGAGCATGAAATCCGCTCTCGACTCCGAGTATATTTCACCCCGGGAGCTCGCTTGGCCAGCCACGGACCACCCTGAGCGTTGGCACGCTTGCGCTGCCTCTGGAGAGGGGAGGAATGACTTATGGGAGGCGAGTGGGAGGTTAGCCTATCCTGCCCTCTCCATGGATAATTGTTGGGAAACGAACGACCTGTCTCCCTCCTGTAAATGAATCACCCCCAAGCTGTTAGGATAAATTGTGTTTGGGTCCCCCTTCAAGAGCCGCTCAGCTGCTGCCGTAAATCAACCCCTGGCCGGTCTAAAGTGGGGGGGGGAGAGAGAGAGGAAAACGCCAGCGTCTAATCGAGATTTATGGGGCAGTAAACTTGGCCTGCTGCTTTCAAATGCACAGTGGGCTTCCCCCTTGTGAGAGGCGTTTAGCTGCTCCTCTCTGTCAACTTGGACTTCCTCAAAATCTAAAGTATGCAAGAAGATCTGATCTGCTTCCTCTGTTTCCTTATCCAGCTCTGTCCCGCCCACAAGGTGCTATCATGGGCCCCACACAGCATCCTCGCCATTGGTTTATTCACACGCCACTCTCCCCCAACTAGTCCTGCTCAACGCAGCTCATGGCAACACCAGTAAAACTGAAATTAAATGAAGCCCAGTTTAAGGTTACCAGATCTTTTCCCAATGAATCCAGGGACCCTTTTTAACTTGAATTGATTTTGTATGGGGACTGATTTGTAAATCCGGAAACGGGGACATCTGGTAACCTTAGCCCACTTCCCAATTTTGGGAATTATAGGGACAGAACTACCTAAACTGTATAGAAACTTATTCATGTGTGTTACTACAGCAGCAAGAATGTTACTCATCCAAAAATGGAAAGAAGCAGAAGTCCCAGCAAAGGAAGGATGGATGCAGAAACTTATGGAATATGTAGAAATGGCGAAACGTACTGGAAGAATAAGAAATCAAGATAACAACCTTTTAAAAAAATAAAATAAAAGAAGGGAAATGGTTTATTGAATATTTACAGATAAATTGTAAACAGATAAGAACATTGGCAGGATTATTGCAATGACCTGCAATTTTATAAGAGTATATACTTAAAGTAAATGAATAAATGAGCAAATTAAGTTAATTTGGATATGCAGAAGAGATTAAAAATACATTTAAGGAATCCCAGAAAGAGGGGGAGGGAAGTCAAGTTTTGAAATGTTAAAATGATTGTAAAATTAGTGAAATGTATAAACCTGAAAAGCATAAATATATTTCTTTAAAAGAGCACAGCAAAAAAAACAAAACAAAACAAAACAAAACAAAAAAACCCTTCCCACCAGAGTGGTACCTATTTATCTACTTGCACTTTGATGTGCTTTTGAACTGCTAGGTTGGCAGGAGCAGGGACAGAGCGACAGGAGCTCACCCCGTCGCAGGGATTCAAACCGCTGACCTTCCAATTGGCAAGCCCAAGAGGCTCAGTGGTTTAGACCACAGCGCCACCCGCGTCCCTTGCCCACTTACCTGGGAGCACAAGCGGTCAGGATTAGACTGTGCATTGTTGACATCCTGCTATCTTTCAGTGGCACCTAGAAGGTTGCGCAGTGTGCTTGGGAGCTGCGACTGGAGGGCTCACACTTCGCTTTCTGAGCTTGCTCAGCATTTGCAAAGGTTGTCAGAGCAGGTCAAAGATCGAAGCGCTCTGTGAACAGTGTGGGCGTGCGGAAGCCTTTAAAACCGGGGAGTCAAATGGGATGCAGTCTTTGTGATGAAGGAATTAGCCTTGCCTCAGTACATTTCAATTAAGGAAGCTCACTTATATTAGAAGCCAATTAACTAACCCTCCACCCCTAGCAGATATGGCATTAGAAAACTGTCGAGCTGAAGCTCATCCCCACACCCTTTCCTAGTCCTTGTCTTGAAATTTACCTGTTGTTCTATACTTTTCAAATAAGGGAAAGTCACAAACCTGTTGTCTAGGCTCTGCTGTGTTGGCATGTTGTTTTTTAGTCGTGTCCGACTCTTCGTGACCCCATGGACCAGAGCACGCCAGGCACTCCTGTCTTCCACTTCCGCAGTTTGGTCAAACTCATGCTGGTAGCTTCGAGAACAGTGTCCAACCATCTCGTCCTCCGTCGTCCCCTTCTCCTTGCGCCCTCCATATTTCCCAACATCAGGGTCTTTTCCAGGGAGTTTTCTTTTCTCATGAGGTGGCCAAAGTATTGGAGCCTCAGCTTCAGGATCTGTCCTTCCAGTGAGCACTCAGGGCTGATTTCCTTCAGAATGGATAGGATTGATCTTCTTGCAGTCCATGGGACTCTCAAGAGTCTCCTCCAGCACCATAATTCAAAATTTAGATACCTGTTGTCTTTGTCCATGGAGTTTTCTTTTTTTAAAAAAAATTTTTTTATTGATTTTCATAAAACAAAAAGCACAAAAATAAACAAACAAACAAACAATACATGACTTCCCCATGCCTCCCCTTCACTGCACCCCTGTATCCAAAATTTTTAGCAATCCTTCATTCCTTTTCAAAATTTGATTTCCTTCATAATTTTCTTAACTTAAATATTTACAACTATAATTCTCTATTTCTTAACCCTTGACATTTTATCAATCCAAAATTTTGCAACAGTTCTTAAGATATAATTTAAATTTTTTCCAGTCCTCTTCCACTGTCTCCTTCCTCTGATCACGGATTCTGCCGGTCATCTCTGCCAGTCCCATAAATTCAGTCACCTTCGTCTGCCATTCTTCCAGAGTAGGTAATTCTTGCATCTTCCAATACTTTGCTAGAAGTATTCTTGCTGCTGTAGTTGCATACATAAAAAAGGTCTTATCTTTCTTTGGTACCAATTGGCCGACCATGCCCAAGAGAAAAGCCTCCGGTTTCTTTACAAATGTCCACTTAAGGACTTTCTTAATTTCATTATAGATCATTTCCCAGTAGGCTTTAACCCTTGGGCAGGTCCACCAAAGATGATAGAAAGTTCCTTCACATTCGTTACATTTCCAGCATTTGTTACTGGGCAAATGATATATCTTTGCAAGCTTGACTGGAGTCATGTATGTCCATGGAGTTTTCTTGGCAGGGATACTGGAGTGGCTTGCCGGTTCCTGCTCCAGGTGGATCACATTTGGTCAAAACTCTCCACTATGACCTTGGGTGGCCCTGCATGGCATAGCTCATAGCTTCTCTGAGTTATTCAAGCCCCTTTGCCACGGCAAGGCAGTAGGCATAGTAGCTAAATTGCAGCCAGGAAGCCAAATCATGTGCAATGCCGACACTTTTATTGAAATTAAAACAATGTCCAAATATTTGTTAAAATATCCAAAAGTTTTTATTTGCAGAACATATAGCTAAAGAAGAATATATGCAAAGTATTTACATGCTTATCCAAGCATGGGCTTAGTTTTTCTTAGTTCAAGATGACAGCTTCTTCCTTAAACATTCAAACAAACGGTGTCTTTCTTTTTCCAGTACTTCCACTCAGCCTTTTGCATATTTCCCAGTTAGGGCATGCAGTTCCTTCTAAGAGGTTTCCACTTTCTCATTCCAGCAGACTTCTTCCCGCACAACCGGACGCCTTCCTCTGCCCCAGCTGCAACAAAACTTGTCTCTCTGCTATCGGTCTCTACAGCCACAGCAGGCGCTGTAACTCTCCAACAGACTTTACTCCCGAAGGCACACCTCCCCATTGTCTCCCAAGGCAGATGGATGCCGAGAACAACAACTGAATTTCTATCCTGCTTTTCAGCCAATTATTGTCTCCTAAAGCAGCCCATGTCAACGTCAATAAGGAAAGAGAGACTACCTCTGTCTGGAGGTTTTAAGTGGCTTTCATTTTTGCATCTTTCAGGGTGTTGTTATCGTGAAACCTTTTATGTTGCAAAGCACACTGAGAACAATGGAAAGGCAGTCTATAAATAGCCCCAAGAAATACCGTAAAGCACAAAGGCAATTATGGTTTTCCCAGGGCAGCAGCTTTATGGAGAAACTTGGACATAAACATCCGTCTGTTCCCACCCACCAACCCATTGTGTCTGTGAATGAAGCCCACAAAGTGATAAGTGAGATGGGAAGCAAATCACGATCCTTTTAATCTGCCAGGAGGTGGCATGAGCTGTATTCTGCTCCGGTCTCTCTCTCCCCCCCCCCTTTCCCCCCAGCATCAGCTTAATTAACAAGGCGAAAACAAAGGGCCTTTGAGGGAATCTTAATTATATTATCCATCTAGCTCCAAATGACAACTGGTCCATTCAAAGCACTGTTTTTAGATGATTAGCAATGAGGTGAGATTGATCGGACCAGAAATGTTAGTAAAATATATTTGAACTTCAGGTCTGTTTACCTGCTGCTGCACAGAAAAGGCTGCTTGACCCACAATATGGGTTGTGTTGTGAGTTTGGCAGTCGTGATCGCTGGATCCAGGCAGCTGAGGAGTGGCCAGGGATTTGGACAAAAGGGGCTTAATGCGCCTTAATGATGTGGGAATGTTTTCATGATGGCCTAGAAATCTCTCTTTGGAATGTGACACCCTGCAGGGCTAAGGGGGTAAGGAAAGAACAGTTTGAATCGGAAAAGCTTCCCAAAATCTGGATCTTTGGGTTAACAAGATTCACTGCCTGCTGTAAGAATCTCTGTTTGCTTTCAATGTGCTCTGCTTGGAAATGGGTAAATAAAAGAAATGTTGCAAAGGTTTTCATTAAGTCTATGGTCTCTCTGTGCAAAAACAAACTCAGTCATGCAGCATTGATGCTTGAACTTCTGCTGGGGAAGTGAGGAACATGAAACAAGGGTGCATGACAAATTTATAGAGAAAAAGGCTATCCATGGCTACTAGTCATGATGGATGTATATAATCTGCTGGAGAACAGCAACAAGCGTCCTGGCTCGGCCGGATGCTGCTGCTTCTTTGGCGATCCCACCTAGCCGAGTAAGATTGTCTTCCATAAACATGGTTTCAACAATGAGTCCATAAATGACCGTGGAGGCCAATTCTGGATCCACACATCCTTCCACAGTGGGGACATAGGTTTCTGGGCAGGAAATAATAATTTGTTTATCTATGCCTCACCCATCTGGCTGGGTTTCCCCAATCACTCTGGGGAGCTCCCAACAGAATATTAAAAAGACGATAAAACATCAAACATTAAAAACTTCCCTAAACAGGGCTGCCTTCAGATGTCTTCTAAAAGTTGGATAGTTGTTTATTTCCTTGGCATCTGATGAGAGGGCGTTCCACAGGCCAGGCGCCACCAACCAGAAGGCCCTCAGAGCTGGACCTCAGCGTCCGGGCTGAACAATGGGAGAGGAGCCGATTCTCAAGGTATAATAGGCCAAGGCTGTTTAGGGCTTTAAAGATCAGCACCAACACTTTGAATTGTGTTGGAAGCGCACTGGGAGCCAGTGTAGGTCTTTCAGGACTGGTGTTATATGGTCCCGGCAGCCGCTCCCAGTCATCAGTCTAGCTGCTGCATTCTGGATTAGTTGTAGTTTCCAGGTCACCTCCAAAGGTAGCCCCACGTGGAGCACATTGCTGTAGTCCAAGCAGGAGATAACCAGAGCATGCACCACTATGGCGAGACAGTCCACGGGCAGGGAGGGTCTCAGCCTGCGTACCTGATGGAGCTGGTAGACAGCCGCCCTGGACACAGAATTGACCTGTGCCTCCATGGACAGCTGTGAGTCTAAAATGATTCCCAGGCTGCACACCTGGTCCTTCAGGGGCACAGTTTCCCCATTCAGGACAGGGAGTCCCCCAGAAAGAATACAGTGGTACCTCAGGTTAAGAACTTAATTCGTTCTGGAAGTCCGTTCTTAACCTGAAACACCACTTTAGCTAATGGGGCCTACTGCTGCCGCTGCGCCGCCACTGTACGATTTCTGTTCTAATCCTGAAGCAAAGTTCTTAACCCAAGGTACTATTTCTGGTTTAGCGGAGTCTGTAAACTGAAGCGTCTGTAACCCGAGGTACCACGGTAATTATGTCTTGTCAGGATTCAGCCTCAATCTGTTAGCCGCCATCCACCCTCCAACATTGTACTCATATCCTGCTTGTGGTCTTCCCAGAGATGTTTGGTTCATCACCGTGTGAGCAGAGGGTTGTATTCCAACACCATCATTCCCTTTGTACAACAGACTGCTGTTTGTGCAATGAAATATCCCCCTCCTCTCCTCTTCCCTGAAGCCCCCTGTGCATACATGATGCACAACAGTGCACAGGCATTATTTCATTCACACATGTATACACCCATTTAGCTCCTTATTCCTCTCTCTTACACCCACACATACATGTGCGTATGTTCACACACACAAACGCGCACACTCACTCTCAACACCCCCCTCCTTAGCAATTAGGCTTGGGAAAAATGGAGCTCATCTCTCCCTCCCACCCCAAAGGGGAGAGATCTTCGTGGAGATTGCAGTGGCAAGGATAAGGTTTAACCCCTTCCCTCCCCAGCTGCCGCCTTCACAAAGACCACCGGCACCACACAACAATTAAGCTAAGCATTTCCAATTCCACAAATCCCAGGCAACACATTTTGAGACCTCTTCTAGCATCACCGTAGCCGCTATGGTAGTCATTAAGTCTATCATTACCTTAGCAGCGAAGGAATTGTGAGATCAAATGACTCCCTAAACTACTAAGGTGACGTTAGCAGGAGAAACTTCAAAATACATTGCCTAGGATTTGGGGGATTCGATTGTGTGCTTCCGGAGTGTGTGCCCGCTTTAATTCTTTGGTGGGTTCAAGCCACCAGTCCTCATGGAATAGACTTGTGTTTCTGGCTTGCTCAGCGCTGTACAGTGGTACCTCAGGTTAAGAACTTAATTCGTTCCGGAGGTCCGTTCTTAACCTGAAACTGTTCTTAACCTGAGGTACCACTTTAGCTAATGGAGCCTCCTGCTGCTGCCGCTCCGCTGGAGCACGATTTCTGTTCTCATCTTGAAGCAAAGTTCTTAACCTGAAGCACTATTTCTAGGTTAGCGGAGTGTGTAACCTGAGCGTATGTAACCTGAAGTGTCTGTAACCCAAGGTACCACTGTACTACCAACGCTCTGCACTAAACAGTGTTGTGTGTTTGGGGGCTTAGCTTGCATGACTCCTGAGAGCCTTGCAGTTCCTGGGGTCCTGGATCCAGCAAGGGTTAAAATCTAATGGAGGAGCCCATTGTTGAACTAGCCAGGCAGGAGTCATAGTTACCCCCAAGGGGGTTGCTGTGTACCAAAGCGGCCTCCTCCCTCACCTGTCTGGTAGTGACAGACAAAAGCTAGAGTTGTGTGAATGCAGGTAGAAGCAGGTAGAAGCCAGAGAGAGAGAGAGAGAGAGAGAGAGAGAGAGAGAGAGAGAGAGAGAGTCATGCTTGATTCCTGCTTGATTCCAAGGCTGCAACTACGCGATAAGCAAGACCTTCTGGGGTGTTAGTGCTGTGAGCCCCTCCATCATAGTCGTGTCTGACTCTTCGTGACCCCATGGACCAGAGAACGCCAGGCACTCCTGTCTTCCACTGCCTCCCGCACTTTGGTCAGATTCATGTTAGTAGCTTTGAGAACACTGCCCCACCATCTCGTCCTCCGTCGTCCCCTTCTCCTTGTGCCCTCCATCTTTCCCAACATCAGGGTCTTTTCCAGGGAGTCTTCTCTTCTCATGAGGTGGCCAAACTATTGGAGCCTCAGCTTCAGGATCTGTCCTTCCAGTGAGCACTCAGGGCTGATTTCCTTCAGAATGGAGAGGTTTGATCTTCTTGCAGTCCATGGGACTCTCAAGAGTCTCCTCCAGCACCATAATTCAAAAGCATCCATTCTTTGGCAATCAGCCTTCTTTATGGTCCAGCTCTCACTTCCGTACATCACTACTAGGAAAACCATAGCTTTAAGTATACGGACCTTTGTCGGCATGGTGATGTATATATGTGCAAATAAACCAGATATCCTAAATACACCACGGTCCCCACTGTCCTTCATCCCAAGAAAACCGAATCCTGGGTAAGTGCCTGGAACCTCTGCAATCTTGCACTGCTCAGAGATTGAGGGGTGGCGTGCAACACACCTAAAGACCAGGTGCTTCTGCCACTAAACACTGGAAGGTAAACACATTGTTTGCCTGTTGAACCTTTCCCTGCAACACACTGCCTTGGAGAAAAGAAATCTGTAGGTTTTAAGTGCAATTCTGTCTTTGGAGGAGATGATATTTCATAAGTGTTTTGCTCCCAATAATTACCTGTCTGCTAGAGGCAGGTGCTTGCTTAAGAGGCCTACAGAGTTCCATTATTTGATACAGTGACGTTGTCGATATTCAGAAAGTATTTGTTTCCGCCTCGCCTTCCCATTCTCTTCTTATATTATTTCTTTGTGTTTTCAGTTTATGCTTTGGGAGTGGGGTGAAGTGGGGGGGAGCCTATTATTATTATTATTATTATTATTACTATTATCATCATTATTATTATTATTATTATTAACATTTGTATAAGGATGGAGAGCTCTGAAAAGCAGAAGGGGGTTTGCTTTCTCCTCCCCATGCAGATGGTAGATCTTCAATCTCTGGCAGATGCGTCCTGTATATTTGAGAGCTCATGGGGGAAAACACAAAACTTCAAAACTTTATTTGCTGGGAAATGGTTACAAGGTGCCAGGAAACATCTTCCACATTTTTACAAGCTTCCATTCAGCACATATCCTTGCCCTACAGCCAGCTGGCAAAAGCTACAGTTCTTTAAGTTTGAATTTCTCGCTGATCTGAACTTAGGATAAGGTGCGTTATACAATCATGATTAAGAAGACGGTTAATTGACTGTGGTGAATTGGTTAATTTTAGGATGCAATCCTACATCCTTTTATGTGGGAGTAAATCCCACTGAGAGGGACGCGGGTGGCGTTGTGGGTTAAACCACAGATCCTAGGGCTTGCCGATCAGAAGGTTGGCGGTTCGAATCCCCGCAACGGGCTGAGCTCCCGTTGCTCAGTCTCTGCTCCTGCCAACCTAGCAGTTCGAAAGCGTGAAGTGCAAGTAGATAAATAGGGACCGCTCCAGCGGGAAGGTAAATGGCATTTCTGTGCGCTGCTCTGGTTAGCCAGAAGTGGCTTAGTCATGCTGGCCACATGACCCGGAAGCTGTACGCCGGCTCCCTCGGCCAATAAAGTGAGATGAGCGCCGTAACCCAGAGTCATCTGCGACTGGACTTAACTGTCAGGGGTCCCTTTACCTTTACCTTAAATCCCACTGAACTCAATAGGTTAACTTCTGAGAACATATGTGTAGGACTGCACAGTTAGTCCACTTAAAAGGAGGCCCCCAATTAATCAGACAGCTGAGAGAGATGCTTAAACAAGAGTTTCTAAAAACATCAGATAACATGCAGCCCCGTAGCAAAAGGGCCATTTCTCCAGTGCTGTCACACAGGAACAGATGCATGTTCTGAGACGGTGTCATTGCTACAACCCAGGTGTTCTTCAGTCTGAAAACAAAGGAGGTCATGCTTCTTGCTTCAGGACAATTGCTTTTACCCGTGGGCCAATCCGTGCAAATTGCATCAATAGTTTAATTGAATCATCAGCTAAGATTTCTTTAACTGAGTGTCAGCCACTATAAAAACGTCTGGAACAGGAGTACTGCTAATATCAAGTGGGGACTGCAACAAAATGTTGCAGAGCGGAGTGCTCCTGTTCTAGCCAGCTAGGTGCTCTTTCAGGTTAGAATCATAGAATTGTAGAGTTGGAAGGGACCCCGAGGGTCATCTAGTCCAACCCCCTGCAATGCAGGAATGATGGCTAAAGCATCCACAACAGCTGGATGCTATCATCTGCTTCTTCCACCTCGTAAACAGATGCTCAGATTCTGTGTCTATTGAGTTCTCTCAGTTGCCTGGTTCTCTGAGATTTTATATATATATATAAAATTTTTTATTAACAATTTCAACATAACAACATTGCTGTTGTTGTTTAGTCGTTTAGTCGTGTCCGACTCTTTGTGACCCCCTGGACCAGAGTACGCCAGGCACTCCTGTCATCCACTGCCTCCCGCAGTTTGGTCAAACTCATGCTGGTAGCTTCGAGAACACTGTACCACCATCTCGTCCTCTGTCGTCCCCTTCTCCTTGTGCCCTCCATCTTTCCCATTTTTATATATATATATAATTTTTTTATTAACAATTTCAACATAACAACATATCATATTCATTATTTCCCCCTTTTTTCCCATTCCCCATCAAACCTTCCCTCCCCCCAAGACTTCCCTCAGCTCCTCTCTCTGATTTCTCAGCACATGTTATTCTCTGCATATTATAAAATTATTTCAGTCTTTATATTATCTATCTACCATGTTATCAATCACTACATTTGTGTGTGTTTATTCAAAACCTGCAAAGGAGTCCAATTCATTTTGTTGTCCTTTTAAATAATTTCTGAAAGGTTCCCATTCTTCTTTAAAGTCACCGTTGTCCTTGTCTCGCAGTTTGTATGTCAATTTCTCCAGTTCTGCATAGTTCATCAATTTCTCTTGCCACTGTGCTTTTGTTGGAGTTTCCTCATTCTTCCATCCTTGTGCTATCAAGATTCTTGCCGCTGTTGTAGCATACATAAATAAGTTCTTTATTTTCCTCAGCAGGTCTTGTCCTACAATCCCTAACAGAAATGCTTCTGGGTTTTTTTTAACAAATGTCATTTTAAACATTTTCTTCAATTCATTACATATCATTTCCCATTTTTTAAAAAAATTCTCTACATTCCCACCACATATGATAAAAGGTCCCTTCCTTTTCTTTACATTTCCAACATATGTTCGACCTGGTTGGTTCTCTCAGATTCTCAAGGTTCCAATCATATATTCAGTTCTCCACATTTTGTGGCAATTTGCATTTTTAAAAAGACCCAAATGAAAATTCATGAGCATTTTCGTTTGAGTTTCTGCAAATAAACACATCTGATATGCAGTTTTGACTCATGTACACATTTCTGCATATCAACAACCTCAGATATGCAGATGACACAACCTTGATGGCAGAAAGTGAGGAGGAATTAAAGAACCTTTTAATGAGGGTGAAAGAGGAGAGCGCAAAATATGGTCTAAAGCTCAACATCAAAAAAACGAAGATCATGGCCACTGGTTCCATCACCTCCTGGCAAATAGAAGGGGAAGAAATGGAGGCAGTGAGAGATTTTACTTTCTTGGGTTCCATGATCACTGCAGATGGTGACAGCAGTCACGAGATTAGAAGACGCCTGCTTCTTGAGAGAAAAGCAATAACAAACCTTGACAGCATCTTAAAAAGCAGAGACATCACCTTGCCAACAAAGGTCTGTATAGTAAAAGCCATGGTTTTCCCAGTATTGATGTATGGAAGTGAGAGCTGGACCGTAAAGAAGGCTGATCGCTGAAGAATTGATGCTTTTGATTTCTGGTGCTGGAGGAGACTCTTGAGAGTCCCATGGACTGCAAGAAGATCCAACCTCTCCATTCTGAAGGAAATCAGCCCTGAGTGCTCACTGGAAGGACAGATCCTGAAGCTGAGGCTCCAATAGTTTGGCCACCTCATGAGAAGAGAAGACTCCCTGGAAAAGACTCTGATGTTGGGAAAGATGGAGGGCACAAGGAGAAGGGGACGACAGAGGATGAGATGGTTGGACAGTGTTCTCGAAGCTACCAGCATGAGTTTGACGAAAAAGCGGGAGGCAGTGGAAGACAGGAGTGCCTGGCGTGCTCTGGTCCAGGGGGCCACGAAGAGTTGGACACGACTAAACGACTAAAACAACAACAACACACATTTTTGCAAGCCATTTCCCCTAACAGAATGCTCTTTTGTATGTTATTCTCACCAGCATCTCCCTTGTTAAGCACACTTTCTCCAAGCAGGTGCGTTTTTGTTGGAGAACTGCATCGCAAAATTCGGATGCGCATGGATTCGGAAGGACAGCTGTGTTTCAGTTCACATTGTTCCTGAATGCACGAATTTGAAAGATTTGGCTTTGTTCTTTTTGGTTTTTTTTATTTCCATGCTTATTACATACAAAAAAAGGGAACACTACTGAAAAGGGAGTGCAACTTAAGAAGGGAGAGAAAAGGAAAGAAAATGAAATTTACCCAATCTGTTATTAAGATAAAAATTATGACAAAAATTTATGATTACAACTTCATGTTACAATAAAGGTAAAAAATATCATTATCTTTTATACCCGACTTCCCATTTATTTCTTAATTCTTTTTACATAAATTTACTGCCATATCAAAATACTATTTTTTATGTTAATATTTTCACAATTTATAAATGTTTATATTTATATAAGCAATTAATAAATACTGCTGGGATCACTCAAAAGCTGCTACAGATTTTAACATGGTATGATTTTGTTTAAGATATGTTCTCCCATTTTGATACAAATTCAATTCTTGGTTTATTGTTTACTTTTTCAAATAGACTATCTAATTCAGCATATTCAGTCAATTTTTGTGTCTACTCTTGTCTAGAAGGAATTATGTTGCTCTTCCACCTTGTAGCTATAAGAAATCTTGCTGCCACTGTTGCATACAAAAAAAAAAAAAATCTTTAAATTCGGCTTTGAATGCATCCTGAATTCCTTCTCTGTTCCTACTGACTCCCGCCACTATCCTGCACCCATCCCATAATTTTCCCTTTCCCGTTGTCGTAATTACCTGCTCAAATCACCTGCGTGTTTGGGCCCAATAGCCTTGCAAATTGGAAAGCCTTGCATCGGCTGCTTTTAAACACCCTCCTTGTCTGCTGCAGGAAGCCAGACTCTTAGATATTCCTGGCTGTGCGTGTTGCAGGCGATTACCATAATTTTTAACAGCTACCTGCTATGGGCAAATAGCTGGGAGGATGCAAAGATGGAAAGGTATATCTCTCGCAACCTGCTGTGCGTTCTGAAGGCTAAACTTTCTTTCTCTCCTGCCCCCATTTTTTTTTATTAATTTTCCAAGTTTATAACAAATACAACACAACACAAAAAAACAAAACATATAAAAAGAAAAACAAAGAGACATAAATTCCTCCCCAATCAAAATCCAAGTTAGTTTCCATTATTAAATGACTTCCTCAAATCCTTCCTAACTGATTTTCATTAGATCTCATTTTAGCAATTTTCCAATACTCACTGTCTAATACAATTAACTAGTTCAAAATACTAAAATTCCTTTCTTTTCATCATAATCTCAATCCATAAAGGTAGAGGGACCCCTGACCATTAGGTCCAGTCGTGGCCGACTCTGGGGTTGCGGCGCTCATCTCGCTTTATTGGCCGAGGGAGCCGGTGTACAGCTTCCGGGTCGTGTGGCCAGCATGACTAAGCCGCTTCTGGTGAACCAGAGCAGCGCACAGAAACGCCGTTTACCTTCCCGCCAGAGTGGTACCTATTTATCTACTTGCACTTCGTGCTTTTGAACTGCTAGGTTGGCAGGAGCAGGGACCGAGCAATGGGAGCTCACCCCGTCGTGGGGATTCGAACCACCGATCTTCTGATCAGCAAGTCCTAGGCTCTGTGGTTTAACCCACAGCACCACCCGTGTCCCATCTCAATCCATAGTATTATACAATTCAACATACTTTAATCCTAAACCAAGTTCATACCTGAAGGCTAAACTTTCTCCAGCTCCAGCTCCCACTCCAACCCACCCACTCCCTGGACCTGCCTTATTCCACATTGGTTTTATTTCCTTTTTGCTTTCTTCTTCAATGGGCCATTTCCATTGTTGCCTGTTTCTAATCTCCCCTACATCTGAAGCCTATTAATCCGGGTTTCATTGTCTGGTGTGTTTGTTTTGGGGGAAGGCCTGGAACGCCACTGGCAGGGAGGCCCTTGAGAGACTTTAAGGTGGAGGGGGCAGCAGCACTGGGGGGGGGGAGGCTGGAAGTGGCCAGATGACAGCAGCAAGGCAATGGCACGGAGAAATATTTGCTAGCAGCAGAAGCAGCAGCAGAGGGGCTTAAGGAGCAAAAGGCACACACACAGAGAGAGATGCTCTGCTTCTTTTATTTTTGTAAGTTAATTGAAGAAACGGGTCTTGGAGGCAGCTGCAAGGACTTCAGAGGCTGCAACGGGACAGGATTGGTCTGAATCGCTCCCTTCCAGGACCACCCAAATCCGTTTCCAGTTGCTCCACAGGGCCCTCTGGTGGCGGGAAAGGGATGTTCAACGGAAAAGTACTTTTAAGAAATATTTTAAAAGTTTCCCATCTTGATCTTACTTAGGGCTATTCTAGATGACCAGTTTATGGAGCATTCATTGTGTTTCACTTACCCAGAACTTTGAGGATGTCTTTATTGAGCATATGTTCTGTTTTGGGTTATTTTTGGGGGTGGGGGTTGTTCTACAACAATGAACGTTCATCTTGATTGGTTTGTTTGGCGGTTACACGTATTCCCATTAATCAGCAACTTATCCCACACTTTTAAATGCAGTTCCCCATCAGCTTCCTAACCAGAATAAGTCCACTTTTTTGCCAATTAATTTTTATTGTTTTTCCAAATTTATTACAAATCATTGCACAATTAAAATTAATCCAATACAATTTTTCCAAAAAAACTGGCTTCCCACTCTTGCTCTTAGATAAGTCCATGATGTTTTCTTGTTGCTGCATATATTACAAATTAATCTCTGATTAACATCCAGTGTTTTTAAAAAAACCAATATCCTTGACCATCACCTGCCTCTTTAAAAGTCCACATTTTTAAAGTGAAAATATGAATAAAAGAAAATTTAAAAAGAAAACGAAAGAAAATAAAGAGGAAAAATAACCAGTACAATATGAGTCTTCAAACAGTATATAAATACCTAAGTGATACAATTAATTCAGTAAATGACATTATACTTTAAATGGATTCTATATATCATTGTATTTATCCAGACACAATCTGTGTCTAAAAGCGATCCGTTCATACGTTGCTAGAGTTGTCATATATTCTGAATGAAGCAAGACATGGTATTATCTTTCCAATGAATTAATATCAGTTTTTAGCAGAAGTAAGGGTGTGGAGAGTCTATTTACATTGACCCTTTGTCAAACCCCATATAGTTGGCATATAGTTTAATACAGCCTTCCTCAACCTCGGCCTTCCAGATGTTTTGAGACTACAATTCCCATCATCCCTGACCACTGGTCCTGCTAGCTAGGGATCATGGGAGTTGTAGGCCAAAAACATCTGGAGGGCTGAGGTTGAGGAAGCCTAGTTTAATGTAACATTATCATCTGATGTTTTTTAATTTCTCCCCAACATAGTACAGTGGTACCTCGGGTTAAGAACTTAATTCATTCTGGAGGTCCGTTCTAAACCTGAAACTGTTCTTAACCTGAAGCACCACTTTAGCTAATGGGGCCTCCCGCTGCTGCCACGCGATTTCTGTTCTCATCCTGAAGCAAAGTTCTTAACCCGAGGTACTATTTCTGGGTTAACAGAGTCTGTAACCTGAAGCGTCTGTAACCCGAGGTACCACTGTATTTATGCATCTTAGTGCTTTTCTCCAAAAATTCACCAGGGTTGTGGCACTGCCTCTTGCCACAATTATTCATCTCAGTTTCTTAGACCCTCTTCCTGGGAAAGGTAGTTTGAGGACAGGGGTCTGCCCCACATTTTCTGCAGCTGAAGACAGACGAGACAAGAAACCACTCAGCCTTTCTGCGATCTCCTTTTCCTATGTTATGTTTGAAATGGCCGTGTGAAATTTGGCTAATTCATTTCTCTTCTGTAATTGAAAAACCTTCAAATAAAGCAATTAATTCCTTTCTTTTTGCTGATGGCGAATATTTGACAGCACAGGAGAATATATATATTTATATATATAAAATGTCTCCATTCTTCTTTGGAGCTTTTGCTCAGTTTGTCATCTGACACTCACCCATTTTAGACCCACTGAGCTCAAGGTCAACAAAGTCATGCACTTACTCAGGCCAGTCAAATGCACCCATGATAGCATTTCCAGTTTGTGTTACATAGTCACTAAGAGATTGAGCCACGTATCAGGAACGCACTGGTTTAAATCTCATAGAATCATAGAATTATAGTTGGAAAGGACCACGGCACTACCAGAGTCTAGCTCTCTGCAATGCCCAATGTGGGTGTGGCGTTTGTCTGTTCTTTTGGAAATGTCTGTATCAGGGGAGAGAAAAAGGGCTAAGAGGTAGACCAATAGAAAAGCCAGAGGCAGAGCCTACCTGTTTTTAAAAAGCTAAGCCAGAGGTTTAGACAGTTGGGAAAAGGCAGTTGGGAAAGCAGTTGGAAGACAGATGGAAATAGAAAGACAGCTAGTGCAGTTGGTTCTTGTGTGAGGGGAGGTAAAAGAGTTAGAGACAGGATAAAATAAGACTAAGAGGGTAAAGGGTAACAGCGTTTCTAATGCATTTAAAGTTTATTTGTGTTTGCAATAAACTACAATCTTTATTGTTAACTTGAGAACCTGACTGAGACTAAGTGATTTCCCGGGGACAACCTGGTTGGTGGCAGCGGATTAGTGGTGTATGGGTCAATAGTCCGTGAGAAGACCGGGGGCTCAATACGAACACCAAAGTGGGGCTCAAACCCCTGATCCTGAGATTCAGAGTCCCATGATCTCACTAGGATCCATTTTAAGCAAACCTTCCTCCAGTCTTAGCCTCCAGCAGTAGGCAATGTGTTGCCTTCCGGATGTAGCTGGACTGCAACTCCCATCATGCCTGACCCCTGGCCATGCTGCCTCTAGTGGATGGGAGCTGGACTCCACCAAAATTTGAAGAACACCACCTTGGCTTACAGACCTTCCTTACAGGATGATGGTAAGGATTTGATCTATTATATTTCTATGCTGCTTTTCATTCAAATAGCTCCCAAAGCTGTTTTCAAACAATAAATAACAATAAGTTGTCTAGGAGATAAAGAACTACACTATTTTTGAAAGACATCCGAAGGCTGCTCTGTATTGGGAAATTTTTGAAGTTTGGTGTTTTATTACGTTTTTTTACATGCTGGAAGATGCCCAGATGGACAGAGTATTATTATTATTATTATTATTATTATTATTATTATTATTATTATTACTACTACTACTACTACTACTACTACTACTACTACTATATGACAGTATATAAAAGAACATCAAAAGCTCAGCATAAATCATACAGAATAATTAACAAATTATCAGTGATGCAGTTTGCAATCTATAAAACACTGTTAACAAAGCAACACCATCATCATAATGATTATGTTACAATTTATTGAGTATTCATTCCACCTTGCTTGTGGGGAGGTTATACAATATTGCAACTAGCAATTGCTATCCTGCACTTTCCAATGCATTTTCCTGTCACTTTCATTATTGCAAAAAGCCTTGTTTTGGGAGGGGGCGGTGCAGTGCCAGATTTATGTATAAGCTAAACAAGCCATACAGCTTAGGGCGCCACTCTCTTGCCCCCCCCCCAAAGTTAGAGCTTAATAATTATTTCACTATTAATATACTTCTTCTTAATTGCATTTCACTATTAATATACTTAAAGGGACGAGGGTGGGGCTGTGGGTTAAGCCACAGAGCCTAGGACTTGCCGATCAGAAGGTCGGCGGTTCAAATCCCCACGACGGGGTGAGCTCCCGTTGCTCGGTCCCTGCTCCTGCCAACCTAGCAGTTTGAAAGCACGTCAAAGTGCAAGTAGATAAATAGATACTGCTATGGTGGGTAGGTAAACGGTGTTTCCGTGTGCTGCTTTGGTTTGCCAGAAGCGGCTTAGTCATGCTGGCCACATGACCCGGAAGCTGTACGCCGGCTCCCTCGGCCAGTAAAGCGAGATGAGTGCCGCAACCCTAGAGTCGGTCACAACTGGACCTAATGGTCAGGGGTCCCTTTACCTTTTTATTAATATACTTCTTCTTAATTGTATTTCAGTTCAACAATTACTTTGATAAAATACATATTTTGTTATGTGCAAATGGCTTTAGATACCTACTAGGTCCATAAATTACCATATAGCATATATTCAACACAAAAAACAGTGGCAATTTGTTGTTGACAAAGGACAGCTGGACATATAAAGGGCCCCATTACCTTCAGTAGCTTAGGTCCTCATCAAACCTAAATTCGGCCCTGGTGCAGTGGGCTTGTTCCACAAAAGCACCAACTCAACTTTAAGTGTGCAACCTAAATTTGGGTTTGAATTCCACCGGGCATGTGATTGAACCCTGCCTGACAATTGTGAACCTTGAGCTCACTGAACTCTGAATTGTAACGCAAAGAGCTTTCCTTCTCTCTTTCTCTCAAAATAGATTCCTGCTACCCTCTTTTCCCACCTCGAACGCTGTCAGGTGTGTGGCACCAGCCTGCTACTGTTTTAGGCCACCTAAAACATCTGTGTGCAAGGAAATCCAGGCTGTGAGCGAAAAACAACTCGAAAGGGCTTGGGAAAACCAAAGGCCCTCTAGATGGCATCAGAGCCGTTTCCATCGCTTCCCTCGCCCTAATGACAGCATGGAAGAGGGAGAAAATAAAAGGCCATCTAGTCAAACACACACATTATGTGATTGAGTCCCTCCCACAAAATACGGATAATCTGGAGGCAACCTGACAAGGAAGAAATTCCCAGAGGGGTAACCGTGTCTGCTGGCTGCAGGTCTCCCTTGCCCTATCTGTAAAGGTAAAGGGACCCCTGACCATTAGGTCCAGTCGTGACCGACTCTGGGGTTGCGGCGCTCATCTTGCTTTACTGGCCGAGGGAGCCGGCGTACAGCTTCTGGGTCATGTGGCCAGCATGACTAAGCCACTTCTGGCGAACCAGAGCAGCGCACAGAAACGCTGTTTAACTTCCCGCTGGAGCAGTACCTATTTATCTACTTGCACTTTGACATGCTTTCGAACTGCTAGGTTGGCAGGAGCTGGGACCGAGCAACGGGATCTCCCCTGTTGTGGGGATTCGAACAGCCAACCTTCTGATTGGCAAGTCCTAGGCTTGTGGTTTAACCCACAGCGCCACCCGCGTCCCTTTCCCTATGTGTAGGTGCCAGTAATTGAACGTGGGATATTTTTTTTTGCATACAAAATAGATGCTCTGCCCCTGAACTACAGTCTTTATGATCCTGCAATTGTTTCCTCAGAAGTAGTACCAGTCAAGGCATTTACAAATCACTCTTTACTCTGGTTTCAGTGTCTCCTCACCCCTCTTTCTCTTCTTTTTCTTTTTCTAAAAAATATTTGTATTGATTTTTACAAATAATTCCCAAAAATCATATAACATACTTTCTTATCTTATAACAATGTTTTCGACTTCCATCAACTGCATCTGAAGATTTTCCAGTCTTTATCACTTAATCTGCATTTCATTATTTTCAGTATTACATTTAATACTCCTTCACTGATAATTCTTACCATAGTTTTCTCTGCAATATTTCGCATAGTCCTTCTTGCCATTTTACTAGCGTAATCTGCTGATTACAATTGCTTTTCAAATAATTCATATATTTACTCCAGTCTTCTGAGAATCTCTGATCCCACTGGTTTCGAATCCTCTTCTTTTGGGGGGAGTTCAGCACCACACACACACACACACACACACACACACACACGTGGAGGTGGGAAACATGGATCGCTGGATATTCTCGGGGCCAAACTATCCGAGATTTTGGAGATTTGGGCTTGCATATTTACGCTGATTTTAAAAGCAGCTCTGTGCCTTAGCGTGGGGAGCAGAGGGAGGTTGCCCCCACGGTGTGGGGTAGCTGGGCCAGTGTCTTCTTCCTGTGGCATGCCTCAGGGGCCTTCACTGTCATTGCATGTGTACAGGAACCCTTCTCTGCTGAGTCCCTCCTTTAAGGAGACACGGGTGGTCTGCTAATGGACTTCTTTTCAGAGGCTGTTTCAGACTTCCATGTTTCAACAGAGCTTTGCTGAATGAAATGCTTGTTGAGCTTATTGCTGCCCCGGATCATGCTGGTGTGCAAGGGTTAAGGTGTTTTAATTGTGAAATATACTCGGAGTCGAGAGTGGATTTCATGCTCTTTATTCAGCTCATAGTGGTGAGGAGGAATGGAAGTTCCCCCAGAATGTCTGCTTTATATACGTTATTTACACAATGGGCCCCACGTGATTGGCTAATTCCGGGATTCTCCTGTAGGCCAATCAGGTTGCGGGTTCACTTCCACCTGGAGCTGGATTGGGTGGGTCCTGTGGACCAATCAGACTGCTGCATTCTGGACCCTATTGTTCTAGGACCAATCAGACCGCTGCATTCTGGGCCCTATTGTTCTAGGACCAATCAGACTGCTGCATTTTGGATCCTAGTCAACTCAGTACATAACAAATTGTTTTAACATTGATTTGCTTCTACGCTTTAATCCCCCACAAGCTACCCCAAAAGCGGCTGCTGGGAGCTGCAAGGCTGGATCCGATGTTATAGAAGCAAATGCTGCAAGCATGTCTGCATTATCACACAAACCTCCTGTCCTGAAGGGGTGAAATACTGCTCTCTGACAAGGGTGGTTTGGTCCCAACCTCACAGAGTGTGGCACCTTGTAATGCCATCCTGACCCGGTACCAGACATGGGAGTCTTTATGAGTAAGCAATCAATGATACAACCAGCAGCTGTGGTTAGTTTGGGAGGTCAGAGTATGTGGCCACGAGAGCCAGCATGGCATAGTAGTTAGAGCAGGCTTCCTAAACCTTGGCCCTCCAGATGTTTTGAGACTACGGTTCCCATCATCCCTGACCACTGGCCCTGTTAGCTAGGGATGATGGGAATTGTAGTCCCAAATATCTGGAGGGCCGGAGTTTGCCTATGCCTGGCCTAACCCATCTCACAGGGTTGTTGCCAGGATTAAATGAGGAGGGTTGAACCATGTACCCTGCCTTGAGCTCCTTGGAGAAAATGGTGGGATATAAATGCGGCAATAAGCAAACAAGCACACAAATAAATATTTTTATCCCACCCTTGTTCCCTAGAGCTTTGGGGGTGGGGTTACATTATCCCATCGCCTTTTATCCACACAGCAAACCTGTGAGGTAGGCTCAGGCAGAGTGATAGTGCCTGGTCCAAGCTACCATAGCACTCTTAACAGTCATGGACCCTGGACTGTTGCCTGGCTTCGGATCTGCTGGAAAGTGGTTCTTACTCTCGTGTAGTAGGGTTAGCACAAAGGCGATTGTTCCGAGCACATTACAAGTTGTTTAGATTGACATCTGCCCTCATCCACCTTTAAACAAATGTTTTGTTAAACAAACAAAAATACTTAGGCTAGAATAAATCACAGGGACTTGGCTTCGCAAACAAGTGGCTACTTTACTCGCAGAGTTTCAAGTGTTACAGCAAACAAGGAGAAAAACTCCCCCCCTCCAGAGTGCCCCAGAGAAAAAAAGTTTGAGAACCACAGCTTTATAGCATCAAAACAAATCTGAAGTTAAATAAAAGAGCCCAGGTTATTGAGGGTCTCTTTACTCACCGCTGTTACCGTTCTGTCGAGCCATTACCTCTGAATGAAAGAAACCTGGTCTGCCGTTGAGGTGGAGGTAGCCAACCTGGTGCCCTCCAGGATGATTTCAACTACAGCTTCTTGTTAGAATTCAGGCTCGGTCAGAGGTATGTGCCTATCTCTCCAGGCACCGGTTGAATTCTTTCGACCTCCCTCCGGCGACTCCCGGCAGGAAAAACACACGAGGTCCGTTCCGGCGATTTTCCTCAGGCTGTGAGAAAAACACACCAACTGCTTCTCCTCCTCCCTGCTCTCCAGCATATCCCCAGGGAGGGGAATCAGACTCAGACAGAAATGTATCTACATTGCTTTTATTCCTGTCTTTAGCAGTCATACAGTAAAAGATGTCTGCTCTCTTCAACAAACAGAGAGAAACTCCAAACTCCACCCATGTACATCCTGTACAGGTCATATGACACACACTGAGCTCACATCCTGTGCTCAATAAGGAGAATGGACTGCCCCTTTGTTTCCATGGCAACAGTCACATACATCCTGTCTGGCTTTGCAGCCACAAGCAGCTGACTGAGCTGCTAGAGCCTTTGCTTGCTGCAGCATTGCTGCTTTAGAATAACACTTCTATCAGCCCCAGCTACAATTGCCAGGGATGCTGGGAGTTGTAGTTGAAAACATCTGGAAGATGTGGTGACATTGGCTACCCCTGCAATAGAGAATTTCAGCCAATAGTTCACCTCCCCAATGAACGTGCACTGCATGGTGTTTGTCACATTCACATGCTACATTTAAAAAGTAATACGTGAAGTGAGCCCAAATGATCCAGCGTGAAAAGTTGTGATGTGGTTGGGAGGCGAATCAAGGACAGATTCTGAACATAATTAGTGTCTTCTAATCTCTTGCCAGGGTTACCTTTCCCACTCACTAAACAGTTTTTTACTTAATTGATTTATTGGCTAATCTTCACAAATTTTAATTGGCTGACAGGCCCAATTATCCATTCCTGAGCCTGAGAAACAGGAGGAGCTGTAATCTAAATGAATAAATCTTTGGATAATTGACAGCTTGTTGACGACAGCATTTGTCTTTATCTTCCTTCCGCAGAGATACACAGGACTGCCCCCCCGCCCAAAAAATACGTAATCCGAAACTGAAAACAGTAAAGTTTGGATGAAACAACTCTCTGCTTTCTTTATTGTTCAGCCAAGGATTGTTGGCTGAATTAAAAAAAAAAGTTGACAAAAACAATGTCTATCCTGCACATTCACAGTGACCGCTTAACGAAAGTGCAGGCGATTTTCATAAGATTTGGTAGCTTCTTATTCTCAGAAGAACCCACTGGATGAGAAGCAAGGTCCTGTGTTCAGCTTGAAGTGCCATATTTTAGAGACCAGTCAGAATTGGTATGCTTAGCTTAGGAAGAGTTCCCCAAACTTGGGTCTCCAGCTGTTTTCGGACTACAGCTCCCATCATCCCTAGCCAGCAGGACCAGTGGTCAGGGATGATGGGAGTTGTAGTCCAAAAACAGCTGGACACCCAAGTTTGGGAAACCCTGGCCTTGAGAAGAGAAGGCTGTGTGGGGACTGGTGTATTTGGCACTCTCCAAATACTTGAGGAGGAGACTCTTGAGAGAAGACCAAACCTCTCCATTCTGAAGGAAATCAGCCCTGAGTGCTCACTGGAAGGACAGATCCTGAAGCTGAGGCTCCAAGACTTTGGCCACCTCATGAGAAGAGAAGACTCCCTGGAAAAGACCCTGATGTTGGGAAAGATTGAGGGCACAAGGAGAAGGGGATGACAGAGGACGAGATGGTTGGACAGTGTTCTCGAAGCGACCAGCATGAGTTTGACCAAACTGGGAGGCAGTGGAAGACAGGAGTGGCTGGCATGCTCTGGTCCATGGGGTCACAAAGAGTCGGACACGACTAAATGACTAAACAACAACAATCCCTTGGCACCTTTTCCTGTGTTGTAAACCAGGATTTCAAAATTGGTTATGGTATGAAGTACTTTCAACAAATTCCTGTTTATTAAGTTAAGCATCTGATTGTGCCGTAACCAATTTGTTCTGATTTCTGCTCAAGTTAGTTTAAGTTGGTCGTTAGTGACGGGTCTAGTTCCATGAAAGAAATTCAATATAGCACCATCTTCTTCCATGGTCAAAACTTTTCTTCCTTATCCCTATTGTAGATGGCAGGGTGATATCATAGGCGCCGACTCCATGGGGCCTGAGGGGGCCTGAGCCCCCTCAAAAATTCGTTTGGGGGGGGGCTCAGCCCCCCCAATAATTTAAGAAAATTATTAGTTATATTATGCTTTGTAAAATCACAAAATTATGTTGGTATTTTTTATTTTCCTTGTCGGCGCCCCTGGGTGATATACACTGGGAATCACTGGGGAGGTACATAAATAGGGCTGATCTTTCCTGCCACCATTTCCATATACAAAATGTGCACTGTGAAAAAGGACAAGAGACTTGTTTAAGGGTACAGGGCTGTCCAAAAGGCAAGGCTGTCAGGTAACATATTGTTTCACGCCACTTCAATCTCTGAGCAGTGCAATATTCCAGGGGTTCCAGGCATGCTTAACCAGGAGATTGGGGTGTCTTTATGATATATGGTTTATTCACACACATATACAACCTGAGCTTACAATGGAGAGGCTCACAGCATTAACACTCAAAGTGGGTGTTGCTTCTCCCATAGAGGCAGCTCTGGATTTAAACAGAAATCAGCCATGACCCTCTCTTTAGTTTGATGACTCTTTAGCCTGCCACTCAGCGCCCCCCACAGGTCACGTCAACAGGGTATCAAAAGGGTAATATTTTCTGCTTCCCTCTGACAAACTGAAACCATCACAGTGGTGGACAATGTCCCCAAATTTTAGCCTCTTACCATGTGGTTTTCTTACTGTAAGCAAAAAGTGTGGGAGGCAAAAATATCCGATAAATGATTATTATCCTCCTTCTTCTCCCACGAGTCATCTGGTTTTGCAAACAACAACAAAAATGCCCCAAGCAAGCAGAGAAGTGCCCATCTTTTGTTACATTCTCATGGTTTTAGGACATTTTTTTATTCCAAGACATATTGGGATTTGGGCTTGTGGTAGCAAAATGTCCCCCAAAACTGCCCATGTCAGTTTCTGAAATATTTGGTAGGGGCATAAACGTCCCATTAGGTTGTTCAAGAAAAACGTGATGTAGGGAACTTGACGGGGTGAGCTCCCATTCCTCGGTCCCTGCTCCTGCCAACCTAGCAGTTCGAAAGCACGTCAAAGTGCAAGTAGATAAATAGGTACCGCTCTGGCGGGAAGGTAAACAGTGTTTCTGTGCGCTGCTCTGGTTCGCCAGAAGCGGCTTAGTCATGCTGGTTGCATATGACCTGGAAGCTGTACGCCGGCTCCCTCGGCCAGTAAAGCGAGATGAGCGCCGCAACCCCAGTGTCGTCCGTTAGGCGATGCAGCCTTCCAACCACTTGACTTCACCCCCAAAAGCGCACTCCTCCATTGTCTCCCGAGACGGACGGATGCCAACGGCCATCACTTTTATGAGGCCTGAATGCAGTTCAACAGTCAACGCACCCATTTTACACAGGACTCAGGAGGCATGCAGAGTGTCGTCTTAGCCCTGCTTCCTAAACACCCAGCTCTGTCCTCATTTGGCATCGGCATTATGGGGAATACGCCTAGGCGTTCGCGCACAGATGCTACATATTTGCATTGACCTTTACAGGCACTCTCAGCTGTCAATCACATCCACCACCTGCTCTTATCAGCTCTCTAGACTCTCTCCCTCGCTGCTGACTCACCTGAGACTCCGTTCTGTTATCAGAAACAAGCTGCTTCACTTCCACCACTTGGTACAATTTTCCGGCTCCGTGCGTCGCACCGACCTGACCTGTTCTTAATTCTAATCATCCCCGAAGCTGTGAGCACCTCCTTCCCTTCTGGCAAGCATTTTCGAAGGGGCTATAATTGCTGCAAAGACCTCCTCCACATGCTAAAGTCCCGTATTTACGGTTCTCCTTTATTACCAAGTGGGACGTGCATTTGAGTCTGAGTCCTTGGGATCTGAGATGGTGGAACACAACCGGCTGTTTGCCCTTGTCCTCGTTTGATCTCCAAATGTCTTAGCTTGCATCCTTGAAACCTGGCGAGTACCAGCATCATAATAACATGAAAGGTGTTTGCTGGATCAGGGCAATGGCCCAACTGGTCCAGCATCCGCTTCACACAGGGACTGTGATGGCCGGGGAATCGGATTTAGAGGCTGAACCTGAGGAATCCCAGCATGCACAGCAGTCCCTGCCTCTAGGACCAGCTGAGCCGGGGCTGGGGCTTGAACCTAAAGGGCCCTCGCCTGCACCGGATCCACAGGAGCAGGGATCCACAGGATCCACAGGATCCACAGGAGCAGGGATCCACAGGAGCTGGGGCTTGAACCTAAAGGGCCCTCGCCTGCACCGGATCCACAGGAGCAGACACCATCAGAGGTGATCGTGGACCCATTGCCTGCAGGTGCTCCTCTCCCAGCCCTGTCAGGGGAAGGTGAGGTTGCCTCTGGGTCATGTAAACCTCCAGCCTCTCCTGAGCTGCAGAGGCTCAGGGCAGAGAGGCGGAGGGAACTAAGTTCCCGCAGGAGGAGTGCTCACCTCCAGGCCAGGAGAGGCGAGTCACCTGTGGGCCAGGACCGCCGTAGGCCCCAGAGGGGAGAAAGGCCAGTCAGCCCAGTCCCAGGTTGCAGAAGCAACATTGTTGGTAGCCTGTTCCTGCCTGTACCCTGTCCTGCTCTTTTGCCAGAGTTCCTGACCACACCCGACTCCTTGCCTTGGACTCTGCTTCAGCCTTGATGGACAGCCTCCATACCACACCCTTGACCTCGGACTGGACTCGGACCACGCCACACGGTAACCCCCTGGGACCAGCACAGGGACCAACCAGACGCCTGTGAGAAATCCGCAAGCAGGATTCGAACACAGGAGCCTTCTCCAGTTCCCAGCAACTGGAATTTTGAAGTACTGCTGTCTCCAACTGCAGAAGCAGAACATGACCATCACGGCGATCAAATCTGTACCTTTTTAAGGACTTCAGTGGGTGCACCAAACCTGGGTTCCTCTTGTGCAGAGGATCCCCCAAACTGGATTCCCTTCACGTTGAACGGTTGCCAGCTTAAAAACACCTTGTTACAGAAGACGTAGTTCTGAGACCGGGAATCTGTGCATCTCCAGGTGTTGTTTGATTGCAACTCCTGTCATCTCTAACCATTGACCATACTGCTGGGGCTGACGGGAGCTGAAGTCCAAGAATATCTGGAGGGCCAGAGGTTCTCCTTCCTAGGCAAACAGTGGCTATGGTTCAGAAGTGTTGTACGTGTGTTTCATGTCTCAGATCACAAACCCCAGGCCTTGTTCTGCAAGACCTCATACCTAAAACCCTGGAAACAGTGTAGAATTTGAAGCTTAATACATTTTTTATGGCACCTTTCAAAAAGGATTTATTATTGTGATTTATATACAAGAAAAACACAAGAAAATGCGAGAAAAATATCACAGAGTAAAAACTGAAAAACAGCAGATAAAAAATACAGTGGTACCTCGGGTTAAGTACTTAATTCATTCCGGAGGTCCGTTCTTAACCTGAAACTGTTCTTAACCTGAAGCACCACTTTAGCTAATGGGGCCTCCTGCTGCTGCCGGGGCATGATTTCTGTTCTCATCCTGAAGCAAAGTTCTTAACCCGAGGTACTATTTCTGGCTTAGCGAAGTCTGTAACCTGAAGCGTCTGTAACCTGAAGCGTCTGTAACCCGAGGTACCACTGTAGCATGAATTGCAACCGTCTTAGGGTTTAATTTCTGTTCTAAGCCCTAGAGAAACCAAATGGTCTTTGCCTGATGCCCAAAGGGCAGTGTAGGCGCCAGGCAAAGCTCAGCCAGGGCCGGCCCACCCAGGAGGCAAGGTTAGGTGACAGCCTCGGGCGACAAGATCCACAGGGGCAGCAATTCCTGATGTAGAGCTTTATTCTCCTCTTGTTCCTGATTTAGATCTTTTCTCACCCTTCTTCCCTGGTGGTGGTGGGGGAGTGCCATTTTGTGATTTGCCTCAGGTGGCAAAATGTCTTGGACCAGCCCTGGGCTCAGGGGAGTCTTGCAGAGACAGAACTCCCACCACTGAGAAGGATTTTCCACCAACCATCTTGGCGAGGTATCTCTACTTCTGGGGTGGTGAATAAGGTGCCACGCTAATCAGCACCCCTGTTCCCCAACTCAGGCTTCGGCTGCAGAGCGAACTGTGAATCTTAAATGCAAAGCTTGAAAAAATCCCATGAGAGCCAAAGTTATTCTGAGAAAGCATGGTATATGTTTATTCAGTTCATTAGAGACAGTAGAAGCACAGTTCCACCAGCCATGCATGGTCTTCTCTGGTTAAAGTAAGACTAGACAACAACCAACAATCACAACTATCCAAACTCCAACAAATGAATTTTGCTCTTAATTACCTTGTTATGTACTGAGTTGAATAGGATCCAAAAGGCAGCAGTCTGATTGGTCCTAGAACAATAGGATTCAGAATGCAGCTGTCTGATTGGTCCTAGAACAATAGGATTCAGAATGCAGCAATCTGATTGGTCCACAGGAGCCACCCAATCCAGCTCCAGGTAGAAATGAATCCGCAACCTGATTGGCCTACAGGAGAATCCGAGAATTAGCCAATCACATGGGGCCCATTGTGTAAATAATGTATATAAAACAGACATTTCGGGGGAACTTCCATTCCTCACTACCATGAGCTGAATAAAGAGCATGAAATCCACACCCAACTCCCAGTATATTTCATACCTTTTTCTTTTTGGGAACTGAATTGTACACGTGGGATATTTGGGGGTGAGTGGGGAGATGGGACTTTATCTTGCATGCTTTATATCAGAGGTCTGCAAGGTTTACCTTGCCTGGGCTGCTTCACTCCAGTGGAGATCTCTCCGTGGGCCAGATTGTGTGCAGGCGCAATTTTCGGCGCCGTGGAAGCGAGTCCCTGCACTGCACCGCACTGTGCTGGTTTAGCACAGCATGTGGGGACCTGCCAAGCAGGTGGCTCAGTTTGGGGGCAGCTCATGGGCCGGTTAAATGACCCCCATGGGCTGCTTGTGGCCCTTGGGCCTTAGGTTGCCTACCCTGCTTTATATGCTTGTCCTTTCGTAACGCAAAAATGAAGATTAAAAAAACAAGCAAAACCCCAAGACATCCCACAGCCACACACTTGAAAATGAAAGGAAGAATGTGGACTAAGAGCTTTGCTGCTCCGCAGGGAGCAGCTGAATTTTATCTATGAAATCTACGAAGCCAACTAATTCAAACAATCCCAGGCTGTGCCGTTGCCACCTGGGGCTCTGGAGACAGTGGTGGGTGCATTTTGGAAGAAGGTCAAAAGGCAGCAGAAATGAAATTCATATTTCACAGTCCTTGGGGGGCTGTTTCAGCGGCCCTTTGCCCCACTCCCTTATTATCGCTTTTCCCTTTCAATGAAGCCGAAACTGTTTTCTGCAAAAGGAAGCACGAGATTTCCTTCCCATCTGGGCAAGGGTCGAACAAACTGAAATATGGCAGCAGGAGATTTGAAAGGGATTTGAAGCCTGTGGCTACAGAATCACCTGCTTGGTTCAAATCAGTGTGTGAAGTTCACCCTCCCTCACTGCTTTTGGGCCTTTGTAAGCCCCTCCCACTTACCAGGTCAAAACACTGCAGTGATAGAAGCCATAACAGGCAACGTTTGCCTGCTATTCAACCCATGAAGGCACACAGAAGCTCCATTAGAACTTATAGACTCAGCTTCCTTCCCGCCTGTACAGAGTGAGGGCCGTGTGACACAGGAAGCATTGCCCTTGCTCTGAACTGGCTATGTTGGCACTTGGTGATATCATCACAATCCCAGATCTGATGGGCCATTTTGCATTGTGATGCCCCAATGAAGATTTGGCTCTGTGGTCCACAGCTGGTATCCCACAGCCCTCTCCACCACCACCCTTTGCTACCAGTGCTGTAATGCACAGGCCGTCCTGTCTCTAGCCGAGGCCTAGATCAGTAGGCAGTTGGAGGATAAAAGGTAAAGGTAAAGGGACCCCTGACCATTAGGTCTAGTTGTGGACGACTCTGGGGTTGAGGCACTCATCTCGCTTTATTGGCCGAGGGAGCCAGCGTACAGCTTCCGGGTCATGTGGCCAGCATGACTAAGCCGCTTCTGGTGAACTAGAGCAGCACACAGAAACGTGGTGGCTAATGGATAGAGGTTGAATCCTGACAAGACAGAAGTACTGTTCTTGGGGGACAGGGGGCGGGCTGGTGTGGAGGACTCCCTAGTCCCCAATGGGGTAACTGTGCCCCTGAAGGACCAGGTGCGCAGCCTGAGAGTCATTTTGGACTCATAGCTGTCCATGGAGGCACAGGTCAATTCTGTGTCCAGGGCAGCTGTTTACCAGCCCAGCTCCATCTGGTGCGCAGGATGACACCCTCCCTGCCCGCGGACTGTCTCACCAGAGTGATGCATGCTCTAGTTATCTCCTGCTTGGACTACTGCAATGCGCTCTACGTGGGGCTACCTTTGAAGGTGACAGGGAAACTACAACTAATCCAGAATGTGGCAGCTAGACTGGTGACTGGGAGCGGCCGCTGAGACCATATAACACCGGTCTTGAAAGACCTACACTGGCTCCCAGTACGTTTCCAAGCACAATTCAAAGTGTTGGTGCTGACCTTTAAAGCCCTAAACGGCCTCAGTCCTGTACGCCTGAAGGAGCGTCTTCTCCCCCATCGTTCTGCCTGGACACTGAGGTCCAGTGCCGAGGGCGTTCTGGCGATTCCCTCATTGCGAGAAGCAAAGCTACAGGGAACCAGGCAGAGGGCCTTCTTGGTAGTGGCGCCTGCCCTGTGGAACGCCCTCCCATCAGATGTCAAAGAGATAAACAACTACCTGACATTTAGAAGACATCTCAAGGCAGCCCTTTTTAGGGAAGTTTTTAATGTGAGACATTTATTTTTAATCTTTGTTGGAAGCTGCCCAGAGTGGCTGGGGAAACCCATCCAGATGGGCGGGGTACAAATAATAAATTATAATTATTAATTATCATCATCATCATCATCATCATCATCTAGGACCGATGTCTGGTTTAGTGCTTGCTGCTGCTTCTACCTTGCCTTCTCTTTTCTTCACCTTTCTCTGTCTGCCACCCCTTTAATTCTCCGCGATCCTTTCAATCGCGATTTAAAGTTCCACCGATTTAAAGTTCAAGAAGGGCACTGACAAACTGGAACGTGTCCAGAGGAGGGCAACCAAAATGGTCAAAGGCCTGGAAACGATGCCTTATGAGGAACGGCTAAGGGAGCTGGGCATGTTTAGCCTGGAGAAGAGGAGGTTAAGGGGTGTATGATAGCCATGTTCAAATATATAAAAGGATGTCACATAGAGGAGAGAGAAAGGTTGTTTTCTGCTGCTCCAGAGAAGCGGACACGGAGCAATGGTTCCAAACTACAAGAAAGAAGATTCCACCTAAACATTAGGAAGAACTTCCTGACAGTAAGAGCTGTTTGACAGTGGAATTTGCTGCCAAGGAGTGTGGTGGAGTCTCCTTCTTTGGAGGTCTTTAAGCAGAGGCTTGACAACCATATGTCAGGAGTGCTCTGATGGTGTTTCCTGCTTGGCAGGGGGTTGGACTCAATGGCCCTTGTGGTCTCTTCCAACTCTAGGATTCTATGATTCTATGAATCAACCCATCACTAATGTTGTTCCCCATTCTTTAGCCTTAGGAAGACCCCTTAGCGCTGTTGCCATGCCCCACAGTCACAAATAGAAACAGGGAGAAGCTGAGAACTCAATTCTCCAAGGATCGCTGCCCCTCTCTTCTCTACCCGCCCTCCCCGCCGTTATTAAAGATTGCTAAAGGCTGTCATTCATGCTTCAGTCCCCTATCTTCCACCGATTTAAAGGTCAAAAATAATGCTTTGTTTTGCTTTAACAGAAGATACACTAGACGAACAAAAAGAAATTCCTATGACATTATCACAGCGGTTCAATATATACCGCAGCAGGTACAGGGTGTGAATTGAAAAACTCCACGTTGAATTATGCCGTGGTGTAGATGCACCGAGGCTACGAGATGCACCACTCAAAGTGCCCAATGCACATGTGATACAATCATAGAATTATAGCGTTGGAAGGGACGGCAACCTCAAGGGTCATCTGGTCCAACCCCCTGGGAAGGCAACTGAGACCTGAACGATGACACGCATCTAGCAACTTGCACTGAAGATTTAAACAAGACATCACCAAAAGGCAAACTTTGATTTATCCCAAGAACTTGTGAACTTTTAATCCCAGCCAAACTGACACCTTTTCTTTCCCTCTCAGAAATTGGACCGGGAACATTTATTGTTGTTGTATAAATTTTTATTTATTTATTTATTTATTATTGTTATATAAAATTTTATTAGTTTTTTAACATACTATTTTCAACAGTGATTTTCAACAGATAATTTTACATCTTTTTTTTTTTTACTTCCATCAATCCTGTCAGAAAATTTTCCAATCTAATCTCTTAGTATGCATTTCTTATTTTCCCCATTACATTTCAAACTCATAACCAATATCTCTATCTTTTTCTACCCATTGTTTCTGTGACGCGCCGAAAGAACACTTTTAGGACTGCGGGTTGGGCTTGAGTTACTCCCTGGGGAGACGCAAACATTTGTCTCATGCGTCCTGTGCCATGCAATTCTATTATGGGAAGGGAAGCAGTTGTACGCTCTCCCTACTGACTGCATCCTGGCCGCTGAGGACGAACGATGGGCAGTTCCATAAAATGCAAGTCACTCCCACCCAGTGGCGTAGCGTGGGTTGTCAGCACCCGGGGCAAGGCAAGTAATTTGCACCTCCTAACCCATGGATTTGCGCCCCCTAACCCGTGGATTTGCGCCCCCTAACCCTAACCCCCAGATGTTGCGCCCGGTGCGGCCGGCCCCCCCTGCACCCCCCACGCTACGCCACTGCTCCCACCAATGAGGCAGAGACCCTTGCCACTTTTATCCCTCCAGAGAGTGTGAGGGGGCAGTCCGAGCAGCCAAACTGGGTGTTGCAGTGGTGCCACGTCTACCAGCTTCCTGACCTTCTTGTTTAAAAATAAATACAGTCAAACCTCGGTTGTCAAATGTAATCCATTCCAGAAGCCCGTTCGGCTTCCGAAATGTTCAAGGCACGGCTTCTGATTGGCTGCAAGAGCTTCCTGCACTCAGGCGGAAGCCGAATGTGGGATGTTCGGCTTCTGAAAAACGTTAAAAAAACTGGAACATTTACTTCTGGGTTTTCGGAGTCCGGGAGCCGAAACGTTCCAAAATGGAGCCGTTTGGGAACCGAGTGTGATGTTAACATATGAGAGTGCTGGAGGTGAAATAGTTAAACAGGTTACCCAATCAGGACCCAGGGGGGTGGAGTCAGAGGGACTATAAAACCAGCACTGGGAGGGGCAAAGGGAGGAGTTCGGTTGGAGTTCGTTGGGAGTTAGGTGGTTGGTGGGAGTGGGAGTGAATTGGGAAAGAGTCTATGGGCAGGTTGAGTTAGTGTAGCGAAATAAGCTAAGTCAGGAACAGTTAGGGGCTAGGAAGTCAAGTAAATATCTGAACAAAGTTTTTGAGCTTTTTTTGGGGGGTGCTGACATTTCCATTCCACCTTAAGGAACAGGCATGAGATTTTTGCATGTCACATGTCTGTTTACACTCCAGCACTGTATGCTGGGATCAAAGTTTTTGATTTTTGAGGGAACATCTCATTTTTGGGCCTTTCTTGGCATTTCTTTAAAGAATTAAGCCACTTGCCATATTCAATTCAATAAAAAAATCTGCCGGGATGCCATTTTGCAAAACCCAGACATAAAGCAGCCACCCTAGAGGAGGGTTTCCTATATGAGGGAGAGCAAGTAGGAAGAGCTCATGACTGTCCTTCCCCAGCTGCTTTTCCACCCATGGACCAGTTGGGGGGGAGGGGCTGTTAGGTTTTTGTTTGTGCCACTGTGCAGTGCTTGGAGTCACAAGACTCCGTTTACATTCCAGAGATTCTAGACTGCTGGAAGTCTCACGGGAGACGGATATTACTGGTTTCCTGTTTCTTAGAATCATAGAATCATAGAGTTGGAAGAGACCACAAGGGCCATCGAGTCCAACCCCCTGCCAAGCAGGAAACACCATCAGAGCACTCCTGACATATGGTTGTCAAGCCTCTGCTTAAAGACCTCCAAAGAAGGAGACTCCACCACACTCCTTGGCAGCAAATTCCACTGTCGAACAGCTCTTACTGTCAGGAAGTTCTTCCTAATGTTTAGGTGGAATCTTCTTTCTTGTAGTTTGGAACCATTGCTCCGTGTCCGCTTCTCTGGAGCAGCAGAAAACAACCTTTCTCCCTCCTCTATGTGACATCCTTTTATATATTTGAACATGGCTATCATATCACCCCTTAACCTCCTCTTCTCCAGGCTAAACATGCCCAGCTCCCTTAGCCGTTCCTCATAAGGCATCGTTTCCAGGCCTTTGACCATTTTGGTTGCCCTCCTCTGGACACGTTCCAGTTTGTCAGTGTCCTTCTTGAACTGTGGTGCCCAGAACTGGACACAGTACTCCAGGTGAGGTCTGACTGGTTCTTTGTACCAGTTGCCTCTCTGCTTTCACAGAGAGAGGATGTATATTTCTTTTCTGTCTGCGTAGTTAGAAATTCTTAGCAATGTAGCTCATATTTCTCGTCCTTCTGCTGTGATTGTATACTCTGCATAATGGGAAGGTGCCTGGAGCCTCATCAAAAGGCTCAGGTCGTTAATCACCGTCGGAGGGCTTGACCAGAGGAATGCAAGTTCCGACAGGGGTGCCTGTCTTGGGTGGAAAAGCAGTTGCCAGAAGGGGCTGCTTTTGAGCAGAAAGATGGCTGGAGGGAAAGGGTCAAGCAGTCCCCACTAACCCTATTTCTCTGGGTAAACAGGCTGGGCAGGTTTTTATATTTCCCCCCCAAACATGCACATCCAAGAGATGGTAGTGGGCAAGACAAAATGTGTGAACATATTCTGGGGAGGGGAACCTCTCTCCTTTGAGGAATTTTACCTGAGAGGCAGAGCATATGCTGAGTAGATCACTTGAACCATCTGCCTGAGCTTCTGGTCTGTTTCCAGGCCCAACTCAAAGGGGCAGGTTTCACTTTTAAATGGCTTTGTGGCCAGGCTACCTTTATCAGCACTCACCTGCTTACTTACCTGTCCCCAGGCATTTTCAGATCATTGATCAGGTGCGCTCATGAAGGTTTTGCTGCTGGCTTTGCGCTGTGGTTTGTTTTATTCTGTTTATCTCTAGAGCAGTTAACAAATGTTCTTAAAGCTTTTGTGTGTGCATCAACTGCCCAGAAGACACTGTTACTTCGGAACTATATACTAATGATGTAACTAAAATAAGGAAGCTTCTGGCACCAGCTACCTGCTTCAGGGGACAAGGGAAAGATGACATGACACCAGTGGGTCCTGGTATCTACCTGCAGCTGTCAGGTGCCACACCTGACTCCACCAGCAAAGATTTCAACCCAGCCTTCAAGGGCAGCCCTGCAGAAACCACATTGGAGTAGTCAAGACCTGAGGTTGCAATGGCGCGAGTACCAGGGAGGAAGAAATAATTAACCAACCGAGGCTTCTTTTTCTTCTTTTAATTTTAAAGAACAGTTTCTTTTAATTTTTATATTTGTGTCGAGTACAAAAACCAACCAAATAAAACAAAAAAGCTGTTGTTCTATTCACCTTCGTCCCCCGATTTCCTGCCCCCCCCCCGCCCCCAGAAACAAACAAATGAAAAATAGACACAGATGCTTCCCCTTCCTTCCCCCAGCATGGCATTGGAAATATACACAAAATCACATACAGTAGAGAAAGGTCAACTCGGTGGCTTGATCTGCACCACAAACCTATGCTGGCTCATTTCATTAAGTGCCGTGGAGTCTCTTAAATAAAACGAAACCAAAAAACCCCGGGAGTTGTAGTTTGGCAAGGCTCAGTAGCGTACAGGAGGAGAGCGAGTGGTAGTGCTCACCCGACTCCCACCGCTGCATAGGGGGAAAGGCGAGCAGGAGAGGCGATACTGGCAAGGTGCAAATGCGCCGGCAGACATACCGGCTGGGCTCCGCCGGTGAGTGTGCACCATGCTGCCCTTGCTGCCGCTTTGCCCCCCCCCCAAAAAAAACCTCTCCACTGCAGCACAAAGCAGCCATGCAGATGACCGAAAGTCAGGTCTAGGGTGCTAAGCGATTCCCAGCCCCCACTTATAACCCGCAGGGTTTCCCGGTGATTAAACCAGTTTACGTATGCAGTGCAGATGAGCCCAAGGGTACCTCACTGGAATCAAATTCTCTGAGACACAATAAATACATTCAAGTAAAACAAACACACACACACCACCCACTTTATTGCATGATGTCCTGCGCTATCACCAGTCTTGGGATCATGGGAATAATAAAAATGTGGGCAGACTGCAGGGGGACGCGTGCAGTTTCACAAATCTTTGAGACCTGCTCGGCGATGTTTTGTTGAGTCAGTAACCCACCCCAAGGTTTAAGGGGTGCAAGTGCCCGAAAAAAATGTCTCCTCGGCGTAAGGCAAATCCACCCAGCGGAGTAATTAATGATTGCTATCTGTCCGGGCCCCCCAGGCCCCCAGAGACAGGAGGGATGCAGCCAGCTGCCAGGTACCCGCTGTGTGCACAACTGCAGACCAGATGAGCCCTTTGAAAAGGCTGAGGCTTGCAACAAAATATTTCAGGGTAGAGTGCTCTTGTTCAGCCAGCCATGCCCTTTATCAGGCTATTCCATTCCATCCTGTCCTGCTTAGGGTTTTTTTGGGGTGCATTCCCCCCCACCTTACAGTTCCCCCCTCCCTGATGCTTAGGGTTTTCTTGTAGTTCTGCAAACTCGGGGGCTTCTATCAACCCACCTGGTAGCTCCTTCTTGCATAGGGAGCCTGCTGGGCTACAGAAGGACTGGAACGAGGAAAGTGGGTTTGCTATTAAGAGGAGGGTATGTGGCATGGGTGGCGCTGTGGGTTAAACCACAGAGCCTAGGACTTGCTGATCAGAAGGTCGGTGGTTCGAATCCCCGTGACGGGGTGAGCTCCCATTGCTGGGTCCCTGCTCCTGCCAACCCAGCAGTTTGAAAGCACGTCAAAGTGCAAGTAGATAAATAGGCACCGCTCCGGCGGGAAGGTAAACGGCGTTTCCGTGCGCTGCTCTGGTTCGCCAGAAGCAGCTTAGTCATGCTGGCCACATGACCCGGAAGCTGTACGCCGACTCCCTCGGCCAATAAAGCAAGATGAGCGCCACAACCCCAGAGTCGGCCACGACTGGACCTAATGGTCAGGGGTCCCTTTACCTTTACCTTTATGTGGCAAAAGGGAACTGGGTGATATCTGAAAACTTGGCAGGAGGCCTGTGGGCTGGAGAATCTACAACAAAGGCTGTTTCTGTAACACTCCAGGTGGAAGACACAGCAAGCTTGGTTTCTGCTGCTCCAGAGACCTGGCTCTGAACCAATCAAGTCATGCATGGCAGGGGGCTGGACTAGATGAACCTCAGGGTTCCCTTCCAGCTCTATGATTGAAGTGTAGCTTCGAAACCCAACCCAGGCGGCAGCTATGCCCGGGTTGGGGGCTGGATCTGGTCGATGGGCTAGATAACTGTTACCTCCACCACTTCTCCTGGGCGATGTTTGGCAGGCGAGTGGAGCCACCCACCTGCCAATCACCTGAAGTCACAAGTGACCCCCACCCACCCACAGGGGTCTTCATAAGCACTGGGCAACAGAGAGCATTGAAAGGAGCTACTCCATAGGCAGCAAACAGGAGCCCCTTTTAAAGCACCATCTTGCCTAGCAGTTAGGGCTTGGAAGGCATCGCCAATCAGCTGATGGGGGGGCCGGCCAAGCTCCCTTTGGTGACGCCATGTTTTACCTGCCCCACACCTGGCATTCTATATGGTTAGCCCCCCTTGCCTGGAGGTTCCCAGCCCTGGAGCTCAGCTGAGCAATGCTGACAGCAGAAGCTCAGTTTGCAACAGTTCAGGTGACCATGGGCTGGAGTGTTTGCCTAGACCGTCTCCAATGGACGCCATTCACTCCTATGGGAAAAAAAGTAACAGCGCTGCACTTGAGAGGATGACATAAAAATGCGATGCTGCAAATGATCCTTGTGCTACAAACGCCAGCCCATGGCCAAGTCTTCGCCAAGCTGGCAGCGCCTTCTAGATGCCTGGGACTACAACTTCCACGATGGGAGTTGTAGTTTGAGACATCTGGAGGGCACCAGGTTGCCGAAGACTGTGCGTGTCACAGCGTCAGGCATTTTGCTCTTATGAAAACACCGGAAAAACAGCCACGCTTTATCCTCTCAATTTCCTGTGGCTTAACAGTGTTCTCATTTCTAACGGCACGGGAGACTGACAATTGTATCTCCTTCTGGTTCTTCTCCACTCATCACTCCAGGGTCTCCGGTCAGTGGTAGATCACATGCTTTGCACCTAAGTAAGTCCAGACTCAAGCCCAGGAGTCTCCAGGTTAAAAGAACCTGGAGTAGCTACCGGCCTGAGGAAGCCAAGATAGTATGATGGTGACATGTGTCAGAGTGGGACCTGGGAAACCATGCACACCATCTCAAGCTCCTTTGAGAGGGGCAGAAGTGTACAAATAAAGCTTCTGAGTGGGCTAGGTGCTCAATACGCCTTAATTTTCTTGAGGGGCCGTGTCTGCCAGGCTGGGGATACAAAATGAGACAGGATGGCTGAGCTAATGGGCTGCGTTTGCCCTGGTGGATAATAGCTCCCAGGGAGCAAAGAAGAAGAAGAAGAGGAGGAGGAGGAGGAGGAGGAGTTTAGATTTGATATCCCGCTTTATCACTACTCTAAGGAATCTCAAAGCAGCTAACAATCTCCTTTCCCTTCCTCACTCTGTGAGGTGAGTGAGGCTGAGAGACTTCAGAGAAGTGTGACTAGCCCAAGGTCACCCAGCAGCTGCATGTGGAGGAGTGGGGAAGCGAACCTGGTTCACCAGATTACAAGTCTACTGCTCTTAACCACTATGCCACGCTGGCAGCCCTAAACCAGACAGATTATGGATTATGGACCTGACTCTTGAGAGTCTTAATCTCAAGGTTGAGGGTTCGAGCCCCACGTTGGGCAAAAGATTCTTGCCTTGCGGGGGGGGGCTGGACTAGATGAACCCTGGTGATCCCTTCCAATTCTATGGTTCTAAGTCAAAGGCAGGCCCTGATGCAAATGGGCTACATTGGTCATTGGACAATATTTTTAATACATTTAGTGGTGTAAGAAATAAATGAGCGGCCGAACCAGAGTTCCGACCTGCCCAGAGCAAAGGGCCTTCCTCGCACAATGCAAAACCGAGGAGCTCTTATATTTGGTGTAACAGGAATTTGGATCTTCGAGGACAATGCCGATGTCCCCAATCTAATTTCTGCAGAACGGGTCTGAGCAGCCGGGCTGAAGGGCGAATATGGCCAGGTTCTTCCCAGAGGCTCCGTCTGACTGCCAAGGCAGAGCTGCCCATTTAGAGGGCGAGGAGAGACGGCTTAGGGAAATTACTTTGGACATTTGATAAGGGACCTTATTGCCCAGCCTGTCGCGGGGATGAGCTTGCCTCGGGGAGGACTGCCGGGGAGCTAATCAAAAACATTGTTTCACAGCTGGGTGGTCAGGAAGAGCTGGGCGGGAGGTGGGTGACGGAGGCCGGGAAGCCAGGAGAAACACCTTTTGCAGTGGCTCGTAGAACCGAACTTATTGGTGGCTTTGGAAGCATGCCTAGGCAGAGGAAAGGTAGACCAGGGGCAGACTTTGGTCTTTCAAATTTCAACAATGCAAGGCCAAAATACACCTCTCGCCTTCCATTCTTCTCATAGTTTCGGCACCCACTGGGCTCAGCGCCCAGCGCAGTGGAACTCTTTTTCCTGCCCTAAATCTGCCTCTGTGAGGTCCCACAGGAGATGGGAACCTGTGTTCAGAGGTCACTGGACTCCAACTCCCATCAGCCCCAGACCACATGGCCCATGGCACCGGCTATGACGTCATCGGAGGCTGCTCCATGAAGCCAAGCAGTCTTGCTGCCTTCTGCGCTACTAGTCCCTGCGATCGCATGGCACGGTCCCGAATTTCAAATGCCAATAATAATTCATTGTCGAGGGAGCAATAACATGCCTTGGGTTTTAATGGGCTGACTTATGACCTTGGTAGTGGGGCGTACCCTGCAGATAACAGTGCAGCTATTAATTTTAATAGACTGTGCACAGGAGGAGAATTGAAGGATTGGGGGCACCCTCAGAAGCAGAGGAATCTGCCAAGGGCAGCGCAATGATTGCAAAAGCATTGCCTCTTGATGTAAGCTAAATCGATTTTCACGAGTGCTCTGGGCGCATTCTGAGCTGTGCATTTTATCTGGGGCGGGGGAGAGAGTCTTTAGAAAGCATGGTCTGCTGCACTGGAGGCACGCAAAGGACAGGAGAGCGTTCAGGTGGGTCTGTGCAGGGAGTGGGCAGCTCAGTTACCGAAATGGACCCAAAGGTCATGGACCCAAATCTATACGGTCTACCTTTTCTTTGCCTAGGAGTGCTTCCAAAGCCACCAATAAGTTCGGTTATATGAGCCACTGCCTGCAAAGGGTGTTTTTCCCGGCTTCCCAGCCTCCGTCACCCCCCCATGGGAAAAACTCTCACCTCAACCACCAAGGTGAATCTACCTAGCTTCCCAAAAGTGGGTCAGCTGCCCGTCAGGGGAGGGGGGTGTTTAGTAAGACCTTGAAGACAGAGTCCCCACCAGGGATGATGCAGCTGCCAGAGTGGATGATATTGACATGGGTTGTTGAGATCCCTGCACTGGAAGGGGTCAGACTAGATGACACCTGATAGTCCCTTCCGACTCTACAATTCTATGATGGCCAACGGCCTGGCTCTGTATAAGGCATCTTCTCCGGTTCAGGGGTTTGGGGCTTTCTTTCTTCTGGCCCTTTCTAACTACCTGCCAAGTTGGGTGAAGGATGGGCTGGCGGAACAGACTTGGTTTCTGAAAGGAGAAGCGTCAGAAGTGGCCCTCGCTATTTAGCTCAAGGAAGGCCTTCAAGTATGCAGTGATGACCTGATCTCTAGGGTTTTCACAGTGAGTTTCGGCGCTCGAGTGCAGCAGTGTTGGAAGATACGCACTGCAAATCAAGTGATGCTCAGGCAGCACTTTCTAATCACAAGTGTTTTGGTGCAGACCTTTTTTTTAACGTTGAGAGGGCACAGAGGCTGTGCACGGAAGTACAGAAGATGCTAAGGTTTGTAGGTAGGGCGAAATACCTTTGAGGTGTATACTAGTACAGTCATACTTCTCGTTATGTTCGGTTCAGGTTACGTCTTTTCAGGTTGCGTTCCACGCCGACCTGGAAGTACCGGAAAGGGTTACTTCCGGGTTTTGCGGCTTGCGCATGCGCAGACGCGCAAAAGTGACGTTATGCACATGTGCAGTAGCAGCGAATTGCAACCCGCGCATGTGCAGACGCACAGACGTGGGTTGTGTTCCTCTCAGGTTGCGAACGTGGCTCTGGAATGGATCCTGTTCGCAACCAGAGGTACCACTGTACGAGATGGAATCAGAGCCAAAGGTATTTGGGGCCTCTTTCTTTCTTTCTTTCTTTCTTTCTTTCTTTCTTTCTTTCTTTCTTTCTTTCTTTCTTTTCCTTCCTTCCTTCCTTTCTCCCCCTCATCTCCTTTTCTCCTTTTCTCTTCTTCTCCCTTTGTGACTCTCTCTCTCTCTTTCTCTTTCTCTGAAGAAGTATCTGAAGAAGTGTGCATGCACACGAAAGCTCATACCAAGAACTAACTTAGTTGGTCTTTAAGGTGCTACTGGAAGGAATTTTTTTATTTTGTTTTGACTATGGCAGACCAACACGGCTACCTATCTGTAACTTTCTCTCTCTCTCTCTCTCTCCCTCCCTCCCTCCCTCCCTCCCTCTCTGACACTTCCATCTCTGTCATTCCCATCCAGCAGTCTGCTAGGATAAGGACCAACGACTCTTTGACCTTTTTCAGAGGAGGTGCCCTCCTTTTCCAGCCCCCCCCCCTGCTTGCAGGAAGTAAGAGACAGGGCCACAGTTCCCCCCAGCTGTTGAAAGGAGGACTGTGACACTGCTTGCGAACCACCACTCAGCACATGCCAAGCATCATTATTAGATGTGGGTGGGTTGCTCAAAAGCCTCTTTCACTAGTCATTATTAAACAGCTCAGGACCGCAATACCTCAAGGACCGCCTCTCCCCATTTGAACTGACCCAGACCCTGCGATCATCATCGGAGGCCCTTCTTCGTGTGTCTCCTCCACAAGAGGTCTGGAGCGTGGCAACATGAAAACAGGGACTTTTGTGCGGTGGCTCCCTGTTTGTGGAACGCTCTCTCCAGGGAGTCCCTGACTGATTAACATTCTCTAGCCTTTTAACTGGGGGGGGGGTTGGGGTTGCTGGTTTATTTTTGTTTTTGCCTCATTATGCATTTTGTGTTCTCATTTTATATTTTTATGCTCTGAACCGCTCTGCAATCTTTTGGATGAAGGGCGATGTACAAATTTAATAAATTAATATTGATAATGATAATAACATTTACTACCTTTCAGGGATTCTGTGTGTTTGCTCACTCTTGTTGATGTTGTTTTTGTCAGTATATGGAAACATCACCGCTGCAGACAGCCAGTTTGTTGACATCACACGATGCGCCTATCTGTGGGAAAGAAGAATTTCCCAGGACCTTCACAGGCTGGATAAGTCTTTGTGAAGAGTGTAATTTGAAACCTTCCATTTGCGCATGTTCAGGAAGTTTGTCAGACTTGCTGGAAGAACTGAACTGAAAAGACGTGTTTTTCTCTAGTGCTGTAATGTCAGAAATAAACATCATGTAAATAGATTTCTGACTTATTTTCTTTCCCCTGCGGAAGCAGGAGGAGGGGGTTGTGCATTTTGCCCACGCTTGGGAAAATGTCGCCTATCAAAATCTCCCTGGTCTGTCCGAGATATCAGCCAGAGGAGGTTATCGGTATGCAAGCTCCGAGGACAGTGAGAGGGGCCAGCCTCTATGGAGGGGGCTTGCAAACCAACAGTTTTGTTTGTCTTTGCTTTGTTGTTGTTGTTGTTTTACAGAAAACCTTGTTAAAATACATAAAGCTTCACTGGGCGACTCTTAATTTAAATTCCAGTTCCAGAAATGTGGGTTGTTGTTAGGAAGCGGCCTTATAGCAGCTCCAATAATTTGTCCGCAAAGTTGAGTATTGGGCAGTGTTTCTGTCCGGGGTCTCAGCTAGGAGGTCCCTCCCAACAACTGCTCCCCAATCTTTGGAACTGAAGACCCCAGGAACTGAACTTGAGACCGTTTGCATGCTAAAGAGGTGCTTTACCACTGAGCTACAGTCCCTCCAAAATTTCCAAGATGACCAGTGACAGAGACAGGCTTCTTTCATGGCCAGTGTCTGGCAGTATGTAGAGTCATTGGCTGCCATCACTCTCAAAACAGCCTTGGCTTCTCAACACAAGCTCCCTCCTCAAATATATCACAGCCTCAGCAAGGAGGAGACAGTCTGAATACTGGACGAAGAATCCACTGCAATGAGCAGCAGGAATTGCCCTAAAAGCGTATTATTTTTAAAAAGTCAAGTTTGGGCATTTGTGCATTCAGGTTAAAAATCTGACCAAAGTTCTGCATTAACACACCCATACACAGAGCCCCCCCCCCATTGTTTTTACTCTCATGTAGCAGTAGTAATAATAAACAGTGCTTACGTAGCATGTTAAGGAGTGTTCAAAACGATGGACAGCTGGTTGTTATCCTCCCAGCAGCCCTGTAAGGTAGACCACAATTTTTATCCTCATATTGCAGATGGTGGTGTGGGGGGGGGGGAGGTCAGAGGCTGGTGAGCTTGTGGCAAAGGCAAGGGTTCAACCTGGGAATCCTGAATTTGGAGGATGGCCTCTGAACCACTCCAGCCCACACACCCTGATTGCTACGGAGAGCCTCTGAACGAGATCCAAGACGCCTGTACAATGAAACGAGTGAAGCATTTGCAAAATCCTCGGATTCAGAAGTCTTCCGTGTCCTTCTGGGGAGAAAGTCTGTCCTTGCTGGTTTCGTCAAGGAAACAATTTCGCGCTGTGATCGGATCCCACGAGGCTGAGTTTGACAAGTCCTAGTGGCGGTGGTTTGGCGTGGCATGAGTTCTGAGCCAGACAGCAGCTGGTCTCTGCATGGAACCAATGAGGAATCAAAGAGAAGAGTGAGGGGTGGGTGCCGGGGTGGGTGGGGAGAGCGAGCGCACCAAATACCGCCCCCCCTGGAGCCAGTCTGGGATCGGGTCCCTTCCTAATTTCCCAAGCATGCAATCGAGGTGTCCAGACCTGTGGTCCACACAAGCCATCGGCATCCCAGAAGCGATGCAACTTCACAGTGTCGTGCCGGGACAAGCCGGAGGGGTTAGGAGATGTTCCCAAAAGAGGCTGGAAGAAGGAAGGTTGGGAGCGAAGGAAAGAAACAGAAAAAGGGAGTAAGTACCAAAGTTGTCAAGGGAGATCGGAGGCGGGGGACACAGGGGGAAATCGTGGCGATGGGTGAATTGGGGAAGGGGATGCCTCGAGCAAGACTGGGGAACAGCACTCCTGGACCCACCTGGAAGTTGGAAATGAGGTCAAGGGGGAGAGGGTGAAGACACTTGGAAGGTTCTCAGAAGGTTTCCAGCAGACAGATCTTGGAGGCCTCTGGTCCAGTCTTGGTTCGGGAGCCAGACAACTGGGTGAATGCAATGGAGGAGGGGGGAAGGCCGGCTGCAGGGAAATATGTCCCATCCATGATGCAGGAACAAGGTCAGGCTGGTCCTGCTCCCCTCCTCTGAAGCAAGGCCAGGACATGCAGAGGGGAGGAAGCTGGCTGAGGAGAAGGATAAGGAGACAACATGTGGAGGGAAGGAGCGAAGGTGTGGGGATGCTGAACCACGGAGGAAAGTGGAAGAGAAAAGGAATGGAGGAGATGAGCGAAATGGGGGAAGAGAAGAAGTAGGAAGGGAGGAAGCAGAGAGGGCGACTAGGAGGAGGCAGCGAGATGGGGAAGGAAGGGCAAAGGTGGGGAGCAGACTCAAAGGATGGAATGAGAATCGAGGGAAGAGATGGGGGGGGGGGTGAAATAGAGAAAGATGGCTGGCTGGCAACTTTTTCCCCTGGGCAGCATCACCCTTCCTTGCGGGACCCTCCCTCTCAGGTGGGTTGCAGCAGGTGCTTCCACACAGCAGTTTATGGAGGGGTCGGTGCATGCAAAATTTGTTCAGACTCTTATCTGATGTCATCCTCATCAAATTCCCACCCCCTATTACCGTATTTTTCACACCATAAGACGCACCTGACCATAAGACGCACCTGGTTTTTAGAGGAAGAAAGGGGGAAAGCCCCAGTTTTTGAGGATCATCTCACAGTTGTGCAGCTTCTTTTGCAAAGGGGAAAAGCCCCAGTTTTTTAAGGATCAGCTCAAAGTTGTTGAGCTTACTTTGCAAAGGTAAAAAAATCCTGTTTTTATGGGGTTCCACTCACAGTTCTGCAGCTTCTTTAGGAAAGGAAAGGGAGCCATTTCTACAGTTTCCTGACAGATAATCTAATCAGCCAGTCACATGTCGCTGGGGAAACAAACAGCCTCCGTCTGCAGAACATTCAACAATGGAGGCCTGGGCAAGGGTCCGGGGCTGGAAAGGGAGCCAGCGATCAACCACACAGTTGCTCCATAAGACGCACAGACATTTCCCCTTACTTTTTAGGAGGAAAAAAGTGTGTCTTGTGGAGCGAAAAATACGGTAGCTTCCAACTTAAAACGGATTTTCTATTTCCGCAGAAAATCCAATAAGTAAAAGTCAAAAGATGCCACAGCACCTTTGGAAATGGCAAATGGGAAGGTGCAGGGATGGGGTACTATGGGAAAGGTTTTTAAAAATATATATAATACTACGACATGTGGAACTTGCAATAAGACTGCAGGAATAAGCAGCACCCAAGTCCACAGCAAACTGCTGTGCATTGAAGCACCCACAACATCCTGTTAAAACGCTCTTTAAAAGGTTGGCTGAGATGCAAATGTCACTTCCAGGCAAGATTCACCCTGATCTGTTGGCACAGAAGCTTGCCGGGAGGTCGGAAGAAGTCAGCATTCATCCTAATTTGTTGGCAGGGAGGTTAAACGATGTTGTGCCTGGCAGTTGTTCGCTACCCCACATTTCCCCAGTGCAATTTGCTGGCAGGTTCCCTTATTGCAAAAAGTCCAGTTTGAGGGGCAAAGAGGTTTGTTGTGCAAGAGGCCCAGCTCAAACTGAATCCCACCCAAAACCAGCAACAGTCCGAAAGTGCCCCGGATCTCAAAGCTTCACCCCACAAGTCCCAGGCTTTGCAGGTGGAGAAGTAGAATCCATATCTCTTTCTGCTTCCTTTTATCAGAATCCGCCCTCCCCACCCCTGTCCTTTACCAGTGGCAAGACAGACAGACCTAGCCGGGAGTAACAAGAAGTAACCTTCAGAGGTTACTCGTCTTTAGGCTGACCAACGCAGCAGGCCACTCAAATGCAGGCAATCAGGAGTGATTTGGGGAAATCCGGCCCCCCCGGCCACCGTACCTTGACTGAGGAGCTGTAGGTTGCGGACTTCCTCGCGCACCTGCAGTTGCAGCACCTGTTGGAGGACTTCCTGCCGCTGAGACTCGTGGATTATCCCCATGCGCTGCAACTTCTCCGCGTTCAGCCGCAGCAACGCCCGACCTGCCAGGAAGAAAGCAGAATGATGAGGAGGAGGAGGAGGGAGAAAGGGCCAGATAAGAGCTCGGGGGGGGGGGGCGAGTGGGTGGGTGTTCTTCCTGACACCAGGCTTCTGTGCAGAGGGGTTTTATTTTTTGGGAGTAGGGAGCAATCCAGTCCAGCTCCCCCTTGTAGCCTGAAGTGGTGACAGCCCAGGCATAGACAGACCGTTCCACATTCGGGGTGTTGAACCTTTCAACTTCCAAAAATGCGGGAGCACTAAAATGTTGTAACATGACCTGGGAACTCAACAGGTATTTTGGTTAGATCAATATTGTTTAGCTTTGCTCGGTAAGTAAAATGTGTGCAACGTGGCACAGAAATCATTAGAAATCATTGTCAAGAACCTGCAGCCATACTCTGTATTTTATAAAGCATTACAGTGGTACCTCTGGTTACATACTTAATTCATTCCGGAGGTCCGTACTTTACCTGAAACTGTTCTTAACCTGAAGCACCACTTTAGCTAATGGGGCCACCTGCTGCTGCTGCCGCGCTGCCGGAGCAAGATTTCTGTTCTCATCCGGAAGCAAAGTTCTTAACCCGAGGTACTATTTCTGGGTTAGCGGAGTCTGTAACCTGAAGAGTATGTAACCTGAAGTGTATGTAACCTGAAGCATATGTAACCCGAGGTACCACTGTACCTGCCATTTTCATAAGGTAAAATCGAAGTTCTTTGGTTTTCCAAAGGCGGTTTCTTCATCTTCCAAAGGCGGTTTCTTCATCTTACCAAGCGAAATGTCAATCACAAAAATGATGGCAGATTTGTATTTCTCACCCCCAAAAACACATTTTTAAGACCCCTCACTAAAGAAATTTGCAAAATGTAAGTTTAACCCTTTCAAATGACATGCCCTATTGTTCCCAGACTTGTCCCATAATTTTGTGTTGTTTTTTCTACAGTGTAAAACAGGTCAAATATACAATTCATGTACCTGGGCGTTTCAGACGGCAGCTTGTCAGATACATGTGTGTGTCTGTGTGCACATGAGGGGTTTTAACCCTTTCCTCCCCACCCTGTGGCCCTTTCAGAAATCCTTGCCCTGCTGTGAGACTGCTGTGACAGAGGCTTCAAGGAGTCAGCGTTCATTTTGGGCTACAGCGAGGGGGCAAAGGACTCAACTCCCCCCTCCCCATGCCCCACAGTCCTGATCCCGATTCCTCCCCCCACCAACTCACTAACAACAAGGAACAAAACCCCAGGCCCTCAAAGTGTGACCAGGGGGGTGTAGTGGTTCACGTGCTGGACCAGGACCTGGGTTCAAATCCCCGCTAAGCCGCAAAGTGCACCAGGTGACGTTGGGCCAGCCGCTGTCACTCTAACCCGCCTCGCAGGGCTGTTGTGGAGATAAAACAGGGAGGCGGAGGATTGCCTTGAGCAACTCGCCTTGAGGAAAGGTGCGACGTAAGTGCAATGAATAAAATGAAGCCTGCCGTAAAATGATGCTGTGCTGCCCCGACTCTACAAATCATGCAGCCTGGAAGGTATTTCTTTCCTGCAACGGGGTTTCTCTCTGTTTCTCCAATCTACCTCCTGCATCAAAACACATTTTATTTCAAAGGCTCCTCTGTGTGCACTGGAGGAACAGATTGGTGCACCCTCCCTAGAATGCAAGAGTTTCCCATCAGCCATCTCTCCTGCCATCCAGGCTTTGTGAACGGAGGGATGTTATAACTCGCTCAGCCCACCACTCCTGCGGGTACAATTGCTAATGCTTCCTTTATTTCCAACGCAGGGGCTTGAGCGAGCCGTTCCATTAGTGTTTCACCAAACCCTCCAAGGCACGCGAGGCTGAGGGAACAGCCTTTGTGACTCCCAGGGAGAAAACACCACAAAGTTGCTCCCTTTCTCTTCTCTTTCTTCCTCTCTGCCTCCCAAATCAGGACACAGATACGTTACCCTCTTCTAAGCAAAGGTTGGGGCGAGGAGGAAACACAGGCAGTTTGATCTGTCTGCCTTTTTTTGGTTCCAAACAAACACACACAAACACACACCCCAGACAGTGTCTGCGCAGTAATCATTGGCTCGGGCTACTTTCTCTCTTGCTTGTAAAATATTAATCCAGCAACTTCGCTTGCTTGTCTGCTTCATGTTCTTCTGCAAAGATCCTTTTGTTCTCCAGATCAAGCCGCCCTGGATCTACTATTTTCTGTCAGCCTGGAAAACCCAGAAAGGATGTCATGCTGAAAGGCTGCCGCAAGTACCTACACAAGAAGCAATTAATGCTGCCTGGCAGACCCGGCCCAAAACCTTTTGCCACCTGAGGCAACAGACAACAAGATGGCTCCCCTACTCCACTTTCACGTTCAGAAGGTGACTGGGCCGAGAGCTGACTCAAACTTCCATGCTGGCAACAGGACAGTAGCATCCCTCAGCACACCTGAGGGCTGCTGGCTGGGGCAGGGCACTCCTGCTTCTGCCCACCAACAAAAGGGAACAGTCAACGAAGCAGTGCTGCTGCCACCCCTCAGCTTCTGCCGCCAAAAGCGGTTGCCTCCCTCTGCCCACTGGCTGCGCCGGCTCTGTTGCTCGCCTGTACATATGTGACAAAAGCAGCGATCCTCTAGGCAAGGGCATGAAAATGCTAAGTTCTGAACAGAGAATCCAATAACCTTTAGACAGTGCCAAAGCCAGAGAAAATAGGCACAAACCCCCACCGTCCTGAGCTTCCCATCGGCTGCTCCCCAACTCATCCATCCACTGTTTGCCGAAGCATGCCAGATTGTAATACGACCACTCTCCTAAAAACTTAGTGCCACAGCATTATATTATATTTTCTGAGAATCCTCTGGAAAAACAATATCTCAAAGGACCTGTTGATGGCATTTTACCATTGTACTGTGGAGAGTGTATTAACTTATGGTCTGTGTGTGTGGTTTGGGAGCTGCACAGTCAGGGAAAAACCAGTGCTGTCTAGGGTTGTAAAGACTGTGGAGAGAATAATTGGGTGCACTCTTCCCACCTTGGATCAAATCTATGCTTCCAGGTGCCATAAGAAAGCGGCAGAGATAGCGCAGGATAGTGCACACCCTGGATATGATCTCTTTCAGCTTCTGCCTTCTGGAAGAAGGTTATAAAGAAGGTTATAAAGACTAATACTAGCTGCCTGAGAAACAGTTTCTACCCAAATGCGCTTTTGGTTTTAAACGCATTGTAAGGAGTCTCTATGGGAGTATATTGTATTTTAAAATGGGGTATCAGAGTTTTTAGGGGGCTAACCAGGCTGGGATAGCTGGGATAGCAGGCTTGTTGGTTTTTGAATGTCTGATGTAGATTTTTCAATTTCGTTGTTCTGTATGGGACAACGACAATAAAGATTATTGTGTCGTATTATCTAGAAGCATGCCTTGTTCCCAGCTGCATAAAGCACCCCTCAATACAATTCTTCTTATTTTTCTGCTAGGTTTTCAACCTTTTTGGGTCCGCGGGTCCCTTGACCAACTACGTTCTTTCTGCGGCACCCCTGTGGGGCTCAGGAACCCAGCTATGTCCCCCCTTGCCTGCAGAGCTGGCAGCCCCTCACTCTTTTTCGAACACCCTCCCTTGTGGAGGGTTCCCTTAGCCTCCTCTCTTCTCCCCTCTCCTTGGGAGTCCTCCTGGCAGCTGCCACTCCCTGGTCTCTGACCTGCCCCGCCTGCCCCAAAGAGGTGCCTTCTCACAGTGCCCCACAGGGGCCTGGGAAGCACCCCTGTCCAGCCCCAGAGGCAGCATTCGCCTGGAGAGTTTGAAGCCAGGGCTGCTGCAACAAACAGCTGTGCAAGGCTTTGGGAGGCAGAGATGCGAGAGGGGATCAGAGGAGGGAGGGAAGGAAAGATGGACAGAGGCCAGTGTTGCCCACGGCACCCTGGCCACCATTCAAGGCACCCCAAGGTGCCATGGCACACTGGTTGAAAACCACTGTGTGTGTAGTTCCTCACGAGCCTTGCTAAAATCTGCATTTTGCAGACTGAAAGCCCTACATTGGCTCCCAGTACGTTTCCGAGCACAATTCAAAGTGTTGGTGCTGACCTTTAAAGCCCTAAACGGCCTTGGTCCAGCAAACCTGAAGGAGCATCTCCACCCCCATCGTTCTGCCCGGATGCTGAGGTCCAGCACCGAGGGCCTTCTGGCAGTTCTCTCACTGTGAGAAGCAAAGCTACAGGGAACAAGGCAGAGGGCCTTCTCAGTAGTGGCGCCCGCCCTGTGGAATGCCTTCCCATCAGAAGTCAAAGAGGTAAACAACTACCTGACATTTAGAACGCATCTGAAGGCAGCCCTGTTCAGGGAAGCTTTTAATGTGTGACATTTTAATGTATTTTTGATCTTTGTTGGAAGCCGCCCAGAGTGGCTGGGTAAGCCCAGCCAGATGGGCGGGGTACAAATAATAAACTATTATTATATTATTATTATTATTTGCAACTTTGCCATGATATTTCATCTTGCTTTATTCCAGGCTTCCTCAACCTCGGCCCTCCAGATGTTTCAAGACTACAATTCCCATTATCCCTGACCACTGGTCCTGCTAGCTAGGGATCATGGGAGTTGTAGGTCAAAAACATCTGGAGGGTTGAGGTTGAGGAAGCCTGCTTTATTCCAAACTTCCCCTCCTTGTCAACGAATGGTTGCTACAATCTCGTGCCTCAGCACTTTTTCTGTGGTTGTTATCCTGACAACAAAGCCCAACTGCCATGCGTTACAGAGCACCCCTTTCTTCCGGGGAGTCTCCTCTTTTGGGGGAACCTGGAGAGGCTCAATTACCTGTGATGGCGTGATGGGAAAAGGCCTCCACATAGATGAGATAATTGTGTGGGCAGTGCTTTTTGAGCCACTTGCACACATCCTGCTGCGTCCAAAGCACCACTGGCTTGGTCAGGCTCCCGAGCGTTGGGCTGGTGTGGTAGATGCCGTAGTGATCGTAGGTCCGGACCTGGTGGGGTTGAGGAAGAGGGGGAAGAGACGAGAAGCATTAGCGAGTTTCCTGAAGGCTGTCACAAGTCAGTGGTGTTTGGGACCCTCAACACCCCAGCAGCTGCACAAATGATGGTTCCTGGCAGCGGCCAGGAAAACTGCAGAAGGATAATATTATGATTTTGGGGGCTGGTCAGTCTGGATGAAACCCCGTGCCCCTTCCCAGACCTGCAATCCTGTATCTGTGAAGGTACAATATGTAAAGTTAAAGCCTGGACGGTTAAGGTGACTATGGGGGTGTGGCACTCATCTCGCTTTCAGGCCGAGGGAGCCGGCATTTGTCCTCAGACAGCTTTCTGGGTCATGTGGCCGCCAGCATGACTAAACCGCTTTTGGAGCAATGGGACACTGTGACGAGTGCCAGAGCGCACAAAAAACACCATTTACCTTCCCGCCACAGTGGTACCTATTTATCTATTTGCACTGGTGTGCTATCAGACTGCTAGGTTGGAAGGAGGAGGGACCGAGCAACACCCATCGCAGGAATTCAAACTGCCGACCTTCCAGTCGGCAAGCCCAAGAGGCTCAGTGGTTTACACAGGTAGAATGTGTAAGAGGAAGCTCACCAATGCAGTTGTAATTTTATTTTCACTCTAAATTTCAACTCTAGGTGGATGCAGAATCACTCAGATCCTGTGTCCAATGGCTTTGGCAGGTACGCTGGAGCAGAACTTTGCTTGTACCATGTTGCTGCTTCCCGCAGATTACTCCAGTTCTGTTGGGTTTGTCACCAGGAGTCGCAGTCTTTTGTTTTTGCTTTGTACACATAGGCTCATTTCTTGCCCCAACAGAATTCTGTCTCAGTACAGGAATAAACCCCCTCTGTTTTGAGGAGAGCTATGTGCTCTTTCTGGTTTCAAGGACCTCGCTTGTATCCAGCAAAAATGGCCTTGGACCACAGCCCGCCAGTCAGGGCGTCGTCTTGAAGTCCTGTTCCCTCAGCAACACTGGCCCAAGATGGCGGCAATAAAGCCAATGGAGTCCCTTTGTCAATGTTGTGGCTTTGGCTGGCCTGGCCTGGTACTATTTATTTATTGAATTTATTTATTGAAGTTGTATCCCGCCCTTCATCTGTAGATCTTAGGGCGGTTCGCAACTTAAAAACACAAGAAAACCCCTGCAAAATACAAGATAAAAACAAGAATGAACTATTACTATGATTGGTGACACAAAAATACAGAAGTTCCTCTACCACTTTTCAACTACTACAGTTGAACCTCGGTTTTCGAGCGTCTCTGAAGCCGAACGATTCAGAACCTGAATGCCGAGAACCCGGAAGTGAACGCTTCCGTTTTCGAACGCGCCTCGGAAGTGGAACAACTTCCGAGGTGTGTTTCTCCATTTTCTCAATGGAATTTGCCGACCATCCATTGCTTTTCGGTTGTCAAAACGTTTCGGAGGCCAAATGGTCTTCCGGAACGGATTATGTTCAACAACCAAGGTTCCACTGTACAGTGTTACCTCTGGTTGCAAATGGGATCCATTCCGGAGCCCCGTTCGCATCATGAGCAGAACGCAACCCACGTCTGTGTGTCTGCGGCTCGCGATTCACCGCTTCTGCGCATGCGCATGATGTCATTTTTAGCATCTGCACATGCGTGAGCAGTGAACCCTAGAAGTAACCCATTCCGTTACTTCCGGTTCGCCGCAGGACGCAACCTGAAAAGACGTAACCTGAACCGAACGTAACAAGATGTATGATTGTATTTAATTGCTTTAAGAAGATTCAGGCCACAGGTATATATGGCCCCCAAGCAGCCAGCTGCCAACCACTGGGGCCGCTGACCTGCCCTCCTGCCGCCAAACCCTGAGCCAGCCATTTCAGAGCCACTGTTCCCTTTCCACAATCCCACACGGCAGCCCTCTGTCCTTTTCCGAACGCTTCCCCTCCCTGCCACTTCACTATTATGCAACTGGTACCACCTCGCTGCTTGAGCTGGGCTGTCACTTGGCATCTTCTTCCACCTCAGAGCAAAGTGTCTGTGGCATTGCTGGGTAAAACCATCCCAGGCGTCTGCAACTCGGCTACTTAAGAATCCAATTACGGGAAATGCTCAAGGCTGCAATGCGCTAGCCGTCTCCCCACCCTCCCCGGTACCAGTTTCCACTTTTCTCCTCCGGGTTTTTATTCTGTCACGGGCTCTGTTCGTCATGGAAATGGGGTTCTTCACCTTAGATATATATATATTTCATTGTCTCCTCCTTGGTCCTAGGATATCAAAATACCGCCTGCAACAAGAGGGTGAAGTAGCAGGGATTAAGAAAATGCTGTGGGCAGCAGGAAATGCCCGCTTCACAGAAGAGAAACGGGCCCATGTTCAAGCCCTACTCCAAAAAAGGGCAAAACATCTACAGCTCCCATGGAAGAAATTCAAAGACTATTTAGCTAAATATGTTAAGATAATTTAAATAGAATTATTTGCGAGTATCAGATAGACCTAGGATTTAAATATGTGATGTTTTAGAATACTATGTTGTTAAAATGAAAAGAAAGAAAGATGTTAATCAACCAAGCAAATTCTATGTAAAAATAGTTTTGGAAAACTGCTATAGTGGTACCTCGGGTTACATATGCTTCAGGTTACATACGCCTTAGGTTACAGACTCCGCTAATCCAGAAATAGTGCTTCAGGTTAAGAACTTTGCTTCAGAATGAGAACAGAAATCGGGCTCCGGCGGCGCAGTGGCAGCAGGAGGCCCCATTAGCTAAAGTGGTGCTTCAGGTTAAGAACAGTTTCAAGTTAAGTACAGACCTCCGGAACGAATTAAGTACTTAACCCAAGGTACCACTGTACAATGATTTAGATGGAAACTCAGCCAGGGGGACTCAAGGAAGTCACTCAACAATGTTAACAAAAGTGGAATTATTACAGTTAGGATAAATGTTTGTTTGTTTGTTTGTTTTTTAATGTTTTCTTTTCATGTTTGTGGAATTTATATGTCATAAATTTGGAAAACTAATAAAAAAAACTGGGGGGGGGAGACCACCTACAGCTCCCCAAACAAATGGATCCAAAATCAGGATTCTCCCCCCACCAAAAAAAATGAAAAATCAGGGAATTCTCTCCCAAGGAAAAGAACACCACCACCCTTCATTTTCTTTTGTTTTAAACTAGGAAGAATAGGAGCCCTTGGAGGAGGTCATGGAAGGGGAAGAGAGAAAATCGCCTGATATTGAGTCAGATTCATTGGCCCATTTGGCTCAGTATTGCCAACACGGAGAGCAGTGGCTCTCCAAGGCGTCAGCAAACAGACATTCCCAGTCCCACCTGGAGTGAACCTGGGGCTTTCTTTACGCGAGGCAGATGCCCTACTGGTGAAGACACCGTGTTAGAGACCTCAGGTATACAGCAGGGCATGGAGCAGCACCCCAATATTGCTGTCTTAGAAATGGTCCAACAAACCTAGACAGCATCTTAAAAAGCAGAGACATCACCTTGTCAACAAAGGTCCGTATAGTTAAAGCTATGGTTTTCCCAGTAGTGATGTATGGAAGTGAGAGCTGGACCATAAAGAAGGCTGATTGCCGAAGAATTGATGCTTTTGAATTCTGGTGCTGGAAGAGACTCTTGAGAGTCCCATGGACTGCAAGAAGATCAAACCTATCCATTCTGAAGGAAATCAGCCCTGAGTGCTCACTGGAAGGACAGATCCTGAAGCTGAGGCTCCAAGACTTTGGCCACCTCATGAGAAGAGAAGACTCCCTGGAAAAGACCCTGACATTGGGAAAGATGGAGAGCACAAGGAGAAGGGGACGACAGAGGATGAGATGGTTGGACAGTGTTCTTGAAGCTACCAGCATGAGTTTGACCAAACTGCGGGAGGCAGTGGAAGACAGGAGGGCCTAGCGTGCTCTGGTCCAGGGGGTCATGAAGAGGCGGACACGACTAAACGACTAAACAACAACAAAGAAATGGTCCATTTCCCAGTGTATGGCTCGATTGTGTTGTTGAGATGCTTGCTAGACAGGGACGTATTTGCAATTCGGCCTCTCACTGCCTGTGAGGGAGGGATACAGGGCTGCGGAGAATGGGGGTGGAAGGGTAATTCTGGGGTTTTAGTAATCTATTCAATGTGGTCATGTATCCTGACTTTTAGGGTACAATCCCCCCACAAGGCAGTTTACAAGGGAACCCATAAATACCGTGCATCAAGACCAAAAAAATGTACAAAACAGACCGGTAAGATAGAAAGAGCAATCTTTCTCTTTCGCTCTGTGGACAGCAACTGTGGCCGTTCCACCACCATTCATGGGGGGGGGGGGTACAGTGTAGAGGGGGAGGTTTGTGCTAAGATGGGGAGAGGGGTTGCCACCCATTGAGAGAAGGGGATGTGATTGTCAGGAGCTCAGCCTACACTCGAGTAGGACCCTGGCAGAGACACATGCCCGACTGGCATGTTCCCTCCTTCCTGGTCGATCGTTCGGGAGTTTCATAATCTTTCTTCAGCCCAAACATGACAGCGACCGATGCCCACTGACACCGGCACACTTAGGGATCTGCTGAGTTTGCGCATCTCGCATGACAGAACTCAGCATTTTGGCTAATCTACTTTACTTACATATAAACACACACGGAGCACTGCAACATGGCTCCCTCTCTCTCTAGCATCAGACAGCAAAGAGAGAAAGAACAAAGGACAATAGTCCCACTTCATGGAACACAGCAACACAAACATCCTGTCTCCGTCACTTCCCACTCTGTGGAGTCAAAACATACACCATCATGTGATAGACAACAATCCCATGACTGCAGTCATGGAGCAGGAATTCTAACAGTGATAGGGGGCACTGACAGAAGAGATTTGGGTGGGGCATCCATTTCCGGGCAATACGACCGTGGAACGGACTCCCTTGGGAAGTTGTGGACTCTTATTCCTTGGAAGTTTTTAAGCAGAGTTTGGGTGGCCATCTGTCATGGATGCTTGAGTTGAGATTCCTGCATTGAAGGAGGTTGGACTAGATGAACCTAGGGGTTCCTTTAGAATTCTATGATTTCACATGCCAGCCATCTAGTTCCTTGGGCTTAGCTGGGTGGTCACATGAAGCACAGGAAGAGCTAAGTCTGTTCTTGACTTTATACATACTTGTAAACTGCTTAGGAGACACCCAGGCAAATAAGCAGTATATAAATTAATAAATTAATAGTCAAAGCTATGGTTTTCCCAGTAGTGATGTATGGAAGTGAGAGCTGGACCATAAAGAAGGCTAATCGCTGAAGAATTGATGCTTTTGATTTCTGGTGCTGGAAGAGACTCTTGAGAGTCCCGTGGACTTCAAGAAGATCAAACCTCTCCATTCTGAAGGAAATCAGCCCTGAGTGCTCACTGGAAGGACAGATCCTGAAGCTGAGGCTCCAAGACTTTGGCCACCTCATGAGAAGAGAAGACTCCCTGGAAAAGAACCTGATGTTGGGAAAGATGGAGGGCACAAGGAGAAGGGGATGACAGAGGACGAGATGGTTGGACAGTGTTCTCAAAGCTACCAGCATGAGTTTGACCAAAGTGCGGGAGGCAGTGGAAGACAGGAGTGCCTGGCGTGCTCTGGTCCATGGGGTCACGAAGAGGCAGACACGACTAAACAACAACAACAAAATTAATGAATAGCAACAACTGTGAATCCAATGAGCTTGGAGCAGTTTGAGCGTCAATGGCTGCCCCCACTTCCAGAGGCAGTAGATTCTTACTGGGAATCGCAAATGGAACGAGTGCTCTTGTGCTCAGGTCTTGTTTGCAAGCTTCTCACGAACACTTGGTTGGCCCCTGCGAGAATGGGATGCTGGACAGGCCATTGGCCTGATCCAGAAGGCTCTTCTTGCATTCATATGAGCAGCTTGGAGAAAGAACTAATATTGGATGGTTTCTGCTGGGGATGTTAGCCTTCAAAGCTTCACATTTTCAAAAACATTGGAAATACAGTGGTACCTCGGTTTACGAACTTAATCCGTTCCGGAAGTCCGTTCTTAAACCAAAACCATTCTTAAACCAGTTTACAGTGGTGCCTCGCAAGACAAAATTAATCCGTTCCGTGAGGCTCTTCGTATAGCGGTTTTTTCGTCTTGCGAAGCAAGCCCATTGGCAGCTTAGCGGATTAGCGCTATTAGCGGTTTAGCGGCTTTTAGCTGATCAGCTGTTTTTGCGGCTTACCAGCGGATCAGCTGATAAGCGGCTTAGCGGTTTAGGAAAAGGGGGGGAAAGGGGAAAAAACCACAGGAACTCGCAAGACATTTTCGTCTTGCGAAGCAAGCCCATAGGGAAATTCGTTTTGTGAAGCGCCTCCAAAACGGAAAACCCTTTCGTCTAGCGGGTTTTCCGTCTTGCGAGGTGTTCGTCTTGCGGGGCACCACTGTATTAGCTTTCCCTAATGTAGCCTCCTGCTGCTGGTGCCCTTCCACTATTCAGATTCCGTTCTTAGACCGAGGTAAAGTTCTCAAACCGGGACTGTACTTCAGGTTTTGTGGAGTTCATAAACCGAATCATTCGTAAACAGGACTGTTCTTAAACCGAGGTACCACTGTATTGTACCCCCGCCTCCCTCTTTAGTCTTGTTTTCAGATTATGAGGAACCCACGGTGAGCTTCTAGGAACAGGCGAGATACAAATCTAACTCAACCGTCCACCCTGAAATCATTCCAATAGCACATGTGGGGGTTTCAGACCGCAGAATTTAGGGAATGCCCCCCACATAGTACCATCTACCCCTCCCCCTGCTCCGTTTGGATAATTGCGGAACAGCATCCCAGCGATCGCGGAGGCTGCCGTGCTGGTTTTAATCTTCTTGGCAGACAAAAGCCACAGCTTGTTAATAAGAGGCAACGTTTAGGATGCGTTAAGCATCACGTTCCGGATGATTTGGAAATCTGGAAAATGAAGAGCTATTAAGAGCTGGCTTCAGTTTGGCATTGACAGCTGAACAGCAGCCAACTCTGGCCGTTGGAGTCCCATGCATAACCCTCCCCTTTTCCTTTTTCAGCAACAAGCTGTTCAGGGACTTCGGGCTCAAGGGAAGGACTTTGTGAATAACTGCACAGCACAGCAGCCTTCGGTCAGGATCTGCCTTTAATCCCAACCTGCAACATGATGCCGACTTGCTTTCCATTCTCTCCCGTTTTTCTCCTTCCCCATTTCTTTTACCATGCTCCAGATTTATTTACTTTCTAAAATGCATTATTTCATATGGAGCTACTTGGATCTCCTATTTAATTTTTAGTAGTTTTTTGAGGGCCGCCATTGGAGGCTATTTCAGAGGGAAGGTTGCAATATCAGTTTAAATAGGGTTGCCATATTCCCAAAAGTGGGTCAAAGTTGTTGAGCTGTAGTAGTAGTAGTAGTAATAATAATAATAATAATAATAATTTATACCCCGCCCATCTGGCTGGGTTTCCCCAGCCATTCTGGGTGGCTTCCAACAAAATATTAAAATACAGTAATGCATCAAACATTAAAAGCTTCCCTAAAAAGGGCTGCCTTCAGATGTTTTCTAAATGTCAGGTAGTTGTTTATCTCTTTGACATCTGGTTGAAGGGCGTTCCACAAGGCGGGTGCCACAACCGAGAAGGCCCTCTGCCTGGTTCCCTGTAACTTGGCTTCTCGCAGCGAGGGAACCGCCAGAAGGCCCTCGGCGCTGGACCTCAGCGTCCGGGCAGAACAATGGGGATGGAGATGCTCCTTCAGGTATTAGAAAGAGCATTGAAAATGGGACTTGGGTCTAACTGCCCCAATACAGTCATGAAAACAAATCACCACCACCACCATCGAAGGTGGCAAAAGAGTAGCAATGGAAGCTCGTGTAAGGAGCAGCAGAGACAGAGGACAAAGGCATTCAGAGAAGGGGTGATAAATGAAAAACAGATCTCTCAGGGTGACTCTGTGGACCTGGAAACCAGAAGCCAAGCAGAGATTGGAAGTATCAGGGCCCAGGCAGTGCTCAGAAGGTTGATGGCGCTTGACATGCATTGCACCACAGCCAACTTCCCCGTGTGTGAACATTGGCTAATTAAGCACACCCAATTAAGGAGCCGCCGCAATTAGCACAACAGGCATGTCAAGACCTGCTGCCCTGCTTAATGGCTTGTCCCTCAGAGATGCCAAAAGCCAGGCAAGTGGAGATTGAGGCCAATTCCCTGCCCGATTGACCACGGGGCTGATTGGCCACGGGGTCAACCCAATAATTCCTAAAGATCTGCGCAAGGGCTTCTGTCAGGCCTGGCGCAGTCTTGCGGGGAGCCAGTGGCTTTGCCAGTCGCGTTGTCAAGATTGCAACAAGGCTGGAATACGCATCTGCCCATTCTTCCTCTGCAAAGGCAATCAGACGCCAATCTTGCAAACTCTGAGGTGGAAACTATTTTGGGGAGCTTGGTCAAGGAGGCAGGAAGACGCCGTAGCTTGCCTTCTAGGGCGCTGGTGCTCTTCTGAGACTAATCTGGTCTGTGGCCACATCCACTCCATCCATACATTTGTGTGTGTGTGTGTATGTGTGTGTGTTTTATTATTAAAGATTTTGTTGTTTTACAAAAGTGTGTGCAATGTCTTTCTCTCATATTTTTTCCCCATGTAATGTTTTTACAAATCAGTTTCATTTGTTGATACATTAGAAGAAAAGGGGGATGTTTCTATTTTACTTACTATATGTAGGGTTTGGTGTCAGCATCACTTGTGCAGGTTCTCTGCTGTTCGCTTGTGTTCCTTTGGTGGTGCGAGAGGTTGGGGTTGGCCTGGGGTGTGGCTGTTTATTTGTGGTTGGCTGTGGTGGTCTTTGTTTTCATGTGTGGTTGGGGGTGTGTGTTTTGGATCAGGTTAGCCATACTGATTTGTATGCTATCGGTGGATTTTTGTCATTGTCCTGTTGGGCTGTGTATGTGATAAAGGGGAGCCATACCGGGGTGAAGGCGTCTTCTACCATTTGTCCCCGTGTCAGTTTCAGTTTATTGGTTAATTTTTCTAGTAGGGCTGTTTCCCATACTATTCGGTACCATTGGTCCGTGTTTACTCCTGACAGGTCTCTCCAGTGTCTGGCTATGATGCCTCTGGCTGCTGAAAGTAGGTGGGTTATGAGTTCTTTGTGGTGTAAGTGGGCATTATTGTCTTGGAAGATGTTTAGTAGGGCCAATTCTGGGGTGGTTTCTAACACTTGCTTGGTTATTTTATGTATTTCTTGTATGGTTGTTGTCCAGAATAGTTGGATTTTGGGGCACTCCCACCACATGTGGAGGTATGTGCCTGTGGAGGTGCACCCTCTCCAGCATTTTTGAGATACCTACAGGTGGTACCTAACACCAAGAAAACTAGTGCTAATACGTCCAGGAACCTCCATCCATACATTTAAAGCACACTGCTTCTCCTGGGAACTTGTTTGGGGAACTGTAGCTCTGTCAGCAGTAAGCTACAGTTCCCATGATCCTGAAGGAGGGAGCCTTGTGCTTTAAATGTGCAGTGTGGATGTGGCCTACCGGAGGGCTTGCTTCTCCACCCGTGCATTCTTAACTCAAGCAATACATCCGTCAGTAAGCAGATTATCACCATAACACAGGCTATGGGCTCAGCGCAGCCTCAGGAGAGAACCCAGGCTGCTCCTTCTGAATCCTTATGGGGCTTAGTTAGAGAACAGCGGTCCAGCATACATTTAGGGCTCTTTATCATTACCACTTTTTCAGCTTATTAGCTGCTTGTCGCCTGAAGGTCTCCAAGTGGCTTAACAGCAATACTGTATTTTTCACCCTATAGGACGCACTTTTCCCCCTCCAAAAATGAAGGGGAAATGTGTGTGCATCCTATGGGGCAAATACAGGCTTTCGCTGAAGCCTGGAGAGTGAGAGGGGTCGGTATGCACCGACCCCTCTCACTCTCCAGGCTTCAGGAAGCTCTGCGCAACCCTAGGGAGCCCGGTGCGAAGCCGCGCTGGGCTCCTGAGGGTAGCGTGGAGCTGCCTGCACTCTGGGGCTCGGCGCAGCTCTGCGCAACCCTCTGGAGCCCAGCGCGGCTTCGTGCCGGGCTCCCAAAGGTTGCGCAGAGCTGCCTGCATTCCGAAGCCTGGGGCACGCTGAAGAGCGCGCCTGGGCTTCGCGCAGCTCTCCGCAAGCCTGGGGAGACCGGCACGGCTCCCTAGGCTTGCAGATAGCAGGCTGTTCTGGGGGCTGGGGTCGGGGGAAGCTTGGGCTTCCCCCGCGCCAGCCCCGTGCCTGGGGGGGGGGATAATTTTTTTTCTTTATTCCCTCCCCCCCAAAAAAACCCTAGGTGCGTCCTATGGGGCAGTGCGTCCTATGGGGCGAAAAATACCGTATATCTATAGACATATATATCATACCGTATGGGAAGGGAGAACAAAAAGGTCTGGGGTCATTCCATGCATCAATATAGCGTTTAACATTCTGCATGGATTGGGATATCATTGATGCTAACCCTTAGGATCTTAATATTCTCAACAGGTAGAGATATTTATATTTCCCTAAAAATCAGAATGTGGTACCTCGGGTTACAGACGCTTCAGGTTACAAATGCTTCAGGTTACAGACTCTGCTAACCCAGAAATAGTACCTCGGGTTAAGAACTTTGCTTCAGGATGAGAACAGAAATTGTGCTCCGGCGGCGCAGCAGAAGCAGGAGGCCCCATTAGCTAAAGTGGTGCTTCAGGTTAAGAACAGTTTCAGGTTAAGTACGGACCTCTGGAACGAATTAAGTACGTAACCAGAGGTACCACTGTACAAGTTTAACAAGTGTCAGGTTAGCTCAGCAACAATCATGTAAGTGCTTCTATTATTGACACTACCCCTTAGGACAGGCATGTCAAATGTCTGTCTCAGGGCCTTATCGAGCCCGCCAGTCGGGGTTGAATTCAGTTTATTTCCTGGGGTAAAATCCTAAAAAAGCCTTAACAACTTCAACTGTAAAAAAACCTTCAAGCTCCAAAAAAGCTCAACAACTTCAATCCTAAGGTTAACAACTTTGGTTGGCCCTTCGCTTCATCAAATCTGGCCCTCTTTGAAAAACGTTTGGACACCAACGCGCTTAATATTCTCAACAGGTATGAACTAGGTGTGTTTTTGGGCTGTTGTTTTTATTTTGATTATATATATTGTGGTTTTCTGCACATGCTCCAAAGGCAAGAACCAGCACGGCATAGCAATTTGAGCGTTCAATGCGTACATTCCCCACAACCCTTTCGGTTACCCTCTTCTGCCCCCTTGCCCGTTTCTGCTCATTTTTGTTTGTTTGTTTGAGTCAGGGAATATTTGGGGAGGGAAAGAACCCCCTTGGCTTGGTCCCACCTTCAGAGTTTCTAAGCGAAGCTGATCTTTTTCTGTTTTTAAGCATGAAGAGCAGGCTTTCCAATGTGCAGCGCAGAGCACATGTGTGCCTTTAATTCCCGGAGAGAAAAGAGGAAATTGGTCCAGGAAATCTGTGCCCAAAAGTGACGGCATCCTCCCTGGAAAAAAAGACGCTGAGCCCACAGCAACCTTTATCCAAATAACCCTCCTTACTTCTGAGTAATAGGTACCCAGGGCAACTAGCAATTTCCTCCAGACCAAAGCAAATTGCGCATTAATCTTGACGCTAAGTCTCCTTCTTGCAAATTGGCAAACGGTCTGGATTTTGCCACTCTCATCTCCCTCCCTTTCTCCACAACCCAAATTGGCATGCATTGCCTCAAATGTGACCCATAAATGGAACAGATGCAGAGACTGGCACCTGGAGGCAATTTTTCAGCTGGTTTAAAAGGAAGCTTTTTTCTTTTTCTCTCCCCCCCCCCCCCCGTATTTTCCTTCCAGGCCGAAGGCAGCCAGTTCTGCATTTCAAGCCTCTCGTCGTCCCCCACCCAACTCCACTGCTTCAGCGCCCCTCCTGCAAAAGACGGAACTGAGATTCAAAGAGGGATGTTAGGGAGGAAAAGCTCTGTTTCCGAGAAGGAAAGGAACAAAGGAGCTGGTTTTTGGCAGGTATTTCTGGGGCTTAATTCTGACTGAAAGGCCACCTCCGTAATCCAAAAAGCAGGAGGATGGTCTTGGCTTCCTTTGGGCCGCTGCAGATGTGCCAAAACGGCTTCGAAGAATCTGTGCCACACCCTTAAAGCATATGGCTTTCCTCAAAGAACCCTGGTTTCTTAAGGGCTCTGGAAATGGTAGCTGTGCGGGAGGAAGTAAACTACAGTTCCCAAAATTCTTGAGGGGAGGGATGGTGCATGTTACAGACCACCCCAATCTCCGAGCAGTGAGAGTTTCCAGAGGTTCTCTTATTTAGGGTTCAGTTTCTTTGGAATGAAGGTCAGCGGAGAGCACAATGTCTTTAGGATAGATGGTTTTAGTTACCGTATGTTCTGGCGTATAAGACGACTTTTGAACCCCGGAAAATCTTCTCCAAAGTCGGAGTCATCTTATACGCCGGGTATGGTTGGCAGCAGCAGCGGCAGGTGCAAGAGAGGCGGCAGCCAGGGCGGGAAGAGGGTGAAGCCACAGCGGCGGGTTGCTAGGGATGGAGAGCACCCGTGTTGTAGTAGCCACAACGACTCTTCCCACCCACCTTTGCTTGCTTGCCCGCCCTGCCACCATGGGGACCACCAGATAGCAGGCAGCGCAGGGGCAAGAGCCAAGAGGGGGCTTGGCAGGTTATGGCAGGCTCCCGAGGCGAAGGTGGGCGAGCCTCCTGCTGCTGCTCCCAATGCGCGGGCTCCCCACGGCCGTCTCCCCTTCCCGTGGCAAGGTGGTGCATGGCTTCGGCCGGGGCTCCAAGGAGCTGGGCATCCCCACAGGTGAGGGCGGTGGAGGCCGAGGCAGCCGCTCGGGGCCTTTTCCTGAAGGGAGAGAGCTGGGCCAGGAACACTGATTCTGCCGCAGCTTCAAAGACTTTTAAATGCCAGAACTACCAGCCGGTGAGCGCAGGCTGCCGCTTTGCTGGACGGCCGATTGGGGCTCGCTCGCCTCACCTCGGGCTGCTGCTGCTGCTGCTGCTGCTGCAATGGCAAAGGCAGCAGAGGAGTGTGCTCTCTGCCCCTGGTGGTGCTTGGCGGGCTGTGCTTGGCAGGCTTTAGGTTGGGGGGCTGCCTCTAGTTGGCTGCAGGCGGGGGTAGTCTTATACGGCGAGTATATCCCAAACTCTATATTTTAACAGGAAAAGCTGGGGGGTCGTCTTATATGCTGGAAAATATGGTACACATATAAGCAACCTGAAGATTCACTGGAATGAGGGGGGTGCTTTCTGATGTGAAAACATTCATGAAAACTGCTCTCATTTAGCATAATGTGTGTTTGGTGGGGGGCTATTGGGCTGCTGTTTTAATTTTTATTATGTATTTTGTGGTTTTATATCCTGATTTTATTCTGTGATTCAGGGACACGGGTGGCGCTGTAGTCTAAACCACTGAGCCTCTTGAGCTTGCCAATCAGAAGGTCAGCGGTTTGAATCCCCGCGACGGGGTGAGCTCCCATTGCTCAGTCCCAGATCCTGCCAACCTAGCAGTTCGAAAACACATCAAAGTACAAGTAGATAAAGAGGTATCACTGTGGTGGGAAGGTAAACGGTGTTTCCGTGCGCTGCTCTGGTTTCCATCACGATGTCCCGTTGCGCCAGAAGCGGTTTAGTCCTGCTGGTCACATGACCCAGAAAGCTGTCTGCGGAGAAACGCCAGGTCCCTCGGCCTGAAAGTGAAATGAGCGCCGCAACCCCATAGTCGCCTTGGACTGGACTTAACTGTCCAGTAGCCTTTTCCCTTTTTCTAAAATTTATTCTGTGAATCGCCCTGACTATAGGCTGGTATATAAATTCAATAAATAATAAATAGAAATTGCAATTGAGTAGATTGGAAGTCTAGCACAGGGTGGGGTGAAGGTCAGTGGTGGGAAAAGGAAGTATGTGCGGGATTGAGCGTGGGTATGTATGAACATTTTTAAGGATTGTATGAAATGTATGTTTGTTTGTATATCCGTAATATGTATTTGGAACTGTATCAATATTGAATTATTTCAATAAAAAATGTAAAAACAAAAAAAACAATAAATAATAAATAATAATAAACTGATCCTAATATGGAGGGGCTCGCAGCATGAACACCCCAACAGATCTCACTTCTCTATTAGTCACAGCTTTGGTTCCAACACGAGTCTAGCATTCCTCTGTGTCTCCAGCTTCCAGCCTGTTTTCAACTCACTCTCACACACACACGACATTGAGGGGTTGGATTTGGTGGTACCCTCCAACTCCAGGATTCTGTGAACCCTCCAGCTATTATTCTACACAACAGGTGAGGGTGAGGGGAGGACAGGCCCACCCCTTAGCTTGGAGAGCACCATGACTTCTCTGCAGCTCTTGCAAGGAAGCTCATTCTTTAGGAATGCTTATGAGGACACTTGGGTGGCCAGCTGTGAAGGTCACTGCATTACAAAGAAGCTTGCCTAGGACCCTCGCACCTACGCGACCGCCTTTCCCAGTATGCCCCGCGGAGGACCTTAAGGTCCACAAATAGCAACAAAGAAGGAGTCTCCTTCTTTGGAGGTCTTTAAGCAGAGGCTTGACAACCATATGTCAGGAGTGCTCTGATGGTGTTTCCTGCTTGGCAGGGGGTTGGACTCGATGGCCCTTGTGGTCTCTTCCTACTCTTTGATTCTACGATTCTATTCTATGATCCTAGAAGTCCTGGGCCCTAAGGAAGTCAGATTAGCCTCAACCAGAGCCAGGGCCTTTTCAACACTGGCTCCGGCCTGGTGGAGCGCTCTGTCTCATGAGACCAGGGCACTACGGGATCTGATTTCTTTCAGCAGGGCCTGTAAGACAGAGTTGTTCCGCCTGGCCTTTGGCTTGGAATCAGTTTTGATTCCCCCCCCCCTTTCTCCTTTTTCCTTTCTCCTCCTGTGATGAGGCTGCATTTTAATGTTTCAATGTTGTATTTTAATCTTATTTTTTAAGTTGTATTTCAATCAACTTGTTTTTATTATTGGTTGTTAGCCGCCCTGAGCCCGGTCTTGGCTGGGGAGGGCGGGGTATAAATAAAATTTATTACTTATTATTATTATTACTTCAGCAGTTGGATCCTATTAAATTCTAGCCCTCACTGGGCACAGGATCCCAAGAACTGGAAGAGACTCAGGGCATCATCCAGATTGAACCCCACTCCCCCCCCCAAAAAAACTCCACAATAGTCTGGCTGTGACCCTCAATTTGAAGGCAGAGAATTATAGTAATAATAATAATTGTGTTATCTATGCCCCACCCATCTGGTTGGGTTGCTCCAGCCACACCAGCACACAGAAAATGCACAGGCATGCGCAAGTGTTGCGCATGGATCTCCACAGACCAAGGTGCGAGGAACCTCTTTGGGGCCAGAACCCTTTTTCGATCCAGGACTCCACAGCTGATCTGGATTGACTGGTGCCAGGAGGGAGGAGCTGCACTCCAGTGGGCGGGGCCAGAGGCAAAAGTGGGCGGGGCAACGGTCGCGAATTCTGCCATTGGCTAGCTTGTACACATGCGCCCACACCCCTCTGTATCCTGCAGCCAAGCAAGCAGGGAGTGGCAATCTGGTTTCCAGAGCATCGCCTACCCAAGCAGAAACACGCACGGTGATGGGTGCTGCAGAGAGGCCTGGGGGCCGCATGTGGCCCCCGGACCTTGTCAGTGCAGGCGCACGGCCGGTTTCGCTGCACGTGGGAGAACAAACACCAGTGTGTCTTTGGTTCCTGCCAAAGGACGGATCCCGGCGACATTTGCAGACTTCCTGCCCGCCATCATACCTGGGAGCCTTCCGTTCCTGGCTGCTGGAGGAGTTTGACGGTCCTCCCTCCTGCCGACCGCTGGCTTCGTCCGTCGTGCCAGGTCAGGCTGCTGCCAGAGTTCCTCTGCAGGCGGTAATTGAGGTTCTCGGCCGACACGGTGTGTTCTAGAAGGTTCTGGCAGAAGCTGAAGTGAGCTGCGGCGGCTGTCGGGGAGAGAAGGGCAAGAACATAAAACCAACTGAGGCAATGAGGCAGTAATCCTCTTCCAATGCAACATTCCTCCCCTACACAAAGATCAAGATCAAATCATATTCAGCGTGTCGGACTAGGGCCAGGGTTCGAATTCCCCACTTGGCCGTGAAGCTCAATGGGCAACCATGGGCCAGTCACTGCCTCTCAGCCGTTGTTGTGGGGATTAAATGGGGAGCGGCAAACCTTAAGACCCTCTGAGAAAATAGTGGGATATAAACGCAACCATAAGCAAACAAGCACACCAATAAATGCAATTTTTAAAAATCCCACCCTTGTTCGTTAAGAGCTTTGGGGGGCTACGCTGTTCCCTCGCCCTTCATCCTCGCAACAAACCTGTGAGGTAGGCTTAGGCAGAGCGACAGAGCTTCAGGTACAAGCTACCATAGCGCTTTTTGTTGAATGGTCTCTTTAAATCTGAAGGTTCATTATTGTTCCACAAGACGTGTATTTCTTTAAAGGCCAGAGCAAATAACGTGACCTGGTTTTGCAGCTGTGAAGCAGTATATAAGGTGCTGTTAAGTTGTGGTAATTAAGCTGTTGGGTATGGTATATAAAGAGCAGCATGTAGTTCTCTCAGTACCCTGGTGGATGGGTCATTCTTATTGATATAATGTAATTTAGTGTAAAAGGAGGGTTTTTTGTGATTAAAACCTAGCAAAATTTATTTTGCGTTTCTTGAATGTGTGGTCTCCCCAGCACGCTTTCTGCAGCGCAACTAATCTGCAAATAGCCAACACTTTTAACCGTCACGGCTTCCACCCCCCTTGGAGCTACAGTTTGCTAAGGGTTCTGAGACTAGTTAGGAGACCCCCATTCCTCTCACAGAGCTCCAAAGCTACCACTGTGAAGTTGTGGGTGAACAAATCAGATGACACTGCGATTCTTCAGACAGCTCTTGTTTATTCACAGGCCAGAACAGAACTGAACTGAAGCATAGCTGTCAACTTACAGATTTGAAAATAAGGGACCAGCAGCCTCGAAAATAAGGGATCAGCAGCCGAAATAAGGGATTTTCAGAACACAGGTATGTTCAACTTCTGAGCCCCTCCGAGCCAAAGGCAGAAAGCCCAGCCAGCGGCCAAACGAAGCCTCAAGCGGTGGTTCCCACAGCGCAGCAACCCGGCAAAGGGGATGCAGCAAGGGAAACCACCGTCACCTCTCCGCTGGGAAGCGCTGAGCAAAGACAAGTCCCCAGGCAATGCAGCCAATTTGATTGGCACAAAGCATACAAGCTCCACCCCCAAGTTGTTCTTAGACTCCTTATTGGGTGAGCAACGCAGCCAAGCAACACAGTTGGAGCCTCCCTCCTCCCTGGCCGGCAGGCAGGGAGGGAGAGGAGCTGCTTCCTTTGAAACCCGGGAAATTTAAGGGACATCATCAATAAGGGACAGCAGCAGGACACGGCGCTAGGATAAGGGACTTTCCCGCCAAATAAGGGACGGTTGACAGCTATGCTGAAGGGTTTAGCCAACCTGCTTATACAGAGCTCAACTACAAAGCAACAGTAACAACTTTCTGTAACTATCCAATCACTGAACGTCACTTTCAATTCCTTATTTGCATATGCGGACCTGAGTGAAAACTATCTACAGTATCCCCCTGCTGGCCAAGGGAGAGAACTTCAGTACATAACAACAACTCCCAGAGTGGTTCAACCATCGATCCCATTTCCCAGGGAACCTTATGAGAACGGTTTCCTCAGATAAGACCCTGCATGCTTGGTTACTGACAGAGGCCCTGCTCCAGGCGCCTCCTTCTCTCGGAGGCTTGGAGAAAGGCAATGCAAACAGCACCTTTTTGGTTAAGGCATCCAGATTTTAGAATTCTCTGCCTCGGGAGTCTCAGTTGACTTCCTCATTGGAAAATTGCAGAAAGCAGATCCTCAGATCAGAAGGATCTTGCATCTCCTTGTATGCAGCTGTTGGTAGAGCATGAGACTCTTTATCTTGGGGTTGTGGATTAGGCAAAAGAGTCCTGCATTGCAGGGGTTGGACTAGATGACCCCATGGGTTCCCTTCTATGACCTACGATCAGCTATGTGTGTCTATTCCTCCTGGCTTTTGGGAGGTGGCATCTTTTGGCCGCTCTTTAGCCTTGCTATTATTGCTGGCAGCTTCTTTCGTTTTAAAACTGTTTCGTTGTCAAACGTCCTTACCGCGAGCCGCCCCAGGGTTCCCACCAAGCTGGAAGGTATATTAAGTACCGTATTTTTCGCTCTCTAAGACGCACCAGACCATAAGACGCACCTAGTTTTTGGAGGAGGAAAACAAGAAGAAAAATATTCTGAATCCCAGAAGCCAGAACAGCAAGAGGGATCACTGAAAGCAGCAATCCCTCTTGCTGTTCTGGCTTCTGGGATAGCTGCGCAGCCTGCATTCGCTCCATAAGACGCACACACATTTCCCCATACTTTTTAGGAGGGAAAAAGTGAGTCTTCTAGAGCAAAACATATGGTATTTCCCTAACCCAAGCCAAACGACACGGATTCAGGCTGCAGCCCAAGCCTGTGCCTATTTACTCAAAACGCGCAATCCGCTGAACTCGGGACACATCTGCTCCCAGGCGTACATCGTGTCGTTTCACTATATACATATAGTCTTTGCGGTCGGGCTGGAGCAGAGAGGGCTGAATCAAACGTTGTGGTTAGCCGAGCCACAGCACTCTCTGATCTCCGCTCGGCTGGACTGCCAATTCCCCTCCAGCAATCTAAATGCAATGCAATTAAACGTTATGTCCCAGCAATTAAAAGCTTTATTGAAGGGGAGTGCAAACAGGCAGCTGGGTGGGGCTGTTTGTGAAAAAAGGCCAACTCAAGGGGATGAGCTGTGCTATTATTTGGATGGCGGGATTGCTGGAACAGAAGCTGCAAGCCTGGAACCAGAGCTGGGTCAGTGGTCTCTGCCTCCCAGGACCCTGTGCTTGGCGCATGGCAAATAATATTTTGCATCAGTGTTATTAGGGATGGAGGAGAAACGTATGTGGAATGTATTTTTAAAGTCTGTGGCCTAATTGGAACTTCGATGGACATTGGAACACGGCTGCTGATCCACACCAGGGGTGCCAACCTGAATAAAATATTTGGGGAGGGCCTGTAAGCCCTGCCCCACATAATAATGGATCACACCATTTGAATGGCAATACCCATCAACTTCGGGGGGGCAGCCCCCTCAAATATTTTATGGGGTGGGGTAAAGGGACCTTGGTCCCTAGGAGTTGGCTCCTACGATTCTCTGTTTATGGCGATGCTGTTTTGGTTTAAAAAAAACCACATACAAAAATTTGCACTTTAGCAGGAAAATGCATTGAAAAAGCATACGTATATTTTAGAGGAAGAATGCATGCAGAAATGGTTGTTTGGGGGGGGGGGAGTCTGTGCAATTACTCTAATATAGCTTAGCCTAAAGTACTGGATCTAAAACTTTGCATACAGTGGTGCCCCGCAAGACGAACGCCTCGCAAGACGGAAAACCCGCTAGACGAAAGGGTTTTCCGTTTTGAAGGCGCTTCGCAAGATGAAAATGTCTTGCGAGTTCCTGCGGGGGTTTTTTCCCTCCCCCCCTTTTCCTAAGCCCTAAGCCGCTTATCAGCTGATCCGCTAAAAGCCGCTAATAGCGCTAATCCGCTAAGCTGTCAATGGGCTTGCTTTGCAAGACGAAAAAACCGCTATACGGAGAGCCTCACGGAACGGATTAATTTCATCTTGCGAGGCACCACTGTATTCTCCTGGGATGAATGAGATGGGGTGACTTGTTACCGCTGGCTATTCTGGAGGTCAGCAGAGCTAAAAATGGGAACCGTTATCTCAAAAGGAATCTCACCTCTGGTATGAATCTGATTAGCTGGCTTTTGGGAAGCCAGAATATCTCAGCCGCCACCTCCCAGACCTACAATACAGTATAAGGGGTAACTAAGAATTCTCCCCCCCCCCCCCCGTTATAATTATTTCACCTATACATTCCAATACATAATATTTTTTTTATTTTGTTTTGTCGACTTCCCATCCCACTTTCCACTGTGTTTTTTATTTCCCCTCCTTGCTGTACCCTCTCTTATGCCATAACAATAATCAGGGCTGAAAGATAACAATAATCGTAACAATAATCAGCCAAAACTCGCCCGAACTTGGTTCTGGCACCTCTCAGGTGGGTACCATTGCAGCACTAACAACTAGGCGATGTGTCACAAGCAAATGATGGTTTGGCATGGATTGTTGCTTACAGGTGGTCCTGGGCCTTGCATGAAGACTACCTGTAAGCAACAATCCATGCCAAACCATCATTTGCTTGTGACACATCGCCTAGTTGTTAGTGCTGCTGCTGTCGCTACTTCTTGGCATGGAAATCTCTGCTTTACAGTAACCTCCTAAAGTAAGCCAGAATCATTATTCTCCCATTAAAAGAAAAGACGATTATAATGGCAATGGCTTTTCCTGTAATTTATATACAGTGGTACCTTAACTCTGACTTTAATACATATTTCCCTTAATGGTTTGACTTCCCACCTTTACCTCCATGACGGTCTTATTCCCAGCCTTTTCCTGTTGCATTATGCAGTGTATTTATATCTCCTATAAATATTTCCTCTATTTCAATTGCTATTTTTTTTAAATGATTTTTATTAATTTTACAACACAAACAAAAAACAAACAAACATAACACGACTTCCCCATGCCTCCCCTTCACTGCATCCTTATTTTAGAATTTTTTAGCAATCCTTCATCCATTTTTATATTTAATTCTCTTTAAAATTTTCTTAAGCTTAAATTTTTACAGCTGTAATTCTTTATATCAAATCCCTTGACATCTTAACATTCCGAAATTTTACAACAATTTTTAAGATAAATTTTAAATTTTTTCCAGTCCTCTTCCACTGTCTCTCTCCTCTGGTCACAGATTCTGCCGGTCATCTCTGCCAGTCCCATAAATTCAGTCACCTTGGTCTGCCATTCTTCCAGAGTAGGTAGTTCTTTAGTCTTCCAATACTTTGCCAAAAGAATTCTTGCTGCTGTTGTTGCGTACATAAAAAATGTTCTATCTTTCTTTGGAATCATTTGGCCTACCATGCCCAAGAGAAAAGCCTCCGGTTTCTTTACAAATGTCCACTTAAGGATTTTCTTAATTTCATTATAGATCATTTCCCAGTAGGCCTTAATCTTCGGGCAGGTCCACCAAAGATGATAAAAAGTTCCTTCGCATTCATTACACTTCCAACAGTTGTTATTGGGCAAATGATATATCTTTGCAAGCTTGACTGGGGTCATGTACCATCTATAGATCATTTTCATTATATTCTCTTTTAAGGCACTACATGCCGTGAATTTAATACCTGTGGTCCATAACTGCTCCCAGTCAGCAAACATAATATCATGACCAATATCTTGTGCCCACTTAATCATAGCTGATTTGACCATTTCATCCTGTGTGTTCCATTTTAGCAGCAGATTATACATTCTAGACAGATTCTTAGTATTGGGTTCTAACAATTCTGTTTCTAGCTTTGACCTCTCCTTCTGGAATCCTAGTTTCCTGTCCTGCTTAAATGTCTCATTAATCTGGTAATAATGTAACCAGTCTCGGACTTTAGGTTTTAATTTCTCAAAACTCTGTAGTTTCAACTTTTCACCATCATATTCTATAATTTCGCAGTATTTTGGCCAGTCTGAATCCATGTTCAGTCTTTTTACCGCCTTAGCTTCCATTGGTGACAACCACCTGGGGGTTTTACTCTCCAACAAATCTTTATATCGATTCCATACATTATACAGTGCTTTCCTGACAATATGGTTTTTAAAGTTTCTATGAACCTTTACCTTGTCATACCATAAGTATGCATGCCAACCAAAGTTGTTATCGTAGCCTTCCAGATCCAAGATATCTGTATTCTCAAGAAGTAGCCATTGTTTCAGCCAGCAAAAAGCTGCTGCCTCATAATAAAGTCTTAAGTCCGGCAGGGCGAAGCCCCCTCTATCCTTTGCATCAGTCAAAATCTTAAATTTTATTCTGGGCTTTTTGCCCTGCCAGACAAATTTAGATATATCTTTCTGCCACTTCTTGAAACAGTCCATCTTGTCTAAAATTTGCAGTGTCTGGAACAAAAATAACAATCTCGGCAATACATTCATCTTGATAACAGCAATTCGGCCTAACAATTCGGCCTCTATTTCAATTGCTAAGGCAGCAACACCTTTGAAGGTGAGTCAAACGGGGAAAAGAAAAACCTTAAAATAAAAATATTAATAACCGAGAGAGGGAAAAAACAATGCTTTCTTTTTTCTCAATCTTATTCCCAACACTGTCTTTACCACAGTGGTGTGAAAAGACACCAGGAGCAAGACACAAGATTTACCCACCCTGGAAGAATGGCAGATGAAAGTGATGGACTATATGGAGTTGGCGGAGATGACTGGCAGAATCCGAGACCTGGGAGAGGAGCTGGTGGAAGAGGACTGGAAGAAATTTAAAGATTATCTACAGAAACAGTGTAAAATTTATGAATGCTAAAATGATGTTGGATTAAAAATAAGTGGCATTAGTGATAAAGTTAGAAAGAGTATGCAAAAATGAATTGATGGATGAATATATTTGAGTTGTGATATGTTAAGATACAAAGTTAAAGATGATAAATTGAAAGAGGGCAAGGATTTGCTGATTTGATTATGTAAATGGGAATACAAAAAGGGGAGGTGTGAGGAGGTCAAGGAAATAAGGTAATGAGCTTTAAAGTTAAAAAAGGAAAGATGGATTTTTTTCTTTTTTCTTTTTCTTTTTATCTACTTTTTCTTTTTTGTATCTTGTATTTTTCTCTTTTCTCTTTTCTTTTTTCTCACTGTATTTTGTTATGATTTTTTAAAATCTCAATAAATATTTTTTTTTAAAAAAGACACCAGGAGCAAAAATCACACCATCATTTGGGACTTTCTATTTCTGCTCTCTGTCAGTCCAGCTAGTCACCTAAATGTTGGTTTAAATGTCATCTTATTTTTAAACACACACACACATTTCCTTTTCTTCTGACAAAGCCCCACACTGGTGATGCTGATTCACTCCGAGGCAATTAAATCGTGAGGCCGGCGGCGACTGTGCACTCCAGACACTTTCTACAGGGAGGAAGATGCGCTCAACAGCCAGATTTCGCACCGGAGCCAGACAAATGATTCACCACACGATCACCCTGGATTTATGCCGGGAATTGGCTGTGGCGGGTCCCTCCACTCAGATGTCTGCTGCGCTGACCTCAATTCAGAAAGCCGCGCATCATTTCGCGCCAGCCAAAAACACAATAGGGAAACAGGAGACCCTGAGGTCTTCCGCTTTCCAAAATATAATTTACTTCCAGTTGTAGGACTCTATCTGCCTTACACAGAGTCAGAGTGTGGGTCCATGCGGCCCTGTGAAGGCTACTTAGGAGGACGAGGAATTTTACACATCACTTGGGAAGACAGACGAACTAATGCCAGTGTACTGGAAGAAGCAAAGATCACCAGGGTCGAAGCAATGATTCTTCAACATCAACTTCGTTGGACTGGTCATGTTGTGCGAATGCCTGATTATCATCTTCCAAAGCAACTACTCTATTCCAAACTTAAAAATGGAAAGCGTAATGCTGGTGGTCAACAAAAGAGGTTTAAAGACTATCTCAAGGCAAATCTTTAAAAATGTAGTACAAACACCAACAATTGGGAAACACTTGCCTGCGAGCACTCCAGCTGGAGAACAGCCTTTACCAAAGGTGTCCTGGGCTTTGAAGACGCTCGAACTCAGGACGCAAGGGAGAAACGTGCTAAGAGGAAGGCACGCTTGGCAAACTGTGGAAGGACTTGTGGATCCAGAATTGGCCTCCACAGTCACTTATGGACTCACTGTTAAAACCGTGTTTATGGAAGACAATCTTACTCAGCTATGAGGAATCGCCAAAGAAGAAGAAGAAGACTTAGGAGGACGTAAGAAGTTTCTCAGTGGGCTGTATCAAAATCCCACCTATTTCAGCATATACACTCCTGGGTCAGAACTGGGGGCAGCCCAAGGAGAGAGACCTTGGGTTCATTGCGAATCGCTCCAAGAAGATGTTGACCTAGTGTGCGGACAGTATAGTTGCGTCATGGGATACCTCTATATATTCCCCAAGGGTATTTTCAAAAGGTTATGGAAATCTGCTTGAGATAGGTCTCCACCTTCAATTAAACTTGGAATGTTCTGCAGATGTTCTACTACAGAGCTAAAGGCCCTTCGCTTGGGAGATCACTCCCCAAACCCAGGTCCGTGGTGGGTCCTCTGCAGAGCTGTGGACCTTGGCATGTGCCTGGTCATCTTGACCCTTAATGCTGGTCCAAGACTGCAGCACTTTTGGGAAGGTGGTGCATTTACAAACACACATCAAAACACATACTGTAAGTGGTGCATTTACCATGTGGACATATTATCTTTGATGCTCTGAAAGAGAGCGCATGGCAGAGTCTCTCAAATACCATCCACAGAGAATCACCCTTAGATCAGACTGTTCCACCTGCGTTAACAATCAGAAAATCAAAACCCGCCACGATCAAGGAAGGGTGTGTATGTCAATGAGGAAACTCCCTTGCATGAGACTCGCACGCCTGTCTCCCTGGATAAAAAAGCATCCGGCTTTGTCTAAGCTGCCGTTGATCCTGGCAAGTGAAGACGAGCAGCGAGCACTACAATAAACAGGCAGATCAGAGAGCTGAGGAACGGAGGCTCCTGTGTAAGTCTGCCTCGTGTGTTCCAGGAATGAAAGTGTTCCGGAAAGCCATTGATCTATTGTGTGCTAATTCCATCGCCTCTCTAGCTGTGAGACCCTTGACTGAAGCCAGTGTGTGAAATGCACCCCCTGAAAGAGGATAGCTTCAAAGCGGGGCGGGGGGGGGGAGGGATAAATATGACCTACCTGAGCAATTGCCCTTTCAAAGAAATAAACCTGGCCAAGGGGCATAAGCAAGTAGAAAGGGGTCGAGGGAAGAGGAATGGAAATTGGAAACAACAAAAAGGGAGAAGATTAATCAAGCCCTTTGCAAAAGCAGGATTACTGCATCCTCGCAAAGGTTGCCAATGCCCTTGATTCGAAAGGTTGTAGCTGGATTTCAAATGCTCACGGCAGAGAGGAATTTGGGGGTCTTCCCTCCCCTGTGCTCTTGCAGAAGGGGTGTGGCAGCCTATTCGTGATTTCTCATGCTCTAACTTTGGGCAGTTAATGAAAGCGGAGAAAGGACCGCAGGGCACAGAGATGATGGGGAACAGACATGCATGTGCACACAGACAATGCGGCAAGGAAGAGCTATGTGCAGGCATCAGCCTTCCATGCTTGCAGCTGAGACAAATCTGGATGGGCGTTTGCATCTAGCAATGCTCCTCTGGCCCAGAGATGGGTTGCTGCGCTCATTAGGCCTGACACTCCTGCGCAGATCGTGCTTCTGCTAATAAAGAGTTAAGTCCAATTCTGAACTGTGCGGTTCAGCGGCATAGCGTGGGTTGTCAGCACCCAGGGCAAGGCAAGTAATTTGCGCCCCTAACCCAGGGCAAGGCAAGTAATTTGCGCCCCCTAACCCGGGGCAAGGCAAGTAATTTGCGCCCCCTAACCTGGGGCAAGGCAAGTAATTTGCGCCCCTAACCCGGGGCAAGGCAAGTAATTTGCGCCCCTAACCCGGGGCAAGGCAAGTAATTTGCGCCCCCTAACCTGGGGCAAGGCAAGTAATTTGCGGCCCCTAACCCGGGGCAAGGCAAGTAATTTGCGCCCCTAACCTGGAGCAAGGCAAGTAATTTGCGCCCCCTAACCTGGGGCAAGGCAAGTAATTTGCGCCCCTAACCTGGGGCAAGGCAAGTAATTTGCGCCCCTAACCCCTAACCTGCCGCCGCTGCCAGCTTCTTCTTGCTGCTGCCTGGGCACGCACACAGCTCGTCGGTTCCGCGAGACATGGGGCTCTGCTACAGCCTGCGCCCGAGGCTCTTCGGCGACTCCGGAGGCGGCGAGCGCGCCCCCCCAGATGTTGCGCCCAGTGCGGCCGGCCCCCCTGCACCCCCCACGCTACGCCACTGCTGTGGTTACTGACCAGCAAGCTCCTGGGAGAGGAGTGCATCTTAGCATCCCTTGAAATCAGAAGTGGTGCTGAGTGGTACCTTTCAGATCACGCACTGCATAAACAGAATCTCAAAGGCAGCCCATGAGATACCACTTAGGGAACAGCCACAGATCAGCAACAGAGAGAATACCTTGCATGCAGACGATCCCAGGTCTGAGACCTTGGAGACGCACTGCCCACCAGTGCAGGCAACACTGAGCTAGGTGGGCCAACAAGGCAGCTTCTTAGGATGGATGGCGGCTAACAGATTGAGACTGAATCCTGACAAGACAGAAGTACTGTTTTTGGGGGACAGAAGGCAGGCAGGTGTGGAGGATTCCCTGGTCCTGAATGGGGAAACTGAGCGCCCGGAAGGACCAGCCTGGGAGTCATTTTGGACTCACAGCTGTCCATGGAGGTCAATTCTGTGTCAAGGGCAGCTGTTTACCAGCTCCATCTGGTACGCAGGATGAGACCCTCCCTGCCCGTGGACTGCCTTGCCAGAGTGGTGCATGCTCTGGTTATCTCCCGCTTGGACTACTGAAATGAGCTCTACGTGGGGCTACCTTTGAAGGTGACCCGGAAACTACAACTAATCCAGAATGCGGCAGCTAGACTGGTGACTGGGGGCGGCCGCAGAGACCACATAACACCGGTCTTGAAAGACCTACATTGTCTCACAGAACGTTTCCGAGCACAATTCAAAGTGTTGGCGCTGGCCTTTAAAGCCCTAAACGGCCTCGGTCCAGTATACCTGAAGGAGCGTCTCCATCCCCATCGTTCTGCCCGGACACTGAGGTCCAGCTCCGAGGGCCTTCTGGTGGTTCCCTCACTGCAAGAAGCCAAGTTACAGGGAACCAGGCAGAGGACCTTCTCGGTGGTGGCGCCCTCCCTGTGGAACGCCCTCCCACCAGATGTCAAAGAGAACAACAACTACCAGACTTTTAGAAGACATCTGAAGGCAGCCCTGTTTAGGGAAGCTTTTAATGTTTGATGTATTACAGTATTTTAATATTTTTTGGAAGCCGTCCAGAGTGGCTGGGTAAGCCCAGCCAGATGGGTGGGGTATTAATAATAATAATAATAATAATAATAATAATAATAATAATAAATCTTACGAAACTGTAAGAATGCTGCCCTGCGTGGCTCAGATTATTCACTGTTTATGGCTACACTGCATGATTTCAGAACGGTGTCTCACCTGAGAGGTGTGATTGGGACACAGTTCTCAAAGTGCATGAAAACCAGTACACTTGTGCCGTGCACACACCATACATTTAAAGCACGACGCTTCCCCAGGAGAATTCTGGGAATTCTGGTTCACTACAGGTGCTGGGAACTGTAGTTCCAGGAGGGATGAATGAGGGTTCGCAGGATTCTTTGAACGTGTGCTTTAAAGGAATAGTGTGTTGGAATGGATATACCTTGTACAGGTACTTTAAAAAATGGGCAGCTTGCTGAATAAATTGGTATCATCGCATGAGTTGTCACCAAGCGCTGGGGAACTCTCATTTTCAAAGCTAACGGCTGATTTTGGACTAGTTAAAAATACGGTAAAGCAAGAGGCTGGCTGAGCAACAGCAGGAGCAGATGGAAGGAAATGGAGGCGTAAATAAAGAGGGATTTCGGGAACGGCAAACAGATTCGCACTTTGATGGAGGAGTCCAGGCCTGGAGAGCCTTTGGTCAACTCGCGAGGTCAGACTCTCTCATTATATGACACAACAGGGTGCAGAGCCTCAGGCTCAGGAGATACAATTCGCACATCCGTTCTGGGTGGAGGGAACATGGTCCTTTTCAGGGCAAAAGGGTTCCAGTTTGGAACGGGGGCAGAACAAATGGGAGCGCACAGTCGCTCCATCAGGGATCCTGATTTCATTGCACCAAATGCTGGGTGGGGTTGTAAGGAGGGGAGGTGGCCGTCTGAACCGCTTCCTTTTTGTAAACGGGAACTGCAATGTGAAAAAAGAGATTTAAATAAAAATGCATGTTATTCTAAGACATCTATATGATACCATTCTAAGAAATGCTCTTCACGGCCACATTTTGCAGCAGACATTAACTTTGTGATAGGAATTTGGGGGTCTTAGGTAAAGGTAAAAGGACCCCTGACCATTAGGTCCAGTCGTGACCGGCTCTGGGGTTGTGGCGCTCATCTCGGTTTATTGGCTGAGGGAGCCAGCGTACAGCTTCCAGGTCATGTGGCCAGCATGACTAAGCCGCTTCTGGCGAACCAGAGCAGTGCACGGCGACACCGTTTACCTTCCCGCCAGAGTGGTACCTATTTATCTACTTGCACTTTGACATGCTTTCGAACTGCTAGGTTGGCAGGAGCAGGGACCAAGCAACGGGAGCTCACCCCGTCGTGGGGATTCAAACTGCCGACCTTCTGATCTGCAAGTCCTAGGCTCTGTGGTTTAACCCACAGCGCCACCCGCATCCCATCTTTGGGGTCTTAGATATATGTTAAATGTTCATAAGTGCACCAACCAAGCACGTACATAGATTAGTACAGGAAGACCGACCTGAAACCATTTTGATTCCCAAACTGATCAAATGTTTTCCTTGCAAGGAGGGAGGGGGGTCAGGGAGCCTTCCCATTGTCTCAAGAATTGAGTAATCAGCATTTTAATGGGTGACAGACTATCAGGAAAGGCAATCAGGAAAGGCAATAAGATAACCTGGCAAACAGGAAAAACAACATTCAAATTTCTGTTTTAGACCAACTTTTCTGTGATGTAGGTATCTGAGGGGTGGTCTTAGGTTACACCCCTTCTGTGATGTATGTATGATGTATGGAGGGGTGGTCTGGAGCTCCAGGGCAGGGAATTTAAAATGTCTATATAAGGCCTTGCGCGCCATTGTTCTGGGTTCCTCCACCTCTCCTGCGTGTGAGGGAAGCACCCTGTTGCAACAGATCAATAAAGATCAGGCTTGCTAGCTGCTTTGCTTCTCAATATTCTCTGGTTGGCTTCTGTTATTTTCTCCTGCCAATAGGGAACCTACATAAGGACTCTATATGGGCTCTTAGATACCCCAAAAGGGAAAAGGGCAGATTTTTTGTTTACAACAACTTTCCTGGTTGTCTTTAAAAGAAGCGCTACCTACAGCGAATGACAAACCTAGCTAGGCATGAGCGAAACACGGATTATTCTTGCCTTGCAAGGATTGGACTGGTTGACCCTTGGGCTGCCTTCAAAGTCTACAGGCCAGATGTCTCCATGCAGGGCTGCTATGAAGCTGGTGAGGGGCATTTCTGGCTACCAGCCCCTGGACTTCCCCAGTTATTACAAAGTCAAGTTGCAGTCCCAATCAGCACACTTGGTCTCTTAACGGAGGAGAGGGCAAGCCTATCTAAGGCCAGCTGGAGACAACCTTGTGGAACAGGCAATCTCCCAACCACAACAACCTCCTTGGAACTAACCTCATCTCATTTGCCCTGATCCATCCCCAAATGTGCCTTTGGTACAACTTTGCCAATGGATTTGGTTGCCCCTTAAGGTATCATCGCTAAACTTGGAATGAGGGTTATAGGGGGGACAGTCTTTGTTGATGTTTCAATGCTGGGTGCAATTCTGATTCAAGATGCCACACTGAAATGTGATTTTGGTGCGACTTTGCCCATATTTTTTTGGCATACGTTTGGCCATCTCTTGAGATATAGTCACCAAATTTGGCACAAGGGTTCCCGAGCCAGAGCGCAGCAGTCTTCATTGATGCCTGGATGCTGGGTGACATTTTGAATCAAGATGGTGGACCAAATGTGACTTTGGATGGACTCGGCCCATTTTTTGGCATGGTCCAAGCTCACAAATTACACTACCCATTTAAAAATAATATTGTTATTATTTTGTTTCTGCAAAATACTTTCATATTGCTGGGCGCTCTGCTAGCAGGTTCTAGTTGGAGCTTGCAGAATCTGGAATTTGCTGGCTGTTTAGACTATGGTTCTGTTAGCACAACACACTTTTAATGGTTGGGCCACTCAGGTGTTGATTGGTTGGGGCCGCTGAGATGCTGGCAGGTTGGAAACCTTGAGGGAAAGAGGGATAAAGGAAAGATGGCGAAATGTGAGAGAATGCACAGTGCCTTCTTTGAAGGATCTGCTCGCTTTCATTTCTTTTCCCCTTCTTCACAACGCCTCAAACAATTCCCTCTGACTGCTGCTTCCGTCTTTTTGCACAAACCGCAGTCTGTCCCCTGCTTCTTTCCCGTGCCCCCAAGTTCCTGGAAGCTACCTATCTGGGCCTTGTAATTAAAAGAGGAGGATTAAGAGCTTGGCATCCTTTGCGTGCACACACAACACTCTCCCGCTGGCTAGGGGAGCCCCCCCTTCCTCCTGCCTCATTGTCCGCCCCATCCAACAATCCCTTTCTCCCCCAGCCCCTCGCTGGTTTCATTCACTCTCAAGGCGGGCCATGCAAAACGAGGCAGAATGCAAAGGGCTGGAAAACAGCTTAATCCACAAACGCCACCAGACTTCTAAATCTGCTGCCCACTTCCGCAGCTCAGCCCCTCTTAATCCCATGTCAAGTGGGGATTTCCAGGGTCTTTCATACACCCAGATGAGCAAGGCTGAATGACCCTTGCAGACACATTCATTACTGCCTGCGTGACACGGCTCTCAGATGGGAGTCCCTCAAGTTCTGCTCTCTGAGGGTGCATTCAGATGTGGGGCTGGTTGCCTTAGCTTTCCTGGTTATATTACTAGCACCTCTGCCCTGGTTTCTGATGTTCCTTTTACGCTGCATTGCCCATTGTGCTGCGGAACGGTGGCTCTCCGGCAGATATACCTCCACACTGCGTAAAATTTCGTGACACAGCAGTAAGGTAAAGGGACCCCTGACCGTTAGGTCCAGTCGTGGCCGACTCTGGGGTTGTGGCGCTCATCTCGCTTTATTGGCTGAGGGAGCCGGCATACAGCTTCCACGTCATGTGGCCAGCATGACTAAGCCACTTCTGGTGAACCAGAGCAGCGCACGGAAATGCTGTTTACCTTACCACCAGAGCTGTACCTATCTATCTACTTGCACTTTGACGTGTTTTTGAACTGCTAGGTTGGCAGGAGCTGGGACTGAGCAACGGGAGCTCACTCCATAGCGGGGATTCGAACTGCTGACCTTCTGATCGGCAAGTCCTAGGCTCTGTGGTTTAGACCACAACGCCACCCGCGTCCCTCCTTGATCAATACCACTCCAAAATTCGTGACATGACATGATCCATGAAAAAGAGCCACAGTGTGGTATAGTAGTCAGGGGTCAGTAAACCTTTTCAGCAGGGGGCCGGTCCCCTGCCCCTCAGACCTTGTAGGGGGCTGGACTATATTTTTTTTTTGGGGGGGGATGAACAAATTCCTATGCCCCACAAATAACCAAGAGATGCATTTTAAATAAAAGCACACATTCTAGACATGTAAAAACACACTGAGTCCCAGACCGTCCGCGGGTCAGATTTAGAAGGCGATTGGGCTGGATCCAGCTCCTGGGCCTTAGTTTGCCTACCCATGGGTTAGAGCATCAGACTGGGACCTGGAAGACCAGAGTTCAAATCCTGCCTCAAACATAAAGCTCATGGGTGACCTTGGGCTGGTCACAGCCTAACCTACCTCACAGGGCTGTTGTGAGGATAAAATGGGAGGAAAGGTGTGATGTAAATGTGATAACTGAATAGGTGGAAACAGTGAGGAACAGCACAAAACTCCAGGTTCGTGAGGTTGCAAATGGATTTTTTTCTGGAAGCAATAATCGCAGAGATGAGCATTAAACCGTAAGCTTGATTTCCAGAAGAGGCCTTCGTGTCATGTGAAAGATCGTATAAAGTTTGGAAATTATAGGTGAGCAAACCTCAAAGAATAAAGTGCTGTCTGAACACAGCCAAAGACTCCGTCACACTAGCAGAAATGTGGGAAGAAATCGGGGGGGGGGGGGAATACACCTGGGCAAATTTGCTTCCAGATTCATTTGATTATTTTGCAACCTACCTAATCTGAAAGGCTGCAAATGAGGCTGGCTCCAAGTTTTGACAGCAAAGGGCTTCTAAAGCACCCCCATTTATACTGGCGTGCCCCTCTACCTGCCAAAGTAACGAGCTCCCCTGGTCACAGCAGAATGTGACCCTTAAAATTCCCAGCAACGTCCCTGATAATTTTGGGGGATGGTGGGAAATTTAAACAGTGGTTTGCAGACCCAGATGTCTGGCTCCAGAGTGACAGCCTGCCCTGCTGGGCCAGTGACTGACAGCTGCTCACAGGTGCTGGGTGCTGATGCTGGGCCCGGCTGCAAAAACACTTTGGGGGGGTTGATTTATCACCATTTGTTTAAGTAATTAATTGATCGATCAATTACGTTTAGATACATGAGAATTGTTCCATGCAACTCGGAAGATGGTGGACACCTCCTTCGGTGGAGGTTCTTAAACAGAGGTCAGATGACCACCTGTCGGGGATTCTTTAGTTGTCATTCCTACATTGCAGAGGGTCAGTCTAGATGAACCTTGGCAGTCCCAATTCTGCAGTTCTTTGATTCTGTGAGCTCTGTATTCTATGGAATAATAATAACATTAATGAACAGTTTTATGCCCAGAGTGGCTGGGGAAACCCACCCAGATGGGCAGGGTATAAATAATAAAATTCTTCTTCTTCTTCCTCCTCCTCTTCTTCTTCAAGCTATGCTCCAAGAGCCATTTTGGGGTCTGGATCTGAGCTGGCAACCTAACACCAAACTGTGTGACAGAGAAAAAGGGGAGGGGAAGTTAGCGCCCTGACACCGCAGAGAAGTGTCTTTTGAGATGCTGTAAGTGGGTGCAATTTTTGACGATTTCATGGTTTAGACCTCTCCAGCTCTTAAAATGGTTTCCTCTAGATTGCTTTAATTGGTGTTATATGAGTGTTGTGCCGTGAAATGATTTTAAACTGCCGTTTTAACAGCTTAGTTTTATTGGAAGAAGAGGTTTCAGTTTTGCATTTTACGTTTTATTTATATGTGCATGACAATCTCGGGAGGGTTTTTGCCCTGAAACGCAGCATAGACATGTTTAAATAACAAATACAATAAACTCAGGGGAAGGGGGAAATCAGCTTTGCGATGGCAGGATCTGCCCCATATGTGTGTGAGGGATACTCCGCAGAAATTACAATGAAGGGGTAGCCAATATGGTACCCTCTAAATATTGATGGACCAGAACTCCCATCAACCCCTGCCAGCATAGCTGATGGGTGAAAATTGACCCAATGGTGCACAGCTGGAGACTGAACCTCCCCTACAGGTTCACTGTATCCACTTGAAGCCAAATTCTTTGCATTTAACCTTTAAAAAAATGCAAATAGTAAATAGGGTGTGTGTCTCTGGCTGGCTGATAACCATCAGAATCCTTAGCAGCTGTAGATAATAATAATAATAATAATAATAATAATAATTTATTATTTATACCCCGCCCATCTGGCTGGGCTTCCCCAGCCACTCTGGGCGGCTTTTAACAAAATATTAAAATACAGTAATGCATCAAACATTAAAAGCTTCCCTAAACAAGGCTGCCTTCAGATATCTTCTAAATGTCAGGTAGAGTAGTTGTTTATCTCTTTGACATCTGCTGGGAGGGAGTTCCACAGGGCAGGTGCCACTACCGAGAAGGCCCTCTGCTTGGTTCCCTGTAACTTGGCTTCTCGCAATGAGGGAACCGCCAGAAGGCCCTCGGCGCTGGACCTCAGTGTCCTGGCAGAACGATGGGGGTGGAGACGCTCCTTCAGGTATACAAGGCTGAGGCTGTTTATGGCTTTAAATAGTTCCAGTTACAGATAGGTAGCCGTGTTGGTCTGCCATAGTCAAAACAAAATAAAAAAATTCCTTCCAGTAGCACCTTAAAGACCAACTAAGTTAGTTCTAGGTATGAGCTTTCGTGTGCATCTGAAGAAGTGTCCATGCACACAAAAGCTCATGCTGGATAGATAGGCTCTTCTTATGTTCTTATGCACTTCATTAAAGAGCGACCTTACCCTGCATGCTAAATACAGAAGCCACCTTTATTTTATTTGCCACCTTTACTTTATTTACCTGTCAACTTAGGCCAGGGGTCAGCAAACTGTTACAGCAGGGGGGCGGTCCACTGTCCCTATGGGGGGCCGGACTATTTTTTTGGGGGGGGGACGAATTCCTATGCCCCACAAATAACCCAGAGATGCATTTTAAATAAAAGGACACATTCTACTCATGTAAAAACACGCTGATTCCTGGACCGTCCACGGGCCGGATTTAGAAGGCGATTGGGCGGGATCCGGCCCCCAGGTCTTAGTTTGCCTACCCATGACTTAGGCAACTGAAAAGGGCAGGAAGAGGTGAGACAGTCTCTTCTCAACTGCAAAAGTCCCCACATTGCTTTCCTTTCTGTGATTTCCTGGCCGTGATGTACATTTTGGCTCCCGCTTTGCCAAGCTGTCACTTTTGTCACAGCGGGCATTTTCTACCACGCCTAATTTTCAACACAATCAACACCACTTCCGAACCATAAAATTAAAACAACAACACTCCCCCCTCTCACCTTCAGCTAACAATAGCACAGCCTTTATCGCTTCTGCTCTCCAGTCGTTTTCTACCAAAAAAATTTAAATTAAGCAACTAGAGGGTGGGAAACAACGCCTTTGAACAACTCTCTTTGATTTATTAGCCCCTTTATTACCAGAACACCACTCAGTACTTCTGCAAATGCGTTCAGGTCAAAGCTTCCAAGATGGCTTCATAAACACTCAATTTCACTGCTCCTGTGAAGGAAAGTTCTTTAATTTGCCAAACCCCACGGAGGAGGAGGAGGAGGAGGAGGAGGAGGCAGCGAAAGAGGAAGAGGGGAGAGAAGAGAGTACCGTATTTTTCGCTCTATAAGATGCACCAGACCACAAGACGCAGAAAAACAAGAAAAAAAATATTCTGAATCTCAGAAGCCAGAACAGCAAGAGGGATCGCTGCGCAGTGAAAGCAGCAATCCCTCTTGCTGTTCTGGCTTCTGTGATAGCTGTGCAGCCTGCATTCGCTCCATAAGACGCACACACATTTCCCCTTACTTTTTAGGATGGGAAAAGCAAGTCTTACAGAGCAAAAAATATGGTATCTTGGAAAGGAAAAAGTTTCCCCTGCCATCAAGGATTGCATCTCCACCCCACCCCATACCCCGCAAATGCCCTGGGAAAACCAGGACATCCTCTATTTTTCATGCGAGAGAATGGCAGCTATTTGGTGCGTCAAGATCTCAAGTGATCTCACACACCCCCAAGCACCCCTTTTTAGCGGCTGTGATCTCATGCGGGTCACTAACCCAGAAGATGCATGTCCCAGTTTTTGGCCAGGAACGTTGAAATGTATACAGTGGTACCTCTGGTTAGAACGGGATCCATTCCGGAGCCCCGTTCGCAACCTGAAGAGAACACAACCCGCGTCTGCGCACGCGCGGGTCGCAATTCGTCACTTCTGCGCATGCGCATGACGTCATATTGCGTGTCTGCACATGCGCAAGCAGCGAAACCTGGAAGTAACCCTTTCCGGTATTTCCGGATCGCCGTGGGACGCAACCTGAAAACACATAACCTGAAGCTAACTGAACAAGAGGTATGACTGTACTGCCCTGACAGAGGCACAGCACTGCATAATACACACTCCATGGATGCAGCTTTTTGCAGCATGGACTGTAGGAGCAAGCTACGCTTGCTGACTATCCTGCTGTGGTGCAGCTGCTGAAGAAATCCAAGCAGCACACGTGCTTGCTCTGTCTCCACAACTGTTGGCAGTAAATGCTTCTAAATACCTGTTGCTGGAAACTACAGGAGCAGAGGGCAATGAGAAGCCTCTGAGTGACTGTGGAAGCTCCAGGATATGTCAGCTGCTACAGTCATCTGCTGAAAGCCCTGCACTTCTTGCTTTCTCACTGAGCAGCACTTGGTTCCCTGTTGCGACTTCCATTATTCTTCTCTCCTGCCTCCTCTCAACCACCCTGTTAGGCAGGTTCGGCTGAGAGGTGGGCTTCTCGACTGGGGATTCGAACCCTGGTCTCCCCGGTTCCAGTCCAGCGATCAAACCATTGCACCCGTCTTCCGCAACCTGGTGCCATTCAGATGTCTCATGGCTGGGGCTGATGGCAGTTGCTTCCCCAAACATCTGGAAGGCACGTGATTGGGGAGGAATGAAGTACACAGCATTGGTGTGAGAGAGACAGAGAATTACTTTTCAGCATTGCATTATTATTTATTAAATGTGTATATTATTTATTAAATTTGTATAAATTTGTATGGTGCTTTGCAACATGAAAATATAAAATGAGAACATAAAGTACACAATTACACAAAAATAAATAAAACCCTCCCACAAGCACATTTAAAAGGCCATGAAATGTTAGTCAAATATAGTAGTTGTAGTAGTAGTAGTAATAATAATTTTATTATTTATACTCCGCCTATCTGGCTGGGTTTCCCTAAATAGGGCTGCCTTCAGGTGTCTTCTAAAAGTAGGATAGTCCTGGTTACAGAGAAATATTTTCATCTTGCACCGAAAAATATGCAAGAAACGTGCCAGGCTTGCGTCCCTAGGGAAGGGCATCCCACAAGTGGGGAGCCACCACAGAAAAGGCCCTACGGCACTCTCATGGAGGAGGCACGTGAAGAAGGGCCTCAGATGATGATCTCAGGGTCCAGGTCAGTTCATCTGGGGAGAAGCAGTCCTTGAGTAAACAAACATAGGATCGGGTCGGCTCGCAAAGCTGAGACACGTACTTCCTTGCTGAGTGCAACCCACACAACATATCACGTTAAATTGCTTCGGAAATAATGCAGTTAGCCTCCAGATCCTATGAGCTATATATCTCCAGGCAGGGAAATGGATTTGTGGTCAGGAACAACAAGCTAGGTACATGTTCTTCAGTAACAGGCAACAAAGAAAATCAAGAGTCCCCTGGGATTCCTTTGGAAAGGAGAATCAATCACATGGATCCAGCACCTTCCCACCGCAGCTTTTTATGTACTAGCTGTACTTGATCAGAGAACCAGGCAGGAAGGAAACGCTCACTGTCGTCTAACTTCTTTTCTTCAGCTGAACATATTGGTTTTAATCCCTCTTCCGTGAGAGGTAACAAACTCGGAGCATCATTAGCAGAGCAGCTTTCCTTCCAAAGGAGAGACTGTTGGGTTCTTAAGAATCAAACTGGACGTGATGTTTATTGTGCGAGTGTAATTACGGTATATACTTTTTGGTTTAGTGCACAGCATCCCCGAGTTTCCTCAGGACTCTGGGAGGCAGGGGTAGGGAAAGTTTAATTCATCGTCTTGCTTGAGATGCAAGAAGCAGCTTCAGAGACTTTTTACAGAGATACTGGCATAGCGGTTAGACTGTGGGACTAAGACCCAGGAGACAAGGATTTAAATTCCCACGTGTCCATGAACCTCACAGGACCTCGCCAGCCACTGTCTTGGCATCAAATATATCACAGGGTTTCTGTGATGATGAAATGAAGAGAGGGAGAACCACGCATGCCACATTGAGTTCCTTGGGGGGGAAGTGGGATAGAAACATTAGGATATTCGTAATCCTATGTGGTCCATGAGTTTGACCCAACTGCGGGAGGCAGTGGAAGACAGGAGTACCTGCCGTGCTCTGGTCCATGGGGTCACGAAGAGTCGGACACAACTAAACGACTAAACAACAACAATGTGGTCCAGAAAATTCTCAGGCTGATTTTGCCATAGGAGTAGTAGTAATAATACAGTGGTACCTCTGGTTGCGAACGGGATCCGTTCCGGAGGCCCGTTCGCAACATGAAAGGAATGCAACCCGCAGCAGCGCATCTGTGCACGCGCGGGTTGCGATTCGCCGCTTCTGCACACACGTGTGACGTCATTTTGTGCGTCTGCGCATGCGTGAGTGGCGAAAACCGGAAGTAACCCTTTCCAGTACTTCTGGGTCACTGTGGGATGCAACTTGAAGAAATGTAACATGAAGCAAACGTAACAAGAGGTATGACTGTAATAATAATATATTATTTATATCGCACCTATCTGGCTGGGTTTCCCCAGCCACTCTGGATGGTTCACAATCTTAAAAACACGATAAATACAAGGAGCACAGAAGAAGAGTCTCACATGATGCGGAAGGAGATGGAAGCTACAGCATGTGTAAGGGCTCTCCTGGATCAGACCAAAGACCCATCTGGTCCAGCAATCTGTCTCCCACAGAGGACGATGGCCAGATGCCTCTGGGAATCCCACAAGCACAGCGCGGGCGCATGAGAGCAAGGCAGTTCGGTGCGCCTGCTGAAGATGTTCCTCTTGCACAACAAGCTTGGCATCTGTCTTGGATTTTAAGTGATTTTATGTATGTGCTGTTGTTGTTAAAATGTTTTCTTTCTTATTCATATGATAGAGCAGGGTTGAGCCCCACATTGGGCAAACGATTCCTGCATTGCAGGGGGTTGGACTAGATGACACAAGGGGTCCCTTCTAGGATTCTATTAAAAGATGCTTTTACATATGCAACTTTGTGTGTGTGTGTGCTGTTATATTGTAAATTGTTTCGGGATGCCTCATGGGAAATAATTCAGAACTGAAGTAAACAAAATAAGGCACAATATTAAGTAAACAAATTAAGGCGGCTAGGACCCACATACCTACAGGACCGCCTCTCCTGGTATGCCCCGCGGAGGACCTTAAGGTCCACAAATAACAACACTTTGGAGGTCCCAGGTTGCAAGGTGGTTAGACTGGTCTCAACTAGGGCCAGGGCCTTTTCAGTACTGGCCCCGACTTGGTGGAACGCTCTGTCACAAGAGACGAGGGCCCTGCGGGACTTGACATCTTTCCGCAGGGCCTGCAAGACAGAGCTGTTCCGCCTGGCCTTTGGTCTGGACTCAGTCTGACCCTTCTGTTTCCCTCCCCTTATGGTCTTGATTTATTGGCTATTTTAAAATGAGGCTGCATTTTAAATTGCATTTTAACCTGTATTTTAAATTGGTTTTCCATCCCCTTCTCCCCCCCCCCTTATGTTTTTACTGGGATTTTATTGGTGTTAGCGGCCCTGAGCCCGGCTCTGGCTGGGGAGGGCAGGGTATAAATAAAAATTATTATTATTATTTATTATTATTATTAAGCTTGGCTCTTAGGACTAGTCCTCACTGACGAATCTGCACTTCAGACTGCCCAGCCAAATGAATGCAATACACACATATATAAATATCCCCGACACACAGAAAACTAGCCAGCTAGGGCAGTGCCTCCAAAATTCTCTCCCAGCTCTGTACTGGACCACGTGAATATTGCTGAAAGCGATGGCAGCAGACCACGGAATGATTTCTAGTTTTAGATGCTGACTATGATCCTTTTAAAAAATTAACTTTGAGTCACTGTCGTTTATTCCTCTGAGGAAGACAGAGCCTTTTTCCTGTGTCGGTGCCGATCTTTCCTGCTCCCCCTTCCAGGTGGAATGCCAGCATCTAAGAAGAATGATGGAGCAGTCACCGTACTTGCCATTCTTCATGCACACACAGAGAAAGTCACCACCACATGCAGACTGAAAAAAAACAGGGCTTTTTAATCCTTGTTAAAGCCTCGGTTTGTTGGCGTTGTTGTTGTTTAGTCGTTTAGTCGTGTCTGACTCTTCATGACCCCCTGGACCAGAGCACGCCAGGCACTCCCGTCTCCCACTGCCTCCCGCAGTTTGGTCAGACTCATTGCTGGTAGCTTCGAGAACACTGTCCCACCATCTTGTCCTCTGTCGTCACCTTCTCCTTGTGCCCTCCATCTTTCCCAACATCAGGGTCTTTTCCAGGGAGTCTTCTCTTCTCATGAGGTGGCCAAAATATTGGAGCCTCAGCTTCAGGATCTGTCCTTCCAGTGAGTACTCAGGGCTGATTTCCTTCAGAATGGAGAGGTTTGATCTTCTTGCAGTCCATGGGACTCTCAAGAGTCTCCTCCAGCACCAGAATTCAAAAGCATCCATTCTTTGGTGATCAGCCTTCTTTATGGTCCAGCTCTCACTTCCATACATCACTACTGGGAAAACCATAGCTTTTACTATACGGACCTTAACGCCTTGGTTAGTTTTGCTTATTTGAGACCATTGTGTTTTTTTGTTTTCACGGCAACATGAGTCGCCTAAGGTGGGCTGTGCCCCCAAAGGTGGCACAAAATTTTAGGAGGAGACAAACTCAGCCTCGGAGTGCCTTTACGGAAAATCCATTTACTCACACAACTGGTGGTTGCAGCTGAGATCCTTTGAACTTGCTGCATCCTGTGGATTCTTAATTGGCAAATTTAACAGGTGTCTCTTTCCTCCTGCAGAAAGACAGCTTCAGATGCAGCGATAAAAGCTTTTCCTTTCTGCAGCTCAGGCCAGTTGTGAAGTAGGGATGCGGAACTTTTCTGGGCCATATTCCCTTCCGGGGGCCGCACTGCAGTGTTGGTCAGGGCCAGGTGCAAAAAAGGGTCAGAGCAACGGATATAACTATTTTTTTTTACCTTTGTACAACACCTATGCAAAAATTCACAGGATTTTACAGGTCTCCCCCCCACAACCAATGCATCTCTCCACCCTCCTTCCAGGTGAGCAAGAGGCACTAAGATCACAGTTCAAGGATGCATTCCAGCCAATCAGAAATGCTCAAGGATGGGGGCGCGGCCTGTGGAGAGTCTGGAGGGCCACAGAGAGAGATGTGAAGAGCCAGAGAAAAGAAAGTACTTTTTCATGCAGTGCAGAGTTTAACTATGGAACTCACTTCCACTGGAAGCAGTGAGGGCCATCAACTTGGATGGCTTTAAAAGAGAGTTGGACAAATTCATGGAGGAGAAGGCCTATCAATAGCTGCTAGCTAAGATGGTGATACCCCAGGACTGACCTGCTGGGAGACAAAGGGCCATGCCCTGCTTCTCTCCACCTGGATTGGGGCAGGGCCCGACAGGCTCCATAAAGGACTACTGCTGCTTGACAGAGAGGGCTCCTTTTTAATATTGTTTTTATTTTTATCTATTTATTTATCTACGTAATTTTAAATTGTTATTGATATTAATGTTGTATTTTTAGTTTTAGATTTTATGATTTACAGTCATACCTTGGATTACAGACGCTTGAGGTCATGTTTTTTAGGGCTACGGACTGCTGAAACCCAGAAGTACCGGAACAGGTTACTTCCTGGTTTCGGTGGTCGTGCATGCACAGAGGCACTAAATCTTGCTTTCCGCATGCGCAGTAGCACCGAATTGCAACCTGCGCGTGCATCCCGCATGGATCATGTTCGCAACCCGAGCGTCTACTGTATATGGAAAATGTTTTCCATTTGGTTGTGTACCTTTTGAAGCGTTTTATTTATTGCTTATGACTTTTGTTACGTTGGTAATTATGTAAATATTGCCATGTTGCAAGCCGCCTTGAGCATAGGTTTAACTATGGAAAGGCGGAATACAGATAAAATGAAGATGATGATGATGCTCTTTCTCTACTGGGTCAGAGGCAGTAATGCTTCTGAATGCCAGTGGCTGGGAACCACAGGAAGGGAGAATGCGGCTCCTGTGTTCGAATCCTGCTTGCTGGCGCCTGTTTGGTCACTGTGAGAACAGAATGCTGATCCAGAAGAGTTCTTCTTGTGTTCTTAGAAGGAACGGAAAACAGATTGATAACAGCACCCAGAGAGAATCAAAGGAAGTGGAAGGACAGAGTTTGGGAGGCAGATAGCCAATGCAATTCTGGGCTGCATCAATAGGAGTATAGCATCTAGATCAAGGGACGTAATAGTGCCACTGTATTCTGCTCTGGTCAGACCTCACCTGGAGTACTGTGTCCAGTTCTGGGTACCACAGTTCAAGAAGGACACTGACAAACTGGAACGTGTCCAGAGGAGGGCAACCAAAATGGTCAAAGGCCTGGAAACGATGCCTTATGAGGAACGACTAAGGGAGCTGGGCATGTTTAGCCTGGAGAAGAGGCGGTTAAGGGGTGATATGATAGCCATGTTCAAATATATAAAAGGATGTCACATAGAGGAGGGAGAAAGGTTGTTTTCTGCTGCTCCAGAGAAGCGGACACGGAGCAATGGATCCAAACTACAAGAAAGAAGATTCCACCTAAACATTAGGAAGAACTTCCTGACAGTAAGAGCTGTTCGACAGTGGAATTTGCTGCCAAGGAGTGTGGTGGAGTCTCCTTCTTTGGAGGTCTTTAAGCAGAGGCTTGACAACCATATGTCAGGAGTACTCTGATGGTGTTTCCTGCTTGGCAGGGGGTTGGACTCGATGGCCCTTGTGGTCTCTTCCAACTCTATGATTCTATGATTCTATGTTTAATAATAATGATGATGATGATGATTATAATAATAATAATAATATCAAGCAAGAGAGGGATGAGAGAGAAGCAGCTTACTCCCGTGAGTTCACTCGATAAGGAAGGCTTTTGCACCCTGTAATCCAAAGGCACTCCCCTGTTTTTTAAATCATTCAATAAACTAACACTACAAACTTGATTGATCTGTGTGGTTTGGAATATCTCCCAAAGAATTTGCATACACAGCAGAGAAGGACCAGGGAGGAGGGTTTGGAGGAGATGGAAACCACACGATGAATTTGTTAGGCTTCTTTTGCAGGTGACAAGTCCTTTATATTAATGTGTTGAGGATCTGGGTGGGGGAGGAGAGGAATAAATGCTCTCCAGCGGCCATTCAAAGCAACTGGAAATGAGGCAGGAGAAGAAACCGTTTCATTTCCACCCCAAGCCGGCATATAAGAGAGACCACTTAACACAGTGGAAAGAACCTTCAGGTGCTCGGACTATTCTTACATGCCCCTGTTGAGATCGCCTTCTTCCTGGCTGAGGTCTCTCTCTCTTTTTTTACAAAGAGAACAATTGGGCTGTGTTTGCCCACTGAGCCCAGAGGTGTGATCAGAAAGGACAACTTGACCCCTTTCTTCACCTTCCCGTCTGAAAGAAACAACTTTGCAACCGCGACATCTTGCTTCGCCAGCTCCCGGCGTCAGTCTCCTCTGCGTAAATATTATGACAAGCTTTTTTCCGTTCCTTTTTTGAGGGGTAAGACACTCAAATTACTGTTACATTGTAAAACACGATGGGGACGTTTTATCAATGGGCTTTTTTTTTGCTGGGGCTGCACTTGAGCCAATGCTCAGCCCAAGAACTTACTGTTCTGGGGTTTGGCTATGGAATATGCGAGTAATAAAAAGAAAATACGAGCATGTGCAAAGTGCATTTCAGCAAGTAATGAGAACCGGCTCCCACATATCTGGGAGTAGAAGCTGCCAGAAAAGATAATGCAGCTTCTATCAGGCCTGAACTTGCTCATAATATTTTTAGTTGCAATGAATTTGACATAATCCTTGCCTTTTTTAAAAAGCCAGCTGGGCTAGCAGCCAGGTCCAAATCTTACAGCAGCATCTTGGAGTTCACAAATCTCTGGCGAGATGCAATCTCACTAGGAGGCATGGGTGAGTCACTTTCTCACAGTCTCAGTTCCTTATCTGTAAAATGGGAATAATACTGAGTTGAGTCACGGGGCTGGCTGTCCTGCCTCAGCCTTTGAGGCTAGGATGGGCTGCTAAGCGCAAACCACAGCAAGGATGTGACGCAAGGACATCGGCACCTGCTCAGCTGGGAAGCAGCGTGAACCACAGAGAGAAATAGCCAGAGCTTTCAGCACTTGCAGCAAAACAGCTGCAATTGTTTGATGGCAGGGGCTGGCCAAAGTGGTTACTTCCCCAACCTGCTTACCCAGCCCCCCTTCCATGCTAGAGAGATAGCGTGTCACAATGGTTAGATCGCTAGACTATGGCTGCGTGCTCACCATCAGCAGACGGCTCCCCCAAAGAATCCTGGGAGCTGTAGTTTGTTAAGGGTGCTGGGAATTAGACCTCTGTGTGTGGTGAACTATAATTCCCAGGATTTGAGAACTACAATTCCCAGCACCTGTAACAAACTGGGGCCGTCGTCCCCCTCTTTAGTGCTGTAAGTAGGGCACACCGCTGTTTAAACAACTGGGGCGGCTGCCAACACATCCGGCCCAGAAGCAAACCAAAGTGGCTCACAGATCAAATGGATTAGTGACTTGATTTGGGGAAAGGGGAATTTATATTGGTTTGGTTTGATGCGGATGTGTTGCTTTCGTTCGTTACAGCAGGATCCCCTCGCACAGGTGCCCCACTTGTCTCAAGCTACCTAGGGCCATCGCCATTCCTCTGCCTTACATGAACCACCAGCAATCAGTTTTAGAATCGTAGAGTTGGAACGGGTAACCCCAGGGTCATCTAGTCCAACCCCCTGCAATGCAGAAATCTTTTGCCCAATGTGGGGCTCAAACCCGCGACCCTGAGATTAAGAGCCTTATGCTTTGTCAACGGAACTATCCCTTCCTTGCAAGACTGTTGTGAGGGCTGATGCCTGGATAGCACAGTTGGTCAGAGCGTGGTGCTGACAACCCCAAGGTTGCAGGTTCAATCCCCATATAGATGATCCTCGGGGTCCCTTCCACCTCTACAATTCTATGACAGTTGAGATATTGCACGTGAAGCACTCCAAGATAGAATGACCTTAGCGCTACATGCTTTGTACAGGAGAGCAGCCTCAAACATCATGGCTGCATGGCTTGAGCTGTAAGGGAATAAAGGGTCCCTGCAGAAATCCCTTTCCTTCTGCATTCCTGATGATTTCCACTCATGATGCTATCTGGGCTGTTATACGCAAACCTGCTTCCAATGACCTCTGCACCTGCAAAAGTTTCAGGGTAGACATACAGCTTTGTTTCCAGCAATTATGCGGTAAGAAGTGTTGCAGAACTAATAAAGCAGAAGGGCATGTGGGTGGTCAAGTATAAATCCACAGCTAATGTGCCACTGAAGGGATGCGGGTGGCGCTGTGGTCTAAACCACTGAGCCACTTGGGCTTGCTGATCAGAAGGTTGGCGGTTCGAATCCCCACGACGGGGTGAGCTCCCATTGCTCAGTCCCAGCTCCTGCCAATCTAGCAGTTCGAAAGCATATCAAAGTGCAAGTAGATAAATAGGTACCACTCCGGCGGGAAGGTAAACGGTGTTTCTGTGCGCTGCTCTGGTTTCGGTGTTCCGTTGTGCCAGAAGTGGCTTAGTCGTGCTGGCCACATAACCCAGAAAAACTGTCTGCGGACAAATGTCGGCTCCCTCAGCCAGTAAAGCGAAATGAGCGCCGCAACCCCAGAGTCGTCTGCGACTGGACTTAACTGTCAGGGGTTCTTTACCTTTAATCCACCATTATTGTGTCAATGATATGTTGGGAGGATACATCCACAAAAAGACATCGGTCCGGAGGGGTCCAAGAAGTCCTGGGTTCAAATCTCAGCCTAGCCAAGCACTCACGAACAACAACCAGCCTCTGCCTGTCTATTCACGAGAAGTTGCTCAACGGAACTTACTCAAGCCCTACATTGATATCCTGTCCTTCCTCCAAGAATCATAGAATTGTAAGGGATCCCAAGGGTTATCTAGTCCAACCCCATATAGAAGCAGCATGTATATTTCCCACCCACCAATCCAGCCTCACAACAACCCTGCGGGTAGGTGGGTGGCTAGGACAAGTCACTCCATTCAGTTTCATGTCTCAGATATAGGGGGCCAACCCCAGATTGCCCTGGTCCTAGTCTGAAACTCAGCTCTAACCACTACGATACACTGTCTCCCAGTGCAAAAGTGGTGGCGGGCAGCAATTATGTCTTCTCCTGAGACCTCTTTTTCCAGTTCCATCAAAGTGAATGGCACAAAAAGGAGGAACTTCTGTTTGATTTGCTTGCGCAGAAGGCGAGAAAGTGGTCCCACCCAACAACATGATATCCCAAGGGTCCAGGAAGGATATTATGGGGCCCATGCAGTCTTTCAGATTTTGTCTGGCCTCCTCCAGGAAACCCATTTACTTGCTTTCCCAAATCTTATGTGGGCTTTACTCATTCATTCTTATCTGCCTATGGGGTGTTTATACGACAGTGAGCATTCATTCCCATTCACTTGCAGGGGGCTGGCTGGCTGGCTTGCTTGCTTGATCTATCATCTATCTATCTATCTATCTATCTATCTATCTATCTATCTCTCTTCCTCTTAATTGTTCATTCATCCCCCCTCCACACTTTGCAGTGTGTTTTCCTGCCAACTTCCTATCCACTAAAAGTCCTTTTTTAAAGTTAATTTGCTCTGTTAGGGCAACAAGAGCGCTTTAAATCCACTTTAACTGCGGAAGCCTAGATTTCTGGTATGTCTTTGGATCCTTCCCACAAGGTGTCAAAAATATTGGGGTACAGTCCCTTCATCCCTGACCTCTGCTCAACATCTGGAGGGCCACGGATCCCCCCCACTCTCACCCCAGAGGATTTTCTCCAGTTAGTTTGGAGGGCCCGAACTCTTGCCCCACATATAACAGCTGCCTGTTCTGCGTAGTGTGCTGGCCTAGCCCAGAATGAACATGGACTGCTTTGTACATTTTAAAGCACCGTATAAATGTGACGGCAGTATGCTGTTGTCGTGCATCGCTGCGGAATAACTACCACCCCAGGCTCCTTCCTTGCAGTTGCAAAACGCTGACCGGAAACCCGTTTTGCTCCTTTTAAAAGAGGTTGCTGAGAACCTTGATGGAGACCACTCTTTCGCCACTCAGAGCTTGACAAGGTCATCAAAGGATGTCGAGGGATAACACGGCGGGGATCTTGAGATTACTCCTCTACCGCCTTCTCGCCCCTGTGAGTCTCCGAACCGCGCGTCCACATTTACTCTGAATTATTCAGTCTGGAAGATTGCATGGAAATGCTGTTTACACACATCTGTGAGTCCTCAAGGCTTGCTCCCAGGGTGGTTTTGTTTAGGAAGGGTATCTGTCCCTAAACATGTATATGTGCTCAGAATTAAGTCCTGCTGAATTCAGTGGGGCTTATTGAAAGAACCATAGCTCAGTGGTAGAATCACACCCAAATGTCCCAGGTTCAGTTCCCAATGACATTTCCAGTTAGGGCTGCAAGAAACTCCCATCTGAAATCCTGGACTGCAGCTTCTGATCAATGGAGACAAATAACCGAGCTGGATGGACCAACACTCCGTACAAAGGGAGCCTCCTTGTTTAGGAAATGTCTGTCAATGCTCAGTGCACGTACTTGTGAATGAGTACTGTTGCAAGCAATGGGAGTTACTCCCTAGTAAACATGGCTGGCATACGAGCTGCAACATTATTTAGTTGCCCTGTGCTTCCAGCAACCGGGAGCCTTCCAGATATTTTGGACTTCAAATCCTATCAGTCTCATCCAGCACAGCTGTTCTAACTGGATGCAAGGCTATTCTTTCTCTCTCTTATCGCACTTTACAGCTCTCACATTGGACAGGTAGAATATACTCTGCTTTGGAAAACTCACAGCACTCCACAGAAGGTCTAATTAGAAGTGAAGCCTCTCTAAGGGCTGGGAATGGTTTTCAGCAATTTGGAATGTAAAAAGCACCTGCAGAGCAAAGAGTACCCCTGACCATGTGCAGAATGGCAGTTGCTCCCACACTGAATAACCTCTACACAACATCTGAGGGTACCCAAGCCAGAGACTGGGGCTTAGCAGGCTTAACACCCGCAACCTCTTTTTTTATATATATATAAAAAAAGAAATTAAAATAGCCCCCGCAACACAGTGTTCCTTGTGCCTGAGATACAAGCATTCCCAGCGGCAACCTCCCTCCTTAAATCTGCTGTCAGTTGGCAGTCTCAAACACTTCCCATCCCATACAGGTCAATTCAGAAGCAGAGGTACCCCTAGCTCAAGGAAGCTGGCTCCCATGCAAATGTGCCCAGGGAAGCCAGCTTTTCATTTTGTTCACTTTAAAGATGCCCAGGACAGCCCCCACCACCACAAAAGCAGCCAAGTCACAGAGCCTCGTTTTCACCTCTGACATTGGAATCGGAAGTCAAGAGGGACACTGAGCCTGTGCAGAGTGCTCCCCGTGCACGCATGGGAGGACGCTACAGCAACCTACCTAGACAGGAGGGGACGGCTACCAGGTCAGACATCTTTTCAGAAACCCAGCGCTCGGGAGAGTCCGTGCAACATTCCCTCCCTACACGGGCACATGAAGCTACTCGCAAGCATCGGGGCACCTTCCGAGCCCCACACCACCTCTTCTGCCCAGCCACCTACGCGCATCAGAGCCTCAGGCATACTCATCCTTCATCCTCACCCGCAAGGCGGAGGAATAGCTGGCGACCCCCAGCCCTTCACCTCCCTTTCTCAGTCTCTTAAGCTCTTGTTCCTCATCCACACACCGTGCGCGCCTAACTTAACACGGAGGTCGAACAATTGCCCTCCGGAGTCCCAGCTTGCATGCGATGATTAGAAGAACCCCGAAGGGCATCACCAGCCAAGCCCTCGAGCCGGACTCAGAGCAAAGAGCCACCCCGCTCACCTGAGAGCCACAGGCGAGGGTCGCCAGGTACCCAAAGCTGCCCAAGCGCGCGCGCCCCGTGACGGCTACCCCTTCCTTACCTTCCATCTCCTTGGTCTCGCCGCAGTTCATCGCCAGAGCCCGTTCATGGCCCCCTCCCGTGTCCGGCAAGGGGTTGCCTTTGGAGCGGAATTCCGCGAACATCAAGCGCATGCGGCCCGAGGCACGGGGATGGGCGGCGGAATTCAGACGATCGGCGGTCTCGCGCAAAGAGGTCCGGGCTGGGCGGGGCAGGACAGGAGTCCGTGTTGCTGCCGCTGCCGCTGGTGTGGACGGATCCCGGCGCTGCTCTCTTCTCCACGTTCAAGACACTTCAGCAAAGTGGCCAGCGCTCGCCTTGCGCACCGCCTATCACTGCAAATCCACCTCCTCCTCTTTCCCTCCTCCCTTCCCGCTTTTGTCTCTTTCTGTCTCTGTCTCTCTCCTACTCTCAAGTCACCCGACGACGCTGCTGCTGCTGCTGCTGCCGGATCGGAGGGAGACGATGCTCAAACACGCCCCTCGCCGACATCCCTGCAAGGTCATCCTCGCCGCCGCCCGTGCCAGCCTCAGCCTCGTTGCGCAGGGAGGCGCACGGCAGAGTCCAACAACAAGGCGATCATTTCGCCTTCGCCGCCGCCGGTCCTCCCACCCCGAGCTGGGCGGGGAAGGGCCGCAGACGCAGCGGCTGCCTGCAAGTCCCGGACAAAGCCGGGCAAGCAGGCGAGGCGTGGTGCTGCTGGTGGCGGCGCGCCCTGGAGCGCCGCTGCGCGCGTCTCCAGCGCGCCGAGAGCCCTTCGCCGGCGCCTGGGCTGGGCCCAGCAGGCACGACCCCGGCTCCGGCAGGGAGGAGAAGCTCTCCGCGAGGAGGAGGATCCGCGGGAGGCGGGAGCCGCCGGGATCGGGCCTGCACCTGCCGGGGAAAGGAGCCGGGAGCCGCACGGCGTGCCCGATCGCGAGGTGCTTCGTAGCGCGGCTGGCGAGGGCGCGTTGGCGGATCGAGATGGCCGGAGGCGAGGTCAAGGCTCGCGGGCCACCTCTCGGCCGCCAGGCCAGCGTGGGCACCATCCGGCCGGGGGCTGGCTGGCTCCGGCGGGCAGCAACTCCCCCTGCGCGATCCCGCCCACCCCACCGCTGGCTTTTCCTCGGCGGCCACCGCCCCGAAGGGCTCTCGGCTTGGCCGGCTGCCGCGCAAAGGCGCTCTCGGGGAGGCCTCCGCCGTCGCCCCGCGCCTGGGCGCGCACGTGCTCCCGCTGCGCACACGCCCCGATCCGCCTCGCCCTGCCCTGCCTCTGGTTGGGCTGGTTTTCCCAGCCGTACCTGGTGTTATTTATTTCTATCTTTATTACCCCACGCCTTTTGCAGTGCAATACTATGCATATCTACCCAGATCAATGGCTTACTCCCAAGTAACCCTATGCACGCTTACCTCGGAGAGCAACCCAGTCGAATTCATTGGAGCTTCGTGTAGGCATCCAGAGGGTTGAATTGATTAATCTTTTAGTTTATTATTATTATTATTATTATTATTATTATTATTATGAAGAATGCCCTTGGCTTTATTGCTATTGGGGGGGGGGGTGTTTTAAACTACAGTGCCTTTTCTTAAGCTGCTTCTCAGCCACTTTCAGAATTAAAATAAAATAAAACATACTCTGAGATCGGAATACTCATCTGTCATTTAGCCTCAAGCCACCATAGGGGAGGGATCAGCTATTATATATTTGTAGCCATATGCCAACGTCTTTCTAGAGTTGCCTGTTTTACTCCTCCCTCTCTCGGTCCTTTGTTTTCCCCACCCCCCTCCTGATTAATGGTTGCTATTAGCTAGTCGGTTAGGGATAAGGCGGGTGCCATCCAATGTACACAGCGCTTGACAACAGCAGTCAGAGAGACGGGGAACTAGCCGCCTCCTGAGGAGCTGAGAGACTGTGCCTTGACAGCAGGGAAGACAGAGGAACATAGGAAATAGAAGAACACAGGAAACTGCCTTGCACTGAGACAGACCATCTTAATCAATACTGTCTTCACTGGCCAGCAGTAGCTCTCTCGTAGGGTTGAAAGGGACCACATGGGTCATCTAGTCCAACCCCCTGCAATAGGAAACTTGCCCACGGTGGGGCTCGAACCCATGACCCTAATATTAAGAGTCTCATGCTCTAGCCTTCTGCATGCAATACTATTGCTCTACCCTGAGCTACAGCTCTTCCTTGACAAAGAAAGAAAAGAAGGAGACACTGTGAGGGATGCAGGCTTGCACAAGTGCAGTTAGAGCTGTGGAAGTTTGGTTATATTGGGGCAGGCATGGCTGTTTTGGGACTACAATTCCCATCATCCCTGACCACTGGCCCTGTTACCTAGGGATGATGGGAGTTGTAGTCCAAAAACAGCTGGAGGGCCAAGTTTGGCCAGGCCTGGAATGCCTAAAGATTTAAGGCATACAATGGACTGCTTTGCTAAAGTGACCCTGAGAGCAAAAAAATTGGGCTATCCAAAGAAGGCCCTGGATTACAGTCATACCTCATGCTATGTCTGCTTCAGGTTGAGCGTTTTCAGGTTGCGTCCCGCGGTGACCTGGAAGTACCGGAACGGGTTACTTCCGGGTTTTGCCGCTTGTGCATACGCACAAAATGACATTACGCACATGCGCAGAAGCAGCGAATCGTGATCCATGCATGCGCAGACGCAGGTTGCATTATTTTCAGGTTGCGAACGGGCCTCCGGAACGGATCCCGTTCGCAACCAGAGGTACCACTGTGCTTACTCAGGCAACAGAGTCACTGCCGAGTGTTCCAGTGATCTATTATGTCTCCACTTGTGGATTATTGAACGCATTGAACGCACCATTTGTAGCGAGCATATGGAAGGGAGCACGTGTGATGAAAATACAATGCAATGACTCCCAGCATGCAAGAATATTGCAGAAGGCCTCTATGAAAATCCATCAAGCAGAAATAGACTTCAGTGTTATGTATTATGGCTTCTTCAACCCATAAAAATGGTCAGAGGGTGGCTGTTTCATATCTTCAGATATGCACATAGAAGGAAGCGGGTCCTGTTTTTACAGCAAAAGGAGCATGTGCTCAAGGGTGCCAAACATCCTCTCCCACCACAGCTTACGTCCCCTCAGGTATTTTACCCACGTCACGTGGGGTCACTTCTGGCTGAGGATAAGACTGCTGGTAGAGGGGTGGATAAGCTGCAGGGTGAACACATAGAAACTCAGATATAATCTAGGTGCCAAGTGGCTCCTGAAACCAGGGTTACAGTCGCCAAAACAGAATGTCTAGTTGCGATTTGGGGGCCAAGCAACTCCAAAGCTGCATTTTTCAATACCACTTTTGGGTTCCTGAAATTTGTTCTGACTGCATAAAAAGTATCGCAGATAGAATTCTACAGGATGCGCCGTTAGTGTGTGAAAACGGTCAGGATCCGACGGTCCCCAGGCATGCACCTCCAGGCGGTGGAGACGTCAGGGGCAAAATGCGTCTGGCACCTAACGAATTTCGAACACTACACAGCAGATCTAGTCCTCTGTTAGGGATGGGGAGAAGGCAGATTGGGGTCTACTGGGAGATAGGTAATGATTTCTGACACTCACATGTTTAGCAATCAGCATAAGTGTTCATAAAGAAGGCTGATCGCCGAAGAATTGATGCTTTTGAATTATGGTGCTGGAGGAGACTCTTGAGAGTCCCATGGACTGCAAGAAGATCAAACCTATGCATTCTGAAGGAAATCAGCCCTGAGTGCTCACTGGAAGGACAGATCCTGAAGCTGAGGCTCCAATACTTTGGCCACCTCATGAGAAGAGAAGACTCCCTGGAAAAGACCCTGATGCTGGGAAAGATGGAGGGCACAAGAAGAAGGGGACGGCAGAGGACAAGATGGTTGGACAGTGTTCTCAAAGCTACAAACATGAGTCTGACCAAACTGCAGGAGGCAGTGGAAGACAGGAGTGCCTGGCGTGCTCTGGTCCATGGGGTCACGAAGAGTCGGACACGACTAAACAACTAAACAACAACAATAAGTGTTCTCCACAGAAAGTCCAATTAATCCAGCATCTTGTTTTCACAGAGGCCAACCAGATACCTGTGAGAAGCCCTCAAGCTGAGCTCAGCAGCACTGGGGTTAGTTAGACAGCTCTAAAGTGTTCCGAAATGCGTCCCAACCTTCTGTATGGCTGCCACCCTCTTTGCTGACATAGTGCTAGCCATTGACCTTTACGTAGTTTTTTTTCCTGTTTTGGAGCAGATGGAGTCAGCTTTGTCTTTTTAATTTATTGTTTGGGACAAAAGTGTTAAGAGCTCCCGTTACTCCATTTAAATTCACCAGGTTTCACGACCCGCTCCCCTTTAATTTGACCATATAACTGGAGAGACAGTAGTGTAAAGGCCCATGAAAAATTAATCAGGCTTATTCCAGGGGAGCGGGATAAAATAAAAATAAAAAGATGACTCCAGTTCAGCATAATAAGAAATCCAATATAACGAATCCCGGCCGTGGCTAATGATCTTATCAGCATGCAATGTACACTACAGGCCACAGAAGGAGGATAACCTCATCAGCTTTGACAGGTTGTTCTAGCCAGCTAAACAGAACAGTCACCGCAGATATGCCCAGCAAGGAGAGAGGATGTTGACAAGGAAGGAGGTGAGGGTGTTAGCATGGGTGACCTTCAGGAGATGCAACAATTTCCCTGTCCCCATTCCCCTTGCCAACTCACCAGCTGCTGCTCCCCTGGCTGGCATGTCTCATCAGACAGGTCTCTCTGCTGTGGGTTTGACCTGATGTGTCCCAAGGTCAAGGCAAGACCAGCTCAGAACTGGAAAACCAAGGGCTCCTCTAGGCAACCTATTTACTGACCATTCATCCAGATTTGCCTGTGCAAAGCAGATTACCGTGGTACCTCGGGTTAAGAACTTAATTCGTTCTGGAGATCCGTTCTTAACCTGAAACTGTTCTTAACCTGAAACACCACTTTAGCTAATGGGACCTTTCTGTTCTCATCCTGAAGCAAAGTTCTTAACCCGAGGTACTATTTCTGGGTTAGTGGAATCTGTAACCTGAAGTGTCTGTAACCCGAGGTACCACTGCATATGCTATGGTCAAAGCCACACCATATATTTTAAGCACACGAATCCCCCCCCCCCGAATCCTGGGAACTGTAGTTTGTTACAGGTGATGGGAATTCTAAACCACAGTGCCCAGGATTCGTTTATGGGGTCAGGGCCGCCTTAAGCATATTCGGCGCCGTGGTGCAAAGCTCCCTCCAGTGCCCCCTGCATTTTCCAGAGGTTTTTTTAGGGAGGACGGTGCAGCTGGCAGGGCTGGAGGAGGTGGGCAGTGGCTGGAGGGCGACTCCTCTGGCGGGGAAGAGGTGGAGGCTGGAGGTGGCTTCGTGCCACGGTGGCCACAGCAGATGGAGGCTCCGGGCGTGGCGCTGCTTCGGCGCGGCATGGTGGAGGCGGGCGAGGGTGTCTAGCAGCTGCCGGGAGGCACCACGTCCAGCATCTGCCTCTTCCCTGGCGCCCTCCAGAACATGGCGCCCTGGTGCCCCGTGCCACTAGCCTCTATGGGTAAGACACTCCTGTATGGGGTAGCCATGTGCTTTAAAGGACTTGTCATTATTCCATCTTGAGACCCAAGGTAGAGTGCACAGGTTTGCAAGGAGTTTCCTATGCAGGCACCAAACTGAAAATGTAGGTTGTGCTGGGTCCGACCCATAGGTGCCCGTCTAGTTCAGCACCCTTCTTCCTGCAGTGAGCAACCAGTTGCCCACAGAAAGTCCACAAGCAGGGCATGAGGAAAAGGGCCTTCTGCTGTCGGTCCCCAACAGCTGGTCTTCAGAGGCCTGGTTCCTCTGATCCCAGAGCTACAGCATGTAGAAATCTGGCACGTTTGCAGAGGAGGGCAACCAAGATGATCAAAGGTCTGGAAACCAAGCCTGATGAGGAATAGTTGAAGGAGCTGGGTATGTTTAGCCTGGAAAAGAGGAAGCTGAGAAGAGATATGTGATAGCCATTTTCAAACATCTCAAGGGCTGTCGCATGGAAGAGGGAACAAGCTTGTTTTCTCCTGCTCTGGACTGAAAACAATGGATTCAAGTTCCAAGAATGGAGATTCCGATTAAATGCCAGGAAGAACTTTCTGACGGTAAGAGCTGTTTGACAGTGGAATGAACATTGTCGGGAACTTGTGGACTCTCCTTCCTTGGAGAGGTTGGATGGCCATCTGTCACGGATGCTTTAGCTGAGATTTCTGCACTGCAAGGGATTGGAATAGAGAACCCTCGTGGTCCCTTCCAACTCTACGATTTCTGTGAAATCAGGACTTGTAGCCAGTGGGCAGCCCTTATCCTTCCTGAATGTGTTGCAGCAAGGTCGTTCCATTACATGAACCAGACCTAGGCCAGGGTTGGGAAATATTTTTCAGGCTGAAGGCCACTCTGCCATCTGGGCAACCTTCCAAGGGCCACATGCCAAGGATGGGTAGGGCCAGGGATGAAAATGTAAATTTTAGCATTTCACTAAATGTTTCTATACCTCTCGCTCTCCCAGGCAAGTAGGAAGCATTCTTCCAGCCAGTCTCTCCCCAGATGTGCTCCAGTGGGTTTGGTGAGCCCCTAGAATAGATTTGGGGGACAGGAGGAGAGTCCTGTTGCACAAACAGAAATCCTTGCACTGTTAGGTTGTGGGTTTGTTTTGTTTTTTGGAAGGGTGGAGTGTTTTGCTTTAAATGCATGGTTAGCACTGCTTTGGATGCAACCCTGCGTTCCAGTTGGTTGGGAGTCAACAGCCTGGTTGGATGTCAAGTAGGTAGCTATCTATTTCAGGAAACAGCCAGATTCTTCCTTCCTCAACCACAAGCACATTAAAACTGTATTTTTAAACCTTGCGATTAGGGAAGTCGTCAACGAATCGCACCGATTCCTCGCCAACGTGAGGAGGCTGACGTGCAGAAATACCCAGGGAGACAATTCCAGGCTGCTCGACGGTTTCTATTTCCATGCCTTCTCTCTGCGACCACGAAATCTTGGAAACTTCGTTGCTTCCATGAAATCCCAGACTCCCTTGAAGCGCCCAGCTTGAGGAGAAAGAAAAATACCCAGCATTCCAGATCTCAACCAAACTGCTGAAGCTGGCAAAACGGTTATTATTAGAATTACATCTGGCAGGAAATGGAGTGCCCTCTCCTCTTCCTCTGAGTTGTCCCACAAATGGCGATTATTCCAAGTAAACTATTAGCTGACACTAGCAGATTTCCTGGCTCCTGAGGGTAGAAGCTGGGGGAAAAAAATCCGTTAAAAAATAGGCCTTGGTAAATGATCCACAGTTGTTGCGGAGACTTGGTTCTCGTTTAAAGTTATGTAAATGATATGCAGAGTTGTGTGCCTAGATTGGTCTCTGACAACTCAACATTTTCTCTCCATCTCTTCCTCTTTCTCTCTCATGAGCTCTTAATGGGTCAGCATCTGTTTGTACTCTTTCCTCTTCAATTTGCTTGTGTAATTGTATCTTGCTGGCCTTCTTCTCTCCCTTCAGTCAGATGCTCAACTGTTCCTGTTTACCAGAGACAGCCCCATTATCTGATGCCCGTCCCCTGCACATCCTTATTGTTACCTTTTCAGGATGCATCTGAGTGAGCAGAGCCATTCTCCGGGTGCCAGTCCCCCTACTTATCGTAAGTCCGCAGAAATAGAAGGCCACATCTGCACCAAATATTTGAAGTGCAAACATGCCACTTCAACAGTCATCGTTTCCCCCAAAGAATCTTGGGAACTGTAGCATGTTAAGGGTGCTGAGAGCCGATCAGAAGGTTGGTGGTTCGAATCCCCACGACGGGGTGAGCTCCCGTTGCTCAGTCCCTGCTCCTGCCAACCTAGCAGTTCACACTGGAGAGCCAGTGTGGTGTAGTGGTTAAGAGCGGTAGACTCATAATCTGGTGAACCGGGTTCGCGTCTCCACTCCTCCACATGCAGCTGCTGGGTGACCTTGGGCCAGTCACACTTCTTTGAAGTCTCTCAGCCCCACTCACCTCACAGAGTGTTTGTTGTGGGGGAGGAAGGGAAAGGAGAATGTTAGCCGCTTTGAGATTCCTTAAAGGGAGTGAAAGGCGGGATATCAAATCCAAACTCCTCTTCTTCTTCTTCTTCTTCTTCTTCTTCTTCTTCTTCTTCTTCTAAAGCACGTCAAAGTGCAAGTAGATAAATAGGTACCACTCCGGCGGGAAGGGAAACGGCGTTTCCGTGAACTGCTCTGGTTCGCCAGAAGCGGCTTTGTCATGCTGGCCACATGACCCGGAAGCTGTCTGTGGACAAACGCCGGCTCTCTCGGCCAGCAAAGCGAGATAAGCTCGGCAACCCCAGAGTCATCCGTGACTGACCTAACGGTCAGGGGTCTCCTTTACCTTTACTCCCCCCCAAGAGCTATAATTCCCAGATTTCCTTTGAAATCTCTTCCTTGGCTCTGCTGGGTCAAATCATCCAGATCAGATCCCAGCCTCACAAAGCAGCTCAGGGCCGGTGTGGCAGGCTCTGTGACCCTCTGTGTTCCGCTCCCCCAGTGCGCTCACAACTGCCCCAGGCACCAGCAAGCCACGCTACGCCACTGGGAAAACCAGGGGGAGGGAAAAGGAATGAAGTATCCTGCAGGAGGGAACTGAACAGGAGAAGCATGACTGCAGCATTTTGTCGCAGGCCCCCCTTGCATCTTCCTAACACACTTTGTTTTTCGCTGCTCGGATCTGACCACCCGCTTCCCATGCAGAAGCAATCAGATGTTGGTAGCTTGTGACTTGAGGGCCTTCTGTTGATGTACCTCCCTGGGACCAATGAATATTTCAGGAAGAATGTTTACCTAATGCACAGTTGATTTTGCTAAATAGGCCACCCTGCCTTCAGAGAGTTGCAGCAGCCCTGCGTAATAATTGAGAAAGAATACTTCCCGCAAGTGTTAATTCAGGAGCTGCACAGACAAGTTTCCAGGTTTGCTTATTTAAATAATAATAATAAAAAAAAAACAGCTGAAACGAAGATGGGCCTCCGATTGTCTCTTTGGCGCTGCAGCTTTTTACCTGAGTGCAAGAAACGGCGGCGCAGATCAGCAGGTGCAAAAAATATGATCAAAATCTACAGTCGAGGATGACAACGCAATCTCTCCCCAGCCCTCTGGAGTTTACTTTCCAATTTGCATGGAGAAACGTTTCCCAGGCTGTTTCTTTCCCTTCAATTACACTTCACACCTCGCACACTCAAGAAGCTGTGGCGCTATGTGCGATGTGCTGCGTTAGTCAGCTCGGTGTGTGAGCGCATATGTGTATGTGTGAAGGAACAGCCGAGAAGACGTGGGCGCACATTTTGCAACATTTAAGCGTGCGTCTAATTAACACACAGGCAGCCCAAACAAACTGGTGATTTCATTCCATCTGGCACTGGCTCCGAATGTGTCTATTAAATAGGTATGATGCCCATTCCGCCCACGACCCCCCAACCCCTGAAATTAGTGAATGGATTCCAAATATTGCACTTCTTTCTTTATTAAATTCATTTAAATAAATGAATTTTTAAAAATAAATAAATCCCAGACCAGTCGTCAAATTACACTGTCAAATCCATAACGTAAACAGTCCATTGACTCTTTCGCACAGCAGATTTTCCAGAGGCTAATTGGCAATGATATCAAGGAAACCTGGAATTGTGGCAAGAATTTAGCTTCTAGGGAAAGGTACCCCTGACTGTTATGTCTAGTCGCAGACAACTCTGGGGTTGCGGTGCTCATCTCATTCTATAGGCCAAGGGAGCCGGCATTTGTCCGCAGACAGCATGACTAAGCATGGAGAACCAGAGCAGCGCACGGAAATGCCGTTTACCTTCCTGCCGGAGGGGTACCTATTTATCTTCTTGCACTTTGATGTGTTTTCGAACTGCTAGGTTGGCAGGAGCTGGGACCGAACACCGAGAGCTCACACTGTCACTACAGCACCCTTAAATAAAAAACATGGACCCAAGGAAATTAAGCAACTCCAGTGTCTGGTTAGTTATTGCAATAGGGCAGAGTTCAACCCAACATTGTTGTTCTAGCAGGTTAAGAAAATGTTCTGCCACGAGGAGCTTCGGAACAAGGGTTTTATAGACACAGCACACAAAGGGTCCTAAAACACCAAAATATAACATTCTTAAACATGCTACATACATAAAGAAAAGTTACAGGTTATGGGATGGTGAACATTTATGGCTCCATACTCTCCATACTGCTCTCTTCTTCCCTGCAATTTCCTTGGGAGTGCCCCAAGTGCCCAGCAGTGGCGTAGCGTGGGTTGTCAGCACCCGGGGCAAGGCAAGTAATTTGCGCCCCCTAACCCGTGGATTTGCGCCCCCTAACCCGTGGATTTGCGCCCCCTAACCCGTGGATTTGTGCCCCCTAACCCGTGGATTTGCCCTAACCCCAGATGTTGCGCCCGGTGCGGCCGGCCCCCCCTGCACCCCCCACGCTACGCCACTGGTGCCCAGGCTATTTGGGCCTCAAATGTTGCATTTTTATCACAGTTTCCCTGGCAAACAGGCCTCCAGCTGGCTTGTTGACATTCCTTTCTCTATCTCACTTCCCTTGCCTCTCCTATCTCCCAGGAAGCTTCAAGGATATGTTTGGATTTACACTCCAACTGACGAAAACAACATCCTTAATGACCGGGGTTAGATAGGATTTCTTGTTTATCGCCTAGAGAGCACAGGGGGTTATAAAATGTAGGTGCACAGGAGCCATACATAAAAAACGATTCAGTGATGTGTTCCATCTTTCTAAAGGTTAAGTGCCCTTAATATCTGAAACAAAATTAAATCAAAATATGCACCCTGGGTCTCTGATTCTTCTATCAGAGTGAAGAGGGACTTCTTTAGCACCAGGCAAAGATGGAGTACAAAAGGGTGGGATATAAATGCAATAATTAAATAATAATAAATCCCACATATACAGTGGTGCCCCGCAAGTCGGAAAACCCGCTAGACGAAAGGGTTTTCCGTTTTGGAGGCGCTTCGCAAAACGAATTTCCCTATGGGCTTGCTTCGCAAGACGAAATGTCTTGCGAGTTCCTGTGGGTTTTTTCCCCTTTCCCCCCCTTTCCCCCCTTTTCCTAACCCGCTAAGCCGCTTATCAGCTGATGCGCTGATAAGCCGCTTATCAGCTGATCCGCTAAAAGCCGCTAAACCACTAATAGCACTAATTCGCTAAGCTGTCAATGGGCTTGCTTCGCAAGACGAAAAAACCGCTATACGAAGAGCCTCACGGAACGGATTAATTTCGTCTTGCGAGGCACCACTGTAGTTTGTGAGGTCGACCCTGTTGGATCTGCTGACTGAACGAGATTTACGAGATTTATGTAGGGAACTCAATTGCACAGCTGATCTCTCAGAAAGGGATGAAGTCGCTGCCCATCAGCTGGGATGACCCCAGGCCAGTCACTGTCTCTCTCTTTAATTTTTTATTAGGAATTTAAACAAAACATATTATCTTAAAACATATCATCCTTAACCCCCCCCATTTTTCTCCCTCCCCTCCCTCCCATATAACAACCCCCCCGCCCCCCGACTTCCCTCAGTTCCAATCTCTGGTTTCTCTATAAATGCTATTCTCTGCATGTTACAAACTTGTATAAATCCTTAATTTGTCTAACTGGTTATTATCAAAAAAAGTCAAGGAGTCCAATTCACTTTGTTGCATCTTTAAATACTTTGTAAAAGTTTCCCATTCATCTTTAAAGTCACAGTTATCCTTGTCCCGTAGCTTATGTGTCAATTTTACCAGTTCTGCATAGTCCATCAGTTTCTCTTGCCATAGTTCTTTAGTCGGGATTTCATCAGTCTTCCATCCTTGTGCTATTAAGACTCTCGTGGCCATTGTCGCATACATGAAGATGTTTTTCAACTTCTTTGGCAGGTCTTTTCCTACAGTCCCTAACAGAAATGCTTCGGGTTTTTAAACAAATGTTAGATGGAACATTTTCTTCAATTCATTGTATATCATTTCCAAATTTGTTAAAATTTTGTTACAGTCCCACCACATATGGTAAAATGTCCCCTCCTTTTCCTTAAACTTCCAACACATATTTGAGCTAGTTTTATTCATTTTTCCTAACTGCACTGGTGTCATATACCATCTATACATCATCTTCATATGATTTTCTTTCAACAAAGAACAATCTGTAAATTTTAAATCAGTTTTCCATAACCTTTCCCAATCTTCCATCATAATGTTATCACCTATATCTTGTGCCCAGTCACTGTATCTCAACAGAACCTACCTCACAGGGTTGTTGTGAGAATAGAAGAGCAAAGGGGAAAACCATGTACACTCCTTTGAGATCCTTGAAGGAAAGGTGGTAAATGTAAATGCAATAAGAAAATAAAATAAAAAACTGGGTATTTACCAATGCAGAGAGAAAACTGGACAGGGTGGGTTGATGGTGTTACAGGTAAGGCAAAAAATATTCCGAAGGGTCAGCCCCCCACCCCTAATTTGGATGAGAGTCAAGAAAAGCAGAAAGCCTGAAGAGAGACCAGCCCAACTTTATTCCTCAGGCTTTTCAAACAGTGGCATGTTGCAACTGCGCGGGTTTCCCCCTCCTACAATAAACTGAAGGATCTGAATTGACTGTTGATGCACAAGAATGAAACTTTGGGCTCACGGTCCAAAGTTCATGGAAAATGTCAGACTGTCATGCGGCAGCTGAGGAATGCAAATGCCGCATTCAGAAGGTCTCAGAAACAAACCATCAACTTTTGTCATGCCATTATGTAAGTCCGCGGCATCCCTGAAGTTGGAATGTGGCACACACTTCTGGTCAATAGTGCAGATGGCTAAAATCTGGACTTAATGGTCCGATGCAGACCCCTCTCTTGAGATGGCAACATGCAATTGGCTTCGCTTGCTTCAAAATGCGCTACTTAGAAAATTGCAAAGGGTCTTTAAGGATTGCTTATTGATTTCCCTGCCAGCCATAGCAATTAACGCAATTGTGCTAGATGCTGTATGATTTTTAATTGTTATTTTTATTGCCTCTTTTATTACGGATATATATATTTGCCTTCCATTGTATGGCACAGAATTCAAATTGTAATACAATCAAATGCAATCATAAGAAGCCTGGCCAAATAGGAAAAAAGAAAATGTTGCGGTCCTGGTTTAGAAGGCTAACCAATTAGCTTTGAGGAAAGGAGAATTTGGAGGATGGGGTTGATAGAGAGCTGACGAAAGCATGAACGGCATGGGGGGAAATTGAGCAGGGATGAATTATTCACACCCAAAATCAACAATAAGAAGCCAACAACCTGAGGTCAAGATGCAGCAGATTTAGAAATGACAGTGCTTTTCCATACAAGATCAGGACTTACTATTTGAGCCCCTGCTTTACATGCAAAACTGCCTGCATTCGTTCAGTCCCTGAGAACTAAGACAGACAGAGAACCTGGTAGCAGCAGGAAGTGCGAGTATAGGAAAGTATACTGAGTCTAACCATGGACTGTAGTGACTGGCAGCAAATCTCTGGGGTTTCAGACAGGGAAACTATCACAGACCTCCTGCAGATGCTTCCAGAGGGGAAAGTTTCTGCCTGAGACCCTAGCGAGCCATTGCCAGAGGTGCTAGGTGGTCTGGCTCAGTAGAATGGACAGCTTCATATATTTGAGGTATAATGGAGAAATGGGGAATGGGTTTCCATGTGCTTCTGGCATATGACTTGCATCATCCCTGACTAATGCATATATCTCAACTGCCCCGATTAAATCAGTACGTCCTGTTTTGGGGCACTGAACTCTCACATGAGAGCACGGAGCCCAAAAGATATCACACAAGAGCACAGAGCCCCAAAAAGCACGATTTTGGGCTTTGGGCTCTCACACTTGTTATGTGACTCACGCAGGAGCATAGCCGGGAAGACACATGTACAGTCATACCTCGGGTTACAGCCGCTTCAGGTTGCGTTTTTTTGACTTGCGGACTGCTGAAACCTGGAAGTCCTGGAACGGATTACTTCCGGGTTTCGGCAGCCGTGCATGCGCAGAAGCAAACGTTTCCAGCAGGGGGCCGGTCCACTGTCCCTCAGACCTTGCGGGGGGCCAGACTATATTTTGAAAAAAATAATAATGAACGAATTCCTATGCCCCACAAATAACCCAGAGATGCATTTTAAATAAAAGCACACATTCTACTCATGTAAAAACACCAGGCAGGCCCCACAAATAACCCAGAGATTCATTTTAAATAAAAGGACACATTCTACTCATATAAAAACATGCTGATTCCCAGACCATCCACTTGCCGGATTTAGAAGGCGATTGGGCTGGATCCAGCCCCCCGGGCCTTAGTTTGCCTACCCATGCTCTGGAATAATGGCTCTTAGGCAGGATTTAATTACTCTTACAGGAATACGAGTGGTTACTAGGCTCCCTAATCCTTACTACATAAGGCAGTGCTCATGCCGAGTTCTCGCTCTAGGATTGCCAGTGGCACAGCTCAGGTTTGGCAATGGTTATCTAAGCTGCTATCTTGCAGGGTTGTACTCATCCCCATCACCCCGGTTCCCAAAGCCTCATTTTAATAAGCTTAGAGAGGATATGGACTTACAAAATGTCTTTCCTCCCTCTTTTTTGGGGCTAGTAAACTCAGCTCTTGCATGCAAGTTAATTTTGCAAATGACAGCGCTCCAAGAACCCCCAAATGCAGCCGAAACAGAACAATAGGCAAAAAAAAGGGGGGGGGCAAAACATGCAGATTTGAAAAATCAGCCTTACAATTTGGGGTTCCTCTTCAAAAGGAGAGATTGGTTTGCACATCAATTCCTCTGCTCTCCCTGGGCCTCACTCTGTATAACCAAAGAAGCAGGAAACAGTTTGTTCCATTATAGCCCTTCAGCGATGTGTGCATTGATTTTCCTCATCAAATTTCCCTCTGGGTGCATAAGAATTTCCCTTTCTGGAACAAAATTTCCCTCCAGACTTATATTCAAGCTCCTGGAACAGGAATTGCGTATGTGTTAGAGATGCAAATAAATAGACACAGAGGGGGAAATGGCTAACTCATCTCTCCCTCTAGGCAACTTTCCCAGCCTGGTGCACTTCAGATTTTTGGGCCACAAATCCCATTATCCTTGTCCATCTGCTGTGCTGATGGGACCTGTGGTTCAAGTTATCTGCAGGGCACCAGAGACTGTTCTAGGCTGACAGCTAAACTCACCTGTCCAGCCTTTGAGTACAGATGCTCCAGGTATTTTCTGAGTATCTGATTGCTTTAAATACTACTGGGCTTTCTTTTAACTTGCAAAATTCAAATCTGTTTGCGTTCAGCTGCTGGAGGGAGTCTTTGGCAGAGAGAGGTCCAGAATTAGAGGCAAAAGCTGGAACAGGAGGGTCGGAGCTGAGAGACCAAGAAGCAGAGGCGAATCAGGCTGGTGAATAAGCAAGGATGTCTACCCCTCCTGCTGCGACAAGCTTTCCTCCCCACTTCTCTCCCCGAACCAGAAGAGGTATGAAAAGGGCGGAGGAGAGGTTGGCTGTGTGCAGACACCGTCTCTGATCACTTGGGGAAAACCCTGGAGAGGAGGGGACTTAGGCAGTTGTTGGGAGGCGGGGACCTTCAGTCTTAGCAACTGATTCATTGGGGCAGGACCTACTGGGGATGGGTTGCTGTGCTCATTAGGCTTGGCACTCCTATGCCGATCATGTTTTTCCCAATCAAGAGTTAACTCCAACTTGCATGGTGTGATTTACTGCTGGCTTGCTCCTGACATCATCCCTCTTTGCACCACCAGCACTCTGGTCTCTCTAGATTTTGTTGTTGTTTAGTCGTTTAGTCGTGTCCGACTCTTCTTGACCCCCTGGACCAGAGCATGCCAGGCACTTCTGTCTTCCACTGCCTCCCGCAGTTTGGTCAAACTCATGCTGGTAGCTTCGCAAACACTTTCCAACCATCTCGTCCTCTGTCGTCCCCTTCTCCTTGTACCCTCCATCTTTCCCAACATCAGGGTCTTTTCCAGGGAGTCTTCTCTTCTCATGAGGTGGCCAAAGTATTGGAGCCTCAGCTTCAGGATCTGTCCTTCCAGTGTGCACCCAGGGCTGATTTCCTTCAGAATGGAGAGGTTTGATCTTCTTGCAGTCCATGGGACTCTCAAGAGTCTCCTCCAGCACCATAATTCAAAAGCATCCATTCTTTGGCGATCAGCCTTCTTTATGGTCCAGCTTTCACTTCCATGGTCTCTCTAGATCCTGTCAGTTAATCCCATGGCCCAAATATGGTCAGCTGGCTTCACAGGCCAGGAGGTCGGTAGATCCACACCAGCTCCTTGGCTTTCAGAACTTCTTTTTTAATTATCTATTTTAAAAATTGCTTTGTAGACTAATGTTGCTATGTGTCGGCCTTCCACCCCAAGCTTGTTGTTCTGAACTTTCTGGCTGGGGCTGATGGGATTTGTAGCCCCAAACATCTGGAGGGTACCAGGTGCGGGGAGCTCTCTCTAAATAAGAGAGAAATACAACGGATTAGACAGCAGGGAGCTTCCTGCTGGTGTTATCAACAGATAAAAGTCCTTCTTTGTTCACAAAGGGCTGTCTTCTCCCATTTCTGCATGTCTGGGGAGCTTTCCCTTCATCTGCCAATGCTGATGAGTCACATCTTGGCTCCCAAACACCAGCCTGATGCCAGAAGCAGGCTGCTCCCTCGACAACCCCTTTATCGCACAAACTTTTCTGTCTCTCTACTCGGGCACAACATTCCGCTCTGGGAAAGCTGGGCCCAGGAATTACTCGCAGCCTGGAGATCACCCACCCCGCCGAATTCTTTTCCAGCTTTTGGCACTGAACAAGGACCACAAGAAGCCCTTGCCCTCTCCTCGGATGGCAGGCAGACAAAACCAGGAAGCTGGGGGGCGGAATTGGCAGAGCGCAAGGTGGCAGGGGGTACAGGGTGAAAAGGGTCAATTTGCCACCCGCCGACACAATAGGCATCCTGTTTGGGACAGCCATTCCACTTGCTTTTTACAGATTCCAACCGCCCTCCCAATGTCGCAGACCTCGCAACTGGGCTAAATGCCCGACTTGGAAGTGGCAGCCTAGGCAGAAAGGACTGGCCAGATAATATCTGAGGGCAAAGGCAGCCCAGATCAAGAAGCATTCTCACCCACCAACGCAACTCTAAACCACTCAAAGAAGACCTTTTTTCTGTTTCTGTGCCACCTAACTGGGTTGGGGGAAGGAGGCTTTAGCATTCCTGACCCTACAGACTATCTGCTTGAAACTCAGGTACTGACACACACACACACACACACACACACACACACACACCTCCCAGGTTGTGGGAAGCTAGCTGAGTGCAAATTCCTCCACATGTTCCGAAACAGCTTCATTAACTACGAACCCCAACATCCCTTTTGTAGGGTTTTGTAGTCGTCTTGTAGGGTTTTGTAGGGTGAACCCTATGTTCTGTAGGGCCTGATATATCATACTGAGGCTTGTAGTTAACACCTAGAAATCCAGCATTGTCTGATTCACTCTCAACCTGTGCCATTGTTTTGTAGTCGTTTTGTAGCATGAACCCCATGTGAGTAATTTTGTAGCATGAACTCCATGTGAGTAATTGATACTCAAACTGGGGCTCCTACAAAACATGGGGCTCCCCTTCCAAAACCCTGCAAAAGGTTTGGAGGGGATCCCAAATGTGTGAGTTCATAGTTAATGAAGCTCCCAGGAATTGTGCTTTCAGCCTGCCACACTGAAGGTGCAAAAGACACCCCACAAACATAAGAAGAAGAGCCCTGCTGAATCAGGTCCAGTGCCCCAGTCTTGCAGGGGCCAACCAGGTGTCTCTGAGAAGCCCCCAAGCAGGACACGAGGGCAACTGGTATGCAGATCTAGGGGTTGGCTCACCCATTCCAATCACAGTGCATTTCATTTCCTCCAGAACAACCAGCACCACCAGGTGCTCAGCTCACCTAGGCAAGGCAGACTCCTGTGGGGTCGAGGTGATGCTTCACGGATCCTAGGACCCATCACCTCATTTTAAGATGGAGCATGCCCCGTATTTCTAAACAAAGATAGCCTTTCTGCTTGTGCCACTTCCCAGGACTGAAGCTGGCAAAGAAAGCTCCTTCCACAGATTCCGACAGCTCACCAACATGATAAAGAAGCAGATCACATCATGCTTGGCAGCCGAGTCTGCATCCCTGGGTGATGAATATTTTATCTTTTGTCGATCCAAAGGCAGGCAGCGGGAACATCCCTATTCGGTTGTCATTGGCAAGGGAAGAAAGTAAAGATTGCAAGGGATGTGTAATGAGAATGATGGTTGGAGCACTGAGCACCTCTCTCATTCTCTGCCTGGGCCCCAATTAAGACTACAGTCCTAAAACCATCTATAAATTGGTTAAGTCTTCCTGCAAAACAACGATCTGATTTCAGGACTTGGGCCAGAACTTCGTTCTCCCTGAGCAAATTCAATATTCACTTCCAGCAGAGACGAGAACACACTGCAGAAACTTTTATAAGCACAGACGGAAGTAGTTCTGGGTTACATCCAGGCAATAGTTTTAAGGACATGACTTCCCTCAAAGTCTCTTGGGAAATGTAGTTTGTTAAGGGTGCTGGGAACTGTAGATCTGTGAAAAGTAAACTACAGCTCCAGGGATTATTGAGGGAAACGATGCGTTTTAAATGTATGGTATGGATGCGACCCCAGACAGTGCTTTTTTTTCTAGAAAAAAGGGTGTCAGTCATAGCTGTCAACTTACAGATTTGAAAATAAGGGACCAGCAGCCTCAAAAATAAGGGATCAGCAGCCAAAATAAGGGATTTTCCGAACACAGGTATGTTCAACTTCTGAGCCCCTCCAAGCCAAAGGCAGAAAGCCCAGCCAGCAGCCAAACGAAGCCTCAAGCGGTGGTTCCCACAGCGCAGCAACCCAGCAAAGGGGATGCAGCAAGGAAAACCACCATCACCTCTCCGCTGGGAAGCGCTGAGCAAAGGCGAGTCCCCAGGCAACGCGGCCGATTTGATCGGCACAAGGCATGCAAGCTCCACCCCCCAGTCGTTCTTAGACTCCTTATTGGGTGAGCAACGCAGCCAAGCAAGACAGTTGGAGCCTCTCTCCTCCCTGGCTGGCAGGGAGGGAGGGAGAGGAGCTGCTTCCTTTGAAACCCGGGAAATTTAAGGGACATCATCAATAAGGGACAGCAGCAGGACACGGCGCTGGGATAAGGGACTTTCCCGCCAAATAAGGGACGGTTGACAGCTGTGGTGTCAGTACTCACCATGCAAGAGAAGGCTCTCAGACCCTGCCAGAGCATTGCACTTCTCTCCCTAAGCCAGGTAGTAGCTTCCTGGGCTTTGGGAATGAGGTGTGAGACTTCTGGCAGGATCCTGCAGCCCTCCTGCCTCTCTCCCTAATCCCTGCTGCATACTGCCAGAAAAAAGCACTGACCTTAGATAACATGTATGGGGTCAGACTAGTGGGGGCAGAGTGAGACGCACCTCCAAGGGGAGGGAATTCCACAGCCTGGGGGCTGCCGCACAGAATGCCACCCCCCCCAGGCCGCTATTTCACTGCACTTCCAAGGCAGGCAGAACTTCTAAGACAGCCCACCTGCTGACCTGAACACCCAAGGCAGGTGGTCTTTCAGGTATTTCAGATAACAAGAAAACCAGCAACAGCCAAAACTTGCATTTCCCAGGCTCAAGATTCTGATTTATTCAATCACACCTGCTTCCAAGAGGCAGGTTGTTGGGAAGAACCTGTGGTTGGCTCAAGAATAACACAGCAGTCTTCAACAATAGAGTCAGCACCGAGCTGAGAGGCAAAGCCAAAAAACACATTGGAGGCAGGAAGGATTTATTGCTCAGGCAAAGTCCCAGACCAAACAGGAAGCCCTTTTGCAGCCCTTCCTGTCTAAGACGGGCATAATGATCAGCCTGGATGGGTGGAACTGGCCAGGAGCCTCTGAACAATGCCATATTCTACAACAGTGCAGTGGTGAACCTGCGGCCCTCCAGATGTTCATAGTTTCATAGAATCATTGAGTTGGAAGGGACCCCGAGGGTCATCTAGTCCAACCCCCTGCAATGCAGGAATCTCAACTAAAGGATCCGTGGCAGGTGGCCACCCAACCTCTGCTTAAAAACCTCCAAGGAAGGAGAGTCCACAACCTCCAGTCTGTTCCACTGTCTAACAGCTCTTACTGTCAGAAATGTGCTGGGCCCGGGGGTAACCTGAGAACTGTGGTCCAGGTCCAGTCCAGAATCCGTAGGTTCCACTAGAAGTCAGTCCGACAGGGCCAAGGCAGGACATGAGGCAGGAAACCAGACAAGGGCAGGTACAGGATCTCAGACAGGACCTGGCATACTGCAATGTTGCTCCCGCAACCTGGGGTGAGGTCCGACAGCCTTTTATCTTTGTCGGGGTAGCAGCTGGTCCTGATCCCCTGGTGACTCACCTCCCTGTTTCGCCCGAAGGCAAGCACTCCTCCTGTGAGTACTCAAGTCTCTCCTTCTCTCAGACCTCAGTCTTTGCAGCTCGGGAGACGTCGGTGGGTTAGGGTTACTAGACCCAGAGGCCACCTCAGCCTCAGTGGAGCAGCTGTAAGTGATGGCCCAGCTGGAGGCAACGAGGTAATCCCCGCATCTGGAGCCAGGGCAGGCTCAGGCCCCTGACTCGGCCCAGCTGGTGTTTGTTGCAGGGGAACCTGTGCAGACTGGGGCTCTTCAGGATCAGGCCCCAGACTTGGTTCAGATGATTCCTGAGGTAAAGCATCCGGTGCAGACTGAGTCTCCTCTGGTTCCGAGTCCGAGCCCGAGTCCCAGGCCATCACAAGAATCTCCTTTCTTGTAACTTGAATCCACAGGTTCGGGTCCGACCCTGCAGAGCAGGAGAAAACAAGCTTGCTCCATCTTCCATGTGAGAGCCCTTAAGATGTCTGAAGATCTCCTCTCAGTTTCCTCTTTTCCATGCTTAACATACCCAGCTCCCACAACCATTCCTTGTAAGTCTTAATTTCCAGACCCTTGACCATCTTAGCTGCCCTCCTCTGAATACATTCCAGCTTGTCAATATCCGTCTTAAACTGTGGCGCCCAGAATGGACCACAGTATTCCAGGTGTGGCCTGACCAAGGCAGAATAGAGCAGGGCTACTACTTCCCTTGCTGTGGACACTATACTTCTGTTGATGCATCCTATAATAACATTAGCTTTTTTTGCTGCTGCATCACACTGTAGACTCGTGTTAAGCTTGTGGTCTACTAAGACCCCTAGATCTGTTTCACATGTACAACAGGAAAGCCAGGTGTTCCCTATCTTAAATTGTGCAGCTGGTTATAAATTTGTGCAGCTGCCTAAATGCAGAACCTTACATTTGTCCCTATTGAAATTCATTTTGTTAGTTTGGATCTAGTTCTCCGATCTGTTACGGTAATCTTGAATTCTGTCTTCTGTGGCATTAGCTACCTGTCCCAGTTTGGTGTCATTGGCAAATTTGAAAGGGGAAAAAAGTTGCTGAACTACAAATCCCATCAACCATGGCAATTGGCCGTGCTAGCTGGGGCTGTTGGGAGTTGGAGTTCAACAACATCCAGATGGCTAGAGCATGGGTAAGCAAACTAAGGCCCGGATCCAGCCCAATCGCCTTCTCAATCCAGCCCACGGACGGTCTGGGAATCAGTGTGTTTTTACATGAGTAGAATGTGTCCTTTTATTTAAAATGCATCTCTGGGTTATTTGTGGGACATAGGAATTCATTATTATTTTTTCAAAATATAGTCCGGCCCCCCACAAGGTCTGAGGGACAGTGGACTGGCCCCCTCCTGAAAAAGTTTGCTGACCCCTGGGCTAGGGGCTGCCTGTGCTTTGAACTGCAGTTATGGCTGATAATCGCACAGTCCAAATGCACCCCCAACCCCAAACATTCCCAATGGTTTCTGACAAATCAATCGCCTCTCTGCTCTGAGTCATTTGATGCAATTATTTTTTTAACATATGGAGGTATTAACCCTGCTCCCATCAGACAGAGGCACACATTTCTTACCGCTGTAGTCAAAATAACCCTCCATGCTACACCTAAAGTTCATTTTCTCTCAGTCTCCAAAGCAACTGCTTTGCATCAAGGCCCCCTTCCCCCAAATCCCTACCCACCAGTGCTGTTGAAGAAAAGCCAAATTAATTATCGACTCAGCAATCAAGGGTGTGAGAGCACGTAGGGAGAGAGCGCATGGCCTGGTAAGAGGAGGCTGCAGCTCCAGCCAGAGATCTTGAAAGGAGCTTCTTGGCAAGTGCTTATCTGAACTAGGAACACTCAGACTGTGTTCACCCACACACACCCTGTGCCATGTCTACATACTGGTACAGAGTGGGGCGGATGGCACAGAATGCTGCCACCAGGCTGCTGGTGCACGGAATAACCCCACCACTTGGCCTTCCATCATACATGTCATCCCTTTCATCTGTACCACACCGACTTGCATTTATTCGTGCAAGGTTCAATGTTTTTCCATCGAACCTGCTGAGCCACAGATTTTCCAAGGGTTTGGTGTCTCCGCTATGCGAGTGTGACGGGATAACAGTTGAATCTCTTCCACATATAATGTTCAACTGTCCCTTACATAGCATAGCCAGGACTAAATTCCTGGGTCCTGCTTTACTGCGCTTGGTTGGCAGGCCTGTTGAGTCACATGCCGCACTGCTTTTGCAGGATACAGATCCTTCTGTAACTCTGCAGGTGGCGAGATTCCTGAATGCGGTTATCTCACACACAAAAACCACCAAAAAACAACAACAACAACAAAAACTAATCGGACAGTTATGATGAGAGTGCATGACGGATCTCGTCTCCAGTTCTCCTTTTTCTGTGAACCGTCCCTTGGATCTTTCCGGGCCCCAAGCTGTTATTTGTCACTGCTCAATGACCCACCCTTGCATCGTGGTGTTCCCCTTCTGTTGTTAGATGTATTGGTTTTTATGCTTCTGTGCTTTTATGTTTGTACATATTTTATGGGCTAATAGCCGTAAATAATAAATTTAATTTAAGCTGCTGGTGAGGGCACCTGGCTGAGAACCTGCGACACCATTGTTAAAGCATCTGCATTGGCTGCCCATCTGCTACCGAGCCAGGTTCAAGGGGCCTGTAGTAATCTGCAAAGCCCTGAACGACTCAGGTCCAGGGTACCTCAGGAGCCACTTGAACCATTACATCCTAGCTTGATCCTGTGGAACGCTCTGCCAATACAGATTCGGCAGGTGTCCTCTGTGCCAGCTTTTAAACGCCTGCTGAAGAAAATTCTATTCCATCAGGCTTGTACCGGCAATGGAGAACAAACCTTTCCACAATAGTTACCTGGTTTTAACTTTTTTATATGATTTTTATTGCGTGGTTTTCATGTACAATTGTTGTAAACCACTCCAATACCTTTTTGAAAAAACAAATGAGCGTTATGTTGTTGTTGTTTAGTCATTTAGTTGTGTCTGACTTTCGTGACCAACATGGACCAGAGCACGCCAGGCACTCCTGTCTTCCACTGCCTCCCGTAGTTTGATCAAACTCATGTTGGTAGGTTTGAGAACACTGTCCAACCATCTCGTCTTCTGTCGTCTCCTTCTCCTTGTGCCCTCCATCTTTCCCAACATCAGGGTATTTTCCAGGGAGTCTTCTCTTCTCATGAGGTGACCAAAGTATTGGAGCCTCAGCTTCAGGATCTGTCCTTCCAGTGAGCACTCAGGGCTGATTTCCTTCAGTATGGAGAGGTTTGATCTTCTTGCAGCCCATGGGACTCTCAAGAGTCTCCTCCAGCACCAGAATTCAAAAGCATCGATTCTTCGGTGATCAGCCTTCTTTATGGTCCAGCTTTCACTTCCATACATCACTACTTGGAAAACCATAGCTTTAACTATATGGACCTTTGTGGGCTAGGTGATGTCTCTGCATATATAAATATATAAATAAATGTGCCTCTCTGTTAGCCCATTTGTTAGCTTCATCACACTCAACAGCAGCCCTCTAATGCCCTCGCTGTATTATATTCTGCCCAGAGTGGCTGGGACAACCCATTCAGATGGGCAGGGCACAAGAAATAAATGATGGTGATGATGATGATAAAGGGGAATCTCCAACCTGCAGACCAACCTTGGCGTAGGAGTTTGCCCAATTTGGCCTACAAGGCTGTTTCCCCTAAACCAAGTCCACCTGCCCATCAGCTGACATCACTGGGCCCTGAAACTTCAGGGTCTTGAATATTCCTGACCTTGCAACCCTAGAGACCGACGGTCTGGCTTGGGATACAGCCTCCTAAATTCCTTTTGATGGCAGAGAGACTAACCAGCCAGAAAGAGGATAACAGGGGGTGGGGGGTGGGAGAGATCAAAGAAAGAAGAAGCATCACCATTTATCATATATATATATATATATATATATATATAAAGTTTCCAAAAAACATACAGCATATTTTCTTATCTTATACAATGTTTTGGACTTCCGTCAACCACATCTGAAGATATTTCAGTCTTTATCACTTAATCTGCATTTCATTAGTTTCACTATTACTTTTAATAGTCCTTCACTAATAATTCTCTTCATGCTTTTCTTTGCAATATTTCACATAACCCTCCTTACAAAACTTCTTGTAATCCTACTAGCGTAATCTGTTGGTTACAATTGCTTTTCAAATAATTCACGTATTTACTCCAGTCCTCTGAGAATCTCTGATCCCGCAGGTTTCGGATCCTCCCTGTCATCTTATCTAATCCTGCATAGTCCATTAATTTCGTCTGCCATTCTTCTTTTGTGGATAATTCTTCTTGCTTCCATTTATTAAACTTATGAAGCATCACCATTTATCAGTCAAATTTAACAGGGCTGTCAGGATCCCAATCTGCAAGTCTTGAATGTGCAACGGCAGATACTTTGTCAATCTGTCTGTCTTACACGCCTACGCAAAAACCCACAGAAGCTTCTTGTAATTTCCTCCCAACCTCCTCGGACTTTGCAGACAGGTAAGGTCACCTCCGCAGTTCCTGCAACAGCGTGAACTTGCTTTCTCTCTGATGCAGAAGAGTCTTCTAATGATTTTGCATTTGATGGACTTTGTGAGCTCAGCACTCCCTGGCAGGCTCCCTGCTGACCTGGATAGGCTGCCGGCCTCTCTGGAAAGAAGCAGAGAGAAGAAAGAGCCAGGCAGCCTTGATTTCCATCCCTCCTGTCTTAGCATCTCTTTCCTCTGCTGGTGGAGAAGATATGAAAGCATTTCCACTGAGGCCTTCCTGCTCTAGGCTGACACACGCAGATATGGTACACTTTCAGCTCTGGGGGAAGAGGAGATTTGGTATAAAAAGAAAGCTCTTTATGCTTTTTTTCCCTCCAGAGCTGCCCTCAAGAAAACTACATTCTGTGCTGAATCCAAACAGAAAAGAGTCCAAAACTGACCAGGCATTGGCCATGCAGAGATGAAGGTTAGCCTGGGATTTGTGAGTGCAAAAACAAGGCTTGGGCATAAGAAGTTTTAATGGGACTTTTGCTTTTTTTAAAATTACAATTTTTGAAGAATGCAATTTTAAAAAAAGGAAAATTGAAAGAGATTTCCTGGAGTCTGCAGGAGGTTTGGGAGCCCTGTTAGGAGGTCAAGATAATGTTGCTTTCGGTTTCACATTTTCCCCAAACGTCAGTCCAGTTTGCAACATTTCTGCATCAGTTTGCAATAATATTTTTTTTTTTTTACAAAACTCCATGTGAAAATTTGTCAGCACTTCTCCTAATATTTTCTTTGTTTGCAATATTTATAGCCTAGCTTTTTCTCCAAGGAGCTACAGGTGGTGTACATGGCTCTTCATCTGAGTCACACAACAACCCTGTGAGGTAGTGTAGCACCCTGCTTGTGGTTAACGCTTAGCTGGAATGAAATATTCAACGCAGCAATAGAGAAATTAAAATAGTAATTTATTTGTCAGACAAATAAATAAGAGGCTCAGTGGTACGTGGTTACCAAGCTCTGGCCTGGCCTCCTGCCATTCTGGCCAGCACTTATATTCCCTTAATCCAGCCCCCTTTGCTCCTCCTGTGGCTGCCTCTGTCCAATCAGCCTGGTTGAAATTCCTATTGGCTGTTTGGTAGAACCAATCACAAAAGATACACCCACAAAAGATACACCCATTTCCTTGCCCTTATAAGGGAGACAAAGAGCTATATATATGACATATAAGTAATAATATATCTTACATGGAATCTTAATTACCAGCTCACCTCTTGGCCTCCTTGCCCTATTGCCTTCTAAAACAAATGTTTAATCTTACATTTTTATGTTCAACAGATGTCAAGGATCTTGAGTTTCACATCAACATTGAAAGATTTCCTTCATTTAAGGTTTCTAAACAAATGCCTGACAACTATATATCAAGACTGCTTGGATGGCGTCTTCTGTCTGGCAGGGGGGCTAGGCTGGTGGCTGACTTAATTTCAGGATAAATACAACTCTTACAACCATATGAAATAAGAATCTAGCATTCCTTAAATCCTTTGCATAATTACATTTAAGCCAATATATTTAAGCTAATATATTTCATACATTTATCATAGGTAGCCTCTTAAAAGAATAAAGCTTTTCAAAGTAAAAAGGAAGGAACTCAGTAAAAAAACAGCTTTTAAAAGAAGCCTCTTCAGTTTGCACCTCCCCCTTTCCCCCTCCTTTCCTAGCCAGCTAGATGCTTCTCCCATTAGCTCTTCTCAACATTTATTGCCTTTTTAACTCTCTCAGTTTAAGAAACAGCTTTAGAAAAGACTTTTCCCAAAAATGCTCTCTTTCTTTCTACCAGCTAAATGTTTTTCCCCATTTGCCTCTGGCCTTTGAAAATACAACTCAAGGTTTAAGAGAGGCCCCATGGTATCATTTTACTATTTGCCCATTCCTAATGGTGTTTTCTCAGCCTGCAAGGGCAGTGTATGTAATTTCCCCTTTTTATGACTTTGAGAATTGTTTTTCTACTATAAATCAATGGGGCCCTCTTGTCTTAGGAGAATGGCCAAGGTTTTCTCTGCCTGGCATGAAACATTTGAAAATCCTTTTTAAGCTCATTTTTAAATACAAGCCTTGATTGAAATATATAGAAGCTTTGATAAAAATGCAGGCTTATGGTTAGGTGCCTCAGTAGGTCAGTCTGAGAGGCAGTGACTGGCACAAGCACAAGGCAGAATGTGTCCCTCAAACAGATTCCTCAGGCTTGAAAACTTGTCTACATTCCTGGGGGACAATCACGGGAACACTAAAAGTGCAGTGGCGTAGCGTGGAGGTGCAGGGGGGGCTGGCTGCACCAGGCGCAACATCGGGGGGGGGGGCGCTCGCACTCGCAGCTCTCTGCCCCTACCTGGCTCACTCACTCTCTCTCACTGCAGTGCTGGCTGTGCGAATCCGATCCGAGCCGCCGGGTCGCCGCCCACTGTGGAGGGGGAGGGTGCCAGGTGTGCAGTGCGGAGAGAGAGCGAGGGACTATCTGGGGGAGGGACAGTGCAGCGGCCGCCCAGCGCAGCACTGAGCACGGGAGAGAACCACAGCAGACCAGACCAGGCAGCAGCAAGAAGAAGCTGGCAGCGGCGGCAGGTTAGGGGTTAGGGGCGCAAATTACTTGCCTTGCCCCGGGTGCTGACAACCCACGCTACGCCACTGTAAAAGTTGTTGGTTTTCTTTTAGCTTTATACAATAACACATATGTAGCATGTTAGGCAAACATGGTACAATAATTTCAAATATATAGCAGTGGGGTGGGCATGCCTCTTTCTTCACAAAAAGCACCCATTGGGAGTGGGAGGAAAGAGAGCAAGTTGTTTCAGGTTGAGACACATCTCCTCCAAAACTGCTGCTTGCTCTTGGATGGGCTATTTGAAAATAGCACTGCTGGAAATAATGAATGGCTTTGGGGTGGGTTTTTGGGAGGGATGGGAGTTGGGAAAGTGGATCAGGGGAAGGAGTTTAAGCTTAAACTCCTCCTTCCCATGTTGCTGACCTGATCCAGATCAGGGGCCCCACAGCTGCCTTTTCTTGAGAAAGAATCGTGCCCAGTCCTAAGCTTGCTATTTTTAAACACAGGGGCAGACAACCTGGTGCCCTCCAGGTGTCCTGGACTACAACTCCCATCATCCCTGATTTTTGGCCAAGCTAGCAAGGGCTTATGGGAGTTGTATTCTGGATCATCTGCAGATGACCAGGTTGCCTGCCTGTGCCCTTCATCTGAGCAACACATGCCCTCTCTTGGAGCTCTCCATGGTGTTGGAAAGTCACACTATAACCATCTGCCTGAAAGCCTCTGGTCTGTTCCTGCTATCTGGCTCCTTCCTCCTGGTTCCTAGTTGTTCCTTGCTCCACACTGGATTCCTTCTCCCAGACCTTTCCAATTCTGTAGCTCCCTGCTGATCTGCACATTGGAACATCAAGTCCTGTGATATTATGGCCAGAAGCTGATGTTTTTGGCTTCTTCTCTTCCTCGATCATTTTGGTGGTGGGCATTCCCTCCTTACACTTAAAAACAATCATTCTGAAACAGAGACCAGGAAATGCACAACGTCTTCTTCTTCTTTTTTACGAGCCTATGAAATCAGGCTGCTTATCTTTGCCACAGCAGGCTCACACTTGAAGTTCAGAGCTCATAGTTCTGGAAAGGACTTCAAATGGCAGGAGGAGCCCTTTTGAAATGGCAAAGAGTGGCATCAGGTTCAAAGAGCAGGATTGCATAATGGGCTTGGATGGGAAATAAATAAAAGCTGGAACGTCAACATCTTTCAGATCCAGACCTTGCATCTTGTTTTTTCCAAATCCTTACGACGCATGAGCGAGGAAACCCTTCTTTGGAGGACAAAACAGAATTGCTTTCGTCAAGGATTATTAATGAGCAGGCATTTAGCAAGGATGGAGATCTGGACTGCAATTCCCATTAGCCCCAGCCAGCATGGCCAGTGGTCAGGAATGCTGGGACTTGGAGTCCAACATCTGGGAGGCACCAGGTTCTCACTCACTGTGGGTTCATCCACACTTTCACTTGTCCTGCCACGCTCCCCAGGGAAAACCCACTGTTTACCACTTAATCAGAGCAAATGTCAACCAGCTTTTCTCCAGAGTGCCGTTTGCTCTGATTCAGCTGCAGACAACAGGTTTTCTGGGGGGAAGTGGTGGGGGAAAGGCAAAACCACTTGAACCCATGCCGAGAGAGCCTTGGTCAGACCCATGTTTTCCAGGCATGGGACAGGCACAAGTGTGGAAGAGCCCTGCATTGCATCATGGGGGAGGCTTCAGAGGCAAGCAGTGCTACTTCAAAAGCGACTTGAATATTGCAGAGGTCAACATCTCAGAAGAAGAAGCCTGCCCAAACAGTAGTTGAGTCGTACAGCAATAATACATATTTATGAATCATCTTCAACAGAAGTCTCAACGCGATTTCAATTGTATCATAAAAAACAACTAGAAATGGGTTTTAAAGCCCCCGCTAAAGGTGTGTGTGTGTGTGTGTGTGTGTGTGTGTTAAACCAATACAAGTAAACACCCAAGACAGAGGCATAAAAAGAAAAACCCTTTATTCAGTTGAAAAGGCATTTTTTTGGGGGGGTGAAGAATGTCTTCAGTTGATTTTGGAAAGCTTCTGAAGGCTTCTGAAGCTGTGGGTCACAGTTTCATGCTGATCCAAGGACTGGAGATTGCTTGGCTTACCAGCTGGTGGGATGGAGCCAGCTGGGGGCTTGCAAATTGCCCCCGTTCCCTTGGATGCATCCCAACACAAGCTATCCTGGGTCCAGGAATGACTACAGCTGTCTTACCACCCAGAGCTTATAAAAGGCATTCCTAGGCACCAAGGACACCTGCACCTCCAGAGACAGCGGTTTATCTAGGAGCATGCCCAGATTACACGCTGAGAAGTGAGTTAAGATCCATTCGATGCTGGATTTCCATAAGAGCAGCTGACCAGCAGGGCTTCAGAAGCACCATGCCCAGAGCTGCTAAAGAGGTGTGTGATAGGTGTGATGGCCTGGGACTCGGGCTCAGACGTGGAACCAGAGGAGTCTCAGTCTGCACCAGATCCTTTGCCTCAGGCATCATCTGAACCAAGTCTGGGGCTTGATCCTGAAGAGTCCCAGTCTGCACAGGTTCCCCTGCAACAAACCCCAGCTGGGCCAAGTCAGGGGCCTGAGCCTGCCCTGGCTCCAGATGCAGGGATAACTTTGTTGCCTTCAGCTGGGCCATCGCTTACAGCTGCTCCACTACTGGTTTGGTCAGGGGAGGCTGAGGCGGCCCCTGGGTCTAGTAACACCGACGTCTCCCGAGCTGCAGAGACTGAGGTCTGAGAGAAGGAGAGACCTGAGTACTCGCAGGAGGAGTGCTCACCTTCAGGCGAAACAGGGAGGTGAGTGGCCGGGGGATCAGGACCAGCCGTTACCCTGACAAAGATAAAAGGCTGTTGGACCCCGCCCCAGGTTGCAGGAGCAACTTTGCTGTATGCCAGACCCTGCCTGAGATCCTGTACCTGCCCTTGCCTGGTTTCCTGCCTCATGTCCTGCCTTGACCCTGTCGGACTGACTTATAGCAGAACCTATGGATTCTGGACCAGACCTGGACTGCGGTTCTCGGGTTACACCTGGGCACAGCACACTGGGCTTCCGAAGCCCTGACAATCAGACGACCAGTGGGGAAGATAAGGATCCAGACATGAGGGCAGACGCAGAACCATAGAATCATAGAAGTGTAAAGCTGGAAGGGACCTCGAGGGTGGTCTAGTCCAACCTCCTGCAATGCAGGAATCTAAACACAGAGGGTGGATAAGGATGGATGGAGCCTGCTGGCCAAATCCACATTGGAAGGAAGGAAGGAAGGAAGGAAGGAAGGAAGGAAGGAAGGAAGGAAGGAAGGAAGGAGCAAGCAAGCAAGCCTGCCTAGGAAAACCTGTTGCTCTACCTTCAATATTTTCATCAGTACACCAGACTACAGCAGGAACCAGAGGCGGAAATCCAATCAAAACAGCTACTCCTTTTCTCTCCCACCCATGAGAAGCCACAAGGCAGCCTGAAGGAAGGAAGATAAATTGCCTTTGATACCCTGCTGTCCTCTTTTATCTGGGCATAACAGGTAGATCACTTCCATTGACATATTGATCCTCTGGGTTACAGCAAATCAATCATTCTCAGAAGTCCAAGAAAAATTGTTTTTCTCCCCACCGCACCTGCCCACTTGGGGAGAGACCGGGCTGGTTCAGCTGTGGCTATGCTGAATGCTGCACTGTCTCTGATTATTAGGAACGTATACAAGGAAAGAAGAACCCTGGCCGACCAGCCTTTCTCAACCTGTGGGTCCCCAGATGTTGTTGAACTACAACTCCCATCATCCCTAGCTAGCAAGGCCAGAGCTCAGGGATGATGGGAGTTGTAGTCCAACAACATCTGGGGACCCACAAGTTGAGAACAGCTGGATTAGACCATGGGAAGGCAATCCGGCTCAATCGCCTTCTAAATCCAGCCCGCAGACGGTCTGGGAATCAGTGTGTTTTTACATGAGTAGAATGTGTGCTTTTATTTAAAATACATCTCTGGGTTATTTGTGGGGCTTGCCTGGTGTTTTTACATGAGTAGAATGTGTGCTTTTATTTAAAATACTTCTCTGGGTTATTTGTGGGGCATAGGAATTCGTTCATCCCCCCCCCCCAAAAAAAATATAGTCCGGCCCACCACATGGTCTGAGGGACGGTGGACCAGCCCACGGCTGAAAAAGGTTGCTGACCCCTAGTCTTGACCCTATGATACCACAGCCAACCTGGGCCTTTTTTTAAGCTGCTGCTTTGCAATGCAGTGTGAAACAGGCAGAAAGCTTAAAAGCATCCTGCCCTCCCCCTGGGAATCACACCAGTTTTATTTAAAGCAAGGATGTGTTTGCTTCTTGGCTGCACCAAGGGCTGCTTGACCTCTGGCCGTAAGTAGTCTAGGGCACAGTGGCAGGACTACATTTTGGGAGCCCTGAAGCTTGAACTATCATGGGGGCCCCTTCACAACCAGCAACGAGGTCTGTGCACCACACTTTTAGAAAATCTGTGCTACAGGCTCTCAAACTTTGGGACTGTTGGAATATATACAAATAATAAGAATTAATCAACTTGAGTCGTGCGACTCCAATTGGGTCTACCAGACCCAAAATTCTTAGGCAATGTGGATTAAAGTTGCTTGGGGGCCCCACTGGGATCAGGGCCTCTGAAGCTTAAATTTCATTCATTTCATAGTAGATCTGCCTCAAATAGGGCATAGAAAGTTGCCTTAAACTGAGTTAAACTATTGGTATATCTAGCTCAGAGGGACGCGGGTGGTGCTGTGGGTTAAACCACAGAGCCTAGGACATGCCGATCAGAAGGTCGGCAGTTCGAATCCCCGCGACGGGGTGAGCTCCCGTTGCTCGGTCCCTGCTCCTGCCAACCTAGCAGTTTGAAAGCACGTCAAAGTGCAAGTAGATAAATAGGTACCGCTCCAGCGGGAAGGTAAACGGCGTTTCCGTGCGCTGCTCTGGTTTGCCAGAAGCGGCTTCGTCATGCTGGCCACATGACCCGGAAGCTGTATGCCAGCTCCCTTGGCCAATAAAGCGAGATGAGCGCCGCAACCCCAGAGTCGGCCATGACTGGACCTAATGGTCAGGGGTCTCTTTACCTTTTTATATCTAGCTTAGCAATGTCTACAATGACTGGCATAATTTTTCAGGGTTTCAGACTGGAGGCATGCTGAGTCCTACCTGGAAATAATAGGGATTGTATCTGTGACCTTAAGGATGGAAAGCCTACAGTATGCCACTGAAGTAGCTCAGTGCTTTCCACACCGCCTGGCAATGGTTCCCTAGGGTGTCCAGGAAGAGCCTTTTATAGCCCTACCTGGAGACATGAGGAATTGAATCAACATGCAAATCATGTGTTCTGCCACCGAGTTGTGGTATACACAGTTGAATGTGAAGGGGTTTGCAAACTGCATTGCTGTGAGTTGCTTCCCAATCTCTTCCTTGGAAGACGCATATATCAAATGAGAAGGAGGACAATGATGATTGTCCTTGCATTTGTTTGATCTGTGGTTGGGGCAGGGTGGGGAAGAGGCAATAGTTATTGGCCCCGGGAACAGCAAGAAATAAGTCTGCATAACTGGATTGTGTGCGTCTGATGGCTGGGGAGCCTTCCATCAGTCTCTCTCATTTGCTTTGGACCAGAAACCTGTCTCAGGAAATAACTGCACAATCAAATGAAGGGCTTCACAGTTTCTTGGGGGCTTAGGAAGATTAACCACATTGTAATCCAGCTGCAGGCTTCTTGTGCATCTATCAGAGGCCCTGAGCTCTCCGGGTTTAACTTGTAAAAGCATGAAATTTGCAATTAAAGGAGAGGACAGATTTAGTGGAGTGGAGAGGACATCTCTGTACTAGCTGAGCAGCCTTAAGGCGGGTTAAGGTGGATTGCGGAGGAAAACTACATGAGTCTAGTTTGTGTGTGTGTGGTAGAAACACCCCACCGCCACACATATACCCCAGATACTATGAAAAGAGAATGTTGCCATTGAAGTGGAGGTGAATTTTCGCAGTTTTGATTCTTATGTTAAAATGTATTTTTAAAACTAGGTGGAAAAAATTTCATTATGCAAACGAAAAATGTTCAAAAGAGCTCAGTGTTCCCTAAGATGACCTGCTGATTGGGAATCCATCCTGATTTGCTTGTAAAGGAAGTACATAATGTCCACTCATTACACAGGGCAACAATTTTTTACTTTTTGAATGTTGTCTAGATTTCTACAACTGATTTAGGGTATTTGTGCACTGCTGAATCAGGAAATGGCATCCGTTTTTCTCCATCAGGTCAGGTTTACTGTAAACTGAATTGTGGGCATTGATAAAGGTAAGTACACGTAAATTGCATGTTGCTTCACCATTTTTCATACTTCAGGGATTGAACTTCTGTTTCTTGGAACTCCTGGAATGCTCAGCGGCAGGGAGGTCTCTTTTCAGAGTCCAACAGTAGTCAGCCATCATGACTGCATCCCAGCAACCCTGATACCTGGTCTCCATCTCTTTCATGTCCTGATGGAATCTCTCCCCCTGCTCGTCACTCATTGAACCCAGGTTCTCAGGAAACCGGTCCATATGTGAAAATAGGTAGTGCATCTTGACGCTCATGTTGCAGCCCAGGTTTCTGAAAGCAGTCAGCATGTTGTTGACAAGTTCTGCATAGTTTCTGGCCTTATTGTTGCCCAGAAAGTTCTTCACTACCAGAACAAATGCCTTCCACGCTTCCAGCTCCACTTTGTTCATTGAGTTTCTGAACTCTGGATCTCTGATGAGCTGACGGATCTGAGGACCATCAAAGATGCCAGCTTTCAACTTCTCCATGGTCAATCCTGGAAAAGCCTGGCACAAGTAAGTGAAGCAGTCACCATCCTTGTCCAGAGCCTTGGTGAACTGCTTGATTAAGCCGAGCTTGATGTGCAGCAGTGGGAAGAGTATTCTGTCTCTGTCCACCAGAGGGTCATTGATGACATTCCTTTCTTTGCAAGGCACCAATTCCTCCCGCACAGGCCAGTCCTTCTTCGTGTAATGCTGAGCACGGTCCCTACTATCCCACATGCACAGAAAACATGGGTACTTGGTGAAGCCAGACTGTTGTCCCAACAAAAAGTTCACCATCTTCAGATCAACACAAATAAACCACTTATGCTGATCATAACCAATTTTCTCCAGCACATACTTCACCGCTTCATAGTTCTCCTTCAGTGTACTTGAGTGAGCCAGGGGTATAGAGGCAAACTGGTTGCCGTTGTGTAGCAGAACACATTTCAGTGATCACTTGCTGCTGTCAATGAACAGTCTCCAATCTTTGGGTTCGTACTGTGGCACTCCAAGCTTGAGCAGAAGCTGCGCAATATCTGCACAGTACACCAAGTCCTTCTCTTCCGAGAAAAAACAGAGGTACTCTTGATGCCTGTTGTGGAAGAAGCTGATGCGAGCACTGTCAGAGAGGAGGTTTTTTCCCCTTCAATCTGGATGCAAACAGTTCAGCAGAGTCCTTTGACAAGCTGAGGTCGCGAACTAGATCATTCAACTCCTTTTGGGAAAATGGATATGGAGCATCATCTTCAAGAATGACTTCTTCTTCTTCATGTCCTTCAACACTGGAGGCATCTTCGTCACTAATGTCAGGAAGTTCTCTGAAGATAGCCACTGGAATTTCATCACAATGAGTTACAGGACGACGTGCTGATTGAAGATCAGGATACTTCGTGGGGTGGCTGCCCCATTAACTTAGTTTTGATCCCCCAACTTTATGCTTTGCCGCACCAATTTATGGAAGATTTTGAGGTTTTATGACTTCAAACTGATCCCTTTTCGACATAATCACCCAGAACTATTGGACCTGAATACTTCTTGTCATTAAAATAATCATTTCCAATCAAAACAATTATTTGACATGGCATTTTACCCCCACCAACTTCTTCTAAAATGCTCCACACAAGCGTACATGTGAACAAAAACGTAAAAAAACTACATGTGGCCATAGCTCAAAAACTTGACCTGATTGAGCAAAACCAATGTGATTTTTGGATCCAGCGCATCAGATTCGTCCTAAATCAACTGAAAAAACGCAGACAACAAATTTGTTGTTGACCAGTGTTATTATTATTACTACTAATACTACTACTATTATTTATTACCTGGCCTTCACCCTAAGGTCCAATGGCGGGTTACATTAAAACACAATATTGAAAAGGGTTTAAAACAACTTACAATCACACAAATAGGTGGGTTCCAAAAATATACACGCAAGCCAGGGTAATGAGTAAAGGTAAAGGTAAAGGGACCTCTGACCATTAGGTCCAGTCGTGACCGACTCTGGGGTTGCGGCGCTCATCTCGCTTTATTGGCCGAGGGAGCCGGCATACAGCTTCCGGGTCATGTGGCCAGCATGACTAAGCCGCTTCTGGTGAACCAAAGCAGCACACGGAAATGCCGTTTACCTTCCCGCCGGAGCAGTACCTATTTATCTACTTGCACTTTGACGTGCTTTCAAACTGCTAGGTTGGCAGGAGCAGGGACCGAGCAACGGGAAGCTCACCCCGTCGTGGGGATTCGAACCGCCAACCTTCTGATCGGCAAGTCCTAGGCTCTGTGGTTTAAACCACAGCGCCACCCGCGTCCCAGGGTAATGATTAGCAGTACTCTATTTGACCAACTGGTCTCATCAGTGCATTTATCAGGATCTTCTTCTTCCTCTCCAACTGGGTGCGCCTGAACATTGTCATTCACTGTCCTAAAAGGGTGTGTTTGTGATGTGGAGGATCTTTTCAGCTTTGTTGAAATGCTGTTTTGAAAAAGCTTATCCTGTAGTCCTTAGCCCATCTACCATCTCAAGGCTGTTGGCTGGTAGATGGATGCCAAACTATTCCACCCGGTTCCTTAAATTATTGAGTACCCCCAAGATTATTGTTGTGAGTCTTGGCAGCTCATCACTTCATTCCTGATTAATTACTTTTCCAGATATTTTCCTACACTCTTCTTCCATCAGGGCTTGGGGTGAGGAGATGGCTGGGCGGGTACGTTTGTGTGTGTGCAAGGATCAAGGTACTCACTAAAAGTAATCAATCCTCAGACCAGAACAGAAGATCAGTCCCACCACCAAATCAGTGTGCACCTCTCGACAAAAATCAATTTGCAGATGGAAGATGGGGTAGGAGATGAATGCCATAGATCATTTGGCTAAGGAACAGGGAGCGTTTCCTTCTCCCCTACGGCTGCTTTTTAATTCCTTTCTTAAAAGCTTTTGAGTGATCTCAAGAAGCCAAGACCTCTGGAAGATTTAAGTCCCAAAGAACCTTGGCTTGCTCAATTGGTTTGCTTCCCATTTCCCAGAAGGTCCATTTCAAATGGAGAAGTTCTTGTCACCATAAGAGACAGCCTCAAATAAAAGAGAGACAGAGACAGGGAGAGGGGGGACAGAAAGGAGAGTTTAAAGACAGGGAGAGCAAAACAGGTAAAGTGTCCTTGAGAGTAAGTGCACAGCAAACTTTATTATCTTCCCCGCTTTCCCAATGACAAGATGTTCTATGGGCTGGCAACACTTGTTCATCTGACTTCTGGCTTCCATGAAGGAATGAAACTCTTCTGCCATTTTGTCTTTTTTTATATGGGCAGAGTAAATCTATAGGAAGCTGGTGGAACTTATGCTGGCTTAAATTATGACAGACTATGTTACCCCAGGTGGTACGGGTGGCGCTGTGGGTTAAACCACAGAGCCTAGGACTTGCCAATCAGAAGGTTGGTGGTTCGAATCCCCGCGACGGGGTGAGCTCCTGTTGCTCAATCCCTGCTCCTGCCAACCTAGCAGTTCGAAAGCACGTCAAAGTGCAAGTAGAAGTGCTTCTCTGGCGGGAAGGTAAACAGCGTTTCTGCGTGCTGCTCTAGTTCGCCAGAAGCAGCTTAGTCATGCTGGCCACATGACCCGGAAGCTGTACGCCGGCTCCCTTGGCCAATAAAGTGAGATGAGTGCCGCAACCCCAGCGTTGTACACGACTGGACCTAATGCTCAGAGGTCCCTTTACCCTTTACCTATGTTACCCCTATTAGAAACACCTTTCAATATTTTTTTGGAAGCTGCCCAGAGTGGCTGGGGAAGCCCAGCCAGATGGGCGGGGTATAAATAATATTATATTATTATTATTATTATTATTATTATTATTATTATTATTATTATTATTATTATTTCAGAAATGAAGCTGCTGCTGGCTGAGCCAAGCCAAGCCCGGCAAAGGGAAACAGGCCTTTAAAGCAGAGTTTGACTTGCAACACCCTTTTAGCTGGTGTAAGTTTCACAACATTGCTAGGTCAAGTGACTGAGCTTAAAGTGGCGCCGTACCCCATCTCTGCTTCCCCTTCCTCTGCTTAAAAAACAAACAAACAAACAAAAAAAAAAAAAACCAGGAGGAAAGTTGCATAGAGCTCCTTGTAAGATGTAGGTTGGACCTGAGATTTCACTGTGAATTGAATTTTATTATTTCAGTCACAGACCAATTCCAGCTCACATACAATATCAAGGAAGTCATAAAACACGATAGGGATGCATTTGAATTTGCAATTAGGTATAACAGGGACAATACAGATATAGCAACAGTTAAAAAATATATAAATTAAAACTTAGTTATTAACATATAACCTAAAATTATCATTTAAAACCTTAATCATTATGATACCACAGCTTGTTCCCCAAGTTTTATGGCAATCGCACAGAATTTGGCTACCCTTAACGTGATCTCAGGATCCGTGTCCTCTACCAGGGATTTTAGACATTGAAGTTCGGATTCATTTGGAGATTTTTGCTTAGCAGGGGTGATAGATACCGAGCATATATCCCCGCAGAAACAGCTGCGTAACAAGGCATGAGAGACAGTTTCTACCTCCATCAAGCCGCAGGGGCAGACTCGTTCCACGTATGGTTTACCCTCGAATCTGCCCTGCAATAAGGCAGGTGGGCAGCACATTGAAGATTTCCCTGTAAACTGCCCACATTTAAAGACCACATTTGCAAACAGAAACTTTAAAAGAAGAGAAAAAGATGTAGCTCCACCTGGGATGTTCCTGTCCAGCGGTGCAGTCTTCCTGGACCCAGGCCTTCCAAGAAATCTCAGTTATTGTTTCTCAACTCATAATACCTTTCTGTCGGGCTTTCTTGTCTCTTTTTATGGGTCAGCTACAACAACTGTTTAATAAACCCTTGTGTCTGCATTGTCGGCTGCCCCATTGGAAACTGCTCCTCACTGAAACCACAACTCTCTGTTAACACTGGTCGGGGTGGGGGAGTGGATGTAAGTATGAATACAGTCAAACCTTGGAACTCGAATGGCTCCGTCACTGAACGTTTCAGTTCCTGAATGCCAAAAACCCAGAAGTGTTCTGGTTTTTGAACGTTCCCCGGAACTCGAACGGCCGATGCGAATTCCGCTTGAATGTAAGAAGCTCTTGCAACCAATCGGAAGCCGCACCTCGGAACTCAAACATTTCAGAAGTCGAACCGTCTTCTGGAATGGATTACATTCGAGTTCCAAGGTTTGACTGTGCTGGCTTTTTTTTACAGAAATGGGCTCAGCAAAATAGACTACTCAAGGGAGTGATGAATTGGATACTTTTATTGAACCCCTGGTCACCCTTGTTAACATTCACCAACATGCATCAATCCGACAGTCACCATTAGTGCAAACTGACAGCTGTGCAAACCTTTCATACTGGCTAACCTTGTGATGTGTGAAACAGTGCATTACAAACATATTTCCTGGGTACATCCCCTTTCCAGTATGTTGCTATGCCACCAATTTTTTTGTTTTGTTTCGTTTACCTGTTCTAATGAAATTCCAAATACACATTATTTCTGGGGGCGGGAGCTGAGATTTTCAGCTTGTAGAATTCTGCACAACTTGTGTTTGCTTGTTTCCCTATTAGATCCAATGTAGCCTGGGTGACTGGGTGATTGACTGGTGACTCAGTAAGTGTCCAGTTCAAACCTCCTCTCTGTGATGGACTTGCCAGGTTGCCAAAGCTTCAGCCTCCCTCACCCTGAATATGGTGGCAAGCACCTTGTAAGGCATTCAGGAAGCTGCATAAGTGGCTACCTGGATGGGAGAGAGGAACAGGGGTAACACGGCTTAGTGAGCTGGGAGTGTCTGTAGCAGAGATGTCCAGAATCAGAGGCAGAAGCTGAAGCAGGAGACGAGGGAGGCAGAGTGTCAGGGAACTGACATCAAAGGGAGAAACGGAGGCAGGGCACCCAAGCGACGCCGGGGAGGGAACCAGCAGAGGGGAAGGGTTTCAGCGTGACACCAACAGAGAGGAGAAGGAGGAAGCGGTGTCAGGGCTCCAAGACCCTTCAAGTGAAACTAGCGGAGAGAGTGCTAGCACGCCCCGGCCATCCCCTTACTTGCGCAGACGCGTTCCGCGCAGAGAACATAGGCGGAGACTTGGGGTCAAGCAGCTTTTATGCTGGAAGAGGTTCAAGAAACGCCCACTGATGGATTCTGCAAGTGACTAGTAGGTCACGGAGGGCGAGCTCTAACCCTAAACATGATTGAGCGATCAATCTGATTGAAGCGAAGGCAGTTTACACACGAGTAACCACATTACACCATTACAGCAATCCGTCAGTCCCTTGCTGTTACTCGTGAGTAAGCAGTGGAAACATGAGCCAGACTGGAGGCGCCGGGGCAGCGGAGCCGGCTGCGGGGGTGCAGGACCTGGTAAAGAGGAACCAGGAGCTGGAACGGCATGTAGCACTGCTGATGGCGCGGCTGGACGAGAGGCGCACCCAGGATGCGCAGGTGAGACCCACCCCAGTAGCAAAGAAGGTACCCGGACTGGTACACAAATTTGGGGGGAAACCCCAAGAATATAATGGATTCCGGACAGAAATTGAATACGCACTGCAGCTGCAGCATGATGATTTTGCTGACGAGGCGGCGCAAGTGGCTTATATCGTGGGGCACCTTGAGGGCAGCGCGAGGGAATGGGTTAGACCCCTAATGGCCGCGCATAACCCCGCCATGAAGGATGTCCGGAAGTTTTTCCAGGCGATGGATGCGATGTATTCCAGCAATTTGGGGGAGAGCGTGACCCAACGGGAGCTGATGAGATGTAAGCAGGGGGACCTTTCCGTTAGAGACTATTGGTCCCGCTTTGCGATGCTGATACACAGGCTCGAATGGGATATGAACAGCCCGCCCATACGGATGCTGTTTGAGGAAGGGTTGTCCCCAGCCGTTAAGGATGAGCTCTCCCGCGTGCCCCGCCCAGAGACTATAGATCAGCTGACGAAAGCTGCGCTGGCGATAGGTGCTCGCCAAGAAGCGCGCGCTTTGGAAAGGCGGGAAGAGAGAGGGGGGCGTTGCCACGACTACCGCATTCCTGAGATGCCAAGGCAGCCTTCCGATGACGTGGTGCCAATGGAAATTGATGGGGCGCGCGCACGCGAGGTTCCGAGCGCCCACCAAGTAGTCAAAAGGGAGGCAAAGACTGGGAAAAACGCCAAGAAATGTTTCCTCTGCCAGAGGCCAGGACACTTTGCCAGGGTCTGCCCACAAATAAAGGCTTGGCAAGGGATGGTGGGGGCCGCTGGAAACGAGGAGGAGGGGGCAGAGGCAAAGGTGCAGGGAAACGCCAGCGCTTGACTGCCCACAGGGGGGCGCAGCAGCCAAGCGAACAACAACTTGAAGTGCCCCAACCGGACCCACCCAAGGTTTCTATAGCGATAGAGGTGGCGCTAGAACTCCCAAATGGACACCCAATCAAAGTGAAGGCAATGTTGGACTCAGGCTCCTCCTGTAATTTTTTTAGTAAGGAGTTTGCGCTGGAGCACCAGATCCACTTGCTGCAGCTGGATTTCCCACTCCAAGTGACCACGATAGATGGCAGGGAGTTGCTAGGGGGGGAAGTGACCCACCAAACCCCGCCAATGAGAATGAGTGTGTCCAGGCACACAGAGACCATTGCCTTTCACGTAGCCACACTGGCGGGACCCCCGATAATACTAGGGATGAGCTGGCTAGTGCTACATGATCCAGTGGTGGCGTGGCACCAACGCACAGTCACATTCGGGTCAGCCCACTGTTTGGAACACTGTCTAGGAGGGGAGAAGCCCAGGGAGAGGTTGGCCAGAGCGGCAGCAACCACGCTGAAGCAGAAAGCGAAGGTGCCGCCACAGTACGCAGACTTACAAGGGGTCTTCAGCGAGAGGGAAGCGGACAGGCTACCACCACATAGGCCCTTCGACTGCCAAATCAACCTTCTCCCGGGGGCGCAGCTGCCGGCGAGTAAGCTGTATGCCATGTCCGACAGAGAGATGCAGGAGTTGAGAGACTTTATAGACAAGAACTTGAAAAGGGGCTTTATAAGAGAATCGAAGGCAGTGGGGGCAGCCCTGTGTTTTTTGTGGATAAGAAAAACACGGATCAGCCGAGGCTCGTCGTGGATTACAGAAGATTGAACCTCGTATCGGAACCCGTGACATTCCCAATGCCCAGAATTGATGATATTCTGACCAGGGTAAGGAAGGGGAAGATTTTTACCAAACTGGACCTTAGGGGAGCCTACAATTTGATTAGGATGAGAGAGGGGGACGAATGGAAGACCACCATGTTCACCCCCCTGGGGGCCTTTGAGTACTTAGTTATGCCATTTGGATTACAGTCAGGCTCCGCCTGCTTTCAAAGCTTCATGCACCATGTGCTGGGTCCCCTGCTGTACAAGAACTGCGTAGCATTTCTGGACGACGTCCTGATCTATTCAGACAATGAAAAACAGCATGTGCAGGACGTCAGGGAAGTGCTGAAAAGGCTACAAGAGCACCAACTGTGGGTCAAGCTGGAAAAGTGCCAGTTTCACGCCAAGGAAGTGGAATTTCTGGGATACAGGTTGTCAGACAGAGGCCTAGCCATGGACCCCGGCAAGGTGCAGGCGGTGCTGGAATGGAAGGCCCCCAAGACCAGGAAGGATGTGCAGAGGTTCCTGGGGTTCAGCAACTTCTACCGGAAGTTCATCATGAACTTCGCTCACTTAACCGCACCCATAACGGATTGTCTCAGTAGCAAAAAGAAATTCGTCTGGACGGAAGGTGCCCAACGTGCCTTCGAGGGGCTAAAGCAGGCGTTCGCCTCGGAGGAACAGCTCCTGCACGTGGACCTGCAGAAACCGATGAGGCTAGAGACCGATGCGTCGGACAGAGCGATAGGAGCGGTGTTGCTCCAGCCGGGACCGGCCCAACACACCTGGAGGCCCCGCGCCTTCTTTTCAAGGAAGCTGAACGAATCGGAACAGAACTACACGGTGTATGATCACGAACTATTAGCTATTTATGCCGCGTTTCGCCAGTGGAGACATCTCCTGATAGGGGCTCAGCACAAGATCCAGGTTTGCACTGACCACAAGAACTTGGAATACTGGAGAACAGCGCGAGTACTCAACCAGCGACAGATTCGGTGGGCACAGGAGTTCTCCAAGTTCTTCTTTGAGATCAAGTACGTGCCAGGTCAAGAGAACGTGAGAGCAGACGCGCTTTCACGGAAACCGGAGTACATGGAAGGAGAAAGACCACCGGAAGCTCGACATGTGTTCCCTGAGGAACGATGGGTTGGTGGGGGGGCGTTGGTTGGGAAACGAGAACTGACCCAGTTGATTCGCCAGGACGAATTTGCCCAAACCAGAATTCGAGAACTAAGGGGAAATGGGAGAGACTGGGGGGACTTCGAGGTAAGGGAACGGTTACTGTATTACAAGGGAGCAATGTATGTGCCCGGGGGTGCCTTACGGGAAAGGGTGCTCAAACAGCTTCACGACAACCCCACAGCGGGGCACTTTGGGCAACACAAAACTATGTTACTGGTCACTAGGGAGTTTTGGTGGCCGAAGGTGAGGGAAGACGTACGAGAGTACGTACGGAAGTGTGAACGTTGCCAAAGAGCCAAAGGAGAGCGGGCAGCCCCGGCAGGGTTACTAGAACCCTTGCCCACACCGGGAAGACCCTGGGAGGTGGTGTCGATAGATTTCATGACAGATTTACCCAAATCCAGAGGTAAGACAGCCGTCATGGTAGTGGTAGATCTGCTAACCAAGATGTGCCATTTTATTTTTATTTTTTAAAATAATATTTATTAGCAATTTTTGTTTTAATCACAATACCAAAAAAATCAATACAACACATCTCTTAACATGATTTTCTTAACTTCTTGGACTCCCTCTCATCTCCCACTCCTGCATTCCTGACTATAAATTTTTTCCAGCAAATTTATCTCCTTGTTTCTATTCTTATTGTCTAATTTTCCGATGTTATATCTCTAATTTAAATATCTTTTATTTAGATCTTAAAAGATGTGCCATTTTATAGCATGCTCTCACGCGGTGACAGCAGAGGAAACCGCACAGCTGTTCGTCAATCACATATTCAGGTTGCATGGAGCTCCATCGAGGGTTATCTCCGATCGGGGGAAACAATTTACCTCGAGGTTCTGGAGGAGGCTCATGAACTTATTGCAGGTGGAGGTGGGGTTCTCGACGGCAAGGCACCCGGAGACTAACGGGCAAGCAGAGAGAGCGAACAGCATATTACAGCAATATCTCCGCTGTTACGTCAACGAGAGACAGAATAACTGGGTAGATAAGCTAGCTCTGGCCGAGTTTGCGTATAACAATGCGGAGCATGTGTCCACGGGGATGAGCCCGTTCTTGGCTAATTATGGGTGTCACCTCAGGGCCTTCCCCGGGAGGGGGGAGGAAGGGTGGAGCGTGCCCGCAGCAGAGCAGTTCGTGGAAGAAATGGAAGCGCTGCACCGGCAGCTTAAGATGAATCTAGACAGGGCCAAGGAGGAGTACAAGAGGCAAGCAGATAAGCGTCGCCGGGAAGGGGAGAACATTAGGGTTGGGGACCGGGCGTGGTTATCCACTCAAGGATTGCCCTTCAAGGGGGGATGCAAGAAACTGAGGCCGAAGCGGCTGGGACCATTTGAGGTGACACACCAAGTCAACCCGGTGGCATTCAGGCTCAAGTTGCCGGACAGCATGAAAATCCACCTGGTATTTCATAGGTCACTACTCTCGCCGTACAGGGGGGAGCGGGGGATCCGGGGGGTAGGAGGAGAGGGATTCACACACCCACCACTGGAAGAAAGGGAACACCACCACCAGGTAATGGAGATCCTGGACTCACGATGGCGGGGATGGCAGGTGGAGTACCTAGTGGCTTGGGAGGGTGAACCCGAGTCAGAAAACACGTGGGTTCCGGAAGGGGAAATAGGGGATGAGTATCTGGTGGAAGAGTTCCACAACAGGTATCCGAGGAAGCCCAAACCCCTGGAGAGATTCTGGGAGGAACAATTTGCCACCACCGATGAGGAGGAGGAGGACTTTGTGGGTTTTCCAGCGTCCCAAGAGGAAGGAGGAGAATCGTCAGGGGAGGAGGAATCAGATTGGGAAGCCCCTCCCATTAGAAATCGGAACGGGTGGGAAGCTGGGTTTGAGTCCTCGGACGAGGACGGCAGCTCCTTTAGAGGTTTCCCTGCATCGTCGGCTGAAGATGGGGACAAGGTCACGTCTCCGGGTCAGGACGGGGGTGGAGGGGGTCCTGGGGGGGAGGTGGATGTCAGGGAACTGACATCAAAGGGAGAAACGGAGGCAGGGCACCCAAGCGACGCCGGGGAGGGAACCAGCAGAGGGGAAGGGTTTCAGCGTGACACCAACAGAGAGGAGAAGGAGGAAGCGGTGTCAGGGCTCCAAGACCCTTCAAGCGAAACTAGCGGAGAGAGTGCTAGCACGCCCCGGCCATCCCCTTACTTGCGCAGACGCGTTCCGCGCAGAGAACATAGGCGGAGACTTGGGGTCAAGCAGCTTTTATGCTGGAAGAGGTTCAAGAAACGCCCACTGACGGATTCTGCAAGTGACTAGTAGGTCACGGAGGGCGAGCTCTAACCCTAAACATGATTGAGCGATCGATCTGATTGAAGCGAAGGCAGTTTACACACGAGTAACCACACTACACCATTACACAGAGATAAGTCTGGCACAGGTGTCTCTCCCTCTTGCTGCAACAAGCTCTCCTCCCCACTGGTCTCCCAGAACCAGAAGAGGCATGAAAAGGGTGCAAGAGAAGTCGGCTGTGCGCAGACACAGCCTCTGATTTCTTGGGGGAAACCCTGGAGAGGAAGGGACTGCAGCTGTGGGGAGGCAGGGACCTTCAGCCTCAGCAACTGCAGTCATGGGAGCTAGACCTACCAAAGATGAGTTGCTGCGCTCTTTAGGCCTGACACTCTGCCAAGTCTGTGCAGATCATGTTTTCGCTAATGAACTTGCATGCTGTGATTTACTGCTGGCTTGCTCCCATGGGCGTAGCCAGGATTTATTGGGGGGGCAGGCTTTATGTTAGGGGGGGCAGAACCGAGTTATCTGTGATGCAATTGGCCAGTTAGTTAGGTATTTTCAGGGCTGTCTTAAGTATATCCAGCGCTGTGGTGCAAAGATTCCTCCAGCGTCCTTCCTCCTCCCAGAGTTGCTGACCTTTTGTCAGTGCTGCCTGCAGCTTTGCGGGGCTGGAGGAGGCGGGCAGCAGCTGGAGGGCAGCTCCTCCAGTGGGGAAAAGGCAGAGGCTCAGGGCGCGGCGCTGCTTCAGCGAGGAGGGCGAGGGTGGCGAGCTGATGCCGGGAGGCGCCGCATGCAGCCTCCGCCTCTTCCCTGGCACCCTCCAGGACTTGGCGCCCTGGCGCCCCGCACCACTTGCCTCTATGGGCAAGATGCCCCTGGGTATTTTTATTTATTTACTTGATTTGGTGGGGGCAGCTGCCCTCTCCAGCTACGCCCACACTTGCTCCTGACAGCTATGGCCCTTCACCCTCAATTTGCTTGGTCTCCTGATCCTTCCTCATCTCTTTCCCTCCATTTTGTATATTGCCTATTCAATTGTAAGCTTGCAGATGGGGGGGGGCTCTCCCTGTACTGGACACAGAAAATAATATTGCTTCTTTCTAAATAAGCAAACAAGTAAGTAATGTGGCGATGCACACAGAGTGGTTTAAACTGCTGGAAACACTGCTCAAATGCTAAGTGGGACTTCCTATTGTGTCCCTTCCTCAAACGAACAATGGTTTCAGCTGCCTGAATATTTCCTCTCCAAAGTAGGGGAGGGTGGATTAATCTGGGGTCTATCTGTATTAATTTCTGCAAAGCTTTGAAATGAAAAATCAGAGCATTTGCGTCACTGTTCAATCATGGATGGAAATTACACTCGGCTTTTGCCCACCATCCAAGAGATTCTTATTCTCCGAAATGATAGAAAGGGAAAGGGGGTGCGAGAAATGCAGCGATTCATTGAGGGAGAGTCAAAGCAGCTTGCAGTTTTGCCACAGGGTGGGAAGGAAAAATAATAGTGTTGTGAAATTTCTAAGGAAATGAAGTCAAAGCTGTCAGAAGCAAGTGCCGGTTTCTGGGAAAACTAGCCCCTTAAATAAGCTTGTAATAGGGCTGTTTGCCAAGAATGCTGTTCCATCTTCAAGTGTGCTTCCATTGCAGAAACCCTTCTCCATCTCTGAGGAGACTGAAAGTGAAAATTAAAGCTTCTCGCATCCCAGGACAACCTGCGGCGGCGGCTGCAGGAAACGAAATTGCTTTAAGGCTTAATTAGGCTGAGTCTTCAGAAAATGTTTTGTACTTGAGAACGCTGCTTGTGTTAAGATTGGTGGTTTAAAAGAAAAAGAAAGGGAGAGGCAGAGAGATTAAGCCCATGGGACTATTACTAAGACAGCTCCCAAGAGAACATATTTTTCTAAACCTTTCCGATAGATGCAAGACCTAAACAAACAACCGCTTGCCTACAGAGGAACTTATCAATGGCGGCTCCATTTTGCCAGCTGTTCCTAAGTGATGCTTATCTCTGTATCCCAAAGAACTCTGCAATACACCAGGAGCGGAAATCAACCTCAAGAATTCACCAGCAGATTTAGGGGCGGTCGAGGGACAGATGGGAAAAAATAATCTTTTGGAAACAAGCTTGTTCCAACTGCTTTATTTACAAATTTCGGAAACTGTAGTCTAATATAAAGAAATGCAGGGATTAAGTTTAATCTCCTAGGATCTGTGTATGTATTTATTTGGTGGGGAAATATATTTCCCTAGGCCTACAGCTGGGATTGTTTAGCGCACACTCAGCAGCACGAGAGACTGCACCACTCTCCCCCTTCCCTTTTCCAGATATGCAGACAGCAATAGTGTTCTTGGCATGGACATACAAAGGAAGCTGACTTATACAGCCGTTTGTCCATCTAGCTCAGTATTTTCCACATTAGGGGTGCAGAATCTATTTCAGCCCAAGGGCCACATTCCCTCACGGGCAACTTCCCAAGGGCCACATGTAAGTGCTGGGTGTGGCCACAGACACACTGTTAGTAGAGTGACTGGAATAAAGTAGACGGCAAATAGAGAGAAAAGAAACTGAATGATACTTCACTGAGGTGAACAGAACAAAAACAGTCTATAACTTGAAGATACTCTTATTTACAGGACTCACTGAGACAAGGGAACAGTGGCGTAGCGTGGGTTGTCAGCACCCGGGGCAAGGCAAGTAATTTGCACCCCCTAACCCGTGGATTTGCGCCCCCTAACCCTAACTCCCAGATGTTGCGGCCGGTGCGGCCGGCCCCCCTGCACCCCCCACGCTACGCCACTGCAAGGGAAACATAATTAACCACACATACTGGGGTGAAACCTCCTTCCAGAGTATTTTCCCCTTCACCTCCTCTGACTGTTAAATTGCAACCAACTTAACCATCACCCATCACAATTTTGGATGACTCGGAATGTCTGTCACCCAATTTGGCATGATGGGTTGCAGTTGTGCCAATCTGGATGACTCTCAGTATATTGTCACCAACTCAGCATGTGAGTTCCTGAGGTGGAGGCGGTATCCTTTGTCTATGTTTGGGCACCGGATGCCATTTTGAAGCAAGACGGTGGGTGAAACGTTACTTTGGCATGACTTTGCCCTATTTCCCGAGGTGGAGTAAGAGGGATTTTGCCTACCTTTGCATGCCTTCGGATGCTGTGAGCCATGAGTGTGTGAGCATGTGTTGCGCACACACACAGCCCAACAACCCACAACTCACACCATCCGTTTTAAAATCACAATTTGTTTAGGTTCCTTCAAATTCCTGGGAAGAATCAGAAACAGAGAAGAACCCACATTGACAGAATTGCCCATCTCCAGTATAGTGGTACCTCTGGTTGCGAACGGATCCATTCTGGAGGCCCGTTTGCAACATGAGCAGAATGCAACCTGCAGCGGCGCATCTGCGCACGTGCAGGTTGCGATTTTGCCGCTTCTGTGCATGCGCGTGACATCATTTTGCGTATTTGTGCATGCGTGAGCGGCGAAGAGCTGCAAAACCCGGAAGTAACCCTTTCCGGTATTTCCAGGTCGCTGCGGGACGCAACCTGAAAAAACGTATCATGAAGCAAATGTAACATGAGGTATGACTGTAGTAAGAAAGTCACAACAAACTCAGGTATGGAAGACTCTGAGTAATCTGAGAGTGAGTAGGGATGCTCACACTCCTCCAAGCAGTAATATGAGAGCCTGTAAGGCAGAGAAGACTTGTACCTTATATTTTCCATCTACATCCAGCCGGATTTCAGTCCTGCAAGAGCATCTACATGCAGAAGCATCTGTCCACAGACAGCTCTCTCTTGCTGTGCTGAGAGCAACGATGGTAGAGGTGAGTTAGAGGGCTCACAGATTCCTTTACTGCTTTATGAAGTTGACGCTGTTTTATGACTGACACTTCTGTGTCCCAAAGCATCTTCCTCACACCAGTCTCTTTCCTCTTTCCTAGGCCTTCCAATGCCTCCAGCTCTCTGATGCAGGAAATCTCAGATACTGTTATATGTGTCCTTCTTTTAAATGAGGTCTGCCCCATCTGCCCCATGTCTTAATTGCAAATGCAGAAAAAGAGCAGGCTTTGTAATTAATCAGCAAAAAAAAGGGGGAAGGATCTTAAGTTATTTAAATGCATGTACATGCCTTTTGTTCTGTCTGGGATGAATCTATTAGGATTCTCCCCACTTCCTTTGTCAGGGAGAAAATTGCTGTTTTTCATGGGCCAGATCTCATCTGGCACTAAGTGGCATCACTTTAGTTGATTTAATGGAAGCTTTCCTGTTTACAAAGAGTGGGTATGTGGCCCTTTGCATCTATTTTCCGGTATTGTGGCTATGTACGATGCAAGCTGCACCGAGAACAAATTTTTCTTATCAGATCCTGCCTGTCACAGGACTCTTGTTGTTTTCTTTATGTTAAATAAAGCTGTTGGAAAATTCAAAGTTTGATAACTATTAGGAACATAACCAGGGCTCCTCACCCGTAGAAAATGTCCCTCTCCCGCAAGTTCATGAATTGCATTAGCAATTCTGTTGACCTTGGATTTTGGAAGGGCCCACCAACACGAATGAGGAACACTCTCCAAGCTACCCTCCTCACTGAGAGTTTTGCCAATCTTACCTCCACACAGGTTATAATGGAGTTGGTATATAGGCAAAACACAAGTGCAGCCTGCAACAAAATGTTGCAGTGTGTCCTCTTTTCTAACAAGAGGGCACTTCTTCATGATGCCAGCCAGTCAGTCAACGATGCCATCCTCCAAGAAATTATATGAGGGATAGTATCTTTGGTGGGGACACATTGTGCTCCTTCCTGGGTCCACCTTTGGTCCCCACCCTGTGCTCAGCTCTAGCCTGTGGCTCCTAGAAGCTGTCAGCATGTGACAGCAGCCACACCCTGGGAACGGCTTTGACTGGCCAGCTAAACCAGGTGAGGGTAGCCGATGGGTCTCAAACCCTCGGTGAGTTAGGGACTCACCCTGCATGCGAAGACAGGCTCTGCTGAACAGAGCAGAGCAGACCAATAGCGGGTCTAATAGTCAAGAAGGCGGTTTCTGCACATGATGTGGAGGAAAGTGATGGGCACATGGGGCTTGTCAACCTGGGAAGGCAGCCCATCTAGGAGAAGGAAACTCTGATTCTCAACCTCCGTTGCCTGGCGGGATATCTGACTCCTTTTGGCTCTGCCTCTCATTCCCTGGCTCCCATAACTTTGCTGAGATACCCTTGAGAAAATGTTGCTTTTGAAACCTAGGCCACCACACCCACTGTTTTCCTAGCATTTAGATAATTAGTAGAGAAGGGACTAGGACAGGCCAACGATGGCGAGATGCACAAGATACTAGGGCACCCAGCATACCCCTCAACTGCCCTGGCTAAATCACGACATCCTGTTTTTAGGTACCATGCTCTCATGCAGGTCATATGACTAGCATGGGCGTGTGGCCCTAGTTTTTGGTGGCAACCAGGAGAGGTTATTTCAGCACATGTAGCCTGCATGATAAATGTGCTGAGTGCTGACATTCCCTCTCTGGTGCATCCATTAACAGGAGTGGGAGCTCCTGCACATTTGACCACTTCTAGCCAGGTCAAGGCATTTCTAGACAATGGCAATGTATGCCTATTTCCTATTTCTGCCTCTTCAGCTCTCGGGATTGGACTTTGCCAATATCCGAGGATGGATGTTTGGCAAGGTATTGCATAGTACAGTGGTACCTCGGTTTACATACGCTTCAGGTTACATACGCTTTAGGTTACAGACTCCGCTAACCCAGAAATAGTACCTTGGGTTAAGAACTTTGCTTCAGGATGAGAACAGAAATCGGCCTCTGGCGGCACAGCAGCAGCGGGAGGCCCCATTAGCTAAAGTGGTGCTTCAGGTTAAGAACAGTTTCAGGTTAAGAACGGACCTCCAGAATGAATTAAGTACCTAACCCCAGGTACCACTGTAGTTATTTTATTATTAATTAAGTTTGTATATAGGGACGCAGGTAGCGCTGTGGTCTAAACCACAGAGCCTAGGGCTTGCCGATCATAAAGTTGGCGGTTCAAATCCTCGCGACGGGGTGAGCTCCCATTGCTCAGTCCCTGCTCCTGCCAACCTAGCAGTTCAAAAGCACGTCAAAGTGCAAGTAGATAAATAGATACCGCTCCGCTGGGAAGGTAAACGGCATTTCTGTGCACTGCTCTGGTTTGCCAGAAGCGGCTTAGTCATGCTGGCCACATGACCCGGAAGCTGTACACCGGCTCCCTTGGCTAGTAAACGAGATGAGCACTGCAACCTCAGAATCGTCCGTGACTGGACCTAATGGTCAGGGTTACCTTTACCTTTTTAAGTTTGTATACTGCCCTACACCTGCAGGTCTCAAGGCGGTTCACAAGATGAATTCACGATAAAAGAACACAAAATACATAAACAAAACAAAAACAAAAATAACTCAGTAACTCCCCCCCCCCAACACATTTTAAGTTATAGCATTTGGGAAAGAGAACCAAAAGGACAGCCTGCTACAAGAGCTGCAACAGGCACCCCATAGTCATCAACCTGTTTTCTCCTGCTCCAGAGGGCAGACCCTGGGCCAATAGATTCAAGTTACAAGATAGTTCCGACTACCGTATTTTTTGCTCTATAAGACTCACTTTTTCCCTCCTAAAAAGTAAGGGGAAATGTGTGTGCGTCTTATGGAGCGAATGTAGGCTGCGCAGCTATCCCAGAAGCCAGAGCAGCAAGAGGGATTGCTGCTATCGCTGCGCAGCGATCCCACTTGCTGTTCTGGCTTCTGGGATTCAGAATATGTTTTTTTCTTGTTTTCCTCCTCCAAAAACTAGGTGCGTCTTGTGGTCTGGTGCGTCTTATAGAGCGAAAAATACGGTAATCACCAGGAAGAGCTGCTTGACAGTAGAATGGACTCCTTCGGAAGGTGGCAGCTTCTCCTTCATTGGATGCTTTTAAGCAGATGTTGGATGGCCATCTGTCACGGATCCTTTGGTTGGGCCAGATGACCCCTGGGGGACCTTTCCAACCAGGGCCGTCTTTATCCAGGGGTGCAAGGGGTGTGGGGCACCTGGGCGCCAAATTCTGGGGGCACCAAATGTATACCGGTCCCTCTCGATTGGCGGCAGAGAAAAACAATGGAGTGAAAGCCCCCACCCCTCCACTGCTCTGTTACTCCATAGCGTAAAACATTCCTGACGAGTCAGGAAACAAAAGCAGTCTTTCTACTGCGTCTTTGTTACAGGTGAGCGATTTCTCCCCTAAAAGAAGGTCAACAACTTTGGCTTCCCCCTCCCCAAAAAAGCTTAATAAAAGTTAATATGGGGACACTGGGCAGAACTTTGCACCCCGAAGCTGCATATGCTAAAGACGGCCTTGTTTCCAACTATGACTCTGTGGCTGGAACTGCCCAGCATTCTCTCCCTCCATGTTTGTCATGACTCGCAGAGTCTGGGCGTGAGAAGATGCATCATACCGACTTTGCAGCAGGCCAAAGCTGTACAGGAGAGAGCAGTGGCGTAGCGTGGGGGGTGCAGGGGGGGCCGGCCGCACCGGGCGCAACATCTGGGGTTAGGGCAAATCCACGGGTTAGGGGGCGCAAATCCACGGGTTAGGGGGCGCAAATTACTTGCCTTGCCCCGGGTGCTGACAACCCACGCTACGCCACTGGGAGAGAGTCCTCTGACACATGTGGAGGTCCCAGGGCAGCATATGGATGCTGGTGGAACTCGCAGTTCTGGAACAGCCCTGCTGCAAAATTATTTTCCTGGGAGAAACAGTTGAACTGAAAACCTCACCACGGTCTCTCTCCACATCCCATTTCTCTCTCCAGCGCTTGCGGGGTGGGGGAGAATGTCACTTGTTTATTGATGTTCCAGGTCTTAACACATTGGCTGGAAAGTCCTGGGCGCTCTGCCAGCACTGAGCAAATAATAATGAATAAGAATGTCACTGATTTCAGCCGAGAACAAACGAATTCTCAGAACCACTCAGAGTCCTGAGGAGGGAGCCCGGACTCATTACTGGTGACATTGAAACCTCCTTTGATAGCTGTATGGCATTTTGAGTCATTTTCTCGCTCTCCATCCCTACGGGTTTGGCGATTAAATGGGGTACCATTCCTTTTTCTTGTGGTTGTTGCAAAACTTTGGAAGCCAGAGAGATTTTCTAGGAGCCAGACTTGGGGTGTGGAATATTATTCTGCCCCCACTGTCCCTGTTTCATTAATCTGTTTGTTTTTGTTTTTAAAGACCTCTCACATTTATTTCATAATCACTTAAATAATATTTGTTTCATTACTCGTGCTGGTTATCTTTTGGAACAGACTAAGTTTCTTCCTTTGACCGGCAATTTGGCCAACGCCTGTGGCAGATACTAACAGGCTAGTTTTCTGTGGGTGCTCCTGGCAGCTGCCATTTTATTTCTCCCATAATTCCATGGAAGTTGCATTGTTCTGGGGCATTTTGGGGAGGGGGGTGCTAGCTGCAGTAGCAGCTGCCATTCCCCCCCCCCAGGAATTTCCCAGAATGCACGAGAAGTTGTGCCATTATGCAGAAACACAAACTCTGGAGCTGCTGATAGGCAAATGAAGTCCTCACACACTCCTAGAGGCCGCATAGTGTTGTGGACAGAGTGTCAGACTGGGACCTGGGAGACCAGGGTTTGAATCCCCACTTAGCCATGAAGCTCAGTGGGTGACCTTGGGCCATTCAATGCCTCTCAGCCTGACCTACCTCACAGGGTTGTTGTGGGGATTAAAAGCAGCAGGAGAGAACCATGTATGCCACCTTGAATTCCCTGGGGGAAAAAGTGGGTTATAAATGCAATATAATGAATATACGAGATGAATGACAAATGAGTGGGGGAAATACACGGGCCTCTCACATCACTTTCTCCAGGAATGGGAAAGCAGCTGGGGTGGTGGTGCTGAAGGGGAAGGCAGTTGGGGAAGGTTGAGAAGAGAATTAAGCAGCCTTTCTCTTGCTGTTCTTCAATTCCTAATAACAATCTCTGATGCTGCTTTTTAGCAATAAAGCAAAACGGTTGGAAGCCTATTTATGCATTTCCAGCATATGGTCAAGTCTGGCCCTTCGAGGGGCACTTTATAACAGAATATTTCACACAAACAGCTGGCGTCTGATGTGTAAGGATTTTTTTTCAACCATTGAAATAGCTCAATATAGCAAATTCATTTTTTTAGGGCATTCCGTATGCTTGGGGAGGGGGAGAGTCTCATATGAACACATCTGGCCCACCTCACCTCCATGAGCCACATGGCATCTGTGCATGGTGTGAATTAATGCCTTGCCTGTCTGCCTGACAGAACTGAAGACTCCTCAGAGGTGCAAATAAGGAATGGAATGATGCAGACCAGTGAATTCCTGTTTTGCACTAAAGCATGGAACATCGTATGGTGAAAGGTGAAAAAACAAAAGGCCAGAAGGTGACAGCAGCCTGGCTTATGAAGCTACAAGAGCCAAGTAAGTCAATAAATGTAGATACTGTTTATTTTGAACAGGGGTCAGTAAACTTTTTCATCAGATCTTGTACCTCAGACCTTGTGGGTGGCCTGACTATATTTTGCAAAATATAAATACCCTGCAAGCCAGTCTCTCCAGCTGCCTCCGGACCTGGAGGAGGAACACATTCTGCACGTGCTCAGGAGCACATCTCAGTGCCTCCCGCTCACCAGCATTGTTGACGAGCAGCAGCCGCTCCATTGGCCCGTTCCCGCGGAGCTCCCAGCCAGTGTGCACCACATGCTGTGCCCAGGCACGCGGAGTGCTGGGCAGGCGGCGTGCAGCTTGCCCTCCAGCTGTTCCAGTGCGGCCGCCAAGCACGCCACCAGCGGCACCGCCAAGCTGGGCGCCAGGCGCAGGGGCAGCAGACATGCCAAACTCTGGCTGAAGCCCTGCGACGCGCCTGTCACAATGCCCATGGGGCAGCCCAGACCCGCCACCTGCCCTCTGGCCTTTCCATCCATGGCAACGCCGAGTTTACCTCAGCCATGGGCGGCAAGGCTTCAGATTGGCTGCAGAAATTTCCTGCAGCCAATCCTAAGCTGTGCCAGCATCGTCGGCTGCCCAGAAGCTGTGCCAGCATCCTGGAAATCAGTCCCTGCGTGGCGAGGCATCCGCAGCGCAAGGGGACTGACCGAGTGGATGGCAGGGTCCGCGGAAGTTTTATGAGCCTGGAGGGCTGCATCCGGCCCCCAGGCCTTAGTTTGCCGACCCCCGATTTAGAGCATTTATACCTTGCTCTTCAGCCAAAAAAGGCTCCCAGATTGGCATACAGTCATACCTCTTGTTACGTTTGCTTCAGGTTAAATCTTTTCAGGTTGCGTCCCGTGGCGACCCGGAAGTACCGGAAAGGGTTACTTCCGGATTTCGCCGCTCACGCAGACGCTCAAGATGACATCACGCACATGCGCAGAAGCGGCGAATCGCGACCCGTGCAGACGCGGGTTGCGTTCTGCTCATGTTGCGAACGGGGCTCTGGAACGGATCCCGTTTGCAACCAGAGATACCACTGTACATACAATCAGTTGAAACAAGGCAGTCCCTGACTGCAAGGCTACAGTCTAAAAAGTAATAGTTAAGAACCTGACTGTCCATACATAGACGTAGACACGACAGTCATTTGGGGAGCATTGATCACTTGGAAAAGCAAAGATGGGGGAGGAGGAAGACAAACTCTCTTGCAACTTTGTAAAAAAGAAAAAAGAATCTTCCAATGCCTGATCACCTAGAGGCCATTTTTACTCACCACAGGTGACCAGACAAGTGACTGTTTACAAAGAAGCCTAATTAGGACTCTTAAGATATATTATTATGCCTGTGCTGCTTAGGTCCCTTTAGTTGCCATTTACACCTCCTTGAAAGCTATTAGTGCCCCACTAGCAGTCTCTCTTTCTCTTCCAAAGTAGAGCGGAAGGACTGAAATCTAAAAGCTTTGCAAGCACCCCGCGGCTCCCTTCAAAGTGCTATTTTGTGTGCTTTGTGTCTCTGGAAAATTTAGGGTAGCTTTTACAAAGTTTCCTTTGAAGAAGAGTGCATAGCAGGCTCCCCCCCCCCTCCCCGTGTTTGCAATAGTATGCCTGTTTAGAAATACACACATTGAGCAAGCATTGTAAGAGATACAGAAGCCAGCACACAGGCAGACAAGGGCAGGACATCAGCACTGGGCCACATATTCTGAAACCAACTCCCTGCAGGCAAAAAGCCTGAACATGCTCTCTCTTTCAACTCCCTTTTTTGAGCCCACATTTGCTGTTTAGACAAATGCGGTTTTGGTCTTCACCCGACCAGTTGTCTCCCATCAACAGCCGAGATTGGTCTGATTCAGCAGAGTTATTATGTGTTTATGAATTTCCATGAGCGTGGAATCACAGAAGATGAAGTAGATATAACTTCCAGAGGAAAGAAAAAGGCTAGCGCAACTAGACCAGTAGAGAAACCTTTCTTGAAACAGGAATATATCTGTGAAATTGCTCTCTCATCCGACAATGGTATCAATTTTCATGGCTCCAGAGTAGTTATGATATATAAATGGAGTTTGCTGTCAGATTAAACACCTTTGCTCCAGCATTTAATGAAGAACAGGCTTGGTTTACTGCTCTACATACACCTGAGCTATGGATATTATTTCTTAAATAAGCAAGGCCAGGGGGGAAATCATCCACACAGATTAAATTTAAACTTCATACAGAAGAGCTAAAATATATTGATTTTCTCATAAAGGCCACATAGATGAGAATCCTCCCCAGTTACTGAACAAAGCTAGGCTAAGATTGCTTGGTTGAAAAGCGTATAGTATTTTACTCAAGCTGTGAAGAACTTGCCCCCTTGAGGGCTGAATTAATTTCGGCCAGAGGTTTTTAAAAGAACAAATGGAGAAAAAGAAAGAAAATAGAAGAAACGGGGGGGGGGGGGAGGAGAGTATGAAGCCTTCACATCTTCTGCTCTGGAAACTGGGGCAGCATCCTAAGTGAAAGTATCAAAAAAGTAACCTTTAGCTTCCTCAGCAACCTCCTATGGAAAAGGTTATTTGGGGGGAGGGGGGCTTTGTTAAGTACTCCATCTGGTGGAAAGCAGAACAGAGATGCCTGCAAACCTCTTTTTGTGCAAAATGCCCCTGAGTTTTTATACGTCCTATGGTGCCTTTTACACCTGACTGAAATGTTTGGCAGTCGGTCCCCAACAAGGATGTTAGCTCTGCTCTGCAAGCAAAAGGTCCCAGGTTCAATCCCAGGTAGGTAGGGATGGGAGAGACCCTTGCCTGAAATCTAGGAGAGTCGCTGCCAGTCAGTGCAGACAATACTGAACTAGAAGGACCAATGGTTTGACTCAGTATAAGGCAGCATGCTGCATATTGCTGTGTTCATTTCAGGGGGGTGATGGGCCTTTAATTCACTTTTTACTGTGCTCGGGAGGGCAGAGAATGTGTGTGCTGTGCTGTTTAATTTCCACGCTAAAATTCATTTATGCACAATAGCCCAAATGCAGATGTTTGGATGTGAATAACAGAATCAAAGAATTTTAGAGTCAGAATGTGGGCTAATGTTCAGCTGTATGACTCTTCAAACCGATGCAAATTGCGTGCTGCCTGGGGGAATTTCTGATGTGTTCTAGAGGGCAAGGCTAGTTAGGCTGCTTACCAGCCCTTTCACAGTCTGGTGTCCACTGAATAATAATAATAATAATAATAATAATAATAATAATAATAATAATAATAATAATATTTTTTTATTTATACCCCGCCCATCTGGCTGGGTTTCCCCAGCCACTCTTGAGGAAAACAGGGCCCAATCGGCATTTACACATTTGTAAGGATGCAATCTTGTGCCTGTTTACCTAGGAGTAAACCCACTGAGCCACACTGATGGTCACTTGCACACATGCAGAAGGCTCCAGCTTCAGTTTCTGGCTTCTCCAGATGAAGTAACTGGATGAAAAGATCCTGGAGAGAGCTGCTGCCAGCCAGTGTACAGTACTGATTAGATGAATTTTAGGGTGGTATTCTGCTAAGTTTTACTCATAGGCCTATTCCAATCTATGGATCTAACTTAGTCATGTTCTGTAATTTCTACTCTGAGCGAAACTTAGATGACTACCACCCATAGTCTTGATATTGTGCAATGCAGCTTATGTTATTAGCTCAGAAGGTTTGGAAAGAGGGTTAGGCAAATTCACAGAGGATGAATCCCTGCCAGCTAATAACCATGATAGCTAAATGAACCTCCATGTTGAGAGGCAGTGTACCTTGATCCAGATGCTGGGGACAAATAATAGCAGCGAAGGGCTGTTTCTATTCCTGTCCTACTTTGTAGGCTTGCCAGAGATATCTGACTTGCAACTGATCAGGGGGCATAAAAATCAATGTTGTTGCTTTTTTAAAAATGATTTTTTTAAAAATTTAAATTGGATTTTTAAAATAAAATGCCTTTGGAGGAAAAATCTTTCTAGTTTTCTATTTAAGTTACATTATAGTCCAAAGGCTAGTTACAAGTAGGTAGCCATGTTGGTCTGCCATCCATAGTCGAAACAGAATAAAAAAATTCCCTCCAGTAGCACCTTAGAGACCAACTAAATTTGTTATTGGTATGAGCTTTCAAGTGTGCATGCACATGAAAGGATTTTTTTTATTTAGTCCAAATTCATCAGGAAATAAGGATTTAGGTTTTTCATGAGTGCTAAAATTCAGTCTGTTTTTTAAAAAAATCGTTTAACCACATCAGTTAACAAACATGGATACGTATGCTATAATGTTATTGTTTTAGTTAAATAAATTGTTTAAGTTGTTATTAAGGAAATGATTATTTTTCTCCTTCCAATAAAGTACAGCAGAAAAGTTGTCCAAATATAAACAATAATTGCATAATTATCTGTTTTTGTATTTCTAATAGTATAAGCAAATCAGTATTTTTTGATATAACTGTAAAAACTACTCTGAAAATTTATTATTCCAAAAATGAAACCTTCATCTGGTTGTAAATATTAAGATTATACCAGCAAGAATGTGTCTTTCTGTAAAAAAAAGATTTAAATCAAGTCTTATTGACTAGGGATTTAAATTGTAATTTAAATCAAATCCGCCCTGCAACTGATGGAAACAAAATAAGACTAAAAGATGGATTGGTTCATCAAGTCTCTTCGTTTCCTTACTTACTCATTTTTATGTGTTCTCTCCTCCTAGTGGTGCAGCAATAAAATTGCTAGCACATTTGCAAAGCTTAAGCAGGGCCTGGTATGGTTTCAGATTACCGTAGATGGAGGTCAGGTGTTAAGAAATGCAACTCTATAATTCTACAATAAAAATATTTATATACTGCAGTATCATTTAACATCACAAATACAACATAAATCATATAAAATAATTAACACATCAACAATAAAACATTTATAAAATATAAAAAAACTATTAACAAACTAAGCAATAAGCAAAACAGCAATTAAAAAATAAGCTAAATATCACAATTACAGCAGAAGTGCGCTTTCCACTTTTTTGCTGCAAGCTGCTTTTAGCTGTTTGTGCATCAGATGTCAAGGAGATAAACAGCTAGGTGATTTTTAAAAGGCACCTGAAGGTTCAGGAAAGCTTTTCCGTATTTGAAACTGTATTGCTTTATCACTATTTTCTGTTGGGAGCCGCCCAGAGTGTCTCAGTCAGAGGGGTGGCATATAAAAATAAAACAACAACAATATATTATTATATTACTATACCATATTGAATATCAACATATTATAAAAATCCTGTTGTAATCAAATGTGCAAATGCCAAACATTAAAATATTAATTGACACCAACACCAATATAAATATCAATCTCAACCAATATGGATATTTCAATATGAATATTACAAAAAGAAAACAAAATAAAACAACCATATATTATTATATTACTATACTATATTGAATATCAACAAATCATTTTAAAAATGCTGTCGTTGTAATGAAATGTGCAGGTGCCAAACATTAAAATATATATTAAAACCAACCCCAGTATAAGGTAACTATCAATATCGACCATAGGGATATGTCAATATGAGTATTACAAAATATTTGAGTTGTGATATGTTAAGATACAAAGTTAAAGATGATAAATTGAAAGAGGGCAAGGATTTGCTGATTTGATTATGTAAATGGGAATACAAAAAAAGGGAGGTGTGAGGAGGTCAAGGAAACAAGGCAATGAATGAGCTTTAAAGTTAACAAAAAGAAAGATGGATTTTTTTCTTTTTTCTTTTTATCTACTTTTTGTTTTTGGTATCTTGTATTTTTCTGTTTTCTGTTTTCTCTTTTTTCGCTGTATTTTGTTATGATTTTGTAAAATCTCAATAAATATCTATTTAAAAAAAAAATAAGCAAAAAAGAGAATAGAAAACATTGCATGCCAAACATCGCCAATGACAGCAAAAGCGCGCTTTTCCGCGGCTGCTTTGTAACTTTCCGGGTGTCTGGGAAAGCGGCGTAGAAATAAATAAAGCGCCTAATAATAATAATAATAATAATAATAATAATAATGACGATGAATTAAGTAATAAAAAACAGCGCCGCCGCCCTGTTTCCCTCGCCGCCTCCCTCCCTTCCCGCCCTCAGAGTCGTCTCCGCGACGCGCCCGAGGCCCAGCGAGGCTCCGGCCGCCTGAGGAGAAGAAGCCGCGAGCCCGCCTACCTGAGGCCGCCCCTCCGCCGGGGAGGCGGAGCAGGACCGGCTAGGCCCGGCCTCCTCGCCGCCCTCTTCTCGCTCGCCTCCCGCCGCGTCTTCTCCTCCTCAGCCGCCATCATGGCTGCCGCGGCCGCTTCTTCGTCTTCGTCGGCCTCCTCGTCGGCCTCCGGGGCCTCGGCTCCGGCGGGCTCCAGCGCGGCGAGCTCCGGGGGTGGCGGGGGTGGCGGCGGAGGCGGCAGCGCTTCGGGCCTGACGGCTTCTCTGACGGGCACCATGAACAGGAAGAAGAAGCCCTTCTTGGGGATGCCCGCGCCGCTGGGCTACGTGCCGGGCCTGGGCCGAGGGTGAGTGGGCCCAGGCCGGGCGCTGGAGTTGGGAAGCGGCCCCGGGAAGTGGCGGCGACGGCGGGTGGGCCTCGGCCCGGCTGCCTCCTCGCGTGGGCCCTCCTCGGGTCAGGCCTTTCCCTCGCCGCCCTTGCAGCGTTTCTTTGCTCGGCTCTGAGGTGCCTCTGACCATACGCAGAGTGCCTTCTCCGCACACCCAAGGCGCGCGTGTTTGCGTGGGGCCTTGAAAAGGCTTCAAGGGCCCGACGCCCTAGAGCATGTGCAGAGTTTCTTTTTGCTTCCCGATTGTACCCATAGGCAGGGTGATTTCCTCCTCGGAGCAAGGCGTGTCTGTGTAGCCTTTGAAAGGCTTCAAGGGCCCGACGCCTGGAGCATGTGCAGAGTTCTTTTTGCCTTCCGATTCCTACATTGCAGGGGGCTGGACTAGATGACCCTCGGGGTCCCTTCCAACTCTGTGATTCTGTGAAAGGAAACGGCACCCTTCCCTGAATAGTACTCTTTCCCCCCCATTTTTAAAAATTGGCAAGTTACGAAAGATAAGGAAATAATGAAAACATGCTGTGAACTGCCCTGAGATCTGTGGATGAAGGGCGGTATACAAATTTAATAAATAATAATAAACTCACCCTGTGGCTTTATTATTACTGTATTATTATTGTTACTACTACTAATGTATTTGCCTTTCATTTTTTGGAAAGTCTATGTATATTTTACTTTTTTGCGTTTATAACCCTGCTCTTGGGAGAAGGGTGTTGTGTCTCCTCTTTCCCCACAAAGCTCAGATACGCTTTGCAACCTAGGAAGTTTATTTTAACACTGACTAACTCCATTGTGCCCCAGTGCAGGAAAATGTTCAAAAACAAAGCCATGTGCTTTGTGTCAGAGGACGGTGACTCAGGTCTGCTTCCCTGGATAAGTTTGTGTTTGAAAATCCATATTGGACATCTATTTATTTATTTTTTTATCCTGACATGTTAACATTGGTTGCAACGAAAAGCACCACAGCAGCAAAATTAGCAGATTTCTTGGGATATTTTCAGTCTCAGACACATTTTTGGTATTCCAAAAACAGAAACAAACAAAAGTCTAGGCACTTAAAGCTGCCTCAGTTGCCCATGGGAAGCTGGGTTTGAGTACTACAGTGCTCTCCCTACTTGTGATTCCTAGCAATTGGCATTCAGAGGTATGCCGGTATATGATGGTCATCTGTTATGGATGCTTGAGTTGAGATTCCTGCATTGCAGGGGGTTGGACTAGATGGCCCTCGGGGTCCCTTTCAACTCTACAGTTCTGTGATTCAATGGGTGCCAGTATTGTGCAGGTTTATACACTCACTGAAGACCTGCTTCAGTATTTTATATTCAGTATATGTACGCACATGAAAGATATCCTAGTGTTTTAAAAAGACAACAAAATGAATTGGACTCCTTGGCAGGTTTTGAATAAACATACACAAATGTATTGATTGATAACATGGTAGATAGATAATATAAGGATTTATATAATTTTATAATATGCAGAGAATAACATGTGTTGAGAAATCAGAGAGGAGCTGAGGGAAGAGTCTGCGGGGGGAGGCAGGGTTTGATGGGGAGTGGGGGGAAAGGGAAAAAAATAATGAATATTATATGTTTTGATATATTATGTTGAAATTCTTTATAAAAAAGAAAAAAAGAAATATGTCCTAGCGTGATAAAAAAGGTGATAAAAGTTTTATATATATATATAAAGTTTTATATATATAAAAGGTGATAAAAGTTATATATATATATATATATATATATATATATATATATATATATATGCAGGTTTTGGTGTCCTCGGGTGTCTTCCCGTGTAAAAGTTGGGGTGTCTAGGCGACGTTTCGACGAGGTCTCACTCGTCATCTTCAGGCTGGTGCTTTCGGCTTCTTGTTACTGGAACAGAGCAGGATCTCAGTGTTTGAGTTCCTATAAATACTGTAGAGGGGGTGTGGTGTATAGCCTCCACACCCCCTCTACAGTATTTATAGGAACTCAAACACTGAGATCCTGCTCTGTTCCAGTAACAAGAAGCCGAAAGCACCAGCCTGAAGATGACGAGTGAGACCTCGTCGAAACGTCGCCTAGACACCCCAACTTTTACACGGGAAGACACCCGAGGACACCAAAACCTGCATTCCTGTACCCGTGAAAATCTACGAAAGCATATATATATATATATATAAAAAAAAAATTTAAGGCACACTGGTAACCTTGGAAAGTAAAGATTAGCTTTTAAAATTTGCTAATCCTGAGCATCCAGGGACCATTCTCCCTTGCTACAGTTGAGGGGTTATTAGCAATCCTGGATTTAGGTAGGACTTGGAGCAGGGTTTCTGAATTTGAAGGACTGGTGCCCAGTCCCTTGTCCAAATTCCCTCATACTGAACTGGCTGCTTTCTTCCGTCTAGTGCTACAGGTTTCACTACCCGCTCGGACATTGGCCCTGCTCGGGATGCAAATGACCCTGTGGATGACCGCCATGCTCCGCCAGGGAAAAGGACCGTTGGGGACCAGATGAAGAAAAACCAGGCAGCGGATGACGACGACGAAGATCTGAACGACACCAATTACGATGAGGTGATGCGTCTTTGGCCTTACTGTCTTGATGGACATTAATGGCAATGTACACATAAAGCTACATAGTGCTCAGACCGTTGCCCCCCTTTAGCCTGTCTACTCTTACTAGCTGTGGTTCTGTGGGGTGTGCTTAGTGGATACGGGGTTCTTGCAGTTAACACTACCTTTTTGTCATTCGCAGTTCAATGGATATGCTGGAAGTCTGTTCTCCAGTGGACCTTATGAAAAAGATGATGAGGAAGCTGATGCGATTTACGCTGCTTTGGATAAAAGGATGGATGAAAGGAGAAAAGAGAGAAGGTAGGAGGTGATTTTTTTCAGCATTGAGATAAATGCTGGTTGTATCTGGGGCCTCTGCAGTGGAACCTTGCCTGTTGCTTCTCTGGTTATATGTTTGGCCTGAACATGGGGTCCTGAAGTATTAAAAGTACTTGCTATCTCCCTTTTGGAAATAGGAATGGGTGCCTGCATGGTTGACTCCTGTGCTTTTTTTATTTTTTAGAGAACAGCGTGAGAAAGAAGAGATTGAAAAGTACCGAATGGAACGGCCAAAAATTCAGCAGCAGTTCTCAGATCTGAAAGTAAGGAGAGAAAAATGTGTGTGTGTGTGTTCTCCAGAGGTGAAATCAGAAAATTACGTTGGGGAGGAGGGGAGTCAGAAAAATGTTTGTGTATTATGTGTTGGATATCAATTATTAAATCAAAGTGGACCAGTGAATAACATAGGACTTCAGCTTGGGAGACCTGGGTTCAGGTACTGACTCTCCAGACCACTTGGAGTGTCTGTTCCTCATTTGCACACCAGGAATAACTTTTAAGAAGTTACGGATGAAAAAGAGGGAGAAATCAAAACTGTATTTCAGTGACACACTGATTGGCACTGTAATTATGTTGTCTGCATTTTTTGTAGAGAAAACTAGCTGAGGTCACTGAGGAAGAGTGGCTTAGTATCCCTGAAGTTGGTGATGCAAGGAACAAACGCCAAAGGAATCCACGTTATGAGAAGCTGACCCCTGTTCCTGACAGTTTCTTTGCAAAGCACTTGCAGTCCGGCGAGAATCACACATCCGTGGATCCCCGGCAAACGGTGAGAAAGCGGGGGAGGGATGCAGGTCCACCTGAGAGAGGTTTCTTTTGTAACATACAGTGGTGCCTCGCAAGACGAAAAGAATCCGTTCCGCGAGTCTCTTTGTCTAGCGGTTTTTTCGTCTTGCGAAGCAAGCCCATTGACAGCTTAGCGGATTAGCGCTATTAGCGGATTAGCGGATTAGCGGCTTAGAAAAAGGGGGGGGGAGAAAAAAAACCCCGCAGGAACTCGCAAGACATTTTCGTCTTGCGAAGCAAGCCCATAGGGAAATTCGTTTTGCGAAGCACCTCCAAAACGGTAAACTCTTTCGTCTAGCGATTTTTCCGTCTTGCGAGGCATTCATCTTGCGGGGCACCACTGTAGTTTTTGTTCATTTTCATCTTTAAACTGTTTAACTTGGTTGCATTGAGAGCTGCCTTTGTTTACATTAGAGCATATGACATGCAACAATTACATAAAATTAAAATAAAAGATAAAACAACAATAGGCACTCGGGCAAACATTTCCGAGTATATTAACAAAGTTGCGACAAGGTGTTTATACCAAAGTTATTACAGATAGGAAATAATGTATAGTAATGTTTTATTGTTTAGATTGGTGATCATAAGTAAAAAAACATTTTGTCTCAATAACAATTAGAATTTATAGGGAGGGGGAAAGGGAAAAAATAAAATACAGTGGTATCTCGGGTTACATACCCTTCAGGTTACAGTCTCCGCTAACCCAGAAATAGTACCGTATTTTTCGCCCTATAGGACACACTTTTTCCCCTCCAAAAATGAAGGGGAAATCTGGGTGCGTCCTATGGGGCGAATGCAGGCTTTCGCTGAAGCTTGGAGAGCAAGAGGGGTCGGTGCGCACTGACCCCTCTCGCTCTCCAGGCTTCAGGAAGACATCTGCAGCCTAGGCAGCCTGCTTCCCGGAGCGCTGGGCGCGCTGAAAGCAGAGTGCCCGGCGCTTCGGGAACACATCCACAGCCTAGGCAGCCCTGCGGGAGTTTCCCGCAGGGCTCCCCACGCTGCGGATAGCAGCCTGCCGCCTGGCGCGAGAGACGCCCTGAAGCAGAGCACCCCTCGCGCCGGGCAGACATCCGCAGCGTGGGGAGCCCTGCAGGAGTTCCCCGCAGGGCTCCCCACGCTGCGGATAGCAGAGTGCCGCCCGGCACGAAGGGTGCCCTGAAGCAGAGCAGACATCCGCAGCGTGGGGAGCCCTGCAGGAGTTCCCCGCAGGGCTCCCCACACTGCGGATAGCAGCCTGCCGCCCGGCGGGCAGGGTGCACTAAAGCAGAGCTCCCCGTGCGCCGGGCAGGCATCGGCCAGCCCCTCAAGCTCGGGGGACAGCAGGGAGGCGCAGCGCCGCCATCCCGCTGTTCCTCGACCTGGTTCGGTTTCCCCGACCTGGTTTTGGGGGGGAAATAAAGGAATTTCCCCCCTTTATTTCCCCCCAAAAAACTAGGTGCATCCTATGGGACAGAGCGTCCTATGGGACGAAAAATACGGTACCTCGGGTTAAGAACTTTGCTTCAGGATGAGAACAGAAATCTCAATGGGGGCCCCATTAGCTAAGGTCGTGCTTTAGGTTAAGAACGGATCTCCGGAACAAATTAAGTACTTAACCCGAGGTACCACTGTATGTGCTTCATGCACAGCAGACTGTGCTGTAAACTGTGGATACTCTTCCATCATATGGCTCATTATTTGTGTAATCATTAAAGTCACACCAGACTGCATAAAAATTGTCGGAGCAACTTTAAAGTTAATGCCTATCAACATTCCTCTGCTGATGGGAATGGAAAGGAATTGGCTGCTGCAGGTCAGGGACATTATTTGCATTGAATTCTTAATTCCATCCACCCCTGTGAATCCAACATTTTAATCTGGACACTGTCTGGGTTTGGGCAACCTATGAAGGGAGGAGAGCCAGTTCCCTTCAAATCCTCAGTGTGATCAGAACGATCATGTGCTGCAGCTTTTGCAGGCCTGCCTTTTCGGATTTCAGGTGGGGTATTGTTTATTTGTATGCTCCCCTGAATGAAAAAAAATCCTCATATTGTTGGCCCAGTTCTGTGGAATGATCTTTCCCAAGAGGTTCATCCATGAACCCTCCCTCTCTTTTTTTTCTTTTCCTTCTCCTCCTGCGATGAGGCTACATTTTAATATTTTAATGTTCCATTATTTTCATGTTGTATTTTATTTTTGTTTTTAAGTTGTAATCATTCATCTTGTTTTTATTATTGCTTGTAAGCCGCTCTGAGCCCGGCCTTGGCTGGGGAGGGCGGGGTATAAATAAAAAATTATTATTATTATTATTATTATAACGTTCCTCTGTTTTCATACTGCTCGTCTGTTTCAAAAGGCTATTTGCTAGTGTGGAGGTAGGAACATATCCCAGATAGTTTTACCATTTTGTTTGTTTCTGCTTTTCTAGATGTGTCTTATGGTGAGTTTTTATGACATTCTTTAAATTACATTCTATAAATTACATTCCATAAATAGCAATGAGCCACCTTGGGTGATTGTGGGAAGGTTTTGTGTGGAATCAGTGTTGCTTCTAAGTGGATATCATGGTTCCAACTTCCTGTCTGATATATAAGGATAAGCTTAGAAAGTTCGCTAACCCTTCAGTCAAATTATCTTGTAATATATAGCTAGTTGACTAGTTTCTGCTAATGCAGCAAAATATGTCTGTGTAAAAGCCAGTTTCCAACATTCTGTCATGTTTTAGCCTTCACCCCAGTGATATGTTCTGGTGTCCTGCTTTACTTTCTCTAGTACAAGTGAGAAAACTAAAGCCCTGATCATGGAGGCAGTAGTACAGTGACAGCAAAGCTTTCTGTTCCCCTTGGTGACCATCATTTTGTAGTGAGTCCTGGGAGTATATAATCCTGTACACAACCCACTTACCACAATGATGAGAGTCCCCTCCCCTCCCACTAAAACTGATGGCTAAGATTATGGTGGAGATTTGGGTGTTCTTTTTGCACTAACTTACTTGGTTTTGCCCCTTTTTTAAAAAACAGCAATTTGGTGGGCTGAATACTCCCTTTCCTGGGGGCTTAAACACACCTTATCCAGGAGGAATGACACCTGGGCTGATGACTCCTGGGACAGGTGAGCTGGACATGAGGAAGATTGGCCAAGCTAGGAACACCTTGATGGACATGCGACTCAGCCAGGTAAGCATCAAGGAACAAAGCGGATTTTTGTTGCTTATTGAACCTGACGTACGAAATTGGGCCTTAGAACTGTCAGCTTTGGCATCCAGAAAAGTGAGTGCTTGCCACTGAGAGGTTATTTTTCAGGGTTATTCTCCCCAACCCCAACCCCAAATATAGGGTTGTTGGAACAAAGAGTGTGTGTGTGGGGGGGGGGTTCCCAATTCTGCAGAACAAAGTGATCTTATTTTCTGAGTTTCTTTTAAGTCTCTTTGTGTGTATGTTAGTGAGGCTTGAGTGATAAAATTTAATGACACTGGCTACAAAATCTGGGCCTGCTGACGAGGCCAGAGACCATCTTGGCAGTGGATCCTGGAAGACCTGCTCCCTGCCTTGCTGGCCTTTTCCCTACCTGGCTTGGGAGGGCAGGGCCTTGATTGACTCCAGCTACAAAAGCTGTTGAAAACCCTCTTGGGCTGTGTTATTGTCTAGAGTGTTTTGTTTGGGTTTTTGTTGTTGTTAATGATACTAATTTTTGCACCTTTGTTTTTAGATCTTATTATAATTTATGCAGAAATCATTTCAGTTTGGTTGTTGCTTTTTGATGCGCTTTATTTGTTTATGGTTTTTGTTATGTTTGTGACTGTGTAAATCTTGTCATGTTGTAAGCTGCCCTGAGCATGGTTTTAACCATGGAAAGACACCATACAAATAAAATGATGATGGTGAAGTATCTGAAAAAGTGTGCATGCACACGAAAGCTCATACCAATAACAAACTTAGTTGGTCTCTAAGGTGCTGGAAGGAATTTTTTTATTTTGTTTCGACTATGGCAGACCAACATGGCTACCTACCTGTTATCAAACACTTGATTAATCATTGGGTTTACATCTCCAGGTGTCTGACTCTGTGAGTGGCCAAACGGTGGTGGATCCCAAGGGCTACCTCACTGATTTGAATTCCATGATTCCCACACACGGTGGAGATATCAAGTAAGTCATCAGGTGCACTGATTTGGCTGTTAGATTTTCTCGTCACAAGAGCTGGGTTGGTGAGCCTGTGGCCCTCCAGCTGGATGTTGTTGAACTACAGCTCCCATCTTCCCCAGACAGCATAGCTAACGATCAGGAATGATGGAACCTGTACTCCAGCAACATTGGGAGGGCCATAGGTTCGCCACCCTTGGTGCAAGAAGGCCCCTTTGCTTTGAGTGATCTACACATGGTTCAGGGTCCCGCCTTTGTTTGTGACACAGAATGCAGAAACCACTAAGGTGGGAGGTACCAGACAGAACGTCAACTCCCCCATCCTGTTTCCAGAAGCAAGGATTCAAAGGACTGTGTGTGTCCCGTAGGTCCTATTTGGCCATTGCTTAATGGGGCAGAGCTGACTAAAGTGGGATGTGCAGGTTTCCCAGAAGTTGGTGCCAGTGCATAGGCAGACCCTGCTTGCACACTCTCAAGTTGCCTCTACCTGGTTTGCCTCCAAGAGAGCATCTTTGACTCTTACAGATTAATTTATTATGTGGCTGATTTGCCAATCATACCTCAGGTTACAGACGCTTCAGGTTACGCAATTTTGGGTTGCGCACCGCACCGAACCCGGAAGTACTAGAATAGGCTACCTCCAGGTTTCGGAGCTTGCACATGCGCAGAAGTGCTAAATCGCATTTTGTGCATGTGCAGAAGCGCTGAATCGTGACCCACGCGGGTTGCGAACATGCCTCCCACACGGATCACGTTTGCAACCCAAGCGTCCACTGTACATGCAAACATACACCACTCCCTTAGTTTGTCGGACCCGTGCCTCTTTCTCCTCTAGCCCCTTGTCTTTGTTCTCGCAGGCAATTTAAAAAAAATCTCCTATCCATTCCACCATCTTCCAGACTCTGCTTGCCAGCTCGCTTCCTTTGTTCCTTTGCTTCCTTCCTGTAACCTTCCCCACAAACCGTGGGCCCTGTTCTGTCCTCGCCATTTACTTTTATACCTTTGCCGTATGATTACATTTATTACCCAGGAGAAGTCTGTAGTGTTGGTGAATTGGTGTGATGTAGAAGCATGCCAAGTTATTCTCGGTGCATTTTCTCCCCTTGCCAGTGACATCAAGAAAGCACGTTTGCTACTGAAGTCTGTGCGGGAGACAAACCCTCACCACCCGCCAGCCTGGATTGCTTCTGCGCGCTTGGAAGAGGTGACTGGAAAACTGCAGGTAGCACGAAACCTTATCATGAAAGGGACAGAAATGTGTCCCAAGGTGAGCATTTCATTTTCCAGGACTCCTCCTTAAGTACCTGCGCTGGTTTCTTGTCACTTTGCACACAAAATAAATTCTGCTGATCACTGTGACTTAAGACGGTGGTGGGAACCCTTCACACTATAGGCCTAATTTGGCCCATGAGGCTGTTTACCCCAAACTACACCCCCCCAGCCCCACACCTGACATCATATGTGATATTGGACATGGCAAAGGTAAAGACAGAGGGACGCGGATGGCACTTTGGCCTAAAACACTGAGTCTCTTGGGCTTGCTGATCGGAAGGTTAGCGGTTCGAATCCCCGCAACGGGGTGAGCTCCCGTTGCTCTGTCCCAGCTCCTGCCAATCTAGCAGTTCGAAAACACACCAATGCAAGTAGATAAATAGGTACTGCTGTGGTGGGAAGGTAAACGGCATTTCCGTGTGCTCTGGCTTCTGTCACGGTGCTCCGTTGCTCCAAAAGCGGCTTAGTCATGCTTGTCACATGACCCGGAAAGCTGTATGTGGGCAAATGCTGGTTCCCTTGGCTTGAAAGCGAGATGAGTGCCACAACCCCATAGTCGCCTTTGACTGGACTTAACTGTCCAGGGGTCCTTTACCCCGTTTTTTTTTAAATCTAGGTTACAACACAACTGTAGAGGCAGAATTGGGAGCTTGAAGTGTGCTCCCAGTTGTTTCTTGGCAATGGGAGCTTAACAACAGCCTCTGTCAGCTGGTTGACATTTCCAGTGCACTCCACTGGGATTGGAGGCGCTAGGGAGCTCCCAGACGGGTTTGCTCCATTGAAGTTTTCTATTTGCTGGTCTACTGCCCTTAGTATTGCAAGATTGTTATGAGAGCGCTTGGACTAAAATTGTCAACCAAAAGCTTTAATTTTCTGGTTTATCACCACAACAGTTATTAACACAGGGCTTCAGTAAAGCAAATAATTTAATTAGACAGTGCCCATATCATACTGAGCAACAGAATAATTTGGCCACGGTAAGGAAATTATTTTCCACCTAGTCATTTTGACACGTTGGCACCCTATTTGCAAAATTTAACAGTTCCAAAATACAGACACACTTTCACTTCAGCAAGATTGAATATACTGCCTTTGGCTGTACTTGAGGGTCGATTTCAAAAAAACTCCGTTGGAAAATCGGTTATGTCTGTGTGGATGGAGATTGGCAGTTCTGAGTCAGTGGCTCATGTGCTTCTGTTTGCACTCTTTATATAAAGATTTGAGGAGTGAGGTTATTACCCCTCTATCATTGTCCATGTCGGGACGCTCAAGCATTGCTACTGTGTCCTTCTAACAGATCAAGATAACCAGGTGACAGCAAAAACTGCCAACATTTTAGCAGGGGCATTTAGAATAAGATCTATTATTTGATTATTGATGTAAACCTCCAAAATGTTTTTTTGTATGGTTAAGTTTTTACCTCTATCTTCAGTACCTTTTATTTTATTGCTATGGCTAGTGGCTGATTCAAATAAAGATTCTTCTGATCTGGTGCAATTATTATTATTATTTTAATCCCCTTGGGAAAAGGAGCATTGTGGCTCTAACTTACAGCTGCTTTTACATGCTCTGTGGAAATGTCAGTGGTGATTAGGAAAACACATTAAGCATTGTGATGTGTGGTTCCCCATCCTGCTTTCTGGGCCCTCATTCTCCTTTCTGCTTATTAAATATTTTGCTCTGCTGAGACAGACATCTTTACTTTCTGCTTTCCTCCACTTTGTGCCACCTTCTGCACTGGCTCTGCTACCAAGGATGACCAAGGCAAAATCTGTTTGGGGATATTCGGATTATGGCAGGGGTAGGGAAGCTGTAGCCTTCCAGGTGTTGTTGGACCGCCAGGTGCCAACATCCCTGACAACTGTGGCCATGCTGCTTGGGGCTGATGGGAGCTGGAAGTCCAGCAGTAGAGGGCCATAGATTCCTTGTCCTTGGTTCATGACAGGAGAAGGAGGGCATGAAAGAGAACTCTGCAAATTATGGAGAAAGTGGACTGACTTAGTTTTATGAAGATGTGGACCCAATGTACGATGGCAGTGGAAAGGGCAAATCTATGCTAGGGATAATTGGAAAAGGAATTGAAAATAAAACTGCCAGTACAGAATGTTATGATCAGGAAGTCTAGAATACTGCCACCTGAATGAATTATGCCAGTACATATTTAACTGTATAATTCCATCCTGCTTCCAAAATCTAGTTTTTCAAAGAATTTTGGATTCATTCCATTGGTCAGAGCCAGCACACACAGGCCTCTGGTGCTACTGACAAGAACAAACACCCGTTTTGCTTTTTTCCTCCTCCTTGCACAACCCCATGCTTTTGTGTCCTGACTTCTAGATTGTAAGCAGGTAGGCAGGGACCAAATTTTTACTGATTGCTGTAAGCTGCTTTGGGGAGCCTCTTTTTTCCCCTTCTTCATCTGAAGAGTGGGGGGGGGGGGAAATCACTTTAAATAAATAAATATTTTGAGAAAGCGTAAAAATATATACGCCAATATCGTAATGCCTATTATGCAAATCTATGATGTGACCGCATGTGGAGAACAGTTTGAAAAGGTTCAGGAAAGGGCCGGTGAAATGATCAAGGGGATTAAGCAACTCCCCTATGTAGAAAGCCTGCCACATTTGGGACTTCTTAGTTTGGAGAAATGGCAAGCAAGAGGCATTATTGCATGTAAATGACACATTCCAGCCAGAGAAAAGACTCTTAAGGTGGTGCGGAGCGGGGCCAGTGAAGAGTGTGACTTGGGGGGAAGGCATAGGAAGGGTCACGCAGGCCAGGTAGAGGCCTGGAGGCCCACTTTGAGCCTAACCTTCTCCATCCGTTGCTTAAATTGCAATCCAGTGTCTCTTTCTCCTGGTTTCCACAGAGTGAAGACGTCTGGTTGGAAGCTGCCCGCTTGCAGCCGGGGGATACTGCTAAGGCTGTGGTGGCCCAGGCCGTTCGCCACCTTCCACAGTCAGTCCGGATTTACATCAGAGCAGCAGAGCTGGAGACAGACATCCGAGCAAAGAAGCGTGTCCTTCGGAAAGGTGAGAGAGAGAGAGCGCTGCCTTTGAAGTGCTGCCGGGTGCTCCCTTTGAAGACAAGATTGGAAATTATGTTTAGTTCAGGGTGCAGCTGCTGGGCTATTAACTAGGACTGAGCAAGGGGACTGCATCTTGCCTGTATTGAAACACATGCCTCGACTCCTGGCCTGTTTCCAAGCTCACCTCAAAAAGCGTTGGACGGAAAAGTACTTGCCTTTTTAAAACTTATGCCCTGGGTCCTTGTTAGATTGTTTTTACCCCACACAACTCGGCTCAAGTCACCAAGATCATTAACTGGAGGCTCTCCTCTGTTTGCTCCATTCTTCGGAAGTATGTTGGGTGCCAGGTAGGGTGAGGACCTTTTTGGTTTTGGTACCTTTTGAATTCCATCTCTGAGGTAGCTCACCTGAGACCTGCTTTAATTTTTTTGATGCCAGGTGGCTCTCCTGATTCATTGTGCTTTCATCTGCTGGCTCAGTGGTTTGATAGAAGGCCCCTAGGAAGTAAGGGACGGAAACAGGCAGTCATAACGCACAACCTAGATGGCCCCTTGAACAAGATAGACACGCAGTGGCCTTTAAAAAAAAAAAAGCTGTCATGATTGCAGCTGGGGATCCACAGATAGCCCTGGTTCAATAGCATCTTTGTCCCTTCAGGGTGGTAGAATGATGGTGGTTGTGGGGTGTCTAATCTCTGCTACTTGGCACAGCCTGTATCCAAAGCCAAAGGTGCCGCCTGCCCCTTGGAACTTGGAAGGCATGAGCTTGCTTCTGCTGCCCTGAGCTTGCTGGAAGCAACTAGAGTGGGTGAACGTGTAGCCCTCTGGTTATAGATAGGCGCTTGAAAGGAGAATACAGTGGTGCCTCGCAAGACGAAATTAATCCGTTCCGTGAGGCTCTTCGTATAGCGGTTTTTTCGTCTTGCGAAGCAAGCCCATTGACAGCTTAGCGGATTAGCGCTATTAGTGGTTTAGCGGCTTTTAGCGGATCACCTGATAAGCGGCTTATCAGCGGATCAGCTGATAAGCGGCTTAGGGCTTAGGAAAAGGGGGGAAAGGGGAAAAAACCCCGCAGGAACTCGCAAGACATTTTCGTCTTGCGAAGCAAGCCCATAGGGAAATTCGTTTTGCGAAGCGCCTCCAAAACGGAAAACCCTTTCGTCTAGCGGGTTTTCCGTCTTGCGAGGCGTTCGTCTTGCGGGGCACCACTGTATACAAAGACCAAACTTTTAAACCTTTTGTAATTAGTTAACATATACACTCCTATTTTCTACCAGAAAACTTTGGCCTACGTAAGTACGTATTTACATAGAACACTAGTAAATTCTTACTTTTCACCCCAAAGGCAGTGGGGGGAGGGGAACCTCAAGTTGTATTTTACTCCCTCTAAATATTGTGCTGAACCTTAGGCTTCCATTGTTCTCAGGAGTTAACAGAGTCTTAAGAAATGCTAACCTTTCTGCTTGAAGCTGCTTTTCTGTAAGTTGCTCTTCAGTGGCTTGGAGAAATTAGAAATGACTTAGCCACATGGGCTGGACCTGCTTATATAGGTCTTTTATCCCCAAAACTGGCACCTTGTCTCCCTGTGGAGTGCTCACCTGTGGTTGAAAGGCCATCTGGTTAGGCCATGTAAAAGTCAGCCTAGCCGTGCAATGAGTTACTCAAAAGCGGGTGCTTTGTGTCTTGATGGCAGGTGAGAGTAGAAAGGGTGGACTCTGGATCGGGTATTCATTTAGTGTTATTTGGGCATATGTGATAAAGCCACAACAGTATGTGAGGCGTTCTTCCTGATGTGTGGGAATTGAATCCACTCGCTGCAAGAACATGCCGGTTCCTGCTGGGTAGTGTTTCAAAACATCAGGGCCTGTCATCCAGCATTTAGAGAAGTGCTTGGAGAAAACCCCCTGCTGCGACTATAAACATGATGAAGGACGGCGAACATCCAACTAGTCAGAATGTTGTCGCAGTAAATTTCCAGGAAGCGGCCTCTGCTGCCTCAGAGCCAGAGGAAGATGCAATCATTATCTCTTGCGGGCTGCTGTGGGTGTAATTAAAGAGCCAGCACCAGCTCGATGTTTGGAGAAGGTTTTGTTTCTTAGTGCATCAAGGCACCGATCTCTTGCAGCTCTTCTGTCTCCTCACCCGGCTTTTTCTGCCACATGTGTGAAAGACCAGATGTGATGAATGACCCACTTCGAAAAGCGTAGTCAAGATCAGGAGGTTCAGAAACCCAAGCAAGACCAATTTCCGTAAAGGCTTACAGTGGTACCTCAGGTTAAGTACTTAATTCGTTCCGGAGGTCCGTTCTTAACCTGAAACTGTTCTTAACCTGAAGACCACTTTAGCTAATGGGGCCTCCTGCTGCTACCGCACCACCGGAGCACAATTTCTGTTCTCATCCTGAAGCAAAGTTCTTAACCCGAGGTACTATTTCTGAGTTAGCGGCGTCTGTAACCTGAAGCGTATGTAATCAGAAGCGTATGTAGCCCGAGGTACCACTGTATAAGAAACTTTATTAAAAGCCAAAGTCTGTAAAAAGGAAAAGCTTCAAACAATTACACAAATTAAGACTGCTCAAGGCTAAAAAATAACAAAACTATATTATCTAGCTAGCTGACACTTACATATACAGTGGTGCCCCGCAAGACGAATGCCTCGCAAGACGGAAAACCCGCTAGACGAAAGGGTTTTCCGTTTTGGAGGCGCTTCGCAAAACGAATTTCCTATGGTCTTGCTTCGCAAGATGAAAACGTCTTGCGAGTCTTGCAAGTCCCCCCCCCCCTTTTCTAAGCCGCTAATAGCGCTAAGCCGCTAATAGGGATGCTTCGCAAGACAAAAAAACTGCAAAACGAAGAGACTCGCGGAACGAATTATTTTCGTCTTGCGAGGCACCACTGTAAATCTTAGTAGGCTGAGGCAAAATAACTTCTAAGGTCTGAACAGGCGCTGACCTTCCATGATCAGAGAACTGCTTATGCTCACCCCAATCCCATTTTTAAGGGAACGCTGACTATGGGAGTTCACCCTTTCCGCCCAAATAAATCAGCACCTGCTCCCATCATGTGTCTGTGATTACCGTTCGATACTGGCATTGAGGCCTTAATGAGAGACAGCTGTGTTTAAGCTCATTATTCTAGCATTTCTAACGAATTCCCACACAACCCACATGCTAGTCTTAAAGGGAGAATATCACCACACTCTAGTTATAAGGAAAATGAAAGATACCCCATTTTCTTCTTTTTTTAATGGTCTTACTTTAAGGTTAAGCAGCAAATGATCTAGCTCTGAATTGTGCTCAGCTTTTTCCCCATCCACCTTCAATCCCTGTGTAACCAGGTGGTCTGGAAGGGGCAGAGTTCACAAAGTTGGAACACATTTTGAGAGTACACACTTGATGCACGTTGTCAGAGCCACCCTGGGTCCCAGCTCACAAGAGACCAAAGTCCAGTCCAAGCTATATACAAAAGGTTTTATTGAAGATCATTGTCGTCATTACATCCAAACTCCGTGGCTCCGCATCTGTTACCCTTAGATGTTAGAAGTCCCCTCTGAGTCCGTCCCTCCCCTGCACCAATTTAAGAGGCTTGTACTGCTCCACCTTTTCCTCTCTTTCCTTTTCCGCAGGGTCTTCCTGCCCCCCTGTCTTCCCTCTTTCCGGGACTCCCCAGAGGCTGAGTCTTCTCCCGCCTGCTCCCCCCTCCTTCGTGCTTTGGCACCAGGCTCCTCCTCAGAGCTCTCCTCATTTCCGCGCGCCTCTATATTTGAACTTGGCGCGCGTACGTTGCCTCTGACCTTCCTTTCTACAGTTACGCTGCTCTCGGTACTACACTCCTCCCTTTCAGGCAGGACGTCTTGCTCCGAACTCCTCCCCCTTCCTCCTTCCTGTCCTGCTCTTTCTGACACACTGGCAACTCCCCCCCCTCTACTCCGTTCCGACGGGGGAGCTGGTCCCGCTTTGCCACTCCCACTGGGGATTCCCTCTTCGTTCCCCTCTCTCTGACTGATTCCCTCTCTATTGCCCCTTGGCCTGACCAGGGGGGCTCCCTTCTGGGAATCCTCTGATTCGCTAGACGGACTTTGGGACAACCTCGGCTCGTTGTCGTCCTCTTCCTCCTCGCCCTCGCTCTCTGTCTCCTCTCTCCCTAAAACCCTGACATCCATCCCCCCCTCGAAGCCCCCCCTTCCCCCCTCTCTCTCATCGGGTGCAGGTTGTGGAAGCTGCCGCTCTTCGGAGGCGGACGCAGGATACAGATTCTGCACCTCCATCTCCTCTGTTTGCAGTTCGTTGTACGAGTGTTCGAATTCGGGTTCTTGACCCAAGGTGTTCTCTTCTCCCTCCTCCATTGGTACCTGGTCCGGTGCTGCCTGCCAAGGTCCCGTCAGCCATTTCCTGCGCCAGTCCTCCTCTGGTTGCTCGTCCCACCAATAAGAGGGTTCTGTGTCCACCCCCGAACACGATCCCCTGGGCGAGTTGGAGTCCGGCGACCTTTCTTCAGCTGAAGAAAAGCCGTGGAAAGTGCTGCCTGAACATGTGGGCGTAAAGAGCCAGTCATCAAAGTACTCGGCTGGCATGGGTCTATGAGGGAAAAGGGCATGGAACTCGTCTTTTAAAAGAGGTTCGTCTAAGGCGTAGCCCGGCACCCAACCATTGGCACTGACTGGGGCACCCTCTCTGACTAGAAAATATTCTACTCCCTCTTGCCCCCATCTCGAGTCCAGGATCTCTGTGACCTCGTTGAGTGGTTCGGCCCTAGGCGCCCTCTCCCTCTCCTGTGACTTAGTGTGTTGTTGCGTGACTGTGTCAGACTCCTGAAACCTGTGCGGTGCCTTGTAGGGAGTGAGCACCGATCTATGAAAGACCGGGTGCACTCTGGAACCTTCGGGGAGGGCTAGTCGAAAGGCTACAGGGTTGATTTTAGCCTCCACCTGGTACGGCCCTAACTGCCTGTGCCCCAGCTTCTTCTTGGCCAACGACTTGGCTGGCATCGCTTGGGCCGCTAACCACACCCAGTCCCCCACCTGGATCTCCTCTCCCTCTCTCCTGTTTTTGTCAGCCTGCACCTTATATGCTTGCTTGGCCAGCTCTAAATGTCTCCGCAACTCTTCGTGCACCTCCTGCAGCTCCGCTGCAAACTGGTCGGCTCCTTGCGGCACCCCCTCTCCCGGTGCCACGAACCCCGGGAAGGTTCTGGGGTGACGACCATTGTTCGCGAAAAACGGCGTCACCCCCGTGGACGCGTGCTTCGTGTTGTTATAGGCAAACTCTGCCATCGGCAGGTAGTCCACCCAAACTGCTGGTCGCTGGTTGGCGTAACATCTCAGGTACTGCTGCATGATCGCGTTGACCCTCTCAGCTTGGCCGTTGGTTTGTGGGTGTCTCGCCGACGTGAGGTTGATCTTAACGTTCAGGATACCCAAAAGCTTCTGCCAAAAATTGGAAACAAACTGGCGCCCCCTGTCGGACAGGATGGACTGCGGCAGCCCATGCACCTTGAACACGTGATCGATGAAGAGTTTGGCAGTCTGTTCCGCCGTCGCCACCTTTGCGCATGGAATGAAGTGCGCCATCTTGGTGAACAGGTCCACAACCACCAGTACCGCCGTCTTCCCCCTGGAGCTGGGCAGGTCAGTAACGAAGTCCAGAGCTACCCTCTCCCACGGTTGCTGTGGCGTTTCCAGCGGTTCCAACAGCCCCGCTGGCTTCTGGTGTACTGGCTTGAACCTCTGACAAGTGTCACACCTGGCGACGTAATCCGCTACCTCTCCACGCATCCGGGGCCACCAAAAGTCTCTTGCCACCAGTTCTATTGTCTTCTCCTTACCGAAGTGGCCCGCACTGGGGGCGTCGTGCAACTGCTGCAGAACCTTTGCGCGAAGCTCGTCGCTTGGCACGTAGAGGGCACCTTTGCGAGTTAGCAGCCCGTCGCGTAGTTGGAACTCTTCGCCACTCTGCACACCTCTGCGCAATTCCTCCATCTTGGACTGTGCGAACTGATCCACTTGCAACGCGCGTCGCACCGCGTCCAGATCTACTGTGGCGGCAGCGCACGACCACGCCTGCGGTGCGAAAATGTGCTTGGCTGCTACAGGCGCCGCTTCATCGAGATATTGCGGTTTCCTGGATAGCGCATCGGCTATAACGTTGGAATCTCCTGGGACGTACTCTATCCGAAAGTCGAAATCCGCGAAGAATTCCGCCCAGCGCATGTGCCTCTGGCTTTGGAGCTTCGCCGTGCGCCAATACTCTAGGTTCTTGTGATCCGTGCGGACCTGTACTGTGTGCTTGGCTCCTATGAGGAAGTGTCGCCACGCTTTGAAAGCTGCGTGAATGGCTAACAGCTCCCTGTCCCATATGGTGTAGTTTTGCTCCGCTTTGCTGAGCTTTCTGGAGTAAAAGGCACCGGGTCTCCAGTTTCCATGTGGATCTTCTTGCAGGAGTACGGCTCCAACCGCTCTGTCTGACGCGTCGGTCTCTAGTCGTATGGGCTTGCCTGGATTCACGTGCAGCAGCTGCTCCTCGGAGGCGAAAAGGCTTTTAAGCTTCTGAAAAGAGCGCTCCGCCTGTTCCGTCCACACGAACCTCTTTTTCTTGGAACTGAGAGTGTCCGTGATCGCTGCCGTCTCCTTTGCAAAACCTCTGATGAATTTGCGGTAGAAGTTGGCGAAGCCGATGAATCTTTGGACTTCCTTCCGATTGCGAGGGCTCTTCCAGTCCAACACCGCGCGGACCTTGGCGCTGTCCATGGCCAGCCCCTTGTCGGACAGCTTGTAGCCTAGGAAATCCACGTCCGTCACATCAAACTGGCACTTCTCTAACTTGGCGTAGAGCTTGTTCTCCCGTAGTCTCTGCAGGACTTCCTTTACGTCCTTCTCATGGGCCTCCTCCGTTTCCGAAAAGATCAGGATGTCGTCGAGGAAACACACGCATTTCTTGTAGAGAAGTCCCGCTAGCACGTGATGCATAAATGCTTGGAAGACGTGAGATCCATTTTGGAGACCAAATGGCATAACTCTGTATTCGTACGTGCCCAGAGGCGTGAACATGGCCGTCTTCCACTCATCGCCCTCCCGGATGCGTATGAGGTTATACGCTCCACGCAGATCCAATTTGGTGAAGATCTTCCCCTTCCTTACGGTTGCCAGGAGATCATCTATCTTGGGCATGGGGAAGGCCTTGGGTTTGGTCTTACTGTTTATGAATCGATAGTCCACAATGAGTCTTTTCTGGGGCGTGTCTTTCTTCTTTACAAAGAAAACAGGACTGCCCCCCACCGCTTTCGATTCTCGGATGAATCCGCGCTTCAAATTGTGCTCTATGAACTCCCTGAGTTCTTGCATCTCGTCCTCAGACATGGAATACAGCTTTGCAGTCGGCAACTGCGCCCCTGGCACCAGGTCGATGGCACAATCATAAGGCCTGTGGGGCGGCAACTGGTCAGCTTCCTTCTCGCAGAAAACCTCCAGGAACCCCTCGTACTTGCGGGGTACTGCCTGCACCATGCCAAGTTGCAACTGCTGCTCAGCTCCCTCCTCCTGGCTGGACTGGATGCAATGTTGAGCACAGTACGATGAGCAAAAGGTGATCTGCCGTTGGTACCACGCTACAGCAGGACTGTGTCTCTCCAGCCAACTCATGCCTAATACTATAGGCGTGTCTGAAAGGCGGGTGACATTGAAGCTGATGACTTCTCGATGATTTCCAATCCTCATCACCATGGGAGGCGTCTGTTGCACAACTTGTCCTCCTAGCAATTTCCTGCCATCCACCGTGACTACGTTCAGAGGTGTTGTCGCTGGCAGAAGCGCTATGCGATGCTGCTTGACAAAGTGCGTCCCCACAAAATCTGCGTTGCTCCCAGAATCAATCGTGATGGGGACTTCCAGGGTGGTTCCATTCGGCAACTGAAGTGTTGCAGTGAGCTGCACCGCTGGCTTGGGTGGTAAAGGGTCTGTGCGTTGCAAAAGCGCTGGGGACTGCTCTACAGATTCGCCTGGCTGAGCCCCAGCAGCTCTGCTTCCAGCCAGGCACTGTCGTTTCCCTGAGGTTGCTCTGCTTGCATCATTTCTGCTGCAACAGTTGCTAAAGCTGCAGTGTGTTTCTGCAGCCTCTGGGGACACTCTTTCGCCATGTGCTGTGCACTGTCGCAAATGTAACACTTCCTGGTCCCTCTAGGAGGCTTTGCCTTCACTGCACCGGAAGCTGGGGCTCTGGCTGTTGCTTGAGCCTTAGCACCACCAAGTTCCATGGGCTCCTCCCCCTGCCTTCCCAGTGGCGAAGGATGTGACTGACTGAACTCCCTGGGGATGAAAGAAGACGTCCTCGCTGGTGGACGCACCTGACGTTCTTCCTCAGTGTGCCAAGGACGTCCCTCGTGCCGTATCCCAATCGCCAAAGCCCTCTGCACAAGCTCCTCCAGGGTCTGGGGTCTGTCTCCCCTGGCAAGTTCATCCTTAATGGGACCGCTGAGCCCCTCCCAGAACAAATCCCTCACAGGTGCACAATCCTTCTCCCAGCTTAGCGCAGTCAGTAAAGCAAAAAATCTAGAATGGTACTGACGCACAGTGGCTTTGCCTTGCCGCAATCCAAAAATTTCCCTGCGTGCAAGATCCACATCTACAGTAGACTGGAAGCAGGCATCCATCGCTTTAATGAATTCATCTGCATCGCGGCGGGCAGGGCCATCTTCACGCCACAAATTGCGCAACCAGTCTCTGGCCGGCCCATGCAAGTGAGAAACAATAAACCCCACTTTCTCCTCCTCATCTTTAAAGTCATGACGAAGCAAGTGCAATGCATACAAAACGTCTGCTCTGAAACTGGGGTAGTGCTTCAGGTTCCCATCGAAGTGGGTGACTAGGCTGCCCCCCCTCCGTCCAAGTCCAATCCCCTCTGATCTGGACCCTGGGAACCCTTCCCTGCTTGCACGTTCCCACCTTGTTTGCAGGTCCTGGCAGCGCTTCTCCATTTCGTCATGCTTCTTCTGAGACGCAAGGACTGCAGCAGTGAGTTCGGAAACTGTAGTTCGCAGCGCTGTCAACTGCTCCTCCGCAGTCATGGCTGTCACCGTTCGTGAGCTTTGCAAAAAAAAAAATTTTGCGTTCTTTGGAGGGGACTTTCTGTCAGAGCCACCCTGGGTCCCAGCTCACAAGAGACCAAAGTCCAGTCCAAGCTATATACAAAAGGTTTTATTGAAGATCATTGTCGTCATTACATCCAAACTCCGTGGCTCCGCATCTGTTACCCTTAGATGTTAGAAGTCCCCTCTGAGTCCGTCCCTCCCCTGCACCAATTTAAGAGGCTTGTACTGCTCCACCTTTTCCTCTCTTTCCTTTTCCGCAGGGTCTTCCTGCCCCCCTGTCTTCCCTCTTTCCGGGACTCCCCAGAGGCTGAGTCTTCTCCCGCCTGCTCCCCCCTCCTTCGTGCTTTGGCACCAGGCTCCTCCTCAGAGCTCTCCTCATTTCCGCGCGCCTCTATATTTGAACTTGGCGCGCGTACGTTGCCTCTGACCTTCCTTTCTACAGTTACGCTGCTCTCGGTACTACACTCCTCCCTTTCAGGCAGGACGTCTTGCTCCGAACTCCTCCCCCTTCCTCCTTCCTGTCCTGCTCTTTCTGACACACTGGCAACTCCCCCCCCTCTACTCCGTTCCGACGGGGGAGCTGGTCCCGCTTTGCCACTCCCACTGGGGATTCCCTCTTCGTTCCCCTCTCTCTGACTGATTCCCTCTCTATTGCCCCTTGGCCTGACCAGGGGGGCTCCCTTCTGGGAATCCTCTGATTCGCTAGACGGACTTTGGGACAACCTCGGCTCGTTGTCGTCCTCTTCCTCCTCGCCCTCGCTCTCTGTCTCCTCTCTCCCTAAAACCCTGACACACGTGGTTGGAAGTGGTGTGTGGTTCTCATGTGATGTTTTTAACCTGGGTGCTACAGAAATGAATTCAGCATAGAGGATTGTGTTCTACCTTTCTGACCTAACTGGCTGCCTCCTAGACAAGGATGGGGCAAGTGGCATGTCCAGTGTAAGGACTTGAGCTTGCAATAGCTCTTTGATCTGGTGACCAGAATACCTCTTGAGTCCCATAAAAGCTGCTAGATTAGGCCTGTTTGCTGGTCTGACCAGCTGGACTTGATCTTTCCATATTGTCTCACCGTGAGGCTCAGCAGAGTCAAATTCCCCTAGTTAACCAGCCTTTCTTCCCAGCTTCTGGTTGTCTTTCCTTCCTGGGAAAAGGGAGTTTTGGGATTCTAAGGATCGACATCTAATTTGCGAAATTAGTATTGGCTTAAACTAAAGACCCCTTGATCCAAGTACTTGTTCAGCCAGTAAGCTCACTCGGTGCTTTTTCTTTGCCCATAACTATCTCACAGGGTGGTTGACACGATAACCGTCCTATTTATGCCACCCTGAATTTCTTTTGAGGAAGGGTTGGGCAATTAATAGGTAATAATCCAAGTTGTGGGCCATACTTCCCCCACCATGCATAATTAACAATGCATCCATCGCCACCATTAGTGTAATTAATGCATCCATGCCTCTGCATTCAGAGTTGCATCTGGTGTCTCATGGGGCTATAGTGACGTGAGTTAGTGACTGCTGCTGTAGATGGCAGCCCCTCGTCTCTTTCTCTCCCCTCTCTACATTCAGCAGTGTAAAAAAGTGTGATGAGACATCTTCGTTTTGAAAGTTTCCCTGCCTCAGCTTGCTTCAATGAGTTCTGTTTCTTGGAGCAAGAGAAGTTACGGTTGTCCCATGTGTTTGTATGCATTGCTAAACATCATGGTAGGAGGGCAAGTGGAGACATGGAGCCACTCCCCCCTCCCACAACTAAAATGTGTACTATGTTGGATGAATCCCAAGCCAGAATTAAGATTGCCGGAAGAAATATCAACAACCTCAGATATGCAGATGACACAACCTTGATGGCAGAAAGTGAGGAGGAATTAAAGAACCTTTTAATGAGGGTGAAAGAGGAGAGCGCAAAATATGGTCCGAAGCTCAACATAAAAAAAACGAAGATCATGGCCACTGGGCCCATCACCTCCTGGCAAATAGAAGGGGAAGAAATGGAGGCAGTGAGAGATTTTACTTTCTTGGGCTACATGATCACTGCAGATGGTGACAGCAGTCACGAAATTAAAAGACGCCTGCTCCTTGGGAGAAAGGAGATGGCAAACCTAGACAGCATCTTAAAAAGCAGAGACATCACCTTGCCAACAAAGGTCCGTATAGTTAAAGCCATGGTTTTCCCAGTAGTGATGTATGGAAGTGAGAGCTAGACCATAAAGAAGGCTGATCACTGAAGAATTGATGCTTTTGAATTATGGTGCTGGAGGAGACTTTTGAGAGTCCCATGGACTGCAAGAAGATCAAACGCATCCATTCTTAAGGAAATCAGCCCTGAGTGCTCACTGGAAGCACAGATCCTGAAGCTGAGGCTCCAATACTTTGGCCACCTCAGGAGAAGAGAAGACTCCCTGGAGAAGACCCTGATGTTGGGAAAGATGGAGGGCACAAGGAGAAGGGGACGGCAGAGGACGAGATGGTTGGACAGTGTTCTTGAAGCTACAAACATGAGTCTGACCAAACTGCGGGAGGCAGTGGAAGACAGGAGTGCTTGGCGTGCTCTGGTCCAGGGGGTCACGAAGAGTCGGACACGACTAAACAACTAACAACTAAACAACTAACAACTAAACAACAACAACAATGTTGTTACACGGAGTATATCATTTTCCATGAAGAAGATACAGATTTGTGGAAGTTGAAAGTTTTAGTCCCAAGGTCTTGTGATTTTTTTGTCTGGCTTTGGTTGCCAAGACCTGGTTCTGCCTACACAGCTGAAGTGCTCAGCAGCAATTGGTGGGAAGGAGTGTTCTGGTTTGATTGTTTTATAGTTAAGGTGCCCAGGACATCATGACGATACAAGAGCCAAATCACTCCCGCCAGCCTTCTTCCCAGCCTTACGAGCTGGGTGGTGGTGAGCGGGGATTGCCAGGGAATTCTGGGGACGGTTTTCTTTCTCTTCTCCCCCACCCCACCAGAAGCTCCATGGGTGGAGGGAAGCACTGCTATTTATCCTGCTCCCCGGATGTGACAGCACATTCACCGAGGCAAGCAAAAGGGTGGAAACCCCGTTCAGGCAGATTGGGATTTTGCCCATAAAATCGTTTCATTCAGTTTTCTAGGTTATCCACATGCAGGAAGAAAGAGGACTCTTTCTGTTGCCACCTTGGACATGAGGTTCTGCAGTAGTGTTTGAAACTCCCATTGTTCTAGGCGCATTTTGCGACAGGGAATTTCAATAGCACAAGCAGTTTCTGAGCTCTGAATGCAGTGCTGCGCCTAAAAGTGTTTAGAGGGGGTGGGCAGGGGAAGAACTACTCCATGTGACAAATGAACATAATACTTTAGTTGCAGTTCATTCATTTTCAGCTTTGTATTCTTGTTATAAAAAGTGTGCCTAGATGTTCTGTTGTTGCGCCCATAACCTAGGTTTAAGGTGCCATTTAGCTCTTAGCTTTCATATCTTAGTTTCTAACGCTGTTCTGCAGGTCTGCTGAAAAGGCGCTTGGTTAAAATTGCCTTTTTAGAGTCTCTTTTCATAAGCAGAGGGAGAGACTGCCCTGGGTTGCTGAAGAAAATCATCCTTGGGTTCAGCAGCTTTTTCTTTATTAAAGCCAGGCCTTAGCATTTTAAGAAAACTTTTCCAAAACAATCTGTTTTAGGGGCACGGTATTGATTGCTTTTTGGAAGAGTGTCCTTTAAAACTGCCCGCAACTATTTTGAAAAGCAAAGCAGCTAGTTGTGTGGGTCCATTTAGAGAAATGTTCCAAACAGGAAGTGAGAGGGAAAAAATAATGCCTTTTATTAGAACCAGCCCAAATTCACAATGTGCTGTTGAGCGTTTCAAGTTGTACAGAACTTCTTCCTCAAGCAGGATGTTAAGGCCAAAAAGAAAAGTAAGGGAGACAAGAGATTTAAGTATGCATTTGGTCACAGAGGAAGCCTCTGCAGAATTATTAGGTTAAGATCTGAGGTTTTTGCAAAAAAAAGAAGCCTCAGATTATGCTTGCTAAGGTTAACAGTTGAGCTGTCATTCAAATCTGCCTCTTGCACTATTTGATTCTATAATAACTTTGCCGTCTAAATGTAAGAAAGCTGGAGATGGAATTTTAGAAAACGTCAAAGCTACAGAAGAAATAGAAGCTAAATAATTTTTCTTCCCCGTTAGGGCAAGTCACCCTTTTTTAAGGACAGCATATTCCCACTTCCCAAATCTAGTATGCCACTGAAAGTTTTGTCAGTCATCACTGGCAGTTCACCTGCACTCTTCAGAGGTTTTGCCCCTTGTGGTGAATCTGCAAGTAATGCTCTAGTGATCGTTTGGTCATCAGCCTACTCTGGATAAGACTCCTTCAACCTAACTGATCTTTTGTTTTCCTTTTACTATTTTCTAGCACTGGAGCATGTTCCAAACTCTGTCCGCTTGTGGAAAGCAGCTGTGGAGCTGGAAGAGCCTGAGGATGCCAGGATAATGCTCAGCCGAGCTGTGGAATGCTGCCCCACCAGCGTGGAAGTAAGCTGGCGAATCCCTCCCATTCACCGCTTCAGACTGTGCTCTGGGTGGTCTTGTAATAAGACTGGGATGAAAAATCTCAGATGACAACTGTGGAATTTGAGGGCGGGGAAGACAGTGGCCCCCAAATGAAAATGAACTGGGGTTTGTTTGTTGCTTGCCACTCCCCAGTTTAGCAGTGGGAAGTACAAAAGATAGGTTTCCCCCATCTCTCAAATTCATCTGAGAACTGGATGGGAGATCAACTTCCATGGCTACTGGGAAGAGTTCTTTTTTGCTACCACTGCAAATTTAATTCACTCCCATCAAAATTATCCCATCCTATTTTACCACTCTCAAATAATGAGTGCGCATGCTTCAGTTTGGCTATGCTGCATCATTAAAATCCAGTTGAAGCCTCTAATAACACAATTGTAATCCTAGCGATTTCTCATATGTATGGATCTCATTTCGAATGTAAAATGCAACCCACTGGGCAGGCATAGGGGAGCAGGGGGAGGAGGAATAACAGAAACATAGAATTAGAGACTTGGAAGGGCCTTCTAGTCTAACCCCCTGCAATGTAGGAATGTTAACACGCGGTTTCCCCCATCCGATTCGAAAACATACCAGACCCTGCTTAGCTTTGCAGATGTGCTAGTAGTTTTATTGCTGCAGTCCCCTCCCCCCTGAATGTGCTTCAGTCATACAATCCTCTTGCAAAAAGTTAAATGAGCAGTAATCAGTAAATCTGAACTTCTAAAACAGATCTTAATTTTCAAATGCTTATTGTGCTATTGCAGACTTAATACAGGCAATCTCTTAACCATGCCATAAGAGTGGTGGAGCAGGCTCTCGTTTTGCTTGTGCTTCCTCCTGTGTTTTCGTTTTCTAGTGCAAATTCCCCTGCAGGCCTTGGCTCTGGTTAAGTATCGTGTCAGCACCAGGGTTACTCACAGTAACTCCAACCAGGGTTTGAAGCTGCTTAGCAATCATTGGTTATGGCAGTGGAATGTAGCAAAACAGCAAATTAGTTACGTTCTGGTAGTTGAGTGTTTGATGGGTTTTTATATTTCTCTTCCTATCCTTGAGATGTTATGTGAGATTTTGCTGGAGATAGACTAGTTAGCTGGGGTGTGAATAATTTTTGGACTTTTTTTGTTGCTGTTTTTATAAATTCCATTTTTTATTTCACTTTTGGCTATTCTTGTAATCCATTTTTTATTTTTAAAAAAGGGGGGAGAGAGAAAGAACAGACATTGGAGAATCAACTGCTGTTAAATCTGCATGGTGATAAGTTCTGTTGCCTTAATGACAACCCTTTTTGCCCTTGCAATACAGCTGTGGCTTGCCCTAGCGAGGCTGGAAACGTACGAGAACGCCCGCAAAGTCTTGAACAAGGCCCGTGAGAACATTCCGACAGACAGGCACATCTGGATCACAGCTGCCAAACTTGAGGAGGCCAACGGGAACACTCAGATGGTGGAGAAGATCATTGACCGAGCCATCACCTCCTTAAGGGCCAACGGGGTGGAAATAAACCGGGAGCAATGGATTCAGGTACTGCTTTGGATTGTCTCTTTGGAAACCCTATTTAAGAATGACCTCGTTTTTCACCGTAACATGTGCTCAAGGTGGATGCTGTGGGTATAGCTCGAGGGGCATTCAGTAGATCTCACCATAGGTCTGAGTGTCTCCCATTTTGTCTACGAAAGCTCAGACAGGAATAAATGTATTGGACCTTAAAGTATTCCAGACTGGCATCTGCCAAAGATGGATAGAGTGGGAAAAGGCAGGAGAAATCCCAGATGCTTTCCAGGTGTAACTGTGGTGAGATACAGGAAGTGCTGTGGAAGAGGAGAGGTAGATTTTGTTTTAGTTTTAAAAAAGAGGCTATAATCCTATCTACACTTACCTGGGAGGAAGCTCCACCGAATACAGCAGGACTTTTTTTTTTTTTTAAAAAAATATTTTTTATTCAAACTTTTCAACGTAAAGGTAAAGGACCCCTGACATTTTTCACCTTCTCACCCCTTGCTTTTTCCTGCAAGACCTATTGCAGTCGTTAAGAGTCGTCAACAGGCTCATCACAGCTATCTGCCAATCACCCAGTCCCACCACCCTTCTGAGTAATACCCCTCCCCACCTTCTCACTATGTAGAAGGGTCTGGTGACTTCTGTTTCAGTGTATCTGAAGAAGTGTGCATGCACACGAAAGCTCATACCAAGAACTAACTTAGTTGGTCTTTAAGGTGCTACTGGAAGGAATTTTTTAATTTTGTTTTGACTATGGCAGACCAACACGGCTACCTATCTGTAACTGGACCCCTGACAGTTAAGTCCAGTCGCAAATGACTCTGGGGTTGCGGCGCTCATCTCGCTTTACTGGCCGAGGGAGCCGATGTTTGTCTGCAGACAGTTTTCCAGGTCATGTGGCCAGCATGACTAAGCTGCTTCTGGCGAAACCAGAGCAGCGCACGGAAACGCCGTTTAGCACATCAAAGTGCAAGTAGATGAATAGGTACCACTTTGGCGGAAAAGTAGACTTTTCAACATACAATACTATAAAAACTGGCTGTTGCATCTCTGTCGAGTCCCGAATTTCCCGTGCCCAGCATGAATTGTAGTGATGTTGCTTCTAGGATGCAGAGGAGTGTGATAAAGCTGGGAGTGTGGCGACATGCCAGGCAGTCATGAGAGCCGTGATTGGGATCGGGATTGAGGAAGAGGACCGGAAGCACACCTGGATGGAAGATGCCGACAGCGTAAGTTCAGATCCCAAGTGCAAAAATTTGCTAACCCTGGATCAGCTGCCTAATGTGTGGTACTACAGTGGTGCCTCGCAAGACGAAATTAATCCGTTCCGTGAGGCTCTTTGTATAGCGGTTTTTTCGTCTTGCGAAGCAAGCCCATTGACAGCTTAGCGGATTAGCGCTATTAGCGGTTTAGCGGCTTTTAGCGGATCAGCTGATAAGTGGCTTAGGGCTTAGGAAAAGGGGGGAAAAGGGAAAAAACCCCGCAGGAACTTGCAAGACATTTTTGTCTTGCGAAGCAAGCCCATAGGGAAATTCGTTTTGCGAAGCGCCTCCAAAACGGAAAACCCTTTCGTCTAGCGGGTTTTCCGTCTTGCGAGGCGTTCGTCTTGCGGGGCACCACTGTAATGGGTCAGGATAGTGAATCTAGAGAGGTGAGTGGTGTGGACTTTCTAGGATCGGTGGCTGGAGATAACTTTATTTCTCCACGCTGTGCTGGCCTGCATCTGAGCCTCCCTGAAGGCCATGGTGCTAGCTAATAAAAACTGATTCCATTGGTATTCTGATGTGTGCAAAAGCTCTGGTCCACAGCTGTATTTTGTGGAACTTGACTGCGTAACCTGGTGCGAATATGTTTAAGAAGCGTTTCTCATTTCTTAACCTAGAGGGCTCTTTTGTTATGCATACTCTTTCACACATAAACCTGTTTTGAGCACAACCAATTCCAAGCGTCTGGATTCCAAAAAAGCAACTTGAGATGTGACTACATGCCGCTCCGTGAAGTCCTTGTAAAGAAGAGATTTGCTACATTCTCGCTACATTCTCGTGTGTTTTGCATTGTGGCTATTGCACCCAATTTTAGGGCAAATCGCAAGGCGATACTGCTTCTTAGTCTGGGGCAGTTATCCTGGACAATGATCAGCCTGATCAGAGTGATCCATGATCACTCTGAATTATTAAACTGAACTGGAATCCACACACATCCATACAAGCTGGGGGAAAATCAACCCTCTTTACCACTCTAGAATCATCTGGTTGACAGAGAAACTAATACACAGAAATCCCTTTTGTTGAGTGTGTACACACAAAAGTCATGAAAAGACAGATACATAAATGTTGACCAACTTTGCTCTTTGTCGCAGAAGCCCCAATAGTTTTGTGTTCTCGTGTTCCCACAGTGCGTCGCTCACAATGCGCTTGAATGCGCCCGGGCAATCTATGCCTACGCCTTACAAGTCTTCCCCAGCAAGAAAAGTGTGTGGTTGCGAGCAGCCTATTTTGAAAAGAATCATGGAACCAGGTACGTTACATTCGTGGTCCTGCTTGATCCCAGTTCATTATGATGGTTACTTTTGCAGGGTGTGTGTTTGCTTTCACCTGTTGCATCTTGGGAGGGGAAACCCCTTTTGTAGATAGGCCTATCCCATTTAAGGAAGAAGATCTCTGAAATATTCTTCCATGATCCTTCTCGTAGGATTTGTCAGGGAACTGCCATCAGAACTGGGGGGGGGGGGCACACAGAGGGACAGTTGTGTTAGAGGGAGCCTCCGAAAATCTTGCGAAGCAGTTCCTCTTCAGGTGATGAGTGATGAGGAAAACCCCACCTCTAGTGGGGAAGAGGTGAAAGGACCAGAGGATGCTGGTGGGAGCCTCAGCACCACTTCTGGCAAAGCCGGCCAGGAGGGAAGCACGCCCCCTCCGTCGCCCACCCCGCCCAGAAGTCTAAAGCGCAAAGAGGGAAGGAAAAGGCTGGGCGTAACGAGGCTTTTATGCTGGAGGAGGTCCAGGAAACAGGCACTCCCGGATTCTGCTAGCGATTGAGGCAGACATGAACTTTCGGGTTCTGCACTGTAAATAGTTTGCACCTAAATAAAACCGGTAAAAGACAGGCCGGAGTCCTGCCTGGTTACTCGTGAGCAGCCACCCTTGCCATCTGACAGATTCATTTTTTAAAGAAGTATTGGGTACTGTGATCCATAATATGTTAAGTAGATGGCTTGAAAGATGCTTATCGGCAGTGTCTTCTGGAAAATACGAGCTATCCTTGCTCTGCTTCTTATTACTCACCTTTTCCAATGAACCACATTGGAGAGTGTTTTCCAGAAGCTGATTTTGTAGTTTTAAGTGGGCAGCGGTTTGTGTCATGGTACAGCATTTCTTGAAACCTCCTTGATGAAATAAGTGAGGAAAGGTTATGGCTCTGGGCTCTTGTGACGGTAGCAATGGCTAATACTGGCTGACAATATGCGGAGCTCAGCGTTCTGGGTCACTGGTGCTCTCGTTTGTCCCTGCAGGGAATCCTTAGAGGCTCTCCTGCAGAGGGCCGTGGCTCACTGCCCCAAAGCCGAAGTCCTCTGGCTCATGGGAGCCAAATCGAAATGGCTTGCTGGAGACGTCCCTGCCGCCAGGAGTATCTTGGCTTTGGCTTTCCAGGTGAGTGTGCGTCTCTTTGCGCGGCCTTCGCTGTGTCCATTATCATGGGGACAAGACGTGATGCTACAAGCAAGAAGCGCTCTCTCATTGAGGGATTGTATTTTGTCCCATGACAATGAAATACAGCGGGATCCTATAGCTGAAATTTTTTAATCACCAGAATCCAGATAATCCACTATGTGCCCTTCATATTTAAATAAAATGTTGGCTGTAATACCCTGACTTTTCTTTACCCAATATTTTGGTCTTTTCACTAAGTCTCTTGGAAACTTGGATAAAAGATTAAGCATATTGCTTAATCTTTATCGCAAGTGCTTCAGCACTGAACAGCCTTCCTCAGTGACTGCTTTTTGCAAGAAACAGTTGAATTTTAAAGATTTATATATCACCCTTCAGTGGAGCAGGCAGAGTGGTTTAGAAAAATGAGATAAAGATACAAAAAATAAAAATAAAAAATGCATTAAAAGCTCTGGGGGAATGAAAAAATGCTTGATACCTAACAGATTATCATGTTGGCAGCAGGTGGGCCTCTGGGGAGTCCGTTCCACATGCAGAGTCCCACCATGTTTTAGCATTTCCTGCAACATTACAGTGATGAAGGTAGCCTTGCCAAAAGCTCAACACCATTTTTTGAGGGTTGGGCCTGTTCACGCAGGACATAGGAAAACTTTAATTTCTTCTCCATTTTACACAAGCACCTGTGCTTGATCACTTTGAGGAGATTTTTGCTCACCCCAAGCAAGTGGCTGTTTTCAGGTCTGCACCAGGGCTGCCTGTACATCTCGATGAACTTGTTTGCGCTATTAGAAATTGCACCTGCCCACTTTTCTCTTCTAGTGTGACAAAGGCCACGGCATCAGGGGACTGAGCCTGGATTTTGTGTGGTTTTCTGTGCCAGAACTGGTATCAGAAGCCAGTAGTGAACATATTTCATACTCTGCTGCTCATAGGCAAACTGCCAGCCGGATTGTTTTATTTGAAGAGCCCTGTTTTGAGTGTGTTAATGAATTCTCAGGATTGACAGACAAATATTTCTGAGTAGTCATTTGCTTGTTTAAATGCAGTTGTTTAAAAGCACTTTGCCTGGAGGGAAAGTGCCTGAGCCAGCAGCAGCTTCGAGGTTCCCAAGGAAGGAACCCGAAGGAAGTGTGAAAAAGAAAGAGGGTATGCTTTGTTGCTGGCCTGGTCAGACAAGGAAAGTCCACAGAACTGCCTCTGCTGCTCCCATTGGAAAGAGGAGGTTGGCATCGCTGTCTTGTCCCATTTGAAGCAAAAGTGATGTAAGTTGAGTGGGGCCATAAAACAGAGAGCCATGCGTCTATGACTCCACCCCCATTGTTCTGCCCGGATACTGAGGTCCAGCACCAAGGACCTTCTGGCACTTACCTCATGGCGAGAAGCCAAGTTACAGGGAACCAGGCAGAGGGCCTTCTCGGTGGTGGCGCCCTCCCTGTGGAACGCCCTCCCACCAGATGTCAAAGAGAACAACAACTACCAGACTTTTAGAAGACATCTGAAGGCAGCCCTGTTCAGGGAAGCTTTTAATGTTTAATGCATTACTGTATTTTAATATTTTGTTGGAAGCAGCCCAGAGTGGCTGGGGAAGCCGGATGGGCGGGGTATAAATATTATTATTATTATTATTATTATTATTATTATTATTATTATTATTATTATTATTATTATTACTCTGTGTCTCTCCTTGATGAGGCCTGTCATGTTTTGCAAATAATTATTAGGAAAATTACATGTTTCTTAATTTTTGTAAAATTGTTTGTGTGTGTGTGTAGTGGCCCCACATTTCTCTCTCTCTCTCTCTCTCTCTCTCTCTCTCTCTCACACACACACACACACACACACACTCACTCACACTGGGAGGAGTGGTGGGATATTGGCACAAGAAAGAAAGAAATAAACCCCGTGTTTGGTGAGTGCCATTTCAGCACTGTAGCTCATCCATCAGAGATCCATTGGCAGCTTCCACTGAGCAAATCAGAAGGTGGTATCTGATTCCTGAACTGCCAACAGGACTGTGTAGTGTTGGGCTTTCATGCACCACACTCTGTGAAGAACATGAATTGCTACCTCTAATGGAATAGAGCAAGAACAGGGCTGGTGGATCTCAAAGAAGCAACATCCTTTTAGCGCCCTCCACTTCTTTCCTTTACGTATATTTGTCTGCCCTTCTGTTATTATTCAGGCCAACCCGAACAGCGAGGAGATTTGGCTGGCTGCGGTGAAGTTGGAATCTGAAAATAACGAATACGAAAGAGCAAGGAGGTTGTTGGCCAAGGCTCGTAGCAGCGCCCCAACAGCCAGGGTAAGCCATGCATAGCTCTGCGGGTATTTCAGCATTGAAACCACCACCCAGGTCCCAGTGAATGTATGAAACCACCTTTACAGACCTGGACACATTTCTCTGTCTAGTCTAATGGTGATGGTTTGAGCAAAGGGTCTTTTTCCAATCCTTCATCATTCAAGTCCTTCAACTGGAGGTGCTGGGGATTGAGCCTGTGACATATTACAAGAGGAAGCATCTGCTCTGGGACCAGTTACAGTCTGGGTCTTTTCAATAGTTTTGCTTGAGTTGCTTTTTAATATTTTAAACATCTTGCTTCCCAAGTGTTCATGGTCCAGTACAAACTCGATTAAATTTGTTGAAATGAGCAACCAAACAGTACAAAAAGTTACCGTATTTTTCGATCTATAAGACGCACCAGACGCACCTAGTTTTTGGAGGAGGAAAACCAAGAAAAAAAATATTCTGAATCTCAGAAGCCAGAACAGCAAGAGGGATCGCTGCGCAGTGAAAACAGCAATCCCTCTTGCTGTTCTGGCTTCTGGGATAGCTGCGCAGCCTGCATTCACTCCATAAGACGTGCACACATTTCCCCTTACTTTTTAGGAGGGAAAAAGTGAGTCTTATAGAGCAAGAAATACGGTATTTATGGGGCATAATAGCTCTTGCAAGCTGTGGGTGTGTTTGGACTGGAATACGTGTGGTCTGGCTGTGACGGTCTTTGAGATGATCTCTCTCTTCCCCTCACCTTCATCCTCTTAGGTCTTCATGAAGTCTGTCAAACTCGAGTGGGTTCTTGGGAACATTGCTGCAGCTCAGGAGCTCTGCGAGGAAGCGCTGAAGCACTATGAAGACTTCCCTAAGCTGTGGATGATGAAGGGGCAAATAGAGGAGCAGGAGGAACTGATAGAAAAAGCCCGAGATGCCTATAACCAAGGGGTAAGGGCACAAACTGCTACCTTTTCCTCTTCCCCGCCTCCTCCTCATTCCTTGGGGAGAAGATGGAAAGCTCCAGCAGTAGCCTCTGCAGTTGAGCGTCCCTGTGGAAAGCCAAACAGAAGCAGTAGAGGTCAGGCTCCTGGCTCAGATCATTGCAGCCACTGCATCAACCTTGCGGTCAGTGTCAACGTTTTATCAGGCATGCCAGCAATTCTTCTTTCACTCCCATCCCAGTAATTCTTGCATGCCTTTGCATTAACTGTTTGGCTCGGACAGATTTTGTCCGTGAGGATTAATGAGTTGTTCCGGGAAAGTGACTGACTAGCGAGGCTGCTCTTAAGTATCTGATCAATAAACCAGGCTCTCCATAGATGTGCCCAGCTTGGACTTGTTAACGGGAACAGTTGTCTAAGGACAAATAAATTCTTGTTTTCTCCAACCCCCATTCCATGATGGTGCAGAGATAATTCCTCCTGCAATGAAAAGAGTCCAATCCAATAAATACTTAAGGTTTGTAGCCCACAGGTCTTTTCAGCAACCGAAGTGTCTGTGACTGCAATGGTGTGCGCAGTTGTGGCTCCTTGAGTAAGGCTTTATTCCCTTCCAAACAGCTGAAGAAATGCCCCGGTTCCATACCCCTTTGGCTTCTGTTGTCCAGGCTGGAGGAGAAGGTCGGCCAGCTCACCCGAGCCAGAGCCATTTTGGAGAAGTCTCGCTTAAAGAATCCAAAGAACCAAGACCTGTGGTGAGCAAGAGAACCTACGGAGATTTCATGTCCTTCATTTCTTAGAAATCTCCTGCAGCTTTGCTAACCTCTTGAAACGTGGTGCTTTTCCCTCCTGCAGGTTGGAATCCGTGCGATTAGAATACAGAGCTGGACTGAAGAACATCGCCAATACGCTGATGGCCAAGGCTCTGCAAGAGTGTCCCAACTCAGGTGACAGAGGGGTCGTTTCTCTTTCGTGTGTTGGCCTTTGCTTAACCTTTGAGTTAACTTCTTTTAAAAACACAACCCTCTCAATTAGCATCACAGCTTTAGGCTAGCTGGCACGCCTCTTCTAAAGCAAGCTCAATGTGCCCGCCCTTCAAACTGTGTGAGGCCCCCCCCTCACATGATACCTGTCTGCATTTTGTACTTCCATAGCATCCTTTTCCCTGTCCTGGCCATTAGGACAACCATACAGTGTCAGCAGGATCTGTGGTTTTTCCCTCAATGCAAATAGATATTGGGCAATCCATGGGTTTGAACTTTGACATTGCCATGCCTCTTTCTGGTCCGCTAAGCCCCAGTCTACAAAGGCCTCATTCTCCTTCAAAACTCTGATCAGATGTCTACCAGGTGGTGCATGTTTCAGTTTCCTGACACGTCTCCCTCTGGAGGCTTGCACTCAGTCTTGTTTGCTTATCTCTGGAGAGCTGATGCTTGAGAGAGGCTCTGTGTGGGTCTATCTGTGGCAGTTAAAATTCTCTATGGGTGGTCCTAATGAATGGCTGGCTTGCCTACAGCAAAGGTGCCCAGAGCAACCTTAACGCTTATCTTCTATGCCAAGCCGCCTCCTATGGAGAAAAAGCCCTCCTTTGATACTAAGCAAATAAAGAGATTGAAAACGGTCAGTTCGGCCCACCAGGGCTTATTTCTTAGTTCTTGAATGTTGAGAAATGAATGCAGTGACTGAAAAAATGTTCTTTTGTAGTAATCACCAGGATGTTAAAAAAAAAAATCTTTTTTTATCTATGTAGTAATTAAATGAAGGAAGGGGCTGATTTGGGGAGGGTGGGCTGGTTGCAGATGTAGGATATAAAGCCCTTTAAAACAGGCAAACTCTGTGCTCCAGATGTTTTGGGACTACAATTCCCATCATCCCTAGCTAACAGGACCAGTGGTCAGGGAAGATGGGAATTGTAGTCTGGAGGGCAGGTTTGCCTATGCCTGCTTTAAAACAAAGAGTCATGAAAGCACATCTGTGTAAGTCTCCTTTGCAAGATTCAGGTGTGCTGCTTGAGCTCATCCGAGCTATCCAGATGGGGTGATGGCCGCAATACAAACCAAGCCCCTCCCAGCCCACATGGGATATTTCCCCCTCAGCCCAGCCCCAAATGGGCAGCTTGCCTGTGTTGCTTCCTTGCACAAAACTGGGTGTCATGCTCCGAGTTGTTGGATTTCACGGTTTGCTATTTGGATTCCCGCCCCCCTCCCCATGTATTGATTTTTTACTTCCCTTGCGTCAGACCTCTGGTCCACCTAGCTCAGTATTGTCTACAGTGCTAAAGTCAAGTATGGAAAAACAGCAATAAAACTCAAAACTCAAGCTTGTTAGAAAGCACAGGGGGGAAAGAGTCAAAACAACATTCAGGCCAAATAGTTATTGTAACTGCAGAAGTTTAATCAAGAGGGTGGCTAGAGAGAGACCTTTTGTGGCAAGGAGTTCTGCACCGCAATCGTAGAAATGGCTCACCAGGTGGTGCAAAGCTGCTATGCTAGCTTCCTGGCAGGTACAAAGGGTCACTGTTGCTTACCTGGGGGAATGAGCTGGTGGGGAAGTCAGCGCAGTGCTTGAGTGTTGCATTGGCTGTTCCAGTGTGGTTGCATCATACCAACCCCCCATCACCATCCCAACCTCCCCTCCCCAGTAAGCAACAGCGGTTCACATAATAAAAATAAAAATAAATTTTATTTATACCCCACCGTCCCCAGCCAAGACCGGGCTCAGCGTGGCTAACACCCGATATAAAAGCAAGTTGATTGAAATACAACTTAAAAACAAGATTAAAATACAACATTAAAATACAGCCTCATTTCAATGGAAACTCAAATCAAAAACTTTTTTCGGGATGAAAAGGTCAAGTCTTCACCAAGGCTAACTTTCCAGACTGGTCCTACATGGGCCAGAAAAAAGCCAGGGAAGTCCCCAAATAGAGGGGGAGGGAATCAAATTGATTCCAAGCCAAAGGCCAGGCGGAACAACTCTGTCCTACAGGCCCTGCGGAATGAAATCAGATCCCTCGGGGCCCTGGTCTCATGAGACAGAGCGAGAGTGTTCCATCAGGCTGGAGCCAGTGTTGAAAAGGCCCTGGCTCTGGTTGAGGCTAATCTAACTTCCTTAGGGCCCGGGACCTCTAGGGTGTTGCTATTTGTGGACCTTAAGGTCCTCTGTGGGGCATACCGGGAGAGGCGGTCCCATAGGTACGAGGGTCTTGGGCTGTGAAGGGCCTACTGGTAAGCTCACGTTTCAGCTCCACTCCACCTGGCGAGGTTGCTTCTGAGCAGGGACATGCAAAAGGGGCAGGTGAGAAGCATCATTCAGAAGCACACTGTTCAGTTTGGGGATCTCAGCAATCTAATCCCTTCTGTTTGTGTTGCCAGTATTAGCATCTGCAGAGGTTTTAGTCTTCAGAGAGATGCAGAAGTACCGAGCATCTGCTGACAGCAAATGTATGCAAAGCTACCCAAATTAAAATGCTGAAGTCTTTTTCTGTGTGTGGGAGCCTGCTGGCTAGAAGGTTATAATACCTGCTGTGAGTAAGCGATAGCAGCTTGCCACTGTCTGTTACCTGGTCCGACTTCAACCTTCTTTGACTTTTAGGAATCCTGTGGTCGGAAGCAATCTTCCTAGAGGCAAGACCCCAGAGGAAGACCAAGAGTGTGGACGCTTTGAAGAAATGTGAGCACGACCCCCACGTCCTCCTGGCCGTGGCCAAGTGAGTAACGGCGTCTGCTTTGCAATCTGACTTGCAGGGTTTATAAAGCCGCCTTTGGATAAGAAAAGTTTGGAATCCTAAGTTCAGGTCCCCCTTGGTGGACTTTGCTTAAAGGCTGAGCGATCAAGAAGTTGCATGACGTTAGGAACAGTCGGCACATGCTCTGCACAGCTCTTCTTCCCCTTGCCTCCTTTTCCTTTCATACTCCCAATTTCCCATTTTTAAAGACTTGTGGTAAATCACAAAAATTATGTGTTGTGTTTAAAAACAGTCAGTAAGCATTGTACAAATCTTGGATCTCCAGCTTGAGCAGCTTTTAATAAGTTGAAGCAAACTGCATATGATTTGATTTTGGTGCATATGCTGGAGTGGCTGATGTTGGATTATTTATTGACTTACTTATTTAATTCCATAAAATTTACACAATGCTTGATTGTAAAAAAACAAACACACAATTGAAATGATTTACAAAGAGATAAAACAGTAAATTCACAACCCTTCTTGAAAATGTGGAAAAGTTTAAATATGAAAACAGGTTAAAATTGCCTCAGCTGTCTACACAACTTCATATGCTTGTCTACACAGGAATGCTTTTAGCACATTTGTCAGCCATTATCAAGTACTGCAGTGGCTTTGAAACTGTGTTATGAGAATATCAGTTTTCCTTGAATGGAAAATGAGTAGAGGCGGACACAGTCTTCTCACAAAGGCAGCTTGCCTTCCTGATATTCCCCTGTTAACGCACTAGGGAGCATAGGCTGTGCTCTAGCATGCTCTCCCTTTACAGACCCAACAGGCCTGGCCAGCTATGCCCCATGGGGCTGGAGCATTTGCCCCTCGGAACCGCCTGCAGTTTGCTCGCGTTCTGCTACAGACACTCAGGAGTGGGGTTGTTTAGTACATGACCCGATCAGCACTACTAATTTGTTATGATAAGTTAAATTTGCTCAAGGTTTACTTGGCTGTACATGTATCTTTGAAATGATTCCACCCCACCCCCCAACTTCGTTAACTTAAAAAATCCCAGGGCAGATGGATTAAAGATAGCAAAAGGGTTAGAAAATTGCACGAATGGAGATAGAAATTTTCAAAACCACTGGAATGCTTGGCTTGGAGAGTCTAAACTCCAAGACAAATGGGTAGGTTCCTGAGAGATTTCAGGATAAATGAGGAGTTCCTGTAGTTCTCGACAAAAACCGCCTAGCTTTTGCGGGTCATTTAAGCAACGTTTCATTGCCCTAGTGACCTGTGTCCCTGCCCTGTGATATGATGCAACCCATAATAATCAATGGGCTTTCAAATGACTTCTAAGAGCATCAGGTGTGAATCTTACAGGTAGTGTTTCTTTCCTCTATCAGCCACAAGCCAAAGACGCAATCATGCAGCTCAGACTTGCAGGCAACCTTTCTATCAAATCACAGCAAATGAGATTTGTTGGTCTTGACTCAGCCTGTCTTTTGATGTGCATAAATTGACCCCTGTCACAACACAACAAAACAAAAGCCAGTGCAGCTGGTTCATTGGGGGACAAATCTTAAACGGGCACAAGCAGATTTTTAGAACATGCAGGCTGAAAAGCTCTGGAATTAAGCATAGCCCTTAGTTCTCCCTCCACAGCTGTGCCTGGCTGCTTCCCAGGTGGATTTTCCGTAGTTAACAGCTGTGCTCTGTTGGAGAAGGGGATCTCATTTGGTTGCAGACTTCAGCATTGTACACAGTCCACCAAGCATGTCTCTTGACGCAGCTCCCTTTCATTTCCACGGGGCACGCGCAGGAACCACTTCTGCGGCACTCTGCCCATCGTTCGTTCGATCGGCAATCTAAACAGTCTTCCATTTCCTAATCCCCCTGCCAGTTGGCAGCAGGCCGAATTAGGTCTGTTTGTGTGTTTGCAGCAGAGTTGGGGCACTAATAATAATAATAATAATAATAATAATAATAATAATAATAATTTATTATTTATACCCCACCCATCTGGCTGGGCCTCCCCAGCCACTCTGGGCGGCTTCCATAGAAACCAAAAATACACTAAAATATCACACGTTAAAAACTTCCCTGAACAGGGCTGCCTTCAGATGTCTTCTGAATGTCAGGTAGTTGTTTATCGCTTTGACATCTGCTGGAAGGGCGTTCCACAGGGCGGGGGCCACTACCGAGAAGGCCCTCTGCCTGGTTCCCTGTAGCTTTGCTTTTCGCAATGAGGGAACCGCCAGAAGGCCCTCGGCGCTGGACCTCAGCATCCGGGCAGAACGATGGGGGTGGAGACGCTCCTTCAGGTATACTGGACCGAGGCTGTTTAGGGCTTTAAAGGTTAGCACCAACACTTTGAATTGTGCTCAGAAACGTACTGGGAGCCAATGTAGGTCTTTCAAGACCAGTGTTATATGGTCTTGGCGGCTGCCCCCAGTCACCAGTCTAGCTGCCGCATTCTGGATTAGTTGTAGTTTCCGAGTCACCTTCAAAGGTAGCCCCACGTAGAGCGCATTGCAGTAGTCCAAGCAGGAGATAACCAGAGCATGCACCACTCTGGCGAGACAGTCCGCAGGCAGATAGGATCTCAGCCTACGTACCAGATGGAGCTGATAAACAGCTGCCCTGGACACAGATTTGACCTGTGCCTCCATGGACAGCTGTGAGTCCAAAATGACTCCCAGGCTGCGCACCTGGTCCTTCAGGGGCACAGTTACCCCATTCAGGACCAGGGAATCCTCCACACCTGCCCGCCTCCTGTCCCCCCAAAACAGTACTTCTGTCTTGTCAGGATTCAACCTCAATCTGTTAGCCGCCATCCATCCTCCAACCGCCTCCAGACACTCACACAGGACCTTCACCGCCTTCACTGGTTCTGATTTAAAAGAGAGGTAGAGCTGGGTGTCATCTGCATACTGATGAACACCCAGCCCAAACCTCCTGATGATCTCTCCCAGCGGCTGCATGTAAATGTTGAAAAGCATGGGGGAGAGGACAGAACCCTGAGGCACCCCACAAGTGAGAGCCCAGGGGTCTGAACACTCATCCCCCACCACCACTTTCTGAACACGGAGGAGGAAGGAGCGGGACCACTGTATGACAGTGCCCCCAGCTCCCAGCCCCTCAAGACAGTCCAGAAGGATGTTATGGTCAATGGTATCAAACGCCGCTGAGAGATCCAGCAGAACTAGGAAACAGCTCTCACCTTTGTCCCTAGCCTGCCGAAGATCATCAACCAGTGCGACCAAGGCAGTTTCAGTCCCATGATGAGGCCTGAATCCCGACTGGAAGGGATCCAAATGGTCCGCTTCTTCCAGGCGTGCCTGGAGTTGTTCAGCAACCACTCGCTCAATCACCTTGCCCAAGAATGGAAGATTTGAGACTGGGCGATAGTTGGCCATCGTGGCTGCATCTAAAGATGGTTTTTTAAGAAGCGGTTTAATAACCGCCTCTTTCAGCGGGTCTGGGAAGGCTCCCTCACGGAGGGAAGCATTCACCACCCCACGAAGCCCATCGCCCAGTCCTTCCCGGCTAGCTTTTATAAGCCAGGATGGGCAAGGATCCAGGAGACAGGTGGTTGGCTTCACTCGTCCAAGCAGCCTGTCCACATCCTCGGAGGTAACAGATTGGAATTGATCCCACGCAACTTGACTAGACAGGACTCTAGCACTCTCCCACCCCGGCCCTGCTCCGGTGGAGTCTACTTCTTCCCAAATCTGAGCAATTTTATCTGCAAAAAACTTTGCAAAATCATTGCAGGAGAACATGTGGCCCGTACTGGGCCCCAATGTTGCAGGTGGTTCCGCTAAATTGTGAACCACCTGAAAAAGTCTCCTGCTGCTGTTTTCTGCAGATGCAATAGAGGCGGTGAAGAAATTCTTCTTCGCCGTTGCTATCGCCACTTGGTAGGCTCGACGTTGAGCTCTAACCTGTGTCCGGTCAGATTCGGAATGAGTTATCCGCCACCGGCGCTCTAGCCGTCTCAACGATTGTTTCATTGCCCTCAGATCCGTGGAAAACCACGGGGCTGTCTGGGCTCCATACAATCGGAGAGGGCGCTTCGGAGCCAAACAATCAATAGCCCTGATTAACTCCACATTCCAGCGGGCCACCAGGGAATCAGCTGAAAGGCCATCAACATGGGATAAAGCATCCCCTACCACTCTGGAAACCATTTGGATCCATTAAGTGGCGGGGGCGGACCATCTGAATCGGTCCCACCTCCCTGCAGAGGGGATGGGTCGCAGAGAAGTCCAGTTGCACCAGGAAGTGATCTGACCATGGCACTTCTTTTGTTTCACTTTTAGTTAGTGTCAGGTCACCAACATCCATAGAGGTAAACACCAGGTCCAAGGCATGTCCACGGCTATGGGTTGGGCCAGACTTATTCAGGGACAGCCCCATGGAGGCCATGCTTTCCACGAAGTCCCGAGCGGCCCCTTGTAAGGTCGTGTCGGCATGGATGTTAAAATCCCCTAGGACGACCAAACTAGGTGTCTCCTGGAGAACATCCGCCACGACCTGAAGCAACTCAGACAGGGAATCCTTGGTGCAGCGGGGAGGTCGGTACACCAAAAGGAATCCTGTACTGCCCCTATTGCCCAACTTCCAGAACATGCACTCGGAAAACTGGGTCTTCCCAATAGGATGCCTGGTGCAAACTAATGACTTCCTAAAAATCACTGCAACCCCCCCCCCCCCGCCCACATGACCTGGGTTGCTGTGCATAAGAGAAACCTGGTGGACAAGCAGCGGCAAGGACAGGCCCATCTGCTTCATCCAACCAAGTCTCTGTTACACATGCCAGGTCAAATCCTCCATCCATGATCAAGTCATGGATGGCAGTGGTCTTATGAATCATTGACCTGGCATTGCACAGCAACACCTTCAGGTCATGTGGGTATCCCTTGCTGATTCTAGTATTCATCCGGTCAGGACCAGACCCGGAGGCAGGAATAGTCCTCAGACAACGACTAAACCTGCCCCCTCTGTAATGACATGGTCTAGTCTTAGCGTAACTCCTCCTCCTACCCGTGATCACTGAGATCGGTTGTCCCAGTGCATCCCCCCCTGTGGAACATGCCCCAGCCATTTTGTGGGCTGGGGCCCACTCCCCGGCAGCCCTGACCCCTCCCCTTAAGAACAAAATAACACTTTAAACAAACAAACAAACAAAACCAATAAAACAATACAAACAAAAAACTGTAAAAATTACAAAAACAACAAAATCAAAAAAATTCCCCAAGCCCAACCAAACATCCACCCCACCCCCACCCCCCACATACAAAAAATTCAAAAGAAATTTTTAAAAACATTGCCCTCCTAGTATTGCTGGGCGTTCAGCTACTGTCAGCTTTGGCCATGCTGGCTGCGGCTGATAAATATTGGGGTCCCGGCAGCATTTGGAGGGTCACTGTTTCTCTGTCCCTCATTTATGGGACTGCTGTGCAAGTGTTGAATGGAGTGCTGCAGGGTGGATGAGCATTGCCTAAATAAACTAAAGAGGGTCCATTCTGGCTCGGCTGGAGATGATTTACTGCTTTCCCTGTAGTGACTCATCTTTTAAAAGGCAGCTTAGCATTTGCATTTTATCTCCTTGCAAAGGCCAATATAATATTCTGAAGAGCATTCCAAAAGTTGTTTCCTCTGCATAGGCTGTGTGACTACATACTGGTCAAGGCAAATGCCCCGATGCATAATGTGTTATCAGAATGGTGTTGCTGGTCTCCTCAGCTCACCTACTTCTTTAACTCTCTTTCCTCCATAGGTTGTTCTGGAGTGAACGTAAAATAACCAAGGCTCGTGAGTGGTTCCATCGGACGGTGAAGATCGATTCTGACCTAGGGGACGCCTGGGCTTTCTTCTACAAATTCGAGCTTCAGCATGGCACAGAGGTAACTTCAAGGGATCTGCCAATCTTTAATTGGACCCGCTGGGGAGATTTTGCTGATTTGGGGCACCTCAGTTTCCTGGTCCTTTCCATTTCCAAGTCTGCAAAAGCTGAGGCTGAGCAGGATTCCATGTTTCTTGGGAAGAAGCTTCAGTGATCTTCTGGGGAGGGTGAGCAAGGATCTCATGGGAGTTCCTTCACCTGCTCCATATCTCTCCCCTTGGACTGCCTTTCTCGAAAGAGCACTTCTTGATGGATGTCACTCCCTTCCAAGTGCTTCAGCCGTTCTCTGGCAAAGGCCTTTTTTTAAAAAGGACGTGCTGTGCATTGTACCTGCTACTTCATATGTGGAAGCAGGGTGCAGTACTCCCAGCCTGTGGTTCCACAACTCCTTGGGCTGATCTCAGGGCATCCCCTTTGCAACGGTGAGCTTTTCCATTGGCCCCAACACTGCCAGTCATTTCAGCAACTGAATGCACATGACTGAGGACTGTGGAATTCATAGAGAGGGGTGGATTGGCCTTCTCAGCCCAGGGAAACTGAACCCACATAACAGGTCAGAGTTTAGGAAGAAACATGTGCTTCCTTCTAAGCTGCAGTCCTAAATGCACATACTGGTGAGTGAGCCTCACAGAGTGCAGTGGGACTTCATTTCTGAGTAAAGATATCTAGAATTGCACCGTTCTTGGGGATTTTTCTGGACGTCAATGGTTAAAGCTGATTCCTCTGCTGTTTTCTGTTTTCTCCCTGCAGGAGCAGCAAGAGGAGGTGAGAAAGCGCTGTGAAAACGCAGAGCCGCGCCACGGAGAGCTGTGGTGTGAGGTCTCCAAGGACATCAGCAACTGGCAGAGCAAGATTGGGGAGATCCTGGTGCTGGTGGCGGCCAAGATAAAGAACACCTTCTAGAGGAAAGAGGAGGCTTTGTTGAGCCACGCCGTGGCCTCTTTGCTTGGCTTCCCCCCCTTGGATTTCATCCCCTCAAGCTATGGCTCCTGGAAGGAGTCTGGAGGGCAGAGAAAAGGGGGTAACTTTTTTCCCTGGTCAGGTTTAAAAGGAAGGCCAGTCCCTCCCCCAAGCGCTTCTTAATGAGCAAAATAACGATTGTGTAGGGAGAGAGCTTTATTTACCATCTTGGCCATTCTGCAGCATGAATAGTGGGAACCTTGGCCTGTCAGCTGGCAAGCATTTTATTTCACTCTGCCTGGACTCCACCTGGTGTGTTACCTCTGAAAAGCAACTGAGCCTTTTTAGTTTTCCAATACTCAGTTTGTCTCACTGTGTCCTTGATGAAAGTGACTCCTAGCTGTTTAGAGCATGGCAGCCTGCGGAACACAAACAGTGAAATATAATCTGTTTTCGAACGAGTTTAGCTGTCCTGGTGTTCCACAAGGGAGATTTTCTCTGACAGAGAATGTTAGGGATCCTTAAGGAAAGCCTAAGACCTTTTCCGGAGTTTTCAGAGCTTCTTGTGTGGGAAGCTACGATGTTGGAACCATTTCAGGTTTGCTGTGTAGATGTGACCCCATCGAGGCCTGAAAGGCAACGATCACTCAGAGACCCACAGATGGCAGTTGAAAGGCAAAAGTTGAAAAGATTGACTTCAGGATGAGACCTGTTTGGAGCTCAGTGGGGTTAGGACAGAACCTCAACAAAATGCCTTTAGCTTCATTAAAGTAGAGAGACTATTTTGTCAATTATTAAATTTCTCTCTCCGGAATTAAGACATGTCATCTGTCTTAAGAGGAAGGTATCACAGGAGTAGAGCAACAGTTGAAAATAGACTTTGCAGTCCACATACTTAACCATAGAAGTCAGTGGCATAAGGCTGGAAAAGCAAGAAGGAAACCCCTTTCTGTGTCAGACAGAAGAGGCGGCTTTCGAGGAGGACAGGTGGATTGGTGAGGTCTGTGGGTTGTACACAGAGCCCAGCAAGAATGTCACCTGCGCACGTCCCAGTGAAATAAATGGGTGCAACACAATTGTCCCAGCAGATACGTGTGAACCTCCCATTCATTTCACTGGAACTTGCATAAATATGTCCCAATGATGGACGTGTGTGGCTGCCTTGGATGAAAGTCTTTTTTTCGTGTAGGATTTTTTAAAAAAATAAATAAATCCCAGCTTGACTCCTTGCTCGAGTCCCTCCCACGACAACACACCAAAGCTTTCCCATCCCCAGATGAAACGATCCAGCATCCCTGACACCATTTCTTTTCCCAAAACGTCTTCTGTGTTAAGATATATCTTGTGTGTTTCTGGATGAGACCTTGGTGGGTCTTTTTTAAAAGAACATGAACCAATGATGGTTGTACATAGTAAGAAGCTGTAAAATACAATCCTGTTTTGTTTTGTGATACTTTTTTTTGACTCTGATCTTTACTGCGTGTGAGAGATGAGTGCGGTTGTTTGGAGTTGACCCCCCCAAAAAATGTAGGTGGGAGTGGAAGCAGAGTGTTCACTATAGGAAAACCTCTAAAGGGGGGAAGGGGGAAGGGGGCATGGCTGTTCAGACATTCAGTAGACTAGCCTTTTCCAATGTCTTGCCCTCGAGATGTTTCGGACTGAAACATGTGTCACCCCCAACCATGGAAGGCCCCAGGCTGGGAGATACACCACTTGAAAATACAGCAGGAGTAGCCCATGCCATGCCTTTCAGATGGGAGATGTTGTCCAGCGATATCCGAAGGTCGCCACGTAAGTTTCCCCAGCATACGCCATGGGGCTCTGAGACCAATCACACTTCTAATGTTTCCAGGTTTCCCTTCTACATTCAGAAATGGCATGGAGAGAGGGTAGGGGCTAAGGCTAAAGCTGCCCCATTCTCAATTCTTCATTGTGATCTCTGTGCAGGCACTCATGAGAGAACCTGCATGGGAATCTTCAGAGCCTAAAGGTGTTTGGCAGCTTGGTCTGCCCTCCATGTCTAGTGTGTGTGCCTTTAGAGCAGCCTTCCTCAACCTTGGGCCTCCAGATGTTTTGAGACTACAGTTCCCATCATTCCTGGCCACTGGTCCTGCTAGCTAGGGATCATGGGAGTTGTAGGCCAAAAACATGTGGAGGCCCAAGGTTGAGGAAGCCAGCTTTAGAGGCAGACGCCCAGTTTGCCTGTGACAGCCATATTTATAATACGAAGAACATCATTTCTTTTGGGTGATCTCCAAGTGAACTGGGCCCGTGTTATCTCTCTCTCCTTTTCTCAGTGCTCAGGAGGGGATAACTGCTAGAAGCAATCGAATGAATGCTGAATGGGGCATGTTAATCCTCTACTTCGGCTAATAAGTGGGCTCTTTCACTACACCACTTTTGGGTGGCAGTGGTTTTGTTGTTGCTGATCTTGCAGTGCCAAAAGCCCTCCCCACTCCACTCTTTATGTAGTTTCACTTTTTGTTGGACGTGCCAGATTTGGGAGTACAATCTCTGGGAAAGGATTGGGAAGCGAAACCCTGAAAAAGCCTTCTCTGAAGATTCTGGCAAAATAATTGGGTTCAAAACAATTACAGTGGTACCTCGGGTTAAGTACTTAATTCGTTTCGGAGGTCCATACTTAACCTGAAACTGTTCTTAACCTGAAGCACCACTTTAGCTAATGGGTCCTCCTGCTACCGCCGCACCGCCAGAGCACAATTTCTGTTCTCATCCTGAAGCAAAGTTCTTAACCCGAAGCACTATTTCTGGGTTAACGGAGTCTGTAACCTGAAGCGTATGTAACCTGAAGCGTATGTAACCCAAGGTACCACTGTAGATTCTCCTGGATCCTTCTCCGAATGACAGGGCAGCGTGTATTTTTATGCCCAAACTTGATTCTTATACTGTAATTAGAATATCGAAAGCACAGCCCTGTTTGTTTGGGTTTTTTAAAAACACTGTGGCAGTTCTTGTTCCTGAAGGGGAGATTTATTTACCTTCAGCCTCCTCTGCTGGTGGAAAGAAAGAAGAGCATCCTCCTTGACCATCGTCTTAGTAACTTTTTTGTTTCCTGTGAAATCCTTGGGAGCCTTTGCCAAGCTGGTCAGCGCAGGATTCTGCATTCAGTTTGCGTGTTTGTGCCATAAACCGCAATGGCGGCTGAAGGCTGAATTGTGCACACGGCAATGAATAGATCCAACTTGCTTGCAGTGGGCTGAGGCCCAGCAAAAAGGCTGTTCCACTGCTGTATCTCCAAAGATGGTTTGGATGGGGCCAGATCCTGAATTGTGGGTGATGGGAATGCAGAGTGAAATGGATAAGATCTGCCAGAGGAAAGAACTGCACCTCAGCAGTACAGCATGCTTTGCTCAGGGAAGGGCCCAGGTTTGGCTCTTGCAATCTGCAGGTAGGGCTGAGAAAACCTGTCTAAAAGCTTTGAGAGATACTGCCAGTGTTGACAATGCTGAGCTTAGTGGATTAGTGGCCTGACTATAAGGCAGATTCTGTTCCTAGAGGTCACTTGAATCTTTTTCCCATCGGCTATAGATCAGCCATGGGATGCAGGTGGCGTTGTGGGTCCTAGGACTTGCCGATCAAAAGGTGGGCAGTTCGAATCCCCGCGACGGAGTGAGCTCCCGTTGCTCGGTCCCTGCTCCTGCCAACCTAGCAGATCGAAAGCATGTCAAAGTGCAAGTAGATACATAGGTACCGCTCCGGCAGGAAGGTCAACGGCGTTTCCGTGCGCTGCTCTGGTTCGCCAGAAGCGGCTTAGTCATGCTGGCCACATGACCCAGAAGCTGTATGCCGGCTCCCTCGGCCAATAAAGCAAGATGAGTGCCGCAACCCCAGAGTCGTCCACAACTGGACCTAATGGTCAGGGGTCCCTTTACCTTTACCTTTCTACTTTCCCTTTCTACTTTATAGATCAGCCACTGAATTAGGATGGGTGCCTGTATAACTCCTCTCTATGTTCTGTGTAAATTACTAGATGATGCTGATTACAAAAAGAGAGAGAGAGAGAGGCAAGAATGGTATAAAAGAAAGCCGCCCTCTGTAGGTTTTTCTAGCAGTACTGATGGATCAGTAGCTCACTAGGGCTTCAAATGGGAGCCGTGCCTTGTAATGGCAAGACTTAAACCTGGCATCTTTCACTGGTGAATCGTAGACTTGCAGAGTTGGAAGGGGACACCAAGGACCATCTAGTCTAGCCCCCTGCAGTGAAGGAATCTCAACCAAAGCATCCATGACAGATGGCCATCCAGTCTGCTTAAAAACCTCCAAGGAAGAAGAGTCTACGACCTCCTGAGGGAGATTGCTCCACTGTCAGAAAGTTCTTCCTGATGTTTAGTCGGAATCTCCTTCCTTGTAACTCGAAGCCATGGGTTCGAGTCCTACCCTCGGGAGCAGGAGAAAACAAGCTTGCTCCACCCTCCATGTGACAGACCTTTAGATCATGAGTAGGAAAACTAAGGCCCAGGGGCCAGATCCCACCCAATCGCCTTCTAATTCTGGTCCGCAGATGGTCTGGGAATCAGCGTGTTTTCACATGGGTAGAATGTGCCCTTTTATTTAAAATGCGTAACTGTAGGAGAAGTGATTGACATTTTCCAACGTTACACCATTGAGTTGGATTTGTGGTGCTGCAGAGGGGTTATTCTGGCCTATATTGTGCCTTTGAAAACTTAATTAAAGACAGCGCAACCCATTGAGTGTAGAGCTGAGGAGCTACAACACATTTGACTTAATGCACTCGTTCAAAACCAAACCATCCATTGCCCTTGTCTAAAGGATCTCCTTTAAGGTTTGGAATTGCCCAAAAAAGATGTTAAATTATTTTTGTATGCCACAACTGCAGCAAGAATTTTGTTAGCCAAGAATTGGAAAACACAAGAAATACCAACAGTGAAAGATTGGCGGATGAAGATGATAGACTTTTCGGAGCTGGCTAACCTGAATGGAAGTGTCCGCGACCAGAAGGAGGAGGAGTATCAGGAAGAATGGATGAAATTTAAAGACTATTTAGCTAAATATGTTAAGGTAACTTAATTGGAAAAGGTTGCAAATAATAGGCTTAGGATTCAAATATGTAAGGAGAAGATTTAAGATGTTTAAAGTTAAGTTAGAAAGAATGAAAGATGTTAAGAGATCAAGTTAATTTTTTGAGAAAATCGATTTTGGAAAACTGTTAAAATGATATACAATGAAATTCAACCAAGGGGATTTGAGGAAGTCACTTGATAATGTTACCAAGATTTAAAGAGGATGTATGTATGTATGTATGTATGTTTGTCTGTTTGTTATGAATTTCTGAAAATCAATAAAAAAATTTGAATAAAAATAAAGGATCTCCTTTGTGCAGAAACGTCCACATTAGAGCATATTTCTATACTGTGCACTTTTTTTTAAGGCTTTCCCTCACTTAGACCTTGCTGGCCTCAACACCAAGGGGCAGTAGAGAGCCGTCCAGCGTCTCTTCCTGAAATCTATACAGATGTAACTTCATGCTCCATTCCGAATTTTTCGTTTAACAATCCTTTTAAAAAAGAAAGGAAAGTCAGAGCCTCCCTATGGTCAATTCAAACAGTGCCCTATTTATGTGACTGTATTCAGTGAGGGGTTGGAGTCCAGGCCAACTCAAAAGTGGGACACAAGCGATACTTGGCGAAATTGAGGTGTGCACGGCAGATGAGCTTCACTGGAGTTGCTTAACCCCACAGGAAAAGGTCTGGGGGTTGTGAAAGAGGGCAGGCCGTAGCTCAGTGGTTACAGCACCTGCTCTGCATGCAGAAGGTCGCGGGTTCAATAGCCAATGGGGAGGACAAGTTGTGTTGTCCCACTGTCCGCAACCCCAGATTGCTGCTGCCAGTCCGGGTGGACAATATTGAGGCAGATGGAACCAGTGGTCTGACTCGGTGGAAGGGGGCTTTCTGTGCCCCTTTGTTCACTTTTTGCAGGATAATTGGGGGACGGGACACACACAGGGATGGATCCTGCCCGGTGAGCATGAAAGGGGAATGTGCAGTTGGTAAAAACGGTTGTTTTGCCAAGGTTTCACTTTAAATAGTGAGAGTCTCCCCGCTCTTTTTTGAGCGTATTTTGAATAACACACTGAAAATCGGCCTGAGAACCATCCACAAATCATACAGAGAGCAAGACAGAAACCTGATACTTTACCTGCTGCTATGTTTTGCTTCGGCTGGAAGTCTCAGCAGTCTAGCCAAATCAGAAAGGTGAAAATGGTGGGTGAGGAAAGACTCTCACTCATTCATACCCAGACCCTAAAAGGCAGCACTTTCTGACAATTGCTATATATTTAATTATATTTATTTTACTAGTTCCCCTCCTGTGCCTTTCACAGCAGCCCAGCACAAGAGACATTTTAGCAGGGGGAAGGTTTTGTATGGTGTTTATTTTCCTGGCAAGGAAACGAATGTTGTCAGAAGATTCCCCTGCTAAATTTCCACAACTACCCACTTTTTTTAAAAAAAACAAAAACAGGCACAGGCAGTTAAAAGAAGAAGTGAGGAATCTATCACTAAAGCAGATAAGCAAGAGCGTTCTGGAGTGTTAAAATACATACTGGAAAAGTGTCTGAAGCAGAAACTCGGGGCACTTCAAGACTGTCATGGTCTTAGGGTGGCATTCAGACACATCAGGGCAAATCCAGGTTGTGCAATTAGTGCTGCAAACCTGATTTCCCAAAATTCATCCATCCGTGTGTGTGTGTGTGTGTGTGTGTGTGTATTGTGTCTTTTCCCCAGAACTGGGGCAGGAGACAGCTCACAAAATTTAAAACGAACACGGATAAAGCACAGATAGCTAAAAACACAGCAAAAAAAAGTAGGTAAACGACAACAGAATTCAAAGCTGATGTAAAAAGAAATCTATTTTAATGCAGGTAGTAAAAAGGGGGACATGATGGGGAAATGTGCCTGAAAGTGTGGGAGAGAATACAGTGGTGCCCCGCAAGACGAACGCCTCGCAAGATGGAAAACCCGCTAGACGAAAGGGTTTTCCGTTTTGGAGGCGCTTCGCAAAACGAATTTCCCTATGGGCTTGCTTCGCAAGACGAAAATGTCTTGCGAGTTCCTGCGGGGTTTTTTCCCTCCCCCCCCTTTTCCTAAGCCCTAAGCCGCTTATCAGCTGATCCGCTAAAAGCCGCTAAACCGCTAATAGCACTAATCCGCTAAGCTGTCAATGGGCTTGCTTCGCAAGACGAAAAAACCGCTATACGAAGAGCCTCATGGAACGGATTAATTTCGTCTTGCGAGGCACCACTGTAATTGAAAGGGACTCTGAGGATCATCTAGTCCAACCCCCTGCAGTGCAGGATAAGACTTCTTTGGCAATGGCATTGAATCTCTCTGCAATCGGACAGCATGAATGCTCACTGAATAACCAACATTGCCTAATCTTCCTGAAAACATCAGGATGAACGCTCCATAGACAGGCAGCCTTCTGTTCCCCCTTCCTCCTTCCCGCAGTTCCTCGGTTGCGTTGCCCAGGCATCAAAACTCTTCCTTAAAAAGAGACCTTGCTTTACACAAGAAGGAACCCGACAGGATCAGGCCAACAGCCCACCTTGTCCAGTCCTCCTTCAGTGGCCGATAAGATGCTTTTGGGAAGCCTGCAAACAGGACCCGAGCACTCGAGATCCCGGACAACCGGTGTTCGGAGATATCCTCCCTCTGATCTTGACGTTTTCATAGCTGGTATTCATTCGTAGCCTTATCATCCATGAAGACACACATGCCTTTAAAAACTACCATATTTTTCGCTCTATAAGACGCACCCGACCATAAGACGCACCTAATTTTAGAGGAGGAGAACAAGAAAAAAAATATATTCTCTTCCTCTCTGCGCAGTGCCCCTTCAGTGAAGCAGCAGGAAAAACGGAGCCCCTTCCATTTCTCCTCAGTGCTTCGCTGAAGGGGCACTGCGCAGAGAGGGAAAGCTGTGCCGTGCCTCTCCAGCGAAGTGAAACCAGGAGAGCAAGAGGAATCGGTGCACACCAACCCCTCTTGCTCTCCAGGCTTCAGCAAAAGCAACGCGAAGCCTCCGGAGTGCGGCGGGAGCGCTCCTGCTGCACTTCGGAGGCTTCCCGTTGCTTTTGCTGAACCCATGGAGCCTGCATTCGCTCCATAAAACGCACACACATTTCCCCTTACTTTTTAGGAGGGGAAAAGTGCATCTGATAGGGTGAAAAATATGGTACCTGATTTTGGTGGCCATGAAGGCAGGTGAGGGTGTTTTCCAGCCCAGGGATGCTTCAGGAGTTTGTTTGCCCTGCATTTTGAGGCAGAGCAGGCCAATTCACATGTACACTGACACCCCCCGCCCTGAACCATTGTGCAGGATATAGCCCAGCAATCAGTCAGATATCACACTTCTCCAAATGTTGTGATGTGATTCTTGGCCGGAAGAACGTTCGTGCACGAATGCAGAAGATACGGAGAAAATGCACATCTTCTTTCCATCTTCTGTTTTGATTTTTACAAATTATTATGTCGTTGAAAAGCAGGCGTGGGAGGTTGCCAATTTCGGCGGAGGGCAGAGGGAGGGGGGATGCTTAACCCTTTCCACCATTTCTCAAAATCGGTGGTGGGGAGTGGAAGAAGACCAGGAAGGGAAGGGAATCTCAGTCGGAGGGGAGTGTGGGAGTTGCAAGTTGCTAGTTTAGTCCTGAAAGGGTGGGGAAAGCAGGGATGGATTTCCTCATAGCAAAAACAATGTCACCAAATGTCCTCAGAGGGATGATGGCATGGAAACTCAGGACGGAAGGAAGGAAAGAGTGGAGGGGGCAGGAGAGAGAGAGAGGAGAGGCAGGGAGAAGGGATCAGAGCAAAACAACCGGAAGAAGGAAACGGGGACAGGAGACTCTTACCAAAATAGCAGCGGAGAGGGGGGAGAAGGAGGTGAGGGAGGTTTCCTCCCAGAGCAGCCATGGGGGGCAAGTGAGGGGCTGGGGTTCCTGAGGAAGGCCCAGGAAAGCCTTCAAGGCCTCTCCACATGCACCTGGCTGGAATACTGCATACAGTTCTGATTGCCCCTTGGAAAAATATATTATATTGTACTTATATTGCACTTTCTCCCAGCCCACGCGTGACTCTACAGATTGCGGAGAACAGGGCAACTGAAATGTTGGGATGAGAATGAAAGTGGGTTTTTTCCCTACAAGGAGAGACTGAAGCATCTGGGGTTTTTTCTTAGGTGAGAAAGCAGACAAAGGGGAGGAATGATACTGGCGAGTTCTGCAAACGCGGTAAGGAATCTGGAAATCGCGTCCGATGAGGAATGCTTGATAGCTGCCTGCAAATATCCAAAGGGCTGCTTTGGAGCAGATTGGGCAAACGTCCCGAGTGAAGGACTTCGAGCCAAGGGATGTAAATTGGAGGGAAGCAGTTTGGGGCTAAACATCAGGGGAACTTTTCTAACGGAAAGAGCTGGACTCCTAATGGCCAAAGCAGTGGCACAGGCTGCCTCAGGACTGGGTATTTAAGCAGAGAACAGATGCTCATCTGGCGCAGAGATTGTAGTTGCATCTTTTGTGTTGCAAATCCTGCTCTGGCTGAATTTGTTTTATTCCATTTGCCACGACTCGATGTTTTTATGCTTCTGTTTCCCCGGCTCGTGTGTGATTTTTATTGTTTATTTTTCATATTTGCTGGAATGATTTACTCACATGATGAAACAGAGGCTCGTTAGCCACCCTGGATCATGGTTGCAGGTCCTGAACGGAAGGGGCAGCATCTACATGCATTTCCAATTAAATAAAAAAATAAATACCCTCTTCCAGCTTCTCAGTTCTGCAAGCGCACGGCCCGGTGATTGTGGTTAATAAGAATTCGTGGGCCAGACTTTCGGCAGACAGTCCTGATTTTTTGGAGCCATTTAGGGAGGGTCCATCTGTTGTCCTCTCGCTGGCTCCAGACAGACAAGAGGAATTCCGTTCAGGATGTGGCAGGATGGGACAGGCTGAGAGAGGGCAGGCAGGCAGGTGTGTGAAGTGCAGAACAAAGGGGAAAGGGGATAGAGAATCCCTTGGGTGTGTATGTGTGTGAAGACAGAAACTTTGGATAAGGGATGACTGCCTGCCCCTCATGAGCAGCCCCCATTACCTGCCCTGCCCAGCGTTTTTAAATAGGTATCCTGGCCACCAAACCTTGCAAATCCAATTCAAGCTTCATATAGTGCAGGCTCCCTCAAACTTGGCCCTCCAGATGTTTTTGGCCTACAACTCCCATGATCCCTAGCTAGCAGGACCAGTAGTCAGGGAGGATCGGAATTGTAGTCTCAAAACATCTGGAGGGCCGAGGTTGAGGAAGCCTGATTAAGGTTAAGGCCGTACCTCATGGAAGACAATCTTACTCGGCTATGAATGATTACCAATGAAGATGAAGTTAAGAGCCTGCTGGATCGAACTAGTGGTCCATCTATTCCAGCATCCCATTTTCATGGTGGCCAACCAGATTCCTGTGTAGAATCTGCAAGTAGGATTCAAGCACAAGGACATTTTTTAATAGTTTCCAGCAACTGGCATTCTGTGGAGGCAGAGCAGAGTCATCATGGCTAGTCTTCTCCTCCGTAAATTTGCCTCATCATCTTTGAAAGCCACCCAGGTTGGCAGCCCTCACTGCTTCTTACGGGTGTGAGTTCCCCTGTCTCTCTGGCTTAACAGGCTTATTAACAGGGTTTTATACAGGCCTGTGACAGGTTGTCTCCTAGACCAAAGGGAAAGCCGAGAGGGAGTGGGGGAATCTTATATTTAGGAGGGAGCTACACAGTTCGCACCATGCCTGAACAAGGAGCATGTAGAGGTCTACATCCTTGCCTCTTGCAATGGCACTTTCTATTCCTACCCACCAGGCATGGATCAACAAAAGTGTTAGTTGATGTGTGTGTTCTCCTTCCCAGGACAGCCATCAGCCAGATATGAAGACCAGCGACTGTGGGTTATTAGGTGTAACTTGTAATCTATAACACCGGTCTTGAAAGACCTACATTGGCTCCCAGTATGTTTCCGAGCACAATTCAAAGTGTTGGTGCTGACCTATAAAGCCCTAAATGGCCTCGGTCCAGTATATCTGAAGGAGCGTCTCCACCCCCATCATTCAGCCCAGACACTGAGGTCCAGCACCGAGGGCCTTCTGGCAGTTCCCTCCCTGCAAGAAGTGAGGTTACAGGGAATCAGGCAGAGGGCCTTCTTGGTAGTGGCACCCGCCCTGTGGAACGCCCTCCCATCAGATGTCAAGGAAATAAGCAGCTATCCTATTTTTAAAAGACATCTGAAGGCAGCTCTGTTTAGGGAAGTTTTAAATGTTTAATGCTGTATTGTTTTTAACACTCAATTGGCTGGGGAAACTCAGCCAGATGGGTGTGGTATAAATAAATTATTATTATTATTATTATTATTATTATTATTATTATTATTATTCGGCTGGGCTGTCTTGTGCCCAAGTGAAGAGTTTTTATTTCGTTGTTGTTTTATTTTTCTGCCCACTTTCAACACAATACTTTTTGATATTTGCATAAACATGTAATCCAATAAACATGTGTCCTCAACTGGCAAAATAGATATAGCTATGTGACATAGGTTGAAGGGTGAAGCTGTCTATTCTGGTTTCTTTCAGTTTCTTATATTTCAGTTCTCCACATTTTCCCACAGCTGTTTGCTTTCCCCCTTTTTAAAGTTCCTCCTGAAAAAAATCACCAGCAGTTTAGTGCAAATTTCTCTTAATATACACTTTTTTTTTTTGCATGCAATTTTGTCAAATATACCAGTTTTGGCAAAGCGATTTCTCCCAATATAATGCATTTTTGTAGTTTATTTTCATTAATATGTATATTTTTTTCATGCACACTTGACCCTAGTATGTTGCATTTTAAAACACCTTCTTTGGCCGGAAAACTGCCTTGCAGAATTCAGAGCAGTGCGAATTTTCGAAGGATAGCTGTATTTCAAGATGTGCATCATTTCGGAAAGCGTGGGTTTTATAGGTTTGGCTTTGAATTTCTCCCGCATCCCACACAGGGTGAAGAAAAGTGTGAGAAGACATAGCATCCTAGTGTAAGGGGATTCCACAGCGGACTCTCAACCTATAGCATAGACCTCTGCTTAAAAATCTCCCAGGAAGGAAAGTCCATCGCCTCTCGTGAGAGTCTGTTCCACTGCCGAACAGCTAGTACTGTCAGAAAGTTCTTCCTGATGTTTAGTCGGAATCTCTTTCCTTGTAACTTGAAGCCATGGGTTCAAGTCGTACCCCCAGGAGCAAGAGAAAGCAAGCTTGCTCCCTCTTCCATGTGACACCCCTGACCAGCCGTGTCTCTACAGCATTTGAGACACAGGTCTTTCTGATCTCTGCTGGGCAGCCTTGAGCATCACATTGGGGCCTTTAACATGTAAAACAATGTGCTATAGATACCAATTCCATGCTAGTTGGTGTGAGCCAGTGTGGTGTAGTGGTTAAGAGGGGTGGACTCGTAATCTGGTGAACCGGGTTCGCTTCCCCGCTCCTCCACATGCAGCTGCTGGGTGACCTTGGGCTGGTCACACTTCTCTGAAGTCTCTCAGCCCCACTCACCTCACAGAGTGTTGTCGTGGGGGAGGAAGGGAAAGGAAAATGTTAGCCACTTTGAGACTCCTTAAAGGTAAAGGGGCCCCTGACCATTAGGTCCAGTCGCGGATGACTCTGGGGTTGCGGCGCTCATCTCGCTTGACTGGCTGAGGGAGCTGGCGTACAACTTCCGGGTCATGTGGCCAGCATGACGAAGCCGCTTCTGGTGAACCAGAGCAGCGCATGGAAACACCGTTTACCTTCCTGCTGGAGTGGTACCTATTTATCTACTTGCACTTTGATGTGCTTTCGAACTGCTAGGTTGGCAAGAGCAGGGACTGAGCAACGGGAGCTCACCCCATTGCGGGGATACGAACCGCCAACCTTCTGATCGGCAAGCCCTAGGCTCTGTGGTTTAGACCATAGCGCCACCCGCGTCCCTTTGAGACTCCTTAGGGTAGTGATAAAGCAGGATATCAAATCCAAACTCTTCTTCTTCCTCTGACGCACCACCTCCGTACCCTCTGGTACTCTCCATATACCACACAGACTCCTGAGGTTCGCTCCCCCTAGGCCTCCCCATGGCATTGCATCCCCCCCCCCCGGTTGCCTCCTGCCTCGAAAGGAGACAGGATTGTTTTTCAAGAGAACGATGCTTTTTTCTTTTCCCCAAGTGGAGGAGTCAGCGCTGGTGTTCCTTTGTCAGGCTCTGCACAGCATTTTACGCTGACAATTAACAAAACAAACACAGGCCGCTCTCGGGTCTGTTTGCGATTATTTGCCTTAACGATTCCCCAGCCTCGCTCTCGGGCCTTTTCTCACGCGTGGCCCTGCGCCAAGCGGGGGGCGGGGGGGAGTGCGCCGTTGTCGAGTACGTCTTCCAGAAGCTCTTCTGCTTTTTGGTGGTGGCTTCTGGCTCCACGAGGAGGACCTGGAACGTCCCGGCATCTCCCAGAGTGCTGACAGGGCGCCAACATGTCCTCGGGCCAGTCCCTGGGGTACCTCGTGAGTGTGGGAAGCTTCACTCCCTCGCAAAGACCTCCTTGCTCATGCGTCGAAGCGCCGCATGCCGAATTTTCAATATCCGTAACACTCTGCACCCAACTCTCCTCACCCTCTGGTGCATATACAGTGGTACCTCAGGTTACAGACGCTTCAGGTTACAGATTCTGCTAGCGCAGAAATAGTACCTTGGGTTAAGAACTTTGCTTCAGGGTGAGAACAGAAATCACGCTGCGGCAGCAGGAGGCCCCATTAGCTAAAGTGGTACCTCAGGTTAAGAACAGTTTCAGGTTAAGAACGGACCTCCAGAACGAATTAAGTTCTTAACCTGAGGTACCACTGTATGTGTATGTTGGCATCCATCTGTCTTGAGATACAATGGAGTATGCCTCCAGGGGTGAAGTCAAACCACTGCATTTGCAGCACCGAAGTGAGCTCCCTAGGGCTCAAGCCTGGGCAGTGTGGATGGAGGTCCTGGTCTGCCCAGATGACAAGACTCTCAGCCTCTCTGATGTGGTCCAAGGCTCTCTCTTGTCCCACCACCAACCATGCCTCTGATGTCGATGGGACGAGAGAAAGTGCTTAACACCTGGTCAGGTGTGTGTGTATGTGTGTATGCAATTTCAAGTCCAATACAGTAAAAATGTCCATGAAAAATGTCCGCGGTAACTAAAAGTTGCCCACCCTTAACATATCTGCTACCAAAGCCCTGGCCTAGTCATTTTGTCTAGTCCAAGAGAAGGGGAGGCTAAAACAACTCATCTTGGAGCTGCTAAAATAGTTGGGGGAAATCAACCTAGGTGCCCCAGCAGCTGACAACTCTGTGCTACTCTTAGGCATAGTGATTTAATTTACCAAAACAGTAAATGCTTGCATGCATTACTATGTGTTTAAATCTGATGGGTTGGTAGCTGAATTCTAGAGAGTTCTCTAGACGTTCTCATGTGATTGGCTAACATTGGTCACATGAGAGGTGTTTAGTGAAGGAGAGACTCCATTTTTTATGTGAAGCAAGATGACTGTGTTTTAGAATCCACTGTGAACACTGCTAAGTTGAATAGAGCATTGGAGTGCTTATTCTCTGCTTGGAAGAAAAAAGAGCTAAGCTGCAGGAGAAGGTGAAAGCAGAAATATTTCATAGGAGCTGCATGGCATGGCCTAACTGAGATGCAGAAAACTGAGTGCTGAGCTCTGGAAAGAAAGGCAAATGCAGTTGTTTTGGAAGTTAGAAGAAGAGACTGTAAACCCATGCTTGGAGAAGCATGTGACTGTAAATATTATGTTGTAATTCAACAATAAGTTTCTGCAAGTCAAGTTTTTGAATGTTAAAGTCTGGACAGTGATTTAATTTCCACAGAAAGGTGTCAGTCATATATATGATTTGATCTTCTTAGTTGCGTTTTCGCTGCCCTCACTTCAGAAGCTACCTCTGTGTTTGGGTCAATTGTCCCATCTGCCTCCAAGCAGGAGGTCCTACTTCAAATCTTCCAGCCCTGACAGCACGACACTCCAGGAAAAGAATGGCAAATGTTACTCTCCCACTCAGTGATGCCCTTCTGTTTTATTTCTGCTTTGAAGGCACAAGCAGACAGACCCTCAAGCTTTGTCCTTCAGGGGCACCAGGAGGTCACCACCAGCCTGCTCAACACTCGAGTTCTCCGTTGACTCTTGGATCTTGAAGTAAAGAGCATCGTCAAAGCAGAGTTGGTCAGGCGGCTGTGCTAAAAAAGGCAGTTTCAAAACCAACCCGGTGAAGTAGCCACCCACAAGGGACACGAGTATGGAAACACCGAGACCTGCAGCCTGGTGGAGAGCTTGCTGCGTGGTGCTCCTTCCCATGTTCTCCCCTGCCAAGGTTGCCTCCAGGGTGACGTTCTGTGGCAGGAGGCCACGCTGAGGGAAGACCTGGTGAAGGCGAGGTCCGTAGGCCTCATCCGGCACCAACAAGATGGCTATGATTCCGCCCACAGCGCCAATGATGCCTGGTAAGCCGTGAAGGTTGTGGATTCCACACTGGTCCTGGAGGCGAACTCTAGTGGCCAAGAACGGTGACATGTACTTGAACCCAAGGATGCAGGCTAGCGAGGAAACAATTCCCAGGGCGAATGCCCCAGCTGGTGAAATGACCATGTCTGCTACTGCGCCAATGGCCACACCTCCGGCCAACGTGGCATTCTGCAGGTGGCACAGGTTCAGTTTCCCCTTCTTCTCCAGGAGACTGGAGGTGGCAAAGGAGGTCAGGGCGCTGGCACTGAGAGTAAGCCACGTGTGAAGCACAGCCCTGTGCTGAGCATCTCCTTGGTGGGCGAGGACAGCCACGAAACTGGGCCAGAACACCCACAGAAACATGGTCCCCACCAAGGACAGAAGGTCGGAGATATAAGATGGAGTCTCCATTGGGTGCCCCAGCTGCAATTGCGGCCGGTAGAGAGCGATAGAAGTGCCCAGCCCGAAATAGCAAGCAAAGACGTGGAGGGTTAGGGTTCCTCCGACATCCACAGCCTGGAAATAACTCACGATGAGCCACTCGCAGGCCACGTAGAGAGGGATTTCGCACAAGCTCATGAGAAGAAGCTGGATGGGGCTTGTTCGACCCAGGATGGCCCCAGCAGAGATGAGGACTGTCACGGCTGCAAACTCGGCCGTGAGGATGTTGTAGAGGCCCAGGTGGACTCTCCCATGTTGGCTGTAGTGTACGAAGCCCTGGACGACCAGGGCCCACTGGGTGGAGAAGCTGGCCAGCAGGAAGTTGCAGGCCACGGCGCTGACTCCGTAGCCCTTCATGAAAGCCAGCAGCAAGCCCAACCCCACCAACAGCATCAGCTGGATGTCCTGGAAGAGGGGGAAGATGGCGTAGACCTGGTTGGCGGATGGGTCAGCATCAGCAGGCTGGCTGGCGGCGTCCGTGTGCTCATCGTATGTCACAAAGAAGGCGAAGATCACCAGCACAGCTGCCTGGAAAAGGAACAGCAAGGCAGGCAACCGACAGCGGAGGCTGGTGGAGAACACTTTGGACATCTTGCAGCAGGAGACGCCAAGAAGATCCTGCAGAAAGGGGAATGCAAAACCACAAGGGGGTCAGCCAGTTCATTGGCAAGCGCTGTAGTCATGCAATTTAAAATGCAGCCTCATTTTAAAAGTAGCTGATAGATCAAAACCATAAGGGGAGGGAAACATAAGGGTCAGACTGAGTCCAAACCAAAGGCCAGGCAGAACAGCTCTGTCTTGCAGGCCCTGCGGAAAGATGTCAAGTCCCGCAAGGCCCTAGTCTCTTGTGACAGAGCGTTCCACCAAGTCAGGTCCAGTACTGAAAAGGCCCTGGCTCTAGTTGAGACCAATCTAACCACCTTGCGACCTGGGACCTCCAAAATGTTGTCATCTGTGGACCTTAAGGTCCACCACATGGCATACCAGGAGAGGCGGTCCCGTAGCTACGAGGGTCCTAGGCTGCATAGGGCTTTAAAGGTCAAAACCAGCACCTTAAACCTGACCCTGTACTCCACCGGGAGCCAGTGCAGTTGGTAAAGCACTGGGTGAATGTGATCCTGCTGTAAGGACCCCGTAAGGAGCCTCGCCGTGGCATTCTGCACCCACTGGAGTTTCTGGGTCAGCTTCAAGGGCAGATTGGAGATAGCACTACGCAACACAATAGGACATTAAATCTTTCTTCTTTTTTTAACCACCATATGGGAAGACCCATAGGGGAAAAATAGACTGATAACTTCCACAACTGATGCTCTGGTCTAAACGCTGCGCTTAAGGTACTGTCACTGTTTATCTTTTATTAGTGGCATTAAACATTAACCAGCGATAGATTCGGAACTGTTCGGCAACTGAGCTTCTTTTTCTGCAGCACTCCCAAACTGCACGTGTTTTTGGATTTCTTGAACCATTAAAAGACATGTGTGCAAATACAAACGTTGCCGGCTGCCAAGGATGCCCCCAGGATGCGTGTGTGCACTGTTGCATAGGCTTCTGGCGTTACTGACAAATGGCAAATAAACCTAAGGACCTAAGAAAATCCTGGGGGCGGGGTGTGTCCTCGCCTAAAGCCCGACTTGTTCAGAATCCTGTCCTTACAGGGTTCAAGCAGGACCTGAGAGCAACAGCACTCTTGTCTCCAATTTCCACTTATCGAAACGATAACATAAACTGAAACGCATCTATCCTTCAGTATCTGCAGTCCTCTGAATGCTGCAATGCAATTCTCCAAGCCGGTAATGTGCACATAAATGAATGCATTAGGGATAGTGCGTATAAAAATGGTTATGCAAACGAAAGTAGCACATGAAACACACTCTTTTAGGGGGAAACGGCTTGCGTAAATGTACACATTAAGCAAAATTGCGTACAAAATTAGGACTAAAGCACACTAAAATGCTGAAGGGCTTTAAAATAAATACTGAATTTCCCCATGTATTTTTTACTCAGAAACCATGTCAAAAAAATTGGGTTTGTCCTATACATGGATAGTGGTGTGGAGGGGAAGCTGCGTGCAATTTCCCCTAAAAAAAGCTCAACTACTTTGGACCATCTCCCCTCATTTTCTTTAAATTTAGTCCCCCAAAATTGTACAGTGATGCAAAAGTACAATCCTCCCTTTTTCTAAGACTGCAAATCTTGGAGTTTCCTGCAGGGTATAAGGAAACAAATGATATGCACCCTTGCCAAATCCAGCTGTTATTGTGACAGAATTTCTATCACCTTGGAGGAGAATTTCGGTCACCGTCATACATTACTGGACTGCAACTCCCATCAGCCCCAGGCAGCGTCACCAATGGCTAGGTAGGATGGGAACCATGGCCTAGAAAATTCTCGAGAGCGCTAGGGGTGGGGAAGGTGACCCTCTGTGACTCCCCCATCATTCTGCCTGGACGCTGAGGTCCAGCGCGAGGGCCTTCTGGCAGTTCCCTCACTGCGAGAAGCAAGGCTACAGGGAACCAGGCAGAGGGCCTTCTCGGTAGTGGTGCCCGCTCTGTGGAACGCCCTCCCACCAGATGTCAAAGAGAACAACAACTACCAGACTTTTAGAAGACATCTGAAGGCAGCCCTGTTCAGGGAAGTTTTTAATGTGTGACATTTTGATGTATTTTTAATCTTTGCTGGAAGCTGCCCAGAGTGGCTGGGGAAACCCAGCCAGATGGGCGGGGTACAAATAAATAACAACAACAACAACAACAACAACAACTTGCCTGACAGCAGGAATTTGCAAATTCAGAAGCTTCCGAGCTGTTCTCTCTTCTAAGCCAGTTTGGGGTTTGCTTCACCTGTTGTAGAAAGAGGAAAGGAGCCGTTACGTCTTGAGGAGAAAGAGTGCTCTGACGAGGTTTGAAAGGACACAGACAGTGCTTACCTCAGATTCGTAATAAATACGACATGCCTGCTGATATGGACACTTGGCACCTGATCCCTGTTTTCCGGGAATAGCCAATGGGTGGAAAGGGGAGGGGGATTCCAACTGTCTATCCCACTTCCATGTGATGGTTGGATCTCCAGCATAAAGCCTACAAGCGATCGCTGAACAGGTGCGACCGAACCCACCCAAGGACTGAGAAATGATTTGTCCTCACCTGTTCTCTGCCTTGCAAGCCCCAGAGGGCAAAGTCTCCGCTTGTGTCTATTCGTGGTGATAACGATCCAGCATAGACATACAGCTGAGAGAGGGAGCATAACCCTTTCATCTCCAGCAGGCCTGCGCTGCTTTACTTATCTCACAGAAACGGGAAGAGCTGTGGCTCAGTGGGTGAACATCGGCCAGGTTCAATCCTGTGCAACCCTTGCTAGGGCTGGGGAAAACTCTTGGGAACCAGTGTCAAATATATACCCTTGCAAGTTGCAGCATGTGCCCTCCCTCAGGAGGATAGGGGAGGGAGAGAGGGAGGGAGCGAGAGAGAGGTAAAAGAAGAAGAAGAACAAGAGTTTGGATTTGATATCCCGCGGGTGGCGCTGTGGGCTAAACCACAGAGCCTAGGACTTGCTGATCAGAAGGTTGGCAGTTCGAATCCCCGCAATGGGGTGAGCTCCCGTTGTTCGGTCCCTGCTCCTGCCAACCTAGCAGTTCGAAAGCACATCAAAGTGCAAGTAGATAAATAGGTACCACTCCGGCGGGATGGTAAATGGCGTTTCCATGTACTGCTCTGGTTTGCCAGAAGTGGCTTAGTCATGCTGGCCACATGACCCGGAAGCTGTACGCCGGCTCCCTCGGCCAATAAAGCAAGATGAGTGCCGCAACCCCAGAGTCGGTCACGACTGGACCTAATGGTCAGGGGCCCCTTTACCTTTAAGGAGTCTCAAAGCGGCCAACAATCTTCTTTCCCTTCCTCCCCCACAACAAACACTTTGTGAGGTGAGTGGGCCTGAGAGACTTCAAATAAATATGACTAGCCCAAGGTCACCCGGCAGCTGCACGTGGAGGAGCGGAGACGCGAACCTGGTTCACCAGATTATGAGACTACCGCTCTTAACCACTACACCACACTGGCTCTCTGGTAAAGGACCCCTGGACAGTTAAGTCCAGTCAAAGGCGACTATGGGGTTGCCGCGCTCATCTCGCCAGCGTTTATCCACAGCCAGGTCATGTGGCCAGCTGGACTAAACTGCTTCTGGCACAACAGGACACCGTGACGGAAACCAGAGCGCCCAGAAATGCCGTTTACCTTCCTGCCGCAGTGGTACCTATTTATCTACTTGCACTGGCGTGCTTTCGAACTCCTAGGTTGACAGAAGCTGGGACAGAGCAATGGGATCTCACCCCGTCGCGGGGATTTGAACCGCCGACCTTCTGATTGGCAAATCCAAGAGGCTCAGTGGATTAGACCACAGTGCCACCTGCTCCTCTCAAAAAGAGAGAGAGTCTGAGACTGACTATAGAACCTCAGTAGGATATACTGGGATGGAGCATGATATGTATTTTCCAATAATGCAATAAGGGTTCAGAATCTCTCATTTGGTCTACATTTACTATAACCCAGAACTGAAGTTGGAAGGGGCCTACGGGTCATCTAGTCCAACCCCCTGCAATGCAGGAATCAACACTACTGAAGAGTTAATACTATTATAAAGTTTTAACCTAGGTTTGTTGACGCTTCTGAACTACATCAGCGGGATATTTATTTTCTGAGCCTTTCTTTGAAGTTTTTGTTTTTTTAAAAAAGTTACTTCTATATTTTTTTTCTGGGACTAAATCAAAAGCTGGAATGGCTTTGTAATTCCGGGACTGTCCCTGGAAAATCGAGACACTTGGAGAGGGTGTTGAGGGCCAAATTTGCTCTTGATGTCCCTAATCCCATGCCACTCAATTCTGGTGTCTATTCCAAAGGCAGATCATCAAACTCTCCAGAGATACATACCGGCCGCTGTCCTGATGAGCTTCTCGCCTTCTCCCAGAGGGATGGGGAAGTAAGTCTTGGACTTAAAGCCTCAACCGAGCCAGCCTAGTTCTGAATGCTTTTGGCTCCTCTGGGGCCTTTTATAAACGTCCCATCAGGTTAAACAGGTTCCTTCTGACCTATTGCCAGTCATTAGTGAGAGCACTCCAGAGCCGGTTTGTCTCCGGAATGCGCTTCAGGGATGTTAGTACCACTTAGAAGTTGGCAGAAAAAATCTCCCCACCCCGACCGCAATTCACATATAAATGCTGTTCTCAGGGACTAGTTTATATTAGCATTGTAAATCATAATTGGGATGGAATGCTCTGCAATTGCAGCCTGGCATTTCGAAAATTAAGAGGATCTGTCGCTGGTCGAAAATGCGCTCTGCGTGCAGAAGGGGCCGGTTTCAGATCCTTGCCTTTTCAGATTTTCATTTTGAAAGGGGATCTATGATTATACGGATAGTGGGGGAAAGGCCTTTCTGAAGCCCTGGAGAGACATTGCTGGTTAGAGAAGACCAGTTTCTGTCAAACTGGTGCCCTCCAGATGTTTCTGGGCTCCAGATGTTTCTGCATGCCAGGGGTTGGTGGCCTAGAGAGGTGGCTGGACTAACTCACTCGTCTCGCACTCCCATTGCCGAGGGTCCAGATTGTACAAGATGCTGGGTGTGCACAGGATAACCTCCAACTTTTCCCCAATGAAAATAGTCCCATTCCATAATGGTAATTTTACTATTTATACCCCACACATCTTACTGGGCTGCCCCAGCCACTCTGGGCAGGTTCCAACATATATAAAATGTGATGGGATAGTGAGCTGCTTGTGCGTAAAAGCTTGATCCCTCTGGGGTTTGGCTGGTCATCCAAACCGATGCACTAATGGAGCCCCCAAAGCATGACTCCGTCAGTCGCTGGTAGTAATCTGACAGTGGGCGTCTACGGAATTTACGCCAACATAAAAGCTCTTTGACAGACATGCGCTTTCGAGACTCTCTGCGTGACAGTTTCCGGCGAAGGGTGGGCGTTCCCAACGGGGGTCCCGTTACCTCTCCACTACTCTCACTGGAAGCATCCCAGAGCCTCCCCTCCGCTGTGACTCCTGCACTCCCCCTGCTGGTTCCTTCTTCTACTGCAGATTCTCTCCTATTCTCCTGTAGCCTGTCCACCACCTGTCTCTCCGATGGCAGTTCCCTGACATCCACCTCCCCCCCAGGGCCCCCTTCACCCCCTCCCGCCTCCTCTCCCACTGGCGGTGAGGGCGGAAAGCCCCTGAAGGAACTCTCCTCGTCGTCCGAGGATTCTAACACTTCCGGCCACGGCGTACCGTCTCTCTCCCCGTCTTCCTCTTCTTCGTCGGAGTCGGCTTCTTCACCCACCCCTGACTCTGGGAACCCTTCAAACTCTCCTTCCTCATCGGTGGTCCCAAAGTGTTCCCTTCTAAATCGAGCCACGGGTTGCGGTTTTCTTGGGAAACGCTGATGAAATGTTTCTATTAAAACCTCGTCATTGACTACCTCTGCTGGTACCCAAGTGTTTTCCGACTCTGCTTCCCCCTCCCATTCTACCAGATATTCCACCTGATTTCCCTTCCACCTGGAATCAATGATTCCTGCCACGTTCATGTCGCGCTCTCTCTCTTCTATCACGGGCGTTTGGGTGGCCTCTCTCTCACGCTCCCCCCACTCGCGTCCCTCTCGGTACGGCGACAGTAATGACCTGTGAAATACTGGGTGTAATTTCATGTGACTGGGCAGCCTGAGTTTGAATGCCACTGGGTTGACCTGCTGTATGACCTCAAAGGGTCCCAATCTTTTGGGCCTCAATTTCTTACTCCCGCCCTTGAACGGTAGCCCTTGGGTGGACAACCACACCCGGTCCCCCACCCTTATAGTTTCACCTTCCCTCCTATTTCTGTCTGCTTGCTTCTTATATTCTTCCTTGGCTTTCTCTAAGTTAAGTTGAAGCTGACGGTGGATCGCCTCCATCTCTTCAAAAAAATATTCCGCCGCCGGCACGCTCCACCTCTCCCCTCCCTCTCCTGGGAATGCCCGGGGGTGACACCCATAATTTGCCAGGAAGGGACTCATCCCTGTGGACACGTTCTCCGCGTTGTTGTAGGCAAATTCTGCTAGAGGTAACTTATCCACCCAATCATTTTCTCTGTCCTTTACATAACACCTCAAGTATTGTTGTAAAACCCCATTTGCCCTTTCCGCTTGCCCATTGGTTTCTGGGTGCCGGGCAGTTGAGAAATTGAGTTCTACGTGCAGTAAGCTCATAAGTTTCCTCCAGAACCTGGAAGTAAATTGTTTCCCTCTGTCGCTGACCACCCTCAAGGGGGCGCCATGCAACTTGAAAATATGTTCTACAAACAACTTGGCGGTTTCCTCCGCTGTGACTGCATGTGAACAAGCTATAAAATGACACATCTTGGTTAATTGATCTACCACCACCATGACAGCTGTTTTGCCTTTGGATTTTGGCAGGTCCGTCATAAAATCTATGGATACTGCCTCCCATGGCCTTTCGGGCGTGGGTAAGGGTTGTAATAGCCCCGCTGGCGCCACCCTCTCTCCTTTCGCTCGCTGGCACCTGTCGCAACCCCTGACATATTCCCGTACGTCCTCCCTCACCTTGGGCCACCAAAACTCCCTGGTAACCAACCCCATGGTTTTGTGCTGTCCAAAATGTCCCGCTGTGGGGCTGTCATGCAACTGCTTGAGTACTCTGCCCCTCAGTTCCCCGTCGGGTATGTACAGTGCCCCTTTGTAATACAACGCCCCGTTCTTTTCTTCGAACCCCCCTGTGTTCTCCTCTGTCCTCCGGAGCTCTCTGAGTTTCTCTTGGGCGTATTCATCGTTCTCCGTACCCTCTATCAGTTCCCTCTGCCCCACCAATGCCGCCCCACACACCCAGCGGTCTTCAGGGATTACATGCCTTGCCTCAGGCGCTCCCTCCCCCTCTAAGTACTCAGGTTTCCTGGAAAGAGCGTCCGCCCTCACGTTCTCGGAGCCGGGCACGTAACGAATCTCAAAGTGGAATTTGGAGAACTCCTGGGCCCATCTCACTTGTCTCTGGTTCAGCACTCGGGCTGTTCTCCAGTATTCCAGATTTTTGTGGTCAGTTCGGACTTGAACCTTGTGCTGCGCCCCAATCAGCAAGTGCCGCCATTTCCGGAATGCTTCATGAATGGCGAGCAGTTCTCGGTCGTACACTGTGTAGTTCCTCTCTGATTTGTTCAACTTCCGCGAGAAGAATGCACACGGTCTCCATTCAGACGTATCTTTTCCCGGCTGGAGAAGAACGGCCCCCACCGCTCGGTCTGACGCGTCAGTCTCCACTCTCATTGGTTGTTGTAGATCCACGTGCAAGAGTTGCTCTTCCGACGCAAACGCCTGCTTTAAGCGTTCGAACGCTTGTTGCGCTTCTCCCGTCCAAACAAATTTCTTTTTGCTACTAAGACAATCCGTGATGGGCGCTGTTAAATGGGCAAAGTTTTTGATGAACTTCCTATAGAAGTTTCCGAAGCCCAGGAACCTTTGCACGTCCTTCTTGGTCTTTGGTGTTTTCCATTCCAGTACCGCTTGAACCTTGCTGGGATCCATGGCCAATCCCTTGTCAGACAACCGGTACCCCAGGAATTCCACCTCCTTGGTATGAAACTGACACTTCTCCAGTTTCACCCACAGCCGGTTTTCTCGCAGCTTGCTCAGTACCTCTCTTACATCTCGCACATGCTGCTCCTCATTGTCTGAGTACACCAGAACGTCATCTAAGAACGCTACGCAGTTCTTGTAGAGCAGTGGCCCCAGGACGTGATTCATGAATGATTGAAAACAGGCGGAGCCCCCTTGTAATCCGAAAGGCATAACGGTGTACTCAAAGGCCCCCAAGGGGGTGAACATAGTGGTCTTCCACTCATCCCCCTTTCTCACACGTATCAAGTTATATGCCCCCCTAAGGTCCAGCTTGGTAAAAATTTTCCCTTTTCTCACCCGTGTTAGAATGTCATCAATTCTGGGCATAGGGAAAGTCACTGGTTCTGACACTGCATTTAGGGCCCTGAAATCACATACAAGCCTGGGCTTGCCCGTGTTTTTTTTGTCCACAAAGAACACTGGGCTGCCCCCCACCGCTCGTGACTCTCTGATGAAACCTCGCTTGAGATTCTTGTCAATGAACTCCCTTAACTCCTGCATCTCACTGTCTGACATTGCATACAGCTTGCCCACTGGCAATTGTGCTCCTGGGAGTAAGGTAATTTGACAATCAAAGGGTCTGTGCGGGGGCAGTTTATCTGCTTCTTTTTCGCTGAATACGTCAAGCAAGTCAGCGTATTGTGGTGGCACCCTCCCTTTGTCCATCACTTCCATCCCTGCTAGAGTGCCCCTGGCGCCTGCCTGAGCCTCTCCCTCCTTGCAGTGTTCTAGGCAATGTGCTGATCCAAAGGAAACCACTCTCTGATGCCAGCCTACTAGCGGATCGTGTAGCGCCAGCCAGCTCATACCCAAGATAATAGGAGCTCCTCCCAAGGTGGCTACGTTAAACGCTATCAGTTCGGTGTGTCGTGCCACCCTCATTATCATTGGTACAGTCTGTTGGCTCACTTCTCCTCCCAACAGCTCCCTCCCATCAATCGTGGTAACCTGCAAAGGCTTACTCAATGGGATAGTCTGTATTTGGTGTGCAGCTGCAAACTCTTTGCTCATGAAATTACATGAGCTACCTGAATCCAATAGCGCCTTTATCTTCAGTGGGTGTCCGTTTGCCAGTTCCAGCAACACCTCTATCACAAGCGCTGGTCTTGGAGGTTCCGGCGTGGGCACATTCATTACTCCCTGGCCTGGCTGCTGTGCCCTGATGTTGGCAACCAGGCGTTGGCTTTTACTGGCTCCGTGATTTCTTCTTCCTCCTTCCCCCCAACAGTTCCCGCCATCCCTTGCCATTCCTTCCTTTGCGGACAGACTCTGGCAAAGTGACCTGGCTGTTGGCAGAGATAGCATCTCTTGCCGCTCTTTCCCTCCTTCTTCCGCCCTTCACTGGTGTTTGAAACTGCGCGCGCGCGCGCTGTTCCAAGTTCCATCGGCTCTGCTGGCGGGAAAGGCTGCTCCGGAATCTCTGGAATGCGGAAGTCCTTCCAACGTTCCCCCTTTCCTTCCCGCTTTTCCATAGCTCTAGCTTCCTGGCGTGCGCCAATGGACAGCGCTGATTTAGTCAGCTGATCCATAGACTCCGCCCTAGGCGCCCGGGAAAGTTCATCTTTCACTGCCGGAGAGAGACCTTCTTCAAACAGCATTTGAATAGGTTCACTAGCAAGGTCCCACCCAAGTCTATGAATCAGCATGGTGAACTCAGTCCAGTACTCACGTACAGATCGGCTCCCCTGTTTACACGCCATTAACTGCCTGCGCACCACTCCCTGCTCGATCTCGCTGGAAAACATCAAGTCCATGGCGCGGAAAAACTTCATTGTGTCCTTTAAGATTTCATTATTGGCTGCCATCAGGGGCCGAACCCAGTCCCTCGCCCCTCCCTCTAGATGGCCAATCACGTACGCCACTCTAGAGTTCTCGTCGGGGAAGTCATCAAACAGTAGATTGAGAGCATATTGCATCTCTGTCCTAAAGGCTTGATAGTTCCGGGGATCCCCCCCAAATTTCTGCACCAGTCCAGGCACCCGTCTGGCAAGTGGGGTGGTTTTCCCCTTATCTGCATCTTGAGCCCTCCTCTCCTCGAGCCTCGCCGTTTGCAGTGCCAGCTGGACCTCCAACGCCCTGTACCTTTGTTCCAGGCTTGGATCTGCGCCAGCTCCCGCTCCTGCTCCTCCGGTTCCGGATGGTTCGCTCATGATGCCTTCTGCTTGCACAAGCTGCTTTCAAAGACTGTCAGATTGCTGTGATGGGATAGTGAGCTGCTTGTGCGTAAAAGCTTGATCCCTCTGGGGTTTGGCTGGTCATCCAAACCGATGCACTAACGGAGCCCCCAAAGCATGACTCCGTCAGTCGCTGGTAGTAATCTGACAGTGGGCGTCTACGGAATTTACGCCAACATAAAAGCTCTTTGACAGACATGCGCTTTCGAGACTCTCTGCATGACAGTTTCCGGCGAAGGGTGGGCGTTCCCAACGGGGGTCCCGTTACCTCTCCACTACTCTCACTGGAAGCATCCCAGAGCCTCCCCTCCGCTGTGACTCCTGCACTCCCCCTGCTGGTTCCCTCTTCTACTGCAGATTCTCTCCTATTCTCCTGTAGCCTGTCCACCACCTGTCTCTCCGATGGCAGTTCCCTGACATAAAAACATAATAAAACATTAAACATTAAAAAAAACCCCTTTTCCTAAACAGGATTGCCTTCAGACGGCTCGGGGGCTGGATCACTCCATTTGTTGTTGTTGTTTAGTCGTTTAGTCGTGTCCGACTCTTCCTGACCCCATGGACCAGAGCACGCCAGGCACTCCTGTCTTCCACTGCCTCCTGCAGTTTGGTCAAACTCATGCTGGTAGCTTCAAGAACACTGTCCAACCATCTCGTCCTCTGTCATCCCCTTCTCCTTGTGCCCTCCATCTTTCCCAACATCAGGGTCTTTTCCAGGGAGTCTTCTCTTCTCATGAGGTGGCCAAAATTTTGGAGCCTCAGCTTCAGGATCTGTCCTTCCAGTGAGCACTCAGGGCTGATTTCCTTAAGAATGGATACGTTTGATCTTCTTGCAGTCCATGGGACTCTCAAGAGTCTCCTCCAGCATCATAATTCAAAAGCATCAATTCTTTGGCGATCAGCCTTCTTTATGGTCCAGCTCTTACTTCCATACATCACTACTGGGAAAACCATAGCTTTAACTATACAGACCTTTGTTGGCAAGGTGATGTCTCTGCTTTTTTAAGATGCTGTCTAGGTCTGTCTAGGTCTGTCATTGCTTTTCTCCCAAGAAGCAGGCGTCTTTTACCTCGGGTTAAAAACTTTGCTTTGGGATGAGAACAGAAATCGCACAGCAGCAGCGGAAGGCCACATTAGCTAAAGTGGTGCTTCAGGTTATGAACAGTTTCAGGTTAAGAATGGACCTCCGGAACAAATTAAGTACTTAACCCGAGGTACCACTGTATGTAAATCTGGCACTGCACATGAGCACGGGTTCATGTAACCAGTTTCCTCTTGGGCCGCACAAGATGTCCCTCTCTAGCAATCAGTCTCGCATCTCAGGGCAAGGCCCCCCCATGCACTCCAAGAACACTACCCACTGCAAGCAGGGATCCCTGGGCTCCAAATGGCGCGGCTGTCTAGAGAGAAGGAACCCTTGGCTGCTGCCAAGATGGTGGGCAAGCAGCCAAGAAGATGTTACAAAACAGCCCGGAACAATGTTCCTTTGCACACACACACCAAATCCACGCCCCCTCACTATGATGCAAAAAATAAACAAATAAATGCCCCCCACATGCTCCATGTTGTTAGCACATTTCGTTTCACATAATTTAAGCTGGGGGTGGGGCAATAAGATTTTGCACTCACGTGCACAAAGACGGGGCTCGTTCGCAGAGCTGGGAAGCAGGGCTCAAGGAAGGAGCCCTTTTTTTTGAAACCCCGCCACCCTCGTTCTTTTTGTCCCACGCTCCCTCGTGGCTTCGTCAGAACCCGCCAAGGGGGCCTTTGAAGCTCAGGGTGGAATGAGCACGACATCTGGAAGAAACTTGGGTTAATGAAAACATAATCCTCAGGACGAATCCTGCCCACCTCCTGGGCGTTTTGTGTGTTCCACAGCCCTCCTCCGACGCACGGCACTGAAGTCATTCATTTGCCCCAGAGTGGGGTTGCTCCAAGTTTTCGCATCTTCTCTTAAGCGTCCCGATTACTTGCAACTGTCACAAACTGTGATTGACAGATTGACTGGGTTGACAGTTGATCCTGTGGCCTGGCTTACTGCTTCAGAGCTTGCCCATCAAGCAGGTGGAAATTGTCGTCAGGGGCCTGACAGTATGTGTGTGTGTGTGTTGTGTGTGTGTTTAGGGTTGCCGTATTTCAAAAAGTGAAGATCCGGACCCAAAATATTGCTGAGCTTTTTTTGTTTTTTGCCAAGTTGTTGAGGTTTTTTCCCCCTCGTTGTTTTGGCTACATCTCAACATTAAAAAAGAAGAAGATTTTGAGCTGTTTTTAAATGAAATTCGGCAAGATGGGCTGCCATATGTCTGGATTTTACCAGACGTTTCAGCCATTTTCACCCATACACTCTTTACCAAGGCCAAATACCAGGCATTATGGCAACCCTATTTTATTTATCATTTTCAATATTACACACACACACATATATATATTTCATTATTTAAATCATCTCATTCACATCAACTACCTTTCCCTCCTTTCATGATTTGTTATTCTCTCCCCTGTTCAACTGCATATTCAAAATTCTACTTTCCCCTTCTATTTTCCCTTTTATTTCTACCCTATTTTATTTTATTTTATTTTCTCTGTTCCAATTATTCAAATCCTGCTAATGTTTAAAGGTGTTTGCAATGATTCTTCATATATTCCACAAATTTTCCCCATTCTTTCTTAAACCCTTCCTTCTCTTGGTCTCAAATTCTGCTTGTTAGTGCCACCATTTCAGAATATTCCCACAAATCTGAATATTCCCACAAATCTGACATTCATCTTTTGTTGGGACTGCTCCTTCCTTCCTTCCATTTCATTCATTCATTCATTCATTCATTCATTCATTCATTTTATTTGTATACTGCTTTTCCACAAAAAGAAAATCATGCTCAAAGCAGCTTAAAATGCAAAAGCTGAAATACATTTCAAATGAACACCACAAAAACAATTTCAACATAGTGTAACAGCTTTATTATAACACAGCAAAACAATAGCAAATATAACAACATACAATAAAACACATTTTAGTGCTATAAATATAACATGCTGTGGTTGCATATATAAATAAATTATTTCGATCTTTTGGTACTCTACACCTATTATTCCTAAAAGAAAGACTTCTGACTTTTTTTTAATCATTTTTTTCATTTCATTATATATCATTTCCCAACAGAGTTCAGTTTTATTACATTTGTATACCCTCCAACAATTCTTCGATGAAAATGGGGACGTCTTATTCCATAATAATAATAATAATAATAATAATAGTTTTATAATTTATACCCTGCCCATACTGGGTAGCTTCCAACATATATAAAAACACAATAAAACCTTAAACATTTTTAAAAAAATCCCTATACAGAGCTTCCATCAGATGGCTCAAGGATGAGATAACTCAATACACTCCAACATTTCTCCTATGAAAATAGGGATGTCCTATTTTTCCAGGATAAAATCAGAAACCGGGACGACTTCTGTAAATCCGGGACTGTCCCTGGAAAATAGGGGAACTTGGAAGTTCTGCAGTTGCTGGAATGCGTTTCAGTGATAGTGCAACAAGTGTGACCAGACCAGGCATAATAATAATAATAATAATAATAATAATAATAATAATAATAATAATAATAATTTATTATTTATACCCTGCCCATCTGGTTTCCCCAGCCACTCTGGGCGGCTTCCAACAAAGATTAAAAATACATTAAAATATCACACATTAAAAACCTCCCTGAACAGGGCTGCCTTCAGATGTCTTCTAAATGTCAGGTAGTTGTTATCTCTTTGACATCTGGTGGGAGGGCGTTCCACAGGGCGGGTGTCACTACCGAGAAGGCCCTCTGTCTGGTTCCCTGTAACTTGACTTCTTACAGTGAGGGAACCGGCAGAAGACTCTCAGAGCTGGACCTCATTGTCCGGGCAGAACATTGGAGGTGGAGACGCTCCTTCAGGTATACTGGCAGGACCAGATTTAGGTTTGATGAAGCCCTCAGGTAATGGGGCCCTTTATATGTCCAGCTTTGTCAACAACAAATTGTCACTGTTTTTTGTGTCGAATATATGCTATATGGTAATTTATGGACCTAATATGTATCTAAAGCCATTCACACATAACAAAATGTGTATTTTATCAAAGTAATTCTTGAACTGAAATACAATTGGAAATGTACATCCAGGTTTTTTCCCCTTTAAATTTTTTAGGGGCCCCCCAAGAGAGTAGGGCCCTAAGCTATAGCTTGTTCAGCTTATACGTAAATCTGGCACTAGGGATGCAGGTGGTGCTGTGGGTTAAACCACAGAGCCTAGGACTTGCCGATCAGAAGGTCGGCGGTTTGAATCCCCACGATGGGGTGAGCTCCCATTGCTCAGTCCCTCTTCCTGCCAACCTAGCAGTTTGAAAGCACATCAAAGTGCAAGTAGATAAATAGGTACCACTCTGGCGGGAAGGTAAACGGCGTTTCCATGCGCTGCTCTGATTCGCCAGAAGTGGCTTGGTCATGCTGGCCACATGACCCGGAAGCTGTACGCCGGCTCCCTTGGCCAATAAAGCGAGATGAGCGCCACAACCCCAGAGTCGTCCGCAGTGGACCTAATGGTCAGGGGTCCATTTACCTTTACCTTTAAACCCAGCACTGAGACCAGGGGCTGTTTCTCACATGCCCTCTGAATTTTGTGGTGGGAGGAGGGAGACAACAGCATCTATCTGCAGTCACCGAAGACACCTTGAAATCAAAAGGAAATGTCAACCATGACTCAACAGACAAATGGAAATCAACAGCACGGCTTCCTTTCCTCAAGCTTCTGTCCATTGATGGCACCTGTCCACACCATTTCTCCAGGATGTGATATTATATATATAATCACACACAGAGGGAGGCTCAAACCATTTGCATCCCAGGTGCAACAGCTCCCTAAGGAAGTCCCTAGAGGCGTGACCTTATGAACCAGCCTCCTTCATGTTTTCAGGAGGGACAGAAAATGGGGCAGAATTCCCTTTTACTCCCTTTATGGTATCGACCTAGGATTTCAATTGACACCCCCCCCATTTCCTTTCTATGTTAAAAAAAACCAATCCCCGCTTCCCTTGAAGCAGGTGGTTTAGAGGGACAGATTGTTGTGGGGGGAGGCCAGGAAAGAGCATTAAATTGAGGAGGGGGGTGTCGGTGTTTTTGTTGTTTTGTATTTACGAAACCCCAGCTTTTTCCTGATGCCGACTGTGGGAAAAACAACAACCGGATGCTGAGCCCAGCCATCTCCTGAGGTATCAGACAATACTACCAAACCACAATAATACAAGGATGATTTACATTTTGATTCTCCCTCTTCTCCACCTTTCTTCCTCTCCCAGGCCTCTAAAAAATAATAAAAATAAAAATTGTCCTCCCTTGAATTGCACCTGCCAAGGTCCCCCATCTCCAGCTATGGTCTCCCCCTGGAAGTGTCTGCATAGAATCTTTATTTTTTTCTCCCTTCCATCCCCAGATGTGCTGCATCCTTTCTCTAATGGAGAGAGAGAGAGAGAGAGAGAGAGAGGAAAACAAAGCAAGGTCTGCACATTTCCTTTGTAATAAACAAACTCTAAGACTTTTGCAGGGCAGGCAGGCAGGGATTGACTCGGATAGACCTCGTGGGAAGGGAGGGAGGCCAGAAGTCCCAAAACATTCCCTTTTACAGGTGGGGAAAAGGTGCTTCCCACTCCCAATTTACTCACTTGATTATTCCTTGGATAGCCCTGGCATATTTCCGCAAAATAGATAAATTAAAAAGCGCAACTATAATGGCTAAGTACACACCATACATTTAAGTACAGTGGATGCTCGGGTTGCGAACGTGATCTGTGCGGGATGCACGTTCGCAACCTGCAGCGCTTGCAATCCGCGTCTGCGCACGCGTGGGTTGCGATTTGGTGCTTCTGCGCATGTGCAAAGCACAATTTAGTGCTTCTGCGCATGCGCAACCGCTGAAACCTGGAAGTAACCTGTTCTGGTACTTCTGGGTTTCGGCAGTACGTAACCTGAAAAAACGCAACCAGAAGCGGCTGTAACCTGAGGTATGACTGTATGCCCCCCCCTCAAAGAATACTGGGAATTGTATTTTGTTAAGGGTACTGGGAAATATAGTTCTGTGAAGGATAAACTACAGTTCCCAAGATTCTTGGGGCCGGGCGGATGTGCTTTAAAATGTAAGGTATGTACAGTCAACATGTCTACTCGGGAGGAAATGTCCTTTATAATGGGACGTACTCCTTTGAATGTAAGAACTACCATGGAATCTCCCTGCTGAGTAGTGTGGGGAAAGCCTTTGCCTGTGTAGATCTCAACAGGTTACAGTCACTCGCTGACGGGGATCTATCCTGAGTCGAGAGTCAACATGAATTTGTCACTGCTGCAGGAGAAATGTGTAGAGAAGAGGTGCCCGTTTTAAAAGGTGAAAAAAGGTAAAGGACCCCTGGATGATTAAGTCCAGTCAAAGGCGACTATGGGGTGCAGTGCTCATCTTGCTTTCAGGCCGAGGGAGCTGGCGTTTGTCCACAGACAGCTTTCCAAGTCATGTGGCAGCAGGACTAAACCGCTTCTGGCGCAACGGGACACTGTGACGAGTGCCAGAGCACACAGAAACGCAGTTTACCTTCCTGCCACAGCGGTGCCTGTTTATCTACTCCCACTGGTGTGATTTTGAACTGCTAGGTGGGCAGGAGCTGGGACAGAGCAATGGGAGCTCACTCCGTCACGGGGATTTGAACCAGGGACCTTCCGATCAGCAAGCCCAAGAGGCTCGGTGGTTTAGACCACAGCGCCACCCGTGTCCTTGTACATCGTCTTCATAGACCTCACAAACGGCTTTGACTTCATCAGCTGAAATGATCTGTTACTTTTGATGGGGGAGAGGTGATTAAACGAAATTCCAGCTGATTTGCCTACTGTTTCAGAATATTATAATAATAATAATAATAATAATAATAATAATAATAATAATAATAATATAACAACAACAACAACAACAACAACAACAACAACAACAACAACAACTAATAATAATAATAATAATAATAATAATAATAATAATAATTCTTCGGTAGGCTTGCCTTTAAATGTGAGCTGCATCAAGTTGTCGTCCCTGTCCTGATTTCGATATAGCTTACAGCAGTCATTTCCAAATTTGCATCCATGCGCATGCAAATAGCATGCAAACCTCTTTTTGACTATGAGTAAATGGCCGCCCTATTGCAGAGAACGGTGCCTAAACGGCCTCGGCCCAGGATACCTGAGGGAGCGTCTCCACCCCCATCGTTCTGCCCGGACACTGAAGTCCAGTGCCGAGGGCCTTCTGGCGGTTCCCTCACTGCAAGAAGCAAAGCTACAGGGAACCAGGCACAGGGCCTTCTCGGTGGTGGCACCCACCCTGTGGAACGCCCTCCCACCAGATGTCAAAGAGATAAACAACTCCCTGACTCTTAGAAGACATCTGAAGGCAAGTTCAGGGAAGTTTTTAATGTGTGACATTTTAATATGTTTTTAATCTTTGTTGGGGGCTGCCCAGAGTGGCTGGGGAAACCCAGCCAGATGGGCGGGGTACAAATAATAAGTTGTTGTTGTTGTTCCTTTTTAAAGCACCGAATAGCCTTGGACCCGATTCTCCCACCCTCACCCAAAAGCAAACACGCTGCTCCTTCTCCATCTGGAAGCTTGAGGGCAGCAGCGAGATCCTTCCAGGAGCGCTTGTGCACGCGCTGGCGAAGTCCTGCCTCCAGCGCATGCTGGGGAAAAGCTTCAGCCTTTCATCGCCCATCGGGGCTGCAACGTCCCCACTTCGCTGCTGTGGGCTGCTCTCCAGCTGCTTGCTGTTTTGCAAGGAATTCTGGGCTTCTGCAGGACAGAGATAAGCTCAAGAATTCACGGGTCCGGTTCCAAATATCCTGCCAGCTTCCGCCTGTTTCCTTGCGGCCGCTTCATTTCGTTTGTCTAATTTCCGCTGTATCACGCTGCGGAGGCCTTCCTGTTTTCTAGCCACAAATCCCGGAGTGGCTTCTGCAGAAGACCCTCAGGAGAAAGGAGGGTGGGAGCAGGGTGGGACCGGGGCCAAGAGACTGGGATAACACCAGGGGGCTGGAGAGAGGAGGTGCAATCGGGGTGAGCGGTTCCAAGAGGGTCACACTCGCCTCACAGGAGCACAGCACCACCAGCAGCTGAGGGCTAGCTGTTTTAAATAGATTGCACATTTCTAAGCAGGCACACCTGGTTTCAAGGCTGGATGTGGACTCAGATGGGAGCCGAAGCAAAAGCAAGGTCCAGAAAGCCACGGCCCACCTTTGCACACTGATCTTGCCTTTGGAGCCCACACTGATGTGCATGGAAGCATAGGCAAGTGAGAGCAGCAACAAAATGTTGCAGCGTGAAGTGGCTTCTTCTAGGATAATGTATACTCTATCCCATATGGGGGGGGGGTCTTCCACCAAACCTGCCGATGCATCCTACCGATGCATAGATTGTGCTGGATTTGTTCACATGCAGGACTGCATTTGTCGTGAGCGACTCCAGGCATTCCAAGCACTCACCCTAGGTTTGGTTTCCTCGGAAAGAAGGTCCGCGGAGACTGTGATGTCTTTAGGATACAATGGTACCTCTGGATGCGAACGGGATCCGTTCTGGAGCCCCGTTCGCATCCTGAGTAGAACGTAACACGCGACTGCGCGTCTGTGCATACGCGGGTCGCGTTTTGCCGCTTCCGCACATGCGCGTGACGTCATTTTGAGCATCTGCCCATGCGCGAGTGGTGAAACCCGGAAGTAACGGGCTCCGTTACTTTCAGGTCGCCGCGGAGCATAACTTGAAAATGCTCAACCTGAAGCATATTTAACCCGAGGTATGACTGTACGTTGATCACTGCAGATGGTGACAGCAGTCACGAAATTAAAAGACCCCTGCTCCTTGGGAGAAAAGCGATGGCAAACCTAGACAGCATGTTAAAAAGCAGAGACATCACCTTGCCAACAAAGGTCCTTATAGTTAAAGCTATGGTTTTCCCAGTAGTGATGTGTGGAAGTGAGAGCTGGACCATAAAGAAGCCTGATCGCCGAAGAATTGATGCTTTTGAGTTATGGTGCTGGAGGAGACTCTTGAGAGTCCCATGGACTGCAAGAAGATCAAACCGATCCATTCTGAAGGAAATCAGCCCTGAGTGCTCACTGGAAGGACAGATCGTGAAGCTGAGGCTCTAATACTTTGGCCACCTCATGAGAAGAGAAGACTCCCTGGAAATGACCCTGATGTTGGAGAAGATGGAGGGCACAAGGAGAAGGGGACGACAGAGGACGAGATGGTGGGACAGTGTTCTCGAAGCGACCAGCATGAGTTTGACCAAACTGTGGGAGGCAGTGGAAGACAGAAGTGCCTGGCGTGCTCTGGTCCATGGGGTCACGAAGAGTCGGCCACGACTAAATGACTAAACAACAAATGACTGTACGTGGTTTTAGTTACACATACGTACAACCTGGGGATAAGGTGGAGAGGCTTGCAGCATTAACATCCCCAAAGAACTTGCTTCTTCATTCATCTCAGCTTTGGATTCAGCACAGAGCAAGCAGGTCTCTGTGTCTCCAGCTTCCAGTCTGCTTTTCAGCTCAACCATTCATTAATCTAAGGCACAGAGCGGCTTGTTAGGTTATGTTAATCCTGGTTCTTAACCAGTCAGACAAAACCATCAGCCAGACAAAAGGACTTGGCTTGGCAAGCTTGCTGTCACACATTCCCTCACAAATACAGGACCCCAAGAACTGGAAGGGACTTGGGGCATCATCCAAACCACCCCCCCAAAAAAACACTAAACAGAACACAGAACCAGCAGAGACTCTCGTCCCTGACACCTCAGTTGTAAATACAAAGCCAGCAGATTGGATCTGGTTCTCATAGATAAATCATTCCCAGATTTTTTTCTGGGCCACTGTCCTCTTGGTTCCATAAACTCATCCCCGGTGCCTGCTACCCTATAAAAATAATTATAAAAAGAATAGCAGTTTGCACGACTCACTGAGAAAGAAAATATAGTGACAAGGGCTTGCACGTTTATTCCAAATCCAATTAAAACTATTCGGTTTCACTGTTTCAACGAAATAGATGAAAGCAGAGAAACCAGCTTCTGAAAGTCTGATAATTGTTTACAGCCATCCAGGTAATCCAACCACAGATTTTGGGGACAGTTGTTACAGACCTACTGAACTACCTGTTTCTGATCATGTGGTGGGGGTGGGGGTTTCCTGTTGGCCTTGGTCAATAGCTCCACCCCTTCTCCTTTAGCCCCGCCCATTTAGTATCACCCCAGCTAATTCTCTCCTTTACACATGCAATATGACTGTATACTAAGTTCTGAGCATGTGCAGAGTGTTTTTCCTTTACCACTAAGCAACTGCTGCCTATTACTTGCACTAGGCCAGCAACAGCAACCCCCAGCCTTGGATAACTGCCAGGGCCTTGGAAGATCCCACAGATCCCTGACCACACCTTAACTTTTTATTTAATCACCTGGCGCTCCAAGCAATGCTAGGCAGCTGAATCTTGCCACCCTTTTAATTTTGCAGAAGGTCTGTTACTGAGCATCCTTTTCAAGTGCACTGCTAGTGGCTGGGAGACAGGAGCATATTACATTATAATTATTTCAATTTGCTGGTTGTTTGACACATGAGGCGCCTCCAAGCTACTTCAAAAATTAAAAAACAACAACGCACAAAGCATTACGTAGATCAGAAAAAAGAACAATGCATTGCAATAAGTGCCTTCCAATCCCCCAATTAAAACAACAACAAACCTCAATCAAACGGGAAGAAATTTGGTACGAAAAGCATACCAACTTCCCCCTCTTCAGAAAATAATCTTGCTCCCAAATTCCTTATTAGGTGCTTCTCCCCATGGGATAAGAAATCTGTTTTTGTGATGTAAACATAGGCAGAAAGAGGGGGGGGTGTGTCTGAGAGAATTTGGCTGGTGGGAGAAGGGTTAAGCATTTGCTTCACCCATCCCCCACCTCCCCACCACTTGCCGTTCTCCTCCCCAGGCTCCTTTGCCCACTGGGCGAACGCAGAAGGGGTCATCAGGCGGATGCTATGTGCAGACTCAAGCCTAGGCTGGTGCCCTCAGATCTTTGCATTTACAGTGGTACCTCTGGTTACAGATGCTTCAAGTTACAGACTCTGCTAACCCAGAAATAATATTTTGGGTTAAGAACTTTGCTTCAGGATGAGAACAGAAATTGTGCTCCGGCGGTGCGGCAGCAGTCGGAGGCCCCATTAGCTAAAGTGGTGCTTCAGGTTAAGAACAGTTTCAGGTTAAGAATGGACCTCCGGAACAAATTAAGTACTTAACCCGAGGTACCACTGTACTAGCAAACAGGTCATGGCTGTTCAATCATCCTTTAGCCAGCATCCCTCAACTAATTGGAAAAGAGCTTATTAGAAGAGCCGCAGATCTATTTTGTGTGTGCGGCTCTCAATGGACACTCCACACTTTTGTTCTCTTCTCCCCCATTACTCATTGCAGGCCCAGACTTTCCTCGCTCGTTCCAGCAAAATATTCTGCTTTCCATGCCGGTTGCCGCAGTCACGTCCTGTTTCCTGTCTGGCCAACATTGGTTTCCGCAGCAAAGGAATGGTGCAGAAATCATGGAATTGGCCACTCTTGCTGAAAACCTCCGACGACAGAAGGGTTTTCAGCAGACGAAGCCGACGGAGCTACCCTGAGCCAAACTGCCAGCCCGGCTAGCCTAGGATTTGCCAAGCTCAGCCCTCGCTGACTTGGCATAGCTGTCAACTGTCCCTTATTTGGCGGGAAACTCCCTTATCCCAGTGCCGTTTCCCCACTGCTGTCCCTTATTAATGATGTCCCTTAAATTTTTCTGGGTTTCATGCTCGCCCGGCTCGGGAGGGAAGCAGTGGCTTGGGGTCCTCTGCCTCGAGAGAGCAAGAGAGAGCGTGCGCATGAGCTGCCACGTCTCTGTCTCTCCCTTTTCCCCCTCAGAGATGCATCGTGAGACGACAGGTGGCGGCGGGTGGGCAGGCAGCCCCTCTCTTGAGAGACTTCCGCCGCGCTGCCAGGGGGCGGTAGCAGCAGCAGCGGCTGCGGAGGTGGCCTGAGGGGGGAGGAAGAGGAGGGGATGGGGAGGGACACAGAAGGGCGGCGCTTCAGCGGCCGCCGCAGCGCCGCAACCGCCTCATGCCGGGCTCGCAGGCGGCGTGGGCGAGAGTCTCTCTCCCTCTGTCTCGGGCGGGGAAGGGCCGATGGAACTCCTCGCGCCAGGACGACGGCAGCCCCGACGTGCTGCTTAGCATCCCCTCCAACCAGTGCAGCATCTTATGTAGTGATTTCCCCCTCTGCATCCCTTTCATAACTCTGTTTTTATAAATCATTTGTCCATCCATAGTTCAAATTTTTACTACAAGTTTTCTGTCAACCCTACCAATGTATGTAACTCTTTACAATAGCTTTTCAAATAAATTATAAACTTTCCCCATTCTTTATTAAAGAGGTCCTCTTCCTGGTTTCTAGTTCTGCCTGTAAGCTTTGACATCTCGATGTCGTTCATCAGTTTTGTCTGCCACTCTTCTTTGCTGGGAGTTGTAGACCCTTAGGATCATCTAGTCCAAGCCCCTGCAAAACACAGTCAGTGGCAGCCAAAGCAGCACGGCTCCATCAGTGCCGGATTTCTGTATAAGCTAAGCAAAATCCCTTATTTTGGCTGCTGATCCCTTGTTTTCAAGGCTGCTGGTCCCTTATTTTCAAATCTGTAAGTTGACAGCTATGCAACTTGGTGCCCTCCAGCTGTGCTACAACTCCCAGCCGTGCCAGCCGGCATTACTAAGAGCCAGGGACTGTGGCGGCTGCTATTTCCCCTTCCTTCCAGAACGGCACTAGGAAGGTTTCAGGGGTAAATAACAATGGAGAAGTTGGAAGCAGGAAGGCTGTCCGAGCAGTTGCGAGTGTTGCTCTCCACCCTTCAAAGCAGGTGGTTTCGTAATCCTAGAACTGTAGAGTTTGAAAGGAACCAAGGGGTCATGTAGTCCAACCCCCTGAAATGCGGGGATCACAGCTGACAGATGCCCCTCTCTCTTTCTCTTTCCACCCCCCAGCCCCACCCAATTTCAGGCAAAAAATTTGGCATTTCAGAAGTTTGAACTCCTTGCAAGCAGAAAGCCAGTACTGTACTTTGCTTCAGGGTTACAGCTTTTCTCCCTGATCTCCTAGCTTTATCTCTGCAGGCAAGATGTCCATTTGTCTGTCTGTTTTTAGGTGTCCCTCCATTCATATTAATTTTATCTATTTTTAAATATTTCTTTGCCGTCTTTCAGGGTGAAGCCCTCGCCAAGGCAGCTCACTTCAGTAAACAAAGCTCAAAAAACCTAGAACCAACTTCTAATAAAATGAAACCATTGCAAAGGCAGCCCACTTGGCCTTGAAACTCGTTGGGTGACTCACTGGGGAAGGGTCATAGCTCTGGGACAGTGCTGTAGATATTAACATTGTGCAGCACGAAGCAATTGGGTGCATAAACACTGGGTCCTTTTGGAAATGAAATGGTCCAGGCCTATAAATATTATCCAAAGCTTCACTAACCAGAGTTTCTTCAAAACAGATACCAAAACAACCAAGGGTACACCCTGAAAGTTGTAAAAACATACGCATATTCAAGCCTAGGTTCTTCTTCATAAATATATAGCATAATTTTTTTTTTTAAAAAAATATATTTTATTAAGGGTTTTCTTGTTTTACAGTGTAAGTGTAATGCCTCATGTATTTTTTTTTCCCGTGTAACATTTTTACAAATCCATTTCATTTGTTGAGGCATTAGGGGGAGAAGAAAAAAGAAAAGGAAAAAAGAAGAAGAAAGGAGGGTGGAATTATGCTATATATTATAAGTTGTGGCAGTGGTGATTCCTGGGTATTGTCAGCCCAGCAACCCAACAATACCCAGGAATCACCACTGCCACAACTTATAATATATAGCATAATTGCGATCAGAGCAAAAAATCAAAGCTCTGTCTCTCTCATAGCCTGTATCCATCCTAAGGCTTTGCCCTCCTGGAGTGGCGTCTTTATCACATCGTTCTCCCATGGTGCCTGGAGAACAACAGACTAACTCCCTTCAAAATGAAGATTTGCAACTGACTACCTTAGTCGTGTGACTTAAGGTTAAACACTCACGTGAAAGAGTAGAGAACATCAACAGTTAATTATTAACCCAGCTGGAGAGTTAATTATTAACTCAGAGAGCTTCAATATGGAATTTCCCGGTGTTAAACCCTGAGCAATACACATACAAACATTTCTGCATTTCAGTGTGCAAGTAAACAATGATGCTTAACAGTTAGAAGTGTCTGCCTTGCATGCAGAAGAATCCCCACTGACATCTCCAGGTAGGGTTGGGAGAGTACCCTACTTGAAATCCCAGAGAGGTGCTGCCAGTCAGTGTAGACAATATTAAGATAGATGAACCAATGGTCCCATTCAGAGTAAGGCAATTTTCTATGCTGCTCTGCACCTTGGGCCCGTCACTGCCTCTCAGCCCATCCTACCCCACAGGGTTGTTATGGGGATTAAACGTGAAGGGCTCCTTGGAGGAAAAAGTGGGATGTACATGCAATAAAACAATTAGTAATAATAATATAAATCTGGTTGGCCACTGGGAGAAAAGGTTGCTAGACCAGGTGGGCCATTACAGAAGACTCTCCTTATGTTGTTGGACTACAATTCCCACCAGCCAGCAAGACCAGTGGTTAGGGATGATGGGAGTTGTAGTCCAGCGGTTTGGAGGTTAGGGAGCACAATTGCCCCTGGAAGTCTTGTTTTAGGAAATTAAACACTGGGCAACGGGAGGGGGAAATGGTGGCAATTGCGGCAGCAGCGGCAGCGATGGAGCAGATGTTTGTGCAAAGGGGGCAGATGCCAGCGCCGCTCGCCCCTTTTGGCACCTCCTCCCCAGTGTGCCAAGATTCCATGATGGAGTGTGAGTGTTTATCCCCAGCGATTCTCATCATTTTCGGCCGGGCCGGAGGTGTTCAAAGCCGGGAAGGAAGCAGAGGCAGCAACTGAAACAACAATAAAAAGAAAACAAAGACTTTCTTTTTTTTTAACTTTTGAAAAAAAAATAATAATAAAGAAATTCTCCGTTCATAAATCAAATGAACTGCAGGTGATCTCTGGAGCTAGCCAAAGTCTCGGCAGAGAGGAGCTCTTCAAAAACAAGCCAAGGAACAGCTGGGGGAGAGAGATGGGTTTCTGTGCCTGTCTCTTAGCAGAACAGGGATGCCTCTGGGTTGCCGATGGTTTAGATGCTGGAGAGGGGACGAAAAGAGAAGAAAGTGTCTTGAATCAGTGCTGCAAAGCACAAAGATCCTTTCCTCTATTTTCTTTTAAAAAGGAGGATTGTGAGTAATCCCTCCATGACACCAGTTCTTCCAAAAGAGTGATAAATGAGTATTTATAGAAGTGTAAGAAGTGAATCAGAGGGACACGGGTGGCGCTGTGGGTTAAACCACAGAGCCTAGGACTTGCCGATCAGAAGGTCGGCGGTTCAAATCCCTGTGAGGGAGTGAGCTCCCATTGCTCAGTCCCTGCTCCTGCCAACCTAGCAGTTCGAAAGCACGTCAAAGTGCAAGTAGATAAATAGGTACTGCTCCGGCGGGAAGGTAAACGGCATTTTCGTGCTCTGCTCTGGTTCACCAGAAGCGGCTCAGTCATGCTGGCCACATGACCCGGAAGCTGTACGCCAGCTCCCTCGGCCAATAAAGCGAGATGAGCGCCGCAATCCCCAGAGTCAGCCATGACTGGACCTAACGGTCAGGGGTCCCTTTACCCTTTACTTAAGAAGTGAATCACTAGATCAGTGTAAATTGAGTACCGAATTGCCCCAGTTTTCAGCTTTTCCTCCTCAATGTTTATTTGTTTCTATATTCACTTCATCCAAAGATCTCAGATCCACAGCAGAAATAAGCAAAATGAAAAAACACACAAAAAAAACAAGAACAAGAACCAAACAAACACAATTCCCACTCCTACAAACACATGTAAAAGGCCACAGAATGACAATCAGCCATAGGCCTGGTTGAAGTGGAACGTTTTTGCCTGGTGGCCAAAGATATGTAATGAAGGTGCCAGGTGAGTCTCCCAGGGGAAAATATTCTACAAACAAGGAGCCACAACTGAAAAGGCCCTGTTCTCATGTTGCCACCCTCCGGACCTCATGTGGAGGAGGATGTTCACAGATCTGGGTCGGTTCATATGGAGAGGGGCGGTCCTTGAGGTAATACGGTCCCCAAAGATAAAGGCAAGAAACCTGAAGCCTTTTAAAAAATATAAAACAATTCAATTGAGATGCTGATATTCTCAGAATTTAGGAGCTTATAAGAGATTATAAAATGATCCCCAACGGAGTCAGGAGCACAGAGGGGAGTTTGCAAATTTCCCTGCTCCTACCCTGAATCTGCTTGGCTCAGCATTCCCAGTGATGGTTTCTTGATGTGGCTCAGTTAGCATGAGGTCTGGTGCAATTGAGGTCGCGGCTTGTGGGGTTGCTCAATTTTATTTTAGTCTGCCTGGGCGATTCCTCATCTGTTCCGCAGGCTCTCTCTCTCTCTCTCTCTCTCTTTCCGCATAACATGAGGATCTTCTCCTTGTGTTGTGGGTGGGAAGCTAGTTAATTACCAAATGGCTTCGGGACGATGAACAGAAGGCTCTCCTGCCTGGATTTCTCCCCCACGAGGGGACAATTTGGCTCATGCGCAACGTGCGCTTGACACAGTCGTAATCCTGGCTGCGAGAGAAGTGCCACCCACCACCCACGTCCCCGAGTCTACCCATATGCCTTTTTGAACATTTCAGAATCATTGTGGGGTGGGGCACAGGGATGGCAACTTGAATAAAATATTGGGGGGCAAATAAGCCCTGCCCTGAATAATCGATCACAAGTTGCGGGGCATAAACACCACTCAAATGGCAATGCCCATCAGCTTGGGGGGGGGGGCTCAACTATTTTACTGAGGGGGCTAAAGGGACCTCGGCCCCTAAGATTTGGCTCCTATGGTGGGGAGGAAGGGGGTTGTTATATATTGAGTGAATAGGATCCAAAATGCAGCAGTCTGATTGGTCCTAGAACAATAGGGTCCAGAATGCAGCAGTCTGATTGGTCCACAGGAGCCACCCAATCCAGCTCCACGTGGAAGTGAATCCGCAACCTGATTGGCCTACAGGAGAATCCCGGAATTAGCCAATCATGTGGGGCCCATTGTGTAAATAATGTATATAAAGCAGACATTCTGGGGGAACTTCCATTCCTCATACTATGAGCTGAATAAAGAGCATGAAATCCACACTTGACTCCGAGTATATTTCAGGGGTCATGGAAGCAATGGACTGAAATTTTTTTTTTACTACAAGAAATTCAGATCCACCAATTGTTTCTATTTTCCAGAGACGTCTCTGGTTCAGAGAAGCCATCCTGATTTCTGATTTGATCCCTGAACGTACTGCTTTTCCTTAGGACGCCCCTGTTTTCATTGGAGAAATCTTAGAGGGTATGGAGTTGTTTATTTTATTTATGATTTTCAGCTTTATACATTTCAATAATTGTACAATCATTTTAACATTCCAAAACTCGACTTCCTTTCCCCTCTTTCTGCGGTTCCTTAAATTAGTTTTTATGTTTTCTGCATATTCCAAAATTAAATTAATTTACTCATTTATTCATCTACTTTAAATACCGTATTTTTCGCCCCATAGGACACACTTTTTCCCCTCCAAAAATGAAGGGGAAGTGTGTGTGCGTCCTATGGGGCGAATGCGCACCGACCCCTCTCGCTCTCCAGGCTTCAGGAAGCTATCCGCAAGCCTTGCAAGCCCGGCGGGAGTTCCCACGGGGTCACAAGGCTTGCGGGCAGCAGCCTGCAGCCCAAAGCACAGGGAGCCCTCCGGAGGGCTCCCCCTGCTTTGGGCGGGTGTGCGCAAGGCTTGGGGCGGCAGCCGCGGCTGGGGGGGGGGAATAATTTTTTTTATTCATTCCCCCCCCCAAAAAAACCCGTGGTGCTTCCTATGGGCCAGTGCGCCCTATAGGACGAAAAATACGGTATATACACTTATAAAACTGCAGGCTATTACAATAATCCTGCCAATGTTCTTATCTGTTTACAATTTATTTGTAAATATTCAATAAACCATTTCCATTCTTTTATAAAAAGTTTGTGTCAGGGAACTGCCATCGGAAAAGCAGGCGGTGGAGGGTCTCTCAGTAGCTAGGAGAGACTCAGCAGCAGGGGAAGGCACCAGTAGGGGGAGTAGGGGAGATCAGAGGGAGAGTGAGGCGCCAGACTGGCTCAAGGAGTCTTCCAGCGAAAACAGTGGAGAAGTCTCAGGACCTCCTATAGGTACACCCACTCCTCGCCGGAAACTGTCACGCAGAGAGTCCAGACGACGTGTTTCCGTTAAGGAGCTTCTATGCTGGAGTCGTTTCCGTAAACGCCCACTGTCGGATTCTGCCAGCGATTAAGGGAGTCATGCCTAAGGGGCTCCGCTGTACACAGAGTCTTGAGAAACATGCCCAAGATCTGAGGGACTGAACTTTTACGCACAAGTAGCTCATAATCCCATCACAGTTTGTTATCATCATTTCTTACTTTTCAGACCAATTTTGCCATTTCTGCATATTCTGTAAGTTTTTGTATCCATTCTTTTTTCGCTGGGAGTTCTTCTTCTTTCCATTTTCTTTCCATAACATTCTTGCCACTGTAGTCATGTACATGAATAAATTTCTATACAGTTTGAGTAGTTTTGTCCCTATAATTTCCAAAAGGAAAGCTTCTGGGTTTGTTTTTTTACAAACATTATTTGAAACATCTTTTTCAATTCATTATCTATCATTTCCCAGTAAGCTTCAACCTTCCTATAAGACCACCACATATGATAAAAATAACCTTCTTTCTCTGAGGGTATGGAGTTATCCGACCCCCAAGCTTTCTCAAGGAAATCCTGTCTCAAGGAAATCCTGTATTTGTTGTTGTTTAGTCGTTTAGTCGTGTCCGACTCTTCGTGACCCCATGGACCAGAGTATGCCAGGCACTCCTGTCTTCTACCGCCTCCCGCAGTTTGGTCAAACTCATGCTGGTAGCTTCAAGAACACTGTCCAACCACCTCGTCCTCGGTCGTCCCCTTCTCCTTGCGCCCTCCATCTTTCCCAACATCAGGTTCTTTTCCAGGGAGTCTTCTCTTCTCATGAGGTGGCCAAAGTATTAGAGCCTCAGCTTCAGGATCTGTCCTTCCAGAGAGCACTCAGGGCTGATTTCCTTAAGAATGGATACGTTTGATCTTCTTGCAGTCCATGGGACTCTCAAGAGTCTCCTCCAGCACCATAATTCAAAAGCATCAATTCTTTGGCGATCAGCCTTCTTTATGGTCCAGCTCTCACTTCCATACATCACTACTGGGAAAACCATAGCTTTAACTAAACGGACCTTTGTTGGCAAGGTGACATCTCTGCTTTTTAAGATGCTGTCTATGTTTGTCATTGCTTTTCTCCCAAGGAGCAGGCGTCTTTTAATTTTGTGACTGCTGTCACCATCTGCAGTGATCATGGAGCCCAAGAAAGTAAAATCTCTCACTGCCTCCATTTCTTCCCCTTCTCTTTGCCAGGAAGTAAGGGGACCAGTGGCTATGAGATGCTGTCTAGGTTTGCCATCGCTTTCCTCCCAATAAGCAGTATTTAATGTTTTATTATGTTTTTATATGTGTTGGAAGCTGCCCAGAGTGGCTGGGGCAACCCAGTAAGACGTGTGGGGTATAAATAGTAAAATTATCATTATGGGATGCAACATTCCTTCATCTGAGGAAAGATGAAGGGCATGGGAATTTTCAAGAATGAAGGCTTCCTTACTGTGAAACCCAAACCCAAAATCAGTGGTGACGTGAGAGCTTGGATTTGCTGGATCTTGGATTTTCCTGACTGAATTAGGGCTAAACTGACACAAGTCCATCACCCCTAGTCAGCCGGGGCTCAGAAGGAGGAATTTAAGTCAGCGTAAAATCCCCAAAAATTGTCGTTCGAAAGGGAGAGGTGAGAGTGAGTGATGGGAGAAGGAGAAACATCTATTCCATACCTTCATTCAGCTCGGCCTTGTGGCCCTATCCTGAAAACTCAGACCCACCCTCATCTGTAGCTCCTCCAAGAGGCTCCTGGGCAGAATTTGCAACAGGGGTAGGTTTCACTGGTTGCCGATATAACTGTGCTCTGCTTGCAGTTCACAGCTCCGCATGTATGAGTCAGGATACTGGGTGAGAGAGCCAACAGTGAGTAGTTCTTCACTTTATACAACTTTATGCAAGTACCACTTCCTCCACTTTATGCAGTTTCATGCAGGTACCACTTAATATCAGTTCCACATTGGTAAGAACTTGATCATTTAGTGTGGCACCCCCTGCCTATTGGTATAACACGGGGCCTTCTTAGGGTTGCCATACAATGGTACCTCGGGTTACATGCGCTTCAGGTTACAGACTCCGCTAACCCAGAAATAGTACCTTGGGTTAAGAACTTTGCTTCAGGATGAGAACAGAAATCATGCTCCGGCGGCACGGCGGCAGCAGGAGGCCCCATTAGCTAAAGTGGTGCTTCAGGTTAAGAACAGTTTCAGGTTAAGAACGGACCTCCAGAATGAATTAAGTACTTAACCCGAGGTACCACTGTATTTTGAAGAGCAAAATAGAGGACACATTTGCCGACTTCTGCTTTTAACTACGGATCGCTATGACGACCCTCATTTTAAATACCCCAACTCTATGTAGGCTATAGAAGCTGTGACATATTGCTAGTAGCAATGTTCTTAACTTTCAACAAAATAATAATAATAATAATAATAATAATAATAATAATAATAATAATAATAAATACATATTGCTCCCTCGCTTGCCGCATGAAAGTATTTGGATTCCTGTTCATATCTTTGTGAACATAAGTGTGCACAGAACAATTTATTAAACTGTTTAACATGTACATATGGACTCTTCTTAAGGGCAGGGGGATGTTAACTCTCACCCTCCCAGGCTTCTTCTCCAAGATCTTGTAACTGAGCCAGCGTAGTTTAAGATGCTGCTCTGTTGCGATTCTCTGCTACAGACTAGCTTAGCTGGGTGCCTTAGATCTGAGTCTAATGTGCTAGAAAAAAAATTCTTGGGTTACTATAAACAAAAAAACACAACCCCCCCCCGGACATTTTACCAAATTTTAAAAATCCACCTGGACAGAAATGTTAACCCTAAAACAGAGGACATGTCCTGGAAAAAGAGGACACATGGCAACCCGATCTTCATTGTACTCATTTCAGCGCCTGCTAAAAATATGTTCGATTAGACAAGCCTACCTAGATGATGCTTAGAAAGCTGAGGGAATTTAAATCTGTTTTTAGTATTTTTATCTTCTATGTGATGTAGAGTACTGTTGCATTTCCCCCTTGTTTTTACTTTTTAAAAATCTTTTTTGCAAACTTCTTTGAGGGTTTCTTTTCTTTCTTTTCTTTTCTTTTTTACAATCAAGTGGTATGTAAATTTTATGAAATAAATAACTACATACAGTGGGTGTGGAGCTGTGCCCAGGCAGGCACGTTTTTCAGGGCATCTGTTGTGATATTGTCTGCATTGAGTTGCTGCCTCATATTATTGTGAACCATATTATTATTTAATCTGGATTAACAGTTTCCATGGAAAAGATGATAAGCAAAGACCCCCACGGAAATAGTGAATCCAGAATAAAGGTGTGGTGACACACAAACACACCTTCCTACCTACCTACCTACCTACCTACCTACCTGTTAAGATCCTCAGATGAGCACCTTCCCTCTCCCCATAAACATTGGAGGTATGGTTGGTGGTGACACAAGAGAGAGACTTTTCTGTGGTGGCCCCCATATTGTGGAATTTCCAGTTCTGATTACTAGGCTGCTGTCAGGGAAAACGGGATTTTGAAGCTGGTTTTAAATGGTATTTTAACTATTGCTGTTATTACTTTGTATTTCATGAGGCTGTTTTTAAATATTCCAAGCCTGCCTTGAATCTAACTTGGGTCAGGGGGGCAATATAAATACATTAAATCAAAAGTAAACATTGTAGACATTTTTATTGTTAAATCGCTTTGGGATGTTGTAGGGGAAGTAAGTCATTGGTGAAATGAGATACGTAAAATGCCCAAGATCTGCGCCAGGTTTGGGGGCCTGTTGGAGGAGGAAGCAAAATGGCGGCCGATCTGCCAACATAGTTGCCACCTCAACAACGTTTTGTTTTGTTTTTTTAAAAAAAATTTTAAAGCTATCAGGGGGAAGAATGAAACGATCTGTTCTGCTGCCATTGCCAACGGTAAGCCCCACCCTCGAGACACTGCTAGAGACATAGGAGCCAACTCCTAGGGGCTATGGGATCATATATAAAATATTTGAGGGGATCGGGCCTCCCCAAAGTGAATGGGAATTGCCATTCAAATGGCGTGATGCACAGCATCATGTGATCGATTATGCGGGGAGGGACTTACCCGCCTCCCCCAATATTTTTCCCAAGTTGGCACCCCTGGCTGGAGAATTTCTCCTCTCCCCAGCGAAATTTGGTGAAAAATTCCTCCCAATTTCTCTGCCCCGGCTTGGGTGGAGGATTCCCAGGTACATAAGCGGTGGCTGAGCGTCCATCTTTCAGGGATGCTGACATTCCATCCCGCAGGGGGGTTGAGTTACATGACCCCTGAGGTCCCCCTCAGACGGGCCCCCGGCCTTCCTCGAAGCCGCGCCACCGCATCGCGCAAACCGTGGCAGGCCGCCACAAAGGAACCCTGCGTCTTTAAGATGTTCCGTACAGTACGAGGCAATGCACTTGCCGAATTACAGCTTTTTAATCAAATACATGTAACCATGTCACTTAAAGGGCTCAAGAGAAGGAATAATATATATAAAAAATACAACTAGAAGAGCACGATATTAAAACCAGCTGCTTTGTTATACCCCCACCACACTTAATCGGTTCTGAATGTTCAGAAGGAAGGGGGGGCGAGTAGGAGAGTACATAGCCAAAACACCATATTTCTGTCCATCTTTTGGATCCTGCTAGGTCTGCTTTACATTTTTTTTATGTGGGGGGGGGGCGGGGAGAGCTCAGCAGGAACAGCCAAGCTAGGAGAAAGATGGGCCCCCTTTGCAATCTGGAATGGTTACACTCTGTCTCTCTTCCCAGTGCCAGGACATCAAAGATCTCGGGTTCCCATTGCAGCTAAAGAAATAGCAGTGGCGTAGCGTGGGGGGTGCAGGGGGGGCCGGCCGCATCGGGCGCAACATCTGGGGGTTAGGGTTAGGGGGAGCAAATCCACGGGTTAGGGGGCACAAATCCACGGGTTAGGGGGCATAAATTACTTGCCTTGCCCCGGGTGATGACAACCCACGCTATGCCACTGAGAAATAGCAAGGGTTTGGGGTTGGGGGGTTGGGGGGAGACGATTGCAGAAATGCTGCAGATTAATAATGGGAGAGCAGGCAAACAGCCGCACCATAGCGTATACCCGGTCTACGAGGTTTCACTTAGGAGGGCCATGTGGTGGTGGCTTTTATAGCCGGAGCCTCCAAACGGCAGATATCGCCCCCATCAACTCCTTCTCTGCTTTGCTTTATTAAAGGGTACTGTGCTTGTAAATTTCTGGGATTTCTAAAGGGACAGGATTGGTAGTACTCCCGCTCCCAGAGGCTGCCCATTTCGTCTTCCGAAAGATAAGAGACATTTTATGTTAACTGCATGACTGCATTTAACAGATCGCTGTGGTTTGGTAGGGTTACTTTATTTTGCTCTTTTGACAGCAGCCACGGGTGTGGACGGGGGCAATCAGGATCGGGACCACAAGGGCTAGGGGCGAATGGGGGGGGGTTAAACTTCTCCTTGCACCGTGGGGTGAAAAATCACACACCCACTCCCAGAAGTTGCTCTTTGCTCTGGGAGAGAAACCGTCATTGCAAAGCCATGTTAAACTATTGTTTCTTAACCAGGGCAGGTAGCCACTTAAGAACATTAAGAAGCTGGATCAGGACAATCAGGTCATAGAATCATAGAACTGCAGAGTTGGAAGGGACCCTGAGGATCATCTAGCCCAACCCCCTGCAATGCTGGAATCTCAGCTAAAGACTCCTGGACAGGTGGCCACCCAACCTCTGCTTAAAAGTCTACAATGAAGAGGAGTCTGCTACCTTCTGAAGGAGTTCATTCAATCTATAAATACACCCATCAGCCTGACAGGACATCGCCAGCACTCCAAGCATCAGCAATGGTGACCACCTGCTTGAGGTGGTTGATTACTTTGTCTTACCCAGTTTACCATAAACATGTATCCATTGATGCTGAGCTGGAGAAACATATTGGCAAGCCGGGCTATGGCAGTGGTTCGCCTCTCCAAAAGGGTATGGCAGATTCTGATGCTAATGACCAATGTCAAGATGAAGGTCTACCAGTCTTTTGTGCTGAGCTTTATGGAAGTGAGTCATGGGGGCAGCTTAAAAACTGCCAGGAGCGACGCCTCAATGCCTTCCACATGGGCTGCGCCACGGTGATTTTGGGCACCCAGGGCCATCTTACCCATAGGCGCTAGGGGTGCGGGGCACCTGGGCGCCGGGCTTTCAGGGGCACCAGGCCTAGAGTCTGGGCCTGAAAGTTGAGTCGAGGGAAGAGCCCGCCCATCGGTTGGAGCGCCGCAGTAGGCTCTTCCACTGCGGGTGGCTCTGTGGTGCGAATTCGAGGCAACTGAACCAATGAGGCACTGAGGCCGCCGGCCGGCTCTGCCCTCCTGCGTGCCTGGGACAGGGCAACCTTGGGTGGGGCGCCAGGTGGGTCTTTGCACACCGGCGCCACATATGCTTAAGACAGCCCTGTGGGCACCTAATAATAATAATAATAATAATAATAATAATAATAATAATAATAATTTATTTATACCCCGCCCATCTGGCTGGGCTTCCCCAGCCACTCTGGGCGGCTTCCAACAAAATATTAAAATACAGTAATGCATCAGACATTAAAAGCTTCCCTAAACAGGGCTGCCTTCAGATGTCTTCTAAAAGTCTGGTAGTTGTTTATCTCTTTGACATCTGGTGGGAGGGCGTTTCACAGAGTGGGTGCCATTACTGAGAAGGCCCTCTGCCTGGTTCCCTCTAACCTTGCTCTTCTCACAGAGAGGGAACTGCCAGAAGGCCCTTGGAGCTGGACCTCAGTGTCCGGGCTGAACGATGGGGGTGGAGACGCTCCTTCAGATATACTGGACCGAGGCCGTTTATTCAAAAATACAGTATGTGCTCTCCCAAGCATGTTCCCAGCACGTTCACACTCCTGTCTCAGCGACGTCTGTGCTGGTTGGTCATGTCCAGAGGATGGAAGATGGCAGGATCCCTAAGGATCAAGCACCAGGCCTGTTGGCAGACCAACTCTGCATTACAAAGATGACTGCAGATAAGACATGAAGGCTGCCAACATCAGCCCTGCCACGCGGGGCTCCCTTGTGGATGACTGCAGTGCCAGGCGATGGACAGTCAGGTTGTTGCATCCATAGCAATGGCCAGAGGAGGAATGACTGCCAGGAGGAGCACGGAGAGAAGAAACGCCATGGCACATCCGCAACATCACAACCGGATGCCTTCCTCTGCCCCAGCTGCAACAAAACTGTCTCTCCTGTATTTGACTCTGCAGCCACAGCAGGGAACCTTCCCACAGCTGGACCTCACCCCACAAGGCACACTCACCCATTGTCTCCTGAGACCAGTGCCAGATATAAGCTAAACAAGCTATAGCTTAGGGCCCCACTCTCTTGGCCCGCCCCCCCCCAAAAAAAATTTAAAGGGAAAAAAACACCTGGATAAACATCTCCAAAATATAAGACAATAAAATAAAATAAAACCTACATACAGCAACAGTGTTTTGTGTTGTGTATGGACCTATTAGGTCCATAAATTACCATATAGCATATATTCAGCACAAAAAACAGCAACAATTTGTTGTTGACAAAGGACAGCTGGACATATAAAGGGCCCCATTACCTTCAGTAGCTTAGGGCCTCATCAAACCTAAATCCGGCCCTGGACCTGAGACAGATGAATGCCAGATATAGACATAGACAGAGATAGAGGTATAAAACTGGCAGCCCGGGGTCTCGTATGAGCCTCGGGGGTTCCTTTCATGGCCCCCAGCAAAGATTCTGATCCAAAGGATTGTCTTCCTTCCCCACCTTTTCCTCCAAGGACCTCAAGGTGGCCTACACGGTTTTCTTCCCTTCCTCATTTCATCTCCCAAACAACCCTGTGAGGTACGTTAGACAGAGAGGCAGCGACTGGCCCAAGGTTGCCCAGTGTGAGTGGGGATTTGAACCCAAGTCCTAGCCCAACACTCTCTGAGGTCAAGTCACAAGCAAAAGGTTCTTTAAGTTCTGTTATGTACTGAGTTGAATAGGATCCAAAATGCAGCAGTCTGATTGGTCCTAGAACAATAGGATTCAGAATGCAGCAGTCTGATTGGTCCTAGAACAGTAGGCTCCAGAATGCAGCAGTCTGATTGGTCCACAGGAGCCACCCAATCCAGCTCCAGGTGGAAGTGAATCCACAACCTGATTGGCCTACAGGAGAATCCCGGAATTAGCCAATCACGTGAGGCCCATTGTGTAAATAATGTATATAAAGCAGACATTCTGGGTGAACATCCATTCCTCCTCACCACTATGAGCTGAATAAAAGGCATGAAATCTGCTCTCGACTCCGAGTATATTTCAAGTTCCTTCTCCCCATTGTGGAAAGCAAGGGGAGGAAGACTGGGCCCCCCACGGTCCACCCCCCACACTTTGTAGTTCCAGTGGGTACCAGTCATTTGGAAGGGACCTTCCCATCTCTGGGTGGTGACAACTGCAGCAAAGACAGGATGCGACCTCCCCCATCAAACACCCCTTTTAAGTCCCCCAACAATGGCTTTCAAATTCAGCGCAGTGAAGTGGTTGCAGAGGAAGTAGGCAGCCCAGTGAGACTTTCAGATGTGGAACAAGGCGCCACTCCTCCTCATAGCGAACTCAGCTGGTGAGTGACGCCGGGGCTTGTAGCCAAAACATGGGCACTGGGAATCAAGAGGGGAGACTCAGTAGCCTGGCCAGGAGGCGGGCTCTGGAGTTTGTTTAACTACAAAACAGAATAAAAACCAAGGGGACACCCCCCCGGAAAAAAGACAACTCGGTGTATATCCTCAGTAGCCGTGCAAAACAGAGTGGCAGTAGGAACAGAAAAATGGAGGAACGAGTATCACAGTGGAATACTGTTATGTACTGAGTTGAATAGGATCTAAAATGCAGCAGTCTGATTGGTCCTAGAACAATAGGATCCAGAATGCAGCAGTCTGATTAATCCTAGAACAATAGGATCCAAAATGCAGCAGTCTGATTGGTCCTAGAACAGTAGGATTCAGAATGCAGCAGTCTGATTGGTCCTAGAACAATAGGATTCAGAAATTAGCAGTCTGATTGGTCCTAGAACAATAGGATTCAGAAATTAGCAGTCTGATTGGTCCTAGAACAATAGGATCCAGAATGCAGCAGTATGATTGGTCTGCAGGAGCCACCCAATCCAACTCCGGGTGGAAGTGAATCCGCAACCTGATTGGCCTACAGGTGAATCCTGGAATTAGCCAATCACGTGGGGCCCACTGTGTAAATAATGTATATAAAGCAGACATTTGGGGGGAATTTCCATTCCTCACTGCTCTGAGCTGAATAAAGAGCATGAAATCCACACTCGGGTATATTTCAAATACCCTGCTTTGGGGGGGGGGGATGGCTGGTTGGAAACCAGAAAAGGAGGGTGTTGCTCCCCAAACCCTCATAACTATGGGCCTGGTCCAAGCTAGATCCATGGTTAGGCAAAGAATCGTGGACATAGAGAGACAACAGGACTGTACAAGGGTCCCCGATTATAAAATCATAGAAAACGGGAGATATGTAGCTGCCCCAGCAGCATATCTCTATTTCCTCACACCCAGAAATGCAAGAAGGGTTTTTACTCTTGCTAGAAGTTCGGCCTTGCCATCACCGGTTCTGGAAGGCTCCTATAGGGGGAATAGAAAGCCTCAAAAATATATTTTTTAGATGTCCTTTTTATTTTGAGATTCGTAGAGACACCACTGATCCTTTGCTGAAGATATAGTGCCACTGTATTCTGCTCTGGTCAGACCTCACCTGGAGTACTGTGTCCAGTTCTGGGCACCACAGTTCAAGAAGGACACTGACAAACTGGAATGTGTCCAGAGGAGGGCAACCAAAATGGTCAAAGGCCTGGAAACGATGCCTTATGAAGAACGGCTAAGGGAGCTGGGCATGTTTAGCCTGGAGAAGAGGAGGTTAAGGGGTGATATGATAGCCATGTTCAAATATATAAAAGGATGTCACATAGAGGAGGGAGAAAGGTTGTTTTCTGCTGCTCCAGAGAAGCGGACACGGAGCAATGGATCCAAACTACAAGAAAGAAGATTCCACCTAAACATTAGGAAGAACTTCCTGACAGTAAGAGCTGTTTGACAGTGGAATTTGCTGCCAAGGAGTGTGGTGGAGTCTCCTTCTTTGGAGGTCTTTAAGCAGAGGCTTGACAACCATATGTCAGGAGTGCTCTGATGGTGTTTCCTGCTTGGCAGGGGGTTGGACTCGATGGCCCTTGTGGTCTCTTCCAACTCTATGATTCTATTCTATGATTCTAGGCTCGCTGATCTTTCAGACAAGCCTAAGCTGAATTCTCTCCTCTTAGGCAAAGATCGTAAGACGACCTGGCTGGTAGCCAGATTCTGCGCCCAGATTTGTAGGCACAGATCATCCTCTAGAATAAAATAGCTTACTAGGGAAATGCTGAGGTTGCCTTTTGGGGCGCCTCAGGGTCAATTTTTTATGGTAGCCCAAATCTCAGTTGTACGGGTGTATGTATATATCTCAATTTTAACTCATGAGCTATTGCTGCAATCTGCTCCGATTGTATATTTTATCTTTATGAACGCTGTTTTTATTGTGTTATGTTATGTGATCTGGTCTTTGACCATAATAAATTATCTATCTAAGGAGGAAGAATACGCTGCAACATTTTGTTGCAGACCCCCCTCGCACTGATCTGTTTCTAAAGCACCCTGTCCTGTGGAGTGGGGCCAAGTGACGTCACTCCCATAGAACCCTGAAACACATGCTGATGCTTTCATAGAAGCGGGGCTTGGAATACGATGGGTTCCACATAAATGTTTCATCATTGTAATAATGCTAATGAATGAGTGTGGTGAGGTTGCATTCCCTTCATGTCTTATTTAAGAATGCCTGCAGCTCATAAGAGCCGTGGAGAGACTGAGCGAGCTGCATCCAGGGGGGTCCGAAGGATGCCTCCCCCCGTCTCCTGCTTTGAAGCTTTGACGTATGGCCCTCCCCATGGCAAACATGAGCTTCTCGCATTTGCCACCCCACATGTCTCAGTGGCCTGAGAAGGGATGCTGGAACATGGAGGGCAAAGTCCTTGGGGTAGACCATGGGTAGGCAATCTAAGGCCCGGGGGCTGGATCCAGCCCAATTGCCTTCTTAATCCGCCCCACAGATGGTCCGGGAATCAGCGTGTTTTTACATGAGTAGAAGTACTGTTCTTGGGGGACAGGGGGCGGGCAGGTGTGGAGGACTCCCTGGTCCTGAATGGGGTAACTGTGCCCCTGAAGGACCAGGTGCGCAGCCTGGGAGTCATTCTGGACTCACAGCTGTCCATGGAGGTGCAGGTCAATTCTGTGTCCAGGGCAGCTGTCTACCAGCTCCATCTGGTACGCAGGCTGAGACCCTACCTCCCCAAAGACTGTCTTGCCAGACTGGTGCATGCTCTGGTTATCTCCCGCTTGGACTACTGCAATGCGCTCTACGTGGGGCTACCTTTGAAGGTGACCCGGAAACTGCAATTAAACCAGAATGCAGCAGCTAGACTGGGGAGTGTGAGCGGCCACCGAGACCACATACCACCGGTCTTGAAAGACCTACACTGGCTCCAAACAAAGGTTGGAATGGACCCCTTTCAAAGTGCTTCTTCCCACTCATTTCACCCCTCTGTCCATTTAATTTTGCTGCCTTTGCACCCCTATTTTCTCCACACACCCCTGTCACCCACAGCTCACCCCTAGACTCACCGCATGGCAGATGCGTCCCCTTCTCTACCCTCCCACCCCCTCCTTACTTTCACAGAAACACACATGCACACAAAATTCGTAGAGGAAACAGTTTGCAGTGGGGCAGCTCAGAGAACATAAATGGGGCTGCCACGTCTGAATGGCTGCATGGAATTAGTCTGGGGACCTCAGGTTCTCCCCCACTATCAGAGTCAAGGATCACCGAGTTGTAAGGTACTCCAAGAGGTTATCCAGCCATCCCCAATCTCAGCAGTAACAGCAGCAAAAGAAGAAGTTGATGCTATTCTAGGCTGCATCAACAGAAGATCAAGGGAAGTAATAGTCCCACTCTAACTTGTGTTGGTCAGACTGGGGGATGTGAAACACAAGAGCAGTCAAGTACAACATTCCTAGAGTGAACATGTTTACACATGGGGAGGGATGTTTGTCCAGCCAGCAGGTAAACTTCCTGTTTCCTTCTGGGCTGGGACAGACTTCCTCTGCATGTGACTAGAGGTGGGCATGGCCTCACCTGTGCAGGTAACAACAAAAGCACAGGGCAGGATAGCCATCTCTCTCTGTTTGACTACATGCATTGAAGAAGCAACATCTGCTTAGCCAAAGATGCTTCCAGCCAAGAGAGGACAAAGGGACTGTCTCCTTATGAGATAGTTTCCAGGTGTATGTTACTTTTCTAAGCTAAGTCTGCCTTCTGGGATCTGATTGTGAACAGAATGTGAGTAAACTCTTTTTATACTTTAATAGAAGACATGTCATGTCTTATCTTTTATGAGGGAATAAGAGGGAAATATCAGAACAGTTATTATAGAGGCTTTAGCGAGCCTGAGCAAACGCATCCGCTGCGAGTTTATTTATTTTTTTTTATAATAATTTTTATTGATTTTACAACATAAACAAAAAACAAACAAACATAATGCGACTTCCCCAAACCTCCCCTTCACTGCATCCAAATTTCAAAATTTTTAGCAATTCTTCATCCCATTTTTATATTTAATTCTCTTTAAAAAGAGTTTCTACTTTATAAATTTCGATTTATAGCTGTAATTCTTTGTGTCCAATCCCCTGACATCTTAACATTCCGAAATTTTACAACAATTTTTAAGATAGATTTTAAATTTTTTCCAGTCCTCCTCCACTGTCTCTTTCCTCTGGTCACGGATTCTGCCGGTCATCTCTGCCAGTCCCATAAATTCAGTCACCTTGGTCTGCCATTCTTCCAGAGTAGGTAATTCTTTAGTCTTCCAATACTTCGCCAAAAGGATTCTTGCTGCGGTTGTTGCGTACATAAAAAAGGTCCTATCTTTCTTTGGTACCAATTGGCCGACCATGCCCAGGAGAAAAGCCTCCGGTTTCTTTACAAATGTCCACTTAAGGATTTTCTTAATTTCATTATAGATCATTTCCCAGTAGGCCTTAATCTTTGGGCAGGTCCACCAAAGGTGATAAAAGGTTCCTTCACATTCATTACACTTCCAGCAATTGTTATTGGGCAAATGATATATCTTTGCAAGCTTGACTGGGGTCATGTACCACCTATAGATCATTTTCATTATGTTCTCTTTCAGGGCACTACATGCCGTAAATTTAATACCTGTGGTCCATAACTGCTCCCAGTCAGCAAACATAATATCATGACCAATATCTTGTGCCCACTTAATCATGGCTGATTTAACCGTTTCATCTTGTGTATTCCATTTTAGCAGCAGATTATACATTCTAGACAAATTCTTAGTATTGGGTTCTAACAATTCTGTTTCTAACTTTGACCTCTCCTTCTGAAATCCTAGTTTTCTATCCTGCTTAAAAGTTTCATTAATCTGGTAGTAATGTAACCAATCTCGGACTTTAGGTTTCAATTTCTCAAAACTCTGTAGTTTCAACTTTTCACCATCATATTCTATAATTTCACAATATTTTGGCCAGTCTGTATCCATGTTCAATCTTTTTACCGCCTTAGCTTCCATTGGTGACAGCCACCTGGGGGTTTTACTTTCAAACAAATCTTTATATCGATTCCATACATTATACAATGCTTTCCTAATAATATGATTTTTAAAATTTCTGTGTACCTTTACCTTGTCATACCATAAATATGCATGCCAACCAAAACTATTATCATAACCTTCCAAGTCCAGAATATCTGTATTCTCAAGAAGTAGCCATGGTTTCAGCCAGCAAAAAGCTGCTGCTTCATAATAAAGTTTTAAGTCCGGCAGGGCAAAGCCCCCTCTATCCTTTGCATCAGTCAAAATCTTGAATTTAATTCTGGGTTTTTTGCCCTGCCAGACAAATTTAGATATATCTTTCTGCCACTTCTTGAAACAGTCCATCTTATCTAAAATTTGCAATGTCTGGAACAAAAACAACAATCTCGGCAATACATTCATCTTAATTACAGCAATTCGGCCTAACAAGGAAAGTCTCAATCTTGACCATATATCGAAATCTTTCTTCACTTCAGCCCAGCATTTCTCATAGTTATCTTTAAATAAGTTCACATTCTTAGATGTTAAATTCACCCCCAGATATTTTACCTTTTTAGTAATTTCCAAACCAGTTTCTCTTTGAAAACTATCTTTTTCCCCCACCGTAAGATTTTTTTCCAACACCTTTGTCTTGTGTTTATTCAATTTAAAACCTGCTACCTGACCAAATATTTCAATAAGTTCCAGAACTCTTTTTGTACTAGTTTCTGGCTGTTGTAATGTCAAAACTAAGTCATCTGCAAATGCTCTTAGCTTATAATGTTTAGTTCCGACCTGTATACCTTTAACCAGCTGGTCTCTTCTAATCATATTAAGGAAAACCTCCAGTACCGATATAAACAATAGAGGGGAAATTGGGCATCCCTGTCGTGTCCCTTTCTCTATTGGAATTTCATCCATAACCATACCATTTACAATAAGTTTGGCCTTTTGCTCGGAATAAATTGCACTTATACCATTTTCAAAGTTCTTGCCTACCCCCATTCCTTGGAGATTCCTCTTCATAAAGCTCCAACAAATATTGTCAAAGGCTTTCTCTGCGTCCACAAAAATCAAAACAGCTTTTCTATTTATATCAGTTTCCAAAAGTTCTAGAATATCTATAATATTCCTCACATTGTCTGACAATTGCCTGCCTGGTAGAAAGCCTGTTTGGTCCCTGTGAATCTCCTCTAACAAAACTTTTTTGAATCTTTTTGCTAGAATGTCTGCAAAAATTTTATAATCCACATTCAAAAGTGATATAGGGCGGTAATTCTTAACTTGATGTTTCTCAGTTTCTGTCTTTGGTATAAGTGAGATGAATGCTTCCTTCCACGATTCGGGAGCCTTTTTCCCCTCCAAAATTTGATTGCAGACTTCTTTCAGTGGTTGTATTAACCAGTCCTTCAATACTTTATAATATCTCGCAGTTAGTCCATCTGGTCCTGGTGATTTTCCCAGCTTGATATCCTGGATGGCACTCTCTATTTCTTGATCTGTAATTTTCTCATTTAAACTCCTTCTGTTGTTTTCAGAAATTTTTGATAGTCCGTATTTTCCAATAAATTCTTCTATCTCCTGTTCATTTTTTGGCCCTTGTTTGTATAATTTCTTAAAGAAACTTTGAAAACAATTACTTATCTCATTTGCTGCGAGTTTAAAAGGGGAATGTTACTCTGCTAAACTGTGAACTTGTTAACACAAGTTGGAAAGGCTATAATCAAATAATATATCCTCTCCTGCGTCCCTGAGCATTCCCACACAGACCACACCTGGAATACTGTGTCCAATTCTGGGCACCACAATTGAAGAAGGATATTGATAATCTGCAAAGGAGGGAAACCAAGATGATCATGGGTCTGGAAACCAAGCCTTATGAAGAATGGTTGAAGGAGCTGGGTATGTTTCATCTGGAGAAGACGAGACTGAGAGGAGATATGATAGCCATCTTCAGATATCTCAAGGGCTGTCAGGTGGAAGATGGAGCAAGCTTGTTTCTTCCTGCTCTGGAGGGTAGGACTCGAACCCATGGCTTCAAATTATAAGAAAGGATATTCTGACTAAACACCAGGAAGAACTTTTTGACAGGAAGAAGAAGAAGAAGAAGAAGAAGAAGAAGAAGAAGAAGAAGAAGAAGAATTTGGATTTGATATCCCACTTTCTCACAATCCGAAGGAGTCTCAAAGCGGCTAACATTCTCCTTTCCCTTCCTTCCCCACAACAAACACTCTGTGAGGTGAGTGGGGCTGAGAGACTTCAGAGAAGTGTGACTGGCCCAAGGTCACCCAGCAGCTGCATGTGGAGGAGTGGAGATGTGAACCTGGTTCACCAGATTAGAAGTCCACCCCTCTTTACCACTACACCACACTGGATCCCAGTGTAAGAGCTGTTCGACAGCAGAAAGGACTCCCTTGGGAGGTTGCAGAATCTCCTTCATTGGAGGTTTTAAGCAGAGGTTGGATGGCATCTGCCAGGGATGCTTTAGCTGAGATCCCTGCATTGTAGGGGGCTGGACTAGATGACCCTCGGGGTCCCTTCCAACTCTCAGAGTGGACCCCATGTCTGGCAACTGAGCAGATGCCAGGCCACGTCTGGTGTGGGCCTGTAGTGACCCGGCGCGCACAGCTGTTGCACGGCTAAACGGGGTAATGAATGTTTGTTTTTAATTGCTCTGTGCGTCGATGGTGCTATTGAAATGATTAATAATAGCAGAGTCCCAACTGCGAGAGCCTCAACTTCTGGCACATGTGTCATCATTTCCTTGTTCTTCCAGCCTTGGATCACACCCTTTTCTGTCTACACACATGCGTCTTGGCCCAGGACCGCCAAGTTCCTATCACTTCCCCCCTCCAGCTAGCGTTTGCCAAGACTCTCGAGCTGTGTGGTTATTGTGTAACGTGGACAAACATTTGCGACGAGTGAGGCCGGGACCACCAGATATGTCAAAACACTTCACATTTATTTGCTGCATACCATACGTCCGAGCACCTTGAATGCCAAAGACCGATCCCTTCTCTCTGACGGCCGCGACGCCTCCGCGATGAGTATCTCCTGCATCCGCATAGCACAAAATTGGTTTTCTTTTTTAATTTAATGAAAGGGGGATATTTCGAAAGCGCAAAAACGCACACACAAACAACGGGTGGAAAATGTACATGTGTTCCATATGGGAGGTTTGGCCAGTGGACAGCAGCCAAAGTGAGAAAGAGAGGGGGGGGTATTATTTTTTTTAAGCCACGTTCCTCAAAACTGTTGGCTGGATCTCTTCCCAGAATGGTCCCATTGTAGCCTCGACCAGCTTTCCTTGATGGGTTTCAGGCAGTCGGCAAGGTTTTGGCTCCAGCAGGAACATAAACCTTTGCCAGGGTTTATCCCCACAGCGCTCAAAGAAGAGAAGGTCATGTTGCCCCTGCCAGATCCCACATCCTCTCACGATCACCCCCAGGAGGGATGTGCCTAGGGCAAGGAGGGAGACACAGGCCCGCCAGGTGTCCCTCTTTTCCAGGGACTGTCCCAGATTTATAGAAGCCGTCCCAGTTTCTGATTTGATCCCAGAATGTCCTGCTTTCCCTTAGGACGTCCCTATTTTCACTGGAGAAATGTTGGAGGGTATGGAGTTATGTGACCTATGAGTCAAGGAAATAAGAAACTGTGCAACCTCTAGAGGACAACGGAAAGCAGCCCCGTATTGTTGTTGTTTAGTTGTGTCTAACTCTTCATGACCCCATGGACCAGAGCACGCCAGGCACTCCTGTCTTCCACTGCCTCCCGCAGGTTGGTCCCGCCCCTTGCTGTGGCGATGGGGCTTGAATAACTCAGAGAAGCTATGAGCTATGCCGTGCAGGGCCACCCAAGAAGGACAGGTCATAGTGGAGAGTTTTGACCAAACGTGATCCACCTGGAGCAGGAACCAGCAAGCCACTCCAATATCCCTGCCAAGAAAACTCCATGGACAAAGACAACAGCCCCGTATAGGGAAGTTTTTTTAAAAAAAGTTTAATGTTTTATTATGTTTTTGTATATGTTGGAAGCTTCCCAGAGTGGCTGCAGCAACCCAGTCAGATGGGTGGGGTTTAAATAAGAAAATGATGATGATGATGATGGAATAGCATGCCCGTATTTTCATCGGAGAAATGTTGGAGGGGATGGAGACATTGACCCTCAAAAGCACAATGCAAAATACCAGGGGGACTTGATTTGATTTAATATTTGCATGTTACTATTTCTTCTTGCAGGACGCGGGTGGCGCTGTGGGTTAAACCACAGAGCCTAGGACTTGCCGATCAGAAGGTCGGCAGTTTGAATCCCCGCGAGGGGGTGAGCTCCCGTTGCTCAGTCCCAGCTCCTGCCAACCTAGCAGTTCGAAAGCACGTCAAAGTGCAAGTAGATAAATAGGTACCACTCTGGCAGGAAGGTAAACGGCGTTTCCGTACGCTGCTCTGGTTCGCCAGAAGCGGCTTAGTCATGCTGGCCTCATGACCCGGATGCTGTCTGCGGACAAACGCCGGCTCCCTCGGCCAATAAAGGGAGATGAGTGCCGCAACCACGACTGGACCTAATGGTCCCTTTACCTTATTCCTTCTTAAAAATAATATTATTTATTTTTGATGGTTTTGAGTGACACTCATCTATATAATTTGGAAAGTGGTTTGTCTGTCTGTTCTCTATGAATTCAGATGCCTCTCAAGATATTGTTGCCAAGAAATTGGCATAAGGGTTCCAGGGATGAGGGTAGGGGTCTTACAGAGAAGCGGACACGGAGCAATGGTTCCAAACTACAAGAAAGAAAGAAGATTCCACCTAAACATTAGGAAGAACTTCCTGACAGTAAGAGCTGTTCGACAGTGGAATTTGCTGCCAAGGAGTGTGGTGGAGTCTCCTTCTTTGGAGGTCTTTAAGCAGAGGCTTGACAACCATATGTCAGGAGTGCTCTGATGGTGTTTCCTGCTTGGCAGGGGGTTGGACTCGATGGCCCTTGTGGTCTCTTCCAACTCTATGATTCTATGATTGTATGATAAAACTTTGAATGATACTTTTATGGGCCTGAACAACAATTTCTGCCTAAAGGAGTCCATTCTTATGCATCCAGTTGCTTCAAACTGCATGATATTAATATCTGCAATAGTGGCCAACCAGATGCCTGGGGAAAACCTGCAAGCGGAATTTGAGCTCAAGAGCCACTCTCCCATCCTGCATTTTGCCTCCCATCATAAAAGCAAAACATAGCCATCCAGGCAAGCAGCCATTGGCAGCCTTTTCTAGGGGTGTAGCCAAGCTGCTGAATGTGGGCGTGAAGGAAGCCCTAAAGGATGAGGAATGGAATTCCCTCTTCCTCCACAATGTTGACCTCATTCCCAAGAACGACCACAATCTCTACATCTGTGGCCCGTGGAGTCCCAAGCACGTCTCTGTCACCATGAACAAATTTGGCTACAACCTCCCATATTTGCAATACTTTGGCAGTGTGTCGGCCCTTACCCCGGACCAGTACCTAAAGATCAACGGCTTCCCCAATGTGTACTGGGGCTGGGGAGGTGAGGACGACGACATCACCACTAGGGTGCGCCTGGTCGGCATGAAGATCTCATGGCCTCCTGTCTCTGTCGGCCACTACAAGATGGTGAAGCATAAGGGAGATAAAGGCAACGAGGAGAATCCACACAGGTTTGACCTGCTGATCAGTACGCATCGGGGTGTAGCGTGAGGAGAGCCAGGGGGGCCATAGTCCTGGTTACATAATTTTGAGGGAGTGCAAGCTAGGTGCCCCCATGCAGGGATCTCTGCCCTGCCCACCGCCAGGGGTTTCTGGACCCTGGAGCCAGGTTGGTCTTGCCACTGCGCCACCAGCCCCCTCCCTGAATGGCCACCTGGCCAGCACTGGGGGGATGTGCCTGCAAAGGGCTGCGTCAGCTGGCCCAATCCAGAGCAAGGACAAAGCACCACTACCTAAAATTAGGTAGGGAGGGCGGGTGTTCGGCAGCCCGAAGCAAGTGCCCCCAATTACGTCGCACTGCCGCTTTTATAGGCGCCAGGAATCACACAATCCATCCTGAATGGCCCAAACAGCCTGGCGCGATCCCAGGGCCCGACTATTAAGGCTTGGGACAAGCCCATAAACAACATAAAGCATGGGTACCTTAGGGGCCTGTGCGCAACCAGGATCCTAATTAAGGAGGATCCAATTAAGGAGGATCCAGTTGGTTAAACCACAGAGCCTAGGACTTGCCGATCAGAAGGTCGGCGGTTCGAGTCCCCGCAACGGGGTGAGCTCCCGTTGCTCGGTCCCTGCTCCTGCCAACCGAGAAGTTCGAAAGCACGTCAAAGTGCAAGTAGATAAATCGGTACCGGTTCAGCGGGAAGATAAACAGAGTTTCCGTGCGCTGCTCTGGTTTGCCAGAAGTGGATTAGTCATGCTGGCCACATGACCCAGAAGCTGTACGCCGGCTCTGTCGGCCAGTAAAGTGAGATGACCCCAGAGTCATCCGCGACTGGACCTGACGGTCAGGGGTCCCTTTACCTTTATTTATACCCCACCCATCTGGCTGGGTTTCCCCAGCCACTCTGGGTGGCTCCCAACAGAATATTAAAAATGCGATAAAACATCAAACATTAAAAACTTCCCCAAACAGGGCTGTCTTCAGATGTCTTCTAAAAGTCTGCAACCCCAAAGTCGTCCGCGACTGGACGTAATGGTCAGGGGTCCCTTTACTTTTACATTTATCTACCCTGCACCTCCTGACGTTCAGTTTCACAATCTAGTGCAGGAACAGTTGGCAGGCAGCAAAGAGGGAGATCCCCGGCCGTGTCCTGCCTTAAGTATGGCAGGCCATACCCCCGAGCCAGCTGATTGGCTGGCCAGAGGGTAACACGGCCGGGAATCCCCCCAATTGCACGGGGCTGCAACCCCACCTCCTCCTTAGGCGGTAGCGGCTTTGCAGCCTCAGCTGATACCACCCTGCTCTCACCTACAGCCATTGTGCAGATGCAATGAAACCTCCCTGGCCCTCTGGAGAGGCAGGCAGGCAGGCAGGCACCCTCAGTCTCAGCAGACCCCATTAAAATCACCGCAGCTCCTCAAGGAATCCAACCCATGTGCACGCATGGATGTGCGTGCTTGCATTTTATTTTCAGACCCAGCGAAGTAGCTGGGAGGTCCCCATCAATACCGGAGTGTGCATTTCATGGGAAACCTTCCCTGCCAGATGCCAGAGTAATGGGCCTATAATAGACACGAGGACAGGGAGGAGAAGGGGGCCTTCTTGTGCAGTGGACTAATGAAAGCCCTCTCCTTTCCAAGAATCCACCAGATAAAAGATGGAGAGACCAGCACTTATTTGTTCCTACGGAAAGAGCAGACGATGTGACATCTCCACAACTAAGGTGCCTGAACTAAGGATGGATTGATCGGTAAATTTCAGTTTCTCTCATTGTCTCAGTTCTCCAACCTTTCATTCAGTTCTCCACATTTTTATATGACTTTGCAATATTGCTTTAAATATTCACTAGCCTTTTAATTTCTCATAATATATGCATTTTTCACATTTTTGTATGCAGTTTTTTTCTAAATTTGCAAATATATGCAAAGCTCTTTTCCCTAATATAATGCAATTTTGTATCCCCTCCCCCAATACATGCATTTTTTATATCAAGACTTTACCCTACTATAAGCATTTTTGGACGCTCTTCTTCAGGGGTCGACAACCTAAGGCCCATGGGGGGCATTTAACCAGCCCATGGACCTCTGCCACCCACTTGGGGACCCCCACCACCTGCTAGGTCGGCTCCTGTGCGCCGCGCTAAACCAGCATGGAGCAGAGCGGGGACCACCTTCTGCAATGCTGGCCGGCTTCCCACTGGCTGGTGAAGAGGAATGGGTGTCTCTCAGTCCTGCTGTGACAAGCTTTCCTCTCCCCTGGTCTCTCAGAACCAGGAGAGGTATGAAGAGGGCGTAGGAGACGTTAGTGTCACACAGGCATATTCTCAGATTCGTTGGGGGAAACCCTGGGCAAGGAGGGGACTTGGCAGAGACCTTCAATCTCAGCAACTGCTTCATGCAGGCAAGACCTGCTGAGGAAGTGTTGCCGTTCTCATTAGGCGTGACACTCCTGTGCCGATCTCGTTTTTGCCAATGAAGAGTTAACTCCGACTTGCTTGGAGTGATCTACTGCTGACTCGCTCCTGTCAACAGGGCCATTTCACCCAGATGACACTGACCTGCCCCACACCTGAAGCCAAGACACGGTAGCAAAGGGACATGTACTGAAATGCACTCCTGGTTGCTCTTTGGCAAGCAAGGTCAACAGCAAGCCCTGCTGGAATCGGCTGCCCTAACTCCATCTGTGAAGCTGACCTCTGCCGAAAGCAGGGCTTGCTGTAAGCGCAGATCAGTTGACCGATGCTTCCGGTGAGCCTCTCGGGGATCGGCTGCAGTTTGGAATTCCCAGGCGGAAGTGCGATGGTGCGAGCAATCCCTGTCCAAATCAGGGCTTGCTGGGTTTTTGCTAAGCCAATGTGCCAGCCCATTGGGTGAAAAGCACAGTGTTTGAGGTGCTTTGAAAGCGGGCATCAAGAGATGAAGCCAGGCAGATGTGGTCATCGTTTACGGAGAAAAGATAGCTCACCTTTTTGGATGCTCTTGCAAAGGCTTTCCGGGTTGTCAACAAGAAAGTTCTGAGAAGAACCAGATGCCTTTGAGCCAAATAGATTTCCATCCATCCACTCTTTTTAAGCCTGCGCCTTAGCCATCCCCTAAAACAGTTGACAGAATAGATCTGTGCTTTTTTTTTTTTTTTAAAGGCACCTGTCAAATACCTTCTCCATCTTTCCGCAGTAACGACCTGTTAAGAGCTGAATGCAGTCATACTGCCTGCATTAGCCCATCAGGTGCTCCGCTTCAGAGTACTCAAGTCATAAAACCAGGAGAGATTTTGTCCCATAACAGCTGCAGGTAGGACCGTAATGGCAGTTAAATCGCCTGCAAACTATTCTGCCCCATCCCTTTCCACCCTTCCCTGCTTTGCACCTGATCACCACTCAAGAGTTATTACAGAAAACAATAACAATAATAATACCAAAAAAGGCAGGCCTGTTCCCAGAATCCCAGGCACTGTCATAAAATGGGTTTTCCCCGCTTAACAGTCCCTCCTCCGCACCTGCCTGCCTGCTTTCTCCCTCCCTCCATCTATTTTCAGAAGGGACCCCCCCCCTTTCCAGTTGCCAACTTATCAGTGGGAGAAGTCCTCGCCTGCCCCGTGCTTTGATAGGCAGGAACCCAGTACGTTTCTGAGCTCAATTCAAAGTGTTGGTGCTGACCTTTAAAGTTCTAAACAGCCTTGGCCCACTATATCTGAAGAAGCGTCTCCACCTCCATCGTTCTGCCCGGACGCTGAGGTCCAGTGCCAAGGGCCTTCTGGTGGTTCCCTCACTGCGAGAAGCCAAGTTACAGGGAACCAGACAGAAGGCCTTCTTGGTGGTGACACCCGCCCTGTGGAATGCCCTCCCAGCAGATGTCAAGGAAACAAACAACTATCTGACTTTTAAAGACATCTGAAGGCAACCCTGTTTGGGGAAGTTTTTAATGTTTGATGTTTTATCGTGTTTTTAATATTTGCTTGGGAGCCGCCCAGAGTGGCTGGAGAAACCCAGCCAGATGGGTGGGGTATAAATAAACGTAAAGGGACCCCTGACCGTTAGGTCCTGTCATGGATGACTCTGGGGTTGTGACGCTCATCTCGCTTTATTGGCCGAGGCAGCCAGCGTACAGCTTCCGGGTCATGTGGCCAGCATGACTAAGCCGCTTCTGGTGAAACCAGAGCAGCGCATGGAAACGCCGTTTACCTTCCTGCCAGAGCAGTAGCTATTTATCTACTTGCACTTTGACGTGCTTTCAAACTGCTAGGTTGGCAGGAGCAGGAACCGAACAACAGGAGCTCACCCCGTCGCGGGGATTCAAACCGCCAACCTTCTGATCGGCAAGCCCTAGGCTCTGTGGTTTAACCCACAGTGCCACCCGCATCTCAGGGTATAAATAATAAACCATTAAACTAAACTATTAACCTGCCAATTCAGACCAGAGGTGGATTTTTTTGGGGGGGTGACCGGTTCGATCACACTGGGTGCAGAGCCTGAGAGGTGCCATAGGGGGCGCCACAACTATGATGAAGAATGGGAAGTGAGAGGTGTGGGATGGCATTAAATTTTGGTTTCAAGCAGAGGTGCCGCTGAAATTTGAGACCCCAAGGTATGCCACTGATTCTGACAGATCAAGCCACCTAGAGAAGGTTTTATCTCTAAGGGTGTAGGGATGGGTGGATTCCATTCACATTTAATAGAGAACCTACCCAACTTGCACCTTCCAAAACAACATGAGAACCAAAACACAGGTCGGTTTCAGAATTTACATTTCTTCAAATTTTGCAATGCAGTTCTCTGGCCAAGTAACATGTGCAAAAATGCATCTGTTTAGTGTGCATAAAAATGGAGAGATGGGTGAAAAGAACATAGAAAAATGCATTGCATTAGGGGGAAATGCTTGCAAAAATGTGAAGGTTAATTAAAACTGCATATAAAAATGGGTATATTTGGAGAAATTTGCACCAAAATCCTGGTGAGTTTTTACAATGATTTTTTTAAAACAAACAGGAAATTGCTGCAAAACATGGAAAACCGAATTTAACCCTGGGAAAATGAGAGATCAGTTCCTAGTCCAGAGACAGATCAATGATCTGGGAACAGGAAGAGTTGTTTGTGTTTCCGAAACATGAATTTATTGAGCTTTTGATCTTTCTTCAGTGGAAAGTAGTCACGAGAGAGAAATTTGGATCCCTTTCATTTACACTTCCTGAAACGACACATGAACTAAATCACAGCTAGCCTTCGAAAGGTGTACTGCTCCGAATATTGTGACGTAGCTCTCTGACCCAAAAAGGTGTAAGATCAGGGAAAGTCTGCGTAAGGTGCATGCGTTGGTGGAAACAGAATACAAAAATGCATTGCATTGGGGAAAATGTTTTGCAGACACGCATGTTTGGCAGAATTGCGTGGGGGGTTGTCTATTAGGGGAAAGCGGCAATTGGAAAACGAAATTGCAAACTGATGCTGGAATGTGGATAACTGGGAAAGATGAGAAACAGAGAGAAGCCAAAATGGAAAGATCCGTCCGTACCTAAGAAAAGTGAGAGATATTATCCAAAGCGGGGTAGGGGGGTGGGGAAGGGGGGGTCCCCCTCAACCCTAGTACAAAGCATGAGATCATTACATGAGACACGGCAGGGAGGGAAATGAAATTATTTTAGCAACTGGGAACAGCAGCCTCCACACAAAAGCCATTGCTGCAGCAGAACATCCTGTCCTCCAGGAAAACAGGAAGTGTTAAACCTCCATCCTGACATGGCATCCTTTATAGGTTAAGCAAACCCAAAAGGGAACTGACTCCGTCTCTAGGGGCAAATCAAACCGATTGGGGCTGTGATTGCAGAGGGCGCGATAAAAGGTCTCTGGAATGTTTTGTTCCTCCCATACCTTAGGTCCCACGTTAATGGAACCCCGTAGCAACATGCGGCGTGAGAGATCCATCTTGCACAGTGTCAAGACTCCATCTATGGGGTTTTTTTTGGGGGGGGAACTATAGCTCAGTGGCAAAGGGCGAGGTTTTGTGAGCCGAAGGTCCCAGGTTCAGTTCCCGGCATCTCTCGTTAAAAGGGTCAGGTAGCAGGTGGTGGGAAAAACCTCCTTTTTTCCCTCCCAGGCACTCCAGAGAGCCATTGCCAGCCAGAGTAGACAATATGGGGCCGGATGGAGAAACAGCAGGCTTTCCTATATTGCTCAGATCTCTGTTTCAAAAGCCTGCCAAAGTTGTTTGGACAGAGGGGACCTACAGAGGAACATTTGTGACTCTTCAGCCCTTGCCGGACTACAAATCCCATAGTCCCTGATTTAGGATGGACGCAATTCTGGTACTCTCAGCCAATCTGGTTCTCTCTTCCAATCTTGAATTCAGTGCTTCACATTTCTGCAACAATTTGTTTTTTTGTTTTTTTAATGTTTAAAATTTTTAATTTTTACCGACAACCAAAACACGAACAGTGAAACACCCCCCCAGGCGGCTGATACATTGGCTATACATAATCAATAATAACATATTCAAATCAACCATATGTACAATTTTATATACGTTAACACACCTCCATCCACAAGGTTTATTTGACTTTTAACATTTTAATTGCCCCAAATTGTTCAAACCTGCCCAAATAATTCAATATCTTCTCAAACCAATCCTCCTCTTTCTCGCTGACCTTAAACCCTTTCATTCTGTGTATCTTCACTGTTAGATATTCTAAAATTATAATATAATTCAGTTTTTTCCTCCATTGGTTCACCCCTAACTCTTCTGCATTTTTCCAATTACCTTGCTATAACAAGCCTGGCTGCAGTTACCATCAATTTTACCCATTTACATTCCTCTTTTGTTTTTAACTCTGTGCTACTCAGACTAATAAGAACCATTAATTTAGATATTCCCACCTTCCTACCCACAATTCCTGATATTTCTATACCAATCTGTTTCCAAAATTCATTAACTAGCGGACATTCCCACCACATATGACTGTACGTTCCCATCACTCCACATTTCCGCCAACAATTCTTACTTCCAGATTTCTGCAACAATTTGTGACTTTTTTTGGAAGTTTCAGGGGGTTGGACTAGATGACCCTTGAGGTCTCTTCCAACTCTACAATTCTGTGATTCCTACTCATGAAAATTCACCAGGGTTTTAGCGCTCATTTCGCCTAATAAACACATTTTGGTACTCACTTCTGACTAACAATACACACAATTTTGCAAGCAGTTTCCCCAGATATGTCTTTTGTATGCCTTTTTGTCACTAAGATATTCATTTTTATGCACACTTTCTCCCAATATAAAATATCTTTTGGTTGGAGAACTGCATTGTTAAATTCAGATGAGTGCAAATTTCAAAGGATAGCTTCGTTTCAGTAACGCATTGTTTCAGAAAGTGTGGATTTGATAGATTTGCCTTTGAATGGAAGCGAAATTGAATGCGTTACTGAAAATCAAGTTTTACATTGGTATTAAATTTGAATTAACTTGTTAATTTCTTTAAAATTTGGAAAACTAATAAAAAATAATTGCAAAAAAAGAGAGAGAAATTCCATCCAGAAGGTTTGTTGAAATAGGGGAGTTTTCCCACAGAGAGGCAGCATGGCACAGTGGTTAGAGTGTCAGACTAGGAAGATGGAGGACTTTTCGGAGCTAGCCGACCTGACCGGAAGAATCCATGACCAGAAGGAGGAGGAGCATCAGGAAGAATGGAAGAAATTCAAAGACTATTTATCTAAATATGCTAAAATAAATTAAATAGAAATAGTTGCAAAACAATAGTTAGGCTAAGGATCTGAATACGTGAAATTATAAAACAATATGTTTAAAGCTAAGATGAAAAGAGATGAAGATGTTAAGGGGATTAAGTAAATTTTATGAGATATTATTTTGGAAAACCGTTACAATGATATATAATGAAATTCAGTCAAGGGAATTTGAGGAAGTCATTTAACTATGATATTAATATTGGATCAAGTTCAGTTATGATTTGTGTTTGTTTGTTTAAAAATGTGGAAAACTAATAAAAAAAATTTGGGGGAAAATAGAGAGTCAGACTAGGGCCTGGGAGGTCAGGGTTCGAATCTCCACTTGGCCACAAAATTCACTGTGGGACCTTGGGCCAGTCACTGCCTCTCAGTTTAATCTCTACCTCACAGGGCTGCTGTGGGGATTAAATGAGGAGGGGGTAAATCATGTGTACCACCTTGCGATTCTTGTCCCAAGACTCTGCTTTCAGTCAATCCCACAGAGCTTTGATGGGCAACTGCAGGGGTGAGCAAGGCTTACTGGGCATGGGCCGGATCACACCCGCAGAGATCCTTCGTTGGCCAGGCCGGCGCAGCGCGACACCAGGAATTGCATCTGCGGCTGGGCTGGATGAGTCCCAAGCCTGAATTAAGATTGCCGGAAGAAATATCAACAACCTCAGATATGCAGATGACACAACCTTGATGGCAGAAAGTGAGGAGGAATGAAAGAACCTTTTAATGAGGGTGAAAGAGGAGAGCGCAAAATATGGTCTGAAGCTCTACATCGAAAAAACGAAGATCATGGCCACTGGGCCCATCACCTCCTGGCAAATAGAAGGGGAAGAAATGGAGGCAGTGAGAGATTTTACTTTCTTGGGCTCCATGATCACTGCAGATGGTGACAGCAGTCACAAAATTAAAAGACGCCTGCTTCTTGGGAGGAAAGCAATGACAAACCTAGACAGCATCTTAAAAAGCAGAGACATCACCTTGCCAACAAAGGTCCTTATAGTTAAAGCTATTGTTTTCCCAGTAGTGATGTATGGAAGTGAGAGCTAGACCATAAAGAAGGCTGAGTGCTCACTGGAAGGACAGATCCTGAAGCTGAGGCTCCAGTACTTCGAGAACACTGTCCAACCATCTTGTCCTCTGTCGTCCCCTTCTCCTTGTGCCCTCCATCTTTCCTAGCAATCAGGGTCTTTTCCAGGGAGTCTTCTCTTCTCATGAGGTGGCCAAAGTATTGGAGCCTCAGCTTCACGATCTGTCCTTCCAGTGAGCACTCAGGGCTGATTTCCTTAAGAATGGAGAGGTTTGATCTTCTTGCAGTCCATGGGACTCTCAAGAGTCTCCTCCAGCACCAGAATTCAAAAGCATCAATTCTTTGGCGATCAGCCTTCTTTATGGTCCAGCTCTCACTTCCATACATCACTACTGGGAAAACCATAGCTTTAACTATACGGACCTTTGTTGGCAAGGAGTTGTAGTCCCCAAACATCTGGAGGGTCGAGTTTGCCTATGCCCGTCCTGAACGTAATGCATTATTGCATGTTATCATCATCATCATCATCAATGACAAACCTAGACAGTATCTTAAAAAGCAGAGACATCACCTTGCCAACAAAGGTCCATATAGTAAAAGCTATGATTTTTTCAGTAGTGATGTATGGAAGTGAGAGCTGCAAGAAGATCAAACCTGCACGAAGACTCTGAAGGAAATCAGCCCTGAGTGCTCACTGGAAGGACAGATCCTGAAGCTGAGGCTCCAGTACTTTGGCCACCTCATGAGAAGAGAAGACTCCCTGGAAAAGACCCTGATGCTAGGAAAGATGGAGGGCACAAGGAGAAGGGGACGACAGAGGACAAGATGGTTGGACAGTGTTCTCGAAGGTACCAGCATGAGTCTGACCAAACTGTGGGAGGCAGTGGAAGACAGGAGTGCCTGGCGTGCTCTGGTCCAGGGGGTCACAAAGAGTCGGACACGACTAAACGACTAAACAACATGTACGTAGCCGAAAATCTTCTGCACATGCCCAGATGCCGGAAATCGCCCCTGCATAGAAGCAATTTTTTGTGTCTGTGCATGTGCAGAAGTGAGTTCCGGGGCCACGGAACAGAGTCCCTGTGCTGTGTTGCGCTCGCCAAGCAGGTGGCTCGGTTCAGGGGCAGCTCGTGGGCTGGTTAAACGGCCTCCAAGGGCCACGTCCGGGCCATGGGCCTTAGGTTGCTGGCCCCTGGGCAAATGGGACATCCTTTTCCCCCTACGGATTGTCTCTGCCACTTAGCCTGGAATTTCTGCTTTTCATGTGCATCGTGGGGGCTGGCGGTAAATGCAAAGACCAGTTAATTGCTTCACTTGCGAGAGCTGAAGGTCCCTGAGTTTGATACCTAAGTATTCTAGCAGGGGCTGTTGGCGTCCTAAACCTCAAGTGCCCATTAAAAGCGCAGGAGCACATGTTACGAGCAGTAATGCAATGCTGCAGAAATGGTTCACAAAGGCAGAGTCCCCCCGCCATCAAGCGATTAACTACAAAAGTGAGTCATTGCCAAGAAGCTATAAAAAGACCCAGGGTCAGAAGAACTGGAAGGGGGGGGGGTCTCAGAGGCTTACTTTAGTCTTGTCTGAAACATGCCTCTGTGTGAGCTGTTTTGGCCGTTCTTCTTCATCCCCCCCCCCCCATTTCCCGATCATAACAAGGAGAAGGGGACGACAGAGGACGAGATGGTGGGACAGTGTTCTCGAAGCTACCAGCGTGAGTTTGACCAAACTGCGGGAGGCAGTGGAAGATAGGAGTGCCTGGAGTGCTCTGGTCCAGGGAATCACGAAGAATTGGACACAACTAAATGACTAAACAACAACAACAATGTTTTCTGCGGCTAGAGCAGTGTGACCATTTTTCTTGTTGCCCTTTTCCTGCCCCAGTTGTTTTCATACAGATGTATTTTCATACAGATGTATTTGTTTTCATACAGATGTATGCTTTTATGGACACACAAAAACGTGGTTTCTGCACCTTTGCATTTTGCTCACAGCAACACACTGCACCATGGGTTTTGTATTCTTAAGGGACGGATTCACAAACAGAGTTTCCCATGCCTTTGTAATTTGCTGATCGTCACACGCTGCATCATGGACTTTGTAGTCCATATAGCATCAAGACTACAAAATCCAGCTTCTTGTTCTTGTTCCTGATGTTGCAATAAATCCTTTTTTTTAAAAAAAAAAAAAGACTACAAAATCCAATGTAACAATTCGTAAACAGCAGATCTTGTACATTTTATTGCAAGACGATGAGAGAAATTCCTGAAAGCATGAGTGACGGATGCCACAGAGGCAATGCCTATTTCAGCAAAAACTTTCTGTTTTTTTTTAAAACACTGTTCCACAACAGCAGAACTCTGTATCTTGTCTAGGGAGACATTGGTAAGGATTGCCTTCAGGCTCCTTGACATAGAAGAGCAGCGTCTGATTTGGGCTCAAGATAAGAGACTCTCAGAATTTGATCCACAGATCACCTGCCCCATCATGCGTGCAACACAAGATCTGGTGGTGGGTTTGCTAACGAGACAAGACTTAAAGGCAAAAACAGAGAGCGGGGCCTTTCCTCATCCGTCTATCAGTGGCGAGAGACTGGATGAAGAACATGAGTCCCCTGAATCCATGGTTGGTCAGAGAAGAATGGATGGAGGCAGGATCCTGTGGAAAAACAAGGCAGGTCTTTATTTTTCTGTTGCAAGGAGGTCAGAGAAGACCCAGAACAAAGATGTACAAGGCTCCTCTAAAGGCTTTTGACATTGTCCAACCCCTCACCCAAAGACCACCCTAAAAGCATCATCTATACATCACAAGATGTGGTCTAAATCAGAAATTTGAGTGTGGCTTCTCTACTGTCTGCCAAGATGCCTGATAATGTTTTACTGATTGCATTACCCGGGCAGTCTGGCCATTCTTTTGAGATGGTAAATACTTTAGTTCTTGGATATGGGTCCCAGGCCCACCCTGTTCAGACACAAATATGCCCTTAAGGCAGGATTTGAAGGATTTGTAAGTGAAAAGAATGACTGGGAAAGGTTTCTCCAAGATATCTCCTTCTGCAGAGGAAATATTTAGAAAATCTAAGGTTGCTTTCGGGATTGTTCTGTGTGCTAAAATAATGTGTAATTTTCTCAGGGAATGTTTCCCAAATCTTGAAAGGCGAAGGATTGATTTTCTGTGGAGTGTATGTCTGCTATGTGTGCGCACCCTAAGAATTTATGACAGAAGGGACCCCAGCCCCCTGCATAGCATCTACCAACTAGATGGCTTCAGGAAGCTAGTAGGTTTTAAAATTTTTATTTTTATTAGTTTTAAAATGACTATGAAACCACAGAGATCAGTAAACAATCACAAAAATTCAATAACATGTCCAATTGAAAGCAAGGCATGCAAAACCCAGTCGGTAGAGCATGAGATTCTTAATCTTAGGGTCATGGGTTCTTTTTTAAAAATAAGTTTTTTTATTGACTATTTTTACATAACAAATTATTTCAACAATGGTATTTCCCCCCCATTCTTCCCCTCCTATCTCCCCCACATACTCCCCTCCCCCCTCCGACTTCCCTCAGTTCCTCTTTCTGATTTATTAACACATATTATTCTCTGCATGTTATAAAAATGTAAAAATCTCTAAGTTATCCGTCTATTATATTAACAAATAAATTTGTGTCCATTTATTCAAAGCCTGCCAAGGAGTCCAGTTCATTTTGTTGTTTCTTTAAGCACTTTGTAAAAGGTTCCCATTCTTCTTTGAAGTCACAGTTGTCCTTATCGCGCAATTTGTACGTCAACTTTGCCAGTTCCACATAGTCCATCAATTTCTCTTGCCACAGTTCTTTTGTCAGGATTTCTCCATTCTTCCATTCTTGTGCTATTAAGACTTGCCCCCATTGTTGCATACATAAATATGTTCTTCACTTTCCTTGGCAGGTCTTTTCCTACAATCCCTAACAAAAATGCTTCTGGCTTTTTTACAAATGTTAATTTGAACATTGTCTTCAACTCATTATATATCATTTTCCTTTTTTGAAAAAAATTTCTCTGCAATCCCACCACATATGATAAAAAGTCCCTTCTTTTCCCTTGCATTTCCAACATATATTTGAACCAGTTTTATACATTTTTGCTATCTGTACTGGTGTTATGTACCATCTATACATCATTTTCATGTAATTTTCTTTCAATAAAGAACAGTCTGTAAAATTTAAATCGGTTTTCCACAGTCTTTCCCAATCTTCAAACAATATATTATGACCTATATCTTGTGCCCATTTAATCATGACTGGTTTCACCTCTTCATCTTTTGTTTCCCATTCTAAAGGTAAAGGTAAAGTACCCCTGCCCGTACGGGCCAGTCTTGCCAGACTCTAGGGTTGTGCGCTCATCTCACTCTATAGGCCAGGGGCCAGCGCTGTCCGCAGACACTTCCGGGTCACATGGCCAGCGTGACAAGCTGCATCTGGGGAGCCAGCGCAGCACACGGAACGCCGTTTACCTTCCCGCTGGTAAGCGGTCCCTATTTATCTACTTGCACCTAAGGGTGCTTTCGAACTGCTAGGTTGGCAGGCGCTGGGACCGAACGACGGGAGCGCACCCCGCCGCGGGGATTCGAACCGCCGACCATGCGATCGGCAAGTCCTAGGCGCTGAGGTTTTACCCACAGCGCCACCCGCGTCCCATGTTTCCCATTCTAGCAGAATACAATCTCCGCCCTTCAGCAGCTTTGCCTTCCAGGGTTCTGGGTTCGAGCCCCACGTTGGGCAAAAGATTCCTGCATTGCAGGGGGTTGGACTAGATGACCCTCGTGGTCCCTTCAAAAATCTACAATCCTATGAACCTATTAAATTTCTGTAGGTGTCGTGGGGAGAGATACTTGTAAATTCGAAACTATGCTGTATGAAATAAAATCCCACTAGAATGAATAGGAGGGACACGGGTGGCACTGTGGGTTAAACCACAGAGCCTAGGATTTGCCAATCAGGAGGTCGGCGGTTCAAATCCCCGCGACGGGGTGAGCTCCCATTGCTCGGTCCATGCTCCTGCCAACCTAGCAGTTCAAAAGCACGGCAAAGTGCAAGTAGATAAATAGGTACCACTCCAGCGGGAAGGTAAACGGCGTTTCCGTGCGCTGCTCTGGTTTGCCAGAAGCGGCTTAGTCATGCTGGCCACATGACCTGAAAGCTGTACGCTTGCTCCCTCGGCCAATAAAGCGAGATGAGCGCCGCAACCCCAGAGTCGGACACGACTGGACCTAATGGTCAGGGGTCCCTTTACCTTTACTTTATACTGAGTGGAAATGATGGGAATTGCATTGCCCCTTAGAGACCCATAACCTGTGTGTTATTTCCCCGCCCCAAAAGAACTAAAATCCCGATATGAGGATAGATTCAGGAAGCTGGTAGTTTAGTTTAGTGGCATATGCTTCAGAGGGACAATATAGCCAGCATGTTCAGCAGCCAATGATAGCTTTAAAATCCATGAATTTATCTAATCTTCTTACAGCTGTCCAAGTGAGTGGATTTAGATAAGATTGGCTCTGTGAATCTTGGTGTCATTTACATTACTCACTTTATCAGAGCCAACCCCAAAGTTGCAAAATCACGATGCAAAAGCTTTTCGAGTTTTATGTATGTGTTTGAAATTATTTACAACCTGCTCTTCATCGATTTCCAGAGCAAGGATCGGCATTAAAATACAATAAAAGGATCTTTATGATACAATATCTTTACTGTCGTTGTCCCATACAGAACAACGGAATTGGAAAATCTACATAAGACATTCAAAAACCAACAAGAACCAACAATAGCCTGCTATCCCAGCTATCCCAACCTGGTTAGCCCCCTAAAAACTCTGAAACCCCATTATTAAATACAATGTACTCCCATAGAGACTCCTCATACTGTGTTTAAAACCAAAAGGCAATTTATAATAAAAACAGACAATATGCGTCAATCAGGCGAGGGAACTTTTTTTTTTTTTTGCAAATGCATGGAATGAGCAGCCATTTTCACCTGGTGTCAAAACTCTGTCTATGTCAGTGCACTTTGCACCTGTGGGTGGGGAGGGCAAATACAGTGGTACCTCGGGTTACAGACGTTTCAGGTTACAGACTCCGCTAACCCAGAAATAGTACCTCGGGTTAAGAAATTTGCTTCAGGATGAGAACAGAAATTGTGCTCCGCCGGCGCGGCGGCAGCGGTAGGGCCCATTAGCTAAAGTGGTGCTTCAGGTTAAGAACAGTTTCAGGTTAAGAACGGACCTCCGGAACGAATTAAGTACTTAACCCGAGGTACCACTGTACAGAGTCGGAGTGTCACAGTTGCAACACACCTTAACTCAGAGGACTGTGGACCCAGGAGTAGAGATGCAGGAGAAATTCGGTTCCGTTTGCATTGAAAGGCGAACCTACCTACAACACAGGGAACTGAAACACACCCATCCTTCAAAATCTCTACGTGTTGTGATGCCATTTCCCAGCCAAATAATGTATAGGAAAATGCACGTGCCAGGGTAAAGCCTGCATAAATACGCACTGATTAGAGAAAACATGAGAAAATAGAGAGAAATTGCTTTGAGCAAAAGCGGATTGGAAAATGTGATACGTGGAGCCGTCTTTCCTATTGGGCTTACTGGCGCATTGTGCCAGGGCTCTGGCCTCTCAGGAGCGTCTCAGCAAGTGGGGGAGCTGCGCGGCTTTGCCAGAGGCCTCCCCTTTCCCTGCACGCCCACAAGCTGTTCCCCGTCAACCACTAAGAACCAGTGTGGTGTAGTGGTTAAGAGTGGTAGACTCGTAATCTGGGGAACCGGGTTCGCGTCTCCGCTCCTCCACGTGCAGCTGCTGGGTGACCTTGGGCCAGTCACACTTCTCTGAAGTCTCTCAGCTCCACTCACCTCACAGAGTGTTTGTTGTGGGGGAGGAAGGGAAAGGGAGAATGTTAGCCGCTTTGCGACTCTTTCGGGTAGTGATAAAGCGGGATATCAAATCCAAACTCCTCCTCCTCCTCCTCCTCCTTCTTCTTCTATGGCTTCTATAGGAGCTTCCTGCAGCCAATGGGAAGCCAGCCAGCATCACGGAAGGCGGTCCCTGCTCTGCTCCACGCCAGTTTAGTGTGGTGTACGGGAGCCAACCAAGCAGGTGGCGGGTGTCCTCGGGCCGGTTTAATAATAATAATAATAATAATAATAATAATAATAATAATAATAATAATAATAATATATTATTTATACTTCACCCATCTAGCTGAGTTTCCCCAGCCACTCTGGGCAGCTTCCAATCGAGTGTTGAAAACAACACAGCATTAAATATTAAAAACTTCCCTAAACTTCCCTAAATGACCCCCATGGGCTGGTTAAATGACCCCCATGGGCTGCTTGTGCCCCATGGGCCTTAGGTTGCTGACCTCTGATCTAGAGCTTCTAGACTGGTTCTGAGCCATCTAGAGAGCTCCAAAACTCTTCACCAGAAGACATCTCATCTCATGAAGCGTTCTGGAGATCTGAAAAACTTGTACGCTATTTTGCAACGTTTTGGTTGGTTCCAACAGAGGTGTTGGATCTTGGAGTTCACAAACACGGACCAACTCATCTGCCTTATATTGACGACACTTTGTTCTCCATATCACTAGATGATCTCACTCAGCGGCGCTCCCTCTCCCTCTCTCTCTACACACAAACATATATACTGCATGGTGCCAGCCAGATGGGTAGGAACAGAGCCAGGATAAAGCCAGGTTGCTCAGTTCGGCAGCTGGTCCAAGAGAAAAAAATATATGCAGGACTTGACAAAACGCCAAGAAGTCCATTAGGCTGTACAGGAGTTTGGCATCCCACTCTTGATTTTTAGATGTAATTACATGCCAATGGAGGCATGCCAGTAATCAACTTCCTTTCCCTCTGGGAAGTTGGCAACTTGACATAGATGAGAGCAAGGCTCAAGGAGGCCCCGGCAGTGGCAAGAAGCCACGGGCCTCTTTAATACGTATTGGAGAGGGCAGGGCTTCTGGTTCCAGGGCGGGGCTTCCCCGCAAAACGGAGAGCCCAGGCGCTTCTCCTTCTACGATGAACCCACCTAATGGGGCTGGGAATTCTAGTTGGTGAAAGGGACTAGCAGCATGGTTTCCTCAGCCATCGTTCAAGACGATCGCCTTTCCTGTGAGTGGCCGAGAAGGGGAACGAATGGACATGTGTGCGTTTCTCCTTTGTACCTCAGGAAGTGATCGCATAGCAATAACCTGCAAGAAATGTCAAGAGCTGGTCTTTCCCCCTCCCAGTCCCAAAACCCACCTCCTTCCTTCCAGATTTGTTTCTGGGGACTATAATGTCATTCGGCCTTTATAAGGCCATTTCCTGACATAGTCATTTGCAGGGATATACACAGGATGTTTCCTATTTCTTTACAAAGCTGGGGGTGGGAGGGGGAAGCAAACGCCAACCTTTCTGTCTCCAATTGGATGCCCCAACCATGGCAAAGGGCCAGTCCTCCTGTTTTGCTGGTGATGTAACTTTCCCCTTCTCAATCCTTTACCTCCCTTGGCCTTGTTAACAGGCTGCAAATGGAAACGAAATTTGTCACCCGTCATTTTGACTGGAACCTGCCTCCAAATCGGTATTTGAAAACTAAAGTGTGCTTTGCAAGTGTTGAAAACCCAATCCTTTACACTGATGGAGTTTTCCTTTTAAAACTTCTCTAAAGTGAGTACGGTTGGTTTAAAGATCACCCACACACCCCGCCCCCCCCCCGCCACTCAACATCTTTTTGCCAACAGCAACAATAAGAGAGAAAGAGAAAGAAAGGGGACTCATAAAAAATAAAATAAAAACCTTCCCTGGCGAAGAAAAAATCTGTTTTAAATCATCTCCATCATTCAATGAACAGATGTCATTAGCATTTTTCTGCAATGGACTGACATTTTCCTTTCTAGATATATTCTAAGCACATTCACGGGGGATTTTTTTTTAAAAAAAAAAGCCAATGTGTAGCTTGATTAATTGGATGGGGTTAAAATATGACAAAGAAGGAGTGGAAATATTTCGGGCAAAAGAAGAAAGAAAGGAAGAAAATCTACTTCAAGGGGCTGTTTTGGAACCGGAGTTTTAGCATACATTGTGTACAAAAACACAGCAGAAATATGGAGGGAGAGAACAGAGTGAGGATTGGTAATAACGAATAAGGTCGTTGTGAAAAATTCACAAGGTAAAAATGGCTAACTGCTTTGCCCAATGGAAGCACCAAAAGAAAGGCTAACCACCCATCAGGCGACGGAGAGTAGTCTTGGGAAACATCTTGCAACATCAAAGACAGCATAGCCCAAGTGAAATTAAGTTTGCATTGCTATGGAATTAAGTTCTATTGATCGGGACTTAATTGCCCATTCCCCAGAGTGTTTTCATGAGCAACAGCAAGCCCTGTTCCTTGAATTCCCTGTCTTTGGAAACTGGATGAAAGCACCGCATGAACCAAGAATCTACAGCTGATTTTTCAAAAAGAGCTTTCTTCTCCATATACAGCATTAGCGGTGATGATGAGCAAGTGAAGCACAGGAGACTGAAAGGCATTCCTGGTGCAAAAAAACAATAATAATGCTCAAAGACATTTCTGTGCCAGAGAAACAATGTGCTTGAAACGGGGGACATGCGTCCTCCAGTGCATCAGCAACATAACAAAAGATGATGTGATGAGATCTTAAGCTAGCACTGCAAACAATCACAATAATGTTTAGGGCAGGGAAGAGGCTGGGTGGGAAACCAACTGGCTGCGACCCAAGCCCTTTGACGTCACCGTCTTATGTGTCAGGCTGTAAACAAAGCATCAGAACACATGCGAGGAGCCATATTAGCACGGCGAAATCAACAGAACTAAGCAGGGTTTTAATATTATTCCCAATTTCTGCAGGCTCCGACGTGCAAATGCAGAGCCCCTTTAGTGCAGCTTGTGCGCAGTTGTGTTAACGAAACCCAAAAAACCACACACAGACATGTCAAGAAAAGGATATCACGTCGTTTTATTAGAGGACTGAGGGTTGTTCCCCGCCTCCTCAAATCTGAGAACAGATGGCACGTCCGACGAAACACATCGGCAGCTTACACAACATTGGGAAAACAGGCACGTACGCGGGATTGCATTGGCAACTGAGCCTGGATCAAACCCACTCTCTCCTATCTTTCCTATAGAGAAGGCCTTTCCCCTCACACACAAACACACCCTTGCCCAGTGCTTAGTGGGAGGTGTTCCCTTGAAACCAATGCGCAGTCTAAACAGGAATCGACTGCCAGAGAAATCTGGAAATGGTTGGGGACAACATTTATTGGGGGGGAGAAACATGTGTTCACATAGCAAGCACATGAGAGCCAAGAAATTAGGAAAATATGTCTTAACAATTAACCAGCCAGCAACATTATTTGGGAAGGTCCTCTGCACAAACTCTAGCAGGGTCCTTGTGTAGCTGCCAATTCATTTCGACGGGGTTTTATACAGATCCCCCCCCCCACACACACCATGGCATCGAGTCTCCTTGGTCTTGCGGCTTTCGAAAATGCTCTCCTTATCCCCCCAAAATTCCAGAAAATTGTTGTGCGCAATTTTACGACTTAAAACTGCCCCTCGCTCCTCTGTTCTTTAGATTTGTTTTAATTCGGTTGCTACATAAATGCTTTCCGTGACACAGATACCCTTTGATTTATTACCAAAAGAGACAGAAAAGACATTCGGTAGTATAAAATGCCTTAACAAATTAAATATCATTTATAGATAGATAGATAAGATATAAAAAAAGACTTAGTAAAAATATAGTCCTATGGTTCAAACGAAAGATAATAATCTTGATACAGTGAAAAATGTGCCTGTTTGGCACCCCTAAACTAGTCTCTGTCCCATAACAATCATTGCAAAAGAATCACTCCCGGTTTTGAACACCTTATTAGGGCTCATCCTTACTCACCTCCCCATGATTTCTAGGCATAGGGTCACACTTCCCAGTCCATTTCAGAGTGCTTTTCTTTCTTTCTTTCTTTCTTTCTTTCTTTCTTTCTTTCTTTCTTTCTTTCTTTCTTTCTTTCTCTTTCTTTCTCTTTCTTTCTCTCTCTCTCCCCCCCCCCATCTGCTTTCCCCAAGAAAATTGGATCCATACTGCTGATTAGGAGCAAATGGCAATTCGGGTTTTCTGCAAATTGCCATTTGCTCTGATTCAGTGGTAAAGAGCGGGTTTTCGCAGGGAAAGCAAAAATAATATTAATAAAAAGCTGTTGGACACAGACCTGGAAAGTGTGGACCTCTGCTTAGGAATGCGGAGCGTAGGTCAGTGTGGATAAGCCCTGACTTTCTTCTTAAGCCTTAATAACCTAACTCTGAAAGTGCTGGTTCTCCAGGCATGGCGTAGACCTTGGGGAAAGTGGAAGGCTGGAAGTTACACCTCCATCCTGAAAACAGGGGCTGCAGTGGCTCAGCATCAAAGCATCTGCTTGCATGAAAAAAGGTCCCAGGTGTAATTGCCTGCATTCCCAGGCAGAGGCCTCCCCTCTGAAACCCAGTCAACATGGGCAGTACTGAGATGGGCCAGTAGTCTGATTTGGTCTGAAGCAGCTTCCTGTTTTGGGAAGGGCCGTAAGCCAGTGGCAGAACATCTGCTTTGCAAGACAATGGTCCCGGTTTCAGTCCTGGGTGCCACCAGCTCACAGGATCCCAGAGGAGCGGGGAAAGATTCTTGCCCTGAGCCCTTGAATTACGGCCACCAGTCAGAGATGGCAGTGGGCTAGTGGCTTGGATCTCACATGGCAGCTTCAAACGCACCTCCACCCCAACGCTTCCATCAGTGTGATTGCAAAGAGCATGGGTTTACATGCGCAAAGCTTAGCAGAGCTTCTTCAATGGGATTTACGCAGAGGTTCACAGGGAAGCTGAGTCGAAGCAGCTTCTGTGAGCTTTCTGATAGGGATGCTTGTAATTACTTGAAATTATATGAAAAAGCGTCCGGGGGAAATTAACTCGAGAATGGATTTCTAAAATACTTGGAAGCTACTGAAATCAGTGGGTTGGCTTTGAAGTGAACGGGCACAATCTGGGTAAAGCTATGCCAGCCTAAAAGGACCATCTGTCAATTTTATTTTATTTTTATGGCTTTTTCAAGCCTTTCTCTTCATCACACTTGCATACCACTTTAACCAGTCTTAAAACCCTCCCTCGTCACAATTTGGCTACTTCCCTGCCTTGATGCCCATCCCCTTTTATGGAAGGTCTCAAACCGCACTGCCGTCAGTGCTTCCCCCTCCTGCAAAAGCCAGTTCAATCCAACCTGTTTTAGGCATGACTATAGCTTTACCCCACGACGGTGCCCTCGGGGTGCAACGCAGAAGTGTGACAGTGAAAGGATTTATTTATTTATTTTGCCATGCGCTCTGTTGGGTTGCAGACTGCCCACTCGCCACCAGATCCCAGCATGTTCTAGGACTTCAAATCGGACAGCTTGCAATTCAGGCGGCTAGCCTGCTTTAGAAGAACGACAAACCTTGCTTCACTGCTAAAAAAACAACCCAGATGTCGAGAGCCACTGCTCCCCACCCTGCTTCCCCAGTTACGCAGACTTACAGTACAGACATCTTAAACACTGGAAGAGATCAAATGCACCAGAGAACCAGGCTCCTGAACTTTTCCCAGCAATCCAGAGGGAAAGGATTTCAGCATCTTGAGGCTTGTCATGTTATAATGCTGCAGGCGCGAGGAAAAGCTGCACCCACGGTAATTCCCTCCGGGGCAATAAAAGGTCCAGAAAAACTGTCCGCCCTCACACATTTCAGCACCCTATGAATTCAGTTTCCTTCTGCTTTGCAACAGTCTATCTCGTTGTGCTACATAGCAATACAGTATATCAGTGGTTCAGCATTATTATTTTTAAAAACAAAAAACCCAAGCAATGCATTTAATGAGATAATCTAAATATTGCAATGTTGACAGGCAAGGGGAGAGGGTTTGGAAGGCTGATGCAAAAGAAGGCACTTGTGGGGATATATAGGTGGGCACTGTTATCTCAGCTAGATGAATGTCGGGTCTTGCAGAGGGACTCTGAGATGATTTGCACATTACGCTGAACAAGGAAGGGGGCAGGGTCCCGTGTTTTAGGGCCCCCAACCCAGTGCTTCAGCTAAAAATGTGCAAGGCAGGGAATCTAAGGGCACTTTCACACAGAGCAAAGTCGAGCCGGCCACATCCAGTCCCTTGCTCCCAGATGAGCACGATGCACACATGTCTGCTCCGCAAACACATCTGTGACATGCACACGTCACACATGCTCTGCAGCACGGGAGAGAATGAAAAATCCTGACAGTGACACTCATGGGTTTATGCTGAAAGACCTTCAGTGGACACTAATAATAATAATAATAAATCTGTTTAAGTGGGAAGAGGCCCTTAAATGCAGAAAACTCCACAAGCTTCAGGGGTGAGGTTCCCAAGCCCTGCTTGGGACGCAACAGTAGAAGGGCAAATAGTTTCTCTGCAGCAATTCTCCGCAGCAACAGTTTCAAAGTTCCTGCAGATGTTTTCCACTCACTCCTCGGCAGATTGGCCCTTGTTTCTCAAAGGACGGGCACATTAGCTGAGCTGGGCTGTCTCTCAGCAGGTAAGAATAAATTTGTTAGAAGGACAATGTGCCCCACAGGGATGGGAAACCAAGCTGCTCTCATTTGGAGCAAACCAAAAAAGAGGTTAGCACCTGCGCATTATGCCTTTCCCTAAGGGTACGTGTAGGTTTTGAGCTTCTGTCAAATTCATACTGGTTTAACCGGCACAGCTTCGCTCAAAGGGTCCTGGGAATTGTGGTTAGGAGACGGAATTCAGGTACAAGATCCCCATGGTTCCCCCTTGCAGGTTCCCAGGGTTCCCTGGGGGAAGGGAAATGACGGTTAAACTGGGCTCAGCCTTGAACCCCTCTCCCCTTGCTGAACACACAAGCACAGCCCTACCCAGTGATACAGGTGCTGTAATAGACAGCGCTGCTGGCATCGGACAGGGCCGATATCAAGCTGCTCTCCTCGCAGGAGAGGCTCCGCGGAGTCACTTTGGACATGGAGACATGGTAGGCAAACCCCGAAGGATCGGGACGAGTCCTGCTCATATTCAAATACTGGTCAAACTCGTTGCGGTCCACTTCTGTCCAGAGCTCGTTGGGGTTCAAGTGCTCCACGCCGTCGAGGTGGTGAGATTCAGGCGGCGGGGAGAGCTGGCCCAGGTGGGCTGAAAGCCCGTTGGCGGCTCCGGCGCATATTTGGTTGTAGTACATACCAGGTGGGTGGGGAGTCCTCATGGCATCAGCCAGGTGAGGTGGGTTCTGCGGGTAGCCCATGGGCATGTTCCTCCCCAGGTTTTTCTCCGGGGTAAACTCCATCTGGGGAGGTGGAGGAGGAGGAGGAGGAGGAGGGTGGTGGTAGCCTCGGAAGGACATCACGCCACAGTCGTCCTGCATGTGTGGAGGGAAAAAGGCAGGCTCTGTCTGCTCCAAGACGTCCAGAGGAGACATCTCAGGGGTTGGCAAGCCGTAGTTCTCCATATCAGAGCTCACCGAGCGGAGTTCTCTGAAGTGGTTGAGCGGAGGAGGCTGGGCATGGCCCGGGTGCCCGATGGCGCCACCAGCCCGGTGGTTCATGGCAAAGCCGTCGCCGCAAGGCTGGGAGAGATTGTGCAGGAGGATGTTGGGCTCCATCCTCTTGATTTTCTTGGCTTGCTTCTTCCTCCTGGGGCGGTACTTGTAGTTGGGGTGATCCTGCAGGTGCTGGATCCTCAGTCTCTCTGCCTCTTCCACAAAGGGGCGCTTGTCGTTGGCGCTGAGCGCTTTCCACGACTGGCCTGGAGGGGGTCCGGAAAGGAAAAACACAGGCGTGAAGCTACAGCAGAAACAGGGGAGAATTAAGGGCTCCGGCAGATCAAGGGTTCGAGTCCTTCACCTGCTTCAGAAGCCCAAACTATTGCTCACGTAATAATTGCAGCATACAAAGGACGTTAAACAATATGCAGTATTTGCATTAATGCATGGGTAGGCAAACTAAGGCGTGGAGGCCGGATTCGGCCCGATCGGCTTCTCAATCCAGCCTGCAGACTCACCGTGTTTTTACCTAAGTAGAATGTGTGCTTTAATTTAAAATGCATCTCTGGGTTATTTGTGGGGCATAGGAATTCGTTCATTTTTCCCCTTCAAAATATAGTCCTGCCCCCCCCCCCGCAAGATCTGAGGGACAGTGGACCGGCCCCCTGCTGAAAAAGTTTGCTGACCCCTGCATTAACGTATCTCACATTGGGAAGTAGGATGCTGTTGTTGTTTTTAAACCATACATGTCCAATCACCAAAAGGTCATCTTGTCAGCCCCTGTCCACCTTGGGGACATTAGATTCCAGTTTTTTCACCATGTGTCTTAACCATGCCAGACCCGAGAGAGGAGAGAAAGAGAGAGAGAGAGAGGGAGGGAGGGAGGGAGAGAAACAAACAAACAAACAAACAAACAAACAAACAAACAGAGAGAGAGTATGCCAAGAAGGTACAGTAGATCCTCTGGGAGATCATAGCTCCAAGTCCCTGATATGTTCGTGATCTCTTGGTATGATCCATGAGAAGAACCCCAAAATCCACAAAAACATTATTAAGACCATCCAAGATGTCACAAGATGGTGAGCTATCTCATCAGCCTGGATGCCAAGTAAAATAGGGTGTGGGGAAGGCGATCAAGCTTATCATTCAGTCCGATGGAGAGTTTTGGAGAACCTGAGAGTGCATTCACTATTCTGGAACGTTTTCATGGGTTCTGATAAAGTTACCACCCTGTTGTGACTTTTGATGTGATGGAGATTCCACTTCGACTAGAAACATCTCTCTCTTTCCCTGCTCTTCCTTACTTGCTCTCTCTCACACACACACACACTCACAAGGTAGTTAAAGAGGGGGGAAACCAAAGTGCAGATTTTTGATAAGAGTGCATTATGTTGCTTTCACACAGCCATAGTGATGGCAGCTTCTTTGCAAGTGATTTTTTGTATTACTCTTGTCTACTCTGAAATGCAAATGTGATACCCACATTGCAGAACAATAGGCTTTCAGTTTAGAAAGGGCTCTCTCCCACATTCCTTCCCATAGTAATTAACGTCCATACATGGCATATATGGCTAGAGGACCCTGGACACTTTGCAAGGGGATGGCTAGCTAAGGTATATAATATATGAAATTATTTTTAAGGAGCCTGTCTCTCTCATTTCTAGATAGGTGTTCAGGAAAAGGGTGGGGGAATAAGAGAACTAATGAGTTCTTTTTTCCTTGACCGCTTCCAAGGACAAGGGGAAATGGCATTTTGTCTGGGCGGTATCCAATGTGCTTTGTCTGTTAGTGCAAGGATTTTTGCTTGTGCAACAGAACTCCCCTATCTTGCCCCCTCAGTGCACATCCTGTGCCCTCTCCAAATCTGCCCCAGTGGATTGGGAGAACCCCCAAAACAAATTTGAGGGAGGAAGTTCCATTGTGAAAGCATCCATGCTTGAACAAATGGAACAAGTTACTTAACCCCTTTCCATTCTATTTGTTGCAAATTTGATAATCACTTTTTATTCTGTGTAATAAGAAATTTTGGTGAATTTGACCATGGTTTTACTGCAGATGTAGCGACTGCTGTTTAGCTTTGTACTGAACTCAGTACAGATGCAAAACACCCTGCCCAGGGCTGAGCTCAGAAGAAACCAGTTCTGGCTTTCTGCAATAGAAGCTGCAGTGCATAGTGCTGATTGCCCAGTGCTTGTAATGTCACAAACACTCCCCCCAACGAACCCTACAGCCCTTTTGCGTCCCTCTAGATACTTTATTTCAACCAAGTCAAACAAATGCATGCCGACACATGCACTATCTCTCTATTCCTCCTAATAGCCTATCCTTCAATAAAATTAGCACAAGAAGCTTGTGGTTTGTTGTTGTGAATGAGTCGATTTGCTCTTACCTTGCAATAAGGGGGGGTGGGGAAGGGCCAGAGCATCTGCCTCGCATGCAGAATGCCCCAAGTTCAATCCCTGGCATTTCCAGATAGGGCTAGGAGAGACCCCCCCCCCCAAAGTCCTGGATAGCTGCTGCCAGTCTGTGTAGACAGTACTGAGATAGATGGACCAATGATTCAGGGTGTGGCAGCTTCCTACGTTGTATAAATTTGGGTTTGTGGTAGAAATGTGATAGACCGACCATTACCTTTTGTATCTCGGATTCTTGGGGACCCTTCTAAGTGCAATCTTCTTCCCCCTCTCTGCATCCCTCCCCATACACACCTCCCAAATGAAGATGCAATGTCCCGCATCATCAGACGAAGCAACAGAAGCCAAAAAGCTTCTAAATGTGTTCATCTTTCAGGGCCTCTTATCACTCACTGACTGCGGATCTTTTTATCCCGAAGAAGTGAAATTAGTAAAAGGGTGCAAAGGGAAAATATTCTTCTAGTCTTTGAACTGTATCCTTTCGGGAGAAGAGGGGACTGAGAGCAACGTTTCATAGAATAACACCCAATGCGTTTCAGTTTTAAAACCACACGCTTGGCCAGAATGCACATTTGATTTAAGAATGACTGTCTTTGGCTGCTTTCTCAGCTTTGTGAGAAACATTTGCAAGCATGTGCAGTAATACTGCAAGAGGGAAGTGATCTGCCCATGTGTTCCCCTGCTGTAGGTGCAGCAGATGGGTAAATTATCTGGATTAAAGTCACAATCCTATAGCCCTTTATCTGGGAATGAGCCACACTGCAACTGACTTCTGGGTACACATGTGCAGGATTGTACTGCAAATGACCTGCAGAGAGGGGCTGCTGAGAAAGGTTGCACCATAAGAGAGAGCTTCCTCAAAATAAATTTAAAAAGAGAGAGCTTCCTTCCTCATGGCTGCTACTCTCCCCTCTCCCAAACTCCTTTTTGACCCTTACAAGAATTGCACTGTTCAGACGGATGTCCCCACAGAGCCCACCAGCAGAACAAAAGGCAGCAGCCACCTCTGTTCCTGTTTGCCCCCAGCCTCCGATCTTACTCCAAGGTAAACTGCCTTGGAACATGCAAGCTCCATTTCTCAGGTATGTGTGAGAGATAGAGAGAGGTGCCTCTGCTCAAGAGTCTAGATTGCTAGTTATGTCTTCCTGTAGGATAGTTCCCACTCCAGTTGTCAACCCCCCCACTAGAAAACCCTCAGCATCTCATTGCTACTGAGCATGCTTGGTCTTTGCAGGGTCTTTTCTGGAGGGCCCCCATTATAGGTGGTTGCTAAAAAGGATTTCTGAAATCTCAGGTCTTCCTTCAACACCTGAGTGTGCTCTCAGAGGGAGGGAGAAGCCTTTCAAGCCTGACTGGGGGGGGGGGAGGCTGCCCCCCTAAATAAATAAAAATCAACAAAAATACTTAACTAACTGAGGTGCTGTTCCCCTAAGATTCCGCTTCCCTATGAATCTGTCCAAAGCCACTTTAGCTCCTGGTGTTCATCATCCCCACATCTGGTGGCAATGAGTCCCACAGTGCACTCACACACCCCGCTTACCCAGCATCTTGCTCAGCACCGCGTTGTGCAGGTCCGGATTCTGCTGGGCCAGCCGCTTCCTCTCGTCCTTGGCCCACACCATGAAGGCGTTCATGGGGCGCCGGATGCGGGAATCCTCGGCGCTCTTGCCGTCGGACGGACGGCCCGAGCCGGCGCCGTAGCCATAGCCGGCGTCGGGGCTGGGAGAACGGCTCGAGGCAGCCGAGGTGCCCAAGAGCGCGCCGCCGGGGTCGCCTCCCCCGATGGGCGCCGCTGCGCCTGGGCGAAATCCGAAGGCCGGCTCCGGGCTGGGGGTCCGGCTGGAGACGGCGGGCTCGGCGGCCCGGCTGTGCTGCGCGAAGGCGCGCCCGGGATCAGAGGCAGCGGCGGCGGGAGGAGGTGGAGGCGGCGGAGGCGGAGGCGGCGGTGGCGCAGCGGCTGCTCCCGCGACGGCTCCCCATGAAAAGTCGCCTCTGGCTTGGGGTATCTCCTCTCTACAGAAACTAGGCTCAGATATATTCATTCCAGCTAGACGGACCTTTTGGGATCACAAGGCGAGCAGAAAAAGAAGAAAAAAAACGGACAACAAGAAGAGAATCGGGTTCCCTTCTCCAAGGAAAGAAGACGACGCGAGCGAAGGGAATCAGCGGCTCGAAATGCGCAAAGGAACCAGAGAAGAAGGCAGGATTCGGCCCGAGCTAAGGGCTGTGGCTTGGTTCGCCCCCTCCAAAAAAAGGAGGGCAAGAAGCACGCGCTGGAAAGGATGCTCCCGTCCGAGGGGCCACATTATAAAGGCTGCGCTTCCCATCCGAGGGAGGGCGACGGCAAAGGAGGAGGGGTTAGACGGGCCCGCTAGGAACACCCCCGACGGAGGAGGGCAATGGACGCGCCGTTTCATTCTGCGCTCCCCCCTCTCGGCAAAGGAAATCGGGGAAATTGCTCCCCCCGCTCCCCCGACTTTCCTCTCCCTCCTGCCGGATTAAGTGGCGAGGAGGCAATTCCGTTTGCGCAAACCTCAGGCGCGCAGCAGCGCCTCCTCCGAGCTAGTCAGACGCGAACGTCCCCCTGCGAAGTGGGCGACAGGGATTTTTTTGGGTGCCGCTGGCCGGGGGGTGGGGAGAGAAGGGGTGGTTTGTTTAGCCTTGCTTTGATTTCCTAACACCCCCCTCTTTTTTATGTGTATAATCCCTTTGTGCACGCACACCCTTTGGAAAAGAAGATAAGCCGCAGCCAAATAAAGTTGGCTCCTAGGCGCACGTGGTCGAGGCAAACGCTGCAAGAGAGCGTCGGGAGAGGTCCCTTTGCGTGGAGAAAGACTCGCTTGGGTGGGGGTGATTCTCAGTGCAGGTGGGGGGGGGAGAGGAGGTGGAGGAGCCGAGACCCCTCTTTGAAAGGGGGTCTGGAAATGGTTTGAAAAGTGCTGTCTTTTCACGGTGGTTTAGTGCGCGCAGACGCGTTTCCTTGCTGGAAGCAAAGTTAGATTGTAAGCTCTTCGGGGCAGGTCCGTTAGGCTGGAAAGCAGGGCTGCGGAATCTTTTCTTTCCGCCCCGAGGGCCGCATTTCCTTCTGGAGGGGGCCACATGCGAATGGTGGGCGGAGCCAGAGGCAAAAATGGGCGGGGACACGAATATAAATATTACCTTTGTATGGTAGACTCGTTTGTACACAGCCACACCCCTCCATCCATACAAGCGAGAGGCAGCGTCACAGATCAAGGGCGGCGAATGCTAGCCAAGGAGGGGGAGGGGCTGGTGGGAGGTGTGGCCTCGGGAGGGGGCGGGGCCTGATGTTCCCCACCTCTGCTGTAAAGCAAATCACGTTAAGTGCTGATGGATAGTCCTTGTACTAAACGCTTACGCTACAATTCAGTGCACCTTTGCAAGGGGCTAAATGGGTCTTAATGCGCCTACTAAGTGAGAGTGGGACTTGCTTTAGGATTGTGCTCATAGGTGTCAAAATAAAACGGGAAGAGAAGACAGCAAGCCCCACCAAAGTGAGAAAAATAGTACCTGAACAATCATTCTCGTGTCTCAGGAACTACAAATGCTAAAAACACTTTTTTTAAAAAAAACTGGGAATCTCACAATCTTTTTTAGAGGGGCCTGCTCCCCCTTTCCGTTCCTGGAGATGCTCAGGACTGTACTGTCAATTTCCGGAGCTGTTGAGTGAAGCTCTACTTGGAATTGATTGGTTGATTGATTGATTGATTGATTGACTGAATTTACAGTGGTACCTCGGGTTACATACGCTTCAGGTTACAGACTCCGCTAACCCAGAAATAGTACCTCGGGTTAAGAACTTTGCTTCAGGATGAGAACAGAAATCGTGTTCCGGTGGCATGGCAGCAGCAGGAGGCCCCATTACCTAAAGTGGTGCTTCAGGTTAAGAACAGTTTCAGGTTAAGAATGGACCTCCGGAACGAATTAAGTACTTAACCCGAGGTACCACTGTATATACCGCCCTATACCCATAGATCTCATGGTGGTTCACACAACAAAATCAAAATACCAAACCACAAAATATATAATCAAAATAAAAACAACAACCCGATATCCCCCAACCCCCCCATGTTTATTATTTATTTGTTGAATTTATTTATTTATATCCCGCCTTTCAGTCAAATGATTCCAAGTTCAGTTTACACCAGATTGCTGGAATGCTCAGAGATGTGCAAGCCTGCAGCCCCTGATCCTCCAGTCGATGGATGAGGCCAAGCTGGTTTTCCTCCTTTGAGTGATGTTCTCCCTGGAGTTTCTCTATGGTCCTTCATCCCTTGGTCAGAATGTGCCTCCTTCTAGCACTGCAGTCCCTCGAAACCCAGGACATGGTGAGACTGTGGAACTCACTCCCACATGATTTGGTGATGGCCATCGACTTGGATGGCTTTGAAAGAGGATTGGACAAGTTCAAGGAGGGTCAGGCTATCATTGGCAACTAGACACAATGGCTTGTTCTGCTTCTGCTGTTGAAGGCAGTGGGCGTCCGAATGTCAGGTGTTCCCAGAAAATTGGTGTGCAGCTGGTGAATTAAAGGGGAAGGGCTTCCAGGTTAAGAGGTGAGGTTGTACAGGAACACAGAAAGCTGCATTATCTTGAGTATTTTTATACCAATCAGTGCTGGCTACATTGACCAGCAGGGATGCGGGTGGCACTGTGGGTTAAACCACAGAGCCTAGGACTTGCTGATCAGAAAGCTGGCAGTTCAAATCCCTGTGACGGGGTGAGCTCCCGTTGCTCTGTCCCTTCTCCTGCCCACCTAGCAGTTCAAAAGCACATCCAAGTGCAAGTAGATAAATAGGTACCGCTCCGGCGGGAAGGTAAATGGTGTTTCCGTGCGCTGCTCTGGTTCGCCAGAAGCGGCTTCGTCATGCTGGCCACATGACCCGGAAGCTGTACGCTGGCTCCCTCAGCCAATAAAGCAAGATGAGTGCCGCAACCCCAGAGTCGGTCACGACTGGACCTAATGGTCAGGGGTCCCTTTACCTTTACCTTACATTGACCAGCAAGGGATATTCCCAGCCCATTATACAATATTTATATTTATACCCCATATTTCCTCCAAGCAGCTCAAGTTGGTGTACACAATTCTTTGTTTCCCCATTATATCTTCACAGCAACCCTGTGAGGTAGATTAAGCTGAGAGATGGTGACTGGGAAAGTGGGGATTTGAATCTCCCAAGTGCTAGTCCAGCACTCTAACCATTTCACTATACTGGCTGTCTTACACTGGTGCTCCCTTAAGACTCTCTTATTACTATTAAATGTATAGCCCAAGCACATCTTTGCTTAAAAATAATTAAAAATAAAAGTGTGTTTAAAACACTTAAACAGAAACACAATAAAACACTCAATTTATTTTATTTTATTTTTTAAAAAAGCAGATGTAACCAAATCACATGTCTGGATAGGTCTGCTGAAACAAGGAACTTTTCAGTAGCTGTCTAAATGGACACAGTGATGGCGCCTGCCTGTCAACAGGCAGGGAGTTCCACAGATGCTGAGGGTTGGACCCGCATACCCTCCAACATTTCTCTGATGAAAATAGGGACGTCCCATTCCATAATGATACGTTTTACTATTTATACCCCACACATCTCACGGGTTGCCCCAGCCACTCTGGGCAGCTTCCAACATATATAAAATCATAATAAAACATTAATTTTTTTTAAAAAAAAAACCTTCCCTGTACAAGATTGCCTTCTGATGGCTCAGGGGTTGGATAACTCCATAGCCTCCAACATTTCTCTGATGAAAATAGGGACATCCTAAGGCAAAGTGGGACATTCTGGGATCAAATCAGAAACCGGGATGGCTTCTTTAAATCAGGAAAAAAAGCACACCAAGAACTCAGGCCAATTTAAGTTTCAATAGTGGGAGTGGTCCCTACTCGCAAATCAATAGCAACAAAAACTAATCCATTCAAAAGTATTTATTCTGACAAGGATTACAGACTCAAACAGAGATTACAGACTCAAACAGAGATTACAAACTCTAACTCATAAAAATATGCATAACAATAATTCATTACAGAATTAGAGATAAGAGTTTATGAGTAGAGATAAGTTCATGTTAGTCCAAATTCGTCGTGGAGGCCTTAGTTTCAATCACTGAGCAGAAGTCAGAAGTCAGTTATGTATTCACCTTCATCAGCTAGAAGTATCAAATATTACATGAAAATACATTTAAACTCTAAATTATCACACATTATAATTTATATAACTGTATTATATAAATTAATACCCCTCCCCACCTTCTCCCTATATAGAAGGGTCTGGTGACTTCTGTTTCAGTGTATCTGAAGAAGTGTGCATGCACACGAAAGCTCATACCAAGAACTAACTTAGTTGGTCTTTAAGGTGCTACTGGAAGGAATTTTTTTATTTTGTTTTGTATTATATAACATTTGGTTAGTGTAAGTTTGAAGACTTTCGGATAAATATATCCTGTTATTTTCTATGTTTCTCAAGGATAACAACTGAAAATAATCACTATTAATAATAGTTACCTGTGTTGAATCAAATTGAAAACTCTAAGGCAGCATATAATCATATGATTCCTCACCTACATGTGGGTAGGTGAGGAATGGGGGGTGGGGTGGGGGGTGGTTCGGGGTCTGGACTTGGGACCTCCTGCATGCCCAGCTGGTATTCTGCCACAGAGCTATGGCCCTTTTCCAGACTTTCGCGTCTGGGCCCCTTGTTCTGGAAATGGATTGCTGTTTCAGGACAGAGAAAAAGAAGCCAGGATATCCTTACCAGTTAAGTGTGCTGCAGGAAGTAGCCTGCCTCCATTTGAGGTCAGGGCCAAAAGCCCCATTGATCTTGGTGGGTCCTGATGGCACTTGCGCTCATCTGCATGGGAACCCTTGGAAAGCACGCTTGCCTGGGAGCAAGTCCCACTGAATTCAACAGGACCCACTTCGGAATGAACGTGCAACCGATTGTGCCCGCAAGAAGGGAGTGCAGGATGGCTGCTGACACTCAGAGATCAAAAGGAAGAAGCTAAAATGTAATGACTGTGTGGGAATCCTATTTCTTGATCCCATCCTGCCACCATGTTTGATCAGGGCTCTAGGCCCAGGGCCCAGATACAGAAATTAAAGTCAATTGCTTAATCAACTAGATACGTTTGACTAAAATTGCATTGACAGAAAAAGGTGTTGCTGTTCTTGGTTTTAAATGGCCCAGGTTTATGTTGCATCACCTCCTGGGTCAGAGTGAAGGGGGAGGAATGATGCCTTTTCTGCAAAAGTGCTAGCCACCTGCAATTTTTAAAAGTTTATATTAAAAAGAATCTTTTTTAAACAAAACAAAACCATGCTTCCTGCTTTGGGGGGATGCATTTTCAGTTGAAGAAGGCTGATCGCCGAAGAATTGATTCTTTTGAATTATGGCGCTGGAGGAGACTCATGAGAGTCCCATGGACTCAAGAAGATCAAACCTCTCCATTCTTAAGGAAATCAGCCCTGAGTGCTCACTGGAAGGACAGATCCTGAAGCTGAGGCTCCAATACTTGGCCACCTCATGAGAAGAGAAGACTCCCTGGAAAAGACCCTGATGTTGGGAAAGATGGAGGGCACAAGGAGAAGGGGACGATAGAGGACGAGATGGTTGGACACTGTTTTTGAAGCTACTGACATGAGTTTGACCAAACTGCGGGAGGCAGTGGAAGACAGGAGGGCCTGGTGTGCTCTGGTCCATGGGGTCATGAAGAGTTGGACATGACTAAACGACTAAACAACAACAACATTTTCAGTTGATTCAGAAATAAATTCGAAAACTGCTTAACCAAGTAATCAATTAAAGGTTGCAGCCTTGAGCATAACAATGTGCATCTGGGCATGTGCGGAATGCCTTTTCCCTCACTGCCAAATGACAGGAGAGATGCCATTTGTGTAGCGCAATAGCTCTTGCTGCCTCCTCAACCCACCACGTTTTCTCTGACCAAAGGTGCCAACTCCCTGGGGCCCCGGGTGTCTGAGCACCCACAAAATTCCCCATGATGGAGCCGGGCACCCACAGATTATGGTGCTGGGGCCATGCACATTGCATGGCATCCACAGCCCTGGGCACCTATAGTCGTGTGGCCAAGCTGGCACTCATGTCTCTGACTATGTGTTGTGTTTCCATTGGAAGGCAGGAAGTGCACAGAATTCAAACTACAAAGCTTTATTTAGTTTAATTTTATTTTTTTAAAAAGCTTCTAGTAGCTTAGTCGGTAGAGCTTGATACTTTTAGTTTCATGGTTGTGGGTTTGAGCCCCACACTGGGCAACAAAATCCCACATTGCAGGGGGTTGAACTAGATGGTCCTTGTGATCCCTTCGAACTTTATAGTTTTATGGTTCTGTGATTCCAGTCCTTATGGATCAAAGATTCAGTGTGTCCCTCCTCACAATCCCCCTCCCTACGTGCCTAGGATTAAAAGCGAAACAAAATCCCCTGATGTGGTTTAAAAATCAAGTAATGTGCTGCTTAAACTTTCCAAACCCAATTGCTCTTGTGAAAGGCAGAGAAAATTAGCTTCGGGCGGGGCGTGGGCTCCCTGTGATAAGAGTGCGTAGAGATATCGTCTGGCATAGATTGTGATGGTTTTGCAGAATTTAGATGGCTTTTAAAGGGAGCCAGAGTCATGGAGCTAAATGAATTCTAGCTAAACGGAGCCCTAACTTCAGAAGCAACATAACTCTGGGATTGCAGCTGCAGGGGAGCAAACAACGGGGAGTTTTTGTTGCCGCTTTCATGCTCTACTTGCGGGTTCCCAGAAGCATCTGGCTGGGCACTCTTCAAAACAGGATGCCGAAGGCTGGGCTGATCTGATCTAGCATGTCACTGCTTGGGTTCTTAAAGACTTACAAACTTCAGATCTCTTTTGCCCCGTGGAAATGGCCTGATCAGATAAACAGGTCTACCCAAAAGAGCTGGTATCATAAAACTAATCAGCTGTGTCAAGTAGTTGCCATTATAACAATGTATGGCAGTTCGGCAAGGGATGTTTTTTGCGCGTGTTTACTCGGAAGCCACCCTCGCTGATAGCAAGGGAATGGTGTCGAAGGAAAAGCATCTGGGATTTTTGAAGAGCGGGGTGTTTTTGCAGCCATTGCTGCGGTTCACCTCCAGACTGCAAGGGAACGGGTTAAATTTGCATTGCCTCGGAGTTTCCCTTCGGAGAGGCAGCCAAAGGATGCCTTTCGCAAGCAAAGGTTCTCTTCTCCAGTTCCTTCCAAAAAATAGCTTCCCCCCGCCCCACACCAATGTCTGCAAACACACCCCAGATCCCAGCTTGAAATCTGAAACTTTGCATTGGCTGGAATGGGGGCACTGGGTTGTGCAAGAGACTGGCGGTGGGAGATTGCACGCTATAGTTTGGGGAGCGCGAGTGTGTGTTATGTCTGGAACTGATTTTGGAAAATCCGATCTGCATTTAACCCTAAACAAAACAATAGCCATTCCCCCCCCCTCTCTCTCTCTGGTTTACTCTTCTTCCAGACGAAAACAGCGGGCGCTTTGAGCTGCATTTCTTTGCTGTCTTGGGAGTTCTAAATGTTGGTTGGAGCGCACACGATGCGCTCTCCCTCTCCTGCTTCAGATCCTATCTGGTCGGTAGAGAGATGTAGACCACGTTTGCATCCACGAGGTTGGTGGTTCAGTCCTTAGTTAAACTACAGAGCCAAAGGCTTGCCGATCAGAAGGTTGGCGGTTCGAATCCCCGTGACAGGGTGAGCTCCAGTTGCTGGTCCCTGCTCCTAGCAGTTCGAAAGCATGTCAAAGTGCAAGTAGATAAATAGGTACCGCTCCTGCGGGAAGGTAAACAGCGTTTCCGTGCGCTGCTCTGGTTCGCCAGAAGCGGCTTAGTCATGCTGGCCACATGACCTGAAAGCTGTATGCCGGCTCCCTCGGCCATTAAAGCAAGATGAGTGCCGCAACCCCAGAGTTGTCCGCGACTGGACCTAATGGTCAGGGGTACCTTTACCTTTCACTGCTGCTTAAAAGGAGAGGTTGGATGTCCATCTGTCAGGGATTCTTTAGCTGTAATTCCTGCATTGCAGGGGTTGGACTAGATGACCCTCGGATCCCTTCCAAACCTTACAATTTTTAATCTTTGTTGGAAGCCACTCAGAGTGGCTGGAGAAACCCAGCCAGATGGGCGGGGTACAAATAATATATTATTATTATTATTATTATTATTATTATTATTATTATTATTATTACAATTCTATCATTCAACAACAACAATAGTAGTAGTAGGGATATATTTATACCCCGCCCATCCGGCTGGGTTTCCCCAGCCACTCTGGGCAGCTCCCAACAAATTAAAAACAATATAAAACATCAAACATTAAAAAACTTCCCCAAACAGGGTTGCCTTCAGATGTCTTCTAAAAGCCAGATAGTGTTTTATTTCCTTGACATTTGATGGGAGGGCGTTCCACAGGGCGGGCGCCAACACCGAGAAGGCCCTCTGCCTGGTTCTATGACTTCATTTTTTTTTTTTAATAATTTTTATTAGTTTTCACAACAATAAACAAGAAAAAAGAAAACAAACACAACACAGAAAAAACAAATAAACATAAAACATGACTTCCCCATACCTCCTTTTCACTGCATCCTTATTCCAAAAGATTTTTTAGCAACCCTTTAATCAATTTTTCTATTGGTTCTCTTTAAGTTTCCATAAAATTATTATTTACAGCTGTAATTCTCTGTTTCTCACCCCTTAACATCTTAACAGTCCTCAATTTTGCAGCAGTTTTTAAGATATACTTTAAATTTTTTCCAGTCCTCTTCCACCGCCTCTTTCCTCTGGTCACGGATTCTGCCGGTCATCTCTGCCAGTCCCATAAATTCGGTCACCTTTGTCTGCCATTCCTCCAGAGTAGGTAGTTCTTGCGTCTTCCAATACTTTGCTAAAAGAATTCTTGCCGCTGTAGTTGCATACATAAAGAATGTCCTATCCTTCTTTGGTACCAATTGGCCCACCATGCCCAAGAGAAAAGCTTCCGGTTTCTTTAAAAACGTCCACTTAAGGACTTTCTTAATTTCATTATAGATCATTTCCCAGTAGGCTTTAATCCTTGGGCAGGTCCACCAAAGGTGGTAGAAGGTTCCTTCCGACTCATTGCTTTTCCAGCAATTGTTATTGGGCAAATGGTAAATCTTTGCAAGCTTGACTGGGGTCATGTACCACCTATATATCATTTTCATTATGTTCTCTTTTAAGGCACTACATGCCGTAAACTTAATACCAGTGGTCCATAACTGTTCCCAGTCAGCAAACATGATGTCATGACCTATATCCTGTGCCCATTTAATCATAGCTGATTTAACCGTTTCTTCTTGTGTATTCCATTTCAGCAGCAAGTTATACATTCTAGACAAATTCTTAGTATTGGGTTCTAACAGTTCTGTTTCTAACTTTGACCTCTCCTTCTGGAATCCTAATTTCCTGTCTTGCTTAAATGTCTCATTTATCTGATGGTAGTGCAACCAATCTCGAACTCTATGCTTTAGCTTATCATAACTCTGAATTTTTAGCTTTTCACCCTCTTGTTCTAAAATTTCAGAATATTTTGGCCAGTCAGGGTCCATATTAAGTTTTTTCACTGCCTTAGCGTCCATTGGTGACAACCACCTGGGGGTTTTACTTTCCAACAAATCTTTGTATCGATTCCAGACATTATACAGTGCTTTCCTAACAATATGGTTTTTAAAACCTCTATGCACCTTTACCTTGTCATACCATATATATGCATGCCAACCAAAGTTATTGTCATACCCTTCCAAATCCAAAATGTCTGTATCCTCAAGAAGTAGCCATTGCTTCAACCAGCAGAAAGCTGCTGCTTCGTAGTAAAGTCTTAAGTCCGGCAGAGCAAAACCCCCTCTATCTTTTGCATCCGTTAAAATCTTAAATTTTATTCTGGGCTTTTTGCCCTGCCAGACAAATTTTGATATATCTTTCTGCCACTTCTTGAAACAGTCCATCTTGTCCAAAATCTGTAAGGTTTGAAATAAAAACAACATTCTTGGCAATACATTCATCTTAATGGTAGCAATTCGGCCTAACAAGGAAAGTCTCAACCTTGACCATATTTCTAGATCTTTCTTCACTTCTGTCCAGCATTTTTCATAATTGTCTTTAAATAAATTCACATTCTTAGATGTTAGGTTTACCCCCAGGTATTTCACTTTTTTCGCTATTTCCAAACCAGTTTCACTCTGAAATCTCTCTTTTTCTTCCATTGTTAAATTTTTTTCCAACACTTTTGTTTTCTGTTTATTCAATTTAAATCCTGCTACATGACCAAATATCTCAATTAGTTCCAATACTCTTTTAGTACTAACATCTGGCTGTTGCAAAGTTAACACTAGATCATCTGCAAAAGCCCTTAATTTATAGTGTTTAGCTCCGACCTGTATCCCTTTAACCAGCTGGTCCTCTCTAATCATGTTTAACAAAACCTCCAGGACAGATATAAATAATAGAGGGGATATTGGGCACCCCTGTCGTGTGCCTTTTTCTATTGATATTTCGTCCATCACCACACCGTTCACAATTAATTTAGCTTTTTGTTCAGAATATATTGCGCCTATACCATTTTCAAAACCTTGGCCTACCCCCATCTATGACTATGGTTCTATGACTTCAAGTGCCAGTGTTGGAAAAGGGGCCTCTTGTGGTCGAGTGGCAGTGCACCTGCTTTGCATGCAGAAGGTCACAGGTTCAATCTCCAGCATCTCCAGGTAGGGCTGGAAATGTCCTGTCTGAAACTGTCCTGACAGTAAGAGCTGTTCGACAGTGGAATTTGCTGCCAAGGAGTGTGGTGGAGTCTCCTTCTTTGGAGGTCTTTAAGCAGAGGCTTGACAACCATATGTCAGGAGTGCTCTGATGGTGTTTCCTGCTTGGCAGGGGGTTGGACTCGATGGCCCTTGTGGTCTCTTCCAACTCTATGATTCTATGATTCTATGAAACCCCAGACAGCAGCTGCCAGTCATTGTAGGCACTTCTGAGCTAGGCGGATCAAAGCTGTCCTGCTTTAAAGAGATCAAGGCTCTGTGCAGCTCAATTTTGGTTCAAGAAGGGAGAGCAGGAGAGCAAAAGATGTCATTTCACATGGGCATCTTTTGCAGCAAAAATTGGCACAGCGCTACAATAATCAAAATGATTGCATTTAGATGTGTGCTTGGGTGTGTTTACCTACATCAACGTTGTTTTACTTGTTTTCCTCTCCCCTCCTCCTCCCTGTTTCCTTTTGCACAGTGTATTTTTTATTGTAAGCCACAGGACTGTATAGAATGCAGGGCTTAATAAACTGTAGGCACAATAAATATTAATTTGCTGATTCATTCATTCTCTGAATGTAGGGGAAAACACTAGAAGTCGGCCGTCAGCGTTGAGTGAGGTCTCCAAAAACTGGTAGTCAATTTTCGTGCCTCTAGGTGGCGATTCATCCTTGAAGAGCAGAGAGCTCTAATCTCCTATCGACTCCTTATTTCCTTTCCACCCATGGAAGTGTTTTTTGCTGACCAAAGGACAAGGTGGTATAAATATAGAATGATGTAGATTTGAGAGGGAAACCTTGCAGATGAGGCATGGCGGCATGCAAAGGCCATTTCATGGGAATGTTTATATCTGTCTCACTCCACTCGTTTAATCGCAGCTGAAGGTCTATGCCGATAAAAGCAGGATGTCTTTTTGCAAATTTAGAAAGCGGGACAGGAAAAGACCCCCTGAAGGGTTTACCTTGGGGGCGGGGGTGGGAGTGCCACGCATTGACCATCATGAGCTTACGCAGTTATGCTGCTCCAGCAAAAGTTGTAGCTGTGCTTTTCCTTGTGAGATCTGGAAAGCAATAAAAAACAGTAGCCGATGTGGATAGGCAGGAAAATTCTACCCCTAAAGGACAATGGAAGAGAACTATGCCCACTTGGGTAGGTCTAGCCCAGGGGTTGTCAATGTGGTCGCTACTGCCCACTAGTGGGTGTATCAGGATTCTAGGTAGGCGGGAAGGGGTTCTATGGCACAAGCTGAATCCTCCTTCCATCGAGCACTGGTGGGCGGTAAGGAAATTTTGCCATCAAGAAAGATGCATTAGTGGGCGGTAGGTATAAAAAGATTGACTACCCCTGGTCTAGCCAATGACTTAGATCCCAAATATCTGAAAGACTGACTCCTTCCCTACAGACCATTCTGGGGACCGTCTTGGTAGTTTCACCAAGTTCAGGTAGTGGTTGCCCCAGAGAGGATATGTTCTCTGGAAGCACATAAGTTCTTTGTTGTTGTTGTTTAGTGATTTAGTTGTGTCTGATTCTTTGTGACCCCATGGACCAGAGCACGCCAGGCACTCCTGTCTTCCACTGCCTCCCGCACTTTGGTCAAACTCATGCTGGTAGCTTCGAGAACACTGTCCAACCATCTCGTCCTCTGTCATCCCCTTTTCCTTGTGCCCTCCATCTTTCCCAACATCAGGGTCTTTTCCAGGGAGTCTTCTCTTCTCATGAGGTGGCCAAAGTACTGGAGCCTCAGCTTCAGGATCTGTCCTTCCAGTGAGCACTCTGGGCTGATTTCCTTAAGAATGGAGAGGTTTGATCTTCTTGCAGTCCATGGGGCTCTCAAGAGTCTCCTCCAGCACCACAATTCAAAAGCATCAATTCTTTGGCAATCATCCTTCTTTATGGTCCAGTTCTCACTTCCATACATCACTACTGGGAAAACCATGGCTTTAACTATACAGACCTTTGTTGGCAAGGTGATGTCTCTGCTTTTTAAGATGCTATCTAGGTTTGTCATTGCTTTTCTCCCAAGAACCTAAGTTCTTAGAATCATAGAACCACGAAGGTCATTTAGCCCAGCCCCCTGCAATGCAGGAATCTTTTGCCCAAGGTGGGGCTTGAACCCGTAGCCCTGAGATTAAGTCTCACGCTCTACCAGACTGAGCTCTTCAGAAAGCTAGCTTTGTGGAACTTCCTCTGCACAGAGGAGCATCTGGCTTCATCACGGTACAGTTTTCAGCAAAGGCTGATGATGCACTTATTTTTCTGGCCTTTGGCCCCTGGGATGTGTATTTTCAGAGCCCACCCTATTCCTGTGACTGCCAACTGTTCTAATGGTTTTTAATTCTGAATTTTAAATTGTTCTAACCCTCCCTGGGACTTGCTGATGAAGGGCAGGGGATCAGTAAATCAGGTTACTTTCCAAGATGGGGAGAAGGAATGAAGGGAACTCAAGATCACACCATATTTAATAGTGAAAAGCTCACTGTGTAGCGACTTTTCCTTATCACTCTACCATGCTGAAGTTTTCTCATGGAGATAGTCAGCTTCTGTGTTTCACTGTGTTGCAGTACCTTTGCTCTTTGCCAGACCCCTGAAAAGACAGTGCCTTGATGGGAGCTTGGGAGGTAAACGATTAGGTGACTGCAGAGAGACACTATGAGGCCGATGCCAAGGTCTGGGGTAGGAATGTTGTTGTTGTTTAGTCATTTAGTCGTGTCCGACTCTTCGTGACCCCCTGGACCAGAGCACGCCAGGCACTTCTGTCTTCCACTGCCTCCTGCAGTTTGGTCAAACTCATGCTGGTCGCTTCGAGAGCACTATCCAACCATCTCGTCCTCTGTCGTCCCCTTCTTCTTGTGCCCTCCATCTTTCCCAATATCAGGGTCTTTTCCAGGGAGTCTTCTCTTCTCATGAGGTGGCCAAAGTATTGGAGCCTCAGCTTCAGGATCTGTCCTTCCAGTGAGCACTCAGGGCTGATTTCCTTCAGAATGGATAGTTTTGATCTTCTTGCAGTCCATGGGACTCTCAAGAGTCTCCTCCAGCACCAGAATTCAAAAGCATCAATTCTTCGGCGATCAGCCTTCTTTATGGTCCAGCTCTCACTTCCATACATCACTAGGGATAGGAATAGCAGACCACAGACTCTGGAGCTCCCACAGAGAACCACGGTAAATTCTTTGATTTAAAGAATTTATATACCACTTAATCATTAGCATTTCTAAGCAGTTTACATAAAAATAAACCTTACACAGACAGAACACAGCAATAGAATTACAGTGGTACCTCTGGTTGTGAACAGGATCCGTTCCGGAGGCTCATTCGCAACATGAAAAGACCACAACCTGAAGTGCCGTATCTGTGCAGGTGTGCGGTGCGATTTGGTGCTTGTGCACATGCGCCAAGAGCGATTTAGCATGTCTGCGCATGCGCAAGCGGTGAAACCAGGAAGTAACCCTTTCCGGTACTTCCAGGTTGCTGCGGGACGCAACCTGAAAAAACATAACATGAAGCAAACGTAACATGAGGTATGACTGTATATCATAATACTGAACATAAGAAAAAATTGTTGTTGTTGTTGTTCTTCTTCTTCTTCTTAATATGCTGCTTATTTGCCAAAGCAAGCAGTATATTAAGAATAATTAATTAAGAAAATAAAAGCAGTTACCAGAAATGCATATAATTAAAATACCCAATAAAACCATTTAATCAAAATGTTAAAATAAATACCCACAATTTGCAATAAAACAAGCTCATTAATGCAGCGCAACAATTAAAACAGGAGGTTCAAGTCCAGAGAACAGGGGAATGCTTGTCTAAATAGCGTTTTTGAGAGCCGGCCGAATGCCAATACTGATGGGGCCTCTCCTATTTCAGGAGGAGATGACTTAGACAGCTCCAGAACACAAGTGAGTGTAAAAAGCAGACTGAATCATGCTCTGTCCACTGAATGTCACAGATATCTGGCAAATCCCTCCGGGGGAAAAAAAGTAATCTGAGTCACAGAGAGGAATGTTGCAAACCACATGAAGATGGGACATTTGCCAGTCACTGGGAATGTGATCCATAAATTCAGATCCAAAGATATCTCTGCCCTACTTTAGTTTTTGTTAATTGCATATACATCCTGCATTTCCACCAAAGAGTTCAAAGGAGCACACCATGTTCTCCCTCCATCCCCAATTTTATCCTAGCACAACAAACCCTGTGAGGTAGTTTGGACTAAGATAGTAGTCCGTGTGGTGGTCTCCAGATGCTGTCAGACTACAACTCCCATCATCCCCAGCCAACATGGCCAATGCTGAGGGATGATGGGAGTTGGAGTCCAGTAACCTTGAGAGGGCACCATATCAGCTAAGACATGATCCAAAGCCACTATGTCAGCTTTGTGGCTGAGTTGGGATTTTATGTTTGGGCCTTGCCTGTGATTTGCCAGACATTGCTAGACCACAACCCCCTCACCCCTCACAATTGCCTATGCTGGCTGGGGATGATGGGATCTGGAGTCTGACAAAGTTTTGAGGGTTGCAAGTTTCCCATCTTTTTGCCAACCAGTACATTGTACCACACTGGTCCTCAGTTTACTTCCCTTTATTTCCTTTGGGTGCCCAAATCTCCAATATGTAGATCTATAATTGCTGAGGCTGCTGCTGGATTCTGATTCACTGAGGGTTTGGGGTGGTTTCCCAGGTTCTGGTTAAAGTGAACCAGTTTCGAGGGTCAGATCTTGAATCTGGCCATTTTGGTGGGGTCTGTTCCAGAAACTGAAGGCTGTTAATGATAGCTTCTCAGCTTATATGGTGTGAAAATGCATCAGTTCCATTCCATTTGACCCCAGTGTTGGAGGGTACGCAACAGGAAGTGGGGCAGGGGGAAGATATGACAGCTATCTTCAATTATCTGAAGGGCTGTCCCATGGAAGAAGGAACAAGCTTGTTTTCTCCTGCTCTGGAGGGTAGGACTCAAACCAATGGCTTGAAGTTACAAGAAAGGAGATTCCGAATAAACGTCAGGAAGAACTTTCTGACAGTAAGAGCTGTTCACCAGTGGAACGGTCTCCCTTGGGAGGTTGTGGGCTCTCCTTCCTTGGAGATTTTTGAGCTGAAGTTGGATGGCCATCTGCCATGGATGCTTTAGCTAAAATTCCTGCATTGCAGGGGGTTGGACTAGAGGACCCTTGAATCCCTTCCAACTTTACAATTCTATGAATCTTTGTCTTCCATCAGGTCCTGGTGCAACAGCATTTCGGAAGTTGTTTCCCCTTTCCTGGTGCATACCCTCGGGTAAGAATAAGAATAAGAATAAGAATAAGAATATATTATTTATACCCCGCCCATTTGGCTGGGTTTCCCCAGCCACTCTGGGCAGCTTCCAACAGAATATTAAAATACAATAGTCTATTAAACATTAAAAGCTTCCCTAAACAGGGCTGCCTTCAGATGTCTTCTAAAAGTCTGGTCTTCTCTTTGACATCTGGTGGGAGGGCGTTCCACAGGGTGGGTGCCACTACCAAGAAGGCGCTCAGCACTGGACCTCAGTGTCCGGGCAGAACGATGGGGGTGGAGATGCTCCTTCAGGTATACTGGACCGAGGCCGTTTAGGGCTTTAAAGGTCAGCACCAACACTTTGAATAATAATAATAATAATTTTATTATTTGTATGCCGCCGATCTGGCTGGGTTGCCCATGCACCAGAAGCGGTTTAGTCATGCTGTCCACATGACCCGGAAAAGCTGTCTGCGGACAAACGCAGGCTCCCTTGGCCTGAAAGCGCTGGATCTCAATGAAATTATGATGTGCTTGCGCCACATAAACTCGCATTTATGCAAACCCGAGCGTTTCCAGGCCTTTGACCGCCTGAAGTGACTATCTCAGGCCCACCCAAATGAGCCGAAATAGCCGCAGGTCAAAAGGTCAGTGATTGTTTAGCCCAATGGGGCTGGCTACGTGAATGGCCCCCGAAGCGGCCTCCGCCCTCGTCCGACGCGGCCTTCCGCCCCGAGAGAGAGGGAAAGCGGTCCAAGTTTCTCGGACAGTGAGCTCGGGGCGTGACATAAACACACAGCCCCGTGTCTTAACAATTAGCTCAGCGGGCCGACCTCTTAACTTTCACTGGGGACTGAGCTCTGCTGCACTCCACTCCAACCCCCAGTGTCTAGACACACAAGCCGCGCTCGATCCTGTCCACACACACTGGGAGTCCGCTTTGGACAAAGGGAAGCCAGCGAACAAAGACAGGCCTGACGGGCAGGTGGGTGAGAAAAGGCAGACGGGCGGCGAAATCTGGCGGCGGTGGAGGAGGACGGGACACAGGGAAGCGTTGGGGGCAGGGAAGCGGGACGGCTGCCTCCGACCTTCGAGCTTCTCACCCTTTGTATTTGCAGCGTTGCACAGAGGGAGGAAATGTTGGATATCCCTGGACAGAGATAAGATCGCTGTAAAAGCCATCTGGGTGACCTCTCCCATCACCCTCCTCAGCAGAGCTGGCGTCTGGCAAGCTGGACGGCCGCCCAGGGGCCTGTTGCTCTCCCTCCCTCAATCTGCATAATATACACAGGTTTTTTATTGGAGTCGCCGATCCCACTTCGCCTTTCTTTCTCGCCCCCCCCCCTCCAACAAACACTCCATGAGCGCACACCGCGTTTCTCTTTATAGACTCTTGTGTCTCCGAGAGCCAGGGCCACGCCTTGGCTAGAGGAAGTGTGGCTGCCCAGGAGGTAGACTCGACGGCTTAGCACTCTTTGAAACACAAAATGCTTTATGGTGCGGTGTGCTCTCTCTTTCACACACAAAAACACACACACTTGCCTCCTTCTCCTCCATCTCTCCTGAGCTCTGGATTGTTTCTTAAGGCGGCTGAGTCAGGGCACGAGAAACGGCAAAATAATAATATCTAATAAATGATTTTTTTTTTCCAAATCCCAGTTAGTCATTCCGCTCTGTTGTGGCCACTTTGGATTAGAAAGAAGTTGGAAGTAGAAGCATAGTCGAACTGCCTGCAGTGAACTATATAGAATGGCCCTTTTTTAAAAAAAAGAGTGTAAATAATATTAATTTTATTAATCACACTGATTAATAGATACAAGAAAAGAGATTCCGACTAAAACATACCTGTTTGACAGTGGAACAGTCTCTATTCCATGCAGACGTTGGCTGGCCATCTGTCATGGATGCTTTAGCTGAGATTCCTGCATTGCAGGGGGTTGGACTAGATGAACCTTGAGGCCCCATCAAACTCTACAATTTAGTGATTATAAGATGTCTCACCTTTCCTGCAAAGAGCTCAAAGTGACATGCATAGACCCCCTCCTCTCTGTTTAATCCACGCCCTATGGGAGTGTGGTGTAGTGCTTAAGAGTGGTGGACTCGTAATCTGGTGAACCGGGTTTGCTTCCCCGCTCCTCCACATGCAGCTGCTGGGTGACCTTGGGCCAGTCACACTTCTCTGAAGTCTCTCAGCCCCACTCACCTCACAGAGTGTTTGTTGTGGGGGAGGAAGGGAAAGGAGAATGTTAGCCGCTTTGAGACTCCTTAGGGTAGTGATAAAGCAGGATATCAAATCCAAACTCTTCTTCTTCTTCTTCATGACCAAATGGGGGATTTGAACCCTGGTCTCCTAAAGTAGGGTTGCCATATTTCAAACAGTGGAAAACGGCAAAAATGGTATGCCGACATGGGCTGCCATACACCCGGATTTTCCCAGACATTTCCCCTGATTTCTGCCTGGACATGGCTTCTGACTGCAGTATTCCAGGTTTGTCCAGGATAATCCGGACATTCAACAACCCTACCAAAGGTCCTAGTCCGGCACTTTAACCATGACACCACACAGACTCACTATGTGGCTGATCCGAGCTCTAAGGCCTGAAGTAAGCCTGGGATGAGGAACGGCTTGCAGAGAATTGTCTTTGAGGGGGATTTCTGGGTGGGTGAAGACATAAACGTATCCCTTCCTTCTCTCACCAACTGGCCGATTGTCCCTGAAAATGCCCCAGACACCACATTCATGTTTGCATTTGCTGCGGTCGTGTGTTGTGCGGCTTTCTGTGTAGCTTATGAAAAGGGCGCACAAGCCATGGGCTGTGGCTCTCGGACAAAATGAAAGGAAGGAAAAGAAGCAAGCAAGCAAGGAAATAAAGAACAACACAGCCTCTGCCAGGCAGCCTTCATCCCAGCCAGATGGCTGCTCTGGCCTCAAGGTTCAAGATATTTTAAGCACAAGGGCAACAGAGCCCCCAATAAGCAACTTTGCTTCCATTTTTTTTCTGGGTGGTTGTTTTATAAATGAGTTTCAAAAATAATGATTGTGAGCTATTTGAGGTCATGTTTTAGAGGAAAGCTTTATGTGTCGTTGAAAATAAAATGATAAATAGGACCAGATGGTTCCGTATGAAGGATTGCTTGTAGTTTAAGTGGGACTTTGTGGCATCCGTGCATTTGCTTTGAGAGCGCATGCTCAGGAGAACGTCTCACTGGGCTGAGCTCTGGGATGTTCAAATGAGTTTATCAGAAAGTAAGTTCTATTTCCCAACTCCCCTACAGTTGCACGGCAGGTTCAAGGAGCCCTGGGAAATATAATTTCCCCGGTGCTACCGACAAATGTCAGTAGAACTAGGAAGATTTCGTTTTCCGGGTCTCCTTTGTACCTGGCATGCAGCTACTGCAGTGTCTCACATGGGAAGTGATTGGGAGATGGAGACAGAAAGTCTTTCATCCCTTTTTCAACAATCAGAACATAAACTAAGGGAAGATGGGACATAGGAAGAAGGTTGGAGGTACACAAGTGAAAGTTAGAGAGGGAGGAAACTATTAAGGGGTTACCGATGATTATGATGTATATAGATCCTGTGAAATAGAAGAAAACGAACCGAAGTGGAAGAAAACAATACTGCATATGACAGGGCAGAATGGAAAATGATGCCATCTTGCATCCCGATTCCCAGACAACATGTTTCTTGAGCGTTCATCCTGATCTGTCTGCAAAAAGTTTGTGGGGATATTAGACAGCACCGGTTCTCTATTGAATGCTCATCCTGATTTGTTCGTGGGAAGATTCGGTGACATTGCACCAAGCAAATGTTATCTCATGCTTTCTAGTGCCTTTCCCCATCACTTTCCTTATTGCAAAAAGTCTGGGAGGGGTGGGAGTTGATTTGTTGCACAAGACCCCAAAATAAACTTTAGCTGCACATCCTGGATTTGCCAGTTTTGCAGCTGAATCCAACTAAAAAATAGCAATAGTCTGGAAATGCCTGGCATCTCAGGCAAAGGCAAGGCTCAAGCCCTTCTCCCAAGCTAGCTTTCCATGTGAAGGGATCTTCTCGCATGGAGGACCTGTCGGCCATGTTGTTCCTCTCTCCTGGTGTTATGTACTGAGTTGAATAAGATCCAAAATGCAGCAGTCTGATTGGCCCTAGAACAATAGGATTCAGAATGCAGCAGTCTGATTGGCCCTAGAACACTAGGATCCAGAACGCAGCAGTCTGATTGGTTCACAGGAGCCACCCAATCCAGCTCCAGGTGGAAGTGAATCCGCAGCCTGATTGGCCTACAGGTGAATCCCGGAATTAGCCAATCACATGGGGCCCATTGTGCAAATAATGTATATAAAGAAGACATCCTGGGGGAACTTCCATTCCTCCTCACCACTATGAGCTGAATAAAGAGCATGAAATCCACTCTCGACTCCGAGTATATTTCACCCCGCCCCCGCACACTCTGGAATGGTACAGTCCAGACACAGATTTACCACCCCTTTGAAAAATAGACCCAGGGTGTTTGGTGTGTGTATGTGTGTGTGGTTTGGACGGAGTCACTTCTACGTGACTGTGGGAGGTATTAGGCAGCCCTGGATGTGTGCATCAGCCTGCTTTTCAACCAGCCTGTTTTCTTGCTGTTTATTGCAAGGCTCGAGAGGATTTACGGCAGTGACAACACATCATTTCCAGAGGAGAGTGTTACACTCCCAGCAACCATTTCCAGATGCCCAGAAGCATGTTTTCTTTTTTGGTTGTTGTTGTTGGTTTCAGCATTAAGGAATTACCTCAACGCAATGCGGCCTGCGTGCCAAAGGCATGAACAGGACTCCTCAACCGGCCATGCTGAGGAAAGCAGCTGGCTTCAGTACGCAATTTATTGTCTTGATTATAGCTCTACGTTCAAGAGCATTTCCTTGCTAAGTGAATGTCTGCTGGAGCTCAGGAGGAGAGGGGAGGGTGGCTGGCTGGAAACACAGCAGAGAGGAGATGCCCATTTGCACCCCCCCCAAACCTTTTATCCGTGGCACTGTGGGTTAAACCACAGAGCCTAGGACTTGCCGATCAGAAGGTCGGCGGTTCGAATCCCCACGATGGGGTGAGCTCCCATTGCTCGGTCCCTGCTCCTGCCAACCTAGCAGTTCGAAAGCATGTCAAAGTGCAAGTAGATAAATAGGTACTGCTCCTGCGGGAAGGTAAACGGCTTTTCCGTGCTCTGCTGTGGTTTGCCAGAAGTGGCTTAGTCATGCTGGCCACATGACCTGGAAGCTGTATGCCGGGTCCCTCGGCCAATAAAGCGAGATGAGCGCCGCAACCCCAGAGTCAGTCACGACTAGACCTAACGGTCAAGGGTCCCTTTACCTTTACTATTTGCAGAAATAACTTCTCAAGCCACTGGATGCAGGGACTTCCCAGTAGTGGCACCCTAGATTAGGATGTTCTATGCAGGGATGCCCCACTGCTGCTGACATGGTTATCCTTTCAGTGCCATGTTTTAATGCCCCCTGGTTTCCAATGGATTTACTTCTGCTAAAGGGCCAGATGAACTAGACCTCTTTGCTAGATGCAAAGCCTCTCTGTAGGCAATTTTTGGTGGCATCAGTGTAACCTTTGTCCTCCGCTGAGTCTGTCCCATGAAGCGCTCTGCTCTCTTCCTGGCAGCAGCAGCAGAGGGGTCTCTCACGGCCGGCATTGTCAGAGGGTCATTCAGGAAACGTACACAATGTCAGGACATTTTAACACTGACCTCACCGCTTTATGACTCTTCAAGCTTCCTCCAGCGGAAACCGAGTTCTTTGAGATGGAAACCTGATGCAGAGATGTTGCCAGGGGGTCTGGGAGAGATTCACCCTGCATGAATCGCTCCACAAAGGCTCTGGCTGCTTCTGTGTTGGACCCGGGGGGGGGGTTACCAAGAGGCGTGGTCAGAGTCCGGTCCTGGGTCAAGGGTCTGGAGACTGTCCACCAAGGGTGAAGCAGGGTCCAAAGCAAGAAGCCGGGCATGGTCAGGAACTCCGGAAGAACAGGTCTGGGTGCTGGCAGAAACAGGTTTCCAACGACGTTGCTCCCGCAACCTGGGACTGGGCTGACTGGCCTTTATCTCCTCTGAGGCATAGGGTGGTCCCAGCCCACAGGTTACCCGCCTCTCCCGGCCTTAAGGCAAGCACTCCTCCTGCGAGAACTTAGTTCCCTCCACCTCTCTGCCCTGAGCCTCTGCAGCTCAGGAGAGGCTGGAGGGTTATTGGACACAGGGGCAACCTCACCTTCCCCTGACAGGGCTGGGAGAGGTGCACCTGCAGGCAATGGGTCCTCAATCACCTCCGGAGCCAGAGCGGATTCACCTGGTGCCTGCTCCTGAGGACCTGGCACAGGTGCAGGCCCTTCAGATTCAAGCCCCTGCCCCAGCTCAGCCGGCCCTGGAGGCGGGGACTCCTGTGCAGGCTGGGATTCCTCAGGTTCAGCCTCTGAATCAGATTCCCTGGCCATCACAGCTTCTGTGTGCTCAAAACGTGGGCAGCCCCCAATGTACCTCTTTGCATCCCTCGTTGAAGGCATGCAGGCAATCTTCAACTCCTTGGCCTTGGCCTTCTAGAATACTGGAACTCAGAAGGTTTATCAAAACCTGGCAAAGAACCACCAGTTCTTCCTTGAGAATAGGCGAGGAGGAGGAGACCCGACAGAAGGTTATAAAAGTGGGTAGAGTCCCTAGACGCAATCAAAAAACAATGGGAGGATGACATAAGCTATGAGATTAACCCCACGCAATGGACCAAAATGTGGTCTAAACCCCCTTTAAATCTATATCAACGAAAAGAAAATAGCTGTGCTGATCCCGGGGGGAAGGTTACCGTAGGCGAAGTCAAAGTCCGGTCCTGGGTCACTAGCCTGGAATCAGTCCACAAGGAGCGGGGCGGGGTCCGAAACAGGAAGCCAGGTGGGGACAGGAGCACTGAAGAGACAGGTCTGGGTCCGGGCAGGAACAGGAACTCCACAACGACGTTGCTCCCACAACCTGGGACCGGGCCGACTGGCCTTTATCTGTTCTGAGGCCAGGGGCGGTCCCGGCCCCCAGGAGACCCGCCTCTCTTGGCCTTAAGGCGAGCACTCCTCCTGGGAGCAACCAGTTCCCTTCGCCTCTCTGCCCTGAGTCTCTGCAGTTCAGGAGAGGCTAAAGGGTTACTGGGCCCAGGGGGAGACTCACCTGCAGGCACTGAGTCCTCAACCACCTCTGGAGCCAGAGTGGGATCACCTGGTGCCTGAGGATCTAACACAGGTGCAGGCGCTTCAGAATCCAAGCCCTGCCCCAATTCAGCTGGCCCTGGAGGCGGGGACTCCTGTGCAGGCTGGGATTCCTCTGGTTCAGCCTCTGAATCGGAATCCCAGGCCATCACAATAGCTCACTCTAAAACTCACCTACAGGTGGTACCTAACACCAAGAAAACTAGCGCTAATACACCCAGGAACCTCACCAAAATGCTGGAGAGGGTGCACCTCCACAGGCACATACCTCCACATGTCGTGGGAGTGCCCCAAAATCTAACTACTCTGGACAACAACCATACAAGAAATAAGTAAAATAAGCATTAGAAATCACCCCAGAATTGACCTTACTAAACATCTTCCAAGACAATAATGCCCACTTACACCACAAAGAACTCATAACCCACCTACTTTCAGCATCCAGAAGCATCATAGCCAGACACTGGAGAGACCTGTCAGGAGTAAACACGGACCAATGGTACCGAATAGTATGGGAAACAACCCTACTAGAAAAATTAACCAATAAACTGAAACTGACACGGGGACAAATAGAAGAAGACACCTTCACCCCGGTATGGCTCCCCTTTATCACACACACTGCCCAACAAGACAACGACAAAAATCCACCAACAGCATACAAATCAATATGGCTAACCTGATCCAAAACACCCACCCACCCCACTCACACATGAAAACAAAGACCACCACAGCCAACCACAAATGAACAGCCACACCCCAGGCCAACCCCAACGTCTCTCACCATCAAAGGAAGACAAGCGAACAGCAGAGAACCTGCACAAGCAACACTGACACAAAACCCCACATATAGTAAGTAAAATAGAAACGTCGCCACCCAACCCCCCCATCTTCCCCCCCTCCACCCCTTTTCTTCCTAATGTCTCAACAAATGAAACTGATTTGTAAAAATGTTACATGGGGGGGGAATACGAGAGAGAGACATTACAAACACTTTTGTAAATCAAGAAAATCTTTAATAAAAAAACAATAAAAAATAAAAGTGGGTAGAGCAATGCTTTTCTCACTCTATCGTAGCAATAGAACTTGCGTACACTCATTCAGGGCATTGTTAAACTGTGGAACTCACTCTCACATGGCCAGCAACTTGGATGGCTTTCAAAGAGGAATGGGCAAATTCTTGGAAGAAAAGGCCACAATGACTGGTAGCCATCAATAGCCATGCTCTGCCTCCATGGTCTGGAGACAGACATGCATCTGAAAACCATTGGCTGGAAACTGCAGAAATTCAAAATTGGGCAGCGCAAGTCAGGGCCATGGAGGGGCTAGCATAACAGTGGCACTTGATTCCGTTCTGTTTATGAATCACTTCCCATAAAATATCTTGAAGCGATTCCACAGTGAAAACATCAACAAGAAAAGCAACTCCATGCACAAAAACAGTTGAAAGCAATTTTGCATGTAAAAAAGCAACTTCAAATCCAATACAGATGCAGAATGGGAAAAGGATTTCCACTGGAATGGCTTGTCGAAAAAGCAAGTTCTGAGAGAGGTACCAAAAAAGCAGTGGAGATGGCACCAGTCTCCTGGGCAATGAGAGGAATTAAAAAAACTAGGTGCACCCACCCTGAAGGCCCTATTCCCATGCCATGTGGAACAGGTTTCTTTTGAGGAGCACAGTGATCCACTGAGCATACAAGGGGTAAGATGATATTTCAGGTATTCTGCTCCCAGGCTGAATCAGGGTTTTGTACCTTGATGTCAGCTCCTTGAACTTAGCTTGCAATTCTTTCAAACAGTTGTAGCACGGTGGTTAGTGTGCTCCAGGAAGCAATCAAGCGGCTGCATTTTCATACCCATCAACTGCCCTAGAAAAACTGGCACATCTTGTTTTTCCACACAAGAATATGGTGGCAATTTTGGACACCTTGCTCTTGTGCAATTTCCTGCTGAGATCTCAGTCTGTGATCTCGCGCGGTGTCCCAAAATGTGTGTTTTGGGGCACCATGCCTTTCCCGGGTCCACAATCTCACGTGGGTCACGCAACTCAGGCAGGATTTCAGACCCAGGAGATGGAGTCTTGGATTTGGGCCATGTTGCGTTGGAAGGTATGCATTTTGCACCAGATCCAGCTTACAAACCAATGTCAATGGCCAGATTGCAATGCACAGAGTGATACAGAATGCAATGTACTAATGCAGCCTGAAAGTTACCCACGGGTGCACAAAAGTGGTTTTTACTGCTGGCCACAGCTGGCAAAATGCACAGCTAGCCACTGAGGTCACTGGGCCTTTAGTGACAGAGATGGATTCAGGAGCACCCCTGGACTATATTGGTAGAAATGGGGTTCATTTTCACCATCTTATTAGGAATTTGGTTGCTTCCAGAAGATGGGCAGGAATCAAGGATTGAGTTCCGTCAGTGGAAGTCCACACAAGCACTTCTGCTTGTATAGCAGGGTCTGGAATGGCTTCAAATTGGATGTGGGACCACGTGTTGAGATTCCTGCATTGCAGGGGGCTGGGCTGGATGACCCTTGAGTGCCTTCCAACTCTAAAGGTTGGACAGTTAAGTCCAGTCAAAGGCAACTATGGGGTGCAGCGCTCATCTCGCTTTTCAGGCCGAGGGGGCCGCCATTTATCCACAGACAGCTTTCTGGGTCAAGTGGCCAGCATGACTAAACCGCTTCTTGCGCAACAGAACACTGTGACAAATGCCAGAGCACATGGAAATGCCATGAGACCTAGGACCTAGACCTAGGACCCTCATACCTATGGGACCGCCTCTCCTGGTATGTCCCATGGAGGACCTTACGGTCTTCAAACAAGAACATCTTGGAGATCCTGGGCCACAGGGAGGTTAGGCTGGCCTCAACCAGAGCCAGGGCTTTTTCAGCCTGGTGGAACAGCTCTGTCTTGCAGGCCCTGCGGAAAGATGTCAAGTCCCACAGGGCCTGCAAGACAGAGCTGTTCCACCAGGCCTTTGGCCAAGGCACAGTCTGACCCCCTCCTTCAGTAATCCTCACAGAGCTCTAGCCCAATGGTTGCCATTAATTTGATTTTGAATTAATTTCAGAATGCATTTCACTTAATTGATTGTGATTTTATGTAAACTGTGTTACTTTTATTGTTGTTAGCCGCTATGAGCCCGGCTTCGGCTGGGGAGGGCGGGATATAAACAATTTATTATTATTATTATTATTATTATTATTATTATTATTATTATTATTATTATTTACCTTCCCGCAGCAGCACCTATTTATTTACTTGCGCTGGTGTGATTTTGAACTGCAGAGGCTGAGACAATGCAACAGGAGCTCACCCCGTCATGCAGATTCAAACTGCCAACCTTTCGATCAGCAAGCCCAAGAGGTTCAGTGGTTTAGACCGGAGCACCACCCGCGTTCCTCTTTCAGCTCTACAGTTCTATGATTCTACTCTTGTAATCCTGCAACAGGGCTCCCTCACACCCACTCTTCCCACCCCCGTTCTTTGCCCTCTTCTTATTGGTGGGACCAAGGGGTGTGGAAGCAATTTGATTCGGTTCACATTGAAAGGTGAATCTACGCAATCTGCACTTTCTGAAACAATCTGTGATTTGAAACACAGCCTTCCTTTCACATTCACACTTCTCTGCAGTTTGCATCGCAGTTCTCCAGCCAAGAAATGTGTAAAACGATGCTTAAATCACATACAGTATGGGAATGCATGTACCAGTGAAAATAATGTACAAAAATGTATTTTTTTGGCCACTGCTTCAAGGGCACACTTAGACCCTCATGGGCCGGAGCCCAGCAGAGGAGAGGTGTGAGAGTGGAGCTGGGGCTGGCTGGCAGTGTTGATCTGTTGCATGAGTAAGCTGCCTCCGCAGTTCCCTCGGGCGCCAGAGTTAGGCCCCGAAGGCGTGGCTTCCCTCCCCATGGATCTGACCTCAGAGAGGGAGTCTGTTGTTGGGGTTCCTGATTGAGCCCTCTCAAAAAAACCACAGCCCCCCACGATATGCCACTGTTCCTGCCAACACCCTTTGTGTAAACCTTCATCATTTCATTTCATTTCGCTTTTAATTCGCCTTTCTATCTTACTATGCACAAGGTCGTATACAAGCTGAGGAAACAACAAAATAGACAGAAAAGATCATACACGTAATAGCAATCTGATCCAATACAGTACATCAAATAAAGCAATATTCAATAATCCATTACAATATAATAGTAAACAGTAAGAGTAAGGTAAAGGTAAAGGGACCCCTGACCATTAGGTCTAGTTGTGGACAACTCTGGGGTTGAGGCGCTCATCTCGCTTTACTGGCTGAGGGAGCCAGCGTACAGCTTCCGGGTCATGTGGCCAGCATGACTAAGCCTCTTCTGGCGAACCAGAGCAGTGCATGGAAACGCCATTTACCTTCCTGCCGGAACGGTACCTATTTATCTACTTGCACTTTGACGTGCTTTCGAACTGCTTGGTTGGCAGGAGCTGGGACCAAGCAATGGGAGCTCACCCTTTCATGGGGATTTGAACCACTGATCTTCTGATCAGCAAGCCCTAGGCTCTGTGGTTTAACCCACAGCGCCACCCGCGTCCCTAAACAGTAAGATTAAATATCAGCAAATAATAATTAATCAGTTAACACATCAATTACAATAAAATTAATAAACTATTATCAATAAAAATAACAGCAAGGCACAATGCATAAAATACCATGAAGCATGCAAAACCATGTAAAAGCATCAAACTGAGAAACAAGGAGACACAACTTATAAAATATTTTTTAAAAAAATACCCCCGAACTCCTCCCTTCCCAGCTGCTTTTGCTGTTCTCAAAGTCATCGTCACTCTTCCTGCAACTGCTCTTTGCAACACCCACCAAGGTAGAAACCCTTCTAAATTTTGCTAAAAGCAAGCAACCCACTTGGTATGGAACAAAGAGTCATGCAACTTGGATGAAATACGCAAAATGCATGCATGCGTTAAAAAAAGAAGAAGTGCCCGTGTCATTGGTTTTCTTGGAAATACAACGGCCTGACCAAAAAAATAATAATGCCAAAAGGGAGGTCATCCATCTGCCTGGAGCACTGTTTGAATGGAGCCAGGATTGCAGGGGGAAAGAATGGGAGAGCTCTCCCCTCCGTTCAGATGTGTGTGATCTAAATAATCTGGGATGCCTCCATCTGGGAAAGGTTTTCTGTTCCTCCCCAGTGCTTGAGGTCCTTGATGTGTTATAACTTATAACAGACCATTACCTCACTGGTTCACTGCAGATGGCTGCAGTCTGAAAACCTTTATTCTACGATGGCTGGCTCTTACATCCCTTTCATCAAACTCATTTTTTGGGTGGAGAGGGCTTAATTCTTTAATTTTGCCTCCCCGCAACCCTGTCTTCTCCCAAGTTTTGTCTGACTCATAAGGATGCGATGGAACCAAGGATCTTTCTGACGTTTCGTATATCCGGATCGTATTGCAGAGTCATTAATTAGAAATATTAAGCTGGAAGGACGGGTTTATATTTTGTCAGTTTGTTCTTTCGATATTCGCTTTAGGAAGGAAAATCCATTGAAATGCAAAAAACCTCCTTCATATGGGAGCGGGGTGGGGGAAATCTTCCCACCAAACAAAAAAGCACCATGTTCTGTAAGTTAAAGTTTAGTCAAACCCCTCTGCAGATGAATAATGCTCTCTGTAATGTCGAAGGGAGTTGATGCTCATGATAAAAGATAGATCAGAGGTTATGTAATCATAGAACTGTAGAGTTGGAAGGGAACCCAAAGGTCATCCAGTCCAACCCCTGCAATGCAAGGGATTTGCCACAATGAGGGCTCTAATGAAAGCATATTTTATTCTGATACCCTTCAATCTATAGTCCACCAGCTGCACGAATGCAGTGTTTTCACCAAAAGAAATCTGCCTCACCATAGTGAATCATCATCCACATTTTGTCATACTGAGAGTGAGAGAAACATAGGATTGTAGAGCTGAAAGGGGACCCTGAGGGTCATCTAGTCCAACGCCCTGCAATGCAGGAATCCTGTCCACTTCTGTCCTGGGTGTGCTCGAACCACCAACCTTCTGGTTAGCAGCCCAATGCACTGACCCATTGCTTCAGACCACTGGGGTCCAAGATAAAAGACACTCGACTGAACAGGAAGTCCCATTCATTTCAATAGGTCTACTCTAAGGAGGACTAAGATTGGATCAAAAGTATTACTGTATTGTTGTTGTTTAGTTGTTTAGTCGTGTCCGACTCTTTGTGACCCCATGGACCAGAGTACGCCAGGCACTTCTGTCTTCCGCTGCCTCCCGCAGTTTGGTCAAACTCATGCTGGCAGCTTCGAGAACACTGTCCAGCCATCTCGGCCTCTGTCGTCCCTTTCTTCTTGCGCCCTCAATCTTTCCCCAAATCAGGGTCTTTTCCAGAGAATTTTCTCTTCTCATGAGGTGGCCAAAGGATTGGAGTCTCAGCTTCAGGATCTGTCCTTCCAGTGAGCACTCAGGGCTGATTTCCTTAAGAATGGAGAGGTTTGATCTTCTTGCAGTCCATGGGACTCTCAAGAGTCTCCTCCAGCACCATAATTCAAAAGCATCAATTCTTTGGCGATCAGCCTTCTTTATGGTCCAGCTCTCACTTCCATACATCACTACTGGGAAAACCATAGCTTTAACTATACGGACCTTTGTTGGCAAGGAGTTGTAGTCCCAAAACATCTGGAGGGTCGAGTTTGCCTATGCCTGCCCTGAACGTAATGCATTACTGCATGTTATTTTCACAAACAGGTGCATTCTAATGCATAATTTCCTCTAATACAGGCTTGCTCACTGAAGAACAGCAGTGTGGACTTTGAAGGACAGCTGTAGTTTGGTTCGCACAGTGGTTGATGAGACTCATTGTTGTGGGTTCAAGTCCCATGTTGGGCAAAAGATTCCTGCATTGCAGGGAGTTGGACCAGATGATCCTAGTGGTCATCTTTATGATTCTATGATCCGGAGTTTCTTGTTAATATGCCAAGAAAATTGAATTTGTCCACATCTCAGCTCCCTGTGGCCTTTGGAAACAACTGAAAACCTTGTAATTTCACTGTGCATTTGTGCACTGCGTTCAAACTGACCCCCTGTCCCCCCACTTTCTGCTGATATTACATTGTAAAGGTAAAGGTAAAGGGACCCCTGACCGTTAGGTCCAGTCGTGGCCGACTCTGGGGTTGCGGTGCTCATCTTGCTTTATTGGCCGAGGGAGCCGGCGTACAGCTTCCGGGTCATGTGGCCAGCATGACTAAGCAGCTTCTGGCGAACCAGAGCAGCGCACGGAAATGCCGTTTACCTTCCTGCTGGAGCGGTACCTATTTATCTACTTGCACTTTGACATGCTTTCGAACTGCTAGGTGGGCAGGAGCTGGGACCGAGCAATGGGAGCTTACCCCTTCGCGGGGATTCAAACTGTTGACCTTCTGATCAGCAAGTCCTAGGCTCTGTGGTTTAACCCACAGTGCCACCCGCCTCCCTTATGTTACATTGTGGCTTTTCAAAATTCAGTCTGCTATTATTTTATGATTAGCCATTTTTTTGGATTGACAGTTGCCTTGGAGGGATCCCATTCTGGGCCCAAAAGGTAAGGCATATTGGGGGGGGGGGGGATACAACAGCAAACAAAATCAATCCAACAGGTCCTGCTTGGTGGGCTGCAACCCAATAAAAACACAAGTTGCAATAAACATGGCAGTCTCCAAGGTGCATAAGCAACATAAAGACCTGAAACACAAAAACAGTACTGTATTGAACAAATATATATCACAAAATAAAAAATGGTTGCAATTTATTTAGTTAAAATTAAGCAACAGGGTGTGATATATATCACTAGCTCCATTTTTCTGTCCTGTCCGATTAATCCAGCATCCTTGGGAAGAGGGCTAACACCACATCAACAGCAAGCTCTTCTTATGAGGGCACCAGGTTGGGGAACGCTGTTGAGAAGTTTCTGGTCTGAGAATGTAGCTGGAAGATGGACAGAGCAGCCGAGAGGCCATCACTCCAGGTCTGTCGCCTCTTTATAAATAACACTCATCCAAGGGGCAGGATGTGTGTCAGGGCCGTTTTGATAGAGTGTGTCTTTCCGGCTTAAAGAGAAACAAGGGTCTCTTTTTTTCCTGGTGAGATTGCTTTGAAACCAAAGCCCTCTCTTTCCTTTTATTTTTGGACCTTGGCAGAAGCCTTCAGAGAAAGGTTCTTGCAGAGAAAACACTTTTCCTTTCCACAGGCGCTGTGGTCTGGGTGTGGGCGCTGGCACAGCAACACATACGCAGATGAGATAACGTAGGTCCCTTTATTTTAAAAGCCCAGAATTTCCACAGGGCGTTTGTGTGTTTGGGGACAGTTTGTACATGCACTCGGTTTGCTCAGGGCTTTAGGGCTTGTGCCCTAAATGTGGACAGAGTGGGTTGAAGGAAAGAATCGTGTTGAAGGCAAGGCAAAAGTTCTGTCTTTGGTGTCAAGTCTCTCCAGGGCTGTTCAGACATGCAGGGCATCTCTTCACAAAGTTACAGGTGGGCATGTGTGAATGGGCTCACTCTCACAACTAATACCGTGTTAGTATGGAGAACGTAGCAAAATTTCCGAGTGCTGCCATGAAGCTACGTCATTAAAAGACCTGAGAGGTGCCTTTTAACGTTATTGTATCTGTATAGTTTTATCTCCTTTTATGAACAAGTGCCAGTTTTATGCTTTGACCCATGTATTTTTGTATTCTCTGCATGCAAATAAAGGAAACTGATTGACTGACAATAGTTTGTATGTAATATGCTTGCAGTTACATGCATGTTGCATTTTTCTTAAGGGTTCAAAGTCCTTCTCACATCCCTTCTTTCAAAACAGCCTTGTATGACAGGCCAGTAGCCTTATGCCCATAATACAGACTGGAGCGGAATGAAGACTGAGGCTGAGAGAAACTGGGAGCCTGTGGACTTGCTGGCTGATGAGGATGGAGGACATTAAAAAATGCAGGCCCAAGAAGAGTTCTCAATATCCCCATCCCCCTGAATGTCCTATTGCAGAGCTGGGGAATCTTTTCCAGCCTGAGGATTACTCTCCTTTCTGGGCAACTTTTCAGGGGCCACATGCAAGTAGTAGGCAGGGCCATATGCAAAATTGGGCTCCATGATGTTGGTGTGATGCTGCCTAATCCACCACAAACAGCATGTATGCTATGCTCTTTGAGTGTTCACAAACGTTATCTCAGCAATCTTTACTACACCACTGTAGGTTAGGCAAATATCTATATCTATCTATCTATCTATCTATCTATCTATCTATCTATCTATCATCTCTCTCTCTCTCTCTCTCTCTCTCTCTCTCATTGTGCTGGTATGGAGGCTGTCTGTCAAAGCTGAAGCGGGGTCCAAGGCAGGGAGTCAGGTGAGGTCAGGAACTCTGGCAGGAGAGCAGGACAGATCTATCTATCTATCTATCTATCTATCTATCTATCTATCTATCTATCTCTATCTATCATCAATCAATATCAATCATCCATCTATGTAGTATCTGTGTGTCTATCTATGGCTTTTATATCCCACAAAAGTGGGATATAACTTTGCAAAATCCCCAGGGCACAAAACAGATAAAAACAGAGCAATTAGAAAATAAAACCAACAGGCACTTTCAGAATGTTGCTACTTTCAGGTGCGATTCAATCACAGACTGGCAAATTCAGGTTCATTGGGTGGTCTTGCTCAACAAAAGAACAGACTATTTACAATAAGGAAAGTGAGGGAGAAATGGCATGGAAAGTGTGGAATAAGACTTTGAGGCAATGCCATCTAACCTCCTTGCAAAATGAGTCAGAGTGAACGCTCACTTAATAGCCAACAGCTTCTGGTCTCCGTGCAAACAAATTTAATAGATAATAATAAACAAATGAAGATGAATGCTCAGTAAACAAGTTATCTGGAAGCACCAAATGATAAGCTAAATTAGAGGAACAATTAAAACAAACAAACAAAAAAATATAGTTGAAACAGTGAAATTCACAAAATTGTTGGATTAAAACCAGCTTTGGTTACACAATAGCTGTGTCATCCTGGGACATTTGCCTGGCACCAGAAAGATGCCAAGGTCAGTGCGGGGCCAGCCCCCCAGGGCAGGAATACTAGAGTTGTGGGGCCACCACTGAGAAGGCCATTTTATTGGTCACCACTCACCTGACCTCAGGTGGCAGGAGACATAGAGGAGACATTGCCCTTTGGGTACCCAGCCTCTAAACTGTTTTAAGTACATTGTATTCTGCTTGGAAACAGACCAGCAGCCAGTGCGGTTCTGAATCCTGGCAAGATATCCCTGTTATGTATTCAGTGGTCTGTGTTTGCCTGAGCTTAAGTCTGGACTAAGGAATCTCAGCTCCTGTGTTCTGATTCGATACATGATGTCCAATCACAGGACATTTCAGGATTTGGGCCTCTGCCATTGGCCCTTGAACTCTGAGCTGTGATTCGCAGCTTGGAAGTTTAGATAGCCAATCACGTTGGGAGTGGGAGTGGCCCAGGCTTTCAGGAATGTATATAAGCAGTTGTTTTGCCCCTGTTTCCCAGTTATGTGGTTCAAGAAAGGTTCTTGCTGTTATCACTGTGTCTTGCCTCGTGGGAACCCACCTACACTTCACAGGGGATGAGGGTGGGCTGCTAGGCTAGGTATGCAGCCCTGGCAATCCCCCTATCTGTGAATCCCAGCTGGTCATCTTGCAGCTACATATGGGACAAGCAGCCATTTATGAGCAGTCTGCAAAGGCAGCAGCACAAACAATGCATTGCAGCTGCCTAATCTCAAAAGGACTAGAGCACTGATAACCTGGGCCAGGTTATCTCCATTGAGGAAATACACCAACCTTAGCAGGTGAAAGATGCACAGGTGCTGCTTGGGCAAACAGAAACAGAGCTGGATCGATGATCTCTTCCCAACTGCAAAATCAGAACTTTTTAGGGGGAGAACGCAGATGATGGGAGCTGTTGTCCAACAACATCTAGGGGCACCAGGTTGGGGATCATAGACTCATAGAGTTGGAAGGGACTCTGAGGATCATGTAGTCCAACCCCCTGCAATGCAGAAATATGCAACTGTCCCATGCAGGGCTCGAACCTGCAACCTTGGCATTATCAGCACCGCACTCTAACCAACTGAGATGTTTGGTGTAGACAGTACTGCACTAGGTGGACTTGGGTGTGAGGCTGTGTTCCTGCATTTTCATGACCTGATGCAAAGTCTATGGGATTCACAGTGGAAGTGGAGAAATGTACCCATCATCTGTGGTTGAAGATCTGTGGCTGAAGCTGGTTTTTGTGTGTGTGTGTTTTTAAAAAGGAGAAAAATAAATAAATGTAAAGTCCGACTCCCTGCCCTCTGGACCTGGGATATGCTAGAGGTGAAGGAATAAAGTCCTGAGAGCTTATCTGATGGAGCGTGAGCCTTGCCAAAGCTTCTTGCTATCAGCTGGAGACACATGTGCAATTGGCAAGGCTTCTGGGAAGGAACAATACAAACAGTCTTCATTGTGGAGTCAACAATGATGGGAGAAGGAGCCCGTGAGCTGTGGGCGGTCTGCGAGGCACACTGCAGGCGATTCCAAGCCAGGAAGATGCTGTCAAAATCAAAAACAGGGGATAGCAGATTTCTGGAGCGTGGCTTTTTTCCTCTTTTTTTTGTTTTGTTCCCAAAGGAAAAAGTCGTACTTTGGGAATGGCCAATAGTACAAAAGCATCAGGAGTATGTCTACATTAAAAAGAGTTTATAGTTGCTGTCATTTGTGTGCTAAAAATAAACCTCTGTTGCCAGCCAGCTTTGGCAAGTAGCTGGACTTGCCAAGGTGCTAGTTCTCATTCAAATTGGCTTTGTGTATGTGGGTGTTAAAGAGGAGAAAGAAGGGTTTCTTGAAAGGGTAAATAATTGCAAGTGAATTGGGATTCCTATGTTAGGAATCCATTCAAATCTCCAAAATTTCTGGTACAGTACTTTGAAAATATAATTTGATTCCAAACCACCATTTGGGGACAGACACTCAAGCTTTTCCCAAACACACGCAGACTTCAAAGGATGAAATCTACCACAGACAATAAAAATCGACTCCAAACTCTAATAAATGTCAAGATGAACAAATATATAGATACATTCCCTACAGTAGAGAGGGGCTGATTCAGAATAATCCTATTGTATGGCTGTGGTAGAACTGCACTTCAGATAGTTGGGGGATTATATTGTTGGACAGGAGAGGTTTAACAGAGCCCAGAAGGGCTTCTTAAAGGTTCAGGTTTGACGGCCAGGCCCGACTGCAGGCGAAATGGCTCATGGATGCTTTCTGAATGGCTAGGAAAAGAGAGAATTTGTCCTGATTTGTTTGCATGGTTGTCAGGGGCTCAGGAGCAGAGGCACAGGGAAGAGGGGAAATGGAGAGCGAAGGGGAAGAATCCGAGGGGAGCGTAGGAGAAGAGGACAGTGGTCCGAGGGATTCCATGAGCCTCTCCAGCGAATTGGAAGATTCACAGAAGGGGGCGCCAGTGGCCAGGGGCAGGGGGTTCCCAGGGGGAACGCCCCAGGAGCAAGGGGGCAGCAGGGACTCCCAGAGCAGTAGTTGGAAATCAGGACCAGCTTCCCCACCAGAGCAGAGTGGGGGGGAAGAGTCCCAAGCATCGGGGCCAGTGCATTCCCCACCAGGGAGAGAAGATGAGGCAGAGCTGACCACGCCTCCGTCGGAGAGTCGGGCGACGGAGGGGAGGTCAGATCCGGCTAGTGTCCCGGAAGAGGGAAGCAGTGACAGAAGTAGTGTAACGGTTAGGAGAAAGGTCACTGGGTTGGCGCGAGAGGCAAGTTCAAATGTACAGCAGCGCGGGACAGCAGAGAATGAGGATTGGGAACCGGGTCCTAAAGCCCGACGGAGGCAGGGGGAGGAGCTAAGCGACTCAGCATCGGAAGAGTCCAGAAAGGGCAATGCCCCAGCGGGCAGGAGGACCCAGAGGAGGAGAGAGCAGCGGAAAAGGTGGAGCAGGGCTAGGATCTTAAACTGGTGTCAGAGGGGAGGAGACTCAGACGGGACTTCGCCGATCTAGGGGTTAAGACGTAGGGCTGCACGCTGTGGCTTTGAAATGGAAACTGAACTTCAATAAAGACTTTTATACATTACCACAGCCTAGCATTGGTCCTCTGTGAGCTAGGACCTAGAGGCAGCTCTAAGTTTTCCCGTTGATCAATTCTTCGCTCCCACTGTAGGTAGTAATGACTGCCAACGTGGATGAAAGATAAGAGAGATTCATAATAATAATAATAATAATAATAATAATAATAATAATAATAATAGTTTTTTATTTATACCCCGCCCTTCCTGGTTCAAAAACCGGGCTCAGGGCAGCTAACAACAAATTTAAAACACTTTAAAACACTTAATTATAAAAGCAGCATAAAATACAGTATAAAAACATGAATAACAATAAATTCAAAAATCAATTAGATAATCCCCAGGACTAGCTGGCTGAATTGGTCCTACTTGGGCCAGAGAGGAGGCCAGGGGAGAATTAGCTGTGGGGTCTCAAAGCGGGTGATCTTCATAAAAGGGGAGGGGGAGGGAAGAGAAGGGAAATAAAAGATAAAATAAAAGGCTGAATTCAAATTAAAGGCCAGGTGGAATAGCTCTGTCTTACAGGCCCGATGGAAGGAGGTTAAATCCTGACGGGCCCTAGTCTCATGGGACAGAGCATTCCACCAGGTCGGAGCCATCACTGAAAAGGCCCTGGCCCTGGCCCTGGCCCTGGTGGAAGATAGCCTGACTTCCTTAGCACCCGGGACCTCTAAACTATGGTTATTCATGGACCTTAAGGTCCTTTGTGGGGCACACCAGCAGAGGCAGTCCTGTAAATGTGAGGGCCCTAAGCCACAAAGGGCTTTAAAGGTCAAGACCAGCAGCTTGAACCTGATCCTATACTCCACCGGGAGCCAGTGCAACTGGTAAAGCACTGGGTGAATATGCTCCCATGGCAGGGACCCCGTGAGGAGCCTCGCTGAAGCATTCCGCACCCGCTGGAGTTTGTGGGACAGTTTCAAGGGCAGCCCCACGTAGAGTGAATTACAGTAGTCAAGCTTGGAGGTGAGCGTCGCATGGATCACTGTGGCCAGATCGGGGCAGGAAAGGTAAGGGACCAACTGCTTAATGCGGCAGTTGGGTCGTGAAGGTTGGGTCTATTAATGGCTAAAAATCATGATGGCTATGTTCTGTTGGAGGTGGTAGTGCTTCTGAGTACCAATGGTTAGAGGAGTCGCAAGTTGGGAGAGCACAGTGGGTGTGGGCGAAATCACGCACCAGATCATATATTTATCAACTTCCCAGCTAGCATGCCAACAGTCAGTCTTCCCATCATTCTTACCAAATGCCCTCCCCGCCCGCCATCCCTCCAGACTCCCCGTTTTGCGGCTGCTGTGAGAAACCCCAAAGGCCTCCCTTGTTCATGACCACGGCAGCCTTCCTTTGCCATTAGGTGGAAGGGAGTTTTCTTTTGCAATGGTGCCGGCAAGGCCAGCTGGCTGGCATGCGCCTCCCAAGGGAGATGTTAGCAGGAGGCTGTGCATTTCTGGGAATTGTGCGGGTCGGGGAAGGAGGCCGTCATTGTTCAAGCAACAAGCGTGCCTCAGGCTTCTTGAGACCCCTCCTTGGCTAGGAGCAGAGATGGAGATGTCTGGGCAGTCAGAGGGGAAACTTCTGACCGTTATAATAACAGTGGTCACAACTGGGTCATCAGTGCTGGTTCAGTTTCAGATTTTTCGCTTCTAATGTGTCAAACAGCATGTGTGAATGCTATCATCCCCCCCTTGGGATGAAAAAGGTTAGCCCCCCGTCAGTGCTCGACCTGACTGGTCTCAGGGAGCAGAAGGGCTCTTCACTAGCCTAATTTGCCTCCCACTCATAGTCTCTCCCCCAGTTGTCCAGGTGCTCGGCCGATCCAATACGTTTTGGCACCTGAGGCAGACCCCAAAATTGTGCCCCCCTCCCTGCCAGGAACAAGGGGGAAAGATAGATCTAAATTGGAATCTTTTGGCGTCTGAGGCAGTCGCCTCACCTTTCCTCGTGGGTGAGTCAGTCCTAAATAAAGGTCCACGTTGCAAATCTAACCATGCCTACTCATTTATGACTTCATTGGGACTTACTCCCAGGTAAACGGCATTAGGATTACAGTGGTACCTCAGGTTACATACACTTCAGGTTACAGACTCCACTAACCCAGAAATAGTGCTTCAGGTTAAGAACTTTGCTTCAGGATGAGAACAGAAATCGTGCTCCGGCGGCGTGGCGGCAGCAGGAGGCCCCATTAGCTAAAGTGGTGCTTCAGGTTAAGAACAGTTTCAGGTTAAGTACGGACCTCCGGAATGCATTAAGTACTTAACCCGAGGTACCACTGTACAGCCACTCTCACTAGCCTGATTTCACAATTCAGTATGAAATTGTCATCTTATCTCATTTCCCTCACTTGAGCATCAGAGAGGGCAATTTAGTTATGCCAATAAAGCTGGGGATGGGGGAGGGGGAAGAGGAATTTTAAATTCAATGTTACCTGTAAAATGCATATATGTAGAGAGGTCAAAATGGGCAGTCAAAAATGTAGAGAGGTCAAAAATGGGCAGTCAGGTGGTTCTTCCCACATTCACACAGAGGTTGGGACTTTAATGGAGGAGCACAGATAAAATCCATTGGTAACAAGAGAGATTATTTATTTCCATGTGAAAAGAACAATAATTAGTAATTATTTCCTTTTTTATATATTATTCAGAATAGGAAGTAGATTAAGGCTGAAATTCTAAACCCACTTGTCTGTGAGTAAGCTTCAATGTGATTTACTTCTGAGTAGACAAAGCTGGGATTGCAGCTTTAGTGCATATAAGCTGCCTCTGGCAAGAAGCAGCACTTCAGAAATAAGAAAAGAAAAAGAGGCACCTGTTAGCCAAAAGCAAATACTTTATTTTTAAACTTCCCTGTGTGTTAGCTTTCATAGTATATGAAGCAGCTAACGGCCCATCAATTAGCCATTTCCCCAGAGGGTTCTAAACCTCTTCGCACTTCATGATAACAACATTAGGAAATGTCAAACAAAGGGATGCATCGAAAATATATATAATTAAATACATATATTTTGCAGACTTAAAACAACTTACTGTGAATGAATGCAGATTGCATTCACTTCAGGAATTCCATGCCTAAACACAGAGGACACACACACAAAGGGAATTTCAGTATCTGCATCCACTTAGAGCTGAATTCTCCCACATCTAAAATTGCAGATTCTAGTGAAGGTTTCTTTCTGAGTTGATTTCTTTTTAGTCTAAGTGATGCTTTGTCAAAATTTTCACATCAAACTCCTGTATGCCCATCACAACTTCCCTAACATGACTCTGACAATGGATACTGGGAATTACGGTAAGTGTTCATGCAACTCATACCTATGAGGTTTAAAGTAGAAGTTCAGGAGCTTAGAGAGGAGTGGAATAGAGAATCAGACAATGGAAAATCCCTATAGAATCTATAAGGAATATTTTCTTAGACGTAAAATTTAGATTGATCAAGAGGAAAAAAAGGTTTCAAGTATATTGAACTCCAAAATGCCTTTATGGAAAGTCACTGTCTAACATTGATAAGTGCAAGGGGTGTAATCATAGAAACATAGAATTGAAGACCTGGAAGGGAACCACAAGGGTCCTCTAGTCCAACCCCCTGCAATTTAGGAATCTCAGCTAAAGCATCCATGACAGATGGCCTTCCAAACTCTGCTTAAAAACCTCCAAGGAAGGAGAGTCCACAACCCCCCGAGGGAGACCATTCCACTGTCAAACAGTGTAACTTGAAGCCATCGGCTTGAGTCCTACACTCCAGAGCATAAGGAAAAACTTGTTCCCTCTTCAATATGACAGCCCTTGAGATATTTGAAGATGGCTATCATATCTCCTGTCCTCCTCTTTTCCAGGCTAAACATACCCAGATCCTTCAACCATTCCTCATAAGGCTTGGCTTCCAGAACACTGAGCATCTTAGCTAGCCACCTCCATACACATTCCAGCTTGTCAAAATCCTTCCTAAATTGTGGTGTCCAGAACTGGACACAATATTCCAGGTGTGGTCTGACCAAGGCAGAATAGAGTGATACTATTACTTCCCTTGATCCGGACACTACATTTCTGTGGATGCAGCCTAGAATAGCATTAGTTCCCAAAGATGTCTCAGAGCCAGTTTGGTGGGGGGTGGGGTGGTCAGGGGCAGAAGAGAGGAGGAAAGCCCCATTGCCATTGCAGAAGAAGGCTTTCGCTAGTCACGTGATGCCTGGCATCTAAAAACTGATGAAGACCACTTGCTCCACCAGAGGAACCCTTGTGTTGGGCTTGGCGAAGATATCTTAAGAAGTGTCCAAATACGGACAAAAGGATGGATAGACAGCTAAGCCATCTTCCAAAATGTAAAGTAGATATATGTAAAGTAAAGGTAAAGGGACCCCTGACCATTAGGTCCAGTCGTGAACAACTCTGGGGTTGTGGCGCTCATCTCGCTTTATTGGCCGAGGGAGCTGGCGTTTGTCCGCAGACAGCTTCTGGGTCATGTGGCCAGCATGACTAAGCTGCTTCTGGCGAAACCAGAGCAGCACACGGAAATGCCGTTTACCTTCCCGCTGGAGTGGTACCTATTTATCTACTTGCACTTTGATGTGCTTTTGAACTGCTAGGTTGGCAGGAGCAGGGACCGAGCAACAGGAGCTCACCCTGTCGTGGGGATTCGAACCGCCAACCTTCTGATTGGCAAGCCCTAGGCTTTGTGGTTTAACCCACAGCGCCACCCGCATCCTGATATATGTACACAGGTAAAAAAGAAAGTCTCCCATGTTCACAGTCTCGAAAACCAGAAAGCCAAGGGCTTAGATGAATCTGAGACCACACTGACTGCCCGCTTCCCACTTCTCTGTTCCTGCTTTGCTGATGTCTCTGGGAAGTGTGTGTGTGTGTGTGTGTGTGTGTGTGTGTGTGTGTGTGTGGTATAGGAAGCATTAAATGGGAAAGCCCTTTGTGAGAGTTCAGGAGCCCCCACCTTCCCACAGCCAGCTTTGCAGTGGCGCCGTTGCAAGGAGGGTTTCGGCAGAGGCCCAAAGGGAAGTATATGAACGCCGGGCTTCTCTGGGTCAAGGACGCCAAACAGAGAGAGAAGAGAAAGGCTGCGGGGAGGGGAAGGGAGGGGCACAACTGATGAGGAACACAAATAGCAATGGCACGACCCGCACTTTCTATGGGTGCAGCTAGGCAAAAGGAAGACGTCAGCTCTGCACAAAATAATAGCTGGGCTGATGCATAAATGTGGGGAGACATTTTGTTCATGTACAGCCCTCTGCTGTGGGCCACCAGTTTGCAATTCACCCCCTTCACCAAAAGAGTAGGGGGTGGTGGATAAATTTGATTCCGTTTGCACTTCAAGGCAAATTTACCTGATTCATACCTTCCAAAACACAGAAACCCTTGAAAATTTGCGCTGCTCTGAATTTTGCAGTGCAGTACTCCTACCAAGTAATGTCTACAAATATGCATATTACTGGGCTATGAAGAGTGCATATGAGTGCATATATTAGTGATATTAACATACAAAAAACCACAATTGCTTTGCAAAACTGTGAATATCAGGTAAAATTCCACAGAAAAATATGCATGTTAGAAGAAATTAGCACTACTGTAAAATAATAATAATAATAATAATAATAATAATAATAATAATTTATTATTTATACCCCGCCCATCTGGCTGGGCCTCCCCAGCCACTCTGGGCGGCTTCCATAAAAACCAAAAATACAGTAAAATATCACACGTTAAAAACTTCCCTAAACAGGGCTGCCTTAAGATGTCTTCTGAATGTCAGGTTGTTGTTTATCGCTTTGACATCTGCTGGAAGGGCGTTCCACAGGGCGGGCGCCACTACCGAGAAGGCCCTCTGCCTGGTTCCCTGTAGCTTTGCTTCTCGCAGTGAGGGAACCGCCAGAAGGCCCTCGGCGTTGGACCTCAGCGTCCGGGCAGAATGATGGGGGTGGAGACGCTCCTTCAGGTCTACTGGACCGAGGCCGTTTAGGGCTTTAAAGGTCAACACCAGCACTTTGAATTGTGCTCGGAAACATACTGGGAGCCAATGTAGGTCTTTCAAGACCGGTGTTATGTGGTCTCGGCGGCTGCCCCCAGTCACCAGTCTAGCTGCCGCATTCTGGATTAGTTGTAGTTTCCGAGTCACCTTCAAAGGTAGCCCCACGTAGAGCGCATTGCAGTAGTGCAAGCGGGAGATAACCCGCTTGGAATTTTCATATTTTTCAAAAATTGCAAACCAATCTAGAAATGTGGAGAACAGGACTTCAGTCTGTAAAAATGAGAAACTGAGGGTGCATTCAGGTTTAATGTGTTAGCTTTACTGCTTATAATGCTAGTGGGGAAACCCAGCCAGATGGGTGGGGTATAAATAAATAATAATAATAATAATAATAATAATTATTATTATTATGCTTCTGTTCCTATTTCTGATATTCCTTTTACACTGCAGTAGCCATTGCATTATGGAACTGGGGCTTTTTGATCAATATATCACCATGTTGTTTTAGATTGTAGGAAAGAAAAGTATACCAAGACGCCACCCCAAATTTCGTCACATGACTGGAGGTGGTGTGGGAAAACCACAGGAAAATTGCAGCACCAAACTCCTGTGAATTTCTTGGCTAATGGTGTTGCAAACTGATTTCCCTTATTGAGCAACTGCAGACAGCCCCTGGGTTTCTCTAACCCATGGGTAGGCAAACTAAGGCCCGGGAGCTGGATCCGGCCCAATCGCCTTCTAAATCTGGCCTGTGGACAGTCCAGAAATCAGCATGTTTTTACATGAATAGAATGTGTCCTTTTATTTAAAATGCATCTCTGGGTTATTTGTGGGGCATAGGAATTTGTTCATTTTTTTTTTCTTTCCAAAATATAGTCTGGGCCCCCACAAGGTCTGAGGGACAGTGGACTGGCCCCCTGCTGAAAAAGTGGCCTCCTGCTCTAACCAAAGAGTACTTGCCCCAAACCTGCATCCCGGCAGCCAGGGAATTCTCCTTTTATATACCGTCCCTCCCCGCCACTTGCCACCAGCACTCTGGTCTACATTAACCAGCAGCAGCTCTCCAGGGTCTCAGACAGCAGGTTTTCGCAGCCTTATCTGGAAATTGAACCTGGGTCCATCTGCATGCAATGGACCCAGGTCTACCACTAAGCTATGGGCCCTCCTAAGTTTGGTAGTTCTGGCCAAGTGTGGAAGCACCCCAGAGCTGTGCTAACTGGGGCTAATGGGAGATGTAGAGGTGTTTTTTTACATCACCCCCTCAGAGGACAGTGAGCTTTTCCCCCTAGTGCTAGACTGTCTTCGGTTGCCAGCACCCAGGGATGGGAGGGAGGGAAACGAATGCAGTATGCCGGCACATTCAACATCCTAATGGCATTCACGTCACCCAGGAGATCGCAGCTGCAGAGGTAAGAAGAGAAGAGTTGTTCCGTTGTCTGGAGAGATCACTTCCTGCTTCACATGGAGAAGTCATTTTCAAAGGAGCCCAGCAACGGAAGCATGCAGCTGTATTGAGGCAGCACCGGGTGTTGAAATTTTGCTCCGCTAACAATTTTGTGCCCAGGGCAACCACCCCTGTGCGCCCCCCCATGCTTTGCCACAGGACGTCTTTACCCTATACAAAAGTGTTCACACCTTAGCTAAAGCTGAATTAAGAAGGGCTTAAGGACTCCAATTTGTGTGAAGTTGCTTTGAGAAACAATGCATCGAAGAGTAGTATTTTATAGCAAAGTACAGGACACATACCCATTTTGTACAATGCTATGTGAACACAGATTAAAAACTGAGCACTGAAAATTCAGTGTGTGCACAGTAAACAGGACTGTAAACACAGCTTTAATTCAAAACATTTGAGGGATACCAAGCTGAGGAAGGCCTGTTTAGACAAAACTGAACTAGACATATTCCCATGATCTAAGGGCTCTTCCAGATTATGTTTATTCATCATTCATCCTGATTTACTTGCACAAAGCTTGCACAGTAGTTAGACTATGCCCAGACTTCACTGAGCATTTGTTCTGATTTGATTATGGGGCAGTTATATGACAACGAAACATTCTGATTTATTGGTGGGGTGTTTACACATCTTCCTGTTAATAATTCCTTGTGCATTTCCCTGTTACTTTACAAACAGCAAAAAGTCTTTTTTTAAAAAAAGTTAATTTGTTGCATTAGACTTTAACCCAATTGTGCAAAACCTTAACTTCCAGCAATACAAGAACATAAGAAATTCCTGCTAGATCAGGTCGATGGTCCATGCAATCCAGCATCCTGTCATCACAGTGGCCAACCAGTTGCTTCTGGGAAATGCAAGCTGGGCCAGACCACAAGACCAATCTTTCCTCCTGTGGTTTCCAGCAACTGGCATTCTGAAGCATTACTGCCTCTGACCCTGGAGGTAGAGTTACTATCATGGCTAGTAACCATTGTCCTTGAACATATCCCAGAAAATACTGACACTGGGGAGAGACCCTAACGTGGTCTGGGCTATAAAGGTAAAGGGACCCCTGACTCTGTTTTTTTTAAAAATAATATTTATTACTTTTAAACCTTACAATAAAGAAGAAAAAGAAAGGAAAAAAGAAGAAGCAAAAGAAAGAAAAAAAACAATACGATACAATATATAAACAGTACACAACGCAACATTAACACATTAGACTAAACAAAACAAAGCAAAAACAATTTAAAAACATACATCATACCATTTCAATGCCTTATCTTTCATTCCCTTGTTTCATCGACCTCCTCTCACCTCCCTTTTTGTATTCCACTTCTATTAATTGTTTCAGCAATTCCTTTCCATCTTTCTATATTTTCTGTCATATAATTATCTTAACTTATTTTAACCTTATTTTCCATTAATACTATAATACTTATTTATGCTTAACTCCTTATAACATTTCTACTAAAGCCTTATAATTTCATTCCAACATTTTTCTGACACTCATTAATTTTACAGTATTTCTATAAATAAACTTTAAACTTTTTCCAATCTTCTTCCACCGTCTCTTCTCCCTGGTCTCGGATTCTGCCAGTCATTTCCGTCAATTCCATATAGTTCATCAACCTGGTGATCTTCTGTCCGAGGCTCTTAACTCTTTTCCAAGTCCCTTCTGCAGGTCTTCTTCATATTTATACATGCACTTTACTTTGTCTTCTGCTGATCTTGTTCTTAATTTCCTTCCTTTGATGCTGAAGAGTAGATCTCAGGGAAGCTCCGACCTAGCAATGTTTTTATTCCTTCTCGACAGGTCAGCCAAATCTCCGTAATTAAAACTAAAATCCAAAAGATATTTCAGGACGTGTTTCAAAATCCCTCCAAATCTGAAAGTCCCCACAACTCCAATCTCCTCCTAACCCAGGTCCAGGTCCCAAAGGTCAGTAAATCCCTGCATGAGGTGATCTATCCAACTTTCCTTCTCCAGTCCAAGCAGGGCTCCAATCCTCAAAATCTGACCTTCTCTGAATTCAATCATAGAAGGCAACAACTTATAGCCATCAAATTGCCTCTGTAAGTCTGGGGCTGTCTCCCTCTCCACCCGTATTACTTTAGGTTCAACAACAACAACTTTCTCCCTCGCCTTCTCCACAGCCTGCCACGCCAAAGTAGATTCCTGCATCAATTCTTGAACGGCTTCTGTATAGATGTTCACTCTTTGTCCCAAATTAGTCACTTTTTGTCCCAAGTTATCAATTTTAATAGTCATCAAATCCGTCTTCTTGTGGAGCTGTTCCAATGAATCACTTATCTTACATAATGCAATCACTAAGGCTTCTTCTGTCGACATTCTTAACCTATCCAAGGTTAATCCCTGGTTCTCACGGTTTTTTATCTTGCAGCTGGAGATTCCACCAGCTCAACTCTTGTAACAGTTTCAAAGGCTCCCTCTAGAGGGAAACAATTTCTATTTGTATCAATCCTTTTAAGCACAGTTCAAGCAATAAAATTAGTTTCAATTTTCAGTTACTTTTACTCCTTTTTAAACGCAGAAGGAGACAATGGAAACAATGTATTTCTCTTATTTAACTAGCTGTCAAGATACGTTTTATTCAGAGTCAATGAACTTTCCCAAAATGTCAGTCTTACTAGCAGCCCGTTTCCAGGTTCAGAGCGGTGGTAATTTAACTTTCTTCACTCTCTCCTGCAGGCTTACGCGATCCCAAATTTCCCCCCCTCTTCTCCTGCTTCCAAGGGGGGTTTAATGATTTTAGCCGATGGAAGTTTAATCCTTTACAGAGCACTTTCCAAGACTTTAGCTTGCAAGCTCTTTGCTTCAATCTATTTACAAAAGGGGGAGGCAGACTTCCTGTTTGAAACCTCCCCGTTTCGGTGCCACATTAAGACATTTAAAAATCCAATTTTCCGTTCTACTCATGGGTAGTGGTTTAGGATCAAATTGTCCACAGGAAAAAGTCAGCGCTCTCCGGCAACAGCAGTGCGGCTTCACTCCATGAAAGAAGCAGTCAATTCAAAGCACCGCGCCACTCACCCTACGTCGCTCCGGATCCCCGAAACCGGGTCTCCCCGCGAGTAGGGAAGGCGCAAAAGGTGCCAGCCGAATCCCACGTTCACAGGCTTCTCCCGCCTGTGATTTTTAGTGGGTCTCTGCCTTCGCCGTGGCGGCCAGACCCTGATTTCCACGGAGCAAATTCCTCCCGATCAGAGGAATTCTGCCATTGTCGGAGGTGCCAACCCGGAAGTCCTCCAGTCGTGGCTGACTCTGGGGTTGTGGTGCTCATCTCGCTTTATTGGCCGAGGGAGCCGGCGTACAGCTTCCGGGTCATGTGGCCAGCATGACTAAGCCGCTTCTGGTGAACCAGAGCAGCGCACGGAAACACCGTTTACCTTCCCGCTGGAGTGGTACCTATTTATCTACTTGCACTTTGACATGCTTTCGAACTGCTAGGTGGGCAGGAGCTGGGACCGAGCAATGGGAGCTCACCCCTTCACAGGGATTCAAACTGTTGACCTTCTGATCAGTTTAACCCACAGTGCCACCTGCGTCTCTTGGTCTGGGCTATACATCAGTCCTAAAGAGCTAATGTGGTGTAGTGGTGTTTGACTATGACCTGGGAGACCCGGATTCAAATTGCCACTAGACCATGAAGCTCACTGGGTGAGCCTGGGCCAGTTACTGCCTCTCAGCCTAACCTACCTCGCAGAGTTGGTGTGAGGATAAAATGAGGAGCGGGAAACCATGCACACCACTTTAAGCACCTTGGAGGAAGAGGTGGGCTATAAACAAATGAATAAAGTAACATGTTCTAGCTCTAGCTCTTTCCCATGCACACATAGGCTGCCAGGTTTGATAGAAGCCAAAAGGTCCTTCCTGCCAAATGAGCGGGAACCTCTCTCTCATCTTCCTGGAAATAGCTGCTCCTCCTGCAACAGGTCAGCTTTTGTGGAGGTGGGGTTTCCTCTCCCTCTGCCTCCACCCAGATTTGCTGGCAGGGACCTTCTGTATTCAGGGGGCAGAGCCGGACGACGCCACGGCAGCTGATTCATGGTTGAGGGCATCCAAATGTTGCTGAGCCTTCCAGACAGTCCTGGGTGAAGCTGACTCTCCCTAGCCTGGGAAGTCATTCTGTGCTGAAGGTCGGAAGGAAGGACTGTTTGGGGAGAACCTGGCAGCATGGAGTGGGGCAAGACTATGAGCTGGGAGCTGGGAGATCTCTAGCCCATACCTCCCCCTCCCCCAGCTATGAAATCCAGCCATTGTCTCTCAGCCTTCCATCTGCAATATGTGGGAAAGAATATGGCCATTACTGCACAGGGCTGTTGTAAAGATGGCTGAGATCATTATGAAAAAACATTTGAACACTTGCAATACCTTATATATGTTGTTGTTGTTTAGTCGTGTCTGACTCTTCGTGACCCCATGGACCAGAGCACACCAGGCACTTCTGTCTTCCACTGCCTCCCGCAGCTTGGTCAAACTCATGCTGGTACCTTATATATACGATGTAATATTAATTTTGAGGCACAGTTTAGCTAGGGCTTAGACCAAGAGTTTGTTCAAAGTATCAGAACTATGTCATAAGAACCTAAGAAAAGCCCAAAATCCCATTTAGTCCAACATCCTGTTCTCACAGGAATCTACTAGATGCCTCTGGGAAGCCCACAACCAAGTTATGTGTGCAACAGCACTCTTCCCATTTGTGATTCCCAGCAGCTGGTATTCAGAACCATGGTTTCTTTGACAGCCACCATGGTTAGCAGTCACTAACAGCCTTATCTCCCATGAATCTTTCTAACCCCCATTTAAAGCAATCTGTGGGTAAGGGACGCGGGTGGCGCTGTGGGTTAAACCACAGAGCCTAGAGCTTGCCAATCAGAAGGTCGGCGGTTCGAATCCCCACGATCGGGTGAGCTCCCGTTGCTCGGTCCCTGCTCCTGCCAACCTAGCAGTTTGAAAGCATGAAGTGCAAGTAGATAAATAGGTACTGCTCCGGCGGGAAGGTAAATGGTGTTTCCGTCCGCTGCTCTGGTTCGCCAGAAGCGGCTTAGTCATGCTGGCCACATAACCCAGAAGCTGTTTGCCGGCTCCCTCGGCCAATAAAGTGAGATGAGCGCCGCAACCCCAGAGTCATCCGTGACTGGACCTAATGGTCAGGGGTCCCTTTACCTTTAAGTTGGAGGTCATAGCTACGGCTCGTAGGAGCCAATTTCATAGCTTAACTAGGTGCTCCTTAAAGATTTGTTGGGTGTAGGGGCAGCTACACCTTGGAAGATGCACCAAGTTCCTATCCCTCATTGAGTAACTGCAGGCAGCTCCTGGTTTCTAGTTGCCTAGACTCTTGATCCTCAAAGTTGATGGCATCAAGACACATGCATAAGTGTTGCATTCAACATTCCGATGTCTTTTTATCATCCCCAAGAGCAGATAAATTATTTACTGTGCATTAACATTTTAATGTTTTGCTTATATGGGTTTTTTTGTTTTTGTTTTTTACATTTTTATGCAACATGCCCCAGGCTACACACAAAATTAAAAGCACAAAACATTTCCTAAGAATGCTCAACACACAAAAATTAAGCCATTAAAATACTGCATAGCAAGTAACCATCGGCAAGCCACAGCAGCGTACATAAATCTCAAAATATCCAAGAGAAGACCAGGATTGGTTACAGCGGTCTAAGTCTTAAACAACTGCTTTAAATCTTATGGGCACAACTTAGCAAAAGTGAAGCAATATTTATGGCTGCAGTTTGATGCAAGCTTCTTTGGAATGTATGAACATAGGAAGAGCCTGCTGGATCAGGCCAGTTGCCCATATAGTCCAGAATCCTGTTCTCACAGTGGTCAACTAGATACCTGTGGGAAACACACAAGCAGGATCCAAGCAGAAGAGCACTCTCCCCTCCAGTGGTTTCTAGCAACTGGTATTAAGAAGCATTACTACCTCCAACCATAGAGGCAGAGATATTGGTGGCTTTCTCCTCCAGACTGGATTACTGCAACATTCTTTATCAGGAGCTGCCCTTCCTACTAGCTTGGAAGCTGCAGGGAGTGCAGAATGAGGTGGTCTGGCTGACTTTGCAAGGCTTCATATAACACACATATAACAGCAGTGCTAAAAGAAGTGCTTGCCAGTTGAGCAGCCTTTGTTTATTTATTTAGTGGATTTATATCCTGCCTTCAACTAGAATCTTGACAGGATCAGGCTAGGGATGTGATGGGGGAGATGTTTGATTGAGTTGGCATTTATAGGCAGTGTTGGTGCTGACCTTTAAAGCCCTAAACGGCCTCGGTCCAGTATACCTGAAGGAGCGTCTCCACCCCCATCATTCTGCCCGGACGCTGAGGTCCAACGCCGAGGGCCTTCTGGCGGTTCCCTCATTGCGAGAAGCAAAGCTACAGGGAACCAGGCAGAGGGCCTTCTTGGTAGTGGCGCCCGCCCTGTGGAACGCCCTTCCAGCAGATGTCAAAGCAATAAACAACTACCTGACATTCAGAAGACATCTTAAGGCAGCCCTGTTTAGGGAAGTTTTTAACGTGTGATATTTTACTGTATTTTTGGTTTTTATGGAAGCCGCCCAGAGTGGCTGGGGAGGCCCAGCCAGATGGGCAGGGTATAAATAATAAATAATAATAATAATTATTATTATTATTGTTATTATTATTACACACTGGTAATTTTTTTGAAACAATAGTGTATCAAAACACAACCATCCTTCGAAATCTGCATTTCTCAGAATTTTGCAGTGCAGTTCTCCGGCCAAATAGCATGTCCTGAAATGCATATACTAGGGTAAAGTGTGCATTAAAAAGTATTATATAACAGAAACTTAGGCAAAATTGCATACAAAGATGGATATATTAGGAGAAATTCACAATGAATTTACAGGCCAGCATGGAAATGTGGAGCTTGTCAGCTTTTTGCGTGAACTGCTTTGATAGTTATTTAGAAAAGGGGAAAGCATGACAATATACCAATTTTACAATAAATAAAAGTATTTGGTTTCAATTGAGCAGTCGCTCCCAATGCAGTGAATGGGACCTCAATGAGTTTGGCTTTGCTTGGGCATTTTTTTGTTATTTCCCTACATTTTCAAACTCTGGGCCTTGTGATTTAAGAGAGACACTGCACATCACAAAAACAGAAGCCTATTAAACAGGGGAAGAAGACTTTTGGGAAACTAGGAGACAGCTTTTGGCACACCACTAGTTATCCCTGGTACATATATACAGGAGTGTAGTCTAGTCTTAGTGAACAAGTTTTAAATGAGGGGCCCCTTACTATATACTCTTAACCCCACACTAGACATGGCACATGGGGGAGAAAAAACCCCAAACCCTAAAAGCAGTGAGCTTGAGTGAGGGGGTTGCAATTATCTACTTAGATTAAAGTCCACATTTCTAAAAGATGGAGTGTGGATCGTAAGTCCTCGGAGTGAATGAGCACCCTGGAATGTGGAAAACATCCCAGGCAGGGTCTGTGGTTACAAGCCATGTTGGAGCTCAGATGATACAAAGCACATTTTACAGCCCCTGCGGCAGCAGAACATCCTTTGTGTAGACAAGGGCTTCTGTGGGGTGGCCGTGAAGTGTCTTGAACCCAATCAGCTCACACCTATTCTCAATCTGCTCTCTTGCTTAGAGGCCTTTGGCTCCCCGTTCTCTAAAGTGTGGCTTTCTATAGAGCCTGGATTTTGCCATGGGGTGGAACGTTGCCAAGTACTGTACTGTTTCCAGATTCTGGTCTGGACCATTGCCTAATCCGTACTACACTGAAGCTCATTGTTCTGGGATCCCTGGAAGAATCTCATGCCTGTGCGCGCACACACATCCTCTCATGAGAACGTATGTAGCGAAGGTTTCAAGGCTGACCTTTAATTCTATTCTTTAAAAAACTGACGTATCTTGAAATCCACATATTACGTGGTCAAAACTGGGGAGGAAACTCTCATCACCCCATACCACAATTCTGGCTGATGTAGGGTGAACATATATTGATGTGGCCACACAGCCTTCATTTTCTTTTCTCTGTCTAGAACAGGGGTCTGCAACCCGCGGCTCCGGAGCCGCATGTGGCTCTTTGACACCTTTGCCGCGGCTCCGGGGCAGATACTAGCGAGGGGAGGAGGCGCATTGTGCGCCCCGACACTCCCCACTGTGGCGGGCGCTATACTGGCTGTGACGTCGCATGGGGGCGGTGCGTGCGTTAGTCACGCACCGCCCCGACGTCACCTTCCCGCCCGCCCGCCCGCCCGCTACATTGTAAGGGGCATGTACGCTGGTCACTGCATTGAAAGGGGGCATGTACGCTGGTCACTGTTTTGAAGGGGAGTGAAGAACACACACACACAAAAAGGTAACTTGTTAATTTAACGTTTATTTATATGAGGAGGAGTAATTCTGAGGGATCAAACAAAGAAATAATAAAAAAGTGACAAAAAAGTTATTTTTATAATGACGAGTTTTGCGGCTCCCAGTTTTTTTTCCTTTGGAAATGGGTCCAAGCAGTGGCGTAGCGTGGGGGGTGCAGGGGGGGCCGGCCGCACCGGGCGCAACATCTGGGGTTAGGGCAAATCCACGGGTTAGGGGGCGCAAATCCACGGGTTAGGGGGCGCAAATTACTTGCCTTGCCCCGGGTGCTGACAACCCACGCTACGCCACTGGGTCCAAGTGGCTCTTTTTGTCTTAAAGGTTGCAGACCCCTGGTCTAGAAGAAGTGTTGGGCGGGGGGGACAGATTTCCTCATAGAAGCTGTCCTGATTGGCTACCAGTCCTGCAGACAGAGCCCAGAATCCTTAGCCAGTTGGACAAGGAGCAGAGTCTCATCTCTTTTGTCTTTTTGCCTTTTGTGCATTTTTCGAAACCCTGATTGGCTTCCAAGCCCAGCTTCCAGATTGGCCAGGAGCCCTACATAAACTTCCTGCCTCTGAACAGCCCACACCGGCTGAATGTTCTGCTGGTGACCTGTTTTGCCGGTTGCTGGGGATGTGCCTTATTCAGCGACTCAGTACCTGATCCCAGGGACTGCGGTGTTCTTGCCTGCTTCCTGTTCCGCTCTCTTCAAGGATTGCTGCCTTGCACACAGGCCTCATTTGCTCTGCTTCTGCATCCCATTATTCCAACTACGAGGGCCACACTCACTTTCATCGCAGATGCACAGGGAAGGGGAAACATGCTAGAGGATTCCAATTCCCAATACCCTTATGCTTCAGTTTCTGCCTTCTGTTTCTGCCTGGGGAGGCCCATAGGGGAAGCAAGCAGGGGCATGGCAAGTAATCGATTTCCTATTAAAACTAAACACCGCCTTTTCTGTACTAGAAGCAGGACTTTGTGTGTGAGAGAAAGACAGTGTTCACCAGTATGGAGCAACAGCACTTTGCTTTTGGGGCTGCCCATGGCAGCCATTTTGTGTTGGCACCCACAACACCTGGATGCCACTTTTACATGAGTACCAGCATCTCGTGATTTTTATTTATTTATCTATAGCAAAAAGGCACCGCTTAGAAGAGGCACATAACCATGTTTTTTTTCTTTTCCTGATTAAGGACAGGGGCAAACAGGAGCATAGCTAATCCCCAACCGTCACAACTGTTTGTTCTGCAGGGCCAATATATTGCAAGACTGAAATTGAAAAGTGGAGTAGGAGAAAAGCTTCTCCTGCAAGATCAAAAGTGACCACACCAGTTGACTGTACCCAAATGCTCATCACAAAGCTCGACATTGCCACCTGCAGAGACTTCTTAAGTACTGTTGCTCTTGGAGCGAATCAGGAAAATTGACAGTTTTATTTATTTGATTATACATCTAAGATTTAACATGGCAAGCCTAAGTATGTTTATTGAGAAGCCAGTTCTGCTAAGTTCTGTGGGACTTATTCCTTTGAAAACAGGTTTGTTTAGGATTGCAACCTTGGTGTTCAACTATCTTAGAGATGCTAGTGTTCAGTTAGCATATTGTAGATACACTAGAACTCCTTTAGCTTTGCTTGACTGGTGGGGGTGTAAACTGATGAGTGTGTGGTATAAATTTAGGAATGGGTGAGAAATTCATTTCAGTTTGCATTTTAATATTAACCCACCCAATTTACTCTGTCCAGCTCAATACAGTGGTACCTCGGGTTACATACGCTTCGGGTTACATACGCTTCAGGTTACAGACGCCGCTAACCCAGAAATAGTACCTCGGGTTAAGAACTTTGCTTCAGGATGAGAACAGAAATCGTGCTCCGGCGGTGCAGTCGCAGCAGGAGGCCCCATTAGCTAAAGTGGTGCTTCAGGTTAAGAACAGTTTCAGGTTAAGAACGGACCTCCAGAACCAATTAAGTACTTAACCTGAGGTACCACTGTATATAAATCCAAAATGCAGCAAACCTTCAAAATTCACACCTCTGTGAATTTTGTGATGGAGTTCACCAACCAATAAATTTGCACAACAGTGCATACATTAGGGAAAGCTATGAAGAAGAAAAAAAGTATAATGGGAAAAGGAATGTACAAAAATGCATTGTATTAAGGAAAATAGCTATGAAAATGCATGCTGATTTTCATGTGGTTTTTTAAAATTAGAAACTGATGCTGAAATGGGGTGAACTGAATTTAAGATTGGGAAAATGAGAAACTGGAACCAAAATCGGCACATTTTTCCATCCCTACCCTTATTGGCAGGAGATTGCTTATGGGATTGAGAAGTGCAAGAACTTGAGATGTCTGCAAATGCCTAATAATGTATATGCACTAATTTCTGGCTGCTAACACAAACAAGCATCCCTGTTTGTTTCAATAACATTGATTTGATGTAATAAACAAAATAGGAAACATATAGAACTCAAGTAAACACAATATATGTGAGGCCCAGGCAAGGATAGGCACTGCTCATCATTTTTCTGCTTTCCCCACTTCCACAGGGTCCAAAGCACATTATGCGAGCAAGTGAACAAGTGCCACACTTCTGTATATCTACAAAAACATTAGTGAATATGGACAAAATCCTAGGGAGTCCACCAAAAGATTTCCATCAGGTGGGACAAATAACAAAAGCTATGTCAGATTTGACTGCAGCATGTAAAAGGATCTTTTGTAAAAGCTTCTTGATATGTATAGTTTCAAAGGATACCAAACTGTACAAAATGAGTCTGCTTTATCCTGATGTTCAGTTATTTTCTCAGGCACTGCTATCTTCCATGGAGAGTGAATCCTGTTTCCCAGTGATGAGCTTCGGTGAGACAGGAAGCTAAAACCATAGATAAAGGTCAGTTATTTCATTTGAATACTTGCATTGCCCTCAACAAATATGTTCAAGAACATCAACTGTGGCACCATTTTCATGTAATATGTTTAAAATTTCAAAATTAATGATTTCCCAAAACCAAGCAACAAATTCATGTTCCCATAAAAGGTGGATCTATGTCTCCCATAAGTCTAAGGGGAACCTGTGGCCCTTCAGAGACTTTAACTTTCATCAGTCCCAGCCAGCATGGTCTATAGTCAGGGATGATGGGATTTGTAGTACAGCAACATCTGGGACCACAGGCTCTTGCTTCCTGCCGTAGACCTACAACCCCTGCAGCTAAAAGGACTAACACTCTGGAACATGTGGGATAACTGTGGGTGGCTTTCAAGAAATTTTCTTTAACATATACTGAGACTGTGTCCCAAACAGTATTCCAGCTGTTAACCAATCTCTCTATCCTGGTATCTGCCTCCCAGGTTATTTTAAGAGTAGGCGGGGGAAATCTGGCAATGCCGCATAAATTGTAGATACTAATCCCTTGGAGGAGACTCTTGAGAGTCCCATGGACTGCAAGAAGATAAACCTCTCCATTCTGAAGGAAATCAGCCCTGAGTGCTCACTGGAAGGACAGATCCTGAAGCTGAAGCTCCAATACTTTGGCCACCTCATGAGAAGAGAAGACTCCCTGGAAAAGACCCTGATGTTGGGAAAGATGGAGGGCACAAGGAGAAGGGGACGACAGAGGACGAGATGGTTGGACAGTGTTCTCAAAGCTACCAGCATAAGTCTGACCAAAGTGCGGGAGGCAGTGGAAGACAGGAGTGGCTGGCGTGCTCTGGTCCATGGGGTCACGAAGAGTCGGACACGACTAAATGACTAAACAACAACAATCCCTTGGCACCTTTTCCTGTGTTGTAAACCAGGATTTCAAAATTGGTTATGGTATGAAGTGCTTTCAACAAATTCCTGGTTTATTAAGTTAAGCATCTGATTGTGCTGTAAACAATTTGTTCTGATTTCTGCTCAAGTTAGTTTAAGTTGGTCGTTAGTGACGGGTCTAGTTCCATGAAAGAAATTCAATATAGCACCATCTTCTTCCATGGTCAAAACTTTTCTTCCTTATCCCTATTGTAGATGGCAGGGTGATATACACTGGGAATCACTGGGGAGATACATAAATAGGGCTGATCTTTCCTGCCACCATTTCCATATACAAAATGTGCACTGTGAAAAAGGACAAGAGACTTGTTTAAGGGTACAGGGCTGCCCAAAAGACAAGGCTGTCAGGTAACATATTGTTTCACGCCACTTCAATCTCTGAGCAGTGCAATATTCCAGGGGTTCCAGGCATGCTTAACCAGGAGATTGGGGTGTCTTTATGATATATGGTTTATTCACACACATATACAACCTGAGCTTACAATGGAGAGGCTTACAGCATTAACACTCAAAGAGGGTCTTGCTTCTCCCATAGAGGCAGCTCTGGATTTAAACAGAAATCAGCCATGACCCTCTCTTTAGTTTGCTGACTCTTTAGCCTGCCACTCAGCGCCCCCCACAGGTCACATCAACAGGGTATCAAAAGGGTAATATTTTCTGCTTCCCTCTGACAAACTGAAACCATCACAGTGGTGGACAATGTCCCCAAATTTTAGCCTCTTACCATGTGGTTTTCTTACTGTAAGCAAAAAGTGTGGGAGGCAAAAATATCCGATAAATTATTATCCTCCTTCTTCTCCCACGAGTCATCTGGTTTTGCAACAACAACAAAAATGCCCCAAGCAAGCAGGGAAGTGCCCATCTTTTGTTACATTCACATGGTTTTAGGACATTTTTTTATTCCAAGACATATTGGGATTTGGGCTTGTGGTAGCAAAATGTCCCCCCAAACTGCCCATGTCAGTTTCTGAAATATTTGGTAGGGGAATAAACGTCCCATTAGGTTATTCAAGAAAAACGTGATGTAGGGAACTTGACAAAGGTATTTTTCCCTTCTTGCCTAATACAAGGAGCCGAACGTTGGAAGATTCAGCATGGGTGATAGACACTAGCTTAGATGGTTTTAAAGAGGATTAGACAAATTCATGGATGGGGTGATTGCTGTTCCGCCTGGCCTTTGCTTTGGACTCAGTCTGACTCTTATGTTTCCCTCCCCCTTATGGTCTTGATCTATTGGCTACTTTTAAAATGAGGCTGCATTTTAAATTGCATTTTAACCTGTATTTTAAATTGGTTCCCCCCCCCCTTATGTTTTTACTGTGATTTTATTGGTGTCAGCCACCCTGAGCCTGACTCTGGCTGGGGAGGACGGGGTATAAATAAAATTATTTATTATTAATATGTCTATCAGCCGCAATGGGTACATTCTACCTCAGGGCCGGCCCAATGCAGATGGGCACTTGAGGCGGACCCCAAAATGGCATCCCTCCCCCCGCCTGGGAAGAAGGGGTGAGGAAAGACCTACATCAGGAACGAGAGGAGAAGAAAGATTGACACAGCGATCCGCTGTCCTGGTGATCCTGCCGCCTGAGGCAGTTGCCTCACTACGCCTCATAGGTGGGCCGGCCCTGGTATTCCACCTGTTATGTACTGAGGTTTTCACTCTGGGGCAGCAGGGGGATACTGTAGATAGTTTTCACTCAGGTCCACATATGCAAATAAGGGATTGAAAGTGACGTTCAGTGATTGGATAGTTACAAAAAGTTGCTACTGTTGCGTTGTAGTGGAGCTCTATATAAGCAGGCTGGCTGAACCCTTCAGTTCAGTTCTTTTCTGGCCTGTGAATAAACAAGAGCTGTTTGAAGAATCGCTGTGTCGTCTGATATGTTCACCCACAACTTAACACCACCGGAACACCACTTGCTGGGATCCGCGAGCGTGGAATAGCACTGTGGGCTCCTTACGGGCATCTGGTTGGCCACTGAGAGGGCAGGATGGTGGCCTGATCCTGTAGCCAGGCTCCTCCGGTGCCTCTCAGTAGGGCTCCTCTTCCAACACAGCTTCACCGGGAGTAGGACACGGCTCTGGCTGGCAGCATGCAACCCTGAAACTCCTTACTGTTGTTGCGTCTTCACAATGCGCTGAATTTCCCCGAGGGCTCAAAATGCTTTTCATCAAGGTTTCCTGGATCAGGCCACACAGCAGGGCCTATTCGTGATCCCCCCCATGACTGGAATGCCTGAGAATGGAGGATATATGCCTTCTTGGCCTACTGCCGATTTTAATTTTCTGAATGTCTTAATGGGTTTTCACTAATCATTTTATTTTACGACAATATACAAGCAGTATCTACATTTTACGAATTAAAAAACCCCGTCAGGTTGAGCGGCCCTCGACCACCTTTTCCTGAGCGCTATTCTTTTATATCCCTGCTTTCCTCTCATGCCTTTTCGTCTTTTCTTTTGTGGGCTGAGTTTCACGTTTTTATCTCCTCACAGACGCTTCGTTCCCATGCCCCTCCCCCCCCCGTGCTTCTTCTTTCCCCCCTTTTTGTCATAAAAATAATAATTTTATTGGTTGCGGTAGAACATATCGTAGAAAGCCACACGACATAAAACACAGCAGCGCCGTCGTCGTCTTCGCCCGAAAAATTTCTATCTCGTATTCCCCTCAGCCTCGCGCAACCCGCTCGGAGCTGCCGCTGTGCCGAGGCGCTTGATGGGGCTTGTAGTCCTCCTCTCAGCCGCCGACCACGGCGGACCGCCAGGCGCCCAACTACACCTCCCACAATGCTTCGCGGACCAAAACAGTGCCGCGCGCGCTGAATTCTGGGATCGGTAGTGCAGGCGGCCCGCGCCGAGCCACGCTCTTGAAGCGGCCCGTGGGGCGCGACGGGACTACGTCTCCCGTCGTGCCTCGGGCCGGCGCGCACGGCGGAATCAGGCGGCGGCGTGCGAGCTCGTCGGCTCCTCACCGCGGCCCGCCGGACTGCGGCACGGCTCCCTCAGCCGCATCGCGACGCGCCCTAGGCGAGCCGAGCAGCCGGCGGCCATGGGCGGGGAGGAGGAGGTCGTGCGTATCGCCAAGCGGCTGGACAAGATGGTCGCCAAGAAAAGCGCGGTGAGTGAGCCTCTTCTGCCGCTGACTGAAAGGTGCCCCCCAAACACACACACAGCCCCGCCTCTCGGTGGGTCGCGCGCGCGCGCTCCCGTTGCCTTTTTCAAAAAAGCCCCGCCCTTCGCCTCAGCTTCCTCAGCTAACGTCTCTCTTCCCTCCCCCCTCCGTTTTTCCGTTTTGACCAGGGAGCGGACGCCCTGCGTCCCCCCCCCTTGGTTTCCATGGCGACCGTCCGCCCGCGTCTCGTGAAGGATTGGCCCCGCCCACCAGTCCCTCCGCGCTCTGCGTTCCCATCCTTCAGCTTTGTAACCCCGCCCACAACGCTCCCCGCGCCGCCCTGAGGGAGTTAGCCCCGCCCACCCCGCGGAGACGTGGCCCCGCCCATCTCGCCTCCCCGACGCTTCCCAGCCTTTAGCTCCGCCCCGCCGGCCGAAGCCCGCAACTCCATTTGCCCCTCTTCAGGTACTGAAGGCTCCGCCCACCGCTCCTCGCGCTCCTCGGCAGTTGGCTCCGCCCACGCGGCCCTCGCGCCCGCCTACTGCTCTGCATGCTGCTTTTCGCCACGCCCCCTCCCTTGGTTGGAAAGGCTTGCCCTTCTCTTCTTCAATAAGGACCTGTGCAGTGCTCATTTGCATATGCTCATTTCATTTTATGCTGGCCTATTGCATTTGTATCCTGACCATCCTTGGCTGTTGTGCAACTTTTCCTCCTTGCAATAACCCTGCAAGGTAGTCGAAACAAAGTAAAATAAATTCCTTCCAGTAGCACCATCGAGACCAACTAAGTTAGTTATTGGTATGATCTTTCATGTGCATGCGCACTTTTTCGCACGAAAGCTCATACCAATAACTAACTTAAAAAAGGTCCAGTCGTGGCCAACTCTGGGGTTGTGGCGCTCATCTTGCTTTATTGGCCGAGGGAGCCGGCATACAGCTTCCGGGTCATGTGGCCAGCATGACTAAGCCGCTTCTGGAGAACCAGAGCAGTGCACGGAAACGCCTTTTACCTTCCTGCCGGAGCGGTACCTACTTATCTACTTGCACTGGCGTGCTTTTGAACTGCTAGGTTGGCAGGAGCAGGGACTGAGCAATGGAAGCTCACCCTGTCACGGGGATTTGAACTGCCGACCTTCTGATCGGCAAGTCCTAGGCTCTGTGGTTTAACCCACAGCACCATCCGTGTCCCTAATAACTAACTTAGTTGGTCTCTAAGGTGCAACTGGAAGGATGTTTTAAAATAATTAAATTTTTTTTGGTTTGTTTCAACTACGGCACACCAACACGGCTTCCTACCTGTAGCTAGAACCCTGCGAGGTAGGTCAGGCTAAGAGAGAGAGCTCAGGCAGTGTGGGCTGTACCACTTCAGGCATGTGGGGGTGGCTCCTGAGATGGAACGCTCTACCGGTACAAACATAAATTAATTTGTATAGCCAGTGCTAGGATTTGCTTATGTGTACGTTTTAAGCGGAGCGCGTTTTTATAGGTGAGCTTTCACTGAGGTGAGCTCCCCCCACCCCCCAGCTGAAGTGGTACAGCTCAGCTGTAAGCTCCACCTAGAAAATCCCACCCCCTTTCTCTTTTCAAGGTTCCTGATGTTGGGAGAGTGCCTGAGGCCCTATGCACTACTTGGACTACAACTCCCATCATCCCTGGCCACTGACTGTGCTGGTTGGGCAGATGCGAACTGTAGTCTCACGACATGTCAAGGGGCCATAGATTCCTTCCATAGCTGTCAACTTTTCCCTTTTCTTGTGAAGAATCCTATTCGGAATAAGGGAATTTCCCTTTAAAAAAGGGCAACGTTGACAGCTATGACTCCTCCTGTTGATTTAAAGCAGTTCATACAGAGTGAGCAGAGTGAGGGCTGCTTGGTCTGCTCTCATCGCCTCTGCAATCCTGCTTCTTCACCTTGTAGTGCACAATCCTGCTTGTAAAGAGAGAAAGAATACACAGATTTCTTTCAGCCCTTTAATTCATGCCTTGAAGCAGAGACTGACTTTCAGGTACAGACTGAAAAAGATTCGTGCATATGATGCGCTTTCTGAAATAAGACCTGTACGTCTTCATAGATGAGAAATGGCAGGTGGAGCTGCCTGAGGTAAGTTACCTTAATCCATACATGCCCATGTCTGGACACCAACATTTCTCTGTTCTCAGCAGTTGGTTTCCACTTGAACCCATTCTTCAAGTAATAAGGCATACTTTTTAGCAGGTTTGGCAAAGAGCTGTTTCTAGATGTCAGGGGCTACATCTGGGTGTCTAGACTCCAGGCTGAGGGATTGATTGGACAGCACTGCTCATTCCAAAGTTGGTTGATTTGTACAATTGGCAGTCATTTGTGAATGAGAGAAGAAACGTGAGTAGCAGTATAGATTTGGCGGTGAGTGTGGGTGCTTCAAATGTGTGCTAGCTTTTTCTTAAAGCAGCCAGACTAGGGTTGTGGAGCCTTTTTTTCTGTTGAGGGCCCTAGACCCTCAAGGTAACAAGTGGCGGGCTGGGCAGGAAAGGACTGAAGCCAGGACCCAGAACTAAAAGTGGACAGGACACCCCATTTTATCTTGTTCTATTCCTCTGGGGGCCCCACTTTTTAGAATTTCCTTCCTTTCCATGCCAAGAGCAGATACAGATTTTTTTCCCTTCCCAGACAATTGCTTTATACAAGGAATGCGTACTGTTCCAGCACTAATTGTTCCCAGTCTTTCCCGCCTCCTTGAGAGCAGCAGAGAGTCCTCCTGCTGTCTTTGTAGCAATCAGACTGAGTTGTTTTTGTTTGGCTTGGTTTTATTTAAGTGATTTTCATATACGACTCTTCATCAGGCTTGATTCAAGGGCAGTGTATAAAATAAACGTTTTAAACTATTAAATACAAACAGTCACAATAAGTTTTCATTTTCTTGCAATACATGTTGTATTTCGCAAAGATGCTTTAAAAAGCATATGAGCTCCAATATATCTTTCACTGGCCTAATTTCTGTGGCCAAAAAAAGCCTTTGCCTTTTGGATTGCCTTATGTGGGGTCAGAATGGCCCATGGTGAAGGGATAAAGCCAATTCTTGGATATTACTGTTATCTTGGCCATACTGCTATTCAAAGAAGCGATTAAAAACCCTTCAGTGAAAGCAGAAATTGGCCCTCCCTGTGTTTTTTCTGGGAGGCCTGGCTCGAATGGATTTTCAGAAAGCTGAAAAGGGACTGAGCTTTGTTAAAGAGCAGATTGTTTTTTCTGGATATTGCTGTAGTTCCTGGGCCTTGCAGCTTTGCTCAGATCGAGCTCTCCATGGCCTCTTTCCTTGTCAGATTGTTCTGGCGATTGCATCCCTTTCAGAGATGAAACAGACCCTCTTTATGGAGAGTAAGAGATCAAAAGCCAGTGAGTCTGTCGGGATAGGCCTCTTTCCCTGCCTTTGCAATTGGTCACTGGAGAGCTTGCTTTTTCTAGGAGTCCAGAATATTTACTCTTTGAAATAAGCAAGTCATTCCCTGTCTGATGGAATGGGCAGACGAGCTGCTGACCAGTCTTGATAGATTGCAGGCTGATGGGTGTCTGGTTAGCACTGCAAAAAAAATGAGCCTGTGCAGATTCCTTCATCAATTGAGAGGCGGAGGAACAGATTCAAGGGTACCAGGTGCCACTGCTTTATTAAAGATCATTAAAAACCTCTGGTTTTATTTAACCTCATTTTCTAAATTTCTATAAATCATTTGAGGGCCTTTTTTTTTTTTTAATTCCCTGCAGCCCCGCCAGCTCATGAAGTCTGTTTTGTTTGGTATTTGTGAACCCACACCCTGCCCTTTTTGTGGATCCAGCCTTCCATTTGGCTGGCATTGGTGATTCTCTCCTCATCCAGACAGATGCAAAAGTCTTTGGGTTTGGAAACTCCAGCTTGTTTTGCTGGTGCAGAAATATTTTCTAAATTATATACATGTAATGAATATCTCAAACATGCTTTTCTCCTACACTGCAATGACTGCATTTTCAGCCACATACTGATCCATGCCAGAGTGAAAATCCCCTCACAGTGGAAAAAGTTGGAATCTATCTTGATTTGTGAAATGTTACACAGTTTACAGCTGCAGTCATCTGCAACAAAAATTGCTGGTTCTGCTGGGGATCTTTCTTTTCGAGAAAGGATTTTAGACGCAACTGACCTCTTTGAGGAATTCCGTTCTTAATTTGCTGTGCCTGTTATCTGATGATCACATAGAAGCAATTTGGACTTAATCTGCTTGTCAGTTTCTGTTAATTTGTTGAATTCCTTTTCCTTCCAGGAAGGGGCAATGGATTTGCTGAAGGAGCTAAAAAGTATGCCAATAACTCTGGATTTGCTGCAGGTAATTCATGCTGATGGATGCCATTTGTCTTTTACCTTGCTGCCAGCGTGAATTCTCCCTCTACACCTGCTAGTCTGTTTCATGTATGCTGCACGGTCACATATTGGAATACCATAGCTCAGTAGTAGAGCAGGCAGACAATCCCAAGTTCAAGCAGTCCCATCTACAGGTGTGTGACCCAGGTGCCTAATATGGTCCCCCCCCCCCAAGATCCTCTCCCAATTTTGGTGGATTCAGCAAAAAGAAAAAATATGTAGACATTGGATTTAGTGAGTTAGGAGGAGACCATGACCCCCCCCCCCGGTTGCTCAACAAAGGTCAGCTGAGGAGAAGCGGGAGGCTCTGACATGATACCCCTGGGTGGTTGGCTACTGGCGACTGCATCCCTTGGGCCAAAAAAAGGGTGGCAATCTCTGTGTTTGGTAGCCGAACTGATAATACAACCTGCCTTTGTGGATCAGACCAGGCCCATCTAATCCACCCACGGGGCATGAGAGTGGCTGCCACCCCCAACAGCAGCAGTCTCTCAGAATCCTACCTCTGATCATGGAGACTGTCCTTGTGTCTGCTATGCCTAGAAGCCAATACTAGACCTCTCTTTTTCCCCCGAGCCAAACAGAAAAAAAATACCCATCTCCTAGTTTTCATCCTGTGGCCATGAATTCCTTAACTAGAAATTGCATGAAGGAGTGCTTATTTTCTTTTGTCCTGACACTGCTGCTTATCAGTTCCTTTGCATGACTCTCTGGGCTCTAGTGTTTGGACTATGTCATACAGTGTCCTGTCTCTAGTTGTAAGAAGTCCTTGATATCCCAGAGCCGTGGAGAACAAAATCAAGGTCCTATGTGGTAAGGAGGGGAGGGGAGAATCCTTGCTGTGATGAATGATAAGAGGGTTATAAAGCACACAGCATTACAATTACTGTTTCATGGAGTAAAGCTAGTGCGACGTGTCTGAGATTTGGTCTTAGCCTTTAATTATTGCTGCTTCGACTTGTTTGGGCCACTGGTTTCCTTGTTGTGGAGATTTCTGTCTAGCTGGTCATATGATGACCTGGTGATTTCTTCCTTCACGATCTGCAGTCCACTCGCATTGGGATGTCTGTGAATGCACTCCGGAAGCAAAGCACAGACGAAGATGTGATCGCACTTGCCAAATCGCTTATCAAGGCCTGGAAGAAACTCCTTGGTGAGGGACTAAGCATGTTTGGATAGATTCTCAAGAACGTAAGATAAGCCCTCCTAGACGGAAGAAGCAAGGATTTGTCTACCCCAGTTATCTGTGGCCATTAGGGGTCAATCAGCTGTCAAGGGGGGGGGGGAGCAACAGTCCACTCCTCTCTCTCTCCTTTTTTTTTTGCTTGTACCCATGGTTGATTCTCAAAGGCTCATAGGTTGCTGAAATGAGCATGTAGGTGGGTATTGGGGCTTCCTCTGCCTGCTTTAGTGACAAAACTACCTTTGTGCCCGCAGCAAAAGCAGTGGGAAAGCTGATAGAACATAACTGCGCTAGTTGAGTGTGTAAGCTGAGTCACAGCAGTTGCCCTGCTCCTAAAGTTTAAAGCTGTTTTCTGAGTGTGGCATCTCATGAGGAAACATGGGAGCTGAGGTCTTAGCGGCTGCTTTGTGTAGCAGGGTCATGTGACAGATGACTGGCCCTGGAGCAGAAGCGGGAGGGCGATCCGATTTGTGGCCACATCAAGTAGTCACACTGTCCTAGGATCAGTTGCTTTAGAACTTTATAGGGCCGGGCCACCAGAGAAGCTCACTTAAGGGTGATCAAAGGCCAGGCAGCCTTGGGCATATGCCCTGCAGAGAAGATTGTAGTTCCTCTTGATTTAACTCTTTCTACTTCTTGCTTCTGTTGCCATTGCTCCTGTCCCCCGCATTCAGATGCCTCAGAGGATAAGAGTGACGAGAAGAAAAAGAATTCCTCCTTGCCAACTTCCTCCTCAAAGGAGAGTGGCGACTCAAGAGACCAAAGGTAATAATGTTTCCCGTTAGCCAGAGGTGGCACTTTTGCACCTCGTATTCCTCTTCCCGCCCCAAACGTTCCATTTTGGGTATTCATTTTTATTTCTTTACTTGGCCTGTTGGAATGGGAAACTTTTTGATCTTGGTATAGTCAAATTAAGGCTGCCCTTAATTCATGATGGTGAGGAATAGAAAATAGTGGTTGCAGATAGAACTATCAGTGTGGTATCATGTTGTGTTTTTTTTAATGCTATAGTTGTAAATGGAAAAAAAAATAAATGTCTACAAAACTCAGTGGCTTTTGTGAGTTTATTTTGATTACCATTGTTTATTATTTGATTCACCTTCATTCCTCCTTTATTCTTTCTCATGCTCATCCTTTATTAATAAAAACATCACTTCCGTTTTTGTTGATTTATTTTGTGTTTGGGTTCTGCCCCCCTCCCCCACGTATTAACCTGTACTCTCCTCCCTCCCCCAAGTGCACTTACCCAGAGGGGTGGCCGTGTTAGGCTGTTGCAGCTTAAGCAACAGAGTGCTTTTTGGCACTGTAAAGTCTAACAAATTTTATTATGGCATGAGCTTTCATGGACTACAATTCACTTCAGCAGATGTGTGCGTATAATATATATATTATAAAATAAAAATATGCATGGATATTTGTTAAGTCTTTAAGGTGCCACAAGACTCTTTTCCGTTTTCACTTTCCACTTAGTTTTGACACCAAAAGAGAAGTTGTCCTTTTTTCCTCAGCTGCAGCAGAACAATGGGACAAAATTCTATTTAAATAGAAAGTGTATGTCATGCAACAATCCCACAACTTCTCAGCTCCCAGGTTATGTTGATACCATTCTTCTCCAGACTGTTAATAGCAATCTGCCCTGTGGCCCCTGGATCAGGGTGATTTGCCCCGCCCCAGGAGCCCCCCACCCTAGAATCATCCCCAAGCAATTCAGGGGTGGGGGCGAGACTATGGGTTTTTCATTCCATAAGAAACCTTTTAAAAGATTGGTGGCGCATGGCACCGTACAGGACTGGATCTGAGAGGATCAGACCCTACCCTTAGCAGCTGTTAAGCAGGAGGATCCAATTCTGTGTGGTGCTGCTGGTTCATAAGCTGCTTTCCCACAGGAAAGCCTCTTGCTAAGCAGCACCTGAACCCCGCAGGATCTATGCCTCCATCCAACAGCTGTTGAACAGAGGCATTGTCCTTGCATAGGTGGGGATGGGGTCATGTCAGGTAGGAAGAAGAGCTGTGGTGCTGGGCCCACCTTAACCAGTGTAGGTCCTGGCCTCTTTCATGTGGCTTTGTGCCCAACCTGCCTGTTCCTCCTGCCTGAGGTCTTCCCCCCTGCCAACCACAGGTCACTCTGGGCCAATCCAACCTGACCTGTGGAAATTGTGGCTGTCTTTACATGACTTTTCCAGCGCCTAAGGACTGACACCTATGCCTAATTTGACTCTGGCATCATTCGAATCCAGAACACAGCCCTAAATAGCCAGGGTTCGGATATGACCAGCCCTCTATATGAGGCCCATTCTCAAGCGACTCTCTTGCAGTAAGGGGTGATGTGTTTCTTCCTGTACACAAGACTTCGGAGCTGCTGGCGGTTGCTTCCTCATTGGGTGCCTTCTGTAAACCTCTCTGGATTTTGACCCTTTACCTGACACTGATTTTATAGCTTAAAGACTTTACTCCACAGCGACAGGGGGAAGAACCTTAATTTTGTTTAACCAGGAAGGAAAGAAGTTGAGATTTTCCATTATTTTGCTCCATTTCTTAGTTTGTCGGGTTGGGAAATATGCAGAGGATGTCTAGGCTAGGTTCATACTGGTAGACATCAGTTGTAGAAGGACATGACTCTCATGAGGTTGAGCATGCCAACTATCTCAGTGTAAGTAACCCTTCCTTTTCCGATTTGTGTTGGTGAGGTTGAAATGGTCAGAACCATAGGGGGAGCCACTTCACTGAACTAGCCTCATTGAACTATGTTCCTATGTTGGTCCGTACGGTAGCAGCACTCTCAGTACTTGCACCTATCATTCAGGCTTTAGCCTTTACTTACTTGCCTTCTTCAGGGGAATATTGTCACCGGGCTTTCTTGAGACAAAATGAAGCTGTGTGTTTTGAGTTTTCCTCTGTCCCACCTCCTTTAATTAAAAACAACAGCTCCTCCGAACGCCAGTGAACGCCGATTCCCATGTGCCTTGAAGTGTTAGGAAATGTTTGTTTAAAACTTGCACGCTGTAAAATCAAGGAAAAAAAGACATTGTTTTTGTTGGCTGTGATCGAGCTATGGGACTGAAAGCTCCATCTGCTACTCTGTATAGCTGCCACCTTCCAATCAAATGAGGATCAGGGTGCCATAAATGGAGAGTAGGCCTGGGCGATGTATTGGACTGGTTTGAGGGCCAGAGTTCAATGGTGCTGGTGAAACCACCGTCGCTCCCAAGTCCCTCCACTGCCAGCGCCTGGAGGTGAAACTGCCGCCACTCCTGCCGAGGGAGTTGAGGTGGTTTCACCCTGGCGTCTCACAGGCTCTGGGGCTGACGCAGCTTGTTCCTCCCTTTGCTTTTCAACATCGTGATGTGTCACTATATCGTGATGTTTGGCTGATGATAAGCACAATGTTGAAAAGCCGAAACGCCCAGCCTTGGTGGAGAGGAAGTGCAAATTAGATACCTATTTGTTGTTGTTGTTTAGTCGTGTCCGACTCTTTGTGACCCCATGGACCAGAGCACGCCAGGCACTCCTGTCTTCCACTGCCTCCCGCACTTTGGTCAAACTCATGCTGGTAGCTTCGAGAACACTGTCCAACCATCTCGTCCTCTGTCATCCCCTTCTCCTTGTGCCCTCCATCTTTCCCAACATCAGGGTCTTTTCCAGGGAGTCTTCTCTTCTCATGAGGTGGCCAAAGTATTGGAGCCTCAGCTTCAGGATCTGTCCTTCCAGTGAGCACTCAGGGCTGATTTCCTTCAGAATGGATAGGTTTGATCTTCTTGCAGTCCACGGGACTCTCAAGAGTCTCCTCCAGCACCATAATTCAAAAGCATCAATTCTTTGGGGACCAGCCTTCTTTATGGTCCAGCTCTCACTTCCATACATCACTACTGGGAAAACCATAGCTTTAACTATACGGACCTTTGTTGGCAAGGTGATGTCTCTGCTTTTTAAGATGCTTTCTAGGTTTGTCATTGCTTTTCTCCCAAGAAGCAGGTGTCTTTTAATTTCGTGGAGACCTATAGAGCAGCTCAATTGAGCAATGGTAGAGGAAGGCCAAAATAAAAGGTGGGTGGAAAAACCCAGGGTCATTCGCTGGTCTGATCAAGCCCTGACCGACTAGCAAATAAACTGGTTGAAGAGCTGCACCCATCCACTGTGTCTTGGCATAAAGAAAAGTGTAGTGAGACATTTTTAACTATTTGCGATGTAGGCAGATCAATTCTGCATCCTGCCCAGATCATAGAATCATAGAATCATAGAGTTGGAAGAGACCACAAGGGCCATCGAGTCCAACCCCCTGCCAAGCAGGAAACACCATCAGAGCACTCCTGACATATGGTTGTCAAGCCTCTGCTTAAAGACCTCCAAAGAAGGAGACTCCACCACACTCCTTGGCAGCAAATTCCACCGTCGAACAGCTCTTACTGTCAGGAAGTTCTTCCTAATCTTTAGATGGAATCTTTTTTCTTGTAGTTTGGAACCATTGCTCCGTGTCCGCTTCTCTGGAGCAGCAGAAAACAACCTTTCTCCCTCCTCTATGTGACATCCTTTTATATATTTGGACATGGCTATCATATCACCCCTTAACCTCTTCTCCAGGCTAAACATGCCTGGATCATTATGGATGGTCCAACCAAACTACACTGGCTTTCAATGCAGCAGCGTTCTTCTGACCAGGTTGGAACACTGGCTTTATGAATAGGCCGGCTGTCCTTGGGAAGCAACAAAAGGTTTCACGCTCGGAGCTGGAGTACCAGTCCTACACTTGCCCAAATCCAGTGACAGCCATTCATGTGTAGCTTCCTTGAGCATACCATTTTATGGACATTCAAACAGCAGTGCTGACTTGAGTTAGCAGAAGGTGGCAAGATGTTGTAATAAGCATTTATAGGTTCCAGCCAAGCTATTGGAATGGCTCCAGGGAAAGCGATGTGGAAATTACTGCTTTTGGGTGGCCGTAATCTGGGACCTGACATTCCCATTGGGTGATCTGTTGCAGCCTTTTCTTACAGCTGCCTGGCAATTGCTTTCAAAGCACATGGATTGTGGTTCAGCCATCAAAACAAGCTCTGTATAACTTTGTTATCTCAGCATGAGGCCATGGATTACAGAGAGATTACAGTGGGACATAGGGGAAAGTGAAGGCTTTTTTTGTATACGGGGATATCGTAGTGATGTCTCCTGCGCATTTTATTTAGAAAGTTACATATTTCTTAACATTTCTGACAAACATTCCTAAGCAGTTTACGGAAGATACTGTGAATAAAATGGAAAACACTGCAAATATAGGTCAGAATACCATAGATATATTGTAAAAGTGCCATCTTTTAAAACTGCTAGTCAACAGAGAAGGATAAGTCTCTCAAGTATCCAAACTGGTCTCTGTAACAAATTGTGTTTTTTTAGGTTTGTGCGAGATATCCAACAGATGGATTTTCTAATGTATTGAGAGATTATTGCAGAGGGTTGATGCTGTGACTGGTTTCTAGAGATGGCAGTCCACTAGTCACAGTATGTTGGCCGTTCCTCTAAATTACCCATTCACTGGGAAGAAAGTGCTGTCAAAGGGCTTAGTTTGCCCAGTTCCGATGCATCATATTTCAGTGGTGTTGCCTATGACAGCTGGTTGCCCTCATGACTGAAGTTACTAGAGCACTCTGTGTAGAGACATTACCCTATACAGCAGCAGTGGGAAGCTTTTTCCACAGGCCAAATTAGGCCTGGCAGGGTTAAATTTGTAAAGCTGTTATTGCCCAAACCATGTCCACCTGGCCCACACCTGACATGTGACGGCAGGTATGGTACAGGTAAAGATGCGGCTGCTAAGCAACAAGCAAAGTTTCTGCCGCCACTGATCGGTGGTGGTAGCAAGCCCTGCAAGGATGACCTCCACACAGGCTATGATCCTGATCAGGATTAGGCCTTTGCTCCTGCAATTTGCTGCATTTCTGTGTTGGCTGGCTGGCTGGGTGGGTGGGAGGGAGAGAAATCCCTCTGTAACCAGCAGGAAATGATGCAGGGGGGGACGTTTAAAGGTGGGGGGAATGAGGATAAAGTGCGGGCCAGTGGGAACCCTCTGAAGGCTATATCTGGCCTGCAAGCCAGATATACACTACACTAACTGACAACAGCTCTCTGCAGTTTCAGACGGGAGACCGAAACCTATCTGGAGATTTCAGAGACCGAACCTGTTGCGCTCATTTCACTGCCAAAGGTGGAACTATACGACACCTGATGAATGGGAAGATTAATGCAACTGGGTAGCTCAGTTGGTTAGAACATGGTGCTGGTAATGTCAAGGCTGCAGTTCCGATCCCTGTAGGGGATAACTTGCATTTTCCTGCATTGCAGTGGGTTGGACTGGATGACCCTTAGGGTCCCTTCCAACTCTCATGATTCTAGGATGGGAGCTAATGTTGATGCCACAAGGAAATACGCATATCAGAGGTGTTCTAAATCTCATCCCAGGTGCCGTGAGAGTGTGGGAGGGGGTCCCCAGATTGGGACCTCTTGACATGGTTTGCAAGAGGGATATATGCTTACAGACCTTTGTTCACGTTCCTGCTTTCTGTGGGAATGAAACAAAGCAAAAATGGCTATAGCAGAAGTGGGCGGGGGAATTGCAGAGCATACCTGCCAAGGAGACTTCTCTGATTTCATACTGGGAATTGGTTTGATGAGCGTGCAGAGGACTCTACAATCTCCTCCGTAGACCTGCTCAGTGCTCCACTTCCCAGGACTCCCTGGGAAAAAGTAATGCTGATTAAGTCACTTAAAAATCTGTAGTGCAGATATATCCATAGGGCAGAATCCAGCGTTGCACAAACAGACTTCTGCTCGTGCAACAGGAACTCGCTTTTCTCTTTCCCTCCTACAGTCCCTCTCCTACAGTCCCCCCCCCCAGTGCACCCCCAAAATTGCTCCATGGGAGTCTCTGGATTCTACAGATCAAATTTAAGGGCGCAGGAGGAACTGCATGGGGAAGGTGATGTTCTGTTGTGCAGCCAGAAAGCTGTGCTGTTTGTGCACAGAAAGCTTCAGTGCAAGCTATACAGTTTGCTGGAGGGGACCTCTGAGCCCCTGGTCATTTTAGCAGCATGCCATGAACCTGGCCATCCCCCAAAAGTTCCTGGGAATAGTTTGAAGAGGGTGCAGAAACTCAGCAATCCCATCCCTAGCCCTAGGGTACCTCCTCTCCCACATGGCCACCCATGCTCTTCTTAAAAAACTGTGTGTGTGTGTGTGTGTGTGTGTGTGTGTGTGTGTGAGAGAGAGAGAGAGAGAGAGAGAGAGAGAGATTTATTGTTGGGAGCTGCCCAGAGTGGCTGGGGCAACCCAGTCAAGATGGGCATTATATAAATAATAAAATTATTTTTAGAAATATGCTTCACACTGTTTCCAGAACACCTGTTCATGGTTGAAAATGCTCAATTGCGTGTAAGCTCTAGGGGGGAAGATTCCTCACCCCTGATCTAGATGAAATCATTGAAAGCAATTATTAGGAGATTTGGGGTGAGACTCCATCAGTATTTTTCTGCAATGTCTGAATCAGGAGAGGCTGTGTACGTTCTGAACTGGTTCCAGTTCCAGAAATGTGGGGTGTTGGCTACCTTGTAATATTTTGCTGTAATAAGGCTACCTTTGTGCTGTGTCTGGAAGTACAGTTAGTGCAGCACAAATTAAGAGGCTAGAATGGACACCACAACTATAAAGGAACTCGACAGTTGTTTGACCAGTGGATGCGGACAAAAGCTTAACAGCTAAGAAACTCTACATCTGTTTGCACTGGTTTCTCAAGGTTTTGGATTGTCCAAAGCTTGTGTGAACTCAAAATCAGCCTTTGCCAAACCAGTGCTATAACTCCCATCAGCCCCAGTCAGGGAGATGCAATCCAAATCAGTTGGATGGTTCAAGGACGTCAAAGGCTGGTCTGAATTCTCACTCAGAGCCCCCCCCCCCCAACTGGGACGCGGGTGGTGCTGTGGTCTAAACCACTGAGCCTCTTGAGCTTGCACAATCAGAAGGTTGGCGGTTCGAATCCCTGTTGCTCTGACCCAGCTCCTGCCAACGTAGCACTCCAATGCAAGTAGATAAATAGGTACTGCTGCGGCAGGAAGGTAAAAAGGCATTTCTATGTGCTCTGGTTTCCATCACCGTGTTCTCTTGCGCCAGAAGCGGTTTAGTCATGCTGGCCACATAAACCGGAAAAATCTGTCTCTGGACAAACACCGGGTCCCTCGACCTGTAAGCGAGATGAGTGGCGCAATCCCATAGTCGCCTTTGACTGGGCTTAACCGTCCAGGGGTCCTTTACCAGCTGCAAGCCCACCTTCCTCTTAGACTTTCACAATTTGACTTCTACAAAATGAGCAGAGAAATTTTGTCAAAACAAAAAATTCCTTCCAGTAGCACCTTAAAGACCAACTAAGTTAGTTCTAGGTATGAGCTTTTGTGTGCATGCACACTTCTTCAGATACTTCAGTGTATCTGAAGAAGTGTGCATGCACACGAAAGCTCATACCTAGAACTAACTTAGTTGGTCTTTAAGGTGCTACTGGAAGGAATTTTTTGTTTTGACTATGGCAGACCAACACGGCTACCTATCTGTAAGAGAAATTTTGACCAGCTTCCTTTTTCTTCCAGCTCCGCCAAAAGGCAGGACCCACCGAAGACCCCCACCACGCCCAAGATCACCACCTTCCCACCAGTGCCTGTCACGTGCGATACGGTGCGCAACAAATGCAGAGAAATGCTGACCTCCGCTCTGCAGACGGACAGTAAGAAGCAAAGGAGGGAGTCTTTCCCTCACCTCTCCTTTCCATCAGCGTCATCTTCCTTGCATTCCTGAATCTGTGCCCTTTTCAAAACAGCCCGTGTTTGCTGGTGTTCATAGCGAGCACTAGTAAATTCTGAGCTTTCACAGAATCATAGACTTGGAAGGGACCCGCAGGGGTCATCTAGTCCAACCCCATAACTTTGTATGTAGACAAATGGCGCCGATGGGCACACTGCATTAAATGTGAGTCTCTGGTTCAGTGCAGTGGGAACCTGGTGGCGAAATGTGAAGGCAACGGCTTGCTTAGGGAATGTAGTCTAGGCTACCTTTCAGTTTTCTTGTTTCTTCACAGATGACTATGTGACCATCGGTGCCGACTGCGAGCAGCTTGCAGGCCAGATTGAAGAATATATCCTTGCTTTGTTTGTAGCATCGGAAAGGAGGCATAGAGGATTTCTGGGCAGCCGCTATTTCAAAGGCAAACTCCCAATCCTCACACTTTAAACTCTCTCTATGCCATGATACACTTAAAAGCAGTTTAGTAGGGCCTCCTCCCAAAGAATCCTGGGAAATGTAGTTTTTGAGGTTACCAAAAACCCTCACATTTAGGAAAATGACAGAATGGCAGTGGAGCCGGATGCCCTGGGAGCCAGAGATAAGAGTAAGTTCAGCAGGAGAGCTTAACTTGAGAGGCTAGTCATCTACAATGTAATAATAATACAGTGGACACTCGGGTTGCAAACGTGATCCATGCGAGATGCACATTCACAACCCGCAGAGTTCGCAACCCGCGTCTGCGCATGTGGGGGTTGTGATTCGGCACTCTGGTGCATGTGCAAAGTGTGATTTACTGCTTCTGCACATGCGCAAAGCACGATTTAGCGCTTCTGCACATGCAGTGCAGGGCTCTTAGTAAGGATCTGGCAAAGAGGTTTGCACGACTCTTTCAAGTAACAATCAGCTGATTATCGGGCCTCCAAAGCGCTGCGTCGCCTGCCATCATTGTAATATCAGCCGATTGACAGATGGGGAGTCAAATTTGGCCTGTGGGGGTTAGGCTGGATCCTGTTCCCAGCCCCTGGGCTATGGGTTCTCTATTGTCCTGTGAAGGGTGTTGTTGTAAAGGTGTTGTAGTAAAGGGGCTGAGAGAGCTCCCAGAGAGGAGAATGTGGGCTAGGAAAACTCAGGAGCAGGGAATGTAGGATTCCTGGTCACTTGGCAGTCTCCCCCCTCTTAATTTTTGAAGGTGCCTGCCAGAGGGACTTCCAAGGTGATCTCAGGGTCCTAGGACTCCTCTGCTGGTGCAGAGCTCTCCATGATACCCAAACCTTGGTTTGGACTGTCAGGCTAGCATGTTTGGAGCTGGGGCAAAGGCAACTTGACGGTGGTGCTCCTTAATGGCTTTTGAACTTATATACCAAGATGTCAAGAACACAGATTTGAAGTACAAGAACCGGGTCAGGAGCCGCATCTCCAACCTCAAGGACTCCAAGAATCCTGACCTCCGAAAGAATGTCTTGTGTGGAGTGATCAGTGCAGAGCAAATTGCAGTGATGACCTCAGAGGTGAGATGGACGGTTGCATAGCCTGAAAAACCCAGTGAGGCTTGCCCCAGTCTACTAAACAGCCTGATCTTACAAAGGTGCAGTTCTGTTACCAAAATTCTAAACAGCTGCCATTGATAAGGAAGAATATCCAGTGTAGGGTTTGTTACCGGAAAAATCCGAGGGCTCCCTTGGACAAAACAAAGATACCAACCAGGATAACTTGGAGCAAAACAGCAGCCTGTAGGCTTGGCCTTTATTGAACTGTTGCAACAGGGTGTTCCCCTCACTTGCAGGAGAGAGGAAAGACACAGAAAAATGGTGTGCAAGACCTTATAAAAACTTTTGAAATTCCCATCCTGTAGGTCAAGCCCACCCCCAGAAACATCATGCATACATTACAGAAAGGAGGGGTTGAGGGAGGAGTTGTGGTGGTAACCTGAGTGTCCTGTCACCTGGCTGATTCCCTTCTCCCTCTCCCCATGAGTCATTTTCTGAAGACAAAAGGTAGTCGCAGTTTCCTGCCCCCTGAGGGAAGATCTGATCATTGTCCTTTGTTCCAGTCCATGCTGAATCCACTCCCATATGGAAGTTCTTTGTGATCTTGATTGTCTTCTGTCTAGGACCATCAGGGTTGGCATAGCAACTGGGCAGGGCCTCCTGTGGATATGCTGGGACGTTCAAGGGATTATGGCTGGCCTGTATCAAACTTTCCCCATTTTGTAGTCCTTCCTTCATGGAGTAAAATAAAAGTGGAACAGTGCAAATCCGATGTATGGTTGATTTTCTATGAATTTATAACAGAAGCGTAGCGTATGTAGTGTGTGAGTGTGAGTGAAGTTTGTACAAACTGAATGATGGGGGGGCGGGTTTCCTGCTACAGGTTAAAATTACTGTCTATAAACAGAGGGGAAAGGCCTTTGCAGAGGGGTCAAATGCTTTGGGCCAGCTCTGACATGCATCCTCAGGAGAAAACCTTAAAAGGATAAAGTATGTATTTTAAGGTGTGGGACTCACAGTAGAGGCTTGGGCCTGGATTCCCACTAGTGGAAGCCCTTGCAAGAACTTCTGTTAGCTCAGCCGGACTTTCCGCCTCCCTCCCTCCCCATTCCCCCCCCATTGGCTCTGGGGTGGGTGCAAGAACCCCAGAGCCACATGCAGAGGGACAAGAGGAGGTGTCTCCATGAGGCAAGCAGAGATGCTTGTACTGATGGGACGTTTATAGCAGCACACTGAATTTCTTGCTCTGTATTTTATTCTCCTTGGAAGGAGGAAACTCATGTCTGCCGTAAGTGTGGGGAGGGGGTCTAAGGGAAGGCCTTGGTGGCAAGGAAGAGGGGTGTCTCTCTCTGTGTGTGTCCATTGCCCCACTGAGAGGAAAAGTGGTTTTAAACAGCAGCAGAAGCTTGAGTAAAGCAGGGAAGGAGAGACACTGATTGGTAGTGCGTGTGCATCTTTTAAACAATTTTAACAAGGAGAAATTGCAGTGATGGTAACAACGCTGACTCAAACACAGCAGAGTGTTTCCCAATCCCCCTTGTGGCGTACTCAAACCTTGTTTTAATCTGCCTCTTCCCATCACCGCCAGTGTCTTCCGAACTCTGTTTTATTCAAGCTTCTGTTGTTGTTTAAAACTGCCACTTTCCTCCTCTCAGCCCCCCCCCCCCCGCTCTTCCTGCTGTACTCAAACTGGCCAGTGGAATCAAAAAGGTTAAGATCATAGCTCTTTCAGGGGGAGCTCATTTGCTCCACGGTTTCTGACGACCGTGTGGGACAAAAGATCATTATGGAGTGTCTTTGAACATGTTTAACAGAAATGCAGCTCGCTAGTGTGCAAATTAAGAAAGCCAAACTGAGCACATGGAGAATTAGAGGTTATCCAAAACAGAAAGTTCAGAAAGAATGGAAAATCTTTAAAGAGTATCTGAAAAAACATTACAATAACAAATATCTCCTGGCAGAAATAGAATGATCCTTGTAAAACAACAAATATAATATTTTTTGATATCTGACGAAAACAAAGAAAGCAATACAATAATTTGGAACTGTGTGTGAAAAAATAGTAGAAATAATAACACAATGAGTCTAATCGGAAGTCAAATGTGTTTATTTTGTTTTGTTTTTTCCTCCCCCCTTTTTTCCTCCCCCCCCTTCTTCTTCCTCTTCTTTTTTGTGTGCCTCCTTTCTTGGTCTTTCTCTTTTTGATTTGTTAAGAGAGAGATAAAGAGATAAAAATGTAATATGAAAACTTCAGTAAGTTAAAAGTGATGTTGTGTAATTTTTGTTACTATTTATATATTGTTAAAATTGGTTAATTGTAATGAATTGATGTAGCAATTACTGTGGTTTTTCCCTTTGTTATTGCTGAATTCTAAATAAAGCAGTATTCTTTTTTATAAAAAAAGAGAGAGAGAGAAAGCCAAACTGAGCGGATGCCCTTATCTTATTTCCCTGAAAGGAAATGGCCAGCAACGAGCTGAAAGAAATCCGGAAAGCCATGACGAAGGAGGCCATCCGGGAGCATCAGATGGCCAAGACGGGAGGGACCCAGACCGACCTCTTCACCTGCGGGAAGTGCAAGAAAAAGAACTGCACCTACACCCAGGTGAGGCTCCAGGTGTGCACAGGTCACCCTGAAAGACCTGCTGGTTTGCTTCTCGAGGTCCTGAACACCCTCCCATTTCATGAAATCCACTGAGAGGTGAGGGTCTTCTCCTCCGTGGAAGGATCAGTTCCCGTCAGGATTGAGCCCAGATTTGTACCAGGCCAGTTGAGGGAAAGGACAATACAGCTGTCCACTTCTACTGATGGAAGTGAGAGGATTGTTTGGGTTTTCTTCCATCCCTGGCAACATCAGGACGGATTGTAATTGGTAGCTTTGCTAATAGCGGGGAAGCCTTCTCACCCCTCCCCAAAATCCTCAGAACAAGTTTTTGTGGAGCTGCTGCTGGCTAGAGCACTAGTTTTCAGTTCCAAAACGAGTGGCGGGCCAACAAGCAAGTGCAGATGGTGGGAGGGGATGTGGAAAGATTGCTACAGGGCAAGCCTTGGAGACCAGCAGTACAGATTCCACTCACCCTCAGGCGTTTCCTTCCTTCAACACAGGTGCAAACCCGCAGTTCAGACGAGCCAATGACCACTTTTGTCGTGTGCAATGAGTGTGGGAACCGCTGGAAGGTAAGCATGCCTGACTCCCTTAATTTATTTGACCTAAGGGCAAAACCTGCAGCTCCAACCCGGCGTCTTCCACCAACCTCTTCTCCGGATGAAATGGCACTTGTGAAGAATAAAACAATTCCCCGAACAACGTAGGATGAGCTCTCCAGTGTTGCTTTGCACTCCTTCAGACACTTGGAGAATATGCATAGATCATACAGATCTTGCCCCGTGCTGTTTGGATAATTGTTTTATAGTTCACACACACACTCTTATCATCTGAACTGGGTTGTTGTTTACAGATTGGCCTGTGTTTGGTGCTACGCAGTGACCCAACTTGTATTTTCAGTAATGTTGAGACCACTTTTAATGGAGCTCCTGTGGCTCGGTCTCTTTGTTATCTTTAATTGAGGACTCTCTCTCTCTCTCTCTCTCTCTCTCTCTCTCTCTCTCTCTCTCTCTCTCTCTGTCTACAGCAGGGCTAGCCAAGGCATTGCTCTGCAGACATTGATGGACTGTTAACTCCCATCAGCCCCAGTCAGCACGGCCAGTGCTCAGGGATGATGGGAGTTGTAGTCCAACATGTGGAAGGCATCACATTGGCAGACAGAAGTACTGTGTTCAGTCTGACCTCGGCATGCAGCCTAAAAGGTTTATAGTCCATGACACATAATGGCTGCAATGGGATTCCAGTAGGCAGGGTGTGACTTTTTTTAATTTAAAAAACCACAACTCTCAGGCCATTCTCCCTGCCCTGTCAGCCCTCTCTGTCTTCCCGAGTTCCTTCCCTCCCTTGCCAATACTGCGCAGCAGCAAGAAAATCAAATCCGGTCATTCTGCAGAGAGCCCTCTCTGCTGCTTCTGTGTTTTGGGGTAAAATCAGAGGCATTTTGGTTGACTCTTTCCAATCCTACCAACTTCTTGCAGTTCTGCTGAGACATCCCGGACCAGGGCATCAGTTGCAGCCGCCAACGCTGGGCTGGATCTCTGCCATACATTCCGCCCAACACCGCCAGCAACTTTTGTACTGTTTTTGTCGCCGAGTTTGCTTTGTGCTCTGTACATCATCCGGGGAGAGGAGGTCCCGGCTGCCTGCACACCTCTGGAAAGAGCAGCAGCCGGGGTTGGAGGCTGGGAGGGGGCCGGATGGAGAATTCGTGTGGACTTGACCACCTTTGGAGTTTCTCATCCTGAATCAGTATTTTGTGAGGGTCTGGAACAGTATTAAACATTTTTTTTTTTTTGGTTTTGGTTTTTTTAAAAAGAAATTTGGCCAGGTGTCTCGTCTTGAGCGTATGGTAGCTTCTTCCGACTTTCCTTTCTCGTCCCCTCTCTCAAAAGCTGAAACGAACGTCTGCCTCACTCTGTTAGCACAGAGGCAGGAGAAGGGGAGACGTAGGAAGCCACATTCGCACCCACTGCAACCGAAGCTTTATGTCTATGGAATAAAATTCTATGGGCAATTCTTAGTCGAGACGCACAACCCATAAGGAGTTCCTTTTGGGCTGGGGGTGACAATGAAACCAGTTTCAAAGCAGATCTTTCCCCAGAACCAGGCTGTATGGCAAGACGCCTCAGAAGACGTGTTGCAAAGGAAAGGTGTGTGAGGGGGATGGATTCAGAGCAACAAAGCACACCGAATAAGAACCTCATGAGGACTACCTCCATTAGGAAGCACTTGGCACTGGAAAGGGGGTAAAGGTCAGGCTTCGTTCTCATGCTTCACCCTCCAACTTCCTGGTTGTCCGTTTGATGCCGTGCACTGGACCTTTTAGGGTTTATCTCCACTACACATTTATAATAGTCATGGCTCCTCCTCGCAAAGAAATTGACATTTGCCAGGGGTGCTGAGAACTCTGCCTTGAGATTCCCTCGCCTTCCTTTGCGGGTAGCAGCGTTGCTGGCCTCTGAGCAGCATAGACCCTCCTGCCCTCTGCCAGCCCACCCACACAGGAAGATCTGGGGAGACGTGGGGCCCATCTCTCAGTTGGGCTCTTGTGGGGGTGTCTGCGGGGGGGGGGGGAGGGTGCCGGCCCACTGGGTGCATGTCAGAAAGGAGAGCAAGCTCGCTACAGAATGGAGCGAACGACCTGGCCAGCAGATGCAAACACTGAAGGGTTAAGAAAAGAAGAATCTGCTGGGGCACTTAAAAGCCACTGGGGGAAAGGCCCAGTGGGTCTCTGGCAAGGGGAAGGTTTTGCGCTCAAGGCATTTCAAGTGGGTGGAAGGAGGTGGGGGGAGGCCATGGCTGGCTTGGGCTTTTAGCACCCACTTGAATCCCAGGAAAGGCTTTTGAATCGGGACTTTGCAGCATCACTCCCAGGCAGCCAATGTAGCTAAGGGTAGAGCAGCGCCTGTGAGCAAGAAAATGCAGCGAAGTGCAGGGAGACCACACAGCTTTTGGCAAAGTCAGTTTGGCTTGCATCTCCCGCCCTTTGCTGCATCTGTGCCTGCTCTCCCCACCATGCATGTTACATGTACAGTTGCAAAGGAACAAAGGACAGTCATACCTCGGGTTAAATAAGCATCAGGTTGAGCGTTTTCAGGTTACGCTCCGCGGCAACCCCGAAGTAACGGAACGCGTTACTTCCGGGTTTCGCTGCTCGCGCATGCACAGACGCTCAAAATGACGCGGGTGGCGTTCGCTTCAGGATGCGAACGGGGCTCTGGAATGGATCCCGTTCGCATCCAGAGGTACCACTGTAATCAAAATTCCTGACAGAAAGATGAGGCTCTTCATGCACTGCACCATTCTAAAACCCGGAAACTACAGCTAATCCAGAATGCGGCAGCTAGACTGGTGACTGGGAGCAGCCGCCGAAACCACATAACACCGGTCTTGAAAGACCTACACTGGCTCCCAGGACGTTTTCGAGCACAATTCAAAGTGTTGGTGCTGACCTTTAAATCCCTAAACGGCCTCAGTCCAGTATATCTGAAGGAGCGTCTCCACCCCCATTGTTCTGCCCAGGCACTTAGGTCCAGTGCCAAGGGTCTTCTGGCGGTTCCCTCCCTCCGAGAAGTGAGGTTACAGGGAACCAGGCAGAGGGCCTTCACGGTGGTGGCGCCCGCCATGTGGAACACCCTCCATCAGATGTCAAGGAAATAAACAACTATCTGACTTTTAGAAGACATCTGAAGGCAGCCCTGTTTAGGGAAGCTTTTAATGTTTAATAGGCTATTGTATTTTAATATTCTGTTGGAAGCCGCCCAGAGTGGCTGGGAAAACCCAGCCAGTTTCACAGGGTATAAATAATAAATTATTATTATTATTACATCAAAGTCCATCTTTAGAAATCAGGGCCAAATGACTATGCATAATTTGCAAATTTAGGTCCAGCAGGATTTCCTTCTAAAGAGGGCAGAGGTGAGAGCAAAACCCCATTGGTTGCCTTTGTTTTTGTTTAAAAAATAAAATAGCCATCCAGCAGGCGAAAGGGAAAGCCACGTACAACAGCCAGGCGCTTTTGCTTCCTTGAATTGGTTTCGTAGCATCTCTCTAGCCTGCCAGCACAGGAGGAGCTTGGAATATCCATGGATGTGAACATTCATTCTCCCTTTCCAAGCAGTGGAACCACAAAGGCCATTTAAATAAAATAAAATAAAATAACATGTTCATTGTTGTCCTTTCCTTCTAAAACACCTTCACTTAAAGACCCCAGGAACTCACTGCCGTAATTGGTTCGGGTGGGGGAAACTTATTTTAAAAATAAAAAAATGAAGGTTTTTTGGTAGAGGGATGGGTCAGAAAGGATTTGACATGATCTGAAAAGGCAGCCTGCCACGTCAAGCCTCTGTGTGCTGGGATTCCATAGCTGTTTTGTACATTTGCCAGTTGGAGAACAGACTAAATATGGCAAATATTTTAGCCAGCCTGCCAATCCGCTTCCAAGCTCCACCTTTTATGTTTTGCAAAAATAAACATATTTTCCTCTCCTTCCCCCAACGTATTTCTATTCCTGCTGGAGTTGCTTGATATGGAGAAACAACTTGTGCATTCAGCTTGGTACTTGCTGCTGTTTCCATGGCATCCATAGAGTTAAGGATTTTCTTTGGGGGGGGGGACGGACTCCCTACCCCCCCCCCAAAAAAAATCCAAAATGAGTGCAATATAAGATCCACTGCAAAATAGCATTTCCGGGTCATTAATTTTAGGGAAACTGCTGCAATTTAAAAATGCAGATATAAAGGGATCATTTTGATGGGCCGCAATCTTCATGGCAAGAAGATAGGGGAATCTGAAGGTCATAGTCCTACTCCCCGCCCCCCAAACAGGATTCTCTATACATTGAATCATGGGCACACTGTACAGAAAACCCCCTTGCAGATACATTACAGCAACTGAAAGTTGCAGAAGAGAACATGAGACTCGGTACCAAGGCTCCATGCATAGCCAAGCAACCAGTTTCCAAGAGTTGCCAACCAAGGTGCTTCCAGGAAGTTCACAAACCAACATGGCCCACAAACTGGTTGAGGTTGACGCTGCCTTAAAACATGGAGATTCCACTTCATCAGCATGGCTAAGTGGCTTTGAACAGCGCTGTCCTCCATGCATTTTCTTTTAAAAAACCAAACAGATCTATCTAAGACAGCGGCAGTGATCTACTGCTAGGATAGCTGAGTTGGTAGAGCACAAGACTTTTAATCTCAGGGTTGTGGGTTTGAGCCCTACATTGGATTAAAGATCCCAGTATTTCAGGGGGTTGGACTAGATGAACCCTGGTGATAAATCTACATAAATTCCATATTGCTTTGTGAGCAGTACGTTGGTCTGTCTTGAATCCACTCCCAGTAAAATCCATTGGGATACCCAGAGTTCTAGTGCTCTGGACAGAATCGTCAATCTGCTTTGTCTACCATACATTTGATAAACTTCCCCCATGTCCCAGATTACATGTACCTTTTCATCATATTCTCCCACCCTTTGTGCCACACTGGAGAAATGTTGGAGGGTATGAAGTTGGAAAGTGTTCTTGAAGCTACCAATATGAGTTTGACCAAACTGCGGGAGGCAGTGGAAGACAGGAGTGCCTGGCGTGCTCTGGTCCATGGGGTTACGAACATTTGGACACGACTAGGTAAAGGTAAAGGGACCCCTAGGCCCAGTCATGACCAACTATGGGGTTGTGGCGCTCATCTCACTTTATTGGCCGAGGGAGCCGACATACAGCTTCCGGGTCATGTGGCCAGCATGACTAAGCTGCTTTTGGCGAACCAGAGCAGCACACAGAAACACCGTTTACCTTCCCGCCAGAGCGGTACCTATTTATCTACTTGCACTTTGACGTGCTTTCAAACTGCTAGGTTGGCAGGAGCAGGGACCGAGCAATGGGAGCTCACCCTGTTACGGGGATTTGAACTGCCGACCTTCTGATTGGCAAGTTCTGGGCTCTGTGGTTTAACACACAGCGCCACCCACGTCCCGTGGACACGACTAAACAACAATTAAATTGGAAGCCCAGTTTCCTGTAAGAGAAAAAGGCTCTCTCAGTTGTAGCTATCTGCCAGATCTCACTGACATTTGCTACAAGGTGTTGTCTTTTAACAACTTGGGAGTCGGGACCAAAGAACTCACTGGGAGCTACTCTCCATTACTTGCCAGGCTTTGCCTTGTTGCCTTGCTGCAGCCAGGTCTGTGTCATACAATAGGGCTTTTTCTGTAGCAGACCCTCCCGTTTGTGAAACTCCACAAAAGAGGCTGCCCCCGGCTCGCCGACAACCTGGGAGAGATTTTCACATGTGCATTTGAAGGTCTGTGAACGGGCATGAATATTTGGGTGCTTGAACCACTTTACCTGCTTAATGTGATGTTTTAAGTACAGTGGATGCCCAGGTTGCGAATGTGATTCGTGTGGGATGCACGTTCGCAACCCACAGTAGTGTGTCTGCGCAAGCGTGGGTTGCGATTCACCGTTTCTGCCCATGCGCGACCGCTCAAACCCGGAAGTAACCCGTTCCGGTACTTCCGGGTTTCGGCAGTCCGTAACCCAAAAAAACACAACCTGAAGCGTCTGTAACCCAAGGTATAACTGTACAGTGGTACCTTGGTTTTCAAACGACTTAGTTCCCAAATGCCAAAAACCTAGAAGTGTGTGTTCCGGTTTTAAAATGTTTTTCAGAAACTGAACGTCTGATGTGGCTGTCGGCTATTGTTTCCGGGGCGCCTGCACCAATCAGAAGCTGCGCCTTGGTTTTTGAACATTTCGGAACTCAAACGGACTTCCGGAATGGATTAAGTTTGGCGCTTTTGTTTTTGCTATTTTGCATTTTTGAGGCTTTTTTCTGTTGTTCTCGTGACTGTGTGGAAGATAATTTTTATCATCTATAATACCGTCTTATTTGTTTTACAGTACTGTACATTATTGCTTTCATTTTATGAATCAATGGTCTCGTTAGATAGTAACATTCATGTTAAATTGCTGTTTTAGGGGTTGTTTTTAAAAGCCTGGAACGGATTAATCTGTTTTGCATTACTTTCTATGGGAAAGCACACCTTGGTTTTGGAATGGGCTTCTGGAATGGATTAAGTTTGAGAACCAAGGTACCACTGTGGACTGTTTCATCTTGCATGTTCACCTGGGGATCCTTTGGGATGAAGGGCAGTCTATAAATGTCTCTAAAACCCAAATCAATATCCTAGGAGGGAGACATTGTTGTTAAGCGCCCAGTCAGAACTGACAGGGCTCAGTTACATGCATAGATTACCTAACTTTGCCCAGATCACAGCTGGAATAATTTGTATGGGTCCTTCCCCAGAGTGGCAGAGATGTGCAAAAGTGCATCTGGAAGCTTTGCTTAAGGTTAAAAAAATTAAAATCCTTGCAGCTTCTCTCAAAATTCTTGCAGACGTTTCAGCTCAGGCAGAGGCTTCCAAAGCTCTTCAAATATTCTTGTAAAGAAGCTGGTAAAATGTGGTCTTGACCATGCTACCACTCAGTGGATTTGTAACTGGCTGACTGACCGAACCCAAAGGGTGCTCATCAATGGTTCCTCTTCATCCTGGAGAAGAGTGACTAGTGGGGTGCCACAGGGTTCTGTCTTGGGCCCGGTCTTATTCAACATCTTTATCAACGACTTGGATGATGGACTCAAGGGCATCCTGATCAAATTTGCAGATGACACCAAACTGGGAGGGGTGGCTAACACCCCAGAGGACAGGATCACACTTCAAAACGACCTTGACAGATTAGAGAACTGGGCCAAAACAAACAAGATGAATTTTAACAGGGAGAAATGTAAAGTATTGCACTTGGGCAAAAAAAATGAGAGGCACAAATACAAGATGGGTGACACCTGGCTTGAGAGCAGTACATGTGAAAAGGATCTAGGAGTCTTGGTTGATCACAAACTTGACATGAGCCAACAGTGTGACGCGGCAGCTAAAAAAGCCAATGCAATTCTGGGCTGCATCAATAGGAGTATAGCATCTAGATCAGTGTTTCCCAACCTTGTGCCTGCAGCTGTTTTTGGACTACAATTCCCATCATCCCTTGCCACTGGTCTTGCTAGTCAGGGATGATGGGAGTTGTAGTTCAAAAACAGCTGGAGGCACAAGGTTGGGAAACACTGATCTAGATCAAGGGAAGTAATAGTGCCACTGTATTCTGCTCTGGTTAGACCTCACCTGGAGTACTGTGTCCAGTTCTGGGCACCACAGTTCAAGAAGGACACTGACAAACTGGAACGTGTCCAGAGGAGGGCAACCCAAATGGTCAAAGGCCTGGAAACGATGCCTTATGAGGAACGGCTAAGGGAGCTGGGCATGTTTAGCCTGGAGAAGAGGAGGTTAAGGGGTGATATGATAGCCATGTTCAAATATATAAAAGGATGTCACATAGAGGGGGGAGAAAGGTAGTTTTCTGCTGCTCCAGAGAAGCGGACACGGAGCAATGGTTCCAAACTACAAGAAAGAAGATTCCACCTAAACATTAGGAAGAACTTCCTGACAGTAAGAGCTGTTCGACAGTGGAATTTGCTGCCAAGGAGTGTGGTGGAGTCTCCTTCTTTGGAGGTCTTTAAGCAGAGGCTTGACAACCATATGTCAGGAGTGCTCTGATGGTGTTTCCTGCTTGGCAGGGGGTTGGACTCGATGGCCCTTGTGGTCTCTTCCAACTCTATGATTCTATGAAATTTAGCCCGTCTGTCTCACCATGAGAAAATGTACTTATCCCGGTCGGCTAACTTGAAAATATCATGCAATGCAGGCTTGTTCCTTTTTGAAGCCATTTGCCCCAACTGTTGTGATGCATCTCAAGTTTTCATCTGCCTTTTGTGCCACGGTCCTACGGAGCTGTGTAGGAAGCACATTTGATTTTAAAAGGCTGGGGACAATATTTTGTCCATTCCCCAGGCACGACTTGTTTACCCATTCACCCAATACTTGAGTGAACACCGAAGTTCCCAAAATGCTTGTGTCTGAGAAGGTACATTTAAAACAATACTTAGACTTCCTCTGTCTCTTCTTTCACACTGTCATTTGCATTGCATTTACCACTCCTTTGAGTGTGGCATAGGGTCTTTTGATACTTGCTGTCATAAATCAGATTCGTACTCTCAGCGTCAGGCAATCCAGACTTCTGGTGTCAAATACTATAGCGTGGAGCAAGGATGGCTCTCAGATGAGCAACATTTCTTATATTGTGAATCTTCAAATTAAGAATTCTGTTTTGTTTTCCTCTAAAAGTCAGGGTGGGACGCGGGTGGCGCTGTGGGCTAAACCACAGAGCCTAGGACTTGCCGATCAGAAGGTCGGCGGTTCGAATCCCTGCGACGGGATAAACTCCCGTTGCTCAGTCCCTGCTCCTGCCAACCTAGCAGTTCGAACGCACGTCAAAGTGCAAGTAGATAAATAGGTACTGCTCTGGCGGGAAGGTAAACGGCGTTTCCGTGCGCTGCTCTGGTTCGCCAGAAGCGGCTTCGTCATACTGGCCACATGACCTGGAAGCTGTACCAGAAGCCGGCCGAGCTCCCTCGGCCAACAAAGCGAGATGAGCGCCACAACCCAAGTCGGTCACGACTGGACCTAATGGTCAGGGGTCCCTTTACCTTTAAAAGTCAGGGTAGGCTTATGAAAAGTTGTTAAACAACATACCGGTACTAAATGTGAAAGTGTCCACCCTCACTAAGAACTGAAGATTTCATTGGGTTTCATATACTGCACAGTGGTACCTCAGGTTACATATGCTTCAGGTTACAGACTCCGCTAACCCATAAATAGTACTTCAGGTTAAGAACTTTGCTTCAGGTTGAGAGCAGAAATCGTGCTCTGGTGGTGTAGCAGCAGGAGGAGGCCCCATTAGCTAAAGTGGTGCTTCAGGTTAAGAACAGTTTCAGGTTAAGAACGGACCTCCGGAAGGAAGTAAGCACTCAACCCAAGGTACCACTGTAGTAACTTTACATTTTGGGAATCCAAGAAGAAAGGGGAGTTGGAGCTTGTTGTAAAACATTGCAGATTGTAGACCACAACCTGCCTGAATACCACTGACTGATTGTTTTATGAAAAGTGCCCATTCACCCCAGTGAATAACACCCATCATTAATATTGGAGAAACCACATAGGGAGACTTCCTGTGGCAAACCTGCTCTCCATCCTGAGCACTGGAGAGTCTAGCACGACATTAGTGTGCTATACTTCTTTTTTAAATTGAAAATGGCCCAATTGGAAGGTTGGGTGGGGAGAGGCCATGTAGCCACATCAGCCCAGTAAGAACAATTAGCAGGGTGATCTCTTGACCATTCCCCCAAACATTTCTCTCTCTCATACACGAACCAGATCCTTTATATCCACAGACCTCGTACCTGATCCACGTTTGCAGGAAAAGCTTTGGTCAGAAGAGTGCTGGAACTCAGATGCATTTCTGCTGCTTTTAGGCAACCACAACACAGCATTAAGAAGCAATGTGTGTGTGGTTGTGTCTTCATTCCTTGGTGGAGCACTCAGATAATCACCACCTCCGTGTTCAAAGCAGCATAACGTACAGCCACCCCAGAACATGGAACATAACCCCACATTTTGTTGCCTGTTCCCCAAAATCAGTGTGGCAGGTGGGCCATAAATTTTTTTTGCATGGATCTGGCAGATGCCTGCCGAAGTAAATTCTCTAGATATTGAGCCAACATCACCTACAGGGGAATTTTATTTTCCCCTATAGTTACTGTGACACAGCTTCACCTCTTGGCTTTCCCACTCAATGCACAGCACAAACACTAGCCATATTCCTTAACCCAAAGGGACAAGACTCACAGAAGCGCTATGACTGTTGCAGCCCATTAAGAGAGTTGGGTGCTGATGAGGCACTTTGCCACGTTGCTTTGAGTTTTCAATTTATGACATGGGAATAAGAACGATCTACATCACAGGGTTGTTGTGAGTAGAAGACAAAGCACCTCGTAATTATGCTGCGTAAGAGGAATCTGCCAAATATATATATACAGTGGTGCCTCGCAAGACGAAATTAATCCGTTCCGTGAGGCTCTTCGTATAGCGTTTTTTTCGTCTTGCGAAGCAAGCCCATTGACAGCTTAGCAGATTAGCGCTATTAGCGGTTTAGCGGCTTTTAGCGGATCAGCTGATAAGCGGCTTAGGGCTTAGGAAAAGGGGAAAAAAAGGGAAAAAACCCCGCAGGAACTCACAAGACATTTTCGTCCTGCGAAGCAAGCCCATAGGGAAATTCGTTTTGCGAAGCACCTCCAAAACGGAAAACCCTTTCGTCTAGCGGGTTTTCCGTCTTGCGAGGCGTTCGTCTTGCGGGGCACCACTGCATATTACATGTTGCAGTATGGAATCCTTCTGTCTAGTGTTTCAGCTACCCAGCCATGCTTCCTTCCTGGATATTCAATTGCATTCACTGTTTTCAGTTCCCCATGCTACAACAGACAGCATTCCAGTCCAATCGAGCATACTCAGCCCTCCTTGAGCTGTTTTGGAGTTGTCCCTCATTTCTTTTCCTAAAAAAAAAAAAAAAGAATTCTTTTTTGCATTTCTGCAAACCTCTGCATTCCACGAACACACCAGTATGTAGGAACTGGCACTCAAGAGAAAGATTTTGTTGTCACTACATCTATATCAATGCAAGAGTCAGAACTGATCTGCCCAGTCTGAATCAGGAAAGATGTATCCTAACAGAGCTACAGTACTCTCTCGCAAAGTGCCATTTCCTTTCCAGAATTAAAGACACTCAGCCTATTCACACTGTTGTAATTACTTGAGGTCACTTGCTGCAATTCTCACATTTCTCGCACCTGTAAAAAAATAATAATCCTCAATTGACACAAACGGCCTTTATTACTTCTGGTGGAAGAGAGTTCCACAGGTCAAAAAAGGGTTTGTTGTGTGTGTGAAGCCTGCCATGATGTGAACGTGTGCCCTCTGAGTGTTGTGTGGAAAGAGGGAAAAGGGAAACCCAATTGCTCCTTTTAAGACTCTCCAAGGCCAGTTTCACGAAGTGCAGGTGTTACCAGGCAGAAACGAGAGAACTGCAAATAAAAGACAGTTGAGAAGGAGCTCGAGTCTTACTGGCTCTCCAACATCGGTGTGGGGTGGCGGCGACACAGAGGCCTCAACATCATTGCATATTGTGGCTTGATGAAAGCATGATTTCAACAGACATCCACGCCCATCTTTCGGAAGAGGCCGTGGCAAACAGGCTGTGGTCGTGACACAAGTTCCAATTTTGGCACCCAGCATCAAACAATATAAGCTTTTGAGATCATGGGGGGGGGGGGGGGGAGAGAAGAACAAAAGGAGGATGTTCCATCTTTGATGGAAGAAGACACAAAACCAGCTGCACATCTAGTGTGAGGAAGATTCCACAAGGTGGCATTGCCCCAGGCAGATGCCCACTGGGACCTGGCATAGTTCAGGTGAAGGTTTCACTTTTGGAAACACTGCATGAACAGAACAAGAAGGGCAGCCGTCTCACTCCATGCAAGGAGTTTCTACCAAGGAAGCGTCTCTCCCTTTTTGTGGATACAGCTTCTCCCGTTACTGCAACGGTATGATGGGAGAAACCAAATCTGGTGGGACGCCTGTCTCCTCAAGAGGAGACCGCGAGGAGATATGATGGCCATCTTCAAATATCTAATGAGCTGCCGCATGGAAGATGGAGCAAGCTGGTTTTCTCCTGCTCCTATGAGGACAGGACCCGAACCAACTGCTTCGTGTTACAAGGAGATTTTGACTAAACAGGAGGAAGAACTTTCTGGTGGCAACAGCTGTTCAACGGTGGAATGGACTCCTTCCGGGAGTCTTTAAGCAGTGGCTGGATGGCCACCTGCCTAGTTGCTTTAGTTGAGGTTCTTGCATTGCAGGGTTTTGGACTAGATGGTCCTCAAGGTCCCTTCAAACTCTGCATTTATGATTAAAAGGAACCACAGCCCTATCTGAGAGGCGTGTGTGACACCCTTAAGCTTTAGGCTTCCTTGGAGGTTGTTGCTAAGCAACCCAGCCTCTGAGACGGGCCACCCCATCCCATATCCCATAGTCCCATCTCACTCACTCAGCCTACTTCTGTGGTTGAATTGCTGGAGAGAGGAGATGTTCTGTCTTCCTCCAATAGACACGACTGAGCTACTCCATTCTGCTCCAGCATGTACAGTGAGGACAGACCAGCTGGATCAAACCAACGGTCCATCTGTTCTAGCTTTCTGCTTCCTCCATGCTTAACCAGATGCTTCTAGGAAACTCACAAGCAGGACATGGAAGCAACAGCCTTCAGAGGCTCAAGGCCTCATCCTGGCATGACTGCTATGCCACGGAGTGCTGTAGCCTGGCAGAAAAGTTTCCTTCTCCATCCAAGTCTGCTCCCAAAAGAATAAGGTGGAACCCCCGTTTTCCACCTGCCAAACATTTCCTTCACCTTTCGAAAACGAGGTCTCAGTTCCAGAGCCTCACACCTCTCAGAATATGATGGGCTCCAACAAACATCTGCACCGCCGAAGGCCTCCTGAATCTTTGTAGGACGAACACGTAATCGTACTATGAATTCCCCTGTGCTGCTAACACATGGAAGCCTCCTGTACACTTCTGGGATCTCAGGAAATTTGGAAGTTTACTTCCGGGTTGCTTCTGGGAAGGGCAAAATCATGATTTGCACCAGGGAGGTCTGCTTTCAGTGGAACTCCTCAACAACCCTACCTATCCCCCCTCCAAGAGCTCTGAGGTCAAGCCCTCCTCAGTTTTCCCACATCAGAGATGACAGAAGCCTTCCCGAGGTCTGGCCCCAGCTGGAATAAATGCAACTTGGGGGAATAGAGAAAGCCTTTGAGTTGCACGGGACTCTTCTCTGGCCAAAAACCACCACCTACACCTGTGCAATTCAGAATATTCTTATGCTACACTCATATCGGTCTGACTGAAGCTTCCACCAGAACCATTTGAGATCTGCCACGGAAACAGCTCTTTTTTTTTTTTTAAACAGGGAAAACCAAACAAAACAGAAAAAAGACAGGAAGAACAATATTCAGAAGATGTGGATTTTGGCCTTTTTCTTTTCTTTCGCCATGTCGCCCAGGATTCTCTTGCCCCCTCCCAACCCCCACCCCTCCCTGCACCAGTTGGCCGATTCAGTACTTTTAGTTCTTCTGCGTGGTCAGCTAGCTTGCCAACACGGATTCAGTAGTAAAAGCAGAGGCCTGAGTTTTGAGGTTCATGTGATGGCAGGTGTCACCTTTCTGGCAGAAGAAGATGGGGCAGGTTTGCACGGAGTGAACTTCCTAGTAAGTTGGACCAGCACCTTGTTGTTCAGAACTGAGGCGGTTTTACAGGATTTGGCCCAGAATGCCATTTCAGGTCCCTTGGTTCTGTAAGACCAAGTGGGAGGTCCATATATATATATATATATTAAAAAACCCCAAAGTTAACACCTGCCGTATGAAAGGAGAACAGTCACTTCGTATTTTGCTTCTCTCTCCACCCTCCCCAGTGATGGCGGTGGCGGAAGGGGCTTAGGACTCTGAGGATGACCGAGAGACGCTCTGGAGCAGTGCTTTGTATACGGCCGAGTTCAGAAAACGGGGATAGGAGTCTCTATGCATGAGCGTGTAGATCTGTAGCTGTGCATCGTCGAAGGTGTGCGAGGACGGCTCCTGCATCTTGCGGTTGATGCCTTCGCGGACGCGGGAGTCCAGGCTGACCTGAGGGACAGGTGGGCGAGAGAAGCAACACACCTTTTAGGGGAAAGACGGGAAGCGAATCTGCTGGGGAGAAGGTCTGAGTGATGTCTAGTTTTCACCAGCTAAACATTGCGATATACAGTGCTACCTCTGGATGTGAACAGGATCCGTTCCGGAGCCCTGTTTGCATCCTGAGTAGAACACAACCCGCATCTGCGGGTCACGATTCGGCACTTCTGCACATGCGCGTGACGTCATTTTGAGCATCTGCGCATAAGTGAGCGGTGAAACCTGGAAGTAACCCATTCCGTTACTTCCGGGTTGTCGCAGAGAGCAACCTGAAAACGCTCAACCTGAAGCGACTTTAACCCAAGGTATGACTGTACTGATTTTTCACAATGTCTGCAATAAGGAAGCAAACAGGGTAATGTCCCAGACTTAGGGGTCTGTAAGCGACACATTTTTACTTATCTTTAACAAATTGTTACGACTGTTATTTTGTATTGCAGAGCAACAGGGGCGGCAGGAATCACGAGAAAAGGGATGGCCGTTTCTCCCCATATCACGGTTTTTTACACAGCACACACACATGATTCGCGAAATATTGCCATGTCAAATATTATGAAACCGTTATCATGATGTGGACTTCAAACCGATTTTGGATGACGTATCGATACACTGCCCAGCCCTACTGGGGACTACAGGGGAAATGGAAACATCAGCCAGGGGGAGGGAGGGAGGGAGGGAAGGAGCTGGGATAATAAAGTACATTATCAAATAACAGTTTTTAAGCATAGGTTGGGTAGCTACGATCTAGTTGAGATTCCTGCACTGTAGGGAGTGGGACTAGATGACCCTTGGGACGGGACCCCTTCCAAGTCAATAATTCTAGCTGCAAAGGTACCTCCTTGGGCGAGAGGATGGAGATATAATCTTCGTAGATCATCCGAGCCTTCTCGTCGATGGCGTGCTTGTTGCACTCGCTTTTGAGTTCCTCGCAAGCCAGCCAAAAGAGCATGTTCTCCTCGCTGTACTCAGTCCGTAAGAATTCCCGGAACACGTTCCTGCCGGCTGGGTTCTTCATCAACTTGTCAAAAGACTGGGACCAGCCCTTGACTTCCTCAGTCGTCGGCTTGGCGCTGAAGGGGTAGCCCTCCCACCAGGCAGAGGCAAAGGCAGCGCAGGAGGAGCCGCAGGGAACAAGATGGGGGAGAAAAGGAGTTATTTCAGTCCCTTCGGCCTGCTCTCAGTCTCCCCCAGTGTGCTTGCTCAAGGGGAGAGATTCTGTTTGGCATGCAGTAGGTCCCAGGCTGAATCTCTATCATCTCCAGGTAGGTAGGAAAGGCCCCCTGCCTGGAACCCTGGCCTACAATATAGAGCCAGGTACTGAGACTGCGGGTGGCGCTGTGGGCTAAACCACAGAGCCTAGGGCTTGCCAATCAGAAGGTCGGCAGTTCGAATCCCCGCGATGGGGTGAGCTCCTGTTGCTCAGTCCCTGCTCCTGCCAACCTAGCAGTTCATAAGCACGTCAAAGTGCAAGTAGATAAATAGGTACCTCTCCGGCGGAAAGGTAAATGGCATTTCCATGCACTGCTCTGGTTCGCCAGAAGCGGCTTAGTCATGCTGGCCACATGACCCGGAAGCTGTATGCTGGCTCCCTCGGCCAATAAAGCGAGATGAGCGCTGCAACCCCAGAGTTGGCCACGACTGGACCTAATGGTCAGGGGTCCCCTTTACCCTTTCTGAGACTGCTGACAGGCAGTGTGGAGCAGTGGTTAAAGTGCTCGACTAGGGCCTGGGAGGCCAGGGTTCAGTTCCCCACTTGGCCATGAAGCTTGCTGGGTGTTCTTGGGCCAGTCACTCACTCACACACTCACTCACTCCCAGCCTAGCCTACCTCACAGGGTTGTTGAGGGGATATAATGGGTTGGGGAGAGAACTGTTGGCTTATTCTGTTCCACCTTAAGGAACAGGCATGATTGTTGTGTGTCACATGTCTGTTTACACTCCAGCACAGCTTGCTGGGAACTTCCGTTTGTGTATAGCTTATGCTTTAGCTGTCTTGCTTTGGGCATGAAGGAGATCAGAAATGTTTCCTTTTGTCCTGATGTACGCTGAATAAACTGCTTGCAAATAGGCTCTCACAGCCTCTCCTGCCACTTCCGTGGTCCTAAATGGAGTAACTTTGCGCCCCTGAAGGACCAGGTGCGCAGACTGGGAGTCATTTTGGACTCACAGCTGTCCATGGAGGCGCAGGTCAATTCCGTGTCCAGGGCGGTTGTCTACCAGCTCCATCTGGCATGAGGCCTGAGACCCTCCCTGCCCGCAGACTGTCTCGCCAGAGTGGTGCATGCTCTAGTTATCTCCCGCTTGGACTACTGCAATGCGCTCCACGTGGGGCTACCTTTGAAGGGGACCCGGAAACTGCAACTAATCCAGAATGCGGCAGCTAGACTGGTGACTGGGGGCGGCCGCCGAGACTACATAACACTGGTCCTGAAAGATCTGAATTGCCTCCCAGTACATTTCTGAGCATAATTCGAAGTGTTGGTGCTGACCTTTAAAGCCCTAAAGGTCCTGTATACCTGAAGGAGCATCTCCACCCCCATCGTTCAGCCCGGACACTGAGATCCAGCGCCGAGGGCCTTCTGGCGGTTCCCTCATTGCGAGAAGTGAGGTGATGGGGAACCATACAGAGGGCCTTCTCGGTAGTGGCACCCACCCTGTGGAACACCCTCCCTTCAGATGTGAAGGAAATAAGCAGATATCCTATCTTTAAAATACATCTTAAGGCAGCCCTCTTTAGGGAAGTTTTTAATATTTAATGCTGTATTGTTTTTAACACTCAATTGGGAGCCGCCCAGAGTGACTGGGGAAACTCAGCCAGATGGGCGGGTTATAAATAATAAATTAGTATATTATTATTATTATTATTATTATTATTATTATTATTATTATATCAGGGTTTCCCAAACATGGGTCTCCAGCTGTTTTTAGACTACAACTCCCATCATCCCTGACAACTGGCCCTGCTAGCTAGGGATGATGGGAGTTGTAGTCCAACAACAGCTGGAGACCCAAGTTTGGGAAACCCTTGGCAAAATGGACCAGGGGTCTAACTCAGTGTTAAGGTAGCTTCCTATGCTTTAACTACAGTTCTGAAAAATGAGCTTGCAGGACTGCACTGGGCCCTGAGTTACGGCAAGCTCACACATGGTCACTGACTTTCTGAAGATCCATTTATGGCTTTTTAATGTGCAAAAGGGGCAGAGATATTCCACACACACACACCACCCATGTCTCATGTGCTTCTTTCCTCTCTCTCTTTATGAATTTCACACTTCTTACTGGATTGCTATTTTAACTGCAAGACAAAGTCTTGAAAATTAAAATGGAAAGAAGAAAGGATCTAGAAACCTCACCCTCTCTGGCCAGCTGAACTCTGGCCCTATCCCACCCTCCGATTCCAAATGTCGCTTTTTGGTTTCTGAGATTTCATCACGCACCCACCTTTGAGCTTATTAAGGACTAGAAACATGCTTTTTTTTAAAAAAAAAAAAAGAATGTAGAACTGTTGATTATTATTATTATTAAAAAATTAAGTCTCCATACAAGACTTAACATCTATACATGCAGTTGTGCTTTAGCTCGATGCTTGGCAATTGTCCTAAAAAGATTCAATAAAGTCTGTAATAAAAAAGAAGTTTGTCTTCCCTAACATAGAACCCCCCAGATGTTTGCAAGTACAGCTCACACCAGTCCCAGCTGTCACCACTGGGGAACCAACACCACACTGGGGAAGCCTGTGTTCTAAGCTAATGCCAATTTATTTGGGGAAAGGCTGTAGCTCAGCAGTACAGGATCAGCTTTGAATGCAGGGGTCTCCACCAGGGAGAAGAGTCGGTGGAAGAAGATTGGAAGAAATTTAAAGACTACTTACATAAATACTGCAAAATTAATGAATGTTAGAATGATGTCGGAATGAAGTTAAGTGGTTTTAGCAGCAATGTTATAAAGGAGTATATAAAAATGGATTGTTATTAGGTGAGAATGTAAAGTTATAATACATCAAGGTAAAGGATTAAGATAAAAACAAGGAGGGAAAGGATTTGCTGAATTAACTAACTGAACTGGAATACAAAAAAGGGAGGTGTGAGGAGGTCAGGGAAACAAGCAAACGAAAGACAAGATATGAAAAGATTGATTTGTTTTTAACTGTTTTTATTTTTTTGTACTTTGTATTTTTTCTTTTCTTTTCTTTTCTCCCCTTCTTTTTCTTATTCTGTAATCTTTTTTCCGAAACTTTAATAAATATCTTTTTTTAAAAAAATGAATGCAGGGGTCTCCAGGCAGGGATGGGATAGTTGCTTCCAATGAGTGTAGACAATATTGAGCTAGATGGATAAATTGGTGGTCTGAGTGAGGCACCTTCCTATTTTCCTTTGCTTCCAGAGGGCCAAGTCAAGCACTTTAAAAACCCACTTTCGGGGGGGAAATCCCATCAATAAAAGAATGGCAAATCAAATTTTGTGAATCTATATATATATATTTGGCAAGATTCACAGCATTCTTCAGGGGACAATCGGCCCCAAAATTAGTAAAAGAATGGGATTGTGTTAAAGAATATATGAAAAAACATTGTTCTGGAGTAAGTATATCAGTATGCAACGAATGAAGCTTTGCAGGGTTAAAGAAATTGAAAAATGGTGCAAGAGGTATAAAGATAAAGGTAATCTACACTAGACACAACAATACGGAAAGATTAAGAACTATGAGGTCTCAGAACAAAGGAAAGAAGTCAATATGTGTATATGTATGTATGTGGGTTAAAGAACAGAGCCTAGGACTTGCCAATCAGAAGGTCGGCAGTTCGAATCCCCACGATGGGGTGAGCTCGTGTTGCTCGGTCCCTGCTCCTGCCAACCTAGCAGTTCAAAAGCACGTCAAAGTGCAAGTAGATAAATAGGTCCCGCTCAGGCGGGAAGGTAAACGGTGTTTCCGTGCGCTGCTCTGGTTTGCCAGAAGCGGCTTAGTCATGCTGGCCACATGACCCAGAAGCTGTACGCCGGCCAGTAAAATGAGATGAGCGCCGCAACCGACTGGACCTAATGGTCAGGGGTTCCTTTACCTTTACCTATGGTTTTCTTTGTAGGTGTGATTTTTCTTATTGTTTTTTTCCTTCTTTTTTTATCTTTGTTTTTTGTTTTGTTTTGTCTTTTTTGTTCTGCTTTGTTTTGGACTTTATGTTTGTAATCTATTTTTAAAAATAATAAAAACAAAACAAAAACCCACTTTCAGCCCATGCAAGCTAGCTCAGTCGTTAAGAGCACGAGACTCTTAAACTCAGGGTTGTGAGTTGAAGCCCCATGTTTGGGCAGGAAGATTCCTGCATCTCACGGGGTTGGACTAGATGACCCTCATGGTCCCTTCCAACTTTACGGTTCTATGATGTCGGTGTACTTAACTCTCCCACTGAAAGTGATCAAACTTGGAAGGCACTTCTTCACTTTAGCTGGGTCATGCACTTTTTGTGTAGAGATTTACCTCTGCTCCCCACAGCTCCAAAGGAGCCCGGAGGAAACCTATCAACGGATAAAAACCAGTCGCTAAAAAAAAGCCACTAAAATGCATCCGTAAAAACCAGTGAACAGTGCCACAGCCATTAAAAACCCTATAAAAACCAGAAAAGAACAACAGGACCTCGGTGGAATCTCAGAAAACTAAAGTTAACTCCCCAAATATTTGCCAGGGAATGGTGGTTCTTTCGTATCTCCAGAGAAACAAACAAGCTGAAAGACAGACCTGTTGAACTTGCCCATCTGGGGAGTAAATTGTTTTGGTGAGGGTGCCACCACCAAAAAGGCCCTGCCCGTTGTCCTGGCAATTCCTCAGCATGGCTCGCTATGGACAGGTTGATGGTGAAAATTCTGAGTGCACAAGAGCTGCCACCACGGCAAAGAGTGAACTCACCAGGCTTCACAGTTTGGAATGGGCTCCAGTTTGGTGTCTCGCGATGCCCTCCACGCCCGCTCACGATCTTCATTCCTAGTATCAAAATGAAAAGATTGCAAATAGGGCAGGGTGTGTACAGCATCAAGAATGAAGTTATGGAGAAGCTTCAAACATATGCACATGCTTCCCACCAGCCTTCCTTATGAATGAATTTTATTATTTTGGTCACAGACCAGTTCCACGTACAATATCAAGGAAGTCATAAAACACAATAGAGATACATTTGAATTTGCAATTAGGTATAACAGGGACAATACAGATATAGCAACAGTTATATATATATATAAATTAAAACTTAGTCCCTAACATATAACCTAAAATTATCATTTAAAACTGTAACCGTTATGATAGCACAGCTTGTTCCCCAAGTTTTATGCCAATTGCACAGAATTTGGCTGCCCTTAACGTGATCTCAGGATCCTTGTCCTCTACCAGGGATTTTAGACATTGAAGTTCGGATTCATTTGGAGATTTTTGCATAGCAGGGGTGATAAATACTGAGTGTATATCCCCGTAGAAATGGCAGCGTAACAAGGCACACCCTACCTTATGAGTAAAGTTCAAACTACATGTTAATCAGAGTTGATTCTATGCATTGCCTCCCCCCCAAAACCCAAACCCAACTGGGAAAAGCTGCTTAACCCCTTTCCACTCCCCCCCCCCAACAAGTGTAAAAGCATCCGGGGAGGTCCGTTTTGAGCTGAAAAATGACGAGGGAGAGATTGATTAAGCACCTTGCAGCCTTCTGCACAGATGCAGCTCACGCCAGGGCTGCTGTGTTTTGAAAACGAAGCAGAGAGAGAGAGAGAGAAAAGAATGGATAAACTCCACATCAGAGGCAGACTGAGACTCAAGAGCTTATATATAGAAAACTTAGGGAAGGAAATGTGCAGCTGTCTTTACCAAAGCTGACCAGTAGAGGTCAGTGTTCTCTCACAATTAAAGCAGGCAGCGGTTTCACTAGCAAATACTGTATAAGAAGTTTGAAGGCTGCTCCAGGGAGTGAAACTTTTTACCGCTATGTTGGCTTGGAGGTGATGCCCACAGCCAAAGGAAGACAAGCATGAACCGTAACTGTTAGAAGTCGCTGGATGAGACAAGTGTCTGAAATCTTGGAGTGCAGCTGCCAGTCAGTGTGGACAATACTGAGCTGGGTGGACCAACAGTCCAGATTCCTATTTTTCATTATACTTATTGTTGTTTAGTCATTTAGTCATGTCCGACTCTCCTTGTGCCCTCCATCTTTCCCAATACGGACTATACGGACCTTTGTTGGCAAGGTGATGTCTCTGCTTTTTAAGATGCTGCCTAGGTTTGTCATATCCCAAGCTTATTCCAAAAGAGCCCCTTTTCCTGCTGTTCAGTCCTACTCTCAGCTGTTCCCCTGCAATGTTCGCGTGCCTGGGCAGCTATGTACAAGGCAGGATTTTCAAAAGCAGGGGAGGAAAACTTTCAATTGCCAAAATTCCCTCTTCTACCTACAAAATGAGCCCTGCTCTCTTCTGCATCAATTCCAGTGTTAAAAGTCTCAGAACAATTCTCTCTGTGCTGACCAGGGAACAGCTGAGAGTGGGGCTGCACTGCAGGAAAAGGGACTCTTTTGGAAGAAGCATGGGGTACGAAATTAATGAAAAATTATCTGGACCAACCCCCTGCTGCTTGGCTGATCGGGGGGAGGGTATGCTGTAGGGCATGTGAGACTAGGCAGTGGGCTAGAAGCAGCCTAGGGAGCACAGATTGAACAAGAAATAGTGAAGCAAAGAGGTACTCGCATTGTGTTAAAAATAGATCAGCCAGACAGCAATGGAGAATAAGAAGGTGAGGTTTATTGCCAGGCAATAAGGTACCCAGTTGGAATATTTTCCAAAGAACTGGGGACCCCGATTGACAGAATTCCAGAGGTCTTTATACCTGAGCAGAACACAGCAAATCATTGATCATGAGACAATCAGGAAGGATTCATAATATTGTCAGCGAGAATCAGCCAATCAGCAAGCGGTTGTCACGCAACTTGACCCCCGGTCAAACCTTGGTCGGCACCGGATTCTACTTCTGCTTTCCGATGCTTGTAGTGACGCTCTGTCTAACCTTTCCCCCAGTAATGACAGGACAGGGAGCTTGGACATTTTGTGGTTTTGCTCTTCCTGTTCTGTGGATTAATTTAGCCTGCATCTGAGGGGATTTTGTACCAGAATCTCTGATTCATGTCTTTCCCCCTTGTCCGGAGTGCACAGATATTTAGGGGAAAGGTCGGCTCCTAATTTCTTGCCGTTTCAAGCAGTTTGCAGCACAGCTTCCCTTTTGATTCAAAATGAATTATAAAGTACTGTAATCCTTGATTTGTATAAGCATATGTGGATATATATTGAATATATTGAATATATTGGTTTCTGATAACTGATTATGTGGATAGCATAGGGGTAGCCCTTCTCCCTTGCCTCATTCCCCCCTTTTCAAGCTCAGAGAGAAGATTCATCTGACTCCTGAGCTTGAACACCACTCAAGACATCAGAATAAACCGTTGCTTCCTGCAATGGGGCCTGTTCCTGCACCGGAACCGGTTCCCTATGCATTCGCTCGTAACCATCGTCTTCCTCTGGCTCATCTGGCGCTGGTGGCAAAGCTCGATATATTGCCAGAATCTGAGGGTCAGTGAGATGTTTAACATTGCGGGCTATCATTCCTCTAAGCAAAGACAGACAACAAGGGATTACAGAAAGAAACAACAGAAAAACAATTCCTCCTATAGCTAAGGCGGTCAGAAGGCCATGCACCCACCCCTCTCCTGGGATCCATGACCACATCTTTCCCCAGGGATTCTGAGAGGGTGTGTTGTCAACTACCAGGGATTGAAGTTTTTCCAATTCATCCTCGATTGTTTTGTTAAGGTCGTGGAACTTAACCTGGCATTGACCTTTTGGGACAATTTTACAAAAACCGCCTGAACGTGCAAGGAGGTAGTCTAAAACCAATCTATGGGTCATCGTCAGTTGGTTCAAATCCTCAACCTCTGACTGCAAAGAGCGCAAGACATGGGTGGTGGCATTGATAATTTTTTCCAGCCTGCATGTAAGAGCAAACAGTGCTTTCTTATTTTGCTCGGAAACTACTCTTGGGTAAATTCCATTGAGAGGAATCCTATAAATCCACCCCCAACGCTCCCTACAGAATTTGTCAGATAAATTTCATCTTCACAGTGTTCGCCTAGGGCCGCCCTTTTCCGTCTGCTTGCAAGACGAGGTACCATGTGGTTGACCTCCACTGCAACCGGAAAGGTGAATGCCCCTACACCGACACACTGGAATTTCCTGGGTGGAAATTTGTCGCCAATCCATCATATAGAAACCAGAGGTTAGGATCTTTAATCATCCAACCAGAACAAATGGACCCTTGTCCGGTGAAATTAACTGAATACTGAGGAAAGTATGGGTATAAATCTGATGAGGTCGTATTGCCCTGGTAGGAGGCATTGTGGGATCCCCAAAGCCAAAATTTATCCGAGCATTGGGTATAATTTCCCAGCCATCCTTTGTCAATGTGGTACTTAACTTGGGGCCAATACTTCCATTTGGAATTCCATAGTCCAGTGGCATGACAACAAAAACATAGACCTTTTGTGGTTCTGGTATATCTGATATATCGATAGGGGATGTCATTCATTTCAGTAGGTGGGGCTGCAAAGAGACCACTCTGATTGTAAAGTAGGCCTGCCAAAACAACATCAGGATCCTTGATTAATCCTGGTATAAGGGACATGTCTGCTACCTTCCTTGGGTGTTCATAATATAGGGTAGCATTCTCCCCATATATCTGGAACATGTGTTCAGCATGGTTTATAAAGACATTACCTACTACCATTGGGCCTCTCTGGAGCCACAAGCACATCAATATCAACAGAAGCTTCATTTTCATTTTCCCCATGTATGCCTTCAAGGTTGAACCTTATCAGTTCTGGCTCTAGGTCGATGTTAATACTGTGATCCTTCTTGTATAAACAAAATACAATGATCAGGACCAGAAGGAGCGAAATTGCAACAATTAAATAAGGTAGCAGGTACCAGAACATACCCTTCAGTGAGATATAGCCTCCCGCTCGGCCGCACCCAGTGGACTTATTGGTGGTCCCCAGGTTCTGATCGAACTGGTGAGGTCAACTCACACTGTATACACTCTGCAACTGCTACCTTGAAGGGACCTGTGGGTGGTGGAGGAAATACAGCTACAGTGACCAGTATAGCACCGGGAAATGCTCTTTGGGGAGGTGGGTAGGAGAAGCTTCGTATGGCTCTCCTTGCTTCCCCTGGCATGTACTCTTCCCTTGTATGTGAACTATTGTCTTGGACCTGCTTGTGCCCAATCTGGTATGTAGAGTTCCCAAAGAAAGAAAGGGATGTAACAACCGTATGCAGTTACCCAATCCACCCACTTGTCACGAATGTCCCCCTTTTTGTCCACCCTTGTTATTGTTATTTGCACTAAGGGTTTATGAGCAAAGTCTGGCTGGAATTTAGGATTGACCGAAATTTTAACTGGTAGGGGTCCTCCCATACGCTGGTGCAGCTCCAAAATCTTCCGGTGTGCGTAGACTCACTGGCTTCCAGGTGCAGTGAGAGCAGACCTGTAGTCCCGTTGCCCGTGCTCCTGCCCGCTTCCGGAGGGGCTAGGTGCAAGGTTTCCTGGTGAGCTTCAGCTTCAGAGGGTCAGACGGGTTCAGCTCACAGTTCCAATGACCCTCAGACTGCTTCAGACGAGAATGATGAATCCACGGGGTTACTTCCGCTACTTTTACTGCAGTAGGTGTGGCCAGCAGAACCGTGTAGGGAGCTCTCCAGCGAGCCGTCAGTGGTTCGTCTTTCCAATCTCGTACCCACACTCGGTCTCCTGGCCGAAAAGGATGAACTGGGTCGGATAAGCAGATGGGAATGCGCTGGAGACACCACCTGTTTAAATCAAGAAAAACACGGGAGAGAGCCTGGATTTGCTCTGCTGTTATCTGCCCCCCCACCTGAGTCAAGTCTGCTGTTTTCCCCCTGGCTATTGGAGGTGGTCTCCCATACAAAAGTTCAAACGGAGAAGTTTCAGTCTCTTTGTTGGTGAACATCTGATCCTAAACAAAGCTACAGGCAACATGTCTATCCATTTACAATGAGTTTCCTGGCACAATTTCGCTAATTGTGCTTTCAGAGTCCGATTCATCCTTTCTGTTTTTCCTGAACTTTGAGGTCTATATGCCGCATGCAGTTTCCATTGTATTTGCTGTACCAAAAAGTGTTGGGGAATTCTTGAATCCTTGAGGCAACCTTGTCCACGTTAACTGAGTCTTTGTCCCCTTGTAAGGATCCTCCCATTGAAATGCAAATATTGGCTGACTCTGGGAGGCAACACGGCAACAGAAAAATGCATCTTTTAAGTCCAATACTGTAAACACAGTTGCCTCTGATGGAATCAATCCTAGGAGGTTGTAAGGATTGGGCAGACATGGATGCAGAGTCTGTATTAAATTATTAATCCTTTTCAGATCTTGGACTGGGCGAAACTGATCTGAATTCGGCTTGCGCACTGGAAAAAATGGAGAATTCCAGCTGGACTGGCACTTTACCAAAAGCCCATATTGCAAAAACTTATCTATATGCAACTGCATTCCCTCTGCTGCTTGTCTTGGGATTGGATATTGTCGAGTTGCTATCGGCTTTGCCCCTGGTTTTAAATTTATTATGAATGGGGCTATATTCTTTGCCATGCCTGGTGGGTTGTCCTCTGCCCATACTCCAGGTGGGGCTCTCAGATTTTTGGGAATCTGTGAAATTTCTTTTTGAGAGTCTTTACTTGACAAAGCCACCATCATTCTCCATGCCTGTTCCCTAGGCACCTCTACTGTGACTATCCCAGATGCAGCCTGGGGTAATTTCATTTCTGCCCCTTTTGGTGTGAATGTAATCTGTGCTTGAACCTTTGATAGAAAGTCACGTCCCAGCAAGGGAATTGGGCATTCAGGCACATACAGGAATTGATGTGTAAGTGTTTTCCCTCCAATCTGGCATCCTTGAGGTTGCAGAAACGGTTTTAGGACCCTGTTGCCTGTGGCCCCCACAATTGTCACTGCTTGGTTGCTTTTTGCTTTTAATGGCTTCGTGAGCACCGAAAACTGCGCTCCAGTGTCTATCATGAAATTTACTAAACGGCTCCCCAGTTTAACCGAGACCATGGGCTCCTGGGAGCCTAAAGAAAGAGTTGAGCCCGGTCTCTCCTATGCATTCTCATTCTCATATTCCTCCAATTGCGCTAATCCAACAAAATCTCTGCTACTTCCTCTGTTTCTCACATATCTTCCTGCTTGCATCCTTCCTCTCTGCGATCCCCATTCACGTCCACGTTCCCTCTGATCCCTGAATCCACCTTCTCCCTCTGCTTCCCTTGCATCAGGGCACTCTTGCTTCCAATGACCTTCCTTCCTGCAAATTGCACATTGATTCCTTCCCAATGGCAGTCCTCTTCCCCTTCCACTTCTACCTCCACGTGCCCTACTTGAACCTCTCCCTTGGGCACCTGCATCAAATGCCGATCCTTGGCTGATGGCTGCAGCCAAAAACACTGCCTTTTGCTTCATTTCCCGAACTCTGTCCTTCTTAACCTCATTCTCTCTGTTCAAGAAAACCTTTTGAGCGATTGCTAGGAGCTGATCCATTTGCAATGTTTCAAAAGCGTCTAACTTTTGTAATTTCCTCTTAATGTCCGTAGCACTCTGAGCCACAAATGCCGCATTTACCATTTGCTTACTTTCTGGGGCTTCTGGATCAAAGGCCTGAATCTGTAATTGCATCCATTAATTTCCATAATTTTGAACTGTCATGGCTTCCTGGGGTTCTTAATGAATTAATTTGTTCCCCCCATGCTCCAGACATTTGAAATGTACTGGTTCCTCCTTCCGCTCCCTCTGTCTGTGTCTGCCTGACTGACATGTCCTGGTTGAATTTTTCCTCGGGAGGGGAGGGTAACATGCCTTGATCTAAGGCAGCCGCTTGATTTGGCTGGGAAGGCAAATTTGGAAGGCTAGGCACATCCAGCGTTGCTTGAAAAGGTGGGGCTGCCTGAGAAGCTTGTTGTGAGTTATTTACCGCCAGCTGAGATGGGCTGGGCACAGGTATCTGTTGGGCTTGTCCTGCCATTGCATTTTGACTTGGCAACACTTGCCCTGAAGGCGGCTGCATTGCTTGATTTGTGCTGCTATAATTGTATGGCGGTGGAGGGATTCCCTCCTCCTCTGGCGGAGCAACATAAATTTTCCTGTCAGCTGCAGAAGAATTTGTGGTTTTCCTGGCTTCCTGTCTTACAGCAAAAATCTCACAGCTGCTATTATTCCCCTTTATCCTGAGCCAGTCCGGATTTTTTAAACAAATAGTAGTCCATTTTGAAATATAATAAAACTGCTCCTTAAGCAAATCCGGTTTCTGCATTATTGAGTCCATAACTGCTTGACATAGCTCAATCCTGAAGGTACCTCCCCGTGGCCAATTTTTGACCTGTTGGGGCCAAATCTGCTGGCAATATTTCTTTAAAACCTCCTTACTTGGTTTGACCTCTCCCTGTTCTTCTGGGAAAACTCTTTTAAAATTTTCTAACATGCATTCTAGGGGTGTACAGGCTTGAACTGGTTTTGAACATTTTCCCCCCATAGTTGTTCTTTGCAAAAACTTTCCCTCTTCGCCAGGCAAGCTTTTAGCTAGGCAGTTTCAAAAATAGGACAAGGAAACCCACAGCACACTTCCCCTTTTTTTCCCCTGCCTTTCTGCGCTCATTCAGAACCCTTTTCTCCTTTTTTTTTCTTTCAAACACTCTTCCTTTTATATATATCACAGTCCTTACTCATTCAACCACAAGTCCCGGGACACTCTTCCATTCGATCATACACATACACACCACCCTTTTCGCCCCCCTTTGCCTGCGGCGAAACAACTTTGGCAGAGAAACCCACACACACACACACACAGCTGTTTTGTTTCTTGTTTTTCCTAACCTTTTCCTGCAGAAACTCCCTTATTCCCTCCTTTTGGGGCTCACCCAGCTTCTCCTCCCTTTCCCTTCTGGGAATCCTTTCCCCTTTAACGGGAGGTTACTAGTGGGTCGCCCGAGTGTTGATCAAGCACTCATTTTTATCTCAACTCACCGTGAGTTCCTTCCGTAGCGCGCTTTTCCTGTTGGCTCACGTTCAGATTCTCCTTCCTCGGTCCTTGCCTCCGTCTTGCCGGGGATCCGGGCCGAGGCGATTGCCCCCCTCCTTCGGAAATGATGTCCGAGTGGCGCCTGGAGCTGGAACAAGGTCCCCGACACGCCCCCCCCGCAAGAACCGAGCGAGGCTCTTTTGGGTTAAAAAAACCCTACTGGCCTGTCTGATCCAGTCACGGCACCAAATGAAGCAAAGAGGTACTCGCATTGTGTTAAAAATAGATCAGCCAGACAGCAATGGAGAATAAGAAGGTGAGGTTTATTGCCAGGCAATAAGGTACCCAGTTGGAATATTTTCCAAAGAACTGGGGACCCCGATTGACAGAATTCCAGAGGTCTTTATACCTGAGCAGAACACAGCAAATCATTGATCATGAGACAATCAGGAAGGATTCATAATATTGTCAGCGAGAATCAGCCAATCAGCAAGCGGTTGTCACGCAACTTGACCCCCGGTCAAACCTTGGTCGGCACCGGATTCTACTTCTGCTTTCCGATGCTTGTAGTGACGCTCTGTCTAACCTTTCCCCCAGTAATGACAGGACAGGGAGCTTGGACATTTTGTGGTTTTGCTCTTCCTGTTCTGTGGATTAATTTAGCCTGCATCTGAGGGGATTTTGTACCAGAATCTCTGATTCATGTCTTTCCCCCTTGTCCGGAGTGCACAGATATTTAGGGGAAAGGTCGGCTCCTAATTTCTTGCCGTTTCAAGCAGTTTGCAGCACAGCTTCCCTTTTGATTCAAAATGAATTATAAAGTACTGTAATCCTTGATTTGTATAAGCATATGTGGATATATATTGAATATATTGAATATATTGGTTTCTGATAACTGATTATGTGGATAGCATAGGGGTAGCCCTTCTCCCTTGCCTCAATAGAGGGGGGAAAGTATGTTCTTTGGAGTTAATGCATAGTGACTGGAGTATTTGCATATTGCCCAGACAATGTACACGACACAGCCGATATTATGCACATTCCCCAAGGCCTGTTGGGGATTGTGCATAATGACCAGGAAATCCACATAATATACTCTTCATGGACAGATTCTGTGCACCTTCTCCATGAGGCTCAGCGAATGTGCATAATGGCTGGGTGTTAATGCACAATGAGTTGGAACGTGGGTGGCGCTGTGGGTTAAACCACAGAGCCTAGGACTTGCCAATCAGAAGGTTGGCGGTTCAAATCCCCGTGATCAGGTGAGCTCCCGTTGCTCGGTCCCTGCTCCTGCCAACCTAGCAGTTCAAAAGCACGTCAAAGTGCAAGTAGATAAATAGGTACCACTCTGGCGGGAAGGTAAACGGCGTTTCCGTGTGCTGCTCTGGTTCGCCAGAAGCGGCTTAGTCATGCTGGCCACATGACCCGGAAGCTGTACGCCGGCTCCTTTGGCCAGTGTCGCGAGATGAGCACCACAACCCCAGAGTAGGTCACGACTGGACCCAATGGTCAGGGGTCCCTTTACCTTTACCTTTAATGCACATTAGCAGCTCAACTTACATTCCCCATAGCACACACAAAAACATCTGCTGCCTGATTAATCTGAGCATCTTTCTAGTCAGTCTTTTTTTATATACAAAAAAATCACACTCTAGACATTTTGCCTATTAAAGTTTCCACCCTTGATTCAAACATAAAAGATCAATGTTGGCAGCCTCCTCTGTGCCTGAGGCAAGCGACTGTAGGCCCGAGTTGCTTCAACTTCCTTTTTTTAAAGAAAAAGAACTTTCACTCGAAGCCCCACAGGAACAGCAGTTCCGGTGTGCAAATTTCATCTTTTTCTCAACCCCCGCCCTTCTGCCCGGGGTCTGAGAGCATCAACTATACAGGAAAAGAATTAACACAAAGATATGCCACTGTCAAAGGAAGTGACCCTGTCCAAATGTGACCGCAGGCTTATCTTGCTGGGACTTGGGGGAAAGGCAGACAGAGTGGCAGATCCTCGTCCGACTGCAGTGGCTACCAATTAGTTTCCAGGCCCAATTCAAAGTGGTGGTTTTGACCTATAAACCTTAAACGGCTCACGACCGCAAGACCTCAAGGACTGCCTCTTTCTATATCAACCTACCCGGACCCTGAGATCATCTTCTGAGGCCCTCCTTCGTGTGCCCCCTCCTCGATAGGTCAGGAAAGTGGCAACACGTGAACAGGGCCTTCTCTGCAGTGGCTCCCCGTCTGTGGAATGCTCTCCCCAGGGAAACTTGCCGGGCACTTTCATTATACACCTTTAGGCACCAGGCAAAAAAAGTTCCTTTTTAACCAGGCCTTTGGTTGATCTGTTTTACATCCTATACCCTTTAAAAATGTGGCTCTTTTCTGGGGTGTGTGCGTGCTATTGAGTTGTTTTTGTTCTGATTATATACTGTATGTTGTTATTTTTTATGTGAACTGCCCTGAGACCTCCGGGTATAGGGCAGTATATAAACTCAATCTATCAATCAAAATAATAATAATTTAGCCTGGAGGCGAAGGGCTTTGTTGCAGCAATGGCTGAGAAGGTCCCAAGTTCCATTTCCAGTATTTCCAGTTAGGGCTTGGAATGTTCCCAGTCTGAACTCTGACAACACCCCTTGCTCACCTGGAACAGGGGACAGAAGTGTGCAAATGTCTGTAGGAAGTAGCCAGCTACAGAAAGGTAAATTTCACATTCGTTGCTTTGCTCACCCCCCCCCCCTTTTGCTTCTGGCCCTGCCCATTATTGGCGTGTGGCCCCCAGAAGATTGCACGGAACGGAATGAGGCCCTTGTATCGCATGTGAATCCAAGAACGACAAGTGCAATGCAAACGGGAGACAGGGCTCAGTGGCAGACTAGGAAAATAGCAGCATTTCCTAGAACAGATTGTGGGAAAATTCAGCCGTGCAGTATATCCTAAATCCGAAACACAAACACGTATCCGAACCCAAACAAAACTGAACATCCGAAGCTTCCGAGGGCCTCCGCACTCTGTGAGGCACAAATACCAGACCATCTGCTCAAGATGGTGTTTACACTTGCTTTGTTAAATACTCCTCCAATTAGCCACCAGCTATAAACAAAGCTTAAGCACATGGCTCCTCCGAAACGCGGCAGCTGAACATCAGGCAGCAGGAGGAGAGGGAACCTCCAAAACTTGCCTGTAAGAAGAGACCAGTGGCCCATTTAGACCAGCAACCTGTTCTCACAGTGGCCAGTCAGATGCCTGTGAGGAACCCCTAAGTAGGATTTGAACACGAGATTTGAACCCCTCCTGTGGTTTCTAGCAGCTGCTTATCAAAAGCATTCCTGCGTCAGACCATGGAGGCAGAACAGAGCCACCACCACAGTGATCAATATCCCTCCCCTCTACGAATTTGTCTAATCCTCTTCTAAAGCCATCCAGTTTGGTGGCCATCACCACCTTCTACAGTGGCAGGGAGTTCCACAGTGTAACTGTGATGAAGAACTGTCTTGAGTACTCTGCATTAGACTGCACTGGCATGGTTCTAAGTATCCAAGCAGGTTTGCTAGGCAAGACGTTTGAAAAATATAATTTCCAATAATATAAGAATGCATTCTGAAAGGCTGCAAAAAAATATTATTTGCTTTTTTTGCTGTGTGTTTGGGTTGTTAAAAGCAGTGGGGCGTCACTGCTGGAACAGAAAGTCACTGCATGACTTGACAAAATAGGATGGGTTCAGTTAAAAGCCGTCTTTGAAGAAGCTTTTAAAAATATGCTGTATGGGATGTTAAATGTTTATTTTTTCCGCTGTTGTGTTTTAGAATGTATTTATGTGTAAGTTCTTCAGTGTAAGATCTGTTGGGTGGCAAGTGACTAATAAGTCAAATAAATGAATAGTGTTATGAGGGAGAAAAGGACTTCTCTATCCACCTTCTCTGTGCCATGAATTATTTCATAAACTGTTATCGATCTTACTCACCTTTTCCCTTAACGAAAAAAGGTGTAATGGCATAATAACCTATCGGCTTCCTCTTCCATAGTTTCAAACCAAAATTAGCTGACCCTGCCCATCATTGGTTCGGTCACTACCTATGATTAGACTCCTGCTAACTGCAGTGGGCGGGACGCGGGTGGCGCTGTGGGTTAAACCACAGAGCCTAGGACTTGCCGATCAGAAGGTTGGAGGTTCGAATCCCTGTGACAGGGTGAGCTCCCATTGCTCGGTCCCTGCTCCTGCCAACCTAGCAGTTCGAAAGCACATCAAAGTGCAAGTAGATAAATAGGTACCTCTCCGGCGGGAAGGTAAACGGTGTTTCCGTGCGCTGCTCTGGTTCGCCAGAAGCGGCTTAGTCATGCTGGCCACATGACCCGGAAGCTGTACGCCGGCTCCCTCGGCCAATAAAGCGAGATGAGCGCCGCAACCCCAGAGTCGGCCACGACTGGACCTAATGGTCAGGGGTCCCTTTATCTTTAACCGCAGTGGGCACCAGCCTCCACTGGCCCAGGCCCTATGACACAGGTACAGGTAGGCAGTGTCCAACCCCCCAACCCGCCCCAGTTCGTTCCACGTACCACGAGCAGCTGCAGCAGCAGCACCAGCAGAAGCAGCAGGGGTTGTTGCGTCGGTGGTTGCTGGCGCGTCGCAGTACTGTCGGAGAGGTCTCATGCTGGGACATTGGAAGGGGTCTCCCCGTGTACTCTGGCTCTGGGTACTAGGGAAGGAAGCAGGAGGAGGAGCGTGAGACGTCACATGGAACAAGCCTGTTTTCTCCTGCTCCTGAGGGTAGGGCTTGAACCGACAGATTCAAGTTACAAGATTCCGACTCAACATCGAGAAGAACCTTCTGGCAGTAAGAGCCATTCAAAAGTGGAACAGACTCCCTAATCTACTGGGAAGGGTTGTGGGAGCCCCCAGAACTGATTTTGTTTTGGGGAGGGGAGATTTGTGGGGTAAACATGGGGGTAGGATAAGGAGGGGAAGCGCAACTGCGCAAGCAGAAATTGTCCTGCACTTAGGTCATATTCACACCAAATGTTTAAAGCCCTTTGTGGGAAGCCACAACTGTTTAAAGTGGCTTAAATACTGCTTTAAATGTATTCTTAGGGCCTGATTGCCATAGGCAGTATGAGCCTAGATGAATCATTGGTCTGACTCCTGTAAATCTAGGTGGTAACAAATTCCTGCCGAAACTTCACCAGAGCTGAATAGAATGGTACGTATGATAGCACTTATATTCCACCTCTGGGGCTTTCTAAACTTACCATTCACAGTGGCACAACCCCTGTTTGATCCAGTGTTTTTGAGTGAATTTGTAGCTGACTGCCTGCACATTTGAGCACATGTTACTGCTATTAGAGGGCAAAGGGTTTTCCTTTCTACAGTAATGACGGTTGTGCCCAAATTGGAGAAAATAAATAAATATGTGGCTGTAGTCACATCACATCCCTTAGGTACCTTTGTGTTCCTTCAGTCAGCAGATGCCAAGAGTTTTTAACATGCACGTGGCGACAGCCCTTCTGCGGCTTTTCAAAATTTTATTCAGTGCCGAGTATTCCAGAATTCTAATCTTGTGGGAGCACAGGAGATTAGAAGAGGAACTATGTGTTTGCCTGAGCTACGACGAACCTGGCTATTGTGATGAAATGTTGTCTGCTGCTAATATTTGCTGTCACGGGCAGCACTCTGACTCAGGACCCGAAGCTTGATCTACAGCATCTCTCCTCTGAATTGAGCCACAAACTCACAGCTCAGAGGGAAAGTGGTAGGAAACACATGCCTTCCAAACCACATCCACCAACCCCAACCCCCACTCTACACAGGAAGTGGGACAATACTTGTACACGTGCCATAAAAAATACTGAGCATCCACTCCTGTTCTTTCACAAAAGTCAGATTTTTTTAAATGGAAGAAGAAAACGCTCCCCCTGGCTATACTATTCTGGAGTACTAGCTGAATAATGACGTCACGTGGCAACATGCTAAACATTTCCCCCCAAACCGAGTCAGTGGCATGAACGCTCCCACTCAAATCAAGTTATGACGTCAAGGTGCTACATAGCCAATCAGATTTGACTGTGTTCTGATGTCACCCGAGACCATGTGACCAATTCAGGAAGCGATGTCTCACTCTTGAATAGTTTTCACCCCCCTTTCGATGCAACGAAGGGGTGAAAGAAACCTCTAGAAGGGCAGCCCTTCCCAAGGTTGTCAGATTAACCCCAAGCCCGACCTTCCTGCAAGACAAAACCAGCAGCTCACCTGCTTCCCCACTTCATAAACTGCCGGCATGGGCAGTTCTGCTCTGCCGTTCTGGCCCACCGTGGCTGTTTTTTCTGGCCAAGGGCTGGCCACACGTCCCGTTGACACTTGCCCTTCCTAGGGACCCTGCGGTTTATGGGATGGCACCTGTCGGAAGAGAAAGGCAACACCCCGTCAGTGTCATCACAATGCAGTTTCTTTGCTGAGTTGAACCTTGCATACCAGAAAAGGAAGTAGCATATTATCGTTTTTTAGTATCTCAACTTATCTCTAATGCCTGGGGTTTTTAAATTTTAAAACCACAACACACACACACACACACACACACACACACACAATGAACCTCTGAAGCAAAGAGACTGATGATCCTGCTCATCACATGTAAAGAAGAGAAGAGAAGAGAGAAAAAGAAAAGGTGCTAACATGTTGTCTAGTGCAGTGTTTCCCAACCTTTGGTCTCTAGCTGTTTTTCGGACTACATTTCCCACCATCCCTGACCACTGGTACTGCTAGCTAGGGATGATGGGAGTTGTAGTCCAAAAGCAGCTGGAGACCCAAGGTTGGGAAACACTGGTCTTGTGTGCAATAACATGGATTCGGATGCTCACTGGAATGAACATGCTATTCAAAGTCACACTGCTAAACTACATCCTCATTTGGATATGCTTCCAATACCCAATCTACTTCCTAATCCGTAAATGACACACGCCTACTATGTCTGCTCATGAATATAGGTCTCCTTAGCTGAACTGGTGGGAAAGAATGTACACAACACAGTATTATTATTACATTCTGCTTATGTGTCGTATCCCAAATATTGGTTCCCTAAAGGTCCATCAGTTGGACTATATCCACACTCAACACCCCACCCCAACAAACAGCCGCTGTTCCTGGGAACACATGGCTTAATCTTTCAGGTGTCTACAGACTTGTCCACAGAAGCTCTCTTTTAAATTTAAACCTACGATTGGTACGATGTACCAAAGAAGGCATAGGGATGTGGGTGGCGCTGTGGGTTAAACCACAGAGTCTAGGACTTGCCAATCAGAAGGTCGGCGGTTCGAATCCCTGCGACGGGGTGAGCTCCCATTGCTCGGTCCCTGCTCCTGCCAACCTAGCAGTTCGAAAGCACGTCAAAGTGCAAGTAGATAAATAGGCACCGCTCTGGCGGGAAGGTAAACGGCGTTTCCGTGTGCTGCTCTGGTTCACCAGAAGTGGCTTAGTCATGCTGGCCACATGACCCGGAAGCTGTACGCCGGCTCCCTCGGCCAATAAAGCAAGATGAGCGCCGCAACCCGAGTCGGTCACGACTGGACCTAATGGTCAGGGGTCCCTTTACCTTTTTACCAGAGAAGGCACCTGTATTTCGTCACAGAGGCATGGAACCTGTGGCACCTCCAGATGTTGTTGGACTCCAACACCAAACTGACTTTTGGCCAAGCTGGTTGGGGCGGACAGGAGTTCTAATCTAACCACACCTGGAAGGCCTCCATGATCCCTGGCTGACCATATTCACCATGGACAGTGTTCTTCTATCCTCTGGCGAACTTGATGAGCTTGCCTCCAAGTCTTAGTCCTACAGAAGTGTGGACATGTGAGTGTGGTGGTCCCCCACCCCACATTTTAGGTTGGAAGGAGGGCGCCATGACTGGCTTGGCACACTCCATGTCTTTCCTGGAAGAAAGGGAGGCGGGACATTTCAGTGGTTGATTCTCTGCAGAGGAACTTAGGAATGTAGCAAGTTACCTTACACGGAGACAGACCATTGGCCACCTAGCTTTGCATGATGTAAATCGAGTGGCAGAGGCTCTCCAGGGTATCAGACAAGGGTCCTTGCTAGCTTTGTCTGGAGAGATCGAACCTGCGACTTGCCTCTCCCCAGCCTTGGCCACTTGGAGGCAGGAACCCGGCAAGGCAACTGCGGTTGGCCAAGGCTGTTGGCTAACTCAGTACACAAGTTTCCCACGCCTGCCTATGCGCAAAAAGAAATAAAGCCACATCCCTGTCCTCTGCTCCATAAGTGGGGAAGCTCAAAACCTGATGGCAGACCCATGATAAAGCACATTGCACTAATGTTGTTGTTTAGTCATGTCCAACACTTCGTGACCCCCTGGACCAGAGCACGCCAGGCACTCCTGTCTTCCACTGCCTCCTGCAATTTGGTCAAACTTATGTTGGTAGCTTCGAGAACACTGTCCAACCATCTCATCCTCTGTCCTCCCCTTCTCCTTGTGCCCTCCATCTTTCCGAACATCAGGGTCTTCTCATGAGGTGGCCAAAGTATTGGAGCCTCAGCTTCACGATCTGTCCTTCCAGTGAGCACTCAGGGCTGATTTCCTTCAGAATGGATAGGATTGATCTTCTTGCAGTCCATGGGACTCTCAAGAGTCTCCTCCAACACCATAATTCAAAAGCATCCATTCTTTGGTGATCAGCCTTCTTTATAGTCCAGCTCTCACTTCCATACACTAAGAGAAATAGGTAAATGATCGCAGGCCCTTCATGCGTAACACTGGTACAACCTGAAAAGTGTGACAGCCTTACAGCAATGGAAGGGGACTCTTTCCCCTGCAAACATTCTTCATCGTCAAATAACCGTTGACCTGCAGGTGTGGAAGTCATCACAGAGAGATGCTTCTTAAAGCCTCAGATACGAAGCATTTTAACAGAAGCCATTCCAATGGAGTTTACGGTATACCACAGCATCCTCACAGCGACCTTGGAAGGTAGGTTAGGGTGGTGAAGATATGTTTGCTAAAAAAATGAAGAAATGGGTGCATGAAGTTCCAGAGGTGTTAAGCACCCAACAAGAGCAGCAGTGCTGTGATTCAGACCAACACAGAACTGGAATAATAATCACGAAGGTATCTGGAGAAGTCACAAACCCTACATTAACAGAATCAGGTTCCTACAAATTTAGCTCTCACTATTCATTGCAAAAAACTACTTGGGACGGGATGTTTCGCTAGCCATTTCAGCTGCCTCCTTCCCAGGAGCACAAATCTGTGGGCCTAAGCACCAATTGCGCAACCCGAGCAGCTCCATGGGCCGTTTGCACATCCGACGCCCTCTGCTGCAACTTCGCCGCATGACCTTGTGCCACAGAGAGTGGCGCAATCGCTGGATTGTGCATGTTGGAGCAGAATGTGTGTGGGACTAGGAACCGTGTCAGCAGCGGGGCAAGCCAGCCCCTGAGACGGCCAATTAAAAAAAGATAAAGAACGAAAACTTCCAAGTGCACACCACACAAGACAAGACGAATCAGTCGGCCACCAAAGAGGTTGGGGTCAATGTTGGTCCCTTTAACTCCCTCCCTGTCCCTGCGATACTGACAGATGGAGGCTCCACGGTTGCTGAGCATTTCATGCATGAGATATTTTATAAATATGCCTAAAGTTTTTGAGCACGGGTCCAAAAATGCAATGTGGGAAAGAAACAGGTTTGTCTGGAAACATGGGTTTGTCCACCAGTTGTCCGATTTAGAGGAAACATATAATTGTGGTGTTGGAAAGGACCTCCAAAGATCTTCTAGTCCAACCCCCTGCAATGAAGCTTCCTGTGAAGTGTGTATGCCCTGGCAAGTCAAGCTACGTACAGAAAAGCCCTGAATGGGGGGGGGGGGAGATCTATGGTCCTCCAGATGTACCTGGGCTACAAGGCTACAACTCCCATAATATCTGACCCTTGGCCATGCTGGCTGGGGATGGTGGGAGCTAGAGTCCAGCAGAACCTGGAGGGCCAGAGGTTCTCCAAACTGGATGTAGCACTGGAAATGGGGACTGTGCAGCACTCAAGATGTGGCTAGACTCCATCTCTATTCAGCTGCAGCCAGAATGGCCATTATGGTTAGGGATGACAGGAGATGGAATCCAGCAACCTCTGGAAGGTCACAGATTCCTCGCCCTAGCCCTAAATGGTCATAAAATCATAGAATCGAAGAGTTGGAAGGGATCCTGAGGGTCATCTAGTCCAACCCCCTGCAATACATGAATCTCAGCTAAAGCACCCATGGCCAACAACCTCTGTTTAAAAAACCTCCCAAGGTCCACCACGTCCCGAGGGAGATTGTTCCACTGTCAGAAAGCTCTTCCTGTTGTTTAATCAGAATCTCCTTTCTTGTAACTTGAAGCCCTTGGTTTGAGTCCTAGCCTCTGGAGCAGGAGAAAACCAGCTTGCTCCATCATCCTCCATGGGGCAGGCCTTGAGATATCTGAAGATGGCAATCCTATCTCCTCTCAGCTCCCTCAACTGTTCCTCATAAGGCTTGGTTTCCAGACCTTTCATTGTCTTAGTCCCTCTAGCTCAGTCTTACCTACCTCTGAAGGCGGTGGACTTGCCTTCACCAGAAGTTTTTAAGCAGAGGTTGGATGGCCATCTGCCAGGGATTCCTCAGCTGTGTTTCCTGCTTGGCAGGGGGTTGGACTAGATGACCCTCAGGGTCCCTTCTAACTCAACGATTCTTTCATACCCTGACCAAAATATACCCCAGCATTTCACTTGGGGCACCTGCTAGCCAATACCTTACGAGCTGGATACACTAGGCACTCTATTTCCCCCCCAATGTATTTTTATTAAAGATTTTCTTGATTTACAAAGGTATGTGCAATGTCTCTCTCTCTCTCGTATTTCCCCCACACACACACACACATAACATTTTTTAAAAAATTTTATTTTTTACAAATTAGTTTCATTTGTTGAGACATTAGGAAGAATAGGGGGAAAGAGGTGGAGGGGGGGGAAGATGAGTTGGGTTGGGGGGTGATGTTTCTATTTTACTTAATATATGTGGGGTTTTGTGTCAGCTTCACTTGTGCAGGTTCTCTGTTGTTCGCTTGTGTTCCTTAGGTGGTGAGAGAGGTAGGGGTTGGCCAAGGGTGTGGCTGTTCATTTGTGGTTGGCTGTGGTGGTCTTTGTTTTCGTGTGTGAGTGGGGTGGGTGGGTGTTTTGGATCAGGTTAGCCATACTGATTTGTATGCTGTTGGTGGATTTTTGTCATTGTCCTGTTGGGCTGTGTATGTGATAAAGGGGAGCCATACCAAGATGAAGGCGTCTTCTTCTATTTGTCCCCGTGTCAGTTTCAGTTTATTGGTTAATTTTTCTAGTAAGGCTGTTTCCCATACTATTTGGTACCACTGGTCCATGCTTACTCCTCACAGGTCTCACCAGTGTCTGGTTATGGTGTGTGCTGGTCCAGGGGGGAGGTTACCGTGGGGCGAGGTCCAGGACCTGAGTTGAGGGTCGGCAGACAGTCCTCCTCGGGCGAAGTGGTGTCCACAGAGGGAAGCCGGGCAAGGACAGGAACTCTGGGGGAAACAGGACTGGATGCTGGCCGAAACAGCTCATCAACGACGTTGCTCCCGCAACCTGGGACCGGGCTGACTGGCCTTTATCTTCTCTGAGGCCAGGGGCGGTCCCGGCCCCCAGGAGACCCGCCTCTCCTGGCCTTAAGGCGAGCACTCCTCCTGGGAGAAACCAGTTCCCTTCGCCTCTCTGCCCTGAGCCTCTGCAGTTCAGGAGAGGCTGAAGGGTTACTGGGCCCAGGGGGAGACTCACCTGTAGGCACTGAGTCCTCAACCACCTCTGGAGCCAGAGTGGATTCACCTGGTGCCTGCTCCTGAGGATCCGGCACAGGTGCAGGCGCTTCAGAATCAAGGCCCTGCCCCAGTTCAGCCGGCCCTGGAGGCGGGGACTCCTGTGCAAGCTGGGATTCCTCTGGTTCAGCCTCTGAATCGGATTCCCAGGCCATCACATGGTGTTTCTGGCTGCTGAAAGTAGGTGGGTTATGAGTTCTTTGTGGTGTGCGTGGGCATTGTTGTCTTGGAAGATGTTTAGTAGGGCCATTTCTGGGGTGATTTCTAATACTTGCTTGGCTATTTTACATATTTCTCGTATGACTGTTGTCCAGAATAGTTGGATTTCGGAACACTCCCACCACATGTGGAGGTATGTGACTAGGCACTCTATTTGAGATTTTAAGAGACAGGGACCTGTCCTGCCACTGAGCCATGGCCCTGGTATGAACAGCTGGCTGTGGAGCATTTCCCAGCTCTACTGCATTTGCACATGGGACCGGGAGAGAGAAATGAACTGCTTTCCTCCAGTTTCAATACTAGCCTTCTTGTCACTGCCTCTCCCTTTCATGCAAACCATCTTAAAGCAGCCAGAGCCACAGCGACGCAGAAACTCCAAAGCTGAGTCTAGACTCTCTTACTTACACAATGCAGCACAGGCTGGGGGCGTCAAACACGGGACATGCCTGGTGTTCTGCTCCTTCCTCAACATCCTGCCAGCAACCTCAGCATGGAGGGGAGAGCACAGAAGTCAATCGCCACCTCCATATTTGAAGGTTCTGCCCAGGCCTTGCCAGCACCTCGGAAGGTGGTGGACTCTCCTTCCTTGGAGGTTTTCAAGCATAGGTTTGGTGGCCATCTGCCAGGGGTTCCTGAGCTGCAGTTCCTGCACTGCAGAGGGTTGGATTGGGTCACCCCGGGGGGTCCCTTCCAACTCTACAATTCTATGATTACATCTCCCTCCCCACCAAACCTTTGCCAAGAAATTCCAAATCCCCCTGTTGACATTTATTAAAATCAAGCCACTCCTGTCATTTTGCACCACCTGCAGGATCTTCCCCTTGTCTTTTGAAAGTTATTGATTTATTAAAGTTATAACTTCCTGCCCAGGGCGGCATCAAGGGCTGAAACTGCATCAAAGACAGCACATGCTGATAAAACTGGTTTTAGATTTACAAAGAAATAAATAAAATAGGGATGATCACTTCTTAGGCCATGCTAATCTTAATACAGAAGAAGCATATTCTTTTCTTTAATTCATCGATGTGAAACTTGAAATGAGGAAAAGCAATTATAGTGTAAATCATGCAAGTTCTAGCATTACTATTAATATGAAAAATGCAAGAAGATTCAATCACTGTATAGAATGGGAGGGGGGAACAAAACTCATTTCTTATTTCTATAGCATATTGATAAATAAACTGCAACAGACAAAAAGGTGGTCCTTCTTGAATTCATGTACATGGTATTTACTTTGGATTGTTATGAAAAATGCTGTTTTCAACATTGTATTTGGAATATGCATGTCTTTTTTCATTGTATATAAAGTATTGCTTAAAAGTGATATAAATGACTGAAGTTTTCTTTTAAAAAAAGATAGCACATGCTTTTGTGTTAATGCCCTCCTTATTCCATAAACTGTTACCCAAAGCGGTATCAAGAACTTTTTCACTGCTCCCATGATTGGTGGCTAAGGTGTTCAGTTTATACCTATGAATTCCACCACCACCCCATCAAAAAATTGTTGTATCCTCACCAAACATCTCCTCTAGGCACCCCGGCCCTGCAGCTCAGGGCATCAGACAAATGTCTTTTTCACCAAATTTGCACTATGGGTCAACGATACTGGCCCCGCCTCGCAGGGCTGTCGCATGAGGTAATAACATTGACAAAGCACTGAAAGGTGCTCGATAAAACTACAATGACGAATGCAAAACGGCTGTTGGCAAAAACAAGACACGCTTCCGCTTGGACCCCACTTTATGGTAAACCTTATCTATTCATGGCATCGGCTTCTGAGAACAGGGCTGTTTCAGGGGGACGACTCTCAGCTGGAAGAGAAAACTTCAATGCGCAGAATAAATGGAGGGAAAAAAATACCCGTGCCACCAAATGTTAGGATAAAAAGGCTTAGCTTGGAATCCTGTTATGCAATTCTGTTAACATCTGCCAAGCTGACGACAAACTCTGTGGATTCCCTCTGCGGCTACGTTAATATCAAAACCAGAAACATGCTCCCATGAATCCCAGGTGCTTGCCTCACAGAATGTATTAACACCACACAGCGAGAAGCCGGAAACCAGGCCAATTCAGCAAGCACAAGGATGTGAGCTGGGAGAAAATGGGGGGGGGGGGGATTAGCCAGACCACACCCGAAGAAACAGATGATGGCAATTAGAAATCCAATTGGGATTTAAAAAAAATAAAATAAAAACTAGCAGAGCTGTAAAAGTCTGGGATCATCTCCCTGGAACAGCTGTGGAATAAAGAACCTCAATGCACCGACGACAGCAATAGGAGCCTTTACGGAGAATATCTTGCCATTTCTATTCCGACGATGCCCATTCCAGTTACAACTGCAAGGAAACCCTTGCCAGGATGCAACAGGGTTTTCTGGGATTTTTCCAGCCCTGGAAAATGGAACAACGCTCTGGAACAGCCATTCCCAGCTTGTAGCTAGTGTCACGCTGCGTACGGGCTCTGCCGACGCAGCTTGCGGCTTCTATGTGAAACCTTATTTCCTGCGCTTGGGGGAAGAAAAAGCCCTGAACGATGTCTCTGCACCTTCTGACTTGCCAACAGCTTTCCCAGCCTGTTGCGACCAGCAAGAGGCCACCTGAGATTCTCTCCTGTGTGAGAGTTTGCCGAGGGAGTGAAAGCCCTTTGTGCCTTTGGCTGTCCGAGGCAGGAAGATGCAAGGATAAGACACAAGGGGGAGGAAATGGAGTTGAGAGAGAAAGACAGGGAGAGGAGGCTGGAGGGAGAAAAAAAGGGGAGATGGGGAGGATTGCGCAATGGCATCGCAGAAACCTGTTGCATGGAGGAAGTGCTGAAACTGCACTGGAGGCCGATGCGTCTGCATGCGAGAGAGGAACCTGCTTGCCCTTCCTGGCCTAACCTGTGTTGACCTTCCCGCAGGTGCAAGACTGACCGATATACTCCTGGGTTGCTAACCTCATTTCCTACCGCCTCCTTTTTCATTCCTACCTTGGGAGATGAGACATAATTTGTGTGTCTCTCCTGAAGAGATGCATAGCTCAAGCTGACTCCACCTTAGGGAACTTTCCCAACCCACATGCATTTCCTGTAATAAACATGGCTTTCTCATTCTCATGTCCAAAGTCTGTTTTGGGGGCCTAATCTGGCCCTTTGGTCAGCCCCCACGGCCCTTCACTTCATCAAATCCGACCCTCATTGAAAAAAGTTTGAACACCACTGTCCTAAACTCAAGAGTCTCTATGTGATTGCAAAGTGTGCCCCTCCAGCAGAGATTTAAGTTCCATTTTCTGCCAAGCATTTAAACACCAACCCCCCAAAAGTGGGGGGGAGGGGAATGAAACTCAGATGGGCTGCAGAAAGAGAACACAGAAAAATAAAGGGGGTAAAGAGAGAACGGTGTGTACAAAAAGTACACACTGGACAAAAAAATGGCAGCAACAATGCTTTAGTGTAGTGGTGCAACCCGGCTGAACTAAATAAAGCATGGCTAGGCAAACTAAGGCCTGGGGGCCGGATCCAGCCCAATCGCCTTCTAAATCCGGCCTGTGGATGGTCCAGGAATCAGCATGTTTTTACATGAGTAGAATGTGTCCTTTTATTAAAAATGCATCTCTGGGTTATTTGTGGGGCATAGGAATTCGTTCACCCCCCCCAAAAAATATATAGTCCGGCCCTCCACCAAGTCTGGGGGACAGTGGACCGCCCCCCTGCTGAAAAAGTTTGCTGACCCCTGAACTGAAGCGTTAAATGCAAGAATGGCCCTTAAGAGTCATTCATTCTCCAGTCCTGGGTTTTTCCAATCGATGGGCAACCCAGTGGCACAGGCAGGGAGAATTTATTGCAGGCTTGGAGAGGAGATGGACGTCCTGGGACCATGACAGGGAGGGAGACCTAATACTGCCTGCCTCTCCATCACTGCCTGGCTGCCTGGGCCAGCAGTCGAGGCAGAAATAAAATACGCTTTCTGATCTCCTCCGCCGCAAGTGTTCTAGGGGCTCACTCAGTGCTCTTCTCTGATCGGCCACTTCTGACTCTGTTCAGTGAAGATTGCAGGGTGGGGAGGGGGAAAAAAGAACAAAGGGCCTTCTGGATGCTGAGCATGTGCCCTGTGGCTTGAGTGACAGCCTCTTCCCCAAAATAAATGTCTGGAAAGACAGACGTCTTTCTAGGGGGCCCTAGAAAGCTTTACAGAATTAAGGAGTGCAGACATATGCAACCTTCCGTAATTCATAGAATTGTAGAGTTAGAAGGGACCACGAGGGTCATCTATAGTCCACCTTCCTGCAATGCAGGAATCTTTTGCCCAACGTGGGGCTTGAACCCACGGCCCTGAGATTAAGAGTCTCGTGCTCTACTGAGTGAGCTATCCATCATGAGCCTTCATCCACCTATCTTCCCCACAAGTCTTTACTCAACCCATTCTGGAAGCAGAAGGCACTGGGGAAGATGGAGTGTACAGAGCACTGTGGAAAGGTAGAAACTAGGAAGGAGGGAGCCTCCATTGTTCTTGCCTCGGTTGGAGAAGTGATGCTTGATGCTGCTGCTGCCGCTTTGGTTGGAAAAGCAGCATGTGTCCTGCTGCAAAACAAGACTGGCCCTGCCTACTCAAAATTTCTAAAGTGCATTTGAAGTAGAGAATCTGATTCAGTTTGCACTGAAAGGCGAATCTACCTATTCTGCACTGTCCAATGTGTGAACCAAAACACAGGCATCCCTTTGAAATGTGCACTTCTCTGAATATGGCAATGCAGTTCTCTAAGCAAGCAATGTGTACAAAAAAAATGCATATACTAAAGTGTGCATAAAAAACACCCATCCCTACCTTGAGGCCAGAACTAGTGATTCATCATAAAACATGGGAGCAGGGTTACTAATCCTGTGTTTGCCTTTGAAGAGGGGGGGGGGGGGGGGAAGGGCTGGTCACTTGCAGGGAAGAACCAATATGTGTGTGCAGGAAGGCCAGGGAATTAACTACAGTGGTACCTCTGGTTACAGACGCTTCAGGTTACAGAAGCTTCAGGTTACAGACGCTTTAGGTTACAGACTCCACTAACCCAGAAATAGCACCTCGGGTTAAGAACTTTGCTTCAGGATGAGAACAGAAATCGTGCAGCAGCGGCGCAGCGGAGGCCCCATTAGCTAAAGTGGTGCTTCAGGTTAAGAACGGTTTCAGGTTAGGAACGGACCTCCAAAACGAATTAAGTGCTTAACCCGAGGTACCACTGTATTCCCTCGGTCATTACTGGTAGTCTGAAGCTGGTCCTCACTCTAGCTGAGCTCCAAGACCATGTTTCCCAGGGAAATGGGGAAAGTTGCTGCCGGGGAAGGGTTAAGCACAGTGTTTCCCAACCTTTGGTTTCCAGCTGTTTTCAGACTACAATTCCCATCATCCCTGACCATTGATCTTGCTAGCTAGGGATCATGGGAGTTGTAGTCCAAAAACAGCTGGAGACCAAAGGTTGGGAAACACTGGTTAAGCACACACAACACAAAACGATTCCACTTCTTTCACCTTTAGAGGCAAACGCAGGATTGGGAACTCTACATTTGTTGATGAGCATCTGGTTTCACCATTTGGGCAACTCCTTCCTGTCATTCAGCAGCCTCTCTCTGCAACTCTGGGCTTCGTTGGTCAGAGATGAGGCTCGCACGAGCATTTGCACAATCTCCTTTCCCAGAATGCAAACAGAGGTGAAAGAAGCTAGCCAGGTTCACTGCATTGCTTTCAGTTGAGTGTTGTTTTAAAAAAATACACATAGGAATTTATTTAATCTCAACTCTAAATATTCAATACAGTGCTACCTCGGGTTACAGACGCCTCAGGTTACAGACGCTTCAGGTTACAGACTCCGCTAATCCAGAAATAGTACCTCGGGTTAATAACTTTGCTTCAGGATGAGAAAAGAAATCGTGCAGCGGTGGTGGCCCCATTAGCTAAAGTGGTACCTCAGGTTAAGAACAGACCTCCAGAACGAATTAAGTTCTTAACCCGAGGTACCACTGTACAAATAAGAAACAAATAATGGATTGAACAAAGTCATCCTGTTTGCAAAAAGGACTTCTGCTTGTGCAGCAGAACTTCCCCTCCTGCTCTGCCCCCACCCCCAGGATCTGGGGGCAACATGGGAAGGAGAGGGGACGCTGCCTTGCACAAATGTTAAGTCCTGGAGCAAAGGGGAGGGCTTTGTTCGATACAACCACAACATCTACATTCATGCACATACACCAAGAATATCGCAACTCACGCTAAACTCCGAGAGCCAGGCTGCAAGGCTACAAGATACGGTGCTTGAGCATGCAAGGAATTTGGATCCGCTTGTGTTGAACACACAGGACTCCTGGCCACATGCTGCCCCTACCAGCATAGAAGGAAGGCTGGAAAGGCTTCGGGGCTGCCTTGCCCCTTGACTTCCCCAGTGCTCACAGCAGGAGGAAGCTGCCCCGGACTTGTACTCAGCAAGCACAGCAGCTCTTTGCTGGAGGAGGGAGCTGTCTGTTGGCGAGGGCTTCTCCCCGCTGATCTCTTTTGGTGGCTAATCTTCCTTCCCAGCTGCTGGGATATCTTACGCCTAATAAACATGCACTGACAGATGCTTTCAGGGGAAATCCCAAAGGAAGGAGGCTCCGCATGAACATGGAAATAGACGAAGCTGGTGCTTTATCCCAGGTCAATTAGCCCATATTGCCCCCCCAATACGGTTTATTCCAGCCTTCCCCAACCTTGTGCCCTCCAGATATTTTGGATTACAGCTCCCAGCCAGCACATCTGGTGCTTGTAGTCTAAAACACCTGGTTAGTTTGGATCTGCAGTGCAAAACACCAGAGGTTGAGGAAGGATGGTTTATTCTGACTGGCAGCAGCCTACGAATATCGCGGGGGAAAGTTTCGCCCAGTCCTGCTGACCAAGTGGTAATCCCAGAAGTGATTTATTAGTGGCCACAAACAAACAAAAGTACGAGGGAGACCCTTCGATGTGATTAATCACACCACCTCTGAAACTTACAGCATTGCTCAACCAGTATTTGGGGCTGCAATTCAAGGCACAGTGGTTTTAAGCAACTTCTAGTGCCGAAAAGACAAGCTGCTTTTGAAGCTCAGCAGTAACGGCTTGTCTCTTTGGGATCAATTTAAGCAAACAAATGGGGGGAAATACCAAGCTAGCAAGTTATTTCCGTTATCAGACAGGTCCCTTTAGTTCAAACCCATTGGCCGCAATCTGAAAAAGGTCACACACCATGGCTATTCTTTTTGGGTTTTCGGAGCACAGAGAATCTCCAGATTTTAGAGTGGAGAAAGTGTGAGATAGCAATAGTTGGGAGGAGAAGGGCTCTTGCTGATATTCCTGCATTGCAGGGGGTTGGACCCTCGAGGTCCCTTCCAATTCTATAATTCTTTGATTACAATTACAAAAAATAGTCGGTCCCTAATTCTGTTCCCTAGGAGGCTTCTGAAGGCCACCATCCACTTTCAGTGGGCTGAATGTGGCTTTGCAGATTGCAAGCTCTGCAGACCTGACCTAGCGAGGGCACACGAAAATCTGCAGAGGATCTGCCCAGCAGCAGAGCAAAGGAGGAAGTTCATTTTGGGTAGCTAAAATACTGGGGCAGTTTATCTCAAAACGCCCTTTAAAAAGAGGAAGGAGAGAGAGTGTGTTAATTGCGAAGAGGAACAATCTGAAAATGCGGAAATTTCCCAAGACAACAAAATAAGGACCCGTCTCTCTGCTTTGAAAAGGGGGCGGCTGCCCCTTTTTGTTCTGGGGAACCTGGACTCGTACACAACAGATTTAACAGCGCAGTTCAAGAGTCATTGCTGCCCGGTTTCCAAATTGTGGCTTGGTGATTCGGCAGTGTGACGTTCAAAGGGGTCACCAGGAGCCAGCCCTACGCCACATAAATTAAGTTTCAAAAACTGGAATTCTAATGGGAACAGAGACTATAGTACATTCCACTGGAACGGCCAAAAGCCATGCAAAAAAAAGTTCACAATTTATTTCCACAAGCTTTCCCTGGAGTGTGACCTAGTGATAGGTTATTGTGTCTTTTAATTATTATTATTTTTAAAAAGAGAATTTGACATTGTTCGCTGCTTCGGCATTTTACTATTAAGCAGTATATGAATTTGCAAAGAAAAATATATATATACACAAAAACGCCCATATTGCTCAGTCGGTAGAGCATGAGATTCTTAATTTCAGGGTCGTGGGTTTGAGCCCCACAATGGGCAAAAAGATTCTCAGTAAAGTTGCCTCACATCCAGAGACAACCCAAGCATTTTGCCGACGCCATATCCAAACGGCATTCACCTCTCCTACCACAAACCTGCGGTAAAAATGCATGTTGGTTAACTAATTGTCAATTTTTGCCATTCTTTCCTGGCCCCACAAGAAACTGCCAGCCTAACGTTAGGACCGGGCCTAGTTTTCATCTAATTTCCTGGGCATCTTTGCCCACTATGTACTTGGGATATTTTCACCGCCTGGAAACCAGAGGCTTAATTCTCACACTGAAAACCACAGGGTTTGAATCCAGCCCAAAGGCTACATTCACACCATATATTCAAAGCACGATGATGCCACATTAAACCATCATGGCTTCCCCCAGAGAATCCTGGGAAATGTCGTCTGTTCAGGGTGCTGAGAGTGGCCAGGAAGGCCGCCATTTTTTGCACTCCCTTCTGAAGAACTATAAAACGACTCTGGGAACTGTAGTCCTGCAAAGGGGAATAGGGGGTTTCCCTGAACAAACTATACTTCTTAGGATTTTTTTTGGGGGGGGGAGTGTTTATAGCAGTGATCACCAAACTTTGCCCTCCAGCTGTTTGGGGACTACAATTCCCATTACCCCTGACCACTGGTCCTGCTAGCTAGGGATGATGGGAGTTGTAGTCCCAAAACAGCTGGAGGGCCAAGTTTGGCCGTCACTGGTTTATAGTATATGGCACAAAGTTGCGAATGACTTCTGTCCGTGCTGTGGAAATTCCCCTCGCTCTCTTCACACACCCGTCTGCTGTGGGGATCCCCCCCCCCAATTTTGGGGGGAAGCAATAATAATAGTAATTTTGTTATTTAATATGCCACCCCTATCTGACTGGGTTGCCCCAGCCGCTCTGGGTGGCTCCCAACAAAATATTAAAACACACAATAAAACACAAGCATTTAAAACTTCCCACTTGGAGTAGATTTGGGAGCGGGGGGCGGCAGCGCATGGTGGGATTTTAGGGGAAATTTTGATATGTGGGTACGAATCATTCCACCAGGATGGCGACTCCTGTCAGATCCTGTAACCACCTTGGGTCTTCTTAAAATAAAAATAAAATAAAAGCAGGGAATGAAAAGGAAGCCCCTACATCACAACACAAAACGATGACTAATCCAAGCGGAAAGGAAACTCGCTTACTGCCTTTAATATACTATTAAGCTAGAGGGACACTTAGAATAAAATAGCTTCAGGAAACTCACGAACTATTATTATTTTTTAATTTGTATACCGCCCTATACCTGCGATTCTCAGGGCAGTTACAACATAAAATCACAATGCAGAAACACAAAATACAGAGTAATAATAAAACAAACAAACTACTTGGATGTTGAAGTTATGTAGCCAAATTCTGGTCAGAAAATAAAATAAAATACAATTGTAACCTGACAGTACGATGTGTTCTGCCACTACCCCATCTTGAAATAGAGTTAATGTGAACAGAGAAATGAAAATAATCTGGAGCAGAAATCCTAAAATGTGAAATGTCGTATGAATATTTAAATAAAACGGATAAAAGCAGCAGCGGATTAATATGTTCTGGGAGACGTTTATGGGCTTAGAAAACAGAAATGGGCAGGGGGGAGAGTTGCCAGTTCCTGGAAAGAGGGCAATGTGGGGGTTCAGAAAATACTCGCTCTATAAGAGTCTATAAGACGCACCAGACCACAAGACACACCTAGTTTTTGGAGGAGGAAAACAAGAAAAAAAATATTCTGAATCTCAGAAGCCAGAACAGCAAGAGGGATCGCTGCGCAGTGAAAGCAGCAATCCCTCTTGCTGTTCTGACTTCTGGGATAGCTGCGCAGCCTGCATTCGCTCCATAAGACGCACACACATTTCCCCATACTTTTTAGGAGGGAAAAAGTGAGTCTTACAGAGCAAAAAATACGGTAGCTCCTGGGGAGAACGTGCCATAACTGGGTGTCTCCCAGTTCACCCACAACGGCTGCTGGGAGACGGCTGAGGGTGACCTCAGTGCCAACATAGAGGAAGGAGATGGCAAACTGGGTGGTTGCCATTGCAGCCAAGGAATGCATTGTGGTGAAATGACACCCAAATGCCTCGAGCGCCATCTTTGGCCACAGCCCCCCTGCAAAAAGAGCAAGGTTTGCAGTAAAACCACGCACAGGAACCGCTTCGTGCAAACAGCTTCCCACGCAGAAGAGGCGCCCACACGATTTTGTCTTCCGAGGAGCGACGGCGGCATGAGTGCGCCGCTTCAAAGAGGGCTTATTTCTATGCGCCTACCAAGATGCGGCGCATAAGCGTGAACTGAAGCATCAATATGATAATCCACTTAAACATCTATGCATTTATGATCCCTGAAAGAGGAGGTTGGCAGCCGGGGTGGGGGGAGAGAAACGGAGGTGGCAGAAGCAGCTAAAAAGAAGTCTGGTAAAGTGAGAGGAACAAAGGCATGGGAGGAAAAAGAGGTGGGGAGGATATGAAGAGGAAAATGGAAGAGAACGAGCAGAAAGCATTGAGACAAGGACGGCTCACACCAGCGTAAAATAGGATATGAAATATTTTTTCCAGCTCTGAGCACAAATATCCCCGAAACGCCAAGCTTCTGAGTAAGCAGAAATTCCCCTAGTTATGAAGACAATACAAATGTGTATTAAGGGAAATTATTCTGGATTGAACTACAGCACAGCACTGAAGTTTTTAGAATATGGCTTTGACAGGCAGGCCCTTAAATGAGGCAGACAGGTACACATTTGTTTGCCCACAGTTCGTAAGAACTGCCTCCCTGCAAGGAAGCTTTTGCAAACAGGTGGGGGGAAAGCTGGTTCTTCCCCCCCCCCCCCCCGGCAACAGACACATAAAGTTGTGGGCAGGTGGTTAAAAACCAAAAAAGCCCAAACACTGTGGACAACTGTTTGCAAAAACTGCTGGGGCTGGGCAGCTGCAGAGACACCACCCCATTGCAAAAGGCTATCTTGCCCAAAGTCAGAAGAAGACAACCGTGAGAGCATGGGAAAAGGGTTCCAGGTTAGTACAGGTTCCCTTACCTGTTCCGTGGCTGGCAGGATTCCATCTAGCCATCGTGAGGTCTCTCCAAGCAGACTGATGTCTACTTGCAGGGCACGGCACAACACATTTTGCAAAAAAGGAAGGGGGAAAAAAAGGCAGATAGACAGACTCGAGGGGTGATAGAACAAAAAGAAAAAAAAGGAGGAGAGGGGAAGTGAATGTCTTGTTACTTCACAGGAAAGGGAGTGGCAAAGGAAATGGCATAATCTAAATGCAACGCTAAAGCCCTTTTTTGGGAAAGCCCCGGCCATCTCTTGTGAAGGCTTCCTAGAGACAGGAAAAGCTGGTGGCCACGCAGAGAATGAAGAGAGGAAGTGGTTGAGAAAACGAGAAAGAGTGTGGAGGGGGCACAGAACGGCGGGGTATGGAACAAGAGAGAGAGAGAGAGAGAGTGCGTTCCGTGTTACGTTCTCTTGCTGCGCCGCAAAACTCTTCAGCAAAAATATGGCAAAAAATAAGCATTTTATTTATTTATTTTGCAAATATGGAGGTGCATCCATCTAATCACCAACTGGTTTTAAAATACTGCAAAAATAAGCATTTTTTTTGCAATTATGGAGGTGCTTTAACCTAATCGCCAAAGCTGGTTAAAAAAAGACATTGCAAAAGATCTGGATCTGCTGGCCTAAGCAATGTGGCTGAGCTCTTGGAATCCCAGGTGGCAGCTTATGGCATTTTATCAGCGTTGGCTGCCATGCCTGCTTTGAGTGCCACAGGAAGACAGAGACCAGACTGTTCTCATTCAGACCATGCAACTTCCAGATCTGCCGACTGAGAGGCATTCTATGCGAAGCCTGCCTTTGGGGGCGAAATGACTGGAACTTGTAGCTGGTGCAGAATGAGACAAACGGCTTGCTAAGTGATGTGAACACAGGAAAACAGGGAGCTGCTTATACAATCGGACCACTGGCCCAGATGGCTCAGCATTGCTGACACAGGCTAGTAGCATCTCTCCAGTTTTTCAAGGAGGGGACATTTCCAGTCCTACCTGGAAATGATCCAGACACCTTCTGCCTGCAAAACATCCCTTGCCTATGTCCAGACCCGTCCAACTCCCAAGGGACTGTGATCTACTCCCAATATGAAAAAACTGACAGTGATCTACCAAAGGTGGCAACTAAATGGGGGGAGATTTGCCAAGGGTTGTTTAGCTTTGGGGGGGGGGGAGCTGTTTCTCAGTGATCACTTCCTATTGTCCCGCAATCTACCTATTGCGATCTACAGGTTGGACATCCCTGCTCTATGTCTGATCTCTAAATCCTAAAACAACTTGGGTCCTAATTATCTGTAGTCCCATTATGAACCTGCCCTCCCTTCCAGCTCGTGAAACCTTCTTGGGGAGGTTCACCTACAGCAGCGGTGTCCAAACTTTTTTCAAAGAGGGCTGGATTTGAAGAGGTGAAGGGCCGTGGGGGCCAACCAAGGTTGTTGACCTCTGACCTTTTCTTAGGATTGAAGTTGTTGAACTTTTTAGGATTTTACCCCAAAGTTGTTGAGCCAGATTAGGCCCCCGAAACAGACTTTGGACATGCCTGACCTACAGACTTCATCCAACAAAAAGTCTGGCTTAGCCTCTGTGGGGAAAGGGGTCTTCTCCTGGGCAGTCCCCAAACTCTAGAACTCTCTTCCAATGAAGGTTTGAGTAGTCTGCTTCCAGGTGTCTAGTTCCCTTTCCCCCAGAAGGCTTTCATTCACCTGCAGGGCATGCCTACCAGTGGTTACCAGGCTAGTAGCTAAATGCAAGCCTACATTATACCACTCACCATCTTGCACAAGATTTCATTTTTCTGAATGGGAATGACAATCTCCAACGCTATGAACTAAGCACTATGTATGTCCCAGCTGTTATCTGAATGTATCTGAAACTGCTTTATGAACTCTTTTCATATATGTTAATTGCTCAAACTATATTTTTTTTTAAATATATGCAATGTATGTGGTTTGGATGGTATTGTATTGTATCAATTGAGATGCTTCAAAGGAAGGGATTCATAAATGAAATTAAGAATAATTTCAACGTAGCCAAATGTCACAGCAAGGGTACTTAAACAAAAGCAAATAGCACCAAATAGTTTTCTATAAATGTGTTGCTGATTTTAACCTCAATCCCACACAGTTTCAGGGCAATTCTGTGAACAGGTTCTTTCAAGTAAGCCCCACCGGGCCCACTCACTTCTGCATAGGATCAAGGCTACACAGCCCCCACAACAGTCTAACAAAACACAGAAAATATGGGCCGATGCTGTGCAGAATATGTTTTCCACTAGCTAAAGATTCGAGCTCTTACAGGTTTGGGCCATTATGAATGGGTGGCATCCCTTGAGCTGGAGAAGGAGCAAAGAGGTTGAGAGGATTGCTTTATAAAGAGTTTTGGCTGTGATTAAATATGAAAATCAGGTGAAACCCACTAACTAATTATACATTTCCACTGCAGCTCTCGTTTCCAAATAAGCTATATCCTTCCAATATACTCTTGACTAATGAATGGAGTCAAACGACTGCCATGATTTTAAAAAAACAACCCTTTTTTTTGGTCGGGTTTCAAAATGCAAGTTGCTTCAGAACTGGCTTCTCTCTGCTTTCCAAATCACAACTTTTATGTGGCTTCTTTGCTGTCTCCAAAGTCCCTTTGAAATCCAGTTTAAATCCATACCATTCCCATGCACTGCATACTGCCATCAGCAGGGGTATATATCCCAACTTGGGTTCTGCAGACAGCTCCATGCATGATATTTCTCTGGGCAGGAGCTACGACAACCCTGGACAATGTGGGGCTAGGGTGGAATCTACACACATATTAAAAACGTGGCGAAAATGCATTTTTTTAAAAAAAAAAGTTTTGAAAAATACATTGAATTTTGCATAGCTCACTGTTGCCATCTAGTGTCACATTTGTATATTGCACTTTACAACACATTTAAACCTTTTTTTTTGCAGCTGTGTAGCTGCGTCCTTAGGGACGCGGGTGGTGCTGTGGTGTAAACCACTGAGCCTTGGGCTTGCCGATCGGAAGGTCGCGGTTCGAATCCCCGCAATGGGGTGAGCTCCAGTTGTTTGGTCCCAGCTCCTGCCAATCTAGCAGTTCGAAAGCATGTCAAAGTGCAAATAGATAAATAGGTACCACTCCGGCGGGAAGGTAAACGGCGTTTCCGTGCGCTGTTCTGGTTTTGCCAGAAGCGGCTTAGTCATGCTGGCCACATGACTCGGAAAAACTGTCTGCGGACAAATGTCGGCTCCCTCGGCCAGAAAAGCGAAATGAGCACCGCAACCCTAGATTTGTTCGCGACTGGACTTAATTGTCAGGGGTCCTTTATCTTTACCTATGTCCTAGGTTATCTCCAGGGATTCCTAACCATGTACAGTGGTGCCCCGCAAGACGAACGCCTCGCAAGACGAAAAACCCGCTAGACGAAAGGGTTTTCCGTTTTGGAGGTGCTTCGCAAGACGAATTTCCCTATGGGCTTGCTTCGCAAGACGAAAATGTCTTGCGAGTTTTTCCGACTTTCCCCCCCTCCCCCCCTTTTTCTAAGCCGCTAAGCCGCTTATCTGCTTATCCGCTAAGCCGCTAATAGCGCTAATCCGCTAATGGGCTTGCTTCGCAAGGCAAAAAAACCGCTAGACGAAGAGACTCGCAGAATGGATTCTTTTCGTCTTGCGAGGCACCACTGTATACCCCTGCCTGGTCACTTCATTCCCTCCGGAGAGTTGCTCTTAGTAGAGCTGTATGCACTGGAGCAGGCATAGGCAAACTCTAGCCCTCCAGATGTTTGGGACTACAATTTCCATCATCCCTAGCTGACAGGACCAGTGGATGGTGGGAATTGTAGTCCCAAACATCTGGAGGGCCGGAGTTTGTCTATGCCTGCTCTGGGGCTTTGGTGTGGTAGCACCTGCCCTATGGAATGTGCTTCCAACAAGACAGTATTGAGCTCATGTCTTCTCCCAGGTGTTCACAGAAAGGCGATCCAGTTATGTTGATGCATCAAGCTGCTCTACAGAGGCAGAAGAGACAGTGGCCAACTCACTGGCTGTCGCACTGTTGAGACCTTGAAGCAGAGCTCACTTATTCACATGGGTCCTGATCCGAGAGTCACTGCCACATGAGAGAAGCCCAGCCCCACAGGGAAAAAAGGCGGGTGTCAGAAATGGGTCAATTGTGGAGAAAAGAATTTTGAAGATCTCTTTGAAAGCACCCCTGTGGCCGCCAAGGTGGATCTTATTGTTGTCTGTTAAGAGTGCCCAAGAGCATTCAGCTTCTGAACAAATTCCCAGAAGCTCCAGATCACTTCGCCCCTTCGAAAAGCTGGTATCACAGCATCAAGAGCATTCGTTTTGCCAAATTCATTAAACTAAATAGCTTTAATTGGATTTGAAATAAATGTGCAATTAATTGCTCCTGCTTTGAATTTCACTGTGCCATGATCTTCCTGAGTGGGCAGTGCAAACCACTATTTTGAATAAAGCTATTTATAGGGTACGGGACAAGGGTGGCACTGTGGGTTAAACCACAGAGCCTAGAACTTGCCAACCAGAAGGTTGGCGGTTCAAATCCCCACGACAGGGTGAGCTCCTGTTGCTCGGTCCCAGCTCCTGCCAACCTAGCAGTTCGAAAGCACGTCAAAGTGCAAGTAGATAAATAGGTACCGCTCCGGCGGGAAGGTAAACGGCGTTTCCATGCGCTGCTCTGGTTCGCCAGAAGCGGCTTAGTCATGCTGGCCACATGACCCGGAAGCTGTACGCCGGCTCCCTCAGCCATAAAGCGAGATGAGCGCCGCAACCCCAGAGCCGGCCACGACTGGAGCTAACAGTCTGGGGTCCTATTACCCTTTACCTATTTATAGGGTAGGGGCAGCTGGGAAGGAGTTTAAGGAACCAAAGGCGCAAAAAGCGATTTGGGAACCACTGCTCTAGGTTAGGAAGGTTCAGGAAAAGAAACAAGGCAGTAGAATCGTGGTCCAGTTTCCTTTTGAAGCAGTGGGTAGGCCAGCCGGGCGAAGAAGAAATGCATGCAGAAATCTGTTACGACAAATGTTTACTACAGTAAGCAGCAGTGACATTTGCGCAGATAATGTGGACACTACCCTCCCCTGGAATATTAAGACAAGGGTGCCTTCTTAGCACACGCGGAGGAAATTCCTTTTTCAACAAGCCTTTTAAGCTGCGCTCTTTCCCCAGTTTGGAACTGTCTTTAAGGATGCAATTATGGAAATAAAAATGCAGCTCAAAGCAGGGCTGCCTTTCCAGCGTGTGCTGGGTTCAGCAGGTGCAGAATGCAGGTTAACCGGTGCAAGTTACAGAGCTGGCATAAGGCAAAATCTTTCCCACATCCCTGAGCGAGATCATAGCTCCACATTCCCTGAATCTGGGATGGGGGGCGGCGGCGGCTCTGCCAGTGGTTTTCAACCTTTTCGAGTCCACAGCACCATTGACTTAACCACAATCTTTCTGTGGCTTCCCCGTGGGAGCCACTCAGACCAGGGTTCTGTTACAGGACGCGTGTAAATGGGGATTCCCCCCATTAGCCCCAACCCTGACCTGTTCTGCCCCACCTGCCGGCTCCCCTGAATGTTCCTCAGAGAGAAGGAAAGAGAGAGATAACGCAGGAAAATATATAGGGGGTGCAAGTGATTCACTGGCCATTCCTCAAGGGATACTCAGAGTAGACCGACTGAAATTAATGGACAGGACTTGCAAGTCGCATGGCATCATTTCTGTAATGAAAGCAACTAGTAAAAATAACAGTTCCAATAATTTCAATGGGACTTCTCTGATTAGGGCTTATTTAGGTTAAACCCCACTCTGTCCAGGGCAGCTGTCTACCAGCTCCATCTGGTACGCAGGCTGAGACCCTCCCTGCCCGCGGACTGTCTCGCTAGAGTGGTGCATGCTCTAGTTATCTCCCGCTTGGACTACTGCAATGCGCTCTACGTGGGGCTACCTTTGAAGGTGACCCGGAAACTACAACTAATCCAGAATGCGGCAGCTAGACTGGTGACTGGGAGCGGCTGCGGAGTCCTGAAAGATCTTCATTGGCTCCCAGTACGTTTCTGAGCACAATTCAAAGTGTTGGTGCTGATCTTTAAAGCCCTAAACGGCCTCGGTCCAGTATATCTGAAGGAGCGTCTCCACCCCCATTGTTCTGCCCGGACACTGAGGTCCAGCTCCGAGGGCCTTCTGGCAGTTTCCTCTCTGTGAGAAGCCAAGTTACAGGGAACCAGGCAGAGGGCCTTCTCGGTAGTGCCCACCCTGTGGAACGCCACTACCGATGTCAAAGAGAAAAACAACTACCAGACTTTTAGAAGACATCTGAATGCAGCCCTGTTTAGGGAAGCTTTTAATGTCTGATGCATTACTGTATTTTAATATTTTGTTGGAAGCTGCCCAGATGGGCGAGATATAAATAATTTATTATTATTATTATTATTATTATTAATTATTAATTATTCTGAGATAAATCTGCATCATTTATTGCATTTCTCCAAGGTGTTCAAGATGGCATTCATGGTTCTTCTCTTCCTCCTCAAGGAATCTACACAACAACCCTGTGCTGTAGGTTAGGCTGAGAGACAGGGACTAGACCAAGGTCACCCAATGAATGTCATGGCTGACTTGGGATTTGAACCCTGGTCTCCCAGTTCCTAGCCTGACACTCTAACCCAGGCATCTCCAACCTGCAGCCCTCCAGATGTTTTGGCCTACAACTCCCATGATCCCTAGCTAACAGGACCAGTGGTCAGGGATGATGGGAATTGTAGTCCAAAACATCTGGAGGGCTGAAGGTTGGGGATGCCTGCTCCAACCACTAAACCACACTGGCTCTAGGTGACATCACCGGTTTTGTCACCTATCAAGATGACACCTTTTCACTAACGGAAGCTGATTATTTTTCTACTGAATCGTAATAGGAGTGGCTCATTTTTTTTTAGCAGTGAGATTCGTTTGCATTTACAAAGACGCCATCTGTGTTTCCTTGTAAGCGGTAGTTCCTCCTGTTTAGCAAACTCAGCTTTGCAAATAAGTCTGCAAGGTATGGATGAGCCTACAAAAAATAAAAATAAAAAAAATGTGCTACTGGCTGCCTGCCCACAAATAGTCATTTGTGACTTTCAAAGCAGCAGGGATAGAAAGACGCTTTTGTAACGTTTTATTTTTTATCAATGAATGCTTAGAGGACATTGCCACTGGGCCAGAAAATGTTTACAAGCCTGGGCAAACCTGTGATTGACAAGAAAGGTGAGCCATGTAAAATTTACAGAGAAAATGCACTGCATTTAAGCAGAAATATATATCTTTTTAAAGACTACTTATATGGCTCCTATCTCCTTCCAAACAACAATGTCCCGTCCAGCAGACACGTGAGAAACACAAGCCACGATAACAGAGTGATGTAGTAGCTAGAAAGTTGGGATAGGCTCTGGGAACCCGGGGGGTCAAATCCAAACTTGGCCATAAAGCTCTCTCATTCATTCATTCATTCATTCATTCATTCATTCATTCATTCATTCATTCATATCTATCTATCTATCTATCTATCTATCTATCTACAGTGGTGCCTCGCAAGACGAAATTAATCCGTTCCGTGGGGCTCTTCGTATAGCGGTTTTTTTGTCTTGCGAAGCAAGCCCACTGACAGCTTAGCGGATTAGCGCTATTAGCGGTTTAGCGGCTTTTAGCGGATCAGCTGATAAGTGGCTTATCAGCGGATCAGCTGATAAGCGGCTTAGGAAAAGGGGGGAAAACCCGCAGGAACTCGCAAGACATTTCGTCTTGCGAAGCAAGCCCATAGGGAAATTCGTTTTGCGAAGCGCCTCCAAAACGGAAAACCCTTTCGTCTAGCGGGTTTTCCGTCTTGCGAGGCGTTCGTCTTGCGGGGCACCACTCTATCTATCTATCTATCTATCTATCTATCTATCTATCTATCATCTATCTATCTAATAAATGTTCATAATGTACAAGGCAAACACATACATAAGTATATAAGGCAAACACATACATAAGTATATAAACCACGTGTCTGAAATACAGGAGGACAATCCTGAAGCCATTTTGACTCTCCCAAATTGACCTCAAATCTTTCTCTGCAAGGAGGAAGGAAATGGGAAAAGCTTTCCAGTTGTCTTTGGACTGTAGGGGCTTACACACCTCCCTGTAAATACAGTCTGGCAAGTATCTGTTAAGCTGAGCACACTATCAATATGCGCAAGAGATTCAGGAACTAAGTATTTACCATCTCCAAAGAATGGCCAGGCTACCCAGAAAAGGCAAGCAGATAAGGCATTATCAGGTACTTTGGCAGACAGGAGAGAAACAACACACTCAAATTTCTGCTGGGGACCACCTCTTTCTGTGATGTATGTATGTATGTTTTGGAGGGTTGTCTTGAGCTACAACTGGGACGCGGGTGGCACTGTGGGTTAAACCAGAGCCTAGGACTTGCCGATCAGAAGGTCGGCGGTTCAAATCCCCGTGACGGGGTGAGCTCCCGTGGCTCGGTCCCTGCTCCTGCCAACCTAGCAGTTCGAAAGCATGTCAAGGTGCAAGTAAATAAATAGGTACCGCTCCGGTGGGAAGGTAAACGGCGTTTCCGTGCGCTGCTCTGGTTCGCCAGAAGTGACTTAGTCATGCTGGCCACATGACCCGGAAGCTGTACGCTGGCTCCCTTGGCCAGTAAAGCGAGATGAGCACCGCAACCCCAGAGTGGGCCATGACTGGACCTAATGGTCAGGGGTCCCTTCACCTTTACCTTGAGCTACAGGGGAGGCAGTTTCAAAAGTCTATATAAGAGCTTGCACACCAATGTTCTGGGTTCCTCTCCTCCCTCCCTGCGGGGTGTGTGTGTGTTTGTGTGTGAGCACCCTGTTACAACAGTTTAATAAAGATCAGGCTTGCTAGCTCCTTTGCTTCTCAATATTCTCTGGTCGGCCCCAGTTATTTTCTCCTGCCCACAGAGAACCTACATAAGGACTCTAGTATACGGGCTCTTGGGTACCCCATGAGGGAAAATGAGCAGTTTTTTCTTATAACAATCAACTCTCAGCCGAGCCTACCTGGCAGAGTTGTTGTGAAAATAAGACAGCGAGGAGAAAAACGTAAGCCATCTTGGAGGAACAGCGGATAGAAATGGAATAACATATATAAAGACGGCCTTCTCTTTCTGCTTGCAGGTTTATGGAAAGGGGTTTCTAAATTTCTGGGGAGATAAGGTTAAGCCTTGGGATTGAATTCACATTCCTTTCCCTCCCACTTCAGCCACTCTGAAGTGCAGGTCCATCTGTCTCGGAGGAGTCTTGCTCTGCGTCTCAGGAAGTACCCCGCAAGACGGCTGAATTCTCTTTGGAATCGGAAAACGCCACGCCATTCCTCACAGAGTCTCTACATGCGCTTTGCCAGGGCTGTTTCTCCATTTATCTGTGGCATTTGTATCCTTCCCCGTTGCTACCAATAGCTATGCTGCTGTTGGAGGCACCATGCCTATTATAAATGCCCATTGCTGGGGGTCCCAGACGGGGAAATCGGGCCGTTGCCCCCAGGTCCTGCTTGAAGGCTTCCTATGAATATCTGGTTGGCTGCTTTGAGAACAGAATGCTGCACCTAATGAGCCTTTCGCAAATCCAGTCTAGCTCTTTGTATACAGTGGTACCTCGGGTTACATACGCTTCAGGTTACACACTCCGCTAACCCAGAAATAGTGCTTCAGGTTAAGAACTTTGCTTCAGGATAAGAGAAATCGGGCTCCGGCGGCGCAGCGGCAGCAGGAGGCCCCATTAGCTAAAGTGGTGCTTCAGGTTAAGGACAGTTTCAGGTTAAGAACGGACCTCCAGAACGAATTAAGTACTTAACCCGAGGTACCAAAGTACCCATTAAAATGCCTGGGATAATTCTTTTTTTTAAAAAAAACCCACACCCTCGCCTGGCACCTAAAACGCCAGCCTGGAGAGGGCAATCAACTGCTCCTCACATCGTTGACAGGGAAACTTGGAAGAAGGGTCTCCAGGGAGGATGCCCAGGTCCAAATTCAGAACATCAGAAAAGTACTGCTGGATCGAGCCATCTAGTCGCTGTGTTCTCACACAGGGGTAGGCAACCTAAGGCCTGGGGGCCGGATCCAGCCCAATCTCCTTCTAAATCTGGCCCACAGACGGTCCGGGAATCAGTGTTTTGACATGAGTCGAATGTGTCCTTTTATTTAAAATGCATCTCTGGGTTATTTGTGGCACATAGGAATTCGCTCATTATTTTTTTCAAAATACAGTCATACCTCATGTTATGTTTGTTTCATGATAGGTTTTTTCAGGTTGCGTCCCGCAGCAACCCGGAAGTACCGGAAAGGGTTACTTCCGGGTTTTGCCGCTCGCGCATGCGCACGAGACCAAATCGCACCTGCGCAGATACGGCACTTCATGTTGTGGGCTTTTCACGTTGCGAATGGGCCCCTGGAACGGATCCCGTTCGCAACCAGAGGTACCACTGTACAGTCATACCTCACGTTATGTCCGCTTTATGTTACGTTCTTTTAAGTTACGTCCCGCGACGACCTGGAAGTACCGGAAAGGGTTACTTCTGGGTTTCGCCGCTCACACATGTGCAGAAGTGCAAAATGACCTCATGCGCGTGCGTAGAAGCGGCGAATCGCAACCCGCGCATGTGCAGACGAGCCGCTGCAGGTTGCGCTCTTTTCATGTTGCGAACGGGCCTCTGGAACGGATCCTGTTCGCAACCAGAGGTACCACTATATAGTCCGGCCCCCCAGAAGTTCTGAGGGACAGTGAAACGGCCCACAGATGAAAAAGGTTGCTGACCCCTATTCTCACGGCATCTGCCTGTCTTGAGAGACAATGGAGTGTGCCTCCAGGGGTGAAGTCCAACTGCTGCATTAGTAGCACCCAAGAGACCTGCCTGGGGTGCAAGCCTGGGCAGGGAGGTCCTGGGCTGCCCAGACCCCAGACAACAAGCGGCCTTTCTCCTGGGCATGGTCGGCCAATTGGTGTTAAAAGAGGATAGAACTTTCTTTACGTATGCCACAATAGCAGCAAGAATACTTATCGCAAAGTACTGGAAAACACAAGACCTACCCACCCGGGAAGAATGGCAGATGAAGGTGATGGACTACATGGAACTGGCTGAGATGACTGGCAGAATCCGAGACCAAGGAGAAGAGTTGGTGGAAGAAGAGTGGAAGAAATTTAAAGTTTATTTACAGAAATACTGTAAAATTAAGGAATGTTAAGAAAGATGTTGTAATAAAACTATGTGGTTTTAGCAGAAAAGATATAAAGGATTAAGTAAAAATGAATTGATGGAAGAAGAGAAATTAAATTACAGTATATTAAGATGGAAAGGATTTGCTGAAATATCTAACTGAACTAGAATACAAAAATGGGAGGTGTGAGGAGGTCAAGGAAGTAAGTCAATGAAAGCAAGTAAAGGGTTTTTATGTACTGTTTTCCTTTATTTATTGTTTTTGTATTGTTTTTTATTGTATTGTCTGTTTTTTACTTATATTTTTTCTTCATTTGTTTTTTCTTGTTTTTCTGTAACCTTTTTTTAAAAAAATCTTAATAAAAATCTATCTATCTATCTATCTATCTATCTATCTATCTATCTTTCTATCTATATAAAACACCCCCTCTCTCAGCCTCACTGACAGCGTCCAAAGGAAAGCAGAGCAATGCATTTGTCACCAGCTTGGCTGCAGGAGTCGCTGGAAGGAGGTGGACAAGACGCCATCCAACCATCTTAGGGACTCCATTCCAGATTTGTGCAGGATTTACTCCTTAGTTTTTTCTTCTCCTGAAGATATCCCGCAAGGGAGTGGGTGTTTAGGATCAGAATTTCCCTTCTCTGCATCCCAGAAGACACCAAACAGATACAGGAGGGATCTGAGCTGGGTGGATAAAAATCAACGATTTTTTTAAAAAATCATTTTTTAAAAATTTAAATCGGATTTTTAAAATAAAATGCTTTTGGAGGAAAAATCTTTCTAAAGATAGTTTTCTATTTAAGCAAAGCAAGAGCACCCAGACTTGCAAAAACACTGCTGGGGTGGGAAACACACATTTACAAAAAAATGGAGGGTGTTTGGAGACATTTATCCTAAATCCAAGGGTGGGAAATGTCTGTGTGTATACCTGTGTTGGAAGAATAATGATAATTTCTATTTAGGTTACATTATAGTCCAAAGGCTATCCATCAGGAAATAAGGATTTGTTTTAAGTTTTTCATGTGTGCTAAAACAGTCTTAAGTTTTTGTTGTTGTTTTTTTTTTTTAAGTTTAACCACATCAGTTAACAAACATGGATACATATGTGTCAGGGGTTCAGAAGGAGAGACACAGGAGGGGGAGCAAATGGAGAGTGAGGAGGAGGAGTACGAGGGGGGAGCAGGCAGTGACAGTGGAAAGAGTTATTCCACAAGCCTCTCCAGCGAATCGGAGGACTCACAGAAGGGAGCGCCGATGGCCAGGGCGAGGGGGGTTCCAGGGGGGAAGCCCCAGGAGGAAGGGGCCAGCGGGGAGTCCCTGAGCAGCAGTTGGAAATCAGGACCAGCTTCCCCACCAGAGCGCAGTGGGGAGGGGGAGTCCCAGGAATCGGGACCAGTGCTCTCACCACCAGCGGGAGGAGAGGAGTCAGGTTTGGTCACGCCCACATCAGGAAGCGGGGAAACGGTCAGGAGGAAGGTTACCGGCTGGGCGCGCGCGCCAAGTTCAAATGTACAGGCGAGCGGCACAGCAGGGAGCCCGGGTAGGGAGCCAGGTCCTAAAGCCTGCCGGAAGGAAGGGGAAGACCAAGGGGGGTCAGCGTCAGAGGAGTCCAGGAAGGAGGAAACCCCAGAGGGCAGAAGGACCCTGCGAAGGAAAGAACAGCGTAGGAGGTGGAGCCGGGCGAGGATCTTAAACTGGTGTGGGAGGAGCAGTGAGTCAGAGGGGACTTAGCCGGTCTAGCGTCGAGACGTGGGTCTGCGCGCCCAGAGCTTTGAAATGGAAACTAAACTTCAATAAAGACTTTGTATATTATATCCACCGGGCGTTGGTCCTCTGTGAGCTGGGATCTAGAGGCAGACCTGACAATATGCTACAATGTTATCACTTTAGTTAAATAAATTGTTTAAATTGTGATTAAGGAAATGATTATGTTTTCTCCTTCCAATAAAGTACAGCAGAAAAGTTGTCCAAATATAAACAGTTAATTTATTAAACCTCACAATAATTTCATAATTATCGGTCTATGTATTTCTGATTGCGTAACCAAATCGGTGATTTTTTGATATAACTGTAAAAACTACTCTGAAAATTTATTATTCCAAAAATGAAACCTTCCTCTGGTTGTGAATATTAAGATTATACCAGCAAGAATGAGTCTTTCTGTAAAATAATAATAATAATGATTTAAATCAAGTCTTACTGACTAGTGATTTAAATCATGATTTAAATGAGTGTCACAGAACTCTTCCTAGTGGTGATTCTCAGCCGTTGGTATTCAAAGGCATACCGCCTCCAACAGTGGACCTGAAAGTAGCCTTCCCTTCCATGATTTTGTCCAATCTGCCTTTAACGCCAACACTGCCTACTGTGACAGGGAGTTCCACAGTCTAACAAGGCATGGCCAAAGCCCTTTCTTTTATCTGTCCTGGATCTCCCAGCATTCAGCTTCATTGGACGTCCTCGACTATTATAAGACAGGGAGAAAATGTCTTCATTCCCCTGCTAAAAATGGTTTTCAGCTTGTTTTAACCTCTGTGCCGGGTTATGGTCTTATTTCTGTTTGTATTATTCACAACTGCTTTTTTTCAGTTTCGGTTTCTTCTTGTACTTACAGAGGTTTCTAACCTCCTACCGCTGCGTGCACATAAATACGTCCCCTTCCCACAACACCGAAAACCAGTTTTTTCCACGAAAGAATACAAGGGCTCCCTCGAGTGTTATATCTCTATAATCCTTCCGGGGCCTTAAGATTTACATCGGCCAAGTACTGTTGCACAAATAGCATATTTATAGAGGTACGGACAACGCAGGGGCAGATAAGCACCTATTAATCACTACTTAAAGCTCCATCAAAGACAGCTTAAGAAGAGTCAATAGCTATTTAATCAGCATTTCCCTTAGACAAAATGGAATGTGTTTCCTAACCCCCCTTTTGAAAAGCATTCCTGAGCAGTGCAGTGGAAAGGCTTTGCTGAGAGACAGGAAAGGATGTGAGAGCCAAAGGGCATTTATCTGTTGCAAGGAGAAGGTTGCTCATGCGCTTTCTGCCAAGGTGCCCTAACGTGCCAGAAAGAAGTCTAAATTCAGCATGCAATATAAATTATGCAAAGCACTAAAAATAATGCTCCTTCGACATGCTTGGAGATTTTATTTTCTTTAAAGTTGTTCCCAATTCTACACCAGCAATGGACTTGGAAAGGCTGGAAGAATTTGATGCCAGCTCTGAAAGTTTGGCATCTAATAATTTTAATATAATCATCAGTTGGCAGAGCATAAGACGCTTAACCTCAGGGTTGGTTGTGGGTTCGAGTCCCATGCTGGGCAAAAGATTCCTGCATTGCAATGGGTTGGACTAGAGATGACTCGCATGGTCCCTTTCCAATTCTAGGATTCTGTAAGCACAGAAATTGCTTTCGGAAAAACAAAGAATTTTAATTTTACATTCTGAAAATGTCAGGCAATGCTTAATAACCAAAGAAAATAAAAACAAAAGCAATATATAATTTAACTGCAAGTACTTGGCAAACATTTCTAATGATTTCTATGCCACTTTGCACACATTTTACCGTATTTACGCGAATCTGATGCACCATCAAATCTAAGGTGCACCTCAATTTTCAAAACCAACTTTTTTTTTGCTGGTGAATGTAAATGCACAATCAAATCTAATGCGCACCCAGATTTTTGTGAGGTAATTTGGCCAAAAAAAGGTGCACATTACATTTGAGTGAATACGTTAACTTACCAAGCAAAACTAAATCATGTTAACTTAACCAAACTATCTTTTGACTTCCCAGGTCACGTCACAACTTTTTAGCACACCTCGTTTTTGGAAATTGGAAAATTCAACACGTCCTAACCTCCTATCTTTCTCCATCGCTCCACACCTTCCTAAGGTACTGATTCAATAGCACAGCACACATTTCATCTTTCGCTCTCACAACTGCGGCGCTTTATGTACGCAGTGTCGCACTTTGGCTCCCCACGTTTTCCACATGCACAATTGTGAAAATTGCCTTGCTGACCATTTCTGTTTTGACCAGGGCTCTCCGCTTCCAAAAGCTGCCAGCGAAATGCCCCAGAGGAAAAAAGGGAGGCAAGAAACCACACAACCCACCTTGCCCCCAAATTTTGTGCCGTTCAGCGATACACTACCCCTGAGCATGGAATTTCCACTTCGGCTGTCAAGGAGGAGACAAGATTTCAGTCTTGCCTGTTCCCATTTTGTGAAGACATGCCTTCGGACATCTCCTAGTTATGTGCCTGAAAATGCCTTGAGAACACAAGGAAGGAAAAGCAGCAGAAAGAGTTGAGAGTGGGACAGCAAACCTCTTTCAAGTCACTGGTTACAACCCCTTTTTTATTTTTATTATATTTTTTGAGGCTGCCTGGAGGCCGAAAAGTTGACCAGACAAGAGGATGCTCTCCTAATATTTGACAGATCATTTTCACAGGCAGACAAAACCATCCGAGAGACAAATATTTCCTTATATCCTTTGCAAGCAGTCTAAGTTTATATATATATATATATATATATATATATATATATATATATATGCAGGTTTTGGTGTCCTCGGGTGTCTTCCCGTGTAAAAGTTGGGGTGTCTAGGCGAAGTTTCGACGAGGTCTCACTCGTCATCTTCAGGCTGGTGCCCAGAACATTCAGGCTCATTCAGAACATCAGGCTCTGCCCAGAACATTGGAGGCTATACACCACACCCCCTCTACAGTATTTATAGGAACTCAAACACTGAGATCCTGCTCTGTTCCAGTAACAAGAAGCCGAAAGCACCAGCCTGAAGATGACGAGTGAGACCTCGTCGAAACGTCGCCTAGACACCCCAACTTTTACACGGGAAGACACCCGAGGACACCAAAACCTGCATTCCTGTACCCGTGAAAATCTACGAAAGCATATATATATATATATATATATATATATATATATATATATATATGCAGGTTTTGGTGTCCTCGGGTGTCTTCCCGTGTAAAAGTTGGGGTGTCTAGGCGACGTTTCGACGAGGTCTCACTCGTCATCTTCAGGCTGGTGCTTTCGGCTTCTTGTTACTGGAACAGAGCAGGATCTCAGTGTTTGAGTTCCTATAAATACTGTAGAGGGGGTGTGGTGTATAGCCTCCAATGTTCTGGGCAGAGAGGAAGTTCCCAGGCTAGTGTGCCTTTTCTTCTTTTGTTCCTTAATTACTTGAGAGATATCTTGAGTGATTTCTTGAGTGATATCCTGAGTACCACTTAGGTGGGTCATTAGGTGTGGATTAGTTGTTAAAGTCTTTGTGTCTTGACCTCTTGAACTTTGTGAAGAGTTTTCCTGAGAAGATGGCTGTACTGTACTTAGTTGTGCTCTGGCTTGGCTTCGTGTATAGGGGCGAGCTGTGGTTTTGTGGCTTGTGTCAGCCAGATCTGTGTAGGGATTGCAGGGGGGTGCAGCATCCGGAGGTGCCACCATGGATTGGCTACTGGATGGTGTCTGTAATTCATCTGTGGAGAGGGTCTGGGTTTGGGTCTGGTGTGGTTGATTGGTGTTGGCGTTCTGTGTGCCTCTGGATCTGGTGTCAGTTTTTGTGGGGAGGGCTAATTTCCAGATGTCTGGCAAGCGGGATGTGTCGTCACGCTTGTTCATGTTGTGAGGGTGTTTCTCTATCTCGATGGCTTCCATGATTAATCTCAGTGTTTGAGTTCCTGCTCTGTTCCAGTAACAAGAAGCCGAAAGCACCAGCCTGAAGATGACGAGTGAGACCTCGTCGAAACGTCGCCTAGACACCCCAACTTTTACACGGGAAGACACCCGAGGACACCAAAACCTGCATTCCTGTACCCGTGAAAATCTACGAAAGCATATATATATATATATATATATAGTGTGTGTGTATATATATATATGTGTGTGTGTGTATTAAAAAATGAGAAAAATTCCAAATTATAAAATACAGAACAAATTACAAGCAATCAAATTAATTCTCCAAAAATGCTTGGCGAAAGAAATTTTCAGCAGGCGACAAACAACCAGAATTGAAGGTGCCTGTCTGATTTTAATAGGAACACTACGTAATAATAATAATAATAATAATAATAATAATAATAATAATAATATTTTATACCCCGCCCATCTGGTTGGGTTTCCCCAGCCACTCTGGGTGGCTCCCAACAGAATATTAAAAACACGATAAAACATCCAACATTAAAAACTTCCCTAAACAGGGCTGCCTTCAGATGTCTTCTACAAGTGAGATAGTTCTTTATTTCCTCTTGACATCTGACGGGAGGGCGTTCCACAGGGCAGGTGCCACTACCGAGAAGGCCCTCTGTCTGGTTCCCTGTAACCTCACTTCTTGCAATGAGGGAACCGTCAGAAGGCCCTCAGAGCTGGACCTCAAGTTACTATGCTAAAAGGCTCACGTCACAAAGAAATTATACAAAAGTGAATTAACTGTGGAACAATCACAAAGGCTTCTTCAGGTGATCAGACAGGAGTATATGGAAGAGGATGGACCTTGTTACAAACATCATGGCAGTGAGACAGTGTGGCATAGCGGTTAGTGTCAGACTGGGACCTGGGTTCAAATCCCCACTTGGCCACGAAGCTCAACATGTGACTTGGGTTTAGTTGCTGCCTCTCAGCCTAACCTACCTCACAGGGTCGTTGTGGGAATTAAATGAGGAGAGGGAGAACCATGTGTGCTCCTTAGAGGGGGGAAAAGTAGAATATAAATGCAATAAATATAAAAGAAACACCGTGGTGCATCTGCAGGAGCCCAGCAAGACACTTTCCTCTGCTCCAGCTGCAACGAAACATGTCTCTCCTCTATCGGTCTCTACAGCCACAGCAGGCGCTGGCAACTCCCCAACGGCTGGACTTCCCCCCCGAAGGCATGCTCTTCCACTGTCTCTCCCGAGACAGACGGATGCCGAAAAACCAAATACAGTGGTACCTTGGTTTTTTAACAGCTTAGTTCACAAACAACTTGGAACCCGAACGCTGCAAAACTGGAAGTAGTGTTCCGGTTTTCGAACTTTTTGGGGGGAAGCCGAACGTGCTCCGTTTTGAGTCCCCCTGTGTTTCCAGTTGCGCTGCTAATTTGCGTCCGTCCCCCACCCCCATTGTAATTCAAGCCTTCTTTTTCCGATTGCAGTGTTCTGAGGTGATATTTGGAGCTTATATTTGATGCTTTTGTTTTTGCTACTTATTTTGCATTTTTTGTTTTGAGGTGTTTTCAGTTAATTTATTTTTGTTACTGTGTGGATCTGTTCAGCTACTGATTGATTGATTGATTGATGGCGGAAATGCATAAAAGCCCCCCCCCCCATCCAAACAATGGCTATCATCAGTGCAGGTAAGACTTTTTTAAAAAAATTATCCTCTACAATACTGTTTTATTTATTTTATAGTACAGTACATTGATTACTGCTCTCATTTTATGGATCAATGGTCTCATTAGATAGTAAAATTCACATTAAATTGCTGTTTTAGTGGTTGTTTTTAAAAGTGTGGAACGGATTAATCCGTTCTGCATTACTTTCTCAAAGCATGGCTTGGTTTGGGAATGCTTTGGTTTCGGAACGGACTTCCGTAACGGATGAAGTTTGAGAACCAAGGTACCGCTGTAAAATAAATGCAACAATTTTTCAAGCACAAGGGGAACTCTAGATCTATGCCATCTGACCAGCGGACCTCAAGGAAACCTAGGTGTCCGGGAAACAAGGAGATCTGGTCTGTTTTGGTGTGTGTGGATACGGTACTGACTCTGGAGGGGAAATGAAGAGTAGCCAAACATCAGAATCTGCCAGCAGCCTCTTTAAACAACCTGATGTCTGCCAAGGTCTCTTGGAAGGCTCTGCACAGCTGCTTAAGGAAAACTGTTTCCTTCCCAGACAGGTTGACGGATCCCTAGAGGAGACCTACCTTCACCCCCAATCATACAACATCTACAGGCTGCAGCGACTGTGACAGGAGCCACTGTGGCACGTTTGGGGGAATGTGCTTCCTCCCATCGCCGTATGCACCGAAAAATGCTTTCCAGTATTTCTGCAAGGTTTCAGCTAGTCGTCCTTATCTAGCAGAAGCCAATTCACCTCTTCCACCTAGAAGTCTGTGAGCCCAGGAAACTGGAGGGAGGGGGAAAGCAGATCTCACCCCACCCCCCAGGCCTTTCTCCCTCAATTTTCCCAACTAAGGGGGGAAAACAGGAAAATTTGGGTGAGCACTGGCAGCGGCAGAACGGCTACGTTTACGTTCTTTGAATGAATGAAATTCTTTTTGATACATTACTTTATTTTAATATTGTGTTGGAAGCTGCCCAGAATGGCTGGGGAAACCCAGCCAGATGGGCGGGGTATAAATAATAAATTATTATTATTATTAAGGCAAGGCTTTACTTAAGTGTAGTATGAAGATTCAACCGCCAATGTGTTTTGTGCTTTACAGACACACTTGCAGATTTGGAAGGGAATCTTTTGCCCAGGGCGGGGATCGAACCCATGTCCTTGAGATTAAGAGCCTCTTGCTCTACAGACTGAGCTATCCTGGGTTTTCCTTTTGTACTTTTATGTTGTGAACTGCCCAGTGATCTTTGGACGGAGGGGGTAAACAAATTAAATTAATGCTGATTATTATATTGATGAAAGCAGCAATGTTTCTGAATACCAGTTGCATTAACCACTGTGCTGCAGCCCTTTGTGTAGCTCTCATAAAGGCTGCACCCCTACATCTTACTGAACCCCTACACTGGCTTCATGTCCCCTTATCCTTAATTCTAATTCTAATAATAATAATAATAATAAATTTTATTTATACCCCGTCCTCCCCGGCAAGAGCCGGGCTCAGGGCGGCTAACACCGGTAAAATTACAATAAAAACTTAATAGGGGAAAAAAATTAAAATACAGGTTAAAATGCAATTTAAAATGCAACCTCATTTTAAAAGTAGCCCATAGATCAAAACCATAAGGGGAGGGAAACATAAGGGTCAGACTGAGTCCAAACCAAAGGCCAGGCGGAACAGCTCTGTCTTGCAGGCCCTGCGGAAAGATGTCAAGTCCTGCAGGGCCCTAGTCTCTTGTGACAGAGCGTTCCACCAAGTCGGGGCCAGTACTGAAAAGGCCCTGGCCCTAGTTGAGACCAATCTAACCACCTTGTGACCTGGGACCTCCAATGTGTTGTCATTTGTGGACCTTAAGGTCCTCCGCGGGGCATACCAGGAGAGGTGGTCCCATAGGTACGTGGGTCCTAGGCCTCGTCCTCAGTTTCTCTCTCCATCCTTACATCCTAAGAGCCACTCTTCCTATAAAGCTTTTGGCACAGCCCCTTAGTACTCACTAGGGACGTCATGGTGGAGAATTCAAAGAGAAATGGACACAGGGGTGCAATCTGCCATAGCCGGCATACCTGTCCCATGTCCAGAGCAGAAATCCACCTGGCCAATATGATCAGGATTTGCTGTTGTCCCAGTTGCTTTCAGTTGGCAAACAGTCACGTTCGCCTCCCACCTGCTTTTGCAAATGAATGGGGTGGAATAACGTAACTTAGCCAAATTACGCACTTTTGCCACAGCAGACAAAATGAGACAAAAAGTGATGTTTATGGAAGAAGGCGAACCGCAGCAGAATGGAAACAGTGCTGCATGCGACAAGTACAGGGCAGAATGAAAAATGCTCCACCTCTGCATTACAGAAACGAAGCCTTGGTACGTGTAACTGAACAGGATACATATACTCCCCATTCATTCTTCTCTCTTCCGTCCCCCTTCCCTTTAGGGTCCCCAAAGCTGGGTCTTCAATTGTAGGCTCTCTGGAGCAGGGATCTGCCTTTTAAACAATCCAGCACAGAAACAACTTTTCTATCAAAAGAAAAGAAGGGAATCCTCTCTCTCTCTCTCTCTCTCAAAAACAAAATTAGCTCATCGCTCAAAATAATGCGGGACACGGGTGGCGCTGTGGTCTAACCCACTGAGCCTCTTGGGCTTGCCGATCAGAAGGTCGGCGGTTCGAATCCCCGCGACGGGGTGAGCTCCCGTTGCTCGGTCCCTGCTCCTGTCAACCTAGCAGTTCGAAAGCACGTCAAAGTGCAAGTAGATAAATAGGTACCACTCCGGCGGGAAGGTAAACGGCGTTTCCGTGCGCTGCTCTGGTTTTGCCAGAAGTGGCTTAGTCATGCTGGCCACATGACCCAGAAGCTGTACGCCGGCTCCCTCGGCCAATAAAGCGAGATGAGCGCCACAACTCCAGAGTTGTTCGCGACTGGACTTATGTAACTGTTAGGGGTCCTTTACCTTTGCCAAAATAATGCATCATACTATTGACTCATGTTCAGCTTGTGGTCCACCAAGACCCCTAGATCCTTTTCACATGTACTACCAGCAAGCCAGGCGTCCCCCATCTTATATTTGTGCAGCTGGTTCTTCCTGTGTAAGTGCAGAACCTGACATTTGTCCCTGTTGAAATTCATTTTGTTAGCTGGGGAGAGACTCCTGCTGCAATCCTGCAGAGCCACTGCCAGCCAGTGGAGTGTGGACCATACTTAGCTAAACAGGTCAGGATCAAGCAGCTCCCCATAATCGATTTATTTTCATTTATTTCGTAACATTGACTGACTGCTTGATTGCAGAAAACAAAACAAAATCTCAAAGCAGTTTGCGAAAAAACGATAAAACGAATAAAATCACCAATAAGAAGAATGCGCACACAAAAACGTTTGTGTTGACCTTTAAAGCCCTAAACGGCCTCGGTCCAGTATACCTGAAGGAGCGTCTCCACCCCCATAGTTCTGCCCAGACGCTGAGGTCCAGTGCTGAGGGCCTTCTGGCGGTTCCCTCATTGTGAGAAGCAAAGCTACAGGGAACCAGGCAGAGGGCCTTCTCGGTAGTGGCACCCGCCCTGTGGAACGCCCTCCCACCAGATGTCAAAGAGAAAAACAACTACCTGACATTCAGAAGACATCTTCAGGGAAGTTTTTAATGTGTGACATCTTAGTGTATTTTTGGTCTTTGTGGAAGCCGCCCAGAGTGGCTGGCGAAACCCAGCCAGATGGGAGGGGTACAAATAAATTATTATTAGTAGTAGTAGTAGTAGTAGTAGTAATAGTAGCAGCAGCTGCCGAGAAAAGTACAGTGAAGGTACCTGCCTTGATATCAACAGGCAGGGAGTTCCAAAGTTCTGCCACACTAAAAGCCTTAATTCATACAAATGCAAAAAGGGTTTGCAGTTGCCTTCGCCAACCTAGTGTGTGCCACTCCCAGGTGTTTTGGAGTGCAACTGGCTAATGCTACTGGGAGCTGTAGTACAAAATATTTGGGTGCTGCCACGTTGAGGAAGCTGGTCTGGAGAATGAGAGTCCCGCAGGAGCCAATCTGAGAGGGTGGGCTAGATGGGTATTTGTTTCTCAAGGGGTCTTGCCATGCCCTCTGGGGTTCCCTTCCACATTTGGGTGCTGGGCATGCACAGAGACACCTGCATGTCACTCAGGTCCCCTGCTGGGGGGCAGACACCACCTGCCCGCCCCCACCTGGCTGGCAAATTGTGCTGCCCCTTCTACTTCATTGGCACTAGCTGAGAGCAGCTTAGGCTCCAAGCAGCGAGTGTGGGAGTCCTTTTTCTAAATTTGTGGTTTTATAAATGATCTTTTAATTGACTCTCGAATCTTTCCCATTTTGACGTTTCTTCGTTTTGCAAAACCACAGCTGCGTGTCGCCCGTGCCAGGAAAGCAAAACAAACGGAGGGAGCCACCGCCGTTGTTTTTGCAATCTTAACGGTCCCCCCATCCAGATCGAAAGGTACAGCCACTGGGCTTAAGATATCCCCAAAGTGCGCTGGACGAGGCAAATCGCAATTCACACAGGCGCTTGGAGGTTCACGCTGCACCCATTTCCACCAATTCCTCCTGAATTCAACAAAAAAAAGTTACAGAAAAACAGAAGGACGCCTTAGGCAGAGACCACTGGTCTGCCTGACCTCTCTGACTGGCAGAAAAAGACATTTCCTCGTCTTTAACTGGAGATGTTTTTTGTTAATTGCATTTGCATCTCACGTTTTCCTGCCAAGGAGTTCATGGTGGCAAACATGCTTCTATCCCTACTCATTTAATCCCTACAACAGGCCTGCGAGGTAGGTTAGGCTGAGAGGCAGCGACTTCAGCATTTCAAAATTTGCCAGGCGCATTTTGCACTCGGGACGCGGGTGGCGCTGTGGGTTAAACCACAGAGCCTAGGACTTGCCAATCAGAAGGTCAGCGGTTTGAATCCCTGCGACGGGGTGAGCTCCCGTTGCTTGGTCCCTGCTCCTGCCAACCTAGCAGTTTGAAAGCACGTCAAAGTGCAAGTAGATAAATAGGTACCACTCCGGCAGGAAGGTAAGAACGGCATTTCCATGTGCTGCTCTGGCTCGCCAGAAGTAGCTTAGTCATGCTGGCCACATGACCTGGAAGCTGTGCACTGGCTCCCTCGGCCAATAAAGTGAGATGAGCGCCGCAACCCCAGAGTCGGTCACGACTGGACCTAATCGTCAGGGGTCCCTTTACCTTTACCTTATCGGCCACCTGTGACTAAGTGAAGATGCCCGGGTGCTAGGAATCATAGAATCATAGAATCCTAGAGTTGGAAGAGACCACAAGGGCCATCGAGTCCAACCCCCTGCCAAGCAGGAAACACCATCAGAGCACTCCTGACATATGGTTGTCAAGCCTCTGCTTAAAGACCTCCAAAGAAGGAGACTCCACCACACTCCTTGGCAGCAAATTCCACTGTCGAACAGCTCTTACTGTCAGGAAGTTCTTCCTAATGTTTAGGTGGAATCTTCTTTCTTGTAGTTTGGAACCATTGCTCCGTGTCCGCTTCTCTGGAGCAGCAGAAAACAACCTTTCTCCCTCCTCTATGTGACATCCTTTTATATATTTGAACATGGCTATCATATCACCCCTTAATGGTGTCTAACATCTCCACCATCTGGAGCTACATGCCCAGGCGTCCTCAGACTGTGACTGCTTCCACACACTAACAACACACCCTGTAGAATTCCACCCGTTATATTTTATCTTCACTATCAGAATGAATTCCAGGAACCCAAAACTCACGTTGAAACATACGACTTTTGAGCTGCCCGGCCCCAAAATGGCAACAAGGCGTTCTGCTAGGGTGACTATAACCCTGGTTTAAGGAGCCATTTGGCGCCTAAGCTTATATATCTGAGTTTCTAACGAGGAGTGACCGGCTCCCAAGGTCACTCAGTGAGTTTCGTGACCAAGTGGGGATTCGAACCCTGGCCTCCCAGGACCTAGTCCGACACTCTAACCACTACCCCACACTGCCTCTCAAAGTCAGAGAGGAGGCGGTATTGACAAAGATTGAACATTCTGCAGGAAACTCAGGGTTCTGCCAGGAGGACAGCATAACCGAACCAGGACCTGGGTTCAAATCCTGACGCAGTCACAAAGCTCTATGGGTAACCTTGGGTCAACCACTGCTTCTCATCCTTAACTACCTCACAGTATTGAATGAGGAAAGAGGGGTCCATGTCAGATAAAAAAGCAATAAAATGAATATAAAAATTCAAGCCAGGCTTCAGATCCCTCCCTAGCCTTGAGCTCTTTCGCACCCTTTGCTTCTCCTCCCCCCCCCCTTTCCAACATCTGCAACGCGGGAGCTAGGGATGACCTCCATCACAGGGCTGTCATGAGATCGAATCCGGGCACGGCCAAAATTACATATATCGCCACGGTACTTTCAGCAGGCAGCCGTTAAAAAACAACCAAAACATGTCCCTTGTAACTGAAGCAGATCTCTCTGGCTCCTCCTGTCCAGTGGCCCGTCTATTCTGACTGGCAGCTGCCCATCACCAAGGAAGATCTCCTGGCCCCATCTCTTGGGATGCCTCCGCCAAGGATTCAGCGGGGATTTCTGCATGCAGATGCCGGAGAAGAGGCACCACTAAACTGGGCTTTCGGAGGTAATGCGGTGGGGGTGCCAGGCGAAAGGCAGCTCTTCCTTAGGCGAGGCCGGGTTTCCTCTCCGCTGGGAAGCCCCGGAATTAAAAGACAGGGAAATCCCACACCCGAATACCCTCCCCCCCCCCATGTCCTATTTCCTTGCTGTAGAAAAGGGGGAGATCTCTGCTGCGGGCTGTCTCTCCCGGTGCAAAAGAAAGGGGTTCCCTTGCTCCGGCAGAAGATACCAGCTCTACAGGGTGGGGCTGAAAAGGGGTGGAGGGGAATTGGAGAGAGGGAAAGAGAGGATATTTGCAGGGAGGAAGAGGAGGAGGAAGGGAAACCCCCACCGCAGACTCTGGAATGGGAAAGCCCCTGCGACTCCCTTCCCTCCACCGTCGGGGGGGGGGCGAGGATGCAGCAGAGCGGGCGGGGTGGGGGAACACTCTTGCAATGCAGACAGGCAGGCATGCAAGCTAGGAAGGGACTGCAGCCCAGGCGGGCTGCTGGGAGCGCCCTCTTGGAGCTTTCCAACGCAACCCTGATTTTTTAAAATGCATATATATATATATGTGTGCATTTTTAAAAAATCAGGGTTGCGTTGGAAAGCAGCCCTCTTGAACGCACATTCTAAATTAATGCACATTTATACATGTGCATTAATTTATATTTGCTCCGAGCAAGTCGTGCAAGGGCTGACGGGCATCACTCGCCACGCGACACGCCCGGCAAATCCCCGGGTCACGGAGGAGGAAGCCGGAGGGCGCGCGCCAGCAGCCCGCCTGGGCTGCAGTCCCTTCCTAGCTTGCATGCCTGCCTGTCTGCCCTGGCTGCTCCTTCCAAAAGGGAAGCCCCCCACCCCCACCTCCCCAGAGCTGGCAACCGAATGCGTTGTAAGCGATGCAAACTCCCATTCCGGATCCCCTTCCGAGCAAAAGCCACGCATAGGGAAGGCTCCCTCTCTCTCTCTCTAATCGTATGCAAAACCACCGCACATGGCTTTCATTTTAAAAGCAAAGGGCCATAGGACGGGTGTTTTTTTTTTAAAAAAAATGCAATGCCCCCCCCCCGCTCCAGAGGAGGGGGTGTGGAGAGAGACCCTCGCTCAGTTGGCAAAACGGGACGCGGCTACCCCACACCCCAAACCCACAAGCTTTGCCTGCCTCCCTCCAAGTCCAGCAATTTGCAGGCACGAAGCAGCTGGGCTGTGTGTGTGTGTGTGTGTTGGCTTATTTCTTTCCCTCCACCTCCACCCCTGCTGCCCATCTCCTCCCAGTCCATTGCAACTGGATCTCTCCTTCCCTGCCCCCCCCCCAGTGGCACACTTGATGCATTTATGAAGACGGGAGGGAGAGAGAAAGAGGCTCGCTCGCTTCCCCGCGCGGCAGTTTCAGGAAAGCCGTTTTTCCTCTCTCTCTCTCTCTTTTTTGCAACGCGATGCAAAGACAGGAAGAGGACCGGGGAGGGGCGGAGGGGCTTTTCCTCTCTCTCTCTTTTGCAAGGTCTGCTCCGATCCCGCTCTTTCCCTCCCCTCCTCCCAGGAAACACCCCCCTCCTCTGCCCCCCACCCCCGGCCCGATCGCTTCCCTTTTGCACCCGCGCCGAGGACCAAGCGAGTGGATGCTGGTCTGTCTTTCCGTAGATAAGAGAATATACATTTTTGCAAAAAAAAAAAAAAAAAAGGAGAGGGGGGGGGGTTACTCACGTTCTGTGCATCCGAGGCCCCTGCAGCCTCCCCCCGCCGGCTGGAGCACATCCGTGCCTTCCTGCTTTGCTTGCCTTCCTCCTCCCCCCCCCCCCCCGGGCCGCTTCTTCCTCGCCTCTTATTTTAAAGCTCCAGAATCGACACCCTTTGAGGAAAGGGAGGGGGGAGGGAAGGAGAGGAAGAGAGAATTGGAAAGCAAGCTTTGAAGAAGAAGAAAAAAAATACTGGCTGGCAGGGTCTCCACTGCGCACGCGTCCCCCAGCCCCAGCGATTGACTTCCTAAAGCAACTGCTGTTTTGCACTTCCTCGCGTCAAGAGCGAACCAACCAGCCCCCTTCCCGCTCCTCTCTCTCTCTCTCTCTCTCTCTCTCTCTCTCTCTCTCTCTCTCCCCACCTCCCTCTTCCCGGGACCGGGCAGTAGGGGTTGCCAGCCCACCCCCAGCTCATGCACACGCATGCATGCGCACATGCACACCTTTTCCCGGGTGCATGCATGCGTTGCAAAACCTGCAGCTGCACCGTGCAAAGGAACCGCTCAAGCAGCAGGCAGAGAGAGAGGCTTGCAAATGGGAGAAAGAAAATCGAACCTGCTCGCCATCTGCATTGCATCCGCCGACGGCGGAGTAGTATTTTTGGGGGGTAGTTGGGGGTTTTGAGGTGTGTGTGTGTGTGGTTTTTTTAAGGGGCTCCGCACGTGAGAAAGTTCAGGCTGCGCTCGGTTTTGCGCGCTCCTTCGCCGGATCGCGCTTTTCTTTGAACCGCTTTGATTATTGTTAGCGTTATTTTTGCTGGAGTTTAATCTGGGCTGGGATTCGGATTCGGGGCAGAGCGAAGCCGAAAGGAATGGGCAGGTGTGGAGTGGCAGGAGTGCCTCTGAGCACGTGCAAAGTGCCCTTCCTTCGTCGTTTGGATAGTTAGCGCGAAAAGCGGGTGGTAGTCATCCTGACGCTCCCGGTGGGTCATGTCCGAAGGGGGAACTCGAAGAGGTGGCTCCCCAGGCCTCTCACCTGCCGCCCAGGTGAGTGGATGCGGGAGTCACTGGGCATCTGCTACTGCTTCTTCGAGGAAATGCTGGAGAGCGCCTTTATTGCAGTGATAGCTCACCCTTTTCTCCAAGGAGCAAATGTGACTTGCAGGATTTTAAACACATTAATCCCACAATAGCCCTGTGAGGTAGGCAAGGCTGAGAGACAGTGACTGGCCCAAGGGCTATTTCTGCCCCAATGGGGGGGCAGCAACATGCAAAATCATCAAATAACAGGCTACCATAACTTCTCTATTAGAAGCACACTCAAGGATTTACAGGGGTCCACATTATCACATTTATTGTGGCCCTTTGGGCCACCACCACAATGGCAGAGCGAGGATTTGAACTCTGATCTCCCAGGTCCATCACAACCATAGTTCAAATCTCATTGCAGCCACAAGCTGCTAAGGAGTCTTAAGGCAGGGCACTATTCTGCTTAGCCTCAACACAAACACACACAGCCTCAACCACTTGCAGGAAGGGGTTAATTATACTGGCCTGCCTTACAGGGCTGGTGTGTCAGAATTAAGGTGACCAGGTATGTTTCGGGCTTTGAACATTTGCAATTGGCTGTATGTGCCAAGACTTATTTATTAACCAGCTTCATTGTCAGCTGGACCATAGGTCCGACTCCATAGACCCTGCTATACAGAAGAGAGGCAGTGTGGTTTAGTGGTTACAGTGCCAGACTAGGACTGTAGTCCTAGAATGCTCGCCCAGTTATGACGCTCAGTGGATGACCTTTAGCCTGAGACCCATCTCTCAGGGTTATTGCGGCAATAAAAATGGAAAGGTGTGATATAAATGTAATAAATAAAGACATTTTTTAAAAAAAATTGTGGCACCATTTCCCAAGGCCCCCTCATAGCACAGGTGATTGCTAACACACACACACACACACACACACACACACACACACAGGATTATAATCGCTGCTGCTCTGAATTCATAATCATTGCTTTTGTGTCATAATAATAGTAAGCGATTTCCGGTATCTGCATGTGTGCAAACGCGGTTTTTGGCACCGTTTGGCATGTCACTGCACTGCGCCGGTTTAGCACAGCGTGCGGGGGACTCGCCGAGCAAGCCGCTCGGTTTGTGGGCGGCTCGTGGGCTGGTGAAACAGTCTTCATGGGCCGCATCCTGCCTGTGGGCCCCACGTTGCTGGCCCCTGGCTTAGGACATGAAAAAAATACATAGCTGCAACATAGCAAAAGTAGTCATAAACAACGAATAACACATTAAAAAAAATACACAGCCAATTTGAAGATTTCCCACATAAATCAAAACAGGATCTCAAATAAAGGTACAAAAAGGCTGCGCGGTTCTGAGCCAGCTGCAGTTTCCAAAATGTACGCTTTGAGCAGTTCCAAATTAAAAGACGCAAGCAGTGTTAGTGACACCCTGGTTTTTAAGTCAGTTCTTGTTAAAAGAGACCTGGACTGTAAGGGGTTTGAAGACTTAAACCGTTTACATCCCTGGAGCTGCTTGCTCTAGAGAAGTCGCATGATCCTGCAGTAAAAGCAGGGGTCGGCAACCTAAGGTCCTTGGGCCTAAAGCGGCCCATGGGGGTCGTTTAACCGGCCCATGGACCCCCGCTGTCCACTCGGTCGGCTCCTGTGTGCCGTACTAAACTGGCGCAGACCAGAGCAGGGACCGCCTTCCGCGACGCTGGCCGGCTTCCTATTGGCTGTAGGAAGCTCCTGCAACCAATGGGAAGCTGCGCACGCCTCCTCCGCACCAGAAATAGCGTTTGCGCATGCATGCGTGCGCACTCCGGCCCACTGCAGCATCTGCAGGACCGTGAACTGGCCCAAGCCACAAAAGCTTTGCCAACCCCTGAGTAAAAGGCCTGGAAAACGAGGGTGGCTTGCAAAAAGATTGCTAGGAACTTTAAAGCACTACAGTTTGTTCATATGGCTGCCTTCCACTTGGATAGCATTAGTGGAGTTCATTATGAATAAGAGGCGAAATGCATTCACATAACAACACTGGAAGCATCTTGCTGGATTGGAACAAAGGCCTATCTAGTCTCACCGTGGCCAGCCAGCTTTCTCAAATGGAATCCCACAAGCAGGTAAAGGTAAAGGGACCCCTGACCATTAGGTCCAGTCGTGACCGACTCTGGGGTTGTGGCGCTCATCTCACTTTACTGGCCAAGGGAGCCGGTGTACAGCTTCGGGTCAAAGGGTCAGCAAGACAGCCGCTTCTGGCAAACTAGAGCAGCGCATAGAAACACTCTTTACCTTCCCGCCGGAGTGGTACCTATTTATCTACTTGCACTGGTGTGCTTTCAAACTGCTAGGTTAGCAGGAGCGGGGACCGAGCAAAGGGAGCTCACCGCATCGCAGGGTTTCGAACCACCAACCATCTGATTGGCAAGTCCTAGGCTCTGGTTTAACACACAGCGCCACCCGCTTCCCCACAAGCAGAATATGAGTGTAATAGCTTTGTTCCCAAGCGACTGATATCCAGAGGAATACTGTACTATAGAGCTCTGATCCTGGAGACAACATATAGCCCATCATGACCAGTAGCCCTTGAGAACCTTCTCCTCCATGAATTTTTTTAACGCTCCTTTCAAGTAAAAGTTGGAATCCATCAAGAGAAAAAACTGGTGTAGAAATTGCATGATCTCGGCAAACGCTTTCGTTTTCCCCAAAACCTTCCCTTTTCCTTGCCTTCAAGGGTTGGAAATGTGAAAATCTCTCACTTGCCTTTTCCAGTGCCAACGTGAAAATCCAGTTTGCCCTGAAAGGAGCCCTATGCTCAACATCGTCTGCACCTTAAATTCCGAAGGCTTGTCTCAGTAAACTTGGGAGGAAGGATTAAAAGAGGGAGCCAAGCATCTGATATCATAGAATCATAGAGTTGGAAGAGACCACAAGGGCCATCGAGTCCAACCCCCTGCCAAGCAGGAAACACCATCAGAGCACTCCTGACACATGGTTGTCAAGCCTCTGCTTAAAGACCTCCAAAGAAGGAGACTCCAAAGAAGGAGAAGGAGACTGATATTGATGAGACCCAGAGAAGGTGCTCGTCTGGAGATTTTAACACCTGTATCTTCCAGGTAGTCTGGGCCCAAACCTTAACTTGTCGTGTCTTCCAGTCTTGGACTCGTAGTTTGCTCATCCCACCCCAAGCAAACTTTGGTTGTCTGGGGTGGGGGGAAACAAACCATCAGCCCAGGTGTAAAGGACACTGCAGTCTTAACACCTGTGGTTTGCAACTTGTGACACAGCAGAGTGAAGGAATGTGGCAGAGACTTTTGTTTGATGTTCTCTAATATGCTGTCTGTTTGTGTTTAGCAACGGTTAGCACAGGAGCAGGGAACAGATGTGGTTAAATTTCTAGCTTCCATCAGCCCAGCCAGAGTGACCAATGATCGGGGATGATTTTGAAATAAATAAAAAAATTGTCCATAGCACCTTAGAGACCAACTAAGTTTGTTCTGGGTATAAGCTTTCGTGTGCACGCACACTTCTTCAGATTCACTGATGATCCAGAACAAACTTAGTTGGTCTCTAAGGTGCTACTGGGCAATTTTTTAATTTTTATTTATTTATTTTGACTGCGTCAGACCAATTCAGCTACCTACCTGAATCTGGGATGGTTTATTATTTATTTATTTATTTATTTATTTATTTATTTATTTATTTATTTTCTATGCCACCCTTTATCCGAGGACCACAGGGCAGTTTATGAACACAAAAATATGCGAGGTGGTAACAAACAGATACAATAAACCCTCTATAGGTAGTTTAATCAGCCAGAGGCCAGTGGGGCGGGGGGAGGAAAAGGAATGTTTTTGCCTGACATCTAAAGATATGTAACAATTGCGCCAGGTGAGCCTCCCTGGGGAGAGTACCCCAAAGACAAGGAGCCACCACAGAAAAGGCCCTGTTCTCATGTTGCCACCCTCCGGACCTCTTGCGGAGGAGGCACGTGAAGAAGGGCCTCAGAAGATGATCTCAGGGTGTGGGGCAGTTCATATGGGGAGAGGCGGTCCTTGAGGTATTGTGGTTCAAATTTCAGATGGGAACAACATCTGGAATGGCACTCATTCCCCACCCCTGCCTTAACGTGTTGTGGCTTACCTGTTCCCTTCTCATATTGGGCTCCCATCACCTCCCAGTCGGCATGGGCAATGGTCAGGCCTGATGGGAGTTGTAGTCTGGTAGCTAACCATGGTCTACACCAGGCATGGCCAAACCTGGTCCTCCAGCTGTTTTAGGACTACAGCTCCCATCATCCCTAGGTAACAGGACCAGTGGTCAGGGATGATGGGAATTGCAGTCCCAAAACATCTGGAGGGCCGAGTTTGGCCATGCCTGGTCTACACTGAGTGGCAGAGACTGTCAATGGTTTCAGTCATGGAATCTTTTCTATCTCTACCAGGGAGTAAGCACAAGACTTTCTGAACACAAAGCATATTCTCCATCACTGGTCTGTGGCCTTCCTGTGTTTGAGCTCTATCATGGGGGGAAATATTTGTCAGTTGTTTGGGGATTCTTTTAGGGATGGAAGGAACTGTCAATTTTGTTCTTCTCAGTTTCTATTTATTTCCCAATCTCAAATTCAGTTTTCTACAGATCTGCAGCAATTTACGTTTTTCTTTTTGTTTTAAACCCAACTCTCATGTACATTCACCAGCATTTTTGTGTCATTTTCTCCCAATAAGCAAATTTTGTACGCAGATTTGACTCATGCACACCATTTTCAAGCAATTTCCTTACATGGAATCATTTATTTTATTTATTTATTTTGCATGCTGTTTTCACTAGTATATTCCTTTTTACACATGCTTTTCCCCAATAATGGCAATCAAATCGTTTGGTTGGAGAGCTGTACCGCAAAGGTCAGGTAAGTGTGAATTTCATTGAATGGCTGTGTTCTGGTACTCAGGAAAGTGTGAATTAGATAAATTCATCTTTAAATAGGAACTGAATCAAATTTATCACCCATCTCTAGTCCCCCCCCCCACTTTGTCTACTGCACATATGTAATAACCCGGGGGGGGGGGACTGGAAGATTTTCAGCAGATGTGGTTAATGCAGTTTATCTGTATGAATTTGTTATTATTATTATCCAGCAATTGTCGTAGGCAATGGCAGTGACCTTTAATCTTTTCTCACACTGTCAGATCTGGAAGGAGCGACTGCGATAAACAGGAATCGGCTGCAATATTGTTTGGGTTTTGTTCCTGTATTTGAGGAGAGTTTTCTAAGGACCCATCTCGACTTTTGCCCTGACTTTTCTTTAGGCGGGGGCAGCAAAAGTTGTGCTACGATTTAACCCCCTCCCAAGTGCCCTGGTAAAATCAGGACACCCCGTTTTTTTTGCACGAGAGCATGGTGGCCAATTTGGGCACCACAATCTCGCACTACAAACTTTTTAGGGAGCCGTGATCTCGCACGGTGCTCCCCCCAAGCCTGTCTTTTGGGGCCATGATCTTCCACAGGTCACATGATTCGCACAGGAGCCCAGCCCTGGAAGATGCAAATCCCATTTTTGTGTGTGCCCTGATTGGAGGGTATGAAAGCACCCCACCCCCCAATGGAACATCTATGGCACTAAAAGTTACAAGATTTCAGCCACGGGACATGCCCCAATTGGAAACGGAGTAGTATTTATTCTGAAACCTTAGCAGGTTCTAACAGTATTGAAGGCATGATCGTGTACAACTACCCTAATACCTATCACAAGGGCGAATTCTCCCGAAGGCACAATAAAAATGATGTCTGTGGGTCGGAGGCAAGTTTAGTAGAACACTACCATTTCGACTGGATTTGAAAATCGAAAATCTTAAGAAGAGAAAACGGCATGATACAAAACAAGGCGAGTCTTTGATTCCAGGAGAAAGTGGTGCAGAACAAATATTAAGGGACGTATTGGGTTTAATCATAACAGCGTAGAATGCAAATGAATGCAAAACAGTTTGGAGATGCAGCTGTGCTCTGAAAACCGTAGGAAGCTGCCTTCTATTTTTTTTAAAAAAATGTTTTTATTAAAGATTTACTTGGGCTACAAGAGTGTATACAGTCTGCTTTCAGTTCATAGGAGTCCTTTCTACACATCAGTTATATTCTATGTGAGACTCTATTGTTATAGACAGCATCTCGTTGTGGGATGCCTGATTATCGTCTTCCAAAGCAACTACTCTATTCCGAACTTAAAAATGGAAAGCGTAATGCAGGTGGTCAACAAAAGACGTTTAAAGACTCTCAAGGCGAATCTTTAAAAATGTAGTATAAACACCAACAATTGGGAAACACTGGCCTGCGAGCGCTCCAGTTGGAGAACAGCCTTTACCAAAGGTGTCATGGGCTTTGAAGACACTCAAACTCAGGACGCAAGGGAGAAACATGCTGAGAGGAAGGCACAATTGGCAAACGCTCACCGTGAACAACTCCTGTCCAGAAACCTATGTCCCCACTGTGGAAGGACGTGTGGATCCAGAATTGGCCTCAATAGTCACATAAGGACTCACTGTTAAGACCGTGTTTATGGAAGATGATCTTACTCGGTTAAGAGGGATCGCCAAGGAATAATGAAGACAGGTTGGGGGAGAAGAGAGGGGGAGAGACAGATAGGAGGACAGAGATCAGGGGTAGTGAACTTTCATTCTTTTCCATAGTGTTTGTGTGAGGTTTTTGTGCCACGTCACGTGGGAAGGCTCTCTTCCTGTTCATTTCCTAGTTTTCATGGGTGGTGAGAGAGATTGAGTTAGACCAGGGGTCAGCAAACTTTTTCAGCAGGGTGCCGGTCCACCGTCCCTCAGACCTTGTTGGGGGCCAGACTATATTTTGAAAAAATAAATAATTGAATGAATTCCTATGCTCCACAAATAACCCAGAGATGCATTTTAAATAAAAGCACACATTCTACTCATGTAAAAACATGCTGATTCCCGGACCGTCTGCGGGCCAGATTGAGAAGGCGATTGGGCCGGATCCGGCCCCCGGGCCTTAGTTTGCCTACCCATGAGCTAAACCAGGCATCCCCAAACTCGACCCTCCAGATAATTTGGGAATACAACTCCCATCATCCCCAGCTAACAGGACCAGTGGTCAAGGATGATGGAAATTGTAGTCCCCAAACATTTGGAGGGCCAAGTTTGGGGAGCCTGAGTTGGACCCATGGCCCATCTATCTCAGTGGCTCTCCAAGAATTTCTGGGTGCCTCTTGCGAGCCTTCCTTGTCTGGAGTTTTTGCGGATTGAACCCGAGACATTTTGCATGGAGACCAGCTGTTCTACCGCTGAGCGAATTTTGCTATTCACAAGAACAGCGCTCCACCTTGAATTACATCTCATGTGCATGTGTGTGTGAGAGAGGGAGGGAGCCTTTGAGAAGTGGGGGGCCATAAAAGTATACCTAGTTTGGAAAGTTTCCCAGTAGTGATGTATGGAAGTGAGAGCTGGACCATAAAGAAGGCTGATCGCCGAAGAATTGATGCTTTTGAATTATGGTGCTGGAGGAGACTCTTGAGAGCCCCATGGACTGCAAGAAGATCAAACCTCTCCATTCTGAAGGAAATCAGCCCTGAGTGCTCACTGGAAGGACAGATTGTGAAGCTGAGGCTCCAAGACTTTGGCCACCACATGAGAAGAGAAGACTCCCTGGAAAAGACCCTGATGTTGTGGAAGATGGAGGGCACAAGGAGAAGGGGACGACAGAGGACGAGATGGTGGGACAGTGTTGTCAAAGCTACCAGCATGAGTTTGACCAAACTGTGGGAGGCAGTGGAAGATAGAAGTGCCTGGCATGCTCTGGTCCATGGGGTCACGAAGAGTTGGATACGACTAAACAACAACAACAACAGTTTGGAAAGAATGTGGCTTATTCTCACTTGCTTTTCCTCTACACCTTAAACCTCTATGCTCGAGTGCCCTTTTATCTTGGCCCCCCCCCCCCAGATTATGGGCATTGCCATTCAAATGGTGCACATGTGCTGCGATACAATGGTACCTTGGTTCTCAAAATCCGTTGCGGAAGTCCGTTCCAAAACCAAAGCGTTCCGAAACCAAGGTGCGCTTTCCCATAGAAAGTAATTCAAAATGGCTTAATAAGTTCAAAAACAACCCCTAAAACAGCAATTTAACATGAATTTTACTATCTAACGAGACCATTGATCCATAAAATGAAAGCAATAAACAATGTACTGCAGTCACACAATCAATCAATCAGTAGCTGGACTGTGTTCCACACAGTCACAAAAACAAGACAAAAAAGAGCCGCAAAAACAAAAATGTAATATAAATAGCAAAAGCACTCAAAATGTAACACTCAAAACGGATGTGTAACACTCAACACAGAGCACGTTCGGCTTCTGAAAAAAGTTCGCAAACCGGAACACTTACTTCCGGGTTTGCAGTGTTTGGGTTCCAAGTTGTTTGAGTACCAAGGCGTTTGAGAACCAAGGTACCACTGTATCATAGCTGTAAACTTTTCCCTTTTCTTGCCAGGAATCCTATTTGGAATAAGGGACTGTATGTGATATTTATTCAAAATACTGAATATTTGATTCAAGTTGGCATCTCTGGGTGGCAAGGAGCTGCAGGGCTAAGCTGATCCTAGAAAGCTTTCTTTCTGTTTGTAGGAATGAGTTAAACTGTTCTATCCTCCCAGTCACAAATCCTACAGCTTTTGACCCAGAAGAAGCCCTTTCACATAGATAAAAGCTGGCAGTCGTTTTAGATTGTACAGTCTAAGGACAAGCTAATCATGTTGTTTTTTTGGGGGGGGGGAGGAGTTTTGGACTCGATGACGTCTAATCGCTCTCCTACCCATTGGGCTGTACCAATGCTAGCCTTACTCACAGTAGACCCATTGAAATTATGAACATGAGTAACTTAGGCCCATTCATTTCATTTCGGATGGGGAGCTGTGTGTGTGTCTGTGTGTGGGAGGTTTTTAAAGATCCTTTCAAAAGTGCTTATTAAAAAAACCTCTAGGTGGTATACAGAACTACAACAGAAAAACAATAAAGCAGTGTTTCTTTTCAATTAATATTTTATTATGAGAATTTTAGTTATAGAGAAAAAAGAGAAAGTGCAAATAAAAAAGTAAAAAATAATAAGTAAAAAGATATAACATAGTACACTAAGTATGGTCAGTTACACTTCTAAACATATAGATATTTAAATAATATTATTGTCCCAATACATGTTGTTGTTTAATCATTTAGTCATGTCCGACTCTTCGTGACCCCATGGACCAGAGCACGCCAGGCACTCCTGTCTTCCACTGCATCCCGCAGTTAGGTTAAACTCATGTTGGTAGCTTCAAGAACACTCTCAAGAGTCTCCTCCAGCACCATAATTCAAAAGCATCAATTCTTCGGCCATCAGCCTTCTTTATGGTCCAGTTCTCACTTCCATACCTCATTACTGGGGAAACCATAGCTTTAAGATGCTGTCTAGGTTTGTCATTGCTTTTCTCCTAAGAAGCAGGTGTCCCAATACATATATGATTATAAATAACCTACTATATTCGGGCGGTGCTAGGACGCGGGTGGCGCTGTGGTCTAAACCACAGAGCCTAGGACTTGCCGATCAGAAGGTCGGCGGTTCGAATCCCCGTGACGGGGTGAGCTCCCATTGCTCGGTCCCTGCTCCTGCCCACCTAACAGTTCGAAAGCATGTCAAAGTGCAAGTAGATAAATAGGTACCACTCCAGCGGGAAGGTAAACGGCGCTTCCATGCACTGCTCTGGTTTGCCAGAAGAGGCTTAGTCATGCTGGCCGCATGACCCGGAAGCTGTACACCGACTCCCTCAGCCAGTAAAGCGAGATGAGCGCCGCAACCCCAGAGTCATCCATGACTGAACCTAACGGTCAGGGGTCCCTTTACCTTTACTATAGTCTGTATAAACTCGTTCCAATGTTAACATATTTATCCAAACAAAGTCTGTGGCTATAAGCATTCCATTCATATGTTGCAGCTGTTGTCATGTCATCAATCCATTGATTAAAGGGTTTATTATTTATTTATATTTAATTATAATTATTATTTATTTATATTTAATGTCAGGGAACTGCCAGAGGAGGAGGGAGGGCTCCAGAGGGATGCCGGAGAGCGTCCCGGGAGGGAGAGAAGCAGCCCATCTTCTGGGGAAGGAAATCAGCGTAGCACCAGTGGAGAAGGGGGGCAGATGGGGGAATCGGCGAGGTGGCTCCATGACTCCTCACCGGAGACCAGCGGGGAGAGCACGGGTCCTCCGCTGCCCACACCCTCCCTGCGCAGAAGGCTTCCGCGCAGGGAGAGTAGGCGGAGACTAGGCGTCAAAGAGCTTCTTTGCTGGAAGAAGTTCAAGAAACGCCCACTGATGGATTCTGCCAGCGATTGAGGCAGCCACGGATGGGTGGCTGTCCGGACAGAAAGGGTTCACCCAGGTAACCCAGCCAAGCGTGGCACCAATTTATGCACGAGCAACCCCTAGAACCATCACATTTAATATTTAAATATTATTATTTATATTTAAAGATTAAAAAACCCAGAGTTTAAAAAATGCAGGAATTCAGTAATGAGAGAGTCTATTCTTGTGGGTCAGGGAAAGCCTAGGCAAAAAGATACATCTTTATTAGATAGATAGATAGATAGATAGATAGATAGATAGATTTATTTATTTATTTATTTATTTATTTATGTGTATACCACCCTACATCTGGAACCGGGCAGTTCATGCTAAAAACGAATTAGACACATTTATGTAAAGTAGGTTGCCGGATTATTGTCTATTTGCAATGACTGGTAACATTAAGGGGAAGTGTCTGTGTGATTGCCAGATGCCCGAGGCCAAGAACGGGGTATTGTTAACTGCATTGTGCGGCTTCCCAGAGGCATCTGGCTGCCTCCCTGTTAGAGATGATGCTCCACAAGAGTGAATCTTTGGTCTGTTCCGGCAAACTACCGTCTCTATATGACGCACCGGGCCATAGGAGGGGGAGAACAGGAGGGAAAAAAAATTCCCTCCTCTCTGCGCAGCGCCCCTTCAGAGAAGCGGTAGGAGAAATGGAGCCCCTCCAGCGGTACTGCCTCTCCAGCGAAGCAAAGCCTGGAGAGCAAGATTGATCGGAGTGTGGCGGGAACTCCTGCTGCGCTCCGGGGGCTTTAGGCGGCTTCGGCAAAAGCAATGTGAAGCCAAGGAGCGCGGGGGGGAATTCTCCCTCTGTGCTTCGGACGCTTCGCGTTGCTATCGCTGAAGCCAGGAGCCTGCATTCGTTCCATAGGACGCACACACATTTCCCCTTCATTTTTGGAGGGGGGAAAAGTGCATCCTATAGAGCGAAAAATATGATAGTTCGAAGACGGCGAGACATCCCGCCAGATAACACCAGCACATCACGAAGCAGAATATTACATGGGCATTGCTGGTGAATATTATTCCAGTGGCAAATGCAGATACCCTTGCCAGAGCTCAATGCCAGAGCATCTCCTTTGCATGCAGAAGGTATTGGGTTCAATTCCTGGCCTCTCCAGGTAGGACTGGGAGAGATTTCCCATCTGAAACCCTGGAGGGTTGCTGCCAGTCAGTGCAGACTACTAAGTTAGATGAACCAATGGTCTGACTCAGCGTAAGGTAGTTCCTGTGATCCTAAATGTTTAAGATAGGGGCACAAAGTCTCCCTTTTATTTGCATTAAAAAAAAAATTCCTATAGGAAAGAGGGAGTCGTTTTTGTAACCACTTAGGATGCACCCGTGACTCCACTTACCTGGGGGGTTAGCCCCATTGAATTCAATAGGATTCACTGGGTAGGCTCTTAGCCTGTAATCCTATACTCACTTATCTGGGCATAAGTCCTGTGGAACTTGGTGGGACTTTTATACATAGGTAAAAGGACCCCTGACCATTAGGTCCAGTCGTGACCGACTCTGGGGTTGCGGCGCTCATCTCGCTTTATTGGCTGAGGGAGCCGGCGTACAGCTTCCGGGTCATGTGGCCAGCATGATTAAGCCGCTTCTGGCGAACCAGAGCAGCGCACGGAAACACCATTTACCTTCCCGCCGGAGCGGTACCTATTTATCTACTTGCACTTTGACGTGCTTTCAAACAGCTAGGTTGGCAGGAGCTGGGACCGAACAACGGGAGCTCACCCTGTCGCGGGGATTCGAACTGCCAACCTTCTGATCGGCAAGTCCTAGGCTCTGTGGTTTAACTCACAGCGCCACCCGCGTCCCTTTCTATACATAGGGTGGGGCAGAAAATGTTCAAAAGTGAACTTTAATGCCAAAGTTCATTATTTAAATGCTTTTGTAGGAGTGGTTGCTAAACAGAGGCTTGGGGAGAAACAGCTTTCAAGCTGGTTGCCAAGGCGACCAGGAAAGTGACAAAAAAACTGCTGAAGATCTGTGATGAAGGTTTCTGTGATGTATCCTCCTTATGCTGAAGAGACAACCGACTTCATAGAAATACTGCTTGCCTCTTCAGTCATACAGTGGTACCTCGCAAGACGAATGCCTCACAAGACGAAAAACGCGCAAGACGAAAGAGTTTTCCGTTTTTTGAGTCGTTCCGCAAGACGAATTTCCCTATGGGCTTGCTTCGCAAGACGAAACGTCTTGCGAGTTTGTTTCCTTTTTCTTAAAGCCACTAAGCCGTTAATAGCCGCTAAGCTGCTAATAGCTGTGCTTCGCAAGACGAAAAAACCGCAAGACGAAGAGACTCGCGGAACGGATTAATTTCGTCTTGCGAGGCACCACTGTATATCGTTTGTTTTTATCTTGTATTTTTATGCTGTGAACCTGCCCTAATATCTACTGATCAAGGGTAGTACACAAATTTAATAAATACGATAAATAAATAAATGAACAAAGCTGACAGTATATTGTCCCCTCCCCCGTTGCATACATATAGCATTGCTGGTCACAGCCACAAAGGGCAAATTAATGTCTTAGTTTGAATGTTTAGTCTTTTTGCTCTCCTGTAGTTGCCAAAGGATAACACAACACAAGGAATTTCTGCAAAGAATAAACACAACAGAATAGCAGTTTCTCAGTGCAAGAAAGTGTTATTAGATTTATAAGGTCTAAGATATGAAATAAATGTTCATAAATGTACCAGGCAAACACATACTGTACGTAAGTATATAAACCGTGTGTCTGAAATAGTACAGTAGAGCAATTCCGAAGCCATTTTGACTCTCCCAAATTGACCTCAAATCTTTCTCTGCAAGGAGGAAGGAAATGGGAAAAGCTTTCCAGTTGTCTTTGGACTGTAGGGGCTTACACACCTCCCTGTAAATACAGTCTGGCAAGTATCTGTTAAGCTGAGCACACTATCAATATGCGCAAGAGATTCAGGAACTAAGTATTTACCATCTCCAAAGAATGGCCAGGCTACCCAGAAAAGGCAAGCAGATAAGGCATTATCAGGTACTTTGGCAGACAGGAGAGAAACAACACACTCAAATTTCTGCTGGGGACCACCTCTTTCTGTGATGTATGTATGATGTTTTTTGGGGGGTGGTCTTGAGCTATAGGGGAGGCAGTTTCAAAAGCCTATTAATAAAGATCAGGCTTGCTAGCTGCTTTGCTTCTCAATATACTCTGGTTGGCCTCTGTTATTTTCTCCTACCCATAGAGAGCCTACATAAGGACTCTAGTATACGGGCTCTTGGGTACCCCATAAGGGACAAAGCAGCAGTTTTTTCTTATAACAAAATTTTAAGAGTTACTGCAGAGGGAGTTTCTGAGATCTTTGGGACTTGCAAGAGAAACAAAGATGTCATGGGCTGGAATCCATTGAAATTGTCCTGCATTAGCCTTGTGGGGTTCTTAACCAGGGATTCCTTTTCAGGATCGATGGGATAAGATACAGTGATCACCTCTGGTTTAAATAGGCTAACAAGGAGGTTGGATTAATTCATAGAGGAGGGTAAGCCTATCAGAGCGGCATGACTTTTGGGGCTTGCGAAAGACGTTGCAGTGTGTCCTCCTTGCCTACAGGGGTGCTCTTTTTTAGGGTTCCAACTTGCCAGCCATGCCTCCCTCCAAGGCACTATACATACATGCCCATTGCAAAGTACGGTATCTTTGCAATGTATCCCTATGGGACCGCCTCTCCTGGTATGCCCCGCGGAGGACCTGAAGGTCCACAAATGACAACATTTTGGAGATCCCAAGTCGCAAGGTGGTTAGATTGGTCTCAACTAGGGACAGGGCTTTCTCGGTACTGGCCCCGACTTGGTGGAACGCTCTGTCACAAGAGACCAGGGCCCTGTGGGACTTGACATCTTTCCGCAGGGCCTGCAAGACAGAGCTGTTCCGCCTGGCCGACCCTTATGTTCCCTCCCCCCACGGTCTTGATTTATCAGCTACTTTAAAATGAGGCTGCATTTAAATTGCATTTTAACCTGTATTTTAAATTGGGCCCCCCCTTATGTTTTTACTGTGATTTTATTGGTGTTAGCCGCCCTGAACCCGGCTCTGGCAGGGGAGGGTGGGGTATAAATAAAATTATTTATTGTTGTTGTAGTAGTAGTAGTAGTAGTAGTAATATACTTAGTCTAGGAAAAAGAACAAAGGCAGAAAGAAGAAAATAATTTCAAAAAGGGAAACCTAAAGAGAGAGAAGCAGAGAGGAGAGAAAGAGAGAGAAAAGATTAGAGAGAGATAAATTAGGATAGCAGGACTTCCGGCTCTGTCCTGCAGCTACATATGATATTAAGATCCAATCATTCCATCTTCTATAAACCAGTATTTTTTTCAATCTTCAGCTATGACAAGTCCATTTTCTATTTCGCGCAAAAACTCCACAAGAAATTTCCAATCCTTAATAAGTGTCAGGAATGATTTTTCTCTAATTAAGCACTTTAACTTGGCCATCTCACCCAATAGTTTTATCAGCCAATTCTCCTATAGCTGGGAAGGCTGCATTTTTCCCTCGAAAGACACGTGCCTCCCTCTCTCTGAGAAATGTAGCTGTGTGAGGGGAACAGGAGCCTCCTAAAAGCTCCCAGCAGCTTTTTAACAAACTACAGCTCCCAGAATCCTTGGAGGGGGCAGGGATGCAGATAAGTTTTTTCTCCCTTTCTCATCCCACTAGAATTGAAGAGGGACAATGCAAGGAAGCTGAGCACTGGAAGATTCAGGACAGAGAAAAGAAAGGCAGCGTATAGTTGAAACTATGGAACTCCCTGCCACTGGAGGCAGGGATGGCCACAGACTTGGATGACTTTAAAAGACAGATCCAGCAGCTTCGCTTATGCTCTGGCTCTCAGTCAGGCCCTGAGCTGTGCCTGAGTTTCCACTTCGCCAGGGAGGGCCATAGATCGATGGTGTTTTGCGCTTAGAAGCTCCCAGCTTTAATCCTCAGTGTTTCTCGGCAAGGCTGGGTGTTATGTACTGAGTTGAATAGGATCCAAAATGCAGCAGTCTGATTGGTTCTAGAACAATATTCAGAATGCAGCAGTCTGATTGGTCCTAGAACAATGCAGCATTATGATTGATCCGCAGGAGCCACCCAATCCAGCTCCAGGTGGAAGTGAATCCGCAACCTGATTGGCCTACAGGAGAATCCCGGAATTAGCCAATCACATGGGGCCCATTGTGTAAATAATGTATATAAAGCAGACATCCTGGGGGAACTTCCATTCCTCCTCACCACTATGAGCTGAATAAGGAGCATGAAATCCACTCTCGACTCCGAGTATATTTCACTGGGAGAGATTGCATGCCTGAAACCCTGAAGAGCCTTTGCCAGTCAGTGTACGCAGCACTGAGCTATATGGACCAGCCAATCTGACTCAGTAGAAGGCAGTTTCCATCATCTACTCCCTCACCAAGCACTTCTGCAAGCAAAGCATTTGGACTTCTGTAGCTGTTCTGAAATTCCCATCTGGCTCTCTGCCTTCTTAGCTTCTGTTGCTCTGGAAGAGATGGTGTGTTTGTGTTTGTGTTTGTGTGTAGGGTTGTGTCTCTGAGAGCTGGCCAGCAAGCCATGCGACTGGTGTGGGAACCTTCAGTCCTGGGGCAAGCAAGCCCTGAGTTCAAGAGCATGCTCTTCCTCTGTGGTTTGCAACAACCGGTACTCAGAACCATACTGTCTCCGACAGAGGAGGTAGGGCATAGCTGTCAAACGCCGTAGTCATTGAAATCAAAGCCATAATAACCATTAAAATATAAGGTAAAGGTAAAGGGACCCCTGACCATTAGGTCCAGTCGTGGCCGACACTGGGGTTGCGGCGCTCATCTCGCTTTCTTGGCCGATGGAGCCGGCGTACAGCTTCTGGGTCATGTGGCCAGCATGACTAAGCCGCTTCTGGCGAACCAGAGCAGTGCACGGAAATGCCGTTTACCTTCCCGCCGGAGCGGTACCTATTTATCTACTTGCACTTTGACGTGCTTTCAAACTGCTAGGTTGGCAGGAGCAGGGACCGAGCAAGGGGAGCTCACCCCGTTGCGGGGATTCGAACCGCCGACCTTCTGATCGGCAAGTCCTAGGCTCTGTGGTTTAACCCACAGCGCCACCCGCATCCCCTTATAGGCACCCATAATTAGCACCCAAAATATAAGCACCCATAGTTAAAGCACGCAATAAAATAACCCCCGTAAAGCAGCACGGCAGTTAAAGCAGGGAATGCGAGCTGACCGTATTATTATTATTTATTAATTTCTCCCCGTTCCTTGTCGTTTCCTTCTGAGCTGCGTTCTTCTGTACATCCAGTAGGTGCCACCCAACTCCAGCAATCGGGAACTCAATTTCTTGGGCCCACATCAGAGGACAGACCCTTCTCTCTCTCTCTCAAGCAAGAAGGGGCCGTCTCACCCTCCCACTATGCTGTTTATTTCCTGCTAGCCATATGCTCACTCCTGCAGCCAAAGTTTGAGATCAAAACCGACATCTGAAAGATGACACGAATATGTCAAACCTTTCCCCTCTTCCTCTGTGACCTTGCCGCATGCTTGCTCCTGGATCTCCCCAGTCTGATAAACACCCAAAGCTCCCTAGTCGTGTTTCCTAGGGATAGAATCACACGACGCACATAAAACAAATTCACGCACAGGGGACATTCGCAGGGAAACCAAAATACTTGTTTCCAAAGCTATTGTACTACCAACCTGACTGTATGCTTGGGAAACATGGACCACCTATCAACGCCATCTCCAACTCTTCGAAAGATTCCTTCAACGGTGTCTCCAAAATTTTTTACACATCATTAGGAAGCTGGGCGAACTAATGCCAGTGTACTGGAAGAAGCCAAGATCACCAGTGTCGAAGCAATGATTCTTCAACATCAGCTTCGTTGGACTGGTCATGTTGTGCAGATGCCTGATTGTCGTCTTCCAAAGCAACTACTCTATTCCAAACTTAAAAATGGAAAGAGTAATGTTGGTGGTTAACAAAAGAGGTTTAAAGACTGTTTCAAGGCAATTTTTTTTTATAAAAAAAAGTAGTACAGTGGTACCTCGGGTTAGGAACTTAATCCGTTCTGGAGGTCCATTCTTAACCTGAAACTGTTCTTAACCTGAGGTACCACTTTAGCTACTGGGGCCTCCTGCTGCCGCTGTGTGATTTCTGTTCTCAACCTGAAGCAAAGTTCTTCACCCGAGGTACTATTTCTAGGTTAGCGGAGTCTGTAACCTGAAGCGTCTGTAACCTGAGGTACCATTGTACAGTGGTACTTCGTGTTGCGTATCCTCCAGGTTACGGAATCTTCGGGTTATGGCTGTGTATACTGGAAGTGTATACTTCCAGGTTTTGCCGCGCTCTATCACGTTGCACGGGTGCACAGAAGCAGCGCCTCTAGTTACAGATTTTTTGGGGTGCGCACTGCACCCCGAAACGAATTAAATCTGTAACCAGAGGTACCACTGTATAAACACCACCAACTGGGAAACACTTGCCTGTGAGTGCTCCAGTTGGAGACCAGCCTTTACCAAAGCTGTCATGGGCTTTGAATACACTCGAACTCGGGACGCAATGGAGAAACGTGCTAAGAGGAAGGCACGCTTGGCAAATCCGCACCGTTATCAACTCCCGCCTGGCAACCTATGTCCCCACTGTGGAAGGACGTGTGGATCCAGAATTGGCCTCCACAGTCACTTACGGACTCATTGTTAAAACCGTGTTTATGGAAGACAATCTTACTCGGCTACGAGGGATCGCCAAAGAAGAAGAGAGAATGATAGAATCGTAGAGTTGAAAGTGAGACTCTGTCGAACAGGACGATGGCTAGAGCTACTCCCAGGATTAGAGGTAGACTGCGGTCTCCTCTGGAGGCTCAGTATCTGTTGCCTCATGCGCTAGAGTCTCATTCTGTAGCTGTTTGGTTTCAGGTCCATAGCAAAACAGCGCCTGCCCTGTGGAATATGCTCCCCATAGAAACTAGACAGGAACCAACAACTGTTGCCTTTCATCATGTATTAAAGACTTTAAAAATAATAATCTGCTTGTTTTTCCAGAGAGATGAGCCGATTTACTGGCATTATTTGTTGACAGTATTTCATGATGTGCTTTTTTTATGTGCTTTATTACATTCTGCTAAACTTGTGTATCACTATGGGTGTTCTATAAATGCTTTCAAGTAAATAAATAAGACCCAGTGCATGAGTTTGCTTCCCTCCTCCTCCACCCCCACTCCCATTCCTTTTGTGCTATGTCTGTTAAATTGAAAGCCTGAAAGGAGGAACTGTCTTATTACCAATCTTTGTAAGGCCCCCCGGGAGCCCTTTCTGGCTGAACAGCGGGGTAAAAATCCTTCAAATAAATACATCGATCCAATCTGCTTTGTCCTACAGATCTCTATAGGAGGTGCTGAGATTGCTCTTAATCTGCTCAGCCGCCCCAATATATTGCCTTAATAGCTCATTCAGGATCTGCGCTGGTGAAGTTTCGGCACCACAAGTTTCTCAGCACGGGTTATATACAATTCCCTGGCAGGACTCCTAACACAAGCCTGTGGCAGGTTTTTTTTTCTCGGCAAAGGAAAAGGAGGGAGGGCGCAGGGTTAATTCACTAAATCCTGAATGCAAAACATCCCCTGACATTGCAGTAATTAGGATAGCCTAAAAAAACTTCTTCCACATCAACATTCCCAATATAATAAAAGTTAACCTGGTACCTACTTTATTATCATTTAGATCTCCCTACTAAATCCTTTTCCTTTTTAGTTCCATCAAGCTCATAATTAATTAATTAATTAACTAACTAACTAACTAAACGTATACCCCGTTCGATTGTAAGAAAAGCTAAGCTGTTTACAAATGTCTTCTGCTTTCTTTCTCTTTTAATGCCAGTCGCCCCGCTGCAACTATGGTTCTGGTTATATTTAGCAGCTGTTAAGCGTGTACATGTTTATTTACCACATTCTGTCCTTTTGATTGCTTGTACGAAAAGATTTTTTTTTAAAATATATTATAACAACAACAACAACAACAACTCAAATTGATTCAAACTGAGAATTTCTCGTCCTGGGGTTATTGGACAAAGAGCGGCACACATATTCCTTACATGAAATAAACCAATGGCACTGGGGAAAGCTGTCTTTGGGTGAAGTTTGCTTCTCTTTCCTGCTCGCTGGGGAACTCTGGGTAATCTTCTAAGCCAGGCTTCCTCAACCTCAGCCCTCCAGATGTTTTGAGACTACAATTCCCATCATCCCTGACTGCTGGTCCTGCTAGCTAGGGATCATGGGAGTTGTAGGCCAAAAACATCTGGAGGGCTGAGGTTGAGGAAGCCTGTTCTAAGGGACCTCAGGGGTTCTTGCGATGCCCTTTGAAAACCACAACATTAAAGGAACTGATATCACATGTGTGGCCTGTATACTGTGGCAATCCCCCTGAAGTTTTAATTTTTCCAATTATACTGGAGGACCACCACTTGCAAATGCAATGCTTTGCTTAAATCTGATTTCAGGGGGGCGAGTTCTGCTTAATTATGACACTGCCTTGGAGATGTTGCTCTTAGGAGCCTTTTTTTCTGCTCCTGACATCCTTCTGACCTTTATCCTTTTCACTTTCCTGATCTCCACTCCTTTTGAGTCTCAAGTATTCTTCTCTGTGCTGCCACCTTTTCTTTTGGGAACAATTATTCAAGGATCCATTCTGAGTGTTACAGCCTTTGAGATACTACTTGGCTGCCATTATTTCCGCTTCCCTCTTGGGCTGTTACGTATGCCTTTGAAAGGAAATAAAACCCCACTAGATAGTCCTTCACTGAAAGAATGGCTCTCCTGTATTTTTCAATTTACTTGCCAACTCTCCTCCCATTCCCCCTCCCCCTTGAAGAGGGGGACTGCAAACCCTCCAATGGGAGGCTGTGCTCTGGTTTTATGCAAATCCAGCATTGTGATTTGGCACAACAAATCCTCCAATTGGGGCCGCGTGATGACAGCATTACATTTTTATGTACATAGGCAGAAAGCTCTGGAGCACCAATCCAGCACTGACACATGCCATACTATGTTGCGCCATGTTGCTCAGTGCCAGAAGAAAGCTTGCGCTTATGGCGGTGTGCAAGCCATATATTTAAAGTGCATGTTTTCCCCAATAATCATGGGAATTGTAGTTTGTAATGGGTGCTGGGAATTGTAGCTTGGTGAAGGATTCTTTTTTGGGGGTGGGGAGCAATGTGGTTTGCACATGCTTTAAATGGGCTTTAAATGCATGATGTGCACAGGGACTTTGTATGCATAGGATAGTCTCCAATAATAAAGGAGTTTCACAAGATTCTCTGGACCTTTATCTGAATAAGGAGACTGAGAAATGATAGCCATCTTCAAATATCTGAAGGGCTGCCACAAGGAAGATGTGTTTGCTCCTGTTCTCAACGACAGGACTCAAACCAATAACCTCATTACAAGAAAGGAGATTCAGGCTAAACATTAGGAAGAACTTTCTGCCAGGAAGAGCTGTTGGACAGTGGAATGGTCTCCCTCGGGAGATTGTGGACTGTGATGGCCTGGGAATCTGATTCAGAGGCTGAACCGGAGGAATCCCAGCCTGCACAGGAGTCCCCGCCTCCAGGGCCGGCTGAACTGGGGCAGGGCCTTGATTCTGAAGCACCTGCACCTGTGCCGGATCCTCAGGAGCAGGCACCAGGTGAATCCACTCTGGCTCCAGAGGTGGTTGAGGACTCAGTGCCTGCAGGTGAGTCTCCCCCTGGGCCCAGTAACCCTTCAGCCTCTCCTGAACTGCAGAGGCTCAGGGCAGAGAGGCGAAGGGAACTGGTTTCTCCCAGGAGGAGTGCTCGCCTTAAGGCCAAGAGAGGCGGGTCTCCTGGGGGCCGGGGCCGCCCCTGGCCTCAGAGAAGATAAAGGCCAGTCAGCCTGGTCCCAGGTTGCGGGAGCAACGTCGTTGATGAGCTGTTTCGGCCAGCGTCCAGTCCTGTTTTCCCCAGAGTTCCTGTCTGTGGACCCCGCTTCGCCCGAGGAGGACTGTCTGCCGACCCTCAACTCAGGTCCTGGACCTCGCCCCACGGTAACCTCCCCCCCCCCCGGACCAGCACATGGACTCTCCTTCCTTGGAGGTTTTTAAGCAGAGTTTGGGATGGCCATGGATACCTGAAGGAGTGTCTCCACCCCCATCATTCTGCCCGGACACTGAGGTCCAGCTCCAAGGGCCTTCTGGCGGTTCCCTCACTGCGAGAAGCAAAGCTAAAGGGAACCAGGCAGAGGGCCTTCTCGGTAGTGGCGCCTATCCTGTGGAACGCCCTCCCAGAAGATGCCAAAGAGATAAACAACTACCTGACATTTAGAAGACATCTGAAGGCAGCCCTGTTTAGGGAAGTTTTTAATGTGTGACATTTTAATGTATTTTTAATCTTTGTTGGAAGCCGCCCAGAGTGGCTGGGGAAATCCAGCCAGATGGGCAGGGTACAAATAAATTATTATTGTTGTTGTTATTGTTAGTTGAGATTCCTGCATTGCAGGGGGTTGGACTAGAGGATCCTTGGAGATTCCAGCTGTTACGAAAATTATGGGGGGGGGGGCACATCTATGGGATTGTTGAATGTTACAAATATTATGCCTGAATGTATCCTTTCGACTTGACTGCTCAGGGAAGATACCTAGCTTTATAAATCATATAAAATCAACCCCCTTGCCAATTTAAACACATTCCAACGCCATTTTGCCCTTGGAAAAAGGACTCTTCTCTGCCACCTCCCGTGAGGACATATACACACACCCCACCCAAGGAAGTGCCCAGGGGTGAGAGTTGCTGAGGTATCTGAAGAAGTCTCCTTCAGCACCATAATTCAAATGGCGTTCAGCCTTCTTTATGGTCCAGCTCTCACTTCCATACATCACTACTGGGAAAACCATAGCTTTAACTATGGCAGTGATCCATGAAGGAGAATAACAAACTTAGTTGGTCTCTAAGGTGCTACTGGAAGGATATATTTTTTTTGCCTTGTTTCAATTGCTGAGCAGCTAGCTTTCAAACGCCCATCACCTGACTTGCCCCAAGCTATGGATGTACAAAGGGAGGTCTACTGTCTTTTGATTGTGGGTACTTGGGAGTTGCCTGGACATGTTTTACCTGTGCTAATCCCTGTCTACCCCTGTCTACCCCTCCCCTTTTGTGACATGTCAGTGATGTATAGATGATGTAGCAATGATGCTGCTCAAAGTGTATTCTGGGGGAAAGAGGGAAGTTTTAAAAGTCAACATCACCCATGCTCTGGGTTCTTACTGCTGGAACCTGTTGCGCAGCAATAAAGAATCTAAGTCTACTGATGTTTTGCTCCAAATTACTTGGCTGGAATTTCCTTCTTTTACTGACTGCATGGACCTGCGGGGGACTTGGCGAGCTGGGCTATTGAGTAATCTCTCAACCCAGAATTTTCTTTAACACCTCCAACTGTATGATTCTATGATTCTATTCTATGATTTTATGATTCTAATAATAATATGCCTATTGTCTTTGTCCATGGAGTTTTCTTGGCAGGGATACTGGAGTGGCTTGCCGGTTCCTGCTCCAGGTGGATCACGTTTAGTCAAAACTCTCCACTATGACCTGTCCGTCTTGGGTGGCCCTACACAGCATATCTCATACAGATAGGTAGCCGTGTTGGTCTGCCATAGTCAAAACAAAACAAATTCCTTCCAGTAGCACCTTAAAGACCAACTAAGTCAGTTCTTGGTATGAGCTTTCGTGTGCATGCACACTTCTTCAGATACACTGAAACAGAAGTTTCCAGACCCTTCTATATAGTGAGAAGGTGGGGAGGGGTATTACTCAGAAGGGTGGTGGGAATGGGTGATTGGCAGATAGCTGTGATGAGCCTGTTGACGACTCTTAACGACTGCAATAGGTCTTACAGGAAAAAGCAAGGGGTGAAAAGGTGAAAAATGGCTTTGTCATGTATAATGAGATAAGAATCCAAGGTCTTTGTTCAGACCAGGTTTTTCCATGGTTTTGAGTTTGGTGATAAGTTGTAATTCAGCAGCTTCTCTTTCCAGTCTATTTCTGAAATTCCTTTGTAGTAAAACAGCTACTTTGAGATCTTGTATAGAATGTCCTGGGACATCAGGAATCACAAGACAGAGAAACCAGTAGGAGAACATTTCAATCTCCCAGGACATTCTATACAAGATCTCAGAGTAGCTGTTTTACTACAAAGGAATTTCAGAAATAGACTGGAAAGAGAAGCTGCTGAATTACAACTTATCACCAAACTCAAAACCATGGAAAAACCTGGTCTGAACAAAGACCTTGGATTCTTATCTCATTATACATGACAAAGCCATTTTTCACCTTTTCACCCCTTGCTTTTTCCTGTAAGACCTATTGCAGTCGTTAAGAGTCGTCAACAGGCTCATCACAGCTATCTGCCAATCACCCATTCCCACCACCCTTCTGAGTAATACCCCTCCCCACCTTCTCACTATATAGAAGGGTCTGGAAACTTCTGTTTCAGTGTATCTGAAGAAGTGTGCATGCACACGAAAGCTCATACCAAGAACTGACTTAGTTGGTCTTTAAGGTGCTACTGGAAGGAATTTTGTTTTGAGCATATCTCATAGCTTGTCTGAGTTATTTAAGCCCCTTCGCCACAACAAGGCAGTGATCCATGAAGGACTGTGATCCATGAAGTGATCCATCTCTGGAAGGACAGATCCTGAAGCTGAGGCTCCAATACTTTGGCCACCTCATGAGAAGAGAAGACTCCCTGGAAAAGACCCTGATGTTGGGAAGGATGGAGGGCACAAGGAGAAGGGGATGACAGAGGACGAGATGGTTGGACAGTGTTCTCAAAGCTACCAGCATGAGTTTGACCAAACTGTGGGAGGCAGTGGAAGACATGAGTGCCTGGCGTGCTCTGGTCCAGGGTGTGATGAAGAGTCGGACACGACTAAACAACAACAACAATATCCTGGCTTTCCTCCTGGAAGCTTAAGTGGCATATATGGTTCCCCCTTCCTATTTGAGCCCCACAACAACCCTGTGATGTAGTTGTGATGTATGCTGTGATGTATGCTGAAAACAGAGGAAACTAGATTCAGATCAATGGTCTATCTAGCTCAATATTGTCTACACCAGGCTTCCTCATCCTCAGCCTTCCAGATGTTTTTGGCCTACAACTCCCTTGATCCCTACTAGCAGGACCAGTGGTCAGGGATGATGGGAATTGTAGTCTCAAAACATCTGGAGGGCCGAGGTCGAGGAAGCCTGGTCTACACTGACTGGCAGGTGTTTTCCAGGATTTCAGTCAGGAGTCTTTCCTTGAATGAAACAAGGTTCACCCTAGTGAGCTTTGTGCCTGAGTGGGGATTTGAACCCAGGTCTCACAAGCCTTAGTTGAATCCTCTAACCATGCTGGTTAGGTGAGCGTCCATATTGTATGGTTCAAGCCTGGCTTCCAGTGCAAAGTATCAGTGCAAAAACTTTACACATGGAAACCCAGCTTGGAACCGAGGCAATGCGTCCTTTTCTACTCTGCTCAGAGAGGTTGAAGGCGGTTGCATAGTCTGAGTCAGAGGGAAGTCAAGGCTCTGGACAGCAAAGAAGAGTCAGAGACGCCACAGGTAATTGAACTCAGCTTCCAGTTTATTTGTAGAGCATCTTTGCATATGAAGTGCTTACGACAATTTACATCGAAACAACAATAATACAAGAGATGAACAAACAACAACAAACAAGCAATCCGAAATATCTAGGATAATGGAATAAGCCACTTACAACAGTGAGGCAATCATACACAAATTGTATTTTACAGTTGGTTGTTTAAAATCTGGATATTTATTCAACAGCAAGGTATTAAACAGCAATTCTGTTAAAAAAAGGAGTCATCAAAATATAACAAAACAAAATCCAGTCAGGTTAGCCACACAACAAAATCAGTTCCTAAAAATGCTTTCCTATTCACAATAATGGTGCAATCTTAGAGGCATGTCTACTCAGAAGTAAGGCCTGCTGTGTTTAGTGGGACTCACACCCAGGTAAGCATGTATGGGATCACGCCCTAAAGCACGTAGTACCCCTCCCCTCACCCCCGCCACAAAAATACCAATTTAGACGACGTAATTTTAAAAGCAACAATGCAGAATTTAATTGCCAATAAATTCAGGAGCCTGGGAGCGCATGTTAATAATAAAAGTAATAAATTGTAAAGGCCGAGGTATTAAAAAGGTGGAATATGCTTGCCTACAATTTCATAAGCCCTGGACTTTATTTGGCCAGCGGCATTTAAATTCCCAATCACAGTACTTCGGAGGACTTTGTCCTGGCTGAGGAGGAAGGAGCAAAGGATGGAGGAGCCATTTAATAATAATAATAATAATAATAATAATAATAATAAATTTATTTTTTATTTATTATTTATTTGTACCCACCCATCTGGCAGGGTACAAATAAATAAAAACATGTCTGTGTGTAATTTTATGCTCCCTCCTGCTTCTCTCTTGGAATATAGCAAAATATAACCCAGTGTTAGAAAAACGGAGGCAGAAGCGGGATGATAGCCCAAGGGAGGCTGCTCCACTTGTGTTTTAGAAACCGGGCTGAGCAGTGAGTATTTTTGTCTCCTGAGCAGCATGGGGGATATGTGGTTATCCAGAGACTCCAACTCCCATCAGCCACAGCAAGTGTGGTCAGGGATGATGGGAGTTGTAGTCCATCCAGATCTAAAGAGCCCCAGGTTCTCCACCCTGACTCTTGAGCCTCAGTATTATGTTGAATGTTATTGACACAAACACACATGATGCTGCCAAAGCTTATCATATACAATTGGGCTGGAGGGGGGAGAATAAAACGATGAATTGATTCCCCCCCCCTTTTATTCAATGTGTGTTGGCTGCTGCTAAGTAATAGTGAAGGGTTGTGGAAGCCGCCCAGATGATGATGAGGATGATACACCATCATCATCAACAACAACAAACTGTTACTCAGAGTAGGACCATTGAAATCAGTGGGTGCAAGTTAGCCATGGCCATTAATTTCAGTGTGTCTACTTGAAGGAACAGTTAGCTGACCGCAACCCTTAGAAATAAGATCTTCCATCGTCTAGATTGCGCAGAAAATCCCACGGTGGCTCAAAGCATCAAAACGGTCCCTAAAACTATTCCACACTGCCAGTACATTTTAAGCATTGCAACTCAGGAAGCTGCCTTATGATGTATCAGACTATTGGTCTACCTAGCTCAGCATTGTCTACACCAGGGGTCAGCAAACTTTTTCAGCAGAGGGCCAGTCCACTGCCCTCAGACCTTGTTGGGGGGCCGGACTATATTTTGGAAAAAAAAATGAACGAATTCCTATGTCCCACAAATAACCCAGAGATGCATTTTAAATAAAAGGACACATTCTACTCATGTAAAAACATGCTGATTCCTGGACCGTCCGCAGGCCGGATTGAGAAGGCAATTGGGCCGGATCTGGCCCCTGGGCCTTAGTTTGCCTAACCATGGTCTACACTGATTGGCAGCAGCTCTCCGGGGTCTCTGGCAAGGACCCTCCCTAGCCTACCTGGAGATTTTGGGGAATGAACCTGGGACATTTTGCCACGGAGCTATGGCCCAGGTAGCACAAGCTAGCCTGACTTCTCCTCCTGAGGTTGGAGCTGGACACTGTTTGTGTCTAAAATCTTTTGTTATTGCCCATGCTTGGCAAAGGGGGAAGCTGCAGTAAAATATATACCGTATTGCCCCAAATATAAGCCACACTTTTTTTTTGCCAAATTCTGACTGTGAAAATAATAATAATAATAATAATAATAATAATAATAATAATAATAATATATTATTTATACCCCGCCCATCTGGTTGGGCTTCCCCAGCCACTCTGGGCGGCTTCCAACAAAATATTAAAATACAGTAATGCATCAAACATTAAAAGCTTCCCTAAACAAACAGGGCTGCCTTCAGATGTCTTCTAAAAGTCTGGCAGTTGTTGTTGCGGCTTGTGTTTGGAGCTGAGTGCCGGCACCGGCTTGGGGAGCGGGGCGCCAAGTGTCGGCCACCCCCCGTTCAGGGCGCTAGTGCGGGAGGCAGGCTGCCCTCGCAAATAAGCCTTGAATTTTAAAGGTGCGGCTTATTTGTGGGTGCGGCTTACTGTCGGGCCAATATGGTGTGTGTGCGTGTGTGTGTGCGTGTGTATTTGCAGGGGATTGTCTCGGAGGAAAGGAGTTCTTTATTTTTCGGATCCACCTCATTTTTGTGATTGTAGGTTGTTTTAAACTTTTTCTAATACTGTGTTTTAATGTTGAAACCCGCCCTGGGACCTTAGGGTGAAGGGCAGGATAAGAAGAAGAAGAAGAGGAGGAGGAAGAGGAAGAAGAAGAGGAGGAGGAAGAAGAAGAAGAAGAAGAAGAAGAGGAGGAGGAGGAAGAAGAAGAAGAGGAAGAAGAAGAGGAGGAGGAGGAGGAAGAGGAAGAAGAAGAGGAGGAGGAGGAGGAGGAAGAAGTTATTGTTTCCAAAATGCACTGGGCAACAATAATCGATTGCACTTGGGGAACTTTCTCTCCTGGGTGTCTTCTGGGACACAGGGTTCATGGGGCCATGACACGGTCCTTTGTGGGCACAATACCTCAACACTGGACAGGTGACCATTCAAAGAGGGGGTTGGGGGCCCCTGGCCCTCCCCACACTATGCTCCTGGGTACATCAGAGTCATGGCGGTCAGGACAAACTGGGATGGTGAATTGTGGAAAGTCATGGTGGCTCAGCCCTAGCGAACCCCACCGAAAGACTAGTGAGCAAAGGAGAAATAACATAGAAGCTGCAATTCCAGGCTGGGTCGGTTGCCTTTATTGGAACATGGGTATATACATGGTGACTATCTGTACATATGCAAAAAAGCGACCTATTCAAGCTTAGAGGCTCTACAGACGTCTGAGCAGCTACACTCCCCTTGGTTCAGCACAAGGCCAAGCGCTCATCGCCAAGAGCCCTGATTGTGGCAAAGGAAACGGGGACCTATTTCCAGAGGGCGGTTGCCCTAGAATCTCGCTGAAGCGGCAAAAGAGAGCAGACAGAGCGTTTAGCACTTGAGAACCCGTTTCAAAAGACAGGTCATACCAGGGGAATGCTGGTCACTGGCTGTTAACAATGCAGATTTGATTTATCAGGGGCGGGGAACCTTTTTCAAGGGCTACATTCCTTTCTGGGCAAGCTTCGGGGGCTGGTGTGGGCACATGCCAGCAGTGAGGCAGGACCAGAGGCCAAAATGGGTAGAGCAACGAATGTAAATTTCAGCTTTGTTCCGTAGGCTCGTTCCTACACTCACCTCTCCTGGTCCTCCACCCAGGCCAGCAAACAGGCATTCTTAAGAGTAAAAGGAGGCCAATATTAGGTTTTGGGGGGCTGAGGTTCCCCACCCCTGGGTCCTGCATGGCTTTCCCGTAAGATTCCTGAGAACTGGAGTTTTCGCAAAGCGGTGAAGTTTCCATCTCTCCCTCGCAACAGTTCCCAGCGTTATTGGGCCATTACAATGGCTGGCCCAGTCAGTTTCAGATGCAACATGCACACACGTGTGGAGGGCAGGGAGCTTATATTTTTTTATTTATCTCATTTATTTATTTAATTTATATACCGCCCCATACCCAGGGGTCTCAGGGCTGTTCACAATTTGCATAACCTCCTTTGGTGTTTGCATTTCTCCGAATTGTGCAGCGATGTTCTCAGCTCAGGAAAGAACCAAGAAGCACTGATTTAAAAAATGTGCATGTCAGAGGAATATATGTGTTGGGTACATTGAGAAACCCTCACATACATGGCGAAAATATACGTAGCCAAATATCGGTTTGAATGCCAATTTTCATGTGAACGTTTTAAAAAAATAAGCATAATGCAGAAAGGAAGGTGGAAGAGACATAGGCAATGAACACAAGTGCGTCTTATGGAGCGAAAGATACGGTATATATATATTATGCCATTCACATGGTTTGGCAAAAGCCCCTCTCCCCTGGGAACGCTGAGAACTGTAGCTTTGTAGGGGAAGAAGAAAAACAATCCTTGGCACCTCAAGAAACTTCAGTCCCCAGAATTCTTCCCAGGAAGGCAAGGCAAGTTAAACCAGTGCATAAAACCACCACAACATAAAATACAAACAAATGCAAATGAGTAGAAATGAGATTCTGGATAAACATCAGGAAGGACATTCTGACGATAAGAGCTGTGGAATGGACGACCACAAAATGTGCTGGGCTCCCCTTCACTAGAGATTTTAAAACTGAGACTGGAGGGCCATCTCTCAGGAATACTTTAGTTGAGATTTCTGCATTGCATGGGGTTGGTCTAGATGGTAAAGGTAAAGGTAAAGGACCCCTGGACGGTTAAGTCCAGTCAAAGGTGACTATGGGGTTGTGGCGCACATCTCGCTTTCAGGCCAAGGGAGCCGGCATTTGTCCACAGACAGCTTTCTGGGTCATGTGGCCAGCAGGACTAAACCGCTTCTGGTGCACGGAGGACTGTGACAAGTGCCAGAGTGCATGGAAATGCTATTTACCTTACCGCCGGAGTGGTACCTATTTATCTACTTGCACTGGCATGCTTTGGAACTGCAGGAGCCGGGGACAGAGCAACGGGAGTTCACTTGGCTGCGGGGATTTGAACCACCAACCTTCTAATCAGCAAGCCCAAGAAGCTCAGTGGTTTAGACCACAGCCAACTCTACAATTCTATGATCCTATGATCCTATGATCCAACTATGAAGTGGTGCGGTTTAGACATCACCTTGCCGACAAAGGTCCCTATAGTTAAAGCTATGGTTTTCCCAGTAGTGATGTATGGAAGTGAGAGCTGGACCATAAAGAAGGCTGGTCGCTAAAGAATTGATGCTTTTGAATTATGGTGCTGGAGGTGACTTGAGAGTCCCATGGACCGCAAAAAGATCAAACGCATCCATTCTTAAGGAAATCAGCCCTGAGTGCTTACTGGAAGGACAGATCCTGAAGCTGAGGCTCCAATACTTTGGCCACCTCGTGAGAAGAGAAGATTCTCTGGAAAAGACCCTGATGTTGGGAAAGATCACAAGGAGAAGGGGACGAGAGAGGATGAGATGGTTGGACAGTGTTCTCGAAGCTACCAGCGTGAGTTTGACCAAACTGCGGGAGGCAGTGGAAGACAGGAGTGCCTGGTGTGCTCTGGTCCATGGGGTCACGAAGAGTCGGACAGGACTAAACAACAAGAATGTGACGGGGTGAGCTCCCGTTGCTCTGTCCCAGCTCCTGCCAACCTAGCAGTTCAAAAGCACGTCAAAGTGCAAGTAGATAAATAGGCACCACTCCGGCGGGAAGGTAAACGGCGTTTCCGTGCGCTGCTCTGGTTTGCCAGAAGCAGCTTAGTCATGCTGGCCACATGACCCGGAAGCTGTACGTCGGCTCCCTCGGCCAGTAAAGCAAGATGAGCGGCACAATCCCAGAGTCATTCGCGACTGGACCTAACGGTCAGGGGTCCCTTTACCTTTACCTGTGCTTTTTAATGAGCCTGGTAGAATCTACTTTCCTATTGTTAAACCTTAGAATCAGGCATATATAGCAACATGTTCTAAACATTTAAATCCTGTGAAGTCATCTCATCCATGCAATGACCCCTGCAGGCCTCATTCTCTGTAGATGGGGGGGGGCACTATCTCATGGACCAGGGACCACCTGGCTGCATGTTGACCCCTTGCTTTATTTTGTGTTGAAGAGAGAGCCTAGTAGTTGTTACAGGCTCTATGGTTGCTGGGCGGGGAGGCAGAAAATACAAAACTGACAGAGGAGGAAGCAAGGAGGTGGGGACGGATGGGGATTGGGGCCAGTGTCTGCATCTCACAAGGTTTCACATGCATCACCAATGGAATGAGGATGTTGTGAGTCCCACATTCATGGCTAAGCATGCACAGGGTTGCATGTTTTGCACAGGGTTTAAATGGAAGGAATTCAGGCTCTACAGAGCACAGCAAACTCTGCAAGTCTGATGCTCAGCTATTTTGCTAACTAGGCACAGGACTGCACCGAAGGATAGGTCTTCAGTACCAAAAGGTTTTTGAACTGAAAAGTATGTCTCTAACAAGAGATGACTAATCTCAGGTCCAGCATTCCTCTAACCGGCATCTCCCACCCCAGACATAATGCTCTAGCAAGCCTTTGCCACTCTGGTACCCTCCAGATGTTTTGAATGACAGTTGCCATCAGCCTCAGCAAGCAGAGCCATGCACCAGATTGGCAAAGGATGCTTTAGGCCCTGCACCACGCACATTGATTTGAAAGGCAGAGCTGCAAATTGGAGAGAGAATCCCATCTTTGCTGATCAGGACCTCTCTGACCACGGTGCAGATCTGTCAGTTAAGTTACTGGCCAGCTGTTTGTACTTCCTGAATGTTTAGCCACGATCGTTTCTTTTAAAAAGTACCCAAAATTTTTAACAATTCACCGTTTTCAAAAATTGCATTTTGACCGTGCAACTGTTGAGAGGTCCCACTGCAGCCTAAAATGCACATTTAAATGCAATATATATTTGGAGATCTTGAAGATTAATGGGGGAAAAAATGGAATGGAACAGACTTTTGGGTGAACACATGCAAAAATAACATGGAGCTGAAACAGATTTGCCCATCCCTAACTATGAGGTTTTTTGTTTTTTGTCTTAAGTCATGGATAATATTCCATGAAGTTTATTGAACAGCAATAGTTTTTCTAAGTTGGAGCTGTCCAGAGATTTGATCTCTGTCTGGCTTCCATCCATAATCTCCTCCCCTTATACTGCCTTGTCCTATGTGGGGTTTCATGGCTTTCTGATATAGACCTCACCCGTTTCATCTTCCAGAATCTCTTCAATTCGGCTTCTCTGTAAAGCAAAGCAAAGCAAACAGTGTGCAGATGGTCTTGGTTCGCATTGTTTATTAACAACAGTAACAGAAGCAATCCCATGTCCATTTCAGTTGCAGCAGTCACCAGTTAAGAAATTATCTGAAGTCCACCCTGCGGATTGTGAGCTGAATTTGTAATGTAAAAGATTCTCCAAGTTTGTTTTGATACCTTGTGAATGGCAGCACACATGACTTCACATCTGTACATGTATTTGCCTTGGAAGACAAATAAACTTGGTAACTGTTTTTAAGATACAGTGGTACCTTGATTCTCAAACGCCGAAAACCCGGAAGTAGTGTTCTGGTTTTCAAATGTTTTTTGGAAGCAAATATCCGATGTGGTTGTCAGGTATTGTTTTGGGGGCACCTGCACCAATCAGAAGCTGCACCTTGGTTTCGAACATTTTGGAAGTCAAACGGACTTCCGGAATGGATTAAGTTTGCTCTTTTGTTTTTGCTATTTATTTTGCGTTTTTGAGGACTTTTCGGTTAATTTGTTTTTATGACTGTGTGAATAATCATTTTTGCCATCTACAATACTGTTTCCTTTATTTTATTGCACAGTAAATTGATTATTGCTTTAATTTTATGGATCAATGGTCTTGTTAGATAGTAAAATTCATGTTAAGTTGCTGTTTTAGGGGTTGTTTTTAAAAGTCTGGAACGGATTAATCCGTTTTGCATTACTTTCTATGGGAAAGCTCACCTTGGTTTTGGAACGGACTTCTGGAATGGATTAAGTTTGAGAACCAAGGTACCACTGTGCTCAGTAAAGTTTGTGAAGAAGAAGAAGAAGCGGAGGAGGAGGAGGAGGAGGAGGAGGAGGAGGAGGAGGATTGGGCAAATTCTTTTTTTATATACATTTTATTGGTTTTTATAACATATCATTTCCAAAAATCATATAACATAACTTCTTACCTTATACAATATTTTAGACTTCCGTCAACACCTCTGATGATTTTTCGTTCTTTATCACTTATTCTGCATTTCTTAATTTCTCTATTACTCTTAATTATCATGAACTAATAACTCTCCTCATAGTCTTTCTTGCAATATTTCAAATAGTCCTCCTTACAAAACTTCTTGCAGTCCTACTAGCGTAATCTGTTCATTACAACTACTTTTCAAATAGTTCCTATATTTGCTCCAGCCTTCTAAGAATCTCTGGTCTCGCAGGTTTCGAACCCTTCCTGTTAATTTATCTAGTTCTGCATAGTCCATCAATTTCATCCTCCATTCTTCTTTTGTTGGTAATTCTTCTTGCTTCCATTTTTGTGCTAATAGTATTCTTGCTGCTGTCATTGCGTATGAAAACAACTTACAACCCTGTCTATTAATATCATCTCCTACAACGCCAAGTAAAAATGCTTAATGTTTCTTAATAAATGTACATTTCAACATCTTTTTCATCTCATTATATATCATTTCCCAGAACTTTTTCACTTTTTTACATTCCCACCACATGTGATAAAAAGTTCCTTCCTTTTCATTACATTTCCAACATTTAGAGGATTGGGCAAATTCATGGAAGAGAAGGCTATTTATTAGCTGTGGTGGCTCTGCCTCCACAGTTGGAGGCAGGAATGTTTCTGAATAAGAGTTGCTGGGATCCATGGGATTGAGGAGAGAGCTCTTGTGCTCAGGTCCTGCTTGCTGGTTTGTCACAGGCATCTAGTAAACCATTGTGAAAATAGGTTGCTGGACTAGACACTGGTCTGACCCAGCTGGCTCCCTTAACTATCAATGGATCCAGCCCCAGTGAGTGAGCTGAATGCTTTTAAAGAACCACTGAAGATGATGGCCATCACTTCATCTTCCCAGGAAACGGTCCACCATATGATTCAGGGGCACCATCTAGGGGTGGCCACGAGTGGTCTAGAACCCCCCCAAAAAAAATTAAAGGAGGGGTCCGGGCCTCCTCGATATTCTGCGGCGACATGTGCACGCTGTCTGCAGAGGGAGTTGCGCAGCCCCACATTTCTAAGCGACCTTCTTTCTTGATGGGCCCCCTTTTCAGAACCGGGAAATGGAGAGATAGGTCAGTGGGAAGGAACTATTTGCCAGACAGTTTGTGCGTTCAACATACCTGGACTGTGTTCATGCAGTCTGCTAGTTTTCTAAGGTTTTTCCTGGGTGGGAGGAAGACCTCGAGCCTCACAGCACCTTTAGCGTTCCTCTGGAAGGAAATCAGGAAGTTGATCTCTTGTGCCTGGAGTCGAAAGAGAATGAAATGAATGAAGGACTGAAGCTGCTTTGGACTGAACCAGACCTTTGGTCCAGTGCTGGCTACTCTGAATGGCAGCCCTCTCTCCCAGTCCTGAGACCTGGGTGCCAAACAAGGTGGTACTCTTAATTCAAAGTATATACACACACACATATATATACAAAGTATATATCAAATGTGGTGACAGTAATAATAATACAACAAAACAACACCACCACAAACTGGCTTATAAGTATAAAACCAAATTTACTAGAATAATAGCTAGAATAGAGATAGACTTGTAACCATTTAAACAACAAACATACTAAGGTCCCATGTGCAAGACAAAGCCTGGAGATACTGTAAACATGGAGTGGATAAATGTACAACTCTATCTTAACAAGTTAAAGGTAAAGGTAAAGGGATCCCTGACCATTAGGTCCAGTCGTGGCCGACTCTGGGGTTGCGGCGCTCATCTCGCTTTATTGGCCAAGGGAGCCAGCGTACAGCTTCCGGGTCATGTGGCCAGCATGACTAAGCCTCTTCTGGTGAACCAGAGCAGCACACGGAAATGCCGTTTACCTTCCTGCCAAAGCGGTACCTATTTATCTACTTTGACGTGCTTTCGAACTGCTAGGTTGGCAGGAGCAGGGACCAAGCAATGGGAGCTCACCCCGTCGCAGGGATTTGAACCTCCGACCTTCTGATTGGCAAGCCCTAGGCTCTGTGGTTTAACCCACAGCGCCACCTGCATCCCATCTGAACAAGTTACATGTGCAGTAAACATTATACAGACTGGATAAATGAACCGTTCAACAAGTAGTGTAAGTCCAATCACAGAATGGCAACCCCGTGCTGCTACAATGGCAAGGGCAGCACAGTGGAGAATATGAAAAAGTTTTTCAAAGCTGTTTTTCAAAGACTGAACTGGATGAGATGTTCTTCAATGGGTCTTGAGTTGGAAACACAAAGTGTATGCATGGATTAATCACAGGAAGGAAAATCAAAGCCACCACCCTGGTGAGAATAACCTGTTCTGGCTGGGGCTGATGCAAGTTGCAGTCCAGAACATCTGGAGGGCGCCTGGTTGGGAAAAGCTGCTCCTCATTCATGCTTGGCAAGCACACGTAAAGTTTAAAAAATAGTACTAGGTTCAGGGTGGAGGGTTTTCATCAGGACCACAGTGTATGGGGAGGGAGGTTTATCCTTGCCCTCCCCTATTGTGATTCCATCAAAATCCCACCTGCACTGCAATTAGCCTTTGGAAGCAGAGAACGCTCCCATTGCTACCAATGGGAGCTTTCCCTCTAAAGCTAACTGTAGTGCTGCTGCTGGTGGAGGAAATCAGAATTGCGTTGGGAGAGGAAAGGGTGAAGATTAACTCGCCCTGCAAAGCAGCTTTCTTTCTTTCTTCCTTCCTTCCTTCCTTCCTTCCTTCCTTCCTTCCTTCCTTAGAATCATAGAATCATAGAGTTGGAAGAGACCACAAGGGCCATCGAGTCCAACCCCCTGCCAAGCAGGAAACACCATCAGAGCACTCCTGACATATGGTTGTCAAGCCTCTGCTTAAAGACCTCCAAAGAAGGAGACTCCACCACACTCCTTGGCAGCAAATTCCACTGTCAAACAGCTCTTACTGTCAGGAAGTTCTTCCTAATGTTTAGGTGGAATCTTTTTTCTTGTAGTTTGGAACCATTGCTCCGTGTCCGCTTCTCTGGAGCAGCAGAAAACAACCTTTCTCCCTCCTCTATGTGACATCCTTTTATATATTTGAACATGGCTATCATATCACCCCTTAACCTCCTCTTCTCCAGGCTAAACATGCCCAGCTCCCTTAGCCGTTCCTCATAAGGCATCGTTTCCAGGCCTTTGACCATTTTGGTTGCCCTCCTCTGGACACGTTCCAGTTTGTCAGTGTCCTTCTTGAACTGTGGTGCCCAGAACTGGACACAGTACTCCAGGTGAGGTCTGACCAGAGCAGAATACAGTGGCACTATTACTTCCCTTGATCTAGATGCTATACTCCTATTGATGCAGCCCAGAATTGCATTGGCTTTTTTAGCTGCCGCGTCACACTGTTGGTTCATGTCAACCAAGACTCCTAGATCCTTTTCACATGTACTGCTCTCAAGCCAGGTGTCACCTTCCTTCCTTCCTTCCTTTCTTTGCACTTAATTTATTTATAATAATAATAATAATAATAATTTTTTATTTATACCCTGCCCTCCCCAGCCAAGGCCGGGCTCAGAGCGGCTTACAAACAATAATAAAAACAAGAAGAATGATTACAACTTAAAAACAAAAATAAAATACAACATTAAAATAATGGAACATTAAAATATTAAAATGTAGCCTCATCACAGGAGGAGAAGGAAAAGAAAACAAGAGAGAGAGAGAGAGAGAGAGAGAGAGGGATGGAATCAAACTGGCTCCAAGCCAAAGGCCAGGCGGAACAACTCTGTCTTACAGGCCCTGCGGAAAGAAATCAGATCCTGCAGGGCCCTGGTCTCATGAGACAGAGCGTTCCACCAGGTCGGAGCCAGAGTTGAAAAGGGCCTGGCTCTGGTTGAAGCCAATCTAACTTCCTTAGGGCCTGGGACCACTAGGGTGTTGCTATTTATGGACCTTGAGGCTCTCCGTGGGGCATACCGGGAGAGGCGGTCCCGTAGGTACGAGGGTCCTAGGCCGTGAAGGGCTTTAAAGGTCAAAAGCAGCACCTTAAATCTGACCCTGTACTCCACCGGGAGCCAGTGCAGCTTGAAAAGCACTGGGTGAATGTGATCCCATGGCAGAGACCCCATTATTGACATTATTATTAATGTTGCAATACATATATGAAATCTTTACATATTGATACATATACATTATATTCGTAAATTCACATTTTCACATTTCATTACGTACCAACATTTATCCATTTCTTATTTCTTGCCCTGTGTCTTCCCTTCACCTGTGCATGACTTCCTTGTTATTATTTTGTAACTTTATTATTGAGATTGCAATTTTGTATCTTAATAATTTAACATTCATTCTTATATATCTGCTTAACTTTGTGAAATCAGTCTATACATAACAATAAATTCTTGTTGGAGCATCTTTTGGTCACATATTCTTCTACACTTTTCCATTCCTGTTTGAGATTTTGATTGGATTGCATTCTAATTGTTGCCGTCATTTTTGCTAATTCAATCATTTCAAAAAATTTATTTTGCCAATCTTTCAATGTTGGTACTTCTTCTGATTTCCATTTTTTTGCAGTCAATAACCTTGTGGCAGCTGTTGCATATAAAAAGATTCTCTTCATGTCTTTTGGGATGTCATTTGTAATAATTCCTAAAAGGAATGTTTCCGGCTTCTTACCTATTGTTGTTTTAAACATATTTTCAGTTCTTCATGTATATTTCCCCAAAATTTCTTAATTTTATCACATCCCCACCATACATGATATAAGGATCCCTCTGATACCTTACATCTCCAACACAGATCTGATGTTAGTTTATAATTTTTAGCCAGTTTTACAGGGGTTAAGTAATAGAATACATATTGCAATGTGATTTACATGAATATATGCCCTTTGCTGAACACTTTACTCCAGCGTGTGCAGTTTTCGACACACTCTTTCGATGGAGGACAGCATTGCAAAATTTGGAGAAGTGCGCATTCTGAAGGATGGCTGCGGTTTTTTGTGCTCTCGTTGCTACAGAAAGTGCAAATGAGGTTTGCCTTTAAATGCAAATGACATTGGATTTCTCCCCGGCCCTCGTCACAGCTAACTTGAACCCAAACTGATTTCATTGGGCTCCAGTGTCGCAAACACCCGTCTGTCGGGGCCTCAGCCCTGTCACGTCCGTTTGCCTAAACCTAACCATCACCCCAGGCACAATCCCTGGAAAGCCACTGGGTTTGCTTGGGAGATGCATCTCTGTGTACATATTGCGCTGCTTGTTGCCAAGTTTTTGGGAGTCTGCAAAGGGCGGGTCGTTGTTTATTGCCAGTTAAAGACCCCCAAGAGAGAGACTTTGTTTCACTGGCCAGAATAGCCCCAGCCTTGGAAGGACAGAAAAGGCTTTGTTTTGACAGTAGCAGCAGTGGCGGCGGCTGCAAAGTCCTGTTCCAAGCTTGCTAACTATAGCATATTTTATGGCAAGAACTGTAAATAACAAGCCCAGAGTTACAGCAGGGGCCAAGTTATGACATCATGTTGTTTGGGATCATAGAGCGAACGAGCAAGAGAGAGAAAATACCTTCCATGGGGGCGGTCTGGTCTAAAATAAGCAACTTTTCCAGAACTAGCTTTCTCACGGGGATTACACAGTTGGAGGGGCATTGATACTGCGTTGGCAGGTTATTCCAATAGGTCTCGATGGAGCTTTCCCAGGGTTTGCATTTAGGAATGGCATGCAATAACACTTCCCAACCCCTAAAAAACTAAATCTGTGCAGGGACCAGGAATTCTGGGCTGTTTCTGCCACACCCCCTTGCTGTCTCTGGCTACGTCCCCATGAAAGGTGCTTCCATTTCCCAACCTCTTTGCGGCTCTCAGGATGAAGTAGATGCCCCTATTGTGAGATGAAAATGAGTGTTGGAGGCTAGAGGCCACAGGGCAAGCAGGATCAGCCAAAGATATTTTCTTGCTGGAAGTAGAGTGGTAAACATCCTCACCCTACTGAAGTCAGGGTGCACAGTACTCTATGATACTATATGCTGATTTAGCATAGTGGCTAGAGTGTCGGACTAGGACCTGCGTAAAAGGTAAAGGGACACCTGAACTTTAGGACCAGTAGTTGGCGACTCTGGGGTTCCAGAGCTGGGGTGAGGATTAATGAGCAAGGTGGTGCTTAAGGAAAGCGCTGGACAAGTGGCAGGTAAAGGTAAAGGGACCCCTGACCATTAGGTCCAGTCGTGACCGACTCTGGGGTTGCGGCGCTCATCTCGCTTTACTGGCCAAGGGAGCCGGCGTACAGCTCCCGGGTCATGTGGCCAGCTTGACTAAGCCGCTTCTGGCGAAACAGAGCAGTGCACGGAAACGCCGTTTACCTTCCTGCTGGAGTGGTACCTATTTATTTACTTGCACTTTGATGTGCTTTCGAACTGCTAGGTTGGCAGGAGCAGGGACCGAGCAACGGGAGCTCACCCCATCGAGGGGATTTGAACCGCCGACCTTCTGATCGGCAAGTCCTAGGCTCTGTGGTTTAACCCACAGCGCCACCCGCGTCCCCTCAGGACCTGGGATACTGCAGTTCAAATCCCCGCTCAGCCATGAAGCTCATTGGGTGACCTTGGGCCAGTCGCTCCCTCTCAATCTGTTAGGAGTGCATGCAGGAGCCAGGCCCTGTGACCAATAGGACTTTGCAGGACTGGGGCCTTCCTAAGTTTGTTCTGAAGAAGCAAGGCGCGGCCGCACAGGTGAGGCCGATTGGTAACTCACAGCACCTGGTGGCAAGAGCTGGTAAGGGATATAAGGTCAGCATTTCCCTTCGGCTCTTTGCCACAGCAATATGTTCCCTGCCTTGCTGCGATTGACTCCTTGCTTCCTGATCCTTGATCCCTGGCTTCTTTTTTAAAAAAATAATATTTATTAAAGTTTTAAAAGTTACAGAAAGAAAAGAAAAAGAATTAAACATAACAAAACCATACAATACAATACAAAGACAAAAATACTACATATACATAACAAAAATAAAACAAAAACAATTAAAACAAAAAAACCACAAAAAAACACACCCAATACTTTCAATGTTATTAACTTTCATTTACTTGTTTCAGCGACCTCCTCTCGCCTCCCTTTTTTTGTATTCCACTTTGATTAATTGTCTCAGCAAATCCTTTCAATCTACCTCAATTTTCTGTCCTATCATTTAACTTAACAAATTCTAACATTATTTTTTCCTTTAATCCATTTACAATCTATTGTACTTAATTCTTTATAGCCATGTAACTTCATTCCAACATCTTTCTAACATTCCTTAATTTTACAATATTTCTGTAGATAATCTTTAAATTTCTTCCAATCTTCTTCCACCATCTCTTCTCCCTGGTCTCGGATTCTGCCAGTCATTTCCGCCAATTCCATATAGTCCATCAACTTCAACTGCCACTCTTCCCGGGTGGGGAACCCTGGCTTCTTGACTCCTTGCTTCTGGATCCTTGGACCCCTGACTTCGTGACTCCCTGCTTCTGGATCCTTGGACCCATGACTTCGTGACTCCTTGCTTCTTGATCCTCGGACCCCTGACTTCGTGACTCCTTGCTTCTTGATCCTCGGACCCCTGACTTTGTGACTCCTTGCTTCTCGATCCTCGGACCCCTGACTTCGTGACTCCTTGCTTCTTGATCCTCGGACCCCTGACTTCGTGACTCCTTGCTTCCTGACCCTTGGAGCCTTGACTTCGTGACTCCTAGCTCTCTGACCCTCTGACCACTCTTGGCTTCCTGACTCCTGGCTTCTGGACCCCCGTTCCTGCTCCCACCCTGCCATCTTGCCCCCGCTCCTGACGTCCCCTGCCGGGACTTCGATTGCCCATGAACCGGACCGTGACACAATCTAAGCTAGCCCACAGGGCTGAGAGAATGGAGAAATATGGTTTCCTCTTGGTTAGTCGGACTCCAGCTCTCCTCCTCATCTAGCCCATCCCTGACATCGCTCCCCCCTCCCCAAACGCTATACAAACTCACTCTCAGATTCTGGTACTGGAGCCTCGTGTTCCGGAGCCGGTTCCGAGCCTCGGTGGCCTTTAGGACCCCAATGAGGTTCTTCTGTTCCGCCACCTTTTCCTCTTCCGGCACCAAATTCCTGTCCTTCATGAGGACGGCAGCCAGCATCTCTTTCACCTTGGGCTGACTGGGGTCAGCAAAGGCCAAGTAGCGTGCCATCTGCGCCGGAGTCATCTTGTTCGCTTCGCTGGCACTCGAACGCTTCTGGTGTCGCACGGTGAACTTATTTCTCTGGAGTGCTCCGCCTTTGGACATCTTTGCTTATCTCGCCAACTTAGATTGGATTGATTCTTGGCAGGAGGGCTATGGAAGAGAGGAAAACCAAACAGCTTGACCATGGGAATAATAATACATTTTTTTTTATACTGTACCCCTCCCTCTCCAGCCAGAGCCGGGCTCAGGGCGGCTAACACCAGTAAAATTACAGTAAAATCATAATAGGAGAAAAAAACCAATTTAAAACACAGGTTAAAATGCAATTTAAAATGCAGCCTCGTTTTAAAAGTAGCCCATAGATCAAAACCATAAGGGGAGGGAAAACATAAGGGCCAGACTGAGTCCAAACCAAAGGCCAGGCAGAACAGCTCTGTCTTGCAGGCCCTGCGGAAAGATGTCAAGTCCCGCAGGGCCCTAGTCTCTTGTGACAGCGTTCCACCAAGTTGGGGCCAGTACTGAAAAGGCCCTGGCCTTAGTTGCGACCAATCTAACCACCTTGCGACCTGGGACCTCCAAAATGTTGTCATTTGTGGATCTTAAGGTCCTCTGCGGGCCACACCAGGAGAGGCGGCCCTGTAGGTACAAGTGTTCTAGGCCTCATAGGGCTTTAAAGGTTAAAACCAGCACCTTAAACCTGACCCTGTACTCCACTGGGAGCCAGTGCAGTTGGTAAAGCACTGGATGAATGTGATCCCATGGCAATGACCCTGTAAGGAGCCTCACTGCGGCATTCTGCACCCGCTGGAGTTTCTGGGTCAGCTTCAAGGGCAGCCCCGCGTAGAGAGAGTTACAATAACACAAGGCTATTTAAAACACTGAAATAACATTTGAAATGCATTATGCTTCCCAACTCTGTACATCAGGGGTGTCTAATGCCCAGTTCAGGGGCCTGACCAAGCCCCCCTCACTGTTCCCCCCTGCCCACTTTTGCTTCCCAATTCTGAGTTCCCCACCGCTCAGATAACAGCAGAAAGACGGATGCCTAGGGCTGCCTGCTTTTCATTGGGCCCTGCAGCCGCCAGCAGTTGATGCTTTTCATGGCGTGGAAGCAAACAGTATCCCCTGCTAACAGTTTCAGATCAAGCCGAACAGCAAAAAAAGAGGCTTGAGGGTCTGGCTGAAAAGCTGGCCATCCTAAAACCACGCCGTACGTGTTTGTTTTCCAAAACAGATATACGAAGGGAAGAGAAAATGAAAATAGAAAGACGTGTCAAAAGAGGAAAACGCTCCCCATCGCCAGGGTCTCCTGAGCCTGCTGACAAGAAATTACACAGCATGTTTCAGATAAGAAAGAGGAAGCGGTTTCATGGGTGACACCAGAGCCTTTTAACTAGAATTTCAGCCACAAGCTAGAAGCGGACAACTCCTCAGTGCCAAGTCAGCGCCTGTGGCGTTTTCTGCCTGGCTTCTGACGAACCACGTCTCGTCCAGCAAGCATCTTTTGGGCTGGAAGATGTAATGGCTCACAACCAGAACTTGCAGATGGACACAGGCATAGATTTGCTACAAGGGGGTGTTGCTCTTACAAAACCCTGTCCAAGAACGGAAACATTTTTTAAAAAAGTATTGCTGGAACATTTGGATGGGAGAAGCCAGCCACGGAGAGCCTCTTGTGCAGATCACAGAATTAGAAGGTCCAGAATGTGATTCTGTCTGCTCCATGCAGGTTCTTGCATGGGCCAGGTAACCACCAGGCTCTGAGACCTGCGTTGCCCATCAGCTACATGACACCTGGTTGAGTCGTTTGGGTTCCCCACGCTGATGCTCCCCACATGCCCCATGGCACATTTCTGCCGGCCGCTTGGAGGGGCACCATTGTCAAAGGCAACCTTAGCTTCCAGTGCTTACTCCCCAAAGGAAATAAATCCTGTTATCTTGTTCTGTTAAATGCATCATCCTACCTGCCACTTATGGGACGCGGGTGGCGCTGTGGGTTAAACCACAGAGCCTAGGACTTGCTGATAAGAAGGTCAGCAGTTCGAATCCCCATGACAGGGTGAGCTCCCGCTGCTCGGTCCCTGCTCCTACCAACCTAGCAGTTCGAAAGCACGTCAAAGTGCAAGTAGATAAATAGGTACCGCTCCAGTGGGAAGGTAATGTTGGGATTTGCAGGATACTGAATAAGTCTGCAGGCTTCAACAGGATGATGCAATACTCTGTGAAGTGCTGGGTCAGAGTGACTCAGCAGGAGTGTGATTAGTGTGATTGGCTATCACCTGTTTTAAAAGGAAAGCCTGTTTAACAGTGGTTGTAGTGGTGGTTGTGCTGTAGTGTGGTGGTGCTGTGGTGGAGAGTATTCGTTTGTAAGTACTCTGTATGGACTGTTTCTTTTGTAAATGCCTGTATATAACTCACATTAAAAAAGACTGCACTGGAAAAACCTGGAACTCTTAGCGTCTCTGCTGAAAGCGCCGTGTGGAATACGCGACAGGTAAATGGCGTTTCCGTGTGCTGCTCTGGTTCGCCAGAAGCGGCTTAGTCATGCTGTACGCCGGCTCCCTCGGCCGAAAAAGCAAGATGAGCGCCGCAACCCCAGAGTCAGTCACGACTGGACCTAATGGTCAGGGGTCCCTTTACCTTTACCTTTACCTGCCACTTGTCCAGCGCTTTCCTTAAGCACCACCTTGCTCATTAATCCTCACCCCAGCTCTGGAAGGTAGGCCTTTACTACATTTAAGGCTGGGCAAATATTGCTATTAAACACTCACACACCCCTTTGTAATGACACTTACCTTTGTGGAAAGTCAATGGTGAGTGTGTGTGTGTTGTTGTTGTTTTTAAAAAGCCACTTCCTTGAGAACAAAACTTCAGTCTCGGTTAGCCGGTCTTTAGATACAATGCAAGACGATAGTTTCCCTGTTGGTCAAAAAGAGAAAAGCGCCAGGTCATGCCTTGCTTTCCAGAGTGCACCATGGGAAAAGTGGACAGGACAGGACAGGTTACCTGTGACCTTGATGGTGAATTTCCTAGTTGTGGTTGGTATCAGCTATTGGCAAGGTCCAGCACTAGCCCTCAGGAGCTCCCGCCAGCCTGACCCAGTGTCAAGAGCTGGAATCAAGCTCAGGTCAGCAGTAAAAATACCAGCGTCTCAAAGAAACTAAAGCAGCGCAGGTCTAGTGATCCCTGCTCAGCGCTTGAGGGCCCCAGTCCTGCCACTCACCACCTGGCCTAGGGCGGGGCCTGATAGGCTCTATAAAGGACTACTGCCACTGCTGTCGCTGGGCAGAGAGGGCTCCGTTTTGTTTTGTTTCTGTTTTTTGTTTAAATTGCTGGTGTTTTTTTACCTATGTCATTTTAAACAGTGATAATAATGCTGTATTCTTAGTTTTAGATTTTGATTTATGTGGAAATTGTTTTCCATTTGGTTGTGTATTTTTTTTGATGTGGTTTATTTATTGTTTGTGACTTTTGTAATTATGTAAATCTTGTCATGTTGTAAGCCGCCTTGAGCATTGTTTTTTTAACTGTGGAAAGGTGGCATACAAATAAAAAATGATGATGATGATCCTAGCAACTCTTCCCAGTAGGTCTTGGTCTAGCAAGGCAGTTGTGAGTGTTAGGATATAGTTCCATTCCACCTTAAAAGGAACAGGCCTGACTGTTGTGTGTCACATGCCTGTTTACTTCCAGCACAGTCTCGCTGGGAACTTCCGTTTGTATATTGCTTTTGCTTTTGCTGTTTTGCTTGGACGCGAAGGGAAGCAGACATGTTTTTCCACTGTCGTGCTGCTGAATAAATGCTGTAAATATGCTTACACATGTCTCTGTCCGCTGCTTCTGCTGCAAAGAGTTTTTTCTCTGCTGGCTTGCGTGCTTAAGCCTCTGAAGGCTTCTGAGGCTTGAGTAGCAGTTTTGATGCTGTTCTGAGAACCAGAGTTTCGCCCGGCTGCCGGCCGATGGCTGGAGCTAGTTGGGGGCCTGCCAGACGCCCCCGTCTCTTGGCAGCATCCCAACAGCGAGGGCTGAAGGTCCCTGCATTCCACCACTCTCTAAGGCTCTTCCTCTTCTGGGCTTTCCCCAAGCAATCTCAGACTGCACCTGCACACAACTAATCTCTGCTCAGTGGGGAGGGGAGCTGGTTGTAACAGGGGACAACGACAACACCCTGGCTTCTTCAGCAGCCTGCCCCTCTGTCTCCTGGCCCCATCCCTCTCCAGCCTCTGCTTCAGCCTTGAAGTTTGAACTGCCATCTGCCACAACCTCTTCCTGCTCACGAAACCCTGTGGCCTCTTCAGCTTCCGACGCCTCCTCCCTGAAGTCTTCTCCCTCTGACCACTTGCCATCCTTCCACCACCAACCCCCTGGTTCTGAACCTTCTTCCCTTGGGGATTCCACAGCTGGTGCCTCTAATCACTCATCTATCTTCAGCCAGTCTATGACACCCAGCTGCGACACCTCTCTGCACCTCTCTGTCAGCCCCTTGGACATTCATTTTAGGAGCCGGTGAGTGGCAGTGCTATTTTTCAATGGGAGCAAAGCTCAGCTCCCATACTTGGTGGCTGCCTTCTTAATTTACCCAAAATTCAATGCTCCAGCCTATATAGTCCTATGAAATCTATAAAACTCAGCCTCATAGACCTTATGGATTTAAAGGTTGGGGCATTGCATTTTGCTTAAATTAAGATGGCGGGCAGCCGCCATGGATGGGAGCTGACTTTGTCTCCCATTCAAATGAAGCAATGTGATTTGCCCACCATTAAAATCCCATTGGGAGGCTTTGTAGGATGAGTGGCAGGTGTAGTGTTGTGATTATAGGGTGGGACTAGGACCTGGGAGATCAGGGTTTGAATCCATGAAACTGGCCCTGTTCCTGTATGTCACTGCCAAGCAGTGCTTGAGCCAAAATAATAAGCCAGTGAAGAGGCCCAAACTACACACACAACATACTCTCAGTTAAACTCCATAATTGCTCTATTATTGCTCCATTGGTGCTGGAGGAGACACTTGAGAGTCCCATGGACTGCAAGAAGATCAAACGTATCCATTCTGGAGGAAATCAGCCCTGAGTGCTCACTGGAAGGACAGATCCTGAAGCTGAGGCTCCAATACTTTGGCCACCTCATGAGAAGAGAAGACTCCCTGGAAAAGACCCTGATGCTGGGAAAGATGGAGGGCACAAGGAGAAGGGGACGGCAGAGGATGAGATGGTTGGATAGTGTTCTCGAAGCTACCAGCATGAGTTTGACCAAACTGCGGGAGGCAGTGGAAGACAGGCGTGCCTGGCGTGCTCTGGTCCAGGGGGTCACGAAGAGTCGGACACGACTAAACGACTAAACAACAACAAATTGCCCCAACATCCCCATATTCTTTGCATCCCAACATTCTCTCTCTCATATATATACATAGTATCAATTTTTGTTTTGCAATTTAAAATACTCAGTTAAACATCCTTAAGATATCAATGACTTGCCTTCTTCTCTTTCCATGGTTCATTTTGCATACCATAAATCACTGCATATTTTACATAAACTAAACCATTCTGTATTCCATTGCTGCACCCATCAAAACTTATTTACACTGTTGAATTTATCTTAATGCTGCCAACATTTCAAAGTGTACACAATTTCCCCCCATATATTCAATAAACGTTTTCCAATCTTCTCTAAACGTATGTTCTTCTTGTTCTCTTATTCTATATGTTAATTAACATATTCTATATGTTAATTGTGCAGTCTGCAAGCTGTGCATATTCTTTCAGCTTAAGTTGCCATTCTTCTTTGGTTGGGACCTCAATCGTTTTCCATTTTTGGGCTAAAAAAGCACGGGCCGCAGTAGTCGCATACATAAATAACCTGTTTTGACACCTGGGTATTTCCGTCTGAATTATTCCCAACCGAAAGGATGGGCAAATCTGTCCCATTTTGCCTTCTCTCAGTTTCTCATTTTTCTACTCTTAAGATCTGTTCTCCCCATGTGTGATTTTTTTAAAAAAGTCCCTTGAAAAGTCCCTTGAAAATTCATCAGAGTTTTCTCCTGCGACACATGTCACACCATTCTACCCAATATACACATTTCTGCAAAGCAATCTTCCCTAATATGTTATATTTTTTCCCACTAATATATGCATTTTAAGGCATACTTTATCCTGGACAGTATATATGCACACATCATTTGGCTAGGGAACCGCCTTGCAAAATTCAGAGGAATACAGACTTTGAAGGAAAGCTGTGTCTTAGTTTGCATAGTTTTGGCAAATGAGAATGTAGGCTGATTTGCCTTTGAAATGAAAACTGTGTCAAACATCCACGAGGGAAAGGACAGGAATGGGGTTGTGATATAGGGGTGAAACAGAAGGTCCCAGGCTCCCACTTACCCTAAAACCCCCACTTTTCGGTTTCTCCCACTCCGTGAGCCTTCTCTCACCTGCCAAGTCAACATCCTCTCCTGCGGCTCTCAGGGCCTTGTACTGGTCTGTCCTTTTGGTCCAGGCCTCCAGTGTACAAACGTCTCCATGGTAACCTAGTTGCCAGGCAACTCACACAATGGCAAGCCTCCCAGTCTGCTCAGCCTTCACACACATGCACTGACCATCAAGCCGCGGCCTGCTGATCTGAAACTTAGAGAGGGAAATGGTGAGTTAAAGAAAATGTTTAAAAACACTTTTGTTAAAAAAACACCCAGAAGCCTTTTTATCGGGTATAGTGGGTAAAGAGATACCGAGACAAGATAACAAAAAAAAAATGTTCTTATATGCAACAACTGTGGCAAGAATTTTGTTAGCCCAAAGATGGAAACAACAGATGAACAGATGAAGTTGATGGACTTTGCAGAACTGGCGAAACTGATGGGATGAACCTGGAACCAGTGAGACCAAGCATTCCAAAAAGACTGGAATAAATTCATATTATATTTGAAAGACAACTGTAAGCAATTAACATCACTGGCAGGGTTATCTGAAGATTTGTAAGATGAAATTGCTGCCTATCCAGGCTGAGTCATTTAATATTTTAGGTAATGATGTAACAAGGATAGGAAACGAAGCGAAATGTAAAGATGCAAAGTTTAATTTTGTAAACCGTTAGACGGGAGGGAGGGAAGTCGTTAGGTTCAGTTGAGCCAAAGAGATAAAATAAGAGGCTAGGATGTTACGTAATGTGATTATATGTAAAACCAATAAAAATCATTAAAAATAATAGAGGGGGAAATGGGGGTGGTGTGGAGTGGGGAATACCTAGAGGCTGTGACTGGAGGCTTGGGCTTCTAGGAGCAATTGCATTAAAAAAAAAATTCATTGGTTTCTATCTAATTGGTTTCTATCTAATGGTTGCATCTGTCTGTTTCAAGAGATAATGAAGTGTGCCTCTGAGGGTGAAGTCAAACGGTTGCGTTAGCAGGACTGAGGTGACGTCCCTGAGGCAAAGCGTGGGCAGTGTGTATGGAGGTCTTGGGATACTGCTGGGGAGATGGGGGCATTTGGCAGCCCCCCCCCCAGCTGGCTCCAGCCACCGTTCGGTAGCCAGATGAACACCGATCTCCCTTGGAGCAGCATCAATCAGTGACACGGGCCTCAGATACGTTTAGAAGCTGTGCACGCTCTTATCAGCAGAGTGAATAAATTCTCACAACAGAAGTGGCGGGCAGAGACATGTGCAAGCATAATTTACAGCATTTATTCAGCATAGTTCAGGAACAAAGGAAAAAACATGTCTGCTTCCCTTTGTGTCCAAGCAAACAGCAAACAGCAAAAGCAATATACAAACGGAAGTTCCCAGCGGACTGTGCTGGAATGTAAACAGGCATGTGACACACAACAGTCATGCCTGTTCCTTTTAAGGTGGAATGGAACTATATCCTAACAAAGACACCCCCCCTCTTCCCCTTGCTAAAGGAAAGCAGAGCAAGATGTTTGGCACCAGCTTGGCTGCAGAAGTTGCTGGATGCAGGCGTACAAGGCGCCATCCAACCACCTTAGGGACTTCACTCCAGATTTGTGTAGGGTATACTCCTTAACCTTTTCTTCTCCCAAAGAAAGGTTGTTTTCTGCTGCTCCAGAGAAGCGGACACGGAGCAATGGTTCCAAACTACAAGAAAAAAGATTCCACCTAAACATTAGGAAGAACTTCCTGACAGTAAGAACTGTTCGACGGTGAAATTTGCTGCCAAGGAGTGTGGTGGAGTCTCCTTCTTTGGAGGTCTTTAAGCAGAGGCTTGACAACCATATGTCAGGAGTGCTCTGATGGTGTTTCCTGCTTGGCAGGGGGTTGGACTCGAGGGCCCTTGTGGTCTCTTCCAACTCTATGATTCTATGATTCTATGTCCTGCAAGGTAGTGGAAATTTAGGACCAGAGTTTTCCTTCTCCTCAATGGCGTCCCTTCCCAGGTTGATGATCCTCAACTGTCCCTCACTTCCTTCTACAGCACACGCAGAAGCCATCTTCTTCTCTTTATTGTTTAAAATTAATTTTCTTTTTCTCATAACCAAAATCCAATATCAATAACATTCATTTTCCAATTTCCCCCCTCCCTATTGACTTCCCTCAGCTTCCATTTCTGGTTTATTATGTCAAATGTTACATTCTGCTGTTCAGAAGTCAGAAGCCATCTTCTTGACCGTTGGACCCACTATTGTTCTCAGTCTGCTGGAGCCTGTCTTCACAAGCAGGGGAAGTCCCCAACTCATGGAGGGTTTGAGACCCATCAGCTACCCTCACCTGGTTTAGCTGACCAGTTGAAATTGTTCCTGGCAGTGGCATGCGGTCAGTGGACTAGGGGAACTAGGCTAGTCCCCTACATGTTCCCCTGGTGCCTCCTTCCTGTGGGATGTGAAACACAAGAGCAGTCAAGTTCATTCTAGAATGAACATGTTTACACATGAGGAATGTTCAGCCAGCCAGCAGGTAAACTTCCTGTTTCCTTCTGGGCTGGGACAGACTTCCTCTGCATGTGACTAGAGGTGGGCGTGGCCTCACCTATGCAGGTAACGACAAAAGCACAAAGCAGGGCAGCCATCTCTCTCTCTTTGACTACATGCATCGAAGAAACAACATCTGCTTAGCCAAAGATGCTCTCTTGGCCTGCAGAGGACAAAGGGACTATCTCTTTATGGGATAGTTTCCAGGCATATGTTACTTTTCTAAGCTAAGTCTGCCTTCTGGGATCTGATTGTGAACTGAATGTGAGTAAACTCTTTTTTATACTTTTATAGAAGACTGTGTCGTGTCTTATCTTTTATGAGGGAATAAGGGGAAAATACCAGAACAGGCTTTTGCGAGCTTGAGCAAACGCATCCGCTGTAAGTTTAAAAAGGGGAATGTTACTCTGCTAAATTGTGAACTTGTTTACACAAGTTGGAAAGGCTATAATCAAACAATATATCCTCTCCTGCATCCCTGAACGTTCCCACACTTCCCAAAGCCCAGGAAGCTTCTGCTCAGTTTAGGGAGGGCGTCTCAATGCTTCGACGAGTCCAAGAGCCATTCCACCACCTGCCCAAAGCCCTCCCAACTTTGGGAAGGAGACAGCAGGGCTATAACATCCTGTCAGTGTCTTGACACTTCCTTCCCAAAGCCTGGGAGGCTTCTGCCTGGCTTAGGGAAGGTGGCACAATGCCCAACTTTGTGACATCACCCCACACCGCCCTCGCAAATTGGCTCCTCTGCCCTAATTGTTTTCCCACAAAAAAATTCACCGCATGCTACTGGTTCCTGGGGTGTGGCTGCTGTCTCATGCTTTTTTTAAAGAATAACATTTTATTAATTTCCCAAAAAGAACAAAAAGAAAAAAGAAAATAACACCACAAACTATAATTTTTGGGTTGACTTCCCTCCACTCCCCCTCTTGGTTCCGTTATTTAATACTTGTTCACGCATGTTCATAAAACTTTATATTCTTAACAATTCAATTTTTAAACCCTCTTCACCTCATTACAAATGAGTTTTAAAAGTTATACTAATGTGGAAGTCTATACACAAAGCTTGAAGAATATGCAATAAACCTTTACCCCTTCTTTAAAGTTCAAAGCCCTCTTTCTTTCTCGGGTTTCAAATTGGCTAATTTGTCCTGCATAGTTCAATAATTTATTTTGCCAATCTTCTTCTTCTTTGGTGGAGGTTTCTTCCTACTGTAGAAGCTAGCTGGTCTTGGCCTTTTGATCCACTCTCAAAGACAGGAACAAAGTCTTTCACTCAATAAGTCCATCAAGTCCTGTGCCTCTCAATATCATAACTTCAATTTTTTAAAACAACAATCCTTTCCCACATTCTCTTCAGGTCTTTATATGTTTTCCCCCAGGCCTTTTAAATAATTTTACATTCCCACCACACATAATACAGTTATACCTCAGATTACAGATGATTCAGGTCGCGTTTTTTCAAGTTACAGACCTGCCGAAACCCAGAAGTACCGGAATGGGTTACTTCTGGGTTTTGGGGGTCGTGCATGCATAGAAGCACTAAATAGCGCTTTGCGTATGTGCAGAAATGCTAAATCACACTTTGCGCATGCGCAGAAGCACCGAATTGCAAGCTGCGCATGCGCAGATGCACCGCTGTAGGTTGCAAACGCTGCAGGTTGCGAATGTGCATCCCGCACGGATCACGTTCGCAACCCGACCATCCACTGTAACCTCTTATGCATTTAGCCCTCCCTTCTGGCCACTGTCTCATGCCGGCAGCTTCTAGGAGCCACAGGAGAGAACTGAGTGCAGGGTGGGGACCAAAGGCGGAGAAACTACTCCAGAAGGAGCCTGACATGTCTCCCGTCAGAGGTAATACCCCCTCCCCAAACAACCCATGAATCCCGGTTCTTGTTGACACACACACAAAAATTGCAATGTGCAATTGCAATTGCCAAATGGGGATGTCCAAGCAACTAATGATGAATATAAAAGCACGTTGCAACACCAACAATAAGTAAAGTTTCAACCACTCTATCAAATCAAAATATATATGCAAAAGCAGCAATAAAGCAAAGAGGCTGGATTTTTAAAAAAATAATAATCTAAAAGACGAAGTGGAAGGGAAAACTTGCTAAAGTTTTTAAATGACAATGGATCAGTGGCAGAGAAGGAGATAATTTGACCTCACAGGGACGGGGTGGGGTGGGAGGTTTCTTCAAATTGGGGGTCACTAAAGAGGAAGCCCAGACCAGAAGAGCAGAAGATGTTGCAAATCAGATCAAGAGAGGAAGCTGGGGAACCTGGCAGCATCGCCGCTGTGATTTTTAGCTGTTTCACAGGGTCATTGTTAAAGTGTGCTGAGACCTGCAACTCACGACTTCAAACCATTAGTATGTTTGTAAAAAACCCCAAACTGTTCTATACTGGTTCTTTGTTCCTTTCCCATTCTTCCCCCCATGCCCTTTAAATGCTCTCCTAAGAGGTGAATAATATTGGAGATCAGCTAAGAGCATTTTCATAATAGGAATGATGAAGCTTTGAAAAAAAAAAAGGGGGAATGAAAAACTGTTTTCAGAGGATATGAGAGAGGTCTGTAAAGACCGAATATACGCACAGCCTCCCATTTCTGCTCCTGGCTCCATTCTAGTATTATACGAGGGGGAAAACCATAATAATAATAATAATAATAATAATAATAATAATAATAATAATAATTAAAAAAATTATTATTTATACCCCACTCATCTGGCTGGGTTTTCCCAGCCACTCTGGGTTGCTTCCAACAAAGATTAAAAGGCAGTGGTCTGTTAAACATTAAAAGCTTCTCTAAACAGGGCTGCCTTCAGATGTCTTCTAAAAGTCTGGTAGTTCTCTTTGACATCTGGTGGGATGGCATTCCACAGGGCGGGTGCCACTACTGAGAAGGCCCTCTGCCTGGTTCACTGTAACTTGGCTTCTCGGAATGAGGGAACCGCCAGAGGGCCCTCGGTGCTGGACCTCAGTGTCTGGGTAGAATGATGGGGGTGGAGACGCTCCTTCAGATATACTGGACCGAGACCGTTTAGGGCTTTAAAGGCCAGGACCAACACTTTGAATTGTGCTCGGAAACGTACTGGGAGCCAATGTAGGTCTTTCAGGACCCTTGTTATATGGTCTCAGCGGCCACTCCCAGTCACCAGTCTGGCTGCCACATTCTGAATTAGTTGTAGTTTCTGGGTCACCTTCAAAGGTAGCCCCACATAGAGCGCATTGCAGTAGTCCAAGCGGGAGATAACCAGAGCATGCAACACTCTGGCGAGACAGTCCGTGGGAAGGTAGAGTTTCTGTCTGCATACTAAATGGAGCTGGTAAACAGCTGCCCTGGACACAGATTTGACCTGCGCCTCCGCCATCTAGCACTTTTCTCCAGACCATGCATCATTTTATAAACATAAAGGAAGGAAGGGACACCTTTCTCTAGAGGGCCAGTGAGAGGAATAACTGAATCCAAAGGGGGCAGCCGTGAGAACCTTATCCATCTCCAACCAGGAAGAATGGTGTTTGACAGTGGAACAATAGTGGAAGGTAGTGGACTCTCTCCTTCCTTGGAAGTTCTTAAGCAGAGGTTGGATGGCCATCTCCTGGGGATTATTTAGCTGCAATTCCTGCTTTTCAGGGGACTGGACAAGATGACCTTTGGGTTCCTTTCCAACTCTGCAGTTCTGAGATTCTGTGATCCCTTGTGGGACTCTGACCCTCAGCCTTGTCCTTATCAGGTCCACCCTCAAGGCAGCCGAGCAACCTGGCTAACTTTGCAAACAAAACTGATGCAATGTGCACTTTGAGGGGTGGGAACACTTTTGGCTACTGCTGCCATCCCATTAGCAGGATTTAATATAAAACGCTTAAGTTCTTTCAGTCATTTGTGTCACAGCAGCAGAGTTCAGTTCCCCCAGGGGAAGCCACGGGCGAGAACACAAACACTATGACAGAAAGGCTGCCTTTGTTGTGGGTCAGGTGGAGAGAGATGGCTATCGCTTGTTGAGCTTGCCTGCTAATGAGGATTAGCAGAACAGAAGCAGATTCTTGCAGAATGGCCTTTGGTGGATAAATGTTTTCTTCTTCAATGTGCTTTAATCAGAGGGGAGGGAGGGGGAATTGGGCCTCTTCTTGTGCTTTTAGCATCCAATTGAGCTGCAGAAATCAGGAGCGGAAGCTTGTCAGTTTGGGGTTGATTGTCACACAAGAACATCAGAAGGTCCTGCTGGATCTGACCAGTGACCCATCTAATCCAGCACCCTGGTCTCACAGTGGTGAAACCAGTGTGGGATATAATCCACTGGGAGCAGTCAAATACAACGTTCCTTGTTTTCCTAGAGTGGACATGCAAGCGAATGCTTGGTCCAGCCAGTTGAAACGTCCTGTTCCTCCTGGCCGGAACTGTCAGGAGCTCATCCTACACTCGAGTAGGACCCTGGCAGAGACACATGCCCGACTGGCATGTTCTCTCCCTCCTGGTCGATCGTTTGGGAGCTTCATAAGCCTTCTTCAGCCCGAATATCACAGCGACCGATGCCAACAGACATCGGCACACTTAGGGATCCACAGAGTTTGTGCAGCTTGCGTAACAGACCTCAGCAACTCAGCATTTTGGCTAATCTACTTTATTTACATGTAAACACACACGGAGCACTGCAGCATGGCTCCCTCTCTCTCTAGAATCAGACGGCAAAGAGAAAGAACAAAGGACAGTAGTCCCACTTCACGGAACACAGTAACACAAACTTCCTGTCTCCGTCACTTCGCACTCTGTGGAGTCAAAACATATACCATCATGTGATTGACAAAAATCCCATGACTGCAATCATGGAGCAGGAATTCTAACAGGAACATCCTTCATTGTATGTGACTAGTGGGTGGGTATGACATTTCCAGATCTGGTAAAAGGCCAAGGCATGCTGTCACTCTCTTTTCCATCTTCCTTTCATCCTGCGAACTGCTGGACTGCTAGCCTGCAGTCACTAGGTAAATCTCCCTTATGGGGAAAACCTGTTTGTACATTCTTGTAACTTTAAGCCTTAAGCCTGCCTTCAGGGATCACACTGTGCTCTGCCTGATCGTGAGTAAACTTTCTTTTTATTGCTTATCAATAAGACTGCAGTGTCTTTATTCTTTTAGGAGGGATTCAAGGGGTCTTACCAGGAAAATATTAGAAGACATTTCAATCTGGACAAGCCAGATGGAATTGCGTATTGTCTTAAGAAACTCACACGAGTTTGCAACTAGTTTTCTGCTGTGTAAAGGGGAATGCACTCTGCTAAGTAAAGGAACTTGCTAGCGCAAGTTAGGAAGGGTATTAAACAATATATCTTCTCCTGCCACCCTGAACATTCCCACAACCAGATGCCTGTGGGGTACCAGCAAGCAGGATTTGAGCACAAGAACACTCTCAATTCCAGCAACTTGCTTCCAGAAGGATTTCTTCCCCTGACCAGGAAAGCAAAGCACAGCCATCATGGCTAGTAGCTGTCAATAGCCCTTCCCTCTACGAATTTGGCTAACCCTCTTTTAACCATCCCATCTGAATGCACCCTCAGTCTCACTCAAATCAGCTCGATTTCCTGGATTTGAAATTTACTGCAATGCGTTAGACAAGATGAGTCAAGCCCCAGCTACAGTTTTCATATTGGATTTCAACACACAGTCTGTTGTTCAACCTTGAAAGTCAGTTTAACAGCTTGAGCTGATTTATCTCAAATATTGACACTGATGAGTGCCGTTAATTCATGGTTTTTAGCAGCAGCGGATTTCAAGTCAAACGAGGCTGGCTGATTATCAATTCCCCAATGAACTTAGCAGACTTTGGAGAATCTGCAGATGAGACGTAATGTTAATACCTGAAGCCTCATCATAAGAAGAATCCAAAGATGCTTCTACTCATCCTTTGCCATTCAGTGACACTGTTACTGTTGCTCTCTTGCTCTCAGACAAAAAGCCAGCTCCAAACATTATGTCACACTCCTGTGTGACCAAGACGTAGCAGGCAGAATAGCACAATGCAGGTATACAGGGAGGCTGTGCAGATGGGAGCAAGCTGGATTCTCAATGGCTGTGACTATCTGGAACTAAGGGCTGGTTCATTCCCCAGGACACTGGGATTCTTGAGTACACACTCTCACTTTCTGCCACACAATCGCTCCATCAGGGGTAAGCATCTAGGGGACACTATTGTTGCGAAGGTGATCCATGCCTTCTGTGAGGTATGGGGTGGACCAGTCCATATCGAGGGAATCCTGCAAAGGGTTATATTGTTACAAAAGTTGGGTGCCAAGCCCACTCTCTGCCAAGATCCCAGGGGGTTCCAGGCACTCACCCAGGAAATCACTTGGAGAATTGAGACATGGCGGAGGCTGCCGTAGCTTTAAGAAATACAGATTATTCACCTGTTGACACCTTCAGTCTGCATGGAGGGAGTCAAGGTCTTACCGCTTGGTCATTTCAAAAGGGGCTTGTACCCCACAGTAGGGCAGCCATGGAGTCCAAGGCATCTCTCCCAGCCAGCCTTCAGCCAACCGGCCCAAGATGGAGCCCAGCCTTTCTTCTTCCATCTTCTTCCCAGAACACCTTGCTTAAAACTCTTTTTTCCCGTCACTTCAAACATATACCCTAGAACCTTGGCAACATCTGCCTACCAAGCCAAAGGAGTCCTCTCAGATAGGGTTGCCATATTTCAAAAAGTGGAAAAAGAGAGAAAAAATGTTTTTGAGTTATTTTTCAGGGAAATTGGCAAAATGAAACTGCTGACATTGGTTGCCGTATGTCTGGATTTTCCTGGATATTTTTGCAGATTTGATGACACTGCTTCCGACTGCAGTATGTCTGGGAAATTCCGGGTATGTCCGGGAAATTCCGGACGTATGGCAACCCTACTCTCAGATGGCCCATCAACCCCTTTTGTCATGTTAACAAATTTGCTGGTTTGCACAAGACAGCCCAGGGATTCTTTGCCTGGCACAGTTCTGCAGCTTGTACTTTCATCCATATCTCCATTAATCCAAATCCTACCATTTATTTATTTCTAGGATTTTTTTGGGCGAGAGGTGGATCCCTCTCAAATCTAGAACAATACGTATCTCCATTTACAGAATGCATAAATAATAAAAAACATAGCTGCACTGGGAAGGGATGCTAAATCATTGTTTAGTGCAGCCTTCTCCAAGTAGACCCATCTTCTCCTTGCTACTGTCTCCACAGCCAATCCACCTCTGCTTAAAGCCAATCTGGACCCCTTTGGAGGGGACAGGACAAAGGGAGAATGCATCTTCTTCACCTCTCTCTCGTCACTGCTTCCATACTCAGATTTTGCAGTCATGAGAGCTCTGGGAGTTGGGGCAAGGGAGCTTGGCAGATGCCCCCAAATGCTAAACTCTGATGCCAGCCTTGCCCTTTGCCAAGGAGACAGATCTTGCTGTTAAAGACCCAAGAAGGTTTGGCCGGCTGCCTTTTGAAATGGAATGCTGGAGCTTTGGCCTGATCCACCAAAGCGAGGTTTACATTCTCAGAAGAGGAGAACAAAAATAAACAAGCAACTCCACATCGGGTCCAAACATTTCCCAGCCAAGAGCCAACTTCTTGCATGCTTTGCCAGTGGGAAACCAAAGTTATTTCTAATTATAGCTGACCGACCAGCTTCACATTTCGCAAACTATCTGTTTGGGAACTGAGAGGCTCCAGGGGATGATCTCAAACGTAGAATTCACTAGGCAGCAGTCCCCAGGTCTTGCACATATGCAGAAGCATCCGAGTAGCGGTAAATCTGTCCAGAATTTGCAGTAGTCGCAAATTTAGGACAGGGTGGGGAAATCTTTTGGCTCCAGATCCTTTTCTGTCCCCATCTGTGGGCTGACATTGGCAGGTAGGCAGGAGAACACACCTGCTAAATCACATGGTGACATTGAGGCATGATTGACAGGTAGGTTCCACCCACCGATTTAAATCCCTTACAGAGGTTCCGAAGTGCCCAACAGCTGGTTTGCAAGCCCTTTGCAGGCAACCCAGTGTTGTTTCCATCTCATATCAGCAGGGGCGTAGCAAGGGTGGTGCGGTAAATGTGGACCACCCTGGGTGTCCCCACTGAGGGGGGTGACAAAATGGCGGGCGGCACTCACCGCTGGGCCTGCAGTGCGCCTGAGCCATGTGTCTTGGGTGCCCGCAGGTTCCATGCTGTCCGCCCACTGCCTCCTCCCAGCCATAAGGTGGCTAAGGCGCCCCATCCCTATGGGTGCTGCATGCCCTGCCCCTCCCCTCCCTAAGGGCGCTTCGCGCCCCGTCCCATCCCTATGGGTGCCACACACCCTGTCCCGTCCCTCCCTAAGGGCAATGTGTGTCATGTCTAAAACTCCTGGTAGAGGACAAGGATCTAGAGATCACGCTAGGTAGGGTAAAGGTAAAGGGACCCCTGACCATTAGGTCCAGTCGTGGCCGACTCTGGGGTTGCGGCGCTCATCTTGCTTTATTGGCCGAGGGAGCCGGCGTACAGCTTCCGGGTCATGTGGCCAGCATGACTAAGCCGCTTCTGGCAAACCAGAGCAGCGCTTGGAAACGCTGTTTCCCTTCCTGCCAGAGCGCTACCTATTTATCTACTTGCACTTTGACGTGCTTTCGAACTGCTAGGTTGGCAGGAGCAGGGACCGAGCAACAGGAGCTCACCCCGTTGCGGGGATTCGAACCGCCGACCTTCTGATCGGCAAGTCCTAGGCTCTGTGGTTAAACCCACAGCACCACCTGCTAAGGTGTGGCTAAGCTAAGATCACACTAAGGGTGGCCAAATTCTGTGCAACTGCCATAAAACTTAGGGAACAAGCTGTACTACCAAAATGATTAAGGTTTTAAATGACAATTTTAGGTTATATTTTAGTGATCAAGATTTAATATGTATTTTTAACAGCCGCTATATCTGAATTGTCTCTGTTATACCCAATTGCAATTCAGTGTATTCCTGTTGTGTTTTATGATTTTCCTGATATTGTAAGTGAGCTGGAACTGGTCTGTGACCGTAATAATAAATTCATTCATTCAATGTGCGTCCCATCCCTATGGGTGCTGCGTGCCTCGCCCTTATGGGTGTCTCCCCAGGTGCCCGGGAGGCTTCCTCCATCGCTGCATATCATCTGATGGACATTGCAGCCAAAGCCTGCTGTTTTCAGGCCTCAGCTGTGCAAGGGGTTCCCAAATCAGCAGGCTTTGGATTTCTTCCCCTTGCCAGTGCACAATTGTGAGCACACTTTGAAGTTTCTCAATTGTGCATTGTCAGCTGAGTCTCTACCAGTACCCACAGGCAATTTCACAGAAAAGAGAGGCTTGGTTTGAAAGGGAGGCAATAGATTAAAAATTTGCCTCGCTGGTCCTTTAGGAGAAAGAGTTCTTTATAACTGCACTCAGCCTGCCTCCTAGTGGTGATGTTTTCGATCCAGGGCTTCCCAAACATTTCAATGGTTTTGTTTCGTTGGAGTCAGGGCCCTTCAGAGATCCAGGCTCCTGCAGGCCGTTCCCTTCTCGCTATCTGTATAAAAAATGCCTTGTATCATAATCTGCTCATCCTTCCCAGGCCAGTCCAAACCCCTTCTGAGGCGAAAGACAAATTGGGGGCTCCACCCTGTTCGTTCCATGTTCAAAACCTGTCCCAAGTTGGCTTACAGAAAAATATAAGAGCTAAAAACACAGAAAAAAATATATAATTGAAAGCAATTAAAGATTGATAGAATAAATAATTACATATATATATATATAACCTACTAAAATCTATTATTAATTTATCTATTTGCTCCAACACTCAGCCACTCTTTCAGAAACAAAGCACGGAGAACCAGTGCTGTTTCTGATATCCAGTGTCTTCTTTCTGTTTTAAATTACAAGTTTGCAGTTATGAAAATTATAGAGGAAGAAGAGACGGTTTATTTACTCATTTTCAGCTTTCTCAAAGACCAGCTCATTCTCATTCTGGTCATTCCGTTTGGTTTTGGTTGGGTTTCTGTTTGCTGAAAAACAAGATCTTTCTAGTCAGAGCGTTCATGTTTTCATTTGAGAATTACATGCCTTTCCTCAACTAGGAGAGTGGAGGACCCAGGACCCAGGATTTATATGCAGAAAAGCAATGCCCAAACATCCCTGCCACAGGGCGTGGATATGCAGATGAAGGGGTGGAGCTAAACAAGGAGCATCAAATTTGATTCTCAATGGCTCAAGGTCCAGGCAGAGAACTCTGAAGGGCCACACTCATTCTCGTGGTGCAGGCAAGTACTGATGTAGAGTCCAATGATCTCACATAAGGGAGCTTCTTGTGTTGTGGTGCAAAAGAGAGAAACATACTTCTGCAAGAAATTCTAGGTGTTGACATGCCCCAGTTACTCACGGAGAAGTAAATGCCAACAGAGAACCAAAGCTGTGAGCAGGGGCAGAGGAAGGGGGACGGTGGGGGTGGTTCGTCCCAGGTGTCATCACCGAGGGGGGTGACACAGACTCTGGCTGTGAGTTCCAGTTCCCTTACAGATGGTATGTCAGAATTCACTGTGACAGGAAGAGAGCATGCCAGAAGGTGGGCATTGAGAAAGAACTGGGAGAGCCAGGAGGAAATGTACTCATTATCCTGAACTTTACTCAGGCTAATTAGCTGTCATTAAACAGCGAATTAGCATCAGGAACAGCTGCTTCTGTTTAGCAAGGAGATCAGCCAGTACCAAGTCAGGAGCATCGGCAGGAAAGGGGAGTCCAAATTGTTACCGTTTTTCTCCAGGGTTGCAGCCGTTTAGCGCGATCCCGTGTCACTTCCTGCTGGGAATGCTGAAAATAGCGTGCCGAGGATCCGGATGGGCCTGTGGGTCTGGATATCTTAGGGGGTTGTCCCTGCGTGCTGGGTTCTGCACCTCTGTCATTCCTGATCAACCCATACGTTGGTTTTAGGGAGGACGGGGTCAGAAATCCTTGGTTCCCTTCCAGTGCGCAGGGTCTGCCATTGCCATTCATGATGCCTCTGATTGCACAATGAGGCAGCCAGCCAGCCAGCAGGCCGCTAAATTAATGCTCCGAGTCATGCTTCATCTCATTTCCTTCTGACACCCCTCCTGTGTCAAATCACTGCCTGGAGCCCGTCCCTAATGGAGCAGGCCGCAGTAGCTGGGGGCGAAATGGAAAAACGCCACAGGACGACTGCATCCCTCGTGCAGAAGCCAAAGCCTCGTAATTGTCTGTCATTAGCATTGCCATGCAACACAAAGATCTAAGCAGGTTATATATACGTATAAAATTTGATGCCCCAAGAATGGAGGATGCAAGAGCGAAGAGAAGGAAGGAATCGTTGGACTGGTACCGGCTCAGAATATCTTTTTAAAATATCTAAGTATGAGATGTAGCAGAAATAATAATAATAATAATAATAATAATAATAATAATAATAAATATTTTTAAAATTTATATCCCACCCTCCCCAGCCGAAGCTGGGCTCAGGGCGGCTAACTACAATAAAATAATACAACATTCTAAAATCATTTCATTATAAAATTAATTCAAATCAAATTGATGGCAACCATTGGGCTAGAGTTCTGTGAAGATTGCCAAAGGAGGGAGTCAGGCTGCGCCCTGACCAAAGGCCTGGTGGAACAGCTCTGCCTTGCAGGCCCTGCGGAAAGATGTCAAGTCCCACAGGGCCCTAGTCTCTTGTGGCAGAGCGTTCCACCAGATCGGAGCCATGGCCGAAAAAGCCCTAGCTCTGGTTGAGGCCAGCCTAACCTCTCTGTGGCCTGGGACCTCCAAGATGTTTTTGTTTGAAGACCGTAAGGTCCTCCGTGGGACATACCAGGCGGTCCCGTAGGTACGAGGGTCCTAGGCCGTATAGGGCTTTAAAGGTTAAAACCAGCACCTTAAACCTGACCCTGTACTCCACTGGGAGCCAGTGCAGCTGGTATAGCACTGGGTGAATGTGATCTCGCAGCGAAGACCCCGTAAGGAGTCTCACCGCAGCATTCTGCACCCGCTGGAGTTTCTGGGTCAGCTTCAAGGGCAGCCCTGCGTAGAGCGAGTTACAATAATCCAATCTGGAGGTGACCGTTGCATGGATCACAGTGGCGAGGTCAGGGCGAGAGAGGTAAGGAAATGAAATAAATATAAATGAAATAAATATGAAGAATGCATAGGGAATTCCCAGTTGGTCAGACTTTGTTCAGTAATACATTACAGTGGGACCTTGGTTCCTGAACTGAATCCGTTCCGGGAGTCTGTTCGATTCCCGAAACAGTTCGGGAACCAAGGCGTGGCTTCTGATTGGCTGCAGCAGCTTCCTGCAGCCAATCAGAACCCGCGGAAGCCACACCAGGTGTTCGGCTTCCAAAGAATGCTCGAAAAATGAAACAATGGTCAGGAATGTTTGGCTCCCAAGGCCAAGGTTGGGAGCCAAGGTTCCACGGTACTAGGCAGAGGATAAAATTTGGGGTCTCTTATTTAGACCTATATGTTTGTGAGGGACAATGTGTTTACTTTAGCAGTGTTTACTTTAGCAGAGTTAAACAATCCCCTTTATAAGTTTATGCAGCGATCAGCTTGTTGCTGACTCATCTGAGTTCTACTAATAAAGATGTCTTCCTGATTAAAAATCCCTTTGAACCCCTCTTAAAGAATACACACACGAATCTGATTCGTGTTAATATAAAACTATTTTACTCTCGGATTCATTCAGGTTTACAGGAACTGTACCTGAAGGCAGGCTTAGGTTACATAACAAGCAAATAAACTATACCAAAGGGAAGTTGGTCCTGAGGTGACTGCAACTGAGCAGTTATCTTTCTAAATTACCAGCAACCGACAAACTGGTTGTCACAGCAACTGGTTAGAACATGGAGGCCGTTAGTCCTCTGTGGGAATGTTGCACTTGACTGCACCTTTACATCCCACACAGTGAACTAAGACCCTGTATTCCAAATTACAGTTTTGAGGATCCCTTGGAAGAACCCAGTGCTGGCAGAGCTTCTAGGGCAGATTTGCCTACAAGGCATCTTTTGCCAAACTACCGTATTTTTCGCCCTATAGGACGCACCGGCCCATAGGATGCACGTAGTTTTCAGGGGGGGAATCAAGTAAAAAAATATGATTTCCCCCCCACAGCTCTGGGAGCCTGTGCGCTACTCCAAGACCTTCTCCCTGCTTTTGTGGGAGGTGGCAGAATTCCCCCACCTCCCGCAAAAGCCCACAGGAGCCCAGCGTGACTCCTGCGGGCTTTTCGACCAGGAGGGAGAAGGGACTGAAACGGCCAGTCAGTCCCTTCTCCCTCCTCGGGAAAAAGCCCCCAAGAGCGGCGCGCTCTTTAAAGGGTGCGCGGCTCCTGCGGGCTTTTCTAGGAGGTGGGGGAATTCCCCCCCCTCGTAGAAAAGCCAGCAGAAGCCGCGGAGCCCCTTTAAAGAGCGCGCGGCTTTTGCCTGCTTTTGCGGGAGGTGGGGGAATTCCCCCATCTCCCGCAAAAGCCCACAGGAGGGTTGGAGAGTAGCGGGAAGGCGTCGTGCGCCTTCCTGCTGCCCCCCATCCTCTGGGGTGGGCGATGGGGGAAGCGCTGCTTTCCCCACCGCCAGCCTCAAAGAGCAGACTCTCCTGGCTTCAGCGGAAGCAACGCGAAGCTTCCGGAGTGCAGGCTTCGGAGGCTTCGCGTTGCTATCGCTGAAGCCAAGGAGCCTGCATTCGCCCCATAACACACACACACATTTCCCCTTCATTTTTGGAGGGGAAAAAGTGCCTTATAGGGCGAAAAATATGGTAGCTTCAGAGCCACCTAATGCAAAGTATGACTCATTTCCCGGTTCCATCTTCTCCCTCTCCAAAGTCTCCCCATAGCTCATCCTTCTCAAATGCTTGCCTTGGGGCCATGTTATATAGCCAGATTAGTTTGTTTTCATTGATGGTCATTTTATGACAATGGCCTTTTATGAGTCATTCAAGAAATCATTACCGGAGTAATTAGCTGCCTTTAAAAGGACTGCTGATTGTTAATGATGTTAGGCTGGTTTTCTAAGCGACGGCCCCTTTTCCTTCCAGTCTGCTTAAGGCTCCTTGCCTGTACCGTGGTACTTTGGTTTAAGAACAGCTTAGTTTATGAAGAACTTGGATTAAGAATGCTGCAAACCTGGCAGTAGGTGCATTGGTTTGTGAACTTTGCCTTGGAAGCAGAACATGTTCCACTTCCTGTTGAGTGTGTTCCATGTGTAAATTGAGTCCCTGCTGCTATGGGAAAGAACACATTGGTTTAAGAACACTTTGGTTTAAGAACAGACTTCCGGAACGGATTAAGAATTGTACTTAAGAACTGCAATTAATCCAGAATGCGGCAGCTAGACTGGTGACTGGGTGTGGCCGCACAGACCATATAACACCGGTCTTGAAAGATCTTCATTGGCTCCCAGTACGTTTCCGAGCACAATTCAAAGTGTTGGTGCTGAACTTTAAAGCCCTAAACAGCCTTGGTCCTGTATACCTGAAGGAGCGTCTCCACCCCCATCATCCAGCCTGGACACTGAGGTCCAGCACTGAGGGCCTTCTGGCGGTTCCCTCGCTGTGAGAAGTGAGGTTACAAGGAACCAGGCAGAGGGCCTTCTCGGTAGTGGCACCCACCCTGTGGAACGCCCTCCCAGCAGATGTCAAGGCAATAAACAACTGTTTTACTTTTAAAAGACAACTGAAGGCAGCCCTGTTTAGGGAAGTTTTTAATGTCTGACGCTGTATTGTTTTTAATATTCGGTTGGAAGCTGCCCAGAGTGGCTGGGGAAACCTACCAGATGGGCGGGGTATAAATAATAAATTATTATTAGTTATTATAGTTATTATAGTTATTATAGTTATTAAGTTCGTAAACCAAGGTACCACTGTATTTGGAAGAAACTTTTTAAAGGAAGTAATTCAGCCCAGAGCAAAGGCTTAGACTAGGAGTTGAGAACCTCTGGTCCATGGGACAAATTTGGCTCAGCAGGCATCTGCCGTTTGTTCCGCCAGGCCACACCCTCTCATCCCACACCTGGCATCATATTTGATCTCAGGTGTGAGGCAGGGAGAGATGCGACTGTAGACGTAAAACGTAGCATTTCCCAGAAGGGAAAGAAAGCGCAACATTTCACCCAGTCCCTTTTCAAAATACAGAAATGCAGGATAAAGGAGAAAGCAGTACAGTGGTACCTTGGGTTAAATACTTAATTCCTTCCAGAGGTCCGTTCTTAACCTGGAACTGTTCTCAATCTGAAGCATCACTTTAGCTAATGGGGCCTCCTGCTGCTGTTGCATTGCCGCTGCACGATTTCTGTTCTCATCCTGAAGCAAAGTACTTAACCCGAGGTACTATTTATGGGTCAGCGGAGTCTGTAACCTGAAGTGTATGTAACCTGAAGCGTATGTAACCCGAGGTACCACTGTAGTAGAAAACAACAATTTTGCCAGGGATGCTTAATCCTACATCGTGTTAATGAGAGTAAAGCCACCCACTTAGCTCTTGGATAATAAAGTACAGTGTGATTCCTAGAAATTGAGTTTCCTGGGTATAGATTAAAATGAAAGACCTTTAGCCAAGGGTGATTTTACTTTTCAAAGTACAGAAAGGTTCTTAGAAATCAAGATTTCTAGTTGCAGATTATTCTTCTGGGAATAATAGCAACTCCTGCTCCCCACTCCCTGCCAGGCCAGGCAATTCTTTCTTAATAGTATTTAATTTTCTTGCCTTGTGATTGCTGTGTGAGTTAAATAGGAGTATAGCATCTAGATCAATGGAAGTAATAGTGCCACTGTATTCTGCTCTGGTCAGACCTCACCTGGAGTACTGTGTCCAGTTCTGGGCACCACAGTTCAAGAAGGACACTGACAAACTGGAACGTGTCCAGAGGAGGGCAACCAAAATGGTCAAAGGCCTGGAAACGATGCCTTAGGAGGAACGGCTAAGGGAGCTGGGCATGTTAAGCCTGGAGAAGAGGAGGTTAAGGGGTGATATGATAGCCATGTTCAAATATATAAAAGGATGTCACATAGAGGAGGGAGAAAGGTTGTTTTCTGCTGCTCCAGAGAAGCGGACACGGAGCAATGGTTCCAAACTACAAGAAAGAAGATTCCACCTAAACATTAGGAAGAACTTCCTGACAGTAAGAGCTGTTCGACAGTGGAATTTGCTGCCAAGGAGTGTGGTGGAGTCTCCTTCTTTGGGGGCTTTAAGCAGAGGCTTGACAACCATATGTCAGGAGTGCTCTGATGGTGTTTCCTGCTTGGCAGGGGTTGGACTCGATGGCCCTTGTGGTCTCTTCCAACTCTACGATTCTATGATTCTATGAAATGGAAGCATCCAATACATTTTTCAAGAAGCATCAGAGAAGATGGCAAGAGTTATGGAGGGAGCAACCCAGCTACTCCTGTCCTAGAATTCTTTCATCAACCTCCAACAGAGGGTATTTGCTGCGACCGCCCGTAAGTTGTGGAACCCCTTGCCAGGGCCGGATTTTGGTTTGACGAGGCCTTAAGCTACTGAAGGTAAAGGCTGTTCTCCAATTGGAGTGCTCGCAGGCCAGTGTTTCCTAGTTGTTGGTGTCTATAGTAGATTTTTAAAGATTTGCCTTGAGAGAGTCTTTAAACCACCAGCATTACGCTTTCCATTTTTAAGTTTGGAATAGAGTAGTTGCTTTGGAAGATGATAATTAGGCATCCGCACAAGATGACCAGTCCAACAAAGTTGATGTTGAAGAATCATTGCTTCGACACTGGTAATCTTTGCTTCTTCCAGTACACTGGCATTAGTTTGCCTGTCTTCCCAAGTGATAAAGGTACCCTTGACCATTAGGTCCAGTCGCGGACGACTCTGGGATGCGGCGCTCATCTTGCTTCATTGGCCGAGGGAGCCGGCGCACAGCTTCCGGGTCATGTGGCCAGCATGACTAAGCCGCTTCTGGCGAACCAGAGCAGCGCACAGAAATGCCGTTTACCTTCCCGTCAGAGCGGTACCTATTTATCTACTTGCACTTTGATGTTTTCGAACTGCTAGGTGGGCAGGAGCAGGGACCAAGCAACAGGAGCTCACCCCGCCACGGGGATTCGAACGGCCGACCTTCTGATTGGCAAGTCCTAAGCTCTGTGGCTTAACCCACAGTGCCACCCACTTCCCAAGTGATACTGGGTTGTAACTGTTATGTAGTGAAGTTTCACCCTGGGCCAGCAGGGGGATACTGTATATAGTTTTCACTCAGGTCTGTAGATAGTTTTCACTCAGGTCCACATCAGTTATTTTAGGCGGGAAAACTCTGGGTTGTTGTTGCTACAATGTTGACAGCCGGCTGCCTATAAAAGCAGGCCGGCTGAGCTGTTTGCAGTCAGTTCTATTCCAGCTTACAAAATAAAGAGCTACTTGGAGAAATCGCTGTGTCGTCTGCTATGTCAACCCACAACTTAACAGTAACTTGTCCTTCACTCCCTATCCCTCTGTGTCAGGCCCTTCCCTCTGTCTACGGCAAGCCCCAAAGGACACTCTCTGTCTGGCTCTCTGCTCGGCAACATGCAACAGACACCTTGTTCTGGGAGTGGGGCTGGGGCTTGCAGGCTGCCAGCAGAGAAGCTGCCAGGGTGCCTTTGTGGTGGAGCTGCCAAGCCTGGTTCCTGTCCCTGCCCTGTGTAAGCTCCCAGCCTCCAGTATGTCCTAGTTCTCCACCTCTTCTGAAGTGTATCTGGTTTCTCACCACCAGGAGCCCAGATCCAAATTCTCTTCCTCCGTGCTTTAACTGGGGTGGGGTGGGGTGGGGGCTCTTCCACCTTATCCTGCCAGTCCCTGACAGCCATGGAGATATTGATGGGGTAAAGTGTTGTTGTTGTTTAGTCGTTTAGTCGTGTCTGACTCTTCGTGACCCCATGGACCAGAGCACGCCGGGGTAAAGTGCCCCCCCCCAAATCCAGATACCCCCATCTCCATGTATCAGCAGAGTAGCAGAAGCATATTGGACACGGGGACAGCCATTACCGGGATGAGTTCAAAAACCACAGACTCGGGCAGAAGGAAGTTCTTCAGTAACTGTTTACTGAGGTTGGAAAGCATGCAGTTCTTGCTGAATTTCATCAGGTTCAAAACTTAGCTCCTGAGAGCAAATCCAGTTTCCAGCAATACAGGATAAAATATCCAGCGATACACAGGATAAAGATATTGCAAAAGAAAGGAAGAGATGTAGAATGCAGAAGAAGAAGAAGAAGAAGAAGAAGAAGAAGACAGAATAACAGAACTGCTCAGCAGACATCAGATATACTCTGTCCCAGAGCAGCGACCTTGAAGTCTAGATAATACACAGACAGGGAAACACCAGCTGTCGTTTGAGAAGCTTAGAGGCAGCTAAAGCACCAGAATGTTCTAGAAAGTTCTGGTAAGGTTCCGGTGACAGATTTATGCAAGTGAGGTGGCACAGTGCTGACACCCTTGGGGAGTAAAGGCAGAGCCAAAAATGGGCGAGGCCGCCCCTTTCTCTATCAGCTGCCTCTCTTCTGTCTTTCTGTCACTGCCTTTTCTCTTTTTTCCTTTCTTGTTCTCACCTCCCCTTTCTCTCTGTTTTCCTGACACCCGCCCTCCATCTCTCCTGCTTCATCCCTGCCCAGTGAGCTGCTGGCAGGTGGACGGTTGCTTCTTGACAGAGGCCTCAATTGCTTGTTTTTGCTTTTGAAATTAGGCCAAAGGCTGGATTTGGGGCCCTCCTTGTTGCAGAACTGGGCTTTGCAGTGCCCCCATTGCACCACTCTATTCATCCACGTGGTGGAGCAGGCTGGGGCATGTCCACAGGGCAATCTCCCACCCTGGAGTGGTACAGTCCCACTCTGCAAGGGACTGTACCACTCAGCCCACGAAAGAGGCCCAGATCCAATCTTTCTGGAAGTTCAAGCAATGCAGCTTTGCCCCTTTGCGTGGCTGCGTTTCTAAATTACAAACAACAAGGAAGACTTTTTAAAAAGTAAAATAAAAATAATGACATAATTAGGCTACATTTCCCCAGAGACAACACATTTTCTTTTCTTTTGAAGACAGCTTTCCGCTTCTTTGCCCCTGCATTACCTGTCTCCGAAAGGGCAGATAGCACTTGAGGGAGACCATAGTAACAGAGGGACATGTTTACTGCATGGCTTTTAAGCTGGTATTTTTAGCTGGAACGCCCTCCCTCCTTCCAGCTGCTGGTGCTCTCCTCTGCCACCAAAAAGGAAGAAATATCACATTTACTTTTGCAGAAATTGAGGATGTGCTGGTCCTGTGGGTTGCCCAAGAGGCAAGGCCCAAGTCCGGTCCGTGATCAAAGTTGCAACATGGAGGCAGTCCGTAGGTGCTGAAGCTGGGTGCAGGGCAGGGAGCCGGGTGAAGTCAGGAACAGGCATGCAAGCAGGGAGCCAGGGCGGGTCAGGAGCTCAGGCAGGAAAGCAGGACAGGGTTCAGGCAGGAACTAGCAACCAACAATGTTGTTGTGGCTGGCCGGCTTTTATCTGCCCCGAGGCATAGGGCGGCCCCGATCCTCTGGTGACTCGCCTCTCCTGGCCTGGAGGCGAGCGCTCCTCCGGCGCGAACTTAGTTCCCTCCGCCTCTCTGCCCTGAGCCTCTGTAGCTCAGGAGAGGCTGGAGGGTTACATGACCCAGAGGCAACCTCAGCTTCCTCTGATGGGGCTGAGAGTGGAGCACCTGCAGGCAATGGGTCCTCCATCACCTCCGGAGCCAGAGCAGACTCAGCTGATGCCTGCACCTGAGGATCCAGCACAGGTGAGGTGCTGGTGAATGTTTATTCAAAACCTGGGTAACAGGTGAGTGTTTATTCAAAACCTGCCAAGGAGTCCAAGTCATTTTGTTGTCTTTTAAAGTAATTTGTAAAGAGTTCCCATTCTTTCTCAAAGTCACGATTGTCCTTGTCACGCAGTTTATATGTCAGCTTGGCCAATTCCGCATAGCTCAACAGTTTTTTTTGCCACTGTTCTTTCATTGGGATTTCCTTGTTCTTCCAACAAGGCTTGACATTCCTAAGCAGACCTTGTTTTGCTGAGTGAACTTCGCTTGTTCCACGTGATTTATCGCTGGCTTTCTTCTACCACCTGCCACAGCCTCTGACGCTCTTGGGGACTCCGTCCAGTAATACATTACTGAAAAAAAGTCTGAGTGTGACCTTCCGCAATGAACCCCCAAAGGGAATTTCTACTCACACTTGCTGGGCCCATCATCTCATTTGCCGTCGTAGCCCTGGGGATGATGAGAGATGCAGGTTTGAGATCCAGGAAAGAGCTGAGGCAACCAGCAGGAAGACCCCAGTGGTGCAGCTGGAATGTCGGCATCAGAAACCTCTGAAATTATGGGTCCCTGGGGTTCTGGGCATCCTTGGAGAGTGTCCTGCTCCCAGTCCTTGGAGATCTCATGGTTTGGACACAGCTGGAACGTGATAAAGCCAGGGGTTGTACCCACTGCTCCACCACTCATCTATAGCACCTGCTGCAACACTGATGCAATAACAGCAGCAACATCAACAGTGACCATCAACAATGACAATGCTCTGAATTAAGTGCCGCAGAAACTGTTAATTCTAATTGACTACAGGATTGGAAATTTCATCACAGCCTATAATTATTCTGTCACGACTCCTGGGAAGGATACGATCAGGCTGTGGTATTGAATTGATTCATTATTCATTAATGACAGCGAGAATGTTGGTAGCTTAGCATTGGAAAAATAAAAAAGCAGATGTGCTTATGATAATTGCATGAGAAATCAAGAGCTAGCCCTTAATTAGCTATGTCAGATTGACTTTTTGGGTGAAGAAAATGACAACAATTTTAATTACTCCAATAAAATCTGCCGGAAGGAATTGAACCAAGTTGGTGATATTTTTTTTAAGTTTATGAATTATTGAATACATTGTAAAATTGGTTATAAGATACTATGACCAGCTTGGAATGGATTTATCTTGTTGTGTTTTAATCGTGTTCCAAGTCTCCTTGAAAACCGAGATTGAGAGGTAAAGTATATAGACTTCAGCTTGTCAGTACTTCAGAACTACATATTTTTAATTTATATCCATTTCCAAGTTCATTATTACAGAGCAATTTAAATAACAAATAATGGAATCGTGTAACATAAATTAGAGCAACAGGATGCAAAGCGTGAGCCCATTTAAATCAAAATCAATTTGAATTATGCATCATCTTGTGCTGCAAATATCTTTTTGATAACATTTTGACCGTGTTTCTTGGTACTTACATATTTTTTTTTAAGGGAGAGAGCCAAGAACGGGTGGAAGACACAAGATCTACCCACCCGGGAAGAATGGCAGATGAAGGTGATGGACTACATGGAACTGGCGGAAATGACTGGCAGAATCCGAGACCAGGGAGAAGAGTCGGTGGAAGAAGATTGGAAGAAATTTAAAGTTTACTTACAGAAACATTGTAAAATTAAGGAATGTTAGAAGGATGCTGGAATGAAGTTATGTGGTTTTAGCAGAAATGTTATAAAGGACTAAGTAAAAATGGATTGTTAATTGGTGAAAGAAGAGAATGTAAAATTACAGTATATTAAGATAAATTATTAGGATAAAAACAAAGATGGAAAGGATTTGCTGAAATATCTAACTGAACTAGAATACAAAAAAGGGAGGTGTGAGGAGGTCAAGGAAACAAGCAAATGAAAGATAAATTATGGGAAGGTTTGATTTGTTTTTTAATTGTTTGTATTTTTCTGTTTGTTTGTTTTTTTACTTATTGTGATGTATTGTCTTGTTTTTTTTCTTAATTTGGTGTTTTCTCTTTTTTCCTTTTGTAACCTTTAAAACTTTAATAAATATTTTTTTTTTTTAAAAAAAGAAAGAACGGGAATTAAAACAGAAAGATAAATAAGAGGGATCTCCTTGGCATCTCACATCAGCTTTGACCAGATGGATTCCTGTTTGTTTACCATGTGGCGTCTCTGCATGCCCAAAGGCATCTGCAGAAAGTCGAAACAGCAGGAAGGATGGTTTGCACACCAAGCACCCGTCTCCTCTATCAAATCACTACCCCCCACCTCCTGGTGGAGAAAGATCTTTCTCTTTGATGCTCTGTTGCAACCAAGGAGGCAGCTGTCCAGGTGCTGAACAGGAACATTGGCAGGTGAGAGGATGACACAGAGGCAGCTGCTCAGGGACCTGAGAGAAAAGTAATGGGCAAGGGGAACAGAGGCGTTTTTTCAGCGGGAAACAGGAGCACTCCGATTGAGCATCTACCTGTACACATCATGTATTCAATGGATTAGGAACTAGCTGTCTATGAAAGCTGTGATATATTGATGGAAGCTGCGTTATATTGATTATGGTGCCAACAAGGCTCATTTTTGCATTTGTTGCAAGGGGCTAATGAATCTGTCTGGGAAGACAGACAAACTAATGCTAGTGTACTGGAATAATAATAATAATAATAATAATAATAATAATAATAATAATTTCACCTCATATCTCTGATTCTACAAAGGCTCTCTTTTAAAAATGAAAACTGTGAATCGGTGGGTTATGTTTCATCGGGGTGGGGGGCTGACCCCCTTGCCCTTACCTGTGGATATCCGCTAGTGAGTCCCAACTGAGTGTTGCAAAATTTCTCCTCCTCCTGGAGGTTTTTTTTCAGTGAAGTGGGACTGCTCTCCTCTTATGCATGCACACACTCTTCACAGAGTACAGAATTTCGAGAGAGACCCTTTGCGCACCGATTTAAACACAAAGACGAAATGGCAGGACAACCACAGTGAAAGGAGAGGAAAATGGTTAAAGGTATTTCAATACCTTGCACCTGCCTGGCTGTTGCTGGGAAGCCAGCCAAATCTCTCGCTTTGTTTGGAAGTGGTATTATGAAACCAGTCCAGCAACATGCCTTCAAAGAACCAGGCGATGCATGAATACCCTTCAGAAAAGATGCTCCATTGGCCTCTGAAAATTAGATGAGGCAAAATGCAGAAAGGTGATGACTAGCACAGCTGGAATGACTTTGCTTGTTCCACCTGATTTGTTTGATTTATATAGAGTTTTGCTTGTTTTGTTTTTGTTTTGTTGTTTGTTTAGGGAAGCTTTTAATGTTTGATGCATTACTGTGTTTTAATATTTTGTTGGAAGCTGCCCAGAGTGGCTGGGGAAGCCCAGCCAGATGGGTGGGCTGTAAATAATAAATAAATAAATAAATAAATAAATAAATAAATAAATAAATAAAATAATAATAATAATAATAATAATAATTTATTATTTTACTCTATGACTTTACTGTTGCAACCCTCCCTTAGTTGGCAGGCAGGTAATGTATGCTGGATCATAGTGCTGGAGAGACCACGAGGGTCATTTAGTCCAACGTGGGGCTTGAACCCACAGCCCTGAGATGTATATTGGCAGGATGGAAGGGCCAGTCAGAAGAGATAAGGATGGAAGGCCCATAAAGGATGAAACTGAATCAGTGCGCCCAAGCACTCATTTGTGCATAGGAGCATAGGAACAAGCAGTCAGCGATGGTTTCTCGGAAGAAATGCATCTGAGTAAGGGAACGTTCTTTCATTCCTCCGGCTGCTACTCAAGACTGATATAGCACCTCTTACCTTTGATGCATTCCTCCTGCCTTTCGAAATGAATTATGAATCGGCAGAAGGGGAGGCTGGTGAAAAGAATTCCCCAAAGGTTTTTAGTCTCAGGGTCGGCTGTGAATAATTGTCTGCTTTAGGAACAGCACCAAGGCCAAGATATATGAAGCAGAAGTAGATTTGGAAAATTAAAACACAACAAAAAATATCCAAGCTCAGTAATGCACAAGCTCAGTAATGGGAGAGCTGAGTCCCATAAACTGAAGCTCATGGCCCTGATGGCTTGGCTCTACCTCCAGGACTTGGAGACAGAGATGCTTCTGAATCCCAGTTTGTAGCCTTCTTAGACTTTACCGACTGGTGGGGTCTGCGTTGCTCCCGGGAGGGAGAAAGGAAGTCAAATGACACTGAGGTTTGGTTCAGAGAAAGAGTTTATTCTGCTCTCCGGATAGCAGAAGGCACTTGGGTGGTCAGTCCACAGCAAGTCCAAAGAAATGAGAAATTTCATGTAGTACAGTGGTGCCTCGCAAGACGAAATTAATCCGTTCCGTGAGGCTCTTCGTATAGCGGTTTTTTCGTCTTGCGAAGCATCCCTGTTAGCGGCTTAGCGGATTAGCGCTATTAGCGGTTTAGCGGCTTTTAGCGGATCAGCTGATAAGCGGCTTAGCGGCTTAGGAAAAGGGGGGGGGAAGGGGAAAAAACCTGCAGGAACTCGCAAGACATTTCGTCTTGCGAAGCAAGCCCATAGGGAAATTCGTTTTGCGAAGCGCCTCCAAAACGGAAAACCCTTTCATCTAGCGGGTTTTCCGTCTTGCGAGGCGTTCGTCTTGCGGGGCACCACTCTATATATATCCTCCAGGCACCCTCTCCCCCCTTCTCCAGGAATCCAACCACATCAGCTTATACACGTAAGTTGACATCCATGACCATAAACAGATATTCCTATTCCGGTACTCTTGACCATAAAAGGTTGTTCCTGTTCCTATACTCTTATCTTGGGGCAGGTGGTCACCAACTCTAAGAGCACTCCTGGCACCGTTCCCAGGTCTCTTGTCAGACCTGACAAGGTCTGTGCGTCTTTGTGGTCAGGATGTCAGATAAGACCCAGACGTGCCATCCCTGCTCAGAACTGGCAAGGCCATCCATTGCCGTCACAGACTGATAAAGGAGAGGGCTCTGAGCACTTGTTTATACAGCTGGCTTTCTGTTTATACATTGACTCAAGAGCTCAAGTTAATGCATTTTAGAAATGTTCTCTTGGAGAAGGAAAAATGTGGATTTTGGGTCCCGTTTCAGACTGACTGGACAGAAACCCATTCCTTCAAGTTGTTGGAAACCTCGGGAAGGGAGAGCGTTCTTGTACTTGTGTCCCACTTGTAGATTTCTCACAGGCACCTGGCTGGCCACTGCGAGAACAGGATGATGGACTAGACAGGACATTTGGCTGGATCCAGCAACGCTCTTCTTATGTCCGCTGCTCTGCAAATCCCCACCAGTGGCGGGCAGGCGGGAGGGTGGGAGTTCGGATTGTGGCTCTGCATATTTATAATATTTTGCCCGCCTGCCAACTAAAGGTCCCAGGGCGGGTTGCAACAATTTAGTCATACTGTATAAAAATAAGGAAAACTCTGTATATATTGAACAAAACAGGTGGGACAAACGAGGTCATTCCAGCTACGCTAGGCATCAAGTTGCTGGACTGCAGCTCCCATCATTCTTGACAATTAGCTAAGACGGCTGGGGATGATGGGAGTTGTTGTCCACGAACGTCTGGAGATCCATAATTGAAGTGTACCCTTGTAGTGAATGAGACCATTGGCCCATTTAGTTCAGCACTGTCTGTCCGCACTGGCTGTCATCGGTTCTCCAGGGTTTTAAGGCAGGTCTTCAGCCCTACCTGGGGACACCAGGGATTGAACCCAAGGCCTTAAGAATGAAATGTAGATGCTCCACCACTGAGCTCTGGTCCTTCCCCAATTATTTTGTTGACTTGCCAATTATAGCTGTGTAATCAGAGCGAATTATCATTACTGGATCATATCAGTTTCCTTCTGCTCCCTTTTAAAAGCCTCTCCTTCCCATTTCTTATTACTCTTTTTTCCAGGACTTCTTTCTTCCTACAGCGAAGTTGGATGGGTGTGTGTGTATGTGTGTGTGTGTGTGTAGCCTCCCTCCCTCCCTCCCTCTGTGCATTCAAAAGGACGATTACAAAAATTACTGCCACATAAGTGTTTACATCTCAGTTCTCAGCACTTCAGAGAACTTAAGTTTCTCCTAAAGTGTTCTTGGAAAATGATATACTACATCCCACTTCCTGAACTCGTGGCCCTCTCCTCCCCCGCAGGAAACCAATCAACCTTGGCTTAAAAGACAGCACCAACTTCTGCTTTGCTAGCCTGAAACAACGTGTTCCTGGCTCCAGAAGATGTGGGTGGGTGCTTGATACTTGCTTATGTGGATTCTCACCTGAAAGGCAGTCCAAAGCATACAGAATTCAGCATGTCAAACTCAGCTCTCAAACACCGCTGTGATAAAGTCATCATTTATAAAGCAGCATCCGGTATACCTGAAGGAGTGTCTCCACCCCCATCGTTCTGCCCAGACACTGAGGTCCAGCGCCGAGGGCCTTCTGGCAGTTCCCTCACTGCAAGAAGCCAAGTTACAGGGAACCAGGCAGAGGGGCTTCTCAGTTGTGGGGCCCGCCCTGTGGAACGCCCTCCCATCAGATGTCTTCAGATGTCTTCTAAAAGTCTGGTAGTTGTTGTTCTCTTTGACATCTGGTGGGAGGGCGTTCCACAGGGCGGGGCCCACAACCAAGAAGGCCCTCTGCCTGGTTCTCTGTAACTTGGCTTCTCGCAGCGAGGGAACTGCCAGAAGGCCCTCGGCGCTGGCAGTGGCATAGCGTGGGGGGTGCAGGGGGGCCGTCTGCACTGGGCGCAAAATATGGGGGGGGGGTGCGCTCGCCGCCTCCGGAGTCGCCGAAGAGCCTCGGGCACAGGCTGTAGCAGAGCCCCATGTCTCGCGGAACTGATGAGCTGTGCGTGCGTCTGGGCTGAAGGCGTCCGGCAGGCAGCGGCTCTCAGCGCTTGCCGTGGTCCCCGCGCGTCAGGCAGCCCCTCCTCACAGCCCCACCGCCGCCGCTGCTGCTGCAGCGGCTGGGCCATGTTGCATTTTCCTCGCATCTCTGCCCTCCTCCTCCTCCGAGCAAGCGGCATCGTTTGGGCGGCAGCGCCAGCGGCAACTCGCCTCAGATCACCTGACACGGACCCGCCGCCGCCGTGGCTACCTTACCGTAAATACCCCAGCCCAGGCAGCAGCAAGAAGAAGCTGGCAGCGGTGGCAGGTTAGGGGTTAGGGGCACAAATTACTTGCCTTGCCCCGGGTTAGGGGGTGCAAATTACTTGCCTTGCCCCGGGTGCTGACAACCCACGCTACGCCGCTGGGCACTGGACCTCAATATCCGGGCAGAATGATGGGGGTAGAGACACTCCTTCAGGTATACTGGACTGAGATGGAACAAGCTTGTTCCGTCCTGTTCTGGAGGGTAGGATTCAGACCAACGGCTTCAAATTACAAGAGAGGAGATTCTGACTAAACAGGAAGAACTTTCTGACAGTAAGAGCTGTTTGGCAGTGGAATGGTCTCCTTCAGGAGGTTGTGGACTCTCCTTCCTTGGAGGTTTTTAAGCAGAGGTCGGATGACCATTTGTCATGGATGCTTTAGCTGAGATTCCTGCATTGCAGGGGGTTGGATTAGATGACTCTCAGGGTCCCTTTCAAATCTATAATTCTATGGCACTAAGAGCCTGCTGGATCAGGCCACTGGCTCATCTAGTTCAGCACCTTGTTCCTCACAGCAGCCCACCAGATGCCTGTGGAAAACATACAAGCAGGATTGGAACTCAAGAGCTCTCTCCTTTCCTGTGGTTTGCAAAGACTGGCATTCAGAAGCATTACTTTGAGCCAGGCACCCCCAAACTCGGCCCTCCAGCTTTTTTTGGGACTACAGTTCCCATCATCCCTGACCACTGGTCCTGTTAGCTAGGGATGATGGGAGTTGTAGTCCCAAAACAGCTGGAGGGCCGAGTTTGGGGATGCCTGCTTTGAGCATTACTGCTTTGAGACTCCTTAGGGTTGTGATAAAGAGGGATATCAAATCAAAACTCCTCCTCCTCCTCTTCTTCTTCTTCTTCCTCTTCTGCCTTTAACTGTGGAGGCAGCCATCATAGCTAGTAGCTTCATTTTATAGTCTCACACTGTAAAAAGGCTTAAGCCTAAGTATACCTCCTTAACTAATTTCTCGATTCAGTTTTCATCCTCTGAGATGGAGCCCTACGTTTTACTGCAACCGATGCACCCATCTTTGCTAACATAAAGGAGGAATGAACATTCTGCTTTTTCAGAATTTAAAGGGTCCCTTCTATCTCAAGATGGTTGGAAATTCAGATATCTGAGCCCAGTCCTGGATCCTTGAGTTGCAGAATGCAACCTCTGAAATATTGAAATGGGCGGCCGTTGGATAATTAAAAGGCAGCAGGTTGCTGAAAAGCCGATTAACCTTCTGGCTGTCGAACGTCTCTGCTCAAACCTCTGGCCTGCTATGGAAACAGCAATACTGAAGCATCTCACCCTTTCATAATTCAATAATGGCTAAAAGCTCTCTATTCCCTGTCCAGGCAAATGAAAAATTGATACAGACCAGATAGCAAAGTAGTTTACCAGGAACACAACCCATAAATTGGTTGATGGATGGTTTGGGAGTAAACCAGTTTCGGGACTGTTTTCCGTAGCCTTTTCAGAGTTGATGGCCTGACTCAATTTACACTTCAGGTGGGCATCTGGCAAAATGTTCCTTCAACTGCTCCTCACTTAGTTTCCAGATGACTTGGCAACCAAGATTGTGATGAATTAAGTGGGGCAGAAACTTTGGAGCAGAGAAGCACCTAGTGGCCAGCGAGAGATATCCCGACTAGCTATGTTAGATCAAAATCATGACTACCGTATTTTAAATACTTGTGGCTGGTTAATAGGGGATTGGCTCTCCTCCTCAACATATTTTGTGAGGTTTTACACAACCCTAAAGGTAAAGGTAAAGGGGACGCCTGACCATTAGGTCCAGTTGTGACCGACTCTGGGGTTGCGGCGCTCATCTCGCTTTATTGGCCGAGGGAGCCGGCGTACAGCTTCCGGGTCATGTGGCCAGCATGACTAAGACGCTTCTGGCGAATCAGAGCAGCGCACGGAAAGACCGTTTACCTTCCCGCCGGAGTGGTACCTATTTATCTACTTGCACTTTCATGTGCACTTTTGAACTGCTAGGTTGGCAGGAGCAGGGACCGAGCAACGGGAGCTCACCCCGTTGTGGGGACTGGAACCACCGACCTTCTGATTGGCAAGTCCTGTAACCATGGTATCTAGAAACTTAAAATAACAATAAAAGCAAAGATCGTCAGGATTCTGGTGAGCTATACACAACCATGCCTTGCTGGTGAAACATTTCAAGTAGGGTCTCAAATTCTGTGTGTTGAATATTTTTTGTAAGCCGTGCTAATTTATGTGACATTATTGAGTTGACTTGCATGAAGTATTTTAATAGAATCATAGAACTGTAGACTTGGAAGGGACCCTGAGGGTCATCTAGTCCAACCCCCTGCAATTCAGGACTTATGCAGCTGTCCCATACGGGGATTGAACAAATGTTCTCCTTCTTCTCTTATTCTATATGTTAAGTCTGCAAGCTGTGCATATCCTGTCAGCTTAAGTTGCCATTCTTCTTTGGTTAGAACCTAGCTCGTTTTCCATTTTGGGGCTAACAAAACAATCAGCACCATGTTCTAACCAACTGAGCTACCCTGTTTTGATTGCTTAATGCTTATTTTTCCCATTTAGAATCCAGAATTCTTTGCTCCTTTTTTTTGTTTGTTTCTGTCCTGGATTAGGGAGAAGAACCTGGGGCTCACAGAATATTAAGGAGCTCAATGGACACCGAAAATGAGTCACTGAGACCTATGGGAATTGGCCCTGAATCTTAACAAGAACAAATCTTCATCCTCCTGCTAGAACCCATGGAGCCTATCCTTAACATGGTCTCGCGGGTATTCTGGAACCATGTTGTTAAGGGCTTGGTATACTAATAACAACAACTTGAACTTGGCTTGGTAGCATAATGTCATTTTGTATAATGTATTTAATTTGGTTTTTATATATTGCATTTAATTTTGCTTGATTACCTTTACAAGCTTTTTTTAAACAAAAAGCAGCATATCATTAAAACAAATAAATATATGCATAATTAAATAATATACCAGCATTAAAAAAAAATGTCTGTTTCGGTTCCACAGTCTTTTGTAGTACCATATTTTTCGCCCTATAGGGTGCACTGACCCATAGGGTGCACTTATTTTTTTTGGGGGGGGGAAATAAAGAAAAAAAAAGTTTATTCCCCCCCCCAGCCCCAAAGAGCAAAGAAGCCATGACAGCGAGCGGGACGGATCCCGCTAGCTGTCCTGGCTTCTTTTTTAGCCTCTGAGCTGGGGGTCCGGGAGAGAAGGCGAGGTTGTGCAACCTTGCCATCGCTCCCGGAGCTTGCCGGGCTGGGGGGATAGTGCCCGAAGCCTGGGGCATGCTGAGCTCAGTGCCCCCCAGGCTTCGGGGTGCAGGCAGCTCTCCGCAAGCCGTGGGAGAGCTGCGTGAAGTTGCGCAGCTCTCCCACGGCTTGCGGAGATCTTCCTGAAGCCTGTAGAGCGAGAGGGGTCGGTGCTCACCGACCCCTCTCGCTCTCCATGCTTCAGTGAAAGCCTGCATTCGCCCCATAGGACGCACACACATTTCCCCTTCATTTTTGAAGGAGAAAAAGTGCGTCCTATAGGGCGAAAAATATCGTAAGTCATTTTGTGGATTACATTCCCACTGCTGCAGTCACTTTCTCACTCCTCTCATGGTGGGAACTGTGCTTCTTATTTCCAGTAACTCACTACCGATATAGTTGGTTTTGATACTTAGTATATTCCCTAGCTTTTCATACCAGTAAAAATAAACAGGGATGCAGCTACTGCTCTGAAAGATCAGATAATAAGGGGGTCAGTTTTTGTCTGACTCCTCTGAGCAGTAATTGCATCCTTGTTTATTTTCCTAGTATGAAAGCTCTTGTAATCAGCCTTAGTAAAGGCTGAAACTAAGCATTGAAAGCAGCTTTAACGAGGACCCTTTTGTTTGGGGGTCCACATTAAAAGCAGTGCAAATTCAAACAAGCAAATGAATGAGAACAGGATTATCTTAATAACCACAAAATACTTTGCCAGCCATTGCATAACAAAACCCTCCAGCAAATCGTGGGACATTATTACAGTGGAACCAACGATTCATGTTTTGCTGGATAATTTGCTAGAGAAAACTCTGTGAGATCACTTCCTTTGTCTGCCTTGGCAGGAAGCTGTAATGCTGCCAACTTCCTGCCTGGGCTGCCTATTCTTGCTTTATCATACTCCAAGCTGATAATCAGGGACACGGGTGGCGCTGTGGGTTACACCACAGAGCCTAGGGCTTGCTGATCAGAAGGTCGGCGGTTCGAATCCCCGCGACGGGGTAAGCTCCCGTTGCTCGGTTCCTGCTCCTGCCAACCTAGCAGTCTGAAAGCATGCAGTGCATGTAGATAAATAGGTACCGCTCTGGCAGGAAGGTTTCCATGCACTGCTCTGGTTCGCCAGAAGCGTCTTAGTCATGCTGGCCACATGACCCAGAAGCTGTATGCCAACTCCCTCGGCCAATAAAGCGAGATGAGCGCCGCAACCCCAGAGTCGGCCACGACTGGACCTAATGGTCAGGGGTCCCTTTACCTTTAAGCTGATAATCTGATTTATGCACCTGGGAAAACCTGGACATGTCCTCTTTTGGGGGGCCAACATTCCCATCCAGGTGGATTTTTACATTTTAAAGGAAATGTCTGGGGTTTTTTGGGTCTGGTTTTTTTTTTTTGAGCGGCTCAGGCTTGGGCTTGGGCTGCTCTGCTCCACAGCTCTTAACCACTATGCCACACTGGCTCTCTGGAGGTCCTGGGTTGCCTAGATGACAAGACTCCCCTCTCGGCCTCACTGATGTGGTCCAAAGGAAAGCACAGCAACACATCAGCCACCTTACTGTACTGTGGACATTGATTTAGGAGCAGAAGATGAGCCTACTGGATCAGGCCAATGGCCCATCTAGTCCAGCAACCTGTTACCACACAGGCCAACCAGTTGCCCATGAGAAACCAGCAAGCGGAACCCAAGCACGAGAGCATTTTCGCTTCCTGTGGTTCCTAGCAACTAGAATCACTGCGGCCTCCTTCAGTGAAGTCAAAGCAAGCCATCTATGATAGCCTTGCCCTCCTTTAGTGGGAGGAACTGTTTGCAGGCTGCAAGCTCTTTCCACTACAGTTTTCTAGGCTGCGAGCTCTTTTGTGGCTCAGAGTCGGTCACCCAGAGCTGCGACGACGAGGCAGTTTGCGGCTTCATTCCAAAGACTGCCTCAGACGTCGAGTGCGACTGAAGCTGGAAATAAATGAGTCTCGGTTGCTTGCCTTGAAGACGCAGGAGCGTGACAGAAGGCCCATTGTGAAGGCCTCTTCGCCGAAACCTGTTACTTCATTGCCAACCAATTAGCCTGGCTGCCGGTGGATCCTCTTGAAGCCCACACAGTTCAGATGTGTCATAATGAATGTCAAGACGAGAATGGAGGACTTGAACGTGACTCGATAGGTACTGTCCAAATAGAATCAAAGAATTGTAGAGCTGGTTTTCGTTGGCTGCGAGAGAATTCTTTCTTTTTTCTTTTCTTTTTTTTGACGGCAGTGAATTTTGTTTTCCTTGTGTGAAGGGGAAGGTGGGTTGTTGGGTCAAATTAGCTGTATCGATTTGTATGACAGTCAGGTTTTTTTGTTGCTGTTGTCTTTTTTTAAAATAATAATTTATATTGAGTTTTCAGTTTTAGTCACATTTTGTTACATAAATCTATATAACCTTAAGCATTGCTCAAAAAGAGCATCGACCTACTTCCCTCCCTCTTTCTGACTTCCAAACATCTTTTAATAAATTCTTAGCATTTCTATAACCACTTTTTTTACCTTCTATCTTCTTTTAACATTTCACCTCATTATATGTAAATCAGCTCCTTATTTTAACATTACAAAACATTTCAACTCAAACCTACAAACGTTTTCAAATGTTTACAATTTTCTTTCATGTAAAATATAAATTTGCTCCAGTCCTTTGGAAACAGTTCGTCACGCCGATTACAGATCTTCCCCGACAGCTTTGCCAACTCTACGTATTCCTCCATCTTTGTCTGCCATTCTTCCAACGTAGGAAGTTCCTGCTGCTTCCATTTCTGGGCCAAAAGTATTCTTAAAGCCGTTGTGGCATACATGAACAAATTTACATCTATTTTTTTTTTTTAATTTCCTCTCCAATTAAACTTAACAAAAATGCCTCTGGTTTTTTTGTTGTTGAAATTATATTTAAAAACTTTCTTTAATTCATTATATATTATATCCCTTTGACCTTTTGTTGCTGTTGTCTGTTGAATGGTTTCTTTAAATGTAAAGGTTCATCATTGTTCCACCCGATGTGTATGTCTTTAAGGGGCCAGAGCAAGGGCCAGGGCAGATAACGAAACATAGCAGGTGCTGCTGAGTTGTATTGATTAAGCTGTGTCAGCATTTGGGTGTAGTATATAAGGAGCAGCACCTAGCTCTCCCATTAACCTGGGGGATGGGTTGGTGGTTGGGTCTGGTTTGTTGTTGATGTATTTAGTGTAAATGGAGTTTTTGCTTTTGCTATTAAAACCTTGCTTAAGTTATTTTTGAGTCCCTTTTTAATGCATGGTCTCCCCAGCAAGCTCTCTGCGCTACTAAACTGCAAAAAGCCAACATTGTCTTGTTGGGCTGTGGACACCGGGGTGAAGGCTTTCTCTTTTGTTTGCCCCTGTGCTAGTTTCAGTGGTACTAGGGGTCCATGCTCCCTCCCTCCTCTACTTAGGATGTTCCTAGACGCTGAGAGTAGGTGGCTTATGAGTTCTTTGTAGTGGAATGAGAGGAAACAGGGCATTTACTGCAGAGCTCATGTAGTGAGAGAACATCAGAGAAGTACAAGAAGTGACAAAGAAATTCCTTTGTTTTAGGAAGTATTAGAGGAGAGAGCTGCCCCTTTCTTTCCGAGTCAGAAAAAATACCGGAGCTCGAGAACAACCATTAAAAGATTAAAATTACCTATTGCTGGTTGCTCCCGTCTTGGAGGAATAGGAATAAATTTGCAATAAAGTCGAGAAAGAGAAAGGAAGAGAAACCTGACTCGTTTTTAAGAATTCATAACTCTTTGATGGGGAGGCCGGCCTGGGTGTAAAAAGGAGGAGGATAGCTGGCTTAAACCCGAGAGTATCTGCCAGCAAAACCCCCAACCTGAAAATAAATGGGGAAGGGATAATGATTTTTGGAGTGGAAAATAAGAGAGGAAGGATAGTTTTATTGCTGTTCATATATTTCCATGACGACACGTCTCTTCTCTAAAGCAATCTTATGTAAGCAGTTTTCAGAGATGGTTACCAAGGAGCGTATATTACCTGAAGCAACTACCAAATTGTCTTTTTGGCACCTGCTAAAGATGTTTCTTTATCAACAAGCCTCCTAAAAATCTATAGTATCTTAGATTGGAATTGATTTAATGCTATTGTTGCTTGAAACTGTTTTTATATTTATACTTGTGTGCTTGTGGGTTAATCATCCCGGACCACTGGTCCTGCTAGCTAGGGATCATGGGAGTTGTAGTCCCAAAACATTTGGAGGGCCGAGTTTGCCTATGCCTGGACTAGAGGACGCTTGGTGTATCTTCCAATTCTATGTATCTGAAGAAGTGTGCATGCACACGAAAGCTCATACCAAGAACTGACTTAGTTGGTCTTTAAGGTGCTACTGGAAGGAATTTGTTTTGTTTTGACTATGGCAGACCAACACGGCTACCTATCTGTAATTCCAATTCTATGATTGTGTGTGTGTGTGCGCGCGTGTGTAGTCACTAGCCTAGTGCCCAAAGGTCCTGAGGGCACTGCGAGTCCGAGGAGACAATACCAGCCTAGCTGGACCCATTGTTATAGGACCTCATACTGAATCAGACCATTACTCCACCTAGATCAATGTCCTCCACACTGATTAGTAATGGCTTTAGAAGTTTTCTGACAGTGAATCTTTCCGCAGCCCTACTTAGAAGTGTTGGGGATTGAATGTGGGGCCTTCTGCACTCAGAACAGATGCTGAAGCACTGAGCTACAGCCAGATCTCTATATAAGACTGTTTTCTAAGCATGGTTCAGAATACAGCCTACCTGAGACACAGCAACAACGCAGCCAGCTTCAGGGAGTGATGAACAATTTGTTTAACATGTTTTGCATCTCCCCATCACCTCCACGAACCCCTTTAAATCTCCAAGTAAATTTGATCAAGATATTTAGGACGGATCAGTAAATCATTTCATCTGGGTCACTGTCGACCTGACTGAAACAGGCAGCTTTCATCATCATTACTTGGCGAGTCTCTTAGCACCCAGGTCGAAGATGAGCAAGAAGGAATTAATCTTGCATCCTGTCATTCCAGCAGATCAAGAAGTCTCTTCGCAATTACGGAACTAGCGGAGCCGAGCAATGCGCACCATGTAAGAGGTCTCTGATGTTTTTATTGGGCCCCGAAGATTAGTAACTTGCCTCTCCAAATGTTGAAAACTCATTAGCTAGTGTGGACAGGGATGAGGATGTAAAAATAACTCGGCAATAAATAATTCAGCCCGTTAAGCCGAGATGGAAACTCATAAAATCACTGAGTAAAACTGGGACTGCTGACACAACAATTCCCCGACATGCACTGCATGCAGAAATTGCATCGTTCCTACCTTTTGTCTCAAAAGAGGATGGCACCTAGGACCCAAAACACTTTGATGTCTTTTTCAAAGACCCAAGGGCAAAGCGCCCCTGAGCATATGCAGAGTGGCTCTTCTTTGGGAAGGAGATGCTCATTCACCTTAGCAGGGCTACTGAAGAATCTGATGCCCTTTATCAAATCAAATATCCTTTATTAGGCATAGCAAACCACACATTATCAAACAGACACCGTACACAAATTGTGCAAAATACGAGCTCAACATAACAAGGTTTGCCCCAGCCAGATCTTTAACTCCAGAGAAAATCAATTTGCATAAATAATACAATCCAGCATTACCACATCACCAATCAATTAAGAACCACTAAATCTCTTTATAATGGCCCAGTGTTTCTACATGGACGGCACTCAAAAATTCAGCCACTATTAAAGTAATTTGATCGTTCCTGTTCGAAAGTAGGTTCTGAACCGTTGGTGCCACCCTTTATCTCTGGACCTCAGGTTACTTGCCTCGCAGAACCAGTCCCCTGCTTCCCAGAACCTGCTGTGTTTGAGCAATAATATTAGGCCAAGTCCTCCAGAGCGAATTCAGAAGGAGCTTGCAGGGCTATGATCAGGAAGCACCCATACATGCACAAAGGACCCACATGGTTCCAGACCCTCCAAGGACTCAGCTACATTAGCAAAGAAACAGCAATTTGAATGTGTTATAAACATGCAACACCAGATGGCACCAGAGAGATTTTCCCCCTTATAATGATCACGTTTCTGACCTATTTATAGTGTTTTTCCCTCTGTGTCTAGATCCACCCCAAGTGTCCCTATTTTCCAGGAACTGTCCCGGATTCACAAAAGACACCCCGGGTTCTGATTTGATCCCGGAGTGTTCCCCACCCCTTTTAAGCTAAAGGCTGGTGGAGCTGTGGGTTAAACCACAGAGCCTAGGACTTGCCGATCAGAAGGTTGGTGGTTCGAATCCCTGCGACGGGGTGAGCTCCCGTTGCTTGGTCTCTGCTCCTGCCAACCTAGCCCGAGCGCATCGAAAGCACATCAAAGTGCAAGTAGATAAATAGGTACCGCTCTGGCGGGAAGGTAACGGTGTTTCTGTGCACTGCTCTGGTTCACCAGAAGCGGCTTTACTTTAAAGGTAAAGGGTAAAGGGACCCCTGCCCATTAGGTCCAATCGTGACTGACTCTGGGGTTGCGGCACTCATCTCGCCTTACTGGCCGAGGGAGCCGGCGTACAACTTCTGGGTCATGCAACCAGCATGACTAAGCCACTTCTGCTGAACCAGAGCAGTGCATGGAAACGCCGTTTACCTTTCCGCTGGAGTGGTACCTATTTATCTACTTGCACTTTGACGTGCTTTTGAACTGCTAGGTTGGCAGGAACAGGGACCGAGCAACGGGAGCTCACCCCATCGCGGGGATTTGAACCGCCAACCTTCTGATCGGCAAGTCTTAGGCTCTGTGGTTTAACCCACAGTGCTACCTGCGTCCCCCACCCTTTTTAGGATGTCCCTATTTTCATCAGAGAAATGCTGGAGGGTATGGAGTTATGCGACTGCTGAGCCAAGGAGATAAGTAACTCCACAACCTTTAGAAGAGACCTGAAGGCAGACCTGTATATGTACCGTATTGGCCTGAATATAAGCCACACCTGAATATAAACCACACCTTTAAAATTCAAGGGGGGGGGGAGAAAAAGACAATACTTGAATATAAACCGCTCCCTTAAAATTCCACAGGCACTCACACCCGTTCTGTTTTACCATATGTCTCTTTCAGCAGCGATATCGTAAAAGCGAATTTTTGTAAGGTTGCAAATTTAAGCCACATGGTAGGAATTTGTAAAAAAAGTGAGGCTTATTCAGGCCAATACAGTAAGTTTTTTTAATGTTTAATGTTTTATTATGTTTTTATATATGTTGGAAGCTACCCAGAGTGGCTGAGGCGACCCAGTCAGATGGGTGGGGTACAATTTTTTATTATTATTATTATTATTATTATTATTATTATTATTATTATTATTGAATAAGACATCCCTGTTTTCATCGGAGAGATGTTGAAGGGTATGTGGTTCACATTTCAGTTTCTTCCATGCATTTTATGCTTCCAGGCAAACAGCCCACCCACCTCCCCACTCGACACACACTTTGCTCAGGCCAGAATAGAAGATCGAACCCTAACAGAAAACAAGAACCTTGCATTACATACATGAATGAGTAAAACTTGAGCCTTTTGCCTCCAAATTTCCTTTTCAAACCTCTTTCACTTGAACCCGCTGTCTTGCTTTAACCTGCCACCAGATAACCCCTACTTGTCAACCCAACGAAAACCAGAATTCCCAACACGATTGCTAGAGGTTCTTTAGAGAAGAAGAGAGAATTTCTTTGGGCAAGAAGTGAAGTCTCCCTTTGCCCTCATTGGAGGATTCACGCTTGATGTTTGTTTCATGATTTTCTTTGGTCTTCCGTCTCTTCTTGCTTTTGGGAGAAAGCGAATCCCCAGATTTCAGGCCTTGCATTATTCAGCAGGTGCAATGCTATTGGCAGACACTGCTGCCAGCCTCTGGCAAAATGCACCCAGCAGAGAACAGGTCTGTCTTGGCAGTTTGAGTGACTGGGTCCATACCTGGAAAAAGCATCTTCTCCTGTAGGCTCAGAGCAAAGAAGACAGGTGAGGCAGCAATTGGCAGAGCTGAGGAATATCTATCAGCACGAGGGACCTGTTTCTTATGGGAAACTTTGTGAGGCCTGCATGCCAGTGATGGACAGGGCCAGAGGCAAAATTGGAAGGTTCTGTAACCTGCGGAACTCCCTGCCACACTGTCTCCCCTTTAGCCAATGACAAGGAGGCAGTAAGTGGAAAGAGGCAGTTTATTTCGAAGTTGCAACATCAACGACTCAGTGCAATGATTTCCCGATGCCCGAGTGAGGAATACAGATTTCATTGCACAATATATGCTGTTTGCCCTTATGCTGTACCCATTGTCCCACCCTCCAGACCCCTCTGATTGGTGGAAAAGGTCTATATCAGCACAATCTATGCTTTGTCTACATTGTTGTTGTTTAGTCGTTTAGTCGTGTCCGACTCTTCGTGACCCCATGGACCAGAGCACGCCAGGTACTTCTGTCTTCCACTGCCTCCCGCAGTTGGTTGCTTTGAGAACACTGTCCAACCATCTCGTCCTCTGTCATCCCCCTTCTCCTTGTGCCCTCCATCTTTCCCAACATCAGGGTCTTTTCCAGGGAGTCTTCTCTTCTCATGAGGTGGCCAAAGTATTGGAGCCTCAGCTTCAGGATCTGTCCTTCCAGTGAGCCCTCAGGGCTGATTTCCTTCAGAATGGAGAGGTTTGATCTTCTTGCAGTCCATGGGACTCTCAAGAGTCTCCTCCAGGGCCATAATTCAAAAGCATCAATTCTTCAGCAATCAGCCTTCTTTATGGTCCAGCTCTCACTACCAAACATCACTACTGGGAAAACCATAGCTTTAACTATACGGACCTTTGTCGGCAAGGTGATGTCTCTGCTTTTTAAGATGCTGTCTAGGTTTGTCATTGCTTTTCTCCCAAGGAGCAGGCGTCTTTTAATTTCGTGACTGCTGTCACCATCTGCAGTGATCATGGAACCTAAGAAAGTAAAACCTCTACATATTTTTGGCAATTTCCCTATAGGACTCTCTCTATGCTCTTGTCACTAAGCAACTTTCCCCTGTTTTCTCCAGGCAAGCAGAAAGGTATTTCCATCTGTCTGGACTTTGGAATTTCAGTTCCTTCTGAAACCAGCCTGGGTCAGATCTGCCTGACCCCCTTCCTTTGGACCGTTCATGTGCAATCGTAGCGGCCTGGCTGAAAATCTTAAAACCCACTTCCATTACATGGGAGATGGATTGAAGAAAAGGAAATACAAATTGGCCCTGCCCCGTAGCTTGACCAATCATGGCTAGGAGCAGCTAGGAGCTAGGTGGAATCACAGATCTAAAAAAAAATAGTGTAGACACACTCATGCTGTCCAGCTTCTGTTTTGACTTGAAATGTTCACTTTGGGTTTCTCAGAAATACATGCAAGAGCAGGCAGGGGGAGTGCCAGCCCCCAATGGCGCCCACCTGAAAGGTGCTGGAACTGCGCTCTGGCACACTTGGGCTGAAAAAAAGCTCTAATTTCCACCCATTTCTGCAGAAATCTGAGGCTGCTGAAATATCCCCTTTTGAAACTGAAACATAACACCATTAAATACATATATTGAAAAGTGGTTTTGCAAATCAAAACATAAAGTAATGTTGTTGTTTAGTCGTTTAGACGTGTCTGACTCTTTGTGACCCCCTGGACCAGAGCACGCCAGGCACTCCTGTCTTCCACTGCCTCCCGCAGTTTGGTCACACTCATGTTAGTAGCTTCGAGAACACTGTCTAGCCATCTCATCCTCTGTTGTCCCCTTCTCCTTGTGCCCTCCATCTTTCCCAACAACAGGGTCTTTTCCAGGGAGTCTTCTCTTCACTTCTCATGAGGTGGTCAAAGTCTTGGAGCCTCAGCTTCAGGATCTGTCCTTCCAGTGAGTACTCAGGGCTGATTTCCTTAAGAATGGAGAGGTTTGATCTTCTTTCAGTCCATGGGACTCTCAAGAGTCTCCTCCAGCACCATAATTCAAAAGCATAAATCCTTCGGTGATCAGTCTTCTTTATGGTCCAGCTCTCACTTCCATACATCACTACTTTATATGCCTGTTGTCTTTGTCCATGGAGTTTTCTTGGCAGGGATACTGGAGTGGCTTGCCGGTTCCTGCTCCAGGTGGATCACTTTTGGTCAAAACTCTCCACTATGACCTGTCCATCTTGGGTGGCCCTGCACGGCATAGCTCATATCTTCTCTGAGTTACTCAAGCCCCTTCACCACAACAAGGCAGTGATCCGTGAAGGAGTAATAAAGTAATACCCCTAAACAAATCATAGCTGGGTTTGGGGAGAATTCTAAAGAAGTCTGATTTGGGGATGTTTTCAGATCCCTGCCTCAGTTTCTTCCACGCCCCAACCCAAACTGTGAAATAATAAGCTTTTAATGGGAAGCAGCTGTTCTATGAAAGTTTATTAAAAATCCACAGTTGGGCCATTGGACTCAGTGGCAGATGGAGGCAACAGATGCAACTGGGTAGCACATTATCTCATCCTTTGGCAAGCTGGCTTGGATACTGCTTTCCTAAAGCCAACAGACACCCTGCTTGTTGGAGCTTCTGGGTGAATTTCACTGGAGATCCAGATTCATTTTGGGATCAGATGTTGACCCTAGGGTGTCTGGAGTCCAACCCAGATTGAATTAGGGGAGAGGCAAGATGGGAGCCCCTAAATCTGGTCAAATATTTGGGCAGTTTTAAAATGATGTGGCATCTCTCCTTGGATATATAAAGGGGCCTAATCCTGAGTCAGGTCATTGGGCCAACCTGGCCAGGACTGTTGACTGAAACTGATAGCATTAGTTGTCCAGGTCTTAAGACGGGGATCTTTCCCTCTTCTGCTACATGGGGCTCCGCAAGGTGAGAAAATAGAGAGAATAAGTTCTGCACTATTCCTGGGAAGGGCCAGAGTCTTAGGCAGCTGCTGCCGACTGTGCAGGCAGTATTGAGCAAGAAGGACCAGTCTAAGTCAATGTAAAATGGCTTCCAGTAGGATGCAGTCAATGCTAATCCGACTCCGAGTAGACCCATTAAAAGTAATTGTTGGTGCTGGCCTTTAAAACCCCAAACAGCCTCATCCTAGTATACCTAAAGGAGTTTCTCCATCCCCACCGTTCAGCCCAGACACTGAGGTCCAGCGCTGATGGCCTTCTAGCGGTTCCCTCCCAGCGAGAAGCGAAGATACAGGGAACCAGGCCGAGGGCCTTCTCGGTGGTGGCGCCTGCCCTGTGGAATGCCCTCCCATCAGATGTCAAGGAAATAGACAACTATCTGATTTTTAGAAGACATCTGAAGGCAGCCCTGTTTAGGGAAGTTTTAAATGTTTGATGTTGTATTGCGCTTTTAATTCTGTTGGGAGCCACCCAGAGTGGCTGGGGAAACCCAGCCAGATGGGTAGGGAATAAGTAACAAATAATAATAATAATAATAATAATAATAATAATAATAATAATAAGGGAGAAGTTGTGAGATTTGGAGAATGTCCACATACAGTATGACTTTATTTATGTGTGTTTATTTGTACATTTTATTTGTAAAACTAATAAAATGTCTTGAAAAAAAATATTAATTGACATGGCTAACACAGATCTATTAAGTTCTGTGGGTCTACTCTGAGTACAAGTTAGTGGGCTATGTCCTGGTGTTGCCATTTTATTTCTTTAGAACATTTCTTAATTCTTTGTAGTCAAAAGAACCTCAAAGCAATGTACAAAACAGAAGTTAATGCAATATATTAGTACCAGATAAAAACCCATTAGAATAACATTAAAATGTTCCAAACCGAACCATAAATAGGCCAGGATTATCCTTTTGGGAAGACCTGGTGGAATAACAGTGTCTTCTATGGGGAAAGAAGCCAGCCGGATTTCAATATCCTTTCTGAAGAGGACTGCAAACACAACATCTGGCAAAGCTGAATCATTTCTTTGGGCCCTGGATGAACAGGTGTTTGCTGATGAAAAAGAGGAAAATGAGAGAGAGAGAGAGAGAGAGAGAGAGAGAGAGAGAGAGAGAGAGAGAGATTGGTGCTTGGAATTCTAAATAAAGGGATTTCTAAAAGAAAGCAGCCGAGGGATGCCTTCACCCTTTACACAGGTGTAGAGATGGCAAAAGGATTCTGAGCTGGTCAAAATCCAGATCAGGATGCAAAGGTATTACTGTGTGAGTGTGACTTGGAGGAGGAAATCTTTACTACACAAAGCAAAGCCAGTGTGGTGTAGTGGTTAAGAGCGGTAGACACGTAATCTGGGGAACCGGGTTCGCGTCTCCGCTCCTCCACATGCAGCTGCTGGGTGACCTTGGGCCAGTCACACTTCTTTGAAGTCTCCCAGCCCCACTCACCTCACAGAGTGTTTGTTGTGGGGGAGGAAGGGAAAGGAGAATGTTAGCCGCTTTGAGACTTCTGAAGGGGAGTGAAAGGCGGGATATCAAATCCAAACTCCTCCTCCTCCTCTTCTTCTTCTTCTTCTTCTAAAACAGCTGTAGCAGCCATTTTGAAAACAGCCAAATATCCTCCCCATGTCTTTGAAAGCGCACTGAAAAACACATGAAAGAAAAGGATCAGAGAAAGCAAGAGCTCTCTCCCAATTCCTTAGTGACAGGAGGGGAAGGAGGGGCTGGCAGCTGGGGCAGCAACATCCCTTGTGGAAGTCTTTTGGTATCCGAGGGGCGGAACATCTCTCTGGCAACCCTCTTGAACCTCCTCCCAGAATCCACCTCCTGACCCTCCTCATTCACAGCTCCCTCTGCCAGTTCTGACATTTCTCGAGGTGCCATCACTGCAACCCTCACTCTGCTCAGGCCCTCCTCCAGGTCACCTAGTTCCAACTCTCTGCCTCCATCTCTTTGGGATCCACCCACACCTTCATGACAGCTCCACAGGGATCACGACTACTTCCAAGGAGGACAAGGGCCTCCCATGACTAGATTAACACAACCTTCCTCTCTCCCACTCACGCTGCAGGTGCGATTTGTTGCTTGCTAGTTACAAACCAGCAATTATCCTCAGCTTCACAGCAGCCCATCTTATGCTCAGGGACAGAGGGATCTTTCAATTTCAGTTTCTCTCAGTTTCTCATGTCTCAAGTTCAGCATGCCCTGTTTCCACATCCACCTTCCGATTTTATTTATCTATTAAAAGACCTCAGAATAATTCGGCAGCATTTAATGCACACATCTCTGAACATATGCACTTTTGGGAAAACCATTGGATGACACCATCCCTCTCTATAGACAGTTTTCAGTTTTGTACTGGTTTCTTCTTCTTCTTCTTCTTCTTCTTCTTCTTCTTCTTCTTCTTCTTCTTCTTCCAAAGTTGGAGAACTGCATTGCAAAATTCAGAGAAGTGCAAATTTCAAAGAACAGACGAGTTTCAGTTCATGTACCGTTTTGCAAACTGAGAAGCTTTGCACTAAAATGCAAACTGAAGCAAACCTCTCTCCCACTCCATCTGAATTTCAAGGATGACTGTGAAATTAAAAGATAATGTATGGCATGAAGTGGTGAGAAGCTCTTGGAAGTCCAGCCAAGGAAGTTCTTTTAGGTTCAGCATCTGCTGATCATGTCGTTTCATGGTATTGGAGTGTTCCATCACCTCATTTGGATCCAGGAAGTACATCATACAAAGGGGACAGGTCCAGGAGAACCTTCCACCTAGTGTTGTAAGAAGGCACAATGATTATATAAATAACATAAATTATGCCTATTATCAGGGGTGGAGCAAGGTGGGTGTGGTCTGCCCTGGGTGTCCCCTCGAGGGGGGTGACAAAATGCTCTGTGGCACTCAACATCGGTGAGATAAAGTCAAACCATTTTTGCAGGCAAAAAAACATAATTCAATGTGTGTGTGTGTGGGGGGGTGGTGACAAGAAATTTTCCGCACCAGGTACCACCTGACTGTGATGGCCTGGGATTTGGACTTGGAGGCTGAACCTGAGGAATCCCAGACTGCACAGGAGTCCCCGTCTCCAGAACCAGCTGGGTCCGGTAACCCTCCAGCCTCTCCAGAGCTGCAGAGGCTCAGGGCAGAGAGGCGGAGGGAACTAAGTTCTCGCAGGAGGAGTGCTCGCCTCCAGGCCAGGAGAGGCAAGTCACCTGTGGACCGGGGCCGCCCTATGCCTCGGGGCAGATAAAAGCCAGCCAGCCCCAGTCCCAGGTTGCGGGAGCAACATTGTTGGTAGCCTGTTCCTGCCTCCACTCTGTCCTGCTCTTCTGCCAGAGTTCCTGACCTCACCCGACTCCCTGCCTTGGACCCAGCTTCAGCTTTGATGGACAGCCTCCATACTGCACCCTCGACCTCGGACTGGACTCGGACCTCACCACATGGTTAACCCTCGGGACCAGCACACTGACTACGCCACTGCCTATTATATTGTCATTACAGTGGTACCTTGGGTTACTGACACTTCAGGTTACAGATGCTTCAGGTTACAGACTCTGCTAATGCGGAAATAGTACCTTGGGTTAAGAACTTTGCTTCAGGATGAGAACAGAAATCATGCTCCGGTGGCGCGGCGGCAGTGGGAGGCCCCATTAGCTAAAGTGGTGTTTCAGGTTAAGAACAGTTTCAGGTTAAGAACGGACCTCCGGAATGAATTAAGTACTTAACCCGAGGTACCACTGTACATTATTCCATCCCATTCATTTCAGTGCAAAGGAAACACAATGAAAGTGTAATCAATTATGTATTGCCTGCAGACTGAAAGCAACAACAGCTAGTACCAATTGCATTTGTGGGATCAATTTCAATTCTATGCTACAACAGCAGCAAGAATACTTATTGCAAAGTACTGGAAGACACAAGATCTACCCAACCGGGAAGAATGGCAGATGAAGGTGATGGACTACATGGAACTGGCGGAAATGACTGGCAGAATCCGAGACCAGGGAGAAGAGTCGGTGGAAGAAGATTGGAAGAAATTTAAAGTTTATTTACAGAAACATTGTAAAATTGAGAAATGTTAGAAGGAGGCTGGAATGAAGTTATGTGGCTTTAGCAGAAATATTATAAAGGACTAAGTAAAAATAGACTGTTAATGGATGAAAGGAGGAAAGGTAAAGTTACATTATATTAAGATAAATTATAGGATAAAAATTGGGAAGGATGGAAAGGATTTGCTGAAATAGCTAACCGAACTAGAATACAAAAAGGGAGGTGCGAGGAGGTCAAGGAAACAAGCAAATGAAAGATAAGTTATGGGAAGGTTCGTTGTGTTTTTTTATTGTTTTTATTTTTCTATTTTTCTGTTTTTTACAAGTTTGTGTTTAACTTGGTGTGTTTTCTTTTTCTTTTTGTAACCTTTAAAACTTTAATAAATATATATTTTTTTAAAAAAACAATTTCAATACTGGACATGGAACAAATAAGCAAACACCACCAATTTCTTTTCACCTTTCCATTTTCATCTGAGTGCTCTGACATCCCTGCTTTCATCCAGTTGTACCTGGTTACAGGATTACTGCATTCTATGCCTCTGTGACCTCAATTTATCCTCTCTGTGTCCAAATGATGTACTCTGATCAAACATTGTCCTGTGAACCTACTTTGCAAAATTCATGTTGCTTTAACAACAACAAAAAAGTGAGGGGCCTTATTTTGCCTTAAGAGTTAACACTCTGAATAAAACCAGCCTCATAAACTATTCAGTAGAGATGTCTTTGGGGACAACATACAAACAGCAACTTCATCAGATCATGTTCACTTAGTGGAAAGTATCAACCTAGCCATGTAAACAACTTAATTCATTCACTGGAGCTGAGTTTTTACTGTACTGGTAAACCTGTGCGTTTCAGTCAAGCTCAAATTGGGGTTTGCTTTCCACCTCTGTTTCTAGCCCCCTTGATCCTCCGATTTGTTAAGGGAGATTTATTTATAAAAATATTTATATGCTGCTTATTTCAAGCCTTCTCAAGGCAGTGTGTGCAAACTAAAATAATAAGAAAATGGTTGAACAGTAAAATCGTCATCATATAAAACCTGTTGTTTAAAAACATTAGTTAGTCTCCAGTTTCAATTGCAGTGCTGTTTCGATGTGATGGTTTTATTGCATGTTTTAATTATGAACATTTATATTTTAATCATAGTGCATTTTACATTATTACTGTTTATTTTATTGGTGTTGTGTCATTGGTTTTTGTCTTTTGTAAACCACTTAGAAGCTGGCTTGGCATTAAGCAGTACATAAATGAAATAATAATAATAATAATAATAATAATAATAATAATAGCAACCGATTACCCAATAGTAACATTAATTAATTCCTGATATTAAACACCACAAAAGGCTTGAGTGCAGAGTTATATCTTTAACAAGCTTTGAAATACCATCACCATTTGCTCTTGCTGGCGTTCCCACTGGAGATCATCCCCTAGGAAGGGGACTGCCACAGAGAAGGCCCTGCCACTGATTGCCGCCAATCCAGATTGTGGCACAGCTAAGAGGGCCTTTGCACAACTGGGAAATAGATGCTCCTGCAGATTGCATGGGAGCCAAATCTGCAGCAGGAAAGTTCACTTACAGGCCTACCTGACCAACTCCCAACATCAAAACGATGCTTTCTCCTGGGCGGCATGTGGCTATAGTTTTCTGTGTCATAAAGCAATGCATATATGATGTGCAATAAGATTTGGGTATAACTGTAAAACCCATTTAGTCTTGTTGATAAGTACCCATAGTTTACAATCTGCTGGAAGTATGTGTGGTGTGGGAATCAAAGGGACAGGCTTCAGCCATCTGCAGAGATAAACAGTGGCGTAGCGTGGGTTGTCAGCACCCGGGGCAAGGAAAGTAATTTGCGCCCCCTAACCCATGGATTTGCACCCCCTAACCCATGGATTTGCGCCCCCTAACCCTAACCCCCAGATGTTGCATCCGGTGCCGCCGGCCCCCCCTGCACCCCCCACGCTACGCCACTGGAGATAAGCGCGTTGGTTTTGCTTCCACTTCTCCTTTCTTGGTGTAGAAAAAACGTGAGAAAACTGCTTTCCCCCTTCTCTGCATGGGGGCAAATCAAAGCAGAACAGGGGTGCTTTAATCCCTACAGAAGAGGCAGTGTGAACATTGCAGAAATTAAGTACTTTACCTTTGAAGGTGACGTGAGATTAAGCTGCAGCTATTTGGAAAGGTGGGAGGGAAAACATCCTTTACAAGAGGATTTGACATTTCCCTCAGGTGCACAGCTAGCAAGCGTAAATCAGCTTCTCTGGTTCTGAAACCTTTTTCAGAGCCTTAGATTTGAAATTCAGGTGGGCATTCCGAAAGTCACGACTGAATGCCTTAGACTTCTCCCAAAGGCGAGCCATTGCTTTCTCAGGTACACTGGCAGCTCTGAAGTATCAGAGGGGAATAAAGGTAAAGGTAAAGGTACGCTTACAGGGTGGCTTACAGAAATCAGTATCAGAATGGGCCCGGCCTTCTGGTTTACAGCATAAGAAACCGTGACATACAAGGAAAGGGGGGTGAGAGGGAGAAGGAAAAATAAAGCAAGTTCAAGGACAAATCATTCAAGTTACAGGGCTGTCTCCAATGCTGAGTGAGCAGTGCCTCACCCATGCAACAGGACTTCCTCCTCCTCTCCTCTCCCCATGCTCTCCTTTCTGAAAAAAATATGCTGTGGAGGATCCCCCAACCCTCTGGGGGAGATTTTAGGGTGCGGGTGAGGAGCTGCAGTGGATAGATTTCAGGGAGATTGTGTATGGGCATGTTAGAATTCCTGCTCCGTGATTGCAGTCATGGGATTGTTGTCTATCACATGATGGTATATGTTTTGACTCCACAGAGTGGGAAGTGATGGAGACAGGATGTTTGTGTTACTGTGTTCCGTGAAGTGGGATTATTGTCCTTTGTTCTTTCTCTTTGATGCTAGAGAGAGAGGGAGGCACGATGCAGTGCTCCGTGTGTGTTTATATGTAAATAAAGTAGATTAGCCAAAATGCTGAGTTGCTGAGGTCTGTTACGCAAGCTGCACAAACTCTGCGGATCCCTAAGTGTGCCGATGTCTGTTGGCATCGGTCGCTGTGATGTTCGGGCTGAAGAAAGCTTTTGAAGCTCCCGAATGATTGACCAGGAGGGAGAGAACATGCCAGTCGGGCATGTGCCTCTGCCAGGGTCCTACTCGAGTGTAGGACGAGCTCCTGACAGGGTATGCCCATCCACTGTCTTTTGGAAGTTGTCACACTCACCGCTGTATCATGGCATCAAAGGTCTTAGGCACAGCAAAACAAAAGACGCATGGGATCCTGTCCACAGAAATCCAGCATCCTCTTGGGGATTTGCAGAAATGCTCTAGGGGCAGCCAGGCAGCTGTCTGTCTGTAAACAGGCTTTGCCATGTCAAACAACTTTCTGCCAATGAAATGGCAGTGCTTTGATCTGCTTCTTCCAGAAGGACCAGGAGTTCACGATATTATTTTCAAAAATAAAAAATAAATAGGAAAGCGCATGTTTAGCATAAGACATCACTGCCTGAGGTTGGCCATCCTCCATATTTCAGGCCCTCAGGAGAATGCCTGAGTGATGGGTAGATGATTCAGGTAGCCGTTAGTTATGCCTGCCCCCAAGCGTTGTTATCCGCCCACCAGCGGGATGTGCTTTGCTGGCTGCCAGGCATAACAAATCACTCCTACGCTTATCCACCCACCAGCCTAGCAGCTTCTTGCAGGATTACACAAAAGTATATATGGCTCTGAATACAAATACATCTCATATATATGCATAATTACAAACCTGCTGTGGGCATAGAGCATGCATCATTTTCAGGGAGCACAGGAAGAGTTGCTCAGGGAAGGTTTAGGTTGGCGAAGGGAACCCTTTTCAGGACAGGGGCCACATTCAGTGCTGCACAACCTTCTTAGGGCCACAGCACCTCCATCCAGGGAAGAAAGCAAGAGGCATTCTCAGAGTTCATAATGCCTAGACTCTTTATGTTCAAAAGAACTTTACTTTCATGAACGTATAACCGAGAAGAATATATTTACAATCTCATGCTTATTCACTTTGTTCCTTATAGAGAGCTCTTGTGCAGGATTCTTCCTCTGTCTGTTTCCGGAGAAAGTGGGTGGGAGTTCCATACACTCCAAAGCTAAGAGTTTAGGAACACTGAAACACAAGGTGCTTCCATTTCAAGAGAATGGGGTGCAAGTGCCGTATTTTTCACTCCGTAAGACGCACCTAGGTTTTGGAGGAGGAAAACAAGGAAAAAAATATTCTGAATCCCAGAAGCGATCCCTCTTGCTGTTCTGGCTTCTGGGATAGCTGCGCAGCCTGCATTCACTCCATAAGATGCACACACATTTCCCCTTACTTTTTAGGAGGGAAAAAGTGTGTCTTATAGAGCGAAAAATATGGTACATTTCCGAGCACAATTCAAAGTGTCGGTGCTGACCTTTAAAACCCTCAATGGCCTTGACCTGGTATACCTGAAGGAGCATCTCCACCCCCATCATCCAGCCTGGACCCTTCTGCTGGTTCCCTCACTGCAAGAAGCAAAGTTACAGACATCTGAAGGCAGCCCTGTATCAGAAAGTTTTTAATGCTTGCTGTTTTACTAGGTTTTCATATTTGCTCTAAGCTGCCCAGAGTGGCTGGAGAAACCGAGCCAGATGGGCAGAGTATAAATAATAAAATTATCATAAGTTCTGTTACATATCATGGAACTTTGAGGAAAGCACACAATTTGTTCACTCCGAAAGAAGGTATCAGAGCTCTCCAAATCACTTGCATTCACAGAAAATAGCAGCTCCAGCTGAAAAGGCAACATGTGGAGATCTGCAATGATTATTGCAATGCATTCCTAATTATTATTATTACAGTATAATCTTAGAAGGATGACTCTCAGAAGGGTGTGAGGCTGTGAACTGGCATGGCTGGGAGGGTCATGAAGACACTTCAGAATTGGTCTCTACATTGCTGAATGGAGGGTCATATTAAAAATGCCTCCCCATTCATCTCCCCCCCCCATTATCATGTACTGTAAGCGTACATTATGGAACAATGTGCACATGATTTGTGGATTTGTGTGCTTAGATGTGCTTTTTTATGTATATATTTGCATATGATTGCAGATTATTATTTTGTGCGTTGGGGATGGGGTGGGGTCAGTGTTAAATGAGCAGCTCAAACAAATCTCGAGTGTGTCAGCATCCACAAATCTGTATCAAAGTTGATGTACATTCCTAGAACATCCTTATGGATAGCTCAGTTGGTTAAAGTGTGATACTGATAACAGTAAGGTTGCAAGTTCGATCCCCACATGGAATAGCTGTGTATTGCAGAGACTTGGACTAGATGATCCTTGAGGTGGTTAGATTGGTTGCAACTAGGGCCAGGGCCTTTTCAGTACTGGCCCCGACTTGGTGGAACGCTCTGTCACAAGAGACTAGGGCCCGGCGGGACTTGACATCTTTCCGCAGGCCTGCAAGACAGAGCTGTTCTGCCTGGCCTTTGGTTTGGACTCAGTCTGACCCTTATGTTTCCCTTCCTTATGGTTTTGATCTATAGGCTACTTTTAAAATGAGGCTGCATTCTAAATTGCATTTTAACCTGTATTTTAAGTTGGTTCCCCCCCCATTATGTTTTTACTGTAATTTTACTGGTGTTAGCCGCCCTGAGCCTGGCTCTGGGCGGGGAGGGCGGGGAATAAATAAAATTTATTATTATTATTATTCCAACTCTGCAATTCTAGGATTCTAGGATTCTATGTCATGCATCATTCTGGAATCCAGATTCTTTGTGCTCTGTCCTTGGTACTGAAACCATCATTTCAGCTCACAGCTGGGCTGCTTCACATTTGAATGCTCTCCCACAGAAAACCCTTCCTTTCTGCACACAGAAAAGTAATATGTTAGGGAGAAAGGTGATCCCCGAGACAATGTCTTTCTATGAGCGGGGTTGGTTGCTGATGACGTTGTGGAAGAACATACAAACAATTAATCATCTATCACACCTGTGGGAAGACAGTCTTGGGGGGGCATAGAACTGTAGGGTTGAAAAGGGAGGAAGGGTCATCTAGTCCAACCCCCTGTAATAATAATAATAATAATAATTTATTCCCCGCCCATTCCTGCAATGCAGGAATCTCAATTAAAAGATGGCCAGTGAACCTCTGTTTGAAAACCTCCAAGGAAGGAGACCACCCCCCACCAAGGATGACTGTTCCATTGTCAAAAAACTCTTACCATCAGAAAGTTCTTCCTGGTGTTTAGTCAGAATATCCTTCCTTGTAACTTGAAGCATTTCATCTGGGTCCTACCCTGCAGACGAGCAGGAGAAAACAAGCTTGCTCCATCTTCCATGTGACAGCCCTTGAGATATTTGAAGAAGGTTGTCGTATCTCCTCTCAGACTTCTCTGATTCAGGACAAACATACCCAGCTCCCTCAACTGTTCCTCATCAGGCTTGGTTTCCAGACCTTGATCATCTTGAAAAAAATCCTTCCAGTAGCACCTTAAAGACCAACTAAGTTAGTTCTTGGTATGAGCTTTCATGTGCATGCACACTTCTTCAGATACTGAAGAATCTGAAGAAGTGTGCATGCACACGAAAGCTCATACCAAGAACTAACTTAGTTGGTCTTTAAGGTGCTACTGGAAGGAATTTTTTTATTTTGTTTTGACTATGGCAGACCAACACGGCTACCTATCTGTAACTTGATCATCTTGGTCACCCTTCTCTGCACGTGTTCCAGCTTGTCAACATCCTTCTTAAACTGTGGCACCTAGAAGTGGATGCAATACTCTAGATGTGGTCTGACCAAGGCAGAATAGAGCTGTAATATTACTTCCATTGACCCAGACACTAGACTCTTGTTGATGCAGCTTAGAATAGCATTAGCATTTTTTTAAACTGTTGCATCACACTGTTGACTCATCTTAAACTTGTGGTAAGAAGACCCCGAGATCATTTTTGCATGTGCTACTGGCAATCCAGGTGTCCCCCACCTTATATTTGTGCATCATTGTTCCTTGCTTCTGCAGATTGTGTCAGCTCAGTCGGTAGAGCATGAGACTCTTAACCTTAGGGTTGTGGGTTCGAGTCTAATCCAGAATGCAGCAGCTAGACTGGTGACTGGGAGTGGCCGCCGGGACCACATAACACCGGTCCTGAGAGATCTGTATTGGTTCCTAGTATGTTTCCGAGCACAATTCAACGTATTGGTGCTGACCTTTAAATGGCCTCGGTCCTGTATACCTGAAGGAGCGTCTCTACCCCATTGTTCAGCCCAGACACTGAGATCCAGCACCGAGGGCCTTCTGGCGGTTCCCTCACTGCGAGAAGCCAGGCTACAGGGAACCAGACAGACGGCCTTCTGGGTAGTGGCACCCGCCCTGTGGAACACCCTCCCATCAGATGTCAAAGAGATAAACAACTATCTGACTTTTAGAAGACATCTGAAGGCAGCCCTGTTTAGGGAAGTTTTTAATACAGTGGTGCCTCGCAAGACGAAATTAATTCGTTCCGCAAGTTTTTTCTTCTTGCGAGTTTTTCGTCTTGCGAAGCACGGTTTCCCATAGGAATGCATTGAAAATCAATTAATGCGTTCCTAGGGAGACCGCCTTCAGACCAGGTCCGGGGACAGTCTTTCCCCGGACCTCTTCTGAAGGCTGGTGGGGGGGGAGGACTTTTCTCCCCACCGCCAGGCTTCAGAACAGCCTTCTGAAGGCTGGCGGTGGGAAGAAAAGCCCTTCTCCCGCCGCCAGCCTTCAGAAGAGTTCCTGCAGGGCTGCCTAGGCTGCGAATAGCAGCCTGCTGCCGGGTGCGAGGGACGCTCTGAAGCAGAGCGCCCCTCGGGTGGGGCAGACATCTGCAGCTTGGGGAGCCCTGCCGGACTTCCCCACAGGGCTCTCCAAGCTGCGGATAGCAGCCTGCTGCCCCGCACGAGGGGCGCTCTTAAGCAGAGCGCCCCTCGGGTGGGGCAGACATCTGCAGCTTGGGGAGCCCTGCCGGACTTCCCCACAGGGCTCTCCAAGCTGCGGATAGCAGCCTGCTGCCCCGCACGAGGGGCGCTCTTAAGCAGAGCGCCCCTCGGGTGGGGCAGACACCTGCAGCTTGGGGAGCCCTGCCGGACTTCCCCGCAGGGCTCTCCAAGCTGCGGATAGCAGCCTGCTGCCCCGCACGAGGGGCGCTCTTAAGCAGAGCGCCCCTCGGGCGGGGCAGACATCTGCAGCTTGGGGAGCCCTGCCGGACTTCCCCACAGGGCTCTCCAAGCTGCGGATAGCAGCCTGCTGCCCCGCACGAGGGGCGCTCTTAAGCAGAGCGCCCCTCGGGTGGGGCAGACATCTGCAGCTTGGGGAGCCCTGCCGGACTTCCCCACAGGGCTCTCCAAGCTGCGGATAGCAGCCTGCTGCCCCGCACGAGGGGCGCTCTTAAGCAGAGCGCCCCTCGGGTGGGGCAGACATCTGCAGCTTGGGGAGCCCTGCCGGACTTCCCCGCAGGGCTCTCCAAGCTGCGGATAGCAGCCTGCTGCCCCGCACGAGGGGCGCTCTTAAGCAGAGTGCCCCTCGCGCGCGGCAGACATTCACAGCTTGGGGAGCCCTGCGGGGAACTCTTCTGAAGGCTGGAGGCGGGAGAAGGGCTTTTCTTCCCACCGCCAGCCTTCAGAACAGCCTTCTGAATGTTGGCGGTGGGGAGGAAAAACCCTCCTCCCACCGCAAGCCCCGGGAAGAGAGGAGAAGCTGCGCGCCTTCTCCTCTGTTCCCGGACCTCCCACCGCAAGCCTTCAGGACAGGTCCGGGAACAGAGGGGAAGGCGCGCAGCTTCTCCTCTCTTCCCGGGGCTTGCGGTGGGAGGAGGGTTCCCCGCTGTCCCCGGAGATTTCCCTATGGGCTTTCGTTTTGCGAAGCAAGCCCATAGGGAAATTCGTCTTGCGAAGCCGCTAAAAAATCGGAAAACCCTTTCGTCTTGCGGGTTTTTCGTTTAGCGAGGCATTCGTCTTGCGGGGCACCACTGTACTTAATGCTGTATTGTTTTTAACACTTGATTGGGAGCTGCCCAGAGTGGCTGGGGAGACAGCCAGATGGGCAGGGTATAAATAAATTATTATTATTATTATTATTATTATTATTGGCAAAAGTTTCCTGCATTGCAGTGAGTTGGACTAGATGACCCTCATTTTCCCTTCCAGCTCAACAATTCTACGATTCTATGATCTGTTCCTGATATACTTTCAGTAAAGAGAAGGATTTGGACATCTAGCAACAGCTGTATTTTTCTGCCCTGAAGGCAGAGCATTTGTCTTTGTAATTTGCAACAGTGCCTTGACTGATTAGGGGCACAGGGTTTCCACTCGCCCGCATCTTTTCCAAGGGAGCTATTTACTTTCCTGCCTGAGTTTTGCATCCAGCTCTTTCCTGTGCCTCATCAAAGGAGGTTATATTTACAGCCCTGCTAAACTGCATGGGTGATAGCGGCACCGCATAACCACTGAAGCAAATGATGGATACGGCTGAGATTATCATGCTCATCTCTCTGAGAGAATTTGCAGATTCTGGAGGGCTGCAGTGAATATGATTTTAACACCTCTTTCTTGTTTCCTAGCAATGTACCACCTCCAGGGCTCATAAGCAGCATGGACCGACCCCCCCCCCACCTTCCTCCTTTCTTTTCGGTGAACAATCGGCACTTCCCACCTTGGGGGAAATAACTCAGCCACACTGGCATCAGTAGATCAGGGAGCAAGAGTGTCATGTTGAACAGGGGACCAGAGGGAAAAGTACAATAAAAATGTAGAAGGCAAATGCGGACTGTGATTGATGGACTGTTTATTTCTGCTGCTTCTATGGTCTGTCAGCTGGGCAGCTGTCCAAATATCAGGTTAAAAAAGAAAGGAAAGGAAAGGAAAGATGCAGGTCTTTATCAAGGTGGAAATGGAACTGTGATAAATCTCTTTTAGCAAGAGGTTACTCACATCCAAAATGGATTGTGCTCAGAAACATACTGGGAGCAATTATAGATCCTTTAGGATTGGTATTATATGATCCCAGTAGCTGCTCCTGGTCAGCAGTCTGGCTGCCACATTCTGGATTAGTTGTAGTTTCTGAGTCACCTTCAAACATAGCCCCACGTAGAATGCGTTGCAGTAGTCCAAGCAGGAGATAATCAAAGCATGTACTACTACAACAACAACAACAACAACAACAACAACAACAACAATTTATTATTTGTACCCTGGCCATCTGGCTGGGTTTCCCCAGCCACTCTGGGCAACTTCCAACAAAGATTAAAAATAGATTAAAATGTCACACATTAAAAACTTCCCTGAACAGGGCTGCCTTCAGATGTCTTCTAAATGTCAGGTAGTTGTTTATCTCTTTGACATCTGATGGCAGGGTGTTCCACAGGGTGGGTGCCACTACCGAGAAGGCCCTCTGCCTGGTTCCCTGTAGCTTTGCTTCTCGCAGTGAGGGAACCGCCAGAAGGCCCTTGGTGCTGGACCTCAGTGTCTGGGCAGAACAATGGGGGTGGAGACGCTCCTTCAAGTATACTGGGCCGAGGCCACTCTGGTCTGACAGTGCGCAAGCAGGTAGGATCTCAACTGGTGTACCAGATGGAGCTGGTAGACAGCAGCCTTGGACGCAGAATAGACCTGCGCCTCCATGGACAGCTATGAGTCCAAAATGACTCCCAGGCTGCACACCTGGTCCTTCAGGGGCACAGTCACCGCATTCAGGACCAAGGAGTCCCCCAGACCTGCCCACCCCTATCCCCCAGAAAGAGTACTTCTGTCTTGTCAGGATTCATTCTCAATCTGTTAACCGCCATCCCATCTTCCAACCACCTCCAGAGACCCACACAGGATCTTAACCGCCTTCACTGGTTCTGATTTAAATGAGAGGTAGAGTTGAGCATCATCCACATACTGGTGAACACCCAGCCCAAACCCCCTGATAATCTCTCCCAGCTTCACATAGATAGGTTGTATCTAGTGGTGTTTCTACACCACCACTTCCTCCCCGCTTTGGTGGGAAATTCTTCCTCCTGTGCACATCAGTGCATCTGATTTTTTTTTGCTGATCCGTCTAAATCCTATTCCTTTCTGGGCCCCATAGGGAAGGGGGAGAAAAAATAAACCCCGTCCTCATTTAAAGGTGAACTTGTCTAATCTGCACTTTCTGAAGCAATATGCAAACCAATGTACAGCTATCCTTTGAAATTTGTATTTCTCTGAATTTTGTAATGAAGTTCGCTGGCTATGAATTGTGTACAAGAATGCATATACTAGGGCAAAGTGATAGAAAATCTCTCTCTCACACACATGTATGACAGATTCTTCAAATAGCATCTACTTTAAGGTGCAGTTCTGTTCATCGGCTGCAGAGATAGCTCAGTAGGTAGAGCACGAGACTCTTAATCTCAGAGTTGTGGGTTCGAGCCCCACTTTGGGTGAAAGATTTCTGCATTGCTGGGGGTTGGACTAGATGACCTTCGTGGTCCCTTCTATGGATCTATGTCAACAGCAACATGTACAGTGAGATGCTCAGGGGTGGAACAGCTGATTTTCACGCAGAAGGTCCCAGATTCCACCCCCAGTAGCATCTCTAGGTTCCTAGCCTATAATCCTAGAGAGATGCTAGACGGACCAGTACTCTGATATGTTATAAGTCAGATTTCTACGCTGAGGAAGTGTGCCCACATAGCAGGCAGCAAGCTGGAGATGTTTCCTGAAGGAGCGTCTCCACCCCCATCGTTCAGCCCGGACACTGAGGTCCACCTCCGAGGGCCTTCTGGTGGGTCCCTCACTGAGAGATGTGAGGTTACAGGGAACCAGGCAGAGGGCCTTCTCGGTAGTGGCGCCTGCCCTGTGAAACACCCTCCCATCAGATGTCAAGGAAATAAACAACCATCTGACTTTTAGAAGACAGCCCTGTTTGGGGAAGTTTTCAATGTTTGATCTTCTATTGTGTTTTTAATATTCTGTTGGGAAACCCAGCCAGTTGGGTGGGGTATATATAAAAAATATTATTATTATTATTATTCCGACAATGCAGGCTTGTTTCGTCATTCAGTGGCCGTGAGCTAGTGGATGACTCAGTCTGCTTGCCCTGGGGGCAACCTTCTCTTATCCCTTGAACTGCAGCTTGACTATCCACACATCATGGTGGAAAGGAATGAGCATCTTCAGAGAGGTGTTTTTGTTTGTTTGAATCTTCACGTTGGCCGTTGCCTTGGCGCCTCCGGAGATTGTGAGGAGAAGGCCACATGGATCAACCGCCCTCGTGAAGTCTCCGTGGGTGAGATCTGTTAATTACGTGGGAGAGAGCAAGACAGCAATCTCCCGCGGAGGAAGGAGAAATTGATTTGTTGGCTCGGAGCATTGAGGTTGCAGGAGGGAAAGCCGAGGGGGGCACCAGGTTCCTGGATTGTTCAAGTCGTACCGAAACGGAGAGTTAAAATGCTGGGAATGGAAAACTTAAGAAGAGCGCTTGGCATTTGCGTGCCCCTTGAAAGTTCTCCAAGTGTTTCATGCGCAGCATCTCAGCAGCCCCAGCAACTCTTCAAGGAAAGTCTGCAGTTTGATAGCAGGGGGAGAGAAAGACGCTTGCTGAAGGCAGATTAAGGACAGATAAAAGAAAGTGCTTTGTGCTGCTCCCGGGGGGGGGGGTGTTACCATGTGGCGTGGTCTGAGTCCGGTCCTGGGTCGAGGGTCTGGAGGCTGTCTGTCAGGGGCGAAGCGGGGTCCAAGGCAAGGAGCTGGGCGTGGTCAGGAACTCTGGCAGAAAGCAGGACAGGGTGGCGACAGGAACAGGTTTCCCGCAATGTTGCTCCCGCAACCTGGGACTGGGCTGACTGGCCTTTATCTTCTCTGAGGCCAGGGGCGTTCCCGGCCCCCAGGAGACCCGCCTCTCCTGGCCTTAAGGCGAGCACTCCTCCTGGGAGAAACCAGTTCCCTTCGCCTCTCTGTCCTGAGCCTCTGCAGTTCAGGAGAGGCTGAAGGGTTACTGGACCCAGGGGGAGACTCACCTGTAGGCACTGAGTCCTCAACCACCTCCGGAGCCAGAGTGGATTCACCTGGTTCCTGCTCCTGAGGATCCGGCACAGGTGCAGGCGCTTCAGAATCAAGGCCCTGCCCCAGATCAGCCAGCCCTGGAGGTGGGGACTCCTGTGCAGGCTGGGATTCCTCCGGTTCAGCCTCTGAATCAGATTCCCAGGCCATCACACACAACCTGGGACTGGGCTGACTGGCCTTTATCTCCTCTGAGGCATAGGGTGGTCCCAGCCCACAGGAGACCCGCCTCTTCTGACCTTAAGGTGAGCACTCCTCCTGAGAGAACTTAGTTCCCTCCACCTCTCTGCCCTGAGCCTCTGCAGCTCAGGAGAGGCTGGAGGGTTACTGGACCCAGAGGCAACCTCACCTTTCCCTGACAGGGCTGGGAGAGGAGCACCTGCAGGCAATGGGTCCTCCATCACCTCCGGAGCCAGAGTGGATTCATCTGGTGTCTGCTCCTGAGGATCCGGCACAGGTGAGGGCCCTTCAGGTTCAAGCCCCAGCCCCGGCTCAGCCAGCCCTGGAGGCGGGGACTCCTGTGCAGGCTGGGATTCCTCAGGTTCAGCCTCTGAATCAGATTCCCAGGCCATCACATGCTTCTTCACTCAGTGCATAGGTATACTATGGAACTTCTTCCCACAGGAGGCAGTGATGGCTGCCAACCTAGATGGCTTTGAAAGGGGACTGGACAAATTCATGGGCCATTGGTGGCTCCACAGTTAGAGACATCAATGCTTCTGAATATCAGTTGCTGGAAACAGCAGGAGGGGAGAGGGCTCTCGTGCTCAGATGCTTCTTGCATGGTGAGTTCCCGCCCTCCCCAATGGAGATAATGACACATGACACAATTATTAAGGTTAATGGGCTAAATAAGGCCACAACTTTATTGGTTACAGGTGATGAGCAGTATTGGCTTAGGCACTGGTCCTAACTGACTATATCTGACTTCAGCCCATCTGCTTGAAGTCTGGGAAGGGTTAACCACCAGTAGGGGGAGTCCTGCTGATTCACATCAACTAGGAACTCCCCTGGGGTCACTGCTCGGGGGCGTGCCTTAGGTCCCCATCTCCCCAGGCTTCGGACAGGGTCACGCCCCCCGGAATCCTTTACCGGACTACCCTTCAATATGTGGGGCAGGTGATGGCGCTACCTCCCCTCTTCCATCTACAGAACAATACCAATGCCTAACCGCCAATACCAAGAAAGTTGTGATGATTTGCTACGAGGTAGGTGAAAACCAAGTGGCAGGTGCCAATTTGCCAAGTGGGAAAATTCCTACCAGGCCCCTAAATGGTGACCAACCAAGGTCCATAGCAAAGTCAAGGAATGAAAACCTTAAAGGGTGGGAGGGTGGGAAAAGCAGGAACAGCTGGCAGGTGGCAAAGAGGGAGATCCCCGGCCACGTCCTGCTTTAAATAGGGCAGGCCATGCCCCCAGAGCCCGCCGATTGGCTGGCCAGGAGGTGACATGGCTGGGAATCCCCCCAATCGTGTGGGGGCTGGGTTCTAGCCGCCGTGCACGTGGTGGGGCCGTGACACCCGCAACTCCACCTCCTCCGAAGGGCGGAAGTGGCTTTGTGTGCTTCTAACAGACATCTGGTTGGCCACTGTGAGAACAGGATACCGGACTAGATTTGCCATTGGCCTGATCCTGCAGACTTTTCTTATGTTTTTACCAGCTAAAGACATCATAAGGGTTTCAGGAAGTTCAGGCCACCCGGAATGTGATAGGGTGTGCTGGACCCGGGGGAAAGGTACCGTGAGCGTAGTCTGAGTCCACACGAAGAGGGGCGAGGTCCGAGGCGGAGAGCCGGGCGGGGAACAGGAACGCTGGAACAAGAGGCCGAGCAGGGAACAGGAACACCGGATGGTCAGGAACAGGAGGCCGAGCAGGGAACAGGAGCACCGGATGGTCAGGAACAGGAGGCCAAGCAGGGATCAGGAACACAGGAAGGTCCAAAGCCAACAACGACGTTGCTCCCGCAACCTGGGACCGGGCTGCCTGACCTTTATCTTCTTCTAAGGCCGGGGGCGGTCCCGGCCCCCAGAAGCCCCGCCTCTCTTGGCCTTAAGGCGAGCACTCCTCCTGGGAGACACCAGTTCCCTTCGCCTCTCTGCCCTAAGCCTCTGCAGATCAGGAGAGGCCGAAGGGTTACTGGGCCCCGGGGGAGGCTCACCTGTAGCCACTGAGTCTTCCAGCACCTCTGGGGCCTGAATGATTTCACCTGGTGCCTGCTCTTGAGTTTCCTCAGCAACTAGGCCTTGCCCCAGTTCAGCCGGCCCTGGAGGCGGGGACTCCTGCGCCGGCTGGGATTCCTCCGGATCACTCTCAGACTCGGAATCCCAGGCCATCACACCATCCCCCCTCCCAGGCCCCCCCCTCACTTGAGGGCCCGGACCCGGCTTGCTGGGGTACGCTGCATGAAACTCCCGGATGCAGGCAGGTGCGTGGACGTTGACCGCTGGTTCCCAGGAACGGTCCTCTGGCCCATACCCCTTCCAGTCAATGAGATACTGCAGCCTTCCCCTGCGGTATCGGGAGTCCAGAATGTGTTCCACCTCGTACTCAGGCTCTCCCTGCACCAAGACTGGCTGCGGTCGGGGACGGTCCGGGTGGAACTCGTCAGGTGGGGCCACCGGACTCAGAAGGGACCTGTGGAATACCGGGTGAACCTTCAGGTTTGCTGGCAACCGGAGACGGAATGCCACAGGCGAGACCTGGTCCACGATAGGGAACAGGCCGGTGAACCGGGCGTCCAGCTTCCGCGAAGGTCGAGAAGGGTGGAGGTGGCGAGTGGAAAGCCATACCAAGTCACCGACGTGAAGTTCCGGCCCCACCTGGCGGTGGCGGTCGGCCTGGACCTTGTACGCCTCCTTGGCCTGGTGCAGCTGCTCCATCAACAGCTGTTGCTGGGACTGGAGCTCCTGAAGCCACTCTGTCACCGCAGGGACCGTAGATGCCGGCAGCACATCCGGAAACAACCGTGGATGAAGGCCATAACTGGCTTGGAACGGGGTCTGCTGGGTGGACGCATTCACCGCGTTGTTATAAGCGAACTCCGCCAATGCTAGGTGGTCGACCCAGTCGTCCTGCTGGTAGCTGCAGTAACACCGGAGGTACTGTTCCAGTACCGCGTTCGCCCGTTCCGTCTGGCCATCAGTCTGTGGGTGGTAAGCAGATGAGAGACAGACCTCTGTTCCGAGGGCCTGGTGCAAAGCACGCCAAAACCGGGACGTGAACTGAACGCCGCGGTCGGATACTACACGCTCAGGTAGGCCATGCAGGCGGAAGACATGCTGAAGGTACAGCTGCGCGGTTTCCTTAGCTGAGGGTATGGATGGGCAGGGGGCACAGTGCACCATCTTCGTGAAGTGGTCGGAGAAAACTAGAAGGCAGGTGCAGCCACGAGACGGGGGTAACTCCACTACAAAGTCTAGAGAAACTGTGTGCCAAGGACGTGGTGGAACCGGCAACGGCTGAAGGAGGCCGGGGGGTCGCCCGGTAGGCCCCTTGGCCCGCCTGCAGACGTCACAACCAGCGACGTAGCGAGCCACGTCAGCCTTCAAACGGGGCCACCAAAACTCACGGCTTACCAGATGGGTGGTCCGATACCGCCCAAAGTGCCCCGCCGCTGGAGCGTCATGGGTCATCCGGAGAACCTCAGCCCGCAGCGGCCCTGGTGGGATGTACAGGCGCCCGTAGTGCAGCAGAAGACCCTGATGCGAGACCAGCCCTGGATACTGAGGGCATGATCCTTCGGCCAGTTCCCGGAGTCGTTCCTGGGCCCAAGCGTCGACCCGCTGCTGTTCCCGCACCCGAGCCTGCAGTGGCTCGACCTCCTGGGTGGCCAGGAACGCAGCTGGTGGTAGGATCGTGGTGGGTGCTGCTTGCTGAACCGTGTCTGCGTTGTCTTCAGGTTTCCGGGACAGGGCATCCGCCTTCTGGTTTTGGGAGCTAGGGATGTAGCGGATCCGGAACTGGAACCGGGAAAAGAACAACGCCCACCGGATCTGCCTTTGGTTCAGCTTGCGGGTGGTCTGGAGGTATTCTAGGTTCCGGTGGTCGGTTCTCACCTCCACCGGGTGTCTTGCTCCTTCAAGATGGTGGCGCCAAACCTCAAAGGCCACCTTGATGGCCAGCAGTTCCCGCTCCCACACGGTATAGTTACGCTCCGCTGGAAGGAGCTGGCGGGAATAGAAGGCGCAGGGTAAGAGTGGCGCTTCCGGTCCGTGCTGCTGAGACAAGACGGCACCGAGAGCCGTACTGGAGGCGTCAGTCTCTACCACAAAGGGTCGAGAAGGATCCGGATGTTGCAAGATTGGCGCTCTCTGGAAACAGGCCTTCAACCCTTGAAATGCCTCCTCCGCCTCCTTGTCCCAGGAAAACGGCGTCTTGGGGCGCAGAAGCCGGGTCAACGGGATGGTGTGGTGAGCATAATCCGCAATGAAGGTCCGGTAATAGTTGGCGAACCCCAGGAAACGCTGTAGGTCCTTGCGGTTCCGAGGTGCCGCCCATTCTCGAACCGCTGCCACCTTCCCAGGATCCATTTGCACCCCACCTGGTGAGAGTCGATGACCCAGGAAGTCCACTGACTGCTGATGGAACTCGCACTTGCTGAGCTTTGCATACAGACGATGCTCGCGCAAGCGCTGCAGCACGGTCCGGACATGGCCCTCGTGGCACGCCGGGTCACGGGAGTAAACCAGAATGTCATCCAAGTACACCACCACGTACTTGTCTAGCAAGTCCTGGAACACGTGGTTGATGTACCGTTGGAACACAGCAGGCGCGTTGCACAAACCAAAGGGCATAACCAGGTATTCAAACTGTCCGTACCGGGTCCCGAATGCTGTCTTCCACTCATCCCCGGCGCGGATCCGAATCAAATTGTAGGCTCCCCGGAGGTCTAGCTTGGTGAACACCTGCGCCCCTTGCACCCGCTCCAGTAACTCCGAAATAAGGGGCAAGGGGTACCGGTCCGGGATGGTAATTTTGTTCAGGGCCCGGTAATCATGGCAAAGGCGGAGCTCCCCACATTTCTTTTTAACAAAGAGCACTGGCGCAGCAGTGGGCGAGGTAGAGGGTCTAATGAACCCACGCTCCAGGTTCTTGCGCAAGAAGTCCTGCAAAGCCCCACGCTCTGGCTCTGTTAACGAGTATAAGCGACTCACCGGTAGAGGCGCTCCGGGCTGGAGGTCTATGCCACAGTCAAAGGACCGATGCGGCGGCAGCTGGTCTGCCCCCCGTTCCTCGAACACGTCGTGATAGTCCCGGTACTCAGCGGGGAGCGTCGCAGCCGCCTCCTCAGTGGGCGCAGCTGCTAGCATCTCAGTCTCAGCAGGAGAATTGGGGACTGGGAAGTGTACCGTCCGTTTGACCCAGTCAATCTGCACATTGTGAGCCTCTAGCCAGTCCATCCCAAGCACCAGGGGGAACCGGGGCATGGAGGCAATATCCAGAGTTCGCATCTCACGGTGCTGCTGGAGGCACAGGACCAGGGGCTGGGTCTCTTGAGTGACGGCGCCCGAACGTAGTGGCCGTCCGTCGATTGCCTCCACCTGTACCGGTTCTGGCTTGTTCCAAAGTGGCACCCGATGCTGGGCAGCAAAAGCAGCGTCCATATAAGAGCGGGTTGCCCCTGAATCCACCAGAGCATGGGTAAGAATCCATGGCCCTCCTGGAGGGTATAGATGTACCGGAACCATAAGGTGTTGTAATTCAATTGGTGCGGCCCCATTCTGTGCTGTTTGGGACCCCCGGTAGCTAGGGCCATCAGCTACTGGGGTTGGCGGTTTCCCTGCGGCTGGCGTTTCTCTGGACAAGACCGAGCGAAGTGTCCACTTCCGCCACAGTAAAGACAGAGATTTCCCTCCCGACGCCGCGCCTTCTCTGCAGGGGAAAGGCGTGGCCGCACTGCCCCGAGCTGCATAGGCTCCTCCGTTAAATCAGTTGTGCCCGTGGGGCTGCTGGAAAAAGCTGGTGCCGTGAACTGGAAGTGTCGGCGACCCCGGGCCTGACGACGATCCTCCAACCTATCGTCTATTTGTAGACACCGTTGAATGAGAGTGTCTAGCGTGGTGGGGCGTTCCATTGTGGCCAACTGGTCCAGTACCTCGTCTGAAAGCCCCTCGAGATACTGGTCCCGCAGTGCCGAATCATTCCAGGTCAAGTCCTGTGCCAGCAGCCGAAACTCCGTGGTATATGCGGCCACCGTGGACTTGCCCTGTTTCAAACGCCGAATCGCCCGGTTGGCTTGACTCCCTTTCTGGGGATTGCCGAACGCGGCCTCCAAATGATTGCAAAACCCCGTATAGTCTGCCAGCAAGGGGGAGTCTTGCCTGAGTAGCGGCAACGCCCACTTGGCCGCCTGGTCCTTTAACAAACTAATCAAAAAGTGCACCTTGGTGCGGTCGTCAGGAAAGTTCCGGGCTCGCCCCTGAATATACAGCTTGGCCTGGGCCAGGAACATGGGAAAGCTGGCCGGGGCTCCATCAAATTTCTCAGGCAAAGCCACTGGGTACTTGCCAGGAGCCGGGGCGTCGGCCCCAGGAGCCGGTAGGGCTTCCAAGCGTTGCTGAAGTGCCACAACCGCGTCACTGAGCTGCTGCACGGTGTGAGTCAAGGTCTGGTTCCTCTGGGCCAAATCCACCAGTGCAGCCGCCTGGTCAGCCATGGCCTCTGGCTCTTCCCGAACGCACCCCTACGAAGGGGGAGTGCGGGTGGGGCGGGAGCAAACTGTGCTGGACCCGGGGGAAAGGTACCGTGAGCGTAGTCTGAGTCCACACGAAGAGGGGCGAGGTCCGAGGCGGAGAGCCGGGCGGGGAACAGGAACGCTGGAACAAGAGGCCGAGCAGGGAACAGGAACACCGGATGGTCAGGAACAGGAGGCCGAGCAGGGAACAGGAGCACCGGATGGTCAGGAACAGGAGGCCAAGCAGGGATCAGGAACACAGGAAGGTCCAAAGCCAACAACGACGTTGCTCCCGCAACCTGGGACCGGGCTGCCTGACCTTTATCTTCTTCTAAGGCCGGGGGCGGTCCCGGCCCCCAGAAGCTCCGCCTCTCTTGGCCTTAAGGCGAGCACTCCTCCTGGGAGACACCAGTTCCCTTCGCCTCTCTGCCCTAAGCCTCTGCAGATCAGGAGAGGCCGAAGGGTTACTGGGCCCCGGGGGAGGCTCACCTGTAGCCACTGAGTCTTCCAGCACCTCTGGGGCCTGAATGATTTCACCTGGTGCCTGCTCTTGAGTTTCCTCAGCAACTAGGCCTTGCCCCAGTTCAGCCGGCCCTGGAGGCGGGGACTCCTGCGCCGGCTGGGATTCCTCCGGATCACTCTCAGACTCGGAATCCCAGGCCATCACATAGGGGGTCACCAGAGAATGAAAGAATAAAATGAATGAATGAATGAATGAATGAAAGGAAAATCACAAAACACCCCTTGGCCACTTTGAAAGTAAGATAAGCTCAACAAAAACCCTGAAACAGCCTCCATGAGATTTTCAGCGAGGTTTTCTCTCCCCTTCGGTAGTTTTCAAATGCTCTTGCCTTCTCAGGCTCCATCTGCACTCTATGCATTCAAAGCATGGTATCAGATCACTTTAAACCATCATGGCTACCCGCAAAGAATCCTGGGAACTATAGCGCATGAAAGGTGTTGTTAGGAGACTCCTATTCTCTGCACAGAACTACAGTTCCCAGAGTTCTCTGGAAAGAGGGATTGACTGTTGAACCATTCTGGGAATAGTGAGGGGAATAAGGGCCTCAGTACACCTCTCAGCACCCTTAATAGTTCCCATGACTGTTTAAAGCTGTGTGTTAATGCTTTATAGCAGCCTTCCTCAATCTTGGGTTCCCAGGTGTCGCTGGACTACAATTCTCAACATTCATAGCCAGAAGGGTCACCAATCAGGGATGATGGGACTGGTAATTCAACAACATCTGGGAACCCAAGGTTGAGAAAGGCTGCTTTATATATTTTTTTGTTTTTTAAATGAAAGGTATTTTCAGTACAACACTAATTCGGGTGATGCATTCGCCATGTTCTTGGTTAATGCTTAGCTAAAAGGTACAGGCAAGTAATGGACAATTCACATATGCATGCAAATCTTTTGATTAACCAATTACACCATCACACCTGTCAAATTTCTAATAGATGGTAGGGGGAGAAGTATTCCATTATTATTATTTATGAGATTTATTAGTCATAGGTAACTCAGAGTGACTTTACAAAAAAAGCAATGTTGTTGTTGTTGTTTAGTCGTTTAGTTGTGTCTGACTCTTTGTGGCCCCCTGGACCAGAGCACGCCAGGCACTTCTGTCTTCCACTGCCTCCCGCAGTTTGGTCAAACTCATGCTGGTAGCTTCGCGAACACTGTCCAACCATCTCGTCCTCTGTCATCCCCTTCTCCTTGTGCCCTCCATCTTTCCCAACATTAGGGTCTTTTCCAGGGAGTCTTCTCTTCTCATGAGGTGGCCAAAGTATTGGAGTCTCATCTGTCCTTCCAGTCTCATCTGTCCTCCAAAGTATTGGAGTCTCACCTGTCCTTCCAGTGAGCACTCAGGGCTGATTTCCTTAAGAATGGAGAGGTTTGATCTTCTTGCAGTCCATAGGGCTCTCAAGAGTCTCCTCCAGACCATAATTCAAAAGCATCAATTCTTCGGCGATCAGCCTTCTTTATGGTCCAGCTCTCACTTCCATGCATCACTACTAGGAAAACCATAGCTTTTTACTATACGGACCTTTGTTGGCAAGGTGATGTCTCTACTTTTACCCCTTCATGGATCACTGCCTTGCCGTGGCGAATGGGCTTGAATAACTCAGTGAAGCTATGAACTATGCCGAGCAGGGCACCCAAGATAGACAGGACATAGTGGAGAGTTTTGACCAAACGTGATCCACCTGGAGGAGGAATGGGCAAGCCACTCCAGTATCCCTGCCAAGAAAACTCCATGGACAAAGACAACAGGCATATAAAAAAAAAACTAATACATGCATTAAAACCAATGGGGAATAATAATACAGTGGTACCTCAGGTTAAGTACTTAATTCGTTCTGGAGGTCCGTTCTTAACCTGAAACTGTTCTTAACCTGAAGCACCACTTTAGCTAATGGGGCCTCCCGCTGCCGCCGCACGATTTCTGTTTTCATCCTGAAGCAAAGTTCTTAACCTGAAGCATGATTTCTGGGTTAGCGGAGTCTTTAACCTGAAGCGTATGTAACCTGAAGCGTATGTAACCCGAGGTACCACTGTAATAGAATCATTGAATTGTAGATTTGGGAGGGATCCCAAGGGTCATCTAGCCTTACCCCCATGCAGTGCAGGAATCCTGTCCACAGCCATTGCTGGATTGCTGGGTAGGGTCAAACAACTGATCTTCTGGTTACTGACCAGATGCATGGACCCACTGCATCACAGAAACGAGGTATTATACATAGGTGGCAGCAGGTTGCCTTACAAAAACTAAAAAGCTTAATAGATTCCCCCTGGAAAGGGTAAGTCTGGAATTAATGTGTGTGTGTTTACCGACTGAATTTTTGATGCCTGTAATGTCATAAGAACATAGAGTTCTTATGACTGCTGAATGAGACCAGTAGCCCATCTAGTCCAACATTTCATTTTTATTTCATTCATTTAATAGGTTTATTAGTCACTTGTCACCCGAAGGTCTCCAAGCAACTTACAGAAAAGAAAAGAAAAAGTTATACAGTACATATTACCATAGTAGGGGAAAGTGGGGGGAATCATATAAAACTATTTTGTACAACATAACAACATAACAACATAACAACATAACAACATAACAACATAACAACATAACATAACATAACATAACATAACATAACATAACATAACATAACATAACATAACATAACATAACATAACATAACATAACATAACATAACATAACACATAACATAACATAACATAAAACATAACATAACATAACATAACATAATATAACATAAACATTCTTCTTTGGTGATCACTCATAGCCGAGTAAGATTGTCTTCCATAAACATGGTCTTAACAGTGAGTCTGTAAGTGACTGTGGAGGCCAATTCTGGACCCATACATCCTTCCACAGTGGGGACATAAGTTCCCAGGTGGGAGTTGATCACTGTGTGGATTTGCCAAGCGTGCCTTCCTCTTAGCACATTTCTCCCTTGCGTCCTGAGTTCGAGTGTCTTCAAAGTCCATGACACCTTTGGTAAAGGCTGTTCTCCAACTGGAACGCTCACAGGTCAGTGTTTCCCAGTTTTTGGTATTTATACTACATTTTTTAAGATTTGACTTGAGACAGCCTTTAAACCTCTTTTGTTGACCACCAGCATTACGTTTTCCATTTTTAAGTTTGGAATAGAGTAGTTGCTTTGGAAGACGGCAATCAGGCATCCGCACAACATGACTAGTCCAACGAAGTTGATGTTGAAGAATTATTGCTTCAACACTGGTGATCTTTGCTTCTTCCAGTACACTTGTATTAGTTCACCTGTCTTCCCAAGTGATGTGTAAAAATTTCCGGAGACACCGTTGATGAAATCTTTCAAGGAGTTGGAGATGGCGTTTGTAAGTGGTCCATGTTTCACAGTCATACAGTAAGGTTGGTAGTACAATAGCTTTGTAAACAAGCATTCTGGTTTCCCCAGCAAATGCCCCAGTCCTCAAACACTCTGCACTTCAAACAGGAGAAAGCTGCACTTGCAGAGCTCAGGCGATGCTGGATTTCGGCATCAATGTTGACCCTAGTGGAAAGATAACTGCCTAGGTAGGAGAAGTGATCGACATTTTCCAATGTTACACCATTGAGCATAACACACACACACATACCTATACCATACTCAAATAATAAACAAAGCAATACTGAGAGCCACTAATTAGCAAATAAACAAAAATAAAGAGAACTTCAACTCCCCCACAGTCCCCAAAATATTTCAAATCAAACTAACAATTTCCCCCCTTTAAGCTCCCCACTGCACCCAGAAGTCTGATGTCAAGGAGAGCTGTTGTAAATCCATGGTGGGTGACTCCAGTGTCCTTCAGGAAGGTCCAGTGTTTTGGGGGAAGCAATAACAAACAAACAGCAAGTTCCTAACAAAGGTTTTACTTGAGCCGGCTACTGCTGCTCTCTTGCTGCTGCTGGAGATTCCCACATGTTGTCCTGATGTTTCCCCCTGGAAAACCTGCTGTTTACAGCTGAATCAGAACACATGTCAATCCACAGAAGATCCGATTGACATTAGGTATGAATCAGTGGTAAACAGAGGGGTTTCCTGGAGAAAGAGGCAGGACGGATGGAAAACCTCTTCGACTGTCAGGAGTCCAGTTTCCCAGCTTGATAACACAGTGAGTGTAGGTAATTAAAAAGGAGGATTCATTACAAAAACAGATAGCTCTTGACAGCTCTAACAAAGCCTCCAGCATCATTACTCAATATGACCCTTCTGAAGACCCTTTCCAGCGTTGACAGAAGAAACTGAACTTACGACCCTTACGACCCTCCCATTCACCGACTCCTTGTACTTAGTGGGTCAGCTTCAACCTCTTCCTGTGAGATTTGGCTGTGTTCTAGCCTGCTCTCAGCTACTGCCTTATCAGCAGGCCTGTCAAGGTCAGGAAGAGCCAGAGTCTACAGCTTCCAGCTCTCCCCTGCCTGGCTAACATCCAAGCCTCTCTGTTCCTGGCTGCTTTCTGCAGTTGGCTGCAAACCTTCGCTTAGAGCTGGCTCATTCCTGACACCGACCCATGTCTAGAAAGCACAGGGGAAACAGAACGAGCCCCTAGTGACTTGAGAACACTGCAAACAACAACAACAACAACAACAACCTTGCACATATGAGGAACACCAATCCCAAAATCATCTCCTGCCTGGAAGTAGCCCTTTCAGGGTACTCCTGTCAATGCACAGACTGCTGGTGTGACATCCCAGCAGTCTTTACAGTGCTGGAGACAGCTTTGCCATTTTCCTGAGGGGATATATTATTCATTCCACCGTGGAACTTTTATTATGCAAAGAACCTCGGAATACCTCCAGAGAAATAAAACCATATGCCAATGAGCTTTTGTCTCCTGGAAACAGCCAAAGACGCCTCAAATCATTATCATAAAGCTGTATGCAATCAATGCGACAGATAACTATATCTCCCCGGCTAGAAGATTTTCTTTTCTTCAGTCGAGATGAGCTGCGTTCTTCCCTGCCGAGAAGTTGCAACCCGCACTTGGAATGAGTGTGCGAAGGCGATCATGGCTGATAAAGCAAAGCCTGTTCTTACCGGGTGGCACACTCTTCCAAATTACAGACTTCCACGAAGGTGACTCAACAGCCGAACATAAAGAAGTTGCTGGTGCTGTACGTTTCTCAGTGGTTTCCCCAATTAAAAATTAATGTTTACATTCGGGGAATAATGGGCGTGCTGACAGCTTAGCAATTTGCAGTCCCTTTTGCTAATTGGGAGAAGAAAGACGCAAAGAAAAGGGAGAAGAATTAAGAAGAGATGGAGGGCCTGACTGAGGCCCACCTAATCCAGCAGCCTGTTGAAGGGGATGGAACAACTCCAACTTTTCTCCCATGAAAATACGGATGTCCTATTCCATAATAATATTTTTTTTATTCATACCCTGCCCATCTGACTGGGTTGCCCCAGCCACTCTGAGTGGCTTTCAACATATATAAAAACTTAATAAAACACTGAAATTTTTTTTTTTAAAAAAACTTCACTATACTGGGCTGTCTTCAGATGTCTTCTAAAGGTTGTATAGTTACTTATCTCCTTGGCTTGGGGCTCACATAACTCCATACTCTCCAGCATTTCTCTGGTGAAAATTGGGACGTTCTCAGGGATCAAATCAGAAATCAGTGTGGCTTCTGTAAATCTGGGACTGTCCCAGGAAAATAGGGACAATTGGAGGGCCGTCAACTCACCCATGAGGAAAGGTTGTAGCATTTAGAGAAAAGTTAGGGGCTTGTGCAGACTTGTGCTTTTCCTGTGCCTAGAAAGCATGGGCCTATGCTGTTTCTCACTCGTCCTTCTCTTTCTAGGCAAGGCACAGAATCCTGAAGTGTCTGCAGACACAGCTCTCTGCACCCAAGAAAGTAAGAGTAACTGTCCAAGCTCAGGGACATACTGTAGAGTTGGAAAAGGTTCAGAAAAGAGACAACAACATGATCAAGGGGATGACACTGTTGGGAAATTCCATTCCACCTTTAGTTGCAGACATGGAACTGATGCATGTCACATGTCTGTTTACATACCAGCGCAGCTTGCTGGAAACTTCCGTTGTGTGCATAGCTTTTGCTTTTCTCTTTATCTGAGACGACATGAGAGAGAGACGACATGTTTCTTTGTCCTGATTTATGATTAATAAATGCGTAGTTGTAGTATGCTTCCACAAGCCTCACGCCTATTCTGTGTGCTCAGTTTAATCTGCTGATAGTGTGCCTTGGCTAAGTAAGCCCGGGTTGCTGATTTACATTGGAGCAGAGGCCAATGGGCCTTCTCAGCAGGACGGTTGGAAGGAAATGACCCAGCTGGGGCTAGCCAGCTGGCCTCGCAGCCCTCTGCATGCCGGCAGGTACTAACGCTTCCCTAATACCCCACAGAACTCAATAGTTCTATGATTTTTGGCAAGGAAGGTCTACACAGAGATGCCATTGGTGAACCTGCAACATATGCTATTGGAGTTTTATGATGAGCTCCTATTCTTCGGCACCATCGGGTGTGGCTGGCTGAGGAGGACAGAGGCTCCACTCGCTGCAACAGGTCCTGGCATGGAAATTTCCTCCAAATGTATCTCCTCGTAATTACTGCTATACAATAAATATAGATCCGCAAGAAAATAACTGCGCACAGGCTGTTTAGGAACAAATCAGAAGACAGCAAAAGACATCCTTATCTGCCTGAACAGGCAAACATAGTTAATGCCGGCTGAGTCGTGTCTAATGATGCTATTACCAACTGTGTGACAATCACCCAGGATTCTGCTGCCTGCAGTCGCTCCCTTCTTAAATATATCATTATCAAACACCATCTCCTCCTCTGCAGCATTAGGGGGCAGATAAGTCCAATTTGGCAGGTGGGCTGCTGGGAGCCGTTGCCAAAAATGACAAGGCATCTTGAGGAAATGAAAAAGCATCCCCCTAGACATCCTTTCTATTTCACAGTCATTGGTGTTCAGGATGCTATCAGAACAGTCACACGCCATGCCGATACTGTTTGCAGCTGCAACCGTTTCAGGGAACTCACACAGTTTCACTTCCAACCAGTGTGCATCCCACAACGTCCTGCCGAAAACCCATTAACTTTTCATACCATAAATGTTCTGGTTTATTTTCGTTGCACTGTAGCCCCTCTGGGTGCAATGATGCGATAGCATCGGGGCGGCATCACAAACAAGTTAAAGCAGAATAAAACCACCACTAGCATACTATTATTGGGCCAAGGAAATGTTACAGAATACACTGCAATAAAACGTCAGTCTGAAAGCACCCAAACAATATGGGTGTGTGTTGGAGAATTTATTAGAATATGTAGACAGTTTGGACTGAAAGCAGGAAATAATAATAATAATAATAATAATAATAATAATAATAATAATTTATTATTTATACCCCACCCATCTGGCTGAGTTTCCCCAGCCACTCTGGGCGGCTCCCAATCAAATGTTAAAAACAGTACAGCATTAAATATTAAAAACTTCCCTATACAGGGCTGCCTTCAGATGTCTTCTAAAGATAGGATAGCTGCTTATTTCCTTCATATCTGAAGGGAGGGTGTTCCACAGGGTGGGCGCCACTACCGAGAAGGCCCTCTGTTTGGTTCCCTGTAACCTCACTTCTCGCATTGAGGGAACCGCCAGAAGGCCCTCGGTGCTGGACCTCAGTGTCCGGGCAGAACAATGGGGGTGGAGACACTCCTTCAGGTATACTGGACCAAGGCAGTTTAGGGCTTTAAAGGTCAGCACCAACACTTTGAATTGTGCTTGGAAACGTACTGGGAGCCAATGCAGATCTCTCAGAACCGGTGTTATGTGGTCCCGGCGGCCACTCCCAGTCACCAGTCTAGCAAAAACTAGGGATGAGGAAATCCTTGGCTCCTCGCCAAAATTGGCTCAGCATTTATGAATGTGACTGGTGAGCATTTTTGGGGGGGTTTGAACTGGGTTGCCATTCTCCCAGCAAAGCTACGATTCCCAGTTTAACAATCAATCCAGCTACACAGGGAACTCTGGGAATTGTAGCTCTGGAAGGGGAATAGGGGGTCTCCGAACAATTCTTAGCACCTTTTACAAACTCCAGCTCCCAGAACTCTTTGGCGGATGCCATGAGTGTTTAGCATGGTATCATAGCGCTTTGAATGAATGAATGGTGTGAACATCACCTCTGTTGTTTCCTTGCAGTTCTGAACTCCTCAGCCTAATCTTGGACTTCTTCTGCTTGGCCCACTGTTCCTGGCTTCTAGCATAACTTCCCTCACCTTTCCTGATGCTACTCTCAAATAAGCACCTCTGTCATCTCCTGGTATGTCCCACAGAGGAACTTACGGTCTTCAAACAAAAACATCTTGGAGGTCCCGGGCCACAGAGAAGTTAGGCTGGACTCAACCAGAGCCAGGGCTTTTTTGGCTGTGGCTCCGATCTGGTGGAACGCTCTGTCACAAGAGACCAGGGCCCTGCGGGACTTGACATCTTTCCGCAGGGCCTGCAAGACAGAGCTGTTCCACCAGGCCTTTGGCTGAGGAACAGCCTGACCCCCTCCTTTGGTAATCCTCACAGAACTCTAGGCCAATGGTTGCCCTTAATTTTATTTGAACTGATTTTATATTGAATTGATTTTAGACTGCTGTATTACTTTACTGTTGTTAGCCTCCCTGAGCCCAGCTTCAGCTGGGGAGGGCAGGATATTTTAAAAATATTATTATTATTATTATTATTATTATTATTATTATTATTATTATTTATTATTGTGGGCTGGATGGTAGCTGGGACCATGCGAGACAGCCACTGGAAAGAGGATGGCTGTGTTTGGGTTCTTGTACTGTTTCAAGTTTGCCTTTAAATGTGAACTAAATTGAATTCCTCCCCCAATCCCTAGCGATGGGGTAGAATCTTCCAACAAATTTAAGGCATCACGCCAGATGAAGAGGCCGAACACAGGCTGTGTGACAATGAAGGGGAATGACTGGGGAGGGGCTCAGGAAGAACAGCTGCTGCCCCCAGAATCTACCCAATGGTAGAACTGGCCCTGTTTCTTGTGAAGAACAGGCCCATGCTCCTATAGGGCTGCCAAGCTGCAATGTGGAGAGTCTCCTTCAATCTGCAGAAACACGTCTGCATGGCTGTTTTATTTTGCAACTGTCCCCGGAGCAATGCAATATTCATTGAACGTTTGCGACAGAGAGGCATCCATTGTTTTCGAAACTCCAAGAGCTGGGACATTGTTTGCCTTGCCAAGCCGAAGACCACCAGAGCTCATCAAATCACGGTTGGCAGCTTCTCGCAGGCGAGGGAAAGGAAAGTCTCTGGCACTCTGTGCTGCGACATTTGGGGAAACGGCACAAAGCAGGAGACCTGGGGTGCTGTCATTGTTCTGCCTTGAAAGCTTTCCAGTGGGTTGCCTCACCAAGCATGCCATTTGTTCTAAGAATGTGTGAGAGAAGAGATCACCTGTGTGCTTTTGTGGCCCCGACGGAGCCTGGAAGCTGCATTTCCCTCAGTAATTGGCTCCACTGAAGATGTGAACTTGCCAGCACTTTAAAGAACACTTTGGCTGGGGGCACGGCGGGTGCAGAGCTTCTTCCTTTGCCAAACAGTTCTCTCTTCCTCTCTCTTCCCAAACAGTTCTCAGCTTTAGAATGAGGCACTCAGCTGGGAATGCAAACATTGGTGGTCTGTTGAGAATTCAAGCTGTTCTGCGTATTCAGGAGGAAGAGATTGGCTGGGGTTAGTCCACAAACACAGAACAAAATATTTCATTCAGGCTGATTAATATGGTGAGGCATCCACAATCATTTCTCAGTTATGGGTGGAGAGAGAATTAGCTCTGGAAAGCTCATAGAATCACAGAATTGTCGAGTTGGGAGGGGTCCTGAGGGCAATCCAGTCCACCCCCTGTGATGCAGGAAGCTCAACAAAATAATCAATGACAGAAGAACATCCATAAATCCTCTAATAAGGGAGGGTCAACCACGTTCTGAGCGAGTCTGTTACACTGTTTTGCAGCTATTACCGCCAGAAAGTCCACTCAGTCCCTTCTGAACCAGGCTAAACACGCCCAGCTCCCTCAAACCATTCCTCATAAGGATTAGTTTCCAGACCTTTTATCATCTTGGGCATCTTCCTCTGCACATGTTTTCCATTAAACGTGTGAAGAAAAATATTACAGTGGACGTTCAGGTTGCGAACATGATCCTTGCGGGAGGCACGTTCGCAAACCGCAGCATTTGGAACCCGCGACCTGCGATTCGGTGCTTCTGCCAGTGGCGTAGCGTGGGGGGTGCAGGGGGGGCCGGCCGCACCGGGCGCAACATCTGGGGTTAGGGCAAATCCACGGGTTAGGGGGCGCAAATCCACGGGTTAGGGGGCGCAAATTACTTGCCTTGCCCCGGGTGCTCACAACCCACGCTACGCCACTGGCAATAACCATAGTGATAGTAAAAAATGTGTATGGAACAGTCCATATAATTACTTACTTCTACATTGTAGCTCGTTATTTGACTCTAGTTTTCATACCTGTGGGGGCAGGGCCTTGCAAACCTGAGCTCATTCTGAGCTCTATTTCGCCTGACATTCACCCTGAATCTGTTGGCTACTCGTGTATACTCCTCCTTTGTGATTTCCCCTTTCTTCCGTTTCTTAGACCTGCCCTCCTTTAATCTCAGCTCATCTGTAAGATCCTTACGCAGCCACTCCCATTTCCTTAGATGCCTCCCACTTTTCTTCCTTGTTGGAACTGGCTGCATTTGGGCCTTCAGGATTTCACCTTTAAGGAACTTCCATCCATCTTGGACTCCCTTGGAGTATTTCTGACCACGGGATGTCACTCACATGGACTCTGGTCTAGTTCAAATGAAGTGAGATTTTTAGACATCGCTCATAATCCCACTGGCCACCACATCCCGTTTTTGCAATAGAGCTATACAATCACTGAACGCCGTCTTTCAGGTCTGCTGTAATAAAACCTCAGTGTTTCTGAAATGCTCTGTGAACACTCTAAATGCAGAGAATTATTAATCCTGTGGCTTTCACTGAGAAAATGTGAACTCGCATGCAAGGGAATAATGATTAGAGCAGTGGTTTCCCCACCCACAGGACTGCTTGAAAATGTGACCTGTGACTTACTGAGTGTTCAACCAGTTGTTTAACAATTGTAATGTATTGACTCTCCACTCCTTCCAAGTGTCTCTCATCCTCTTTTCCCCACTGGGGAGAAATTTTTATTCCTATGGGGAAGGCAGAGCCTCACTCACATTGCTGTGCTTTTCTTTCCATCCCGCTGACCTTCTCAGCGGACTACTGGGTTCTAAGAAGGATGGAGTGGCCACTGAGCCCATCATTCTTCAAACACACATGTTCTTCACATCCCTGTAGCTGCAATGCTCTGCAGAGTTGCTGCTGTGGACCACCAGATAAAGCTCATGGACCACATTTTTGGAACCCCTGGACTAAAGCTGGAATGAATTCATATCCACTGATAATGTAATCCTGACTTTGAGGTGATGCTCAAGCCCTAGAATCACCACTTTGCAATGAAGCCAAGTTTTACTCCCTGTGCAACTTTCTCTGCTGCATGGAAAAGCACATGAATCTGACCTTTGGAGAGTTTGCAAGTAAACCCTTTATAACTTACCAAATCAGGATCGCCACATGTCCTCTTTTTCCAGGACATGTCCTCTTTTTCATGGGTGTGTAAAATGAGAGTCACCATAGAGATCCATAGTTAAAAGTAGAGCTTGGCAAATGTGTCCTCGTTTTTGCTCTTCAAAATATGGCAACTCTACAAAATGTATATTCTTTTTTTTTTTAATACAGCGGTACCTCGGGTTACAGATGCTTCAGGTTACAGACACTTCAGGTTACAGACTCCGCTAACCCAGAAATAGTACCTTGCGGCAGCAGGAGGCCCCATTAGCTAAAGTGGTACCTCAGGTTAAGAACAGTTTCAGGTTAACAACGGACCTCCAGAACGAATTAAGTTCTTAACCTGAGGTACCACTGTACTAGGGGAAGAGGGAAGCTTTGGAACTCACAAAGACATATTTTAAAGGTCTAACAGCCTATATTTTCATGCTTTACGTTGTTGAATATTTTGTGATTTCAAATCTCTCCTGCAAATAGTACTTGCCCCACACTTGGATCTTGGCATCCAGGAATTCTCCTTTCTATTTGCCACCAACACATTGGAGGCAAGTAAACAGAGGTTGGGATTGTCGTATTTCAGGGATTATTTAGTTGTGATTTCATTGCAAGGGGATGGACTAGACGACCCCTTGAATCTCATCTACAGTTCTATGATTCTATCCCACACATCAAGTGCATCACTTTCCAAACCAAAAAACATCGTTGTTGTTTCTTTAAATGAGCGTGTTGTGTTAGGGCAACCAATAGAGTGCTTTAATTGCACAAACCTAAATTTCTGGTCTGTGCTTAAATCGCTTCCACAAAATAGTGACCGTTTGGAGGCAGTAGCATTCAGAAATGCCAGCCTCACCTTTAGCCTGAGCACATCCAGTTCACGCTGCCACGTTACTCCACGACATATGTAGGCCCAGCCTGAGTTCTGCCTGTGGGATTGTATCTGCAACAACCCAACAAGACAAGCAAGTCACCGCCAATGTCTGGGTGAACCAGCCTCAGGCTAAAGGTTGATGTTATCTTTCAAGGCTCGCCTGCCCTTTAACACGAAGAAAAGCTGATTGAGTGCAAGAGTTCAGCAACCTGCCTCTGTATCTCTGGGCAGCAGCTGTCTGTATTCCAAGGGAAATGAATCATCTATTGAATTCAGGTGCTGGGCTGGTTAGTACCCTATCTTCCCCTTTAGAACAATGTTTTTTGCTCTCTGCGGCTGTTTGCCTCTCAAGAAGACCCCCGCTAAAGAATCTTTCCTGCCAAGCAGGACCCGTGTTTGTCTAGCTATTGCTTCATAAACAGAGTTAGCATCTGGCTGGGGGGAAAAGACACAGCAGGACATGATATTGAGAGAGGAAAGAGGAACAAATGACATAGATGGAACCCCTTGGCAAAGGTCTCCTTGAATCTGTCTTGAGTGGCGACTGAATACACACAACCTGCTCAAACCGGCCACTTGGCCTAGAGTTGTATTTTCTTTTCTTTTATGTGTTTTCACTTCAGTTTATTGTTGATTTGCCTTTTCATCATAACAGAGAGAAACGCAAACATAAAAAACCCGTGATACTCAAGACAAATATCCTCTAATGTCATCAACTTGCTGATGGGTGCAAGGGTTTTCTGAAAATTAGCCATGGTGCACCAGACTCACCACCTGCCAAGGGCATGATCCAGCCAAAGTGAAGCACTTTTAGCTCACCCTGATTTTGGTGGAGGAGATTTAAAGGCATCCGAGATCAAAGGCTCCGAGTTGCACCCAACTTTTTTGGGGGGGGGGCCTGCACATGATGTCACGCACATTGTGCATGCGTGTGAGGACTTTTGCATTAGGAGATGCTGACCAGGCCTCCTTCTGATGTGACATTTGCATGCCAGGCCATGCTGGTTGGCCCTGGGTTACTTCCTGCCAGGCTGTGCCATGTTGGGGTGGCATACCACCAGGCCGCCTCTGGGGGGGGGGGCTGAGCCCCACCCCAGCAGACATGAGGGGGTTGTAGAGGCCTCAGCCCAAAAGCGTTGGCACGCCTGGCCCAGATCTTCTCTGTAAGGGAAATGCTAACCTTGATAGCTTTGACTTGACCTGTTGGAGGACAGTACAGTGGTACCTCGGGTTACATACGCTTCAGGTTACATACGCTTCAGGTTACAGACTCCACTAACCCAGAATTAGTGCTTCAGGTTAAGAACTTTGCTTCAGGATAAGAACAGAAATCGGCGCGGCACCAGCAGGAGGCCCCATTAACTAAAGTGGTGCTTCAGGTTAAGAACAGTTTCAGGTTAAGAACAGACCTCCGGAATGAATTCAGTACTTAACCCAAGGTACCACTGTAATGTTTCTGACCATCAGCTGCCAGGAACTTCAGGAGGGGAGAATGCTGTTCTGCTGACATCCTCCTTGTGGGCTTCCCATAGGCATTCGCCACGGTGAGGAGGACATGATGCTGTACTAGATGGGCTCCTGGGCTGATCCAGAAGGCTCTCCTTGCATTCTCAGTTGAGAACACTTCGGGAATGAGCCCTTTTGCGGTGGCTCCGTCCGTGGAATGCTCTCCCCAGGGAGAACATAAAGACAGCCCTGCTGCATCAGGCCAAAGGTCCATTTAGTCCACCATCCTTTTTTCACATGGCCTGTGGAAAGCTCAGAAGCAGGACCTGAGCACGTTAACACCCTTCTTTTCCTTTCCTTTCCTTTCCTTTCCTTTCCTTTCCTTTCCTTTCCTTTCCTTTCCTTTCCTTTCCTTTCCTTTCCTTTTCTTTTCTTTTCTTTCCAACACATTTTCTTTTCATTTTTCAATTTAACAACAATAATAACCATCAATTACATTTCCATACATACTTGTTTTGACTTCCCTCCTCCCCTTCCTTGGTTTCTTGTAAAAAGCATTTTCAAAACTGCACCTGCCCCTTAACTCCCTTTGATTGTTTACTCTCCATATTTCTTCCAAAGGCACCTTTTAACTGCTTGATTTTAAATAAAACCTGCTAATGTGTTTAATTGTTTGTATTTAAAAAAAATAATCCACATATCTCCCCCATTCTTTGTTAATTCTTACTTCTTGATTCCTTAACCTTCGCATAAGTTTTGCCATTTCTGCATCGTCCATTAACTTGCTTGCCACCCTTCCTTTGTTGGGACGGTGTCTTCTTTCCATCTCTGTGCAAAGAGCATCCTGGCAGCCATGGTTGCATACATAAACAATTTCCCTTGGTCTTTTGGTATGTTGTTGTTTAGTCGTTTAGTCATGTCCAACTCTTCATGACCCCATGGACCAGAGCACGCAAGGCACTCCTGTCTTCCACTGCCTCCCGCACTTTGGTCAAACTCATGTTCATAGCTTCGAGAACACTGTCCAACCATCTTGTCCTCTGTCGTCCCCTTCTCCTTGTGCCCTCCATCCTTCCCAACATCAGGGTCTTTTCCAGGGAGTCTTCTCTTCTCATGAGGTGGCCAAAGTATTGGAGCCTCAGCTTCAGGATCTGTCCTTCCAGTGAGCACTCAGGGCTGATTTCCTTCAGAATGGATAGGTTTGATCTTCTTGCAGTTCATGGGACTCTCAAGAGTCTCCTCCAGCACCAGAATTCAAAAGCATCAATTCTTTGGCGATCAGCCTTCTTTATGGTCCAGCTCTCACTTCCATACATCACTACTGGGAAAACCATAGCTTTAATGATACAGATCTTTGTTGGCAAGGTGATGTCTTTGCTTTTTAAGATGCTGTCTAGGTTTGTCATTGCTTTCCTCCCAAGAAGCAGGCATCTTTTAATTTTGGTATATGCTGCCCCAGTATCCCTAAAAGAAAGGCTTCTGTTTTATATATATATAAAAGTTACCTTCAGCACCCCCCCTTTCTGCAGTTTCCACCAACTGGTATTCAGAAACATTACTGCCTCCTTCAGTGGAGGTAGAACCTAGCCATCATGGCTAGAAGTCACTGGTGGCCATATCCTCAATTAATTTGCCTTGGGTGTTCCTCATCTTCTCCAATAATAATTTTAGAAGTTTTGAAATGTAATAATCAAGAGAAATCAGTTAGTAAGGCCACTTAGCTCTGCAAATTTGTTTGACAGTCGGAAGAGACACCTGCACACTTCACAAAAGCAATGCTTTTTATTTCCATGTGCTCCCATAGTTACGCTGCTCATGAAAGGAAAGGAGAAGAATCTGAGGCATAACCTTTACTGCAATTTTGCTGGTTCTGTCTGCTGATGACTCACAGGGAGACCATCGGTCGCATTTGACTTCAGCTTTCCCCTACCTTTCCTCATCCTTGCAAGGAAGAGATAATATTTGCTTTATTTGCTGGGTATTGTGTGTCTTAATTAATGTTTTCAAAGGGCTGTGAGCTCCTCAGGAGAGAGGTGCAAAAAGAGCAGCAGGGGATTATGACTGTTATTTTACTGGCGCAAATCAGATAGTGTACAGAACCGCAGCAAAGAATTCAGCAAGGCACTCTCGCATAAAAGCATACTTCACAACGGACGTCAGCAGCCTCCTGGAAGAAGCTACAGCTAGCATCAGGTCACCTTTTTAAAACAGACAGATTTCTTTCCCCCAGGAGTTTAACCAAAGCTACAGAGGATCCCTGAGGAGCTATTACATGTTAGAACACAAGCCAACAATTCACCTCCCTGTGGATACTTGGCAGAGGAACAGTGCAGATGAACAAGTCCCCTACCTGTAGCCAGTGTCTATAGCAACCCACTATGCAAGGAAAAATTTGTAGGTGGAAGAAATGAGATGGAAGTGAAGAGATGAGGGCCCCATTAGTGCTGCTACCCCTAATATGCTTGCAAAACAATAACAAACGAGCAGCAGCCACAGGAAGGAGAAGAGAAGGAAAGCAGCAGTGAGTGGATGTTGTGCTAGTCCCCCATTGGCCCAAATCCTGAATCAAGAAGGTAGTCAGCCTGCTTACTCAATGTGATAAACTGTGCAGATGGCTGGACCAGCTTAGAAGGCTGTCACATAGCATTCAGGCTCTGGGGTTTGTGCATACCTTGCAACGGTCCTGTTTTAAGCGGGACATCCTGGATTTAGAGAAGCCAGCTCATTGTCTGATCCCCCAAACCCCCCAAAGATGTGTGTTTGGGGACCCTGTACTTTGGTGCAAATCAGCTGGCTTGCACCAGAGTGCAGGACCAAAAGACAGTGCTGAAAGATGTGCTCTTACCTGCACACCAGAGCCAGCGTGGTGTAGTGGTTAAGAGCGGTGGACTCGTAATCTGGTGAACCGGGTTTGCTTCCCCGCTCCTCCACCTGCAGCTGCTGGGTGACCTTGGGTTAGTCACACTTCTCTGAAGTCTCTCAGCCTCACACACCTCACAGAGTGTTGTTGTGGGGAGGAAGGGAAAGGAGATTGTTAGCCGCTTTGAGACTCCTTCTGGTAGTGATAAAGTGGGATATCAAATCCAAACTCCTCCTCCTCCTCCTCCTCCTCCTCCTCCTCCTCTTCTTCTTTTTCTCCTTCTTCTTCTTCTTCTTCTTCACACCGTCCACTCTTCTTCTGCTGCAGCTTTTCAGCTGATGTACTTCTGGAATTGACACTGGCTTCTGGAAGTCCACCAGTAGTTGCTGCAGGAACAGAGGCTGTTGCGGCAGTGGCAGTGGCAGGTGAAGGTGTGAAGGAGGGAGGGAGGGAGCTGAGAAAGGGGGTGAGGCCAGAGTGAGTGGTGGTATGGTCTCCATTGAGGTTGTGCCCCAATTTACCTCACTGTGGTGTTTGAGGCTATGGGTTTCTGCTCAGTGCAGACCAATACTGCAGCCTAGATGGTGCCCTTGCCTCATGTTAGTGGTAGGAAACCCCTGGCCTGTGGGCCCAAGGCATGCCCACCTGCCCTACACCTGATGTCAGGTGATAATGCAGCTCCCTGACCCAAATGCATGCACTGTGGATCAGTCTACAAAACCATAGAGGGTGGAGAAAAGGAGTCACCTGATGTCACGGTGATGTCATGTGATTGAAAGTTGGGGTAGCCTTACAGAATCTTGCATTTGGCCCACCCACTTGCAATGGCTCACCAACCCAGCCCTACATAAAGCCTGGTTTGATTGGCTGGTGGGAAGTCCAGAGCACTTCTGGTATAGGAGCAAAAGTCCCAAAGTCTGGCCACTGGAGAACCCTGTTGAAGACTTTCTTCACACACACACACACACACACACACACACACACGTACCTTGGGTTACATACACTTCAGGTTACACACGCTTCAGGTTACAGACTCCGCTAACCCAGAAATAGTACCTTGGGTTAAGAACTTTGCTTAAGGATGAGAACAGAAATCGTGCATTGGCGGCACAGCAGCAGCGGGAGGCCCCATTAGCTAAAGTGGTGCTTCAGGTTAAAAACAGTTTCAGGTTAAGAACAGACCTCCGGAACGAATTAAATACATAACCAGAGGTACCACTGTACATTTTTATTAGTTTTTTTAACATATCATTTCCAACAATCATATAACGTAACTTCTTATCTTATACAATATTTTAGACTTCCATCAACACCTCTGATGATTTTCCGTTCTTTATCACTTATTCTGCATTTCTTAATTTCTCTATTACTCTTAATTATCATTAACTAACAATTCTCCTCATAGTCTTTCTTGTAATATTTCAAATAGTCCTCCTTACAGAACTTCTTGCAGTCCTACTAGCGTAATCTGTTCATTACAATTGCTTTTCAAATAGTTCATATATTTACTCTAGTCTTCTAAGAATCTCTGGTCTGGCAGGTTTCAAATCCTTCCTGTTAATTTATCCAATTCTGCATAGTCCATGTTGGAGACTTTCTTTGGTGAATTGCAGGCCACCTGCCAGCCTCACGACATCTCTATGTCTTCCCCACAGTGTTACTTTCTGAAATGGGCCATGCCACTGTCTCCTTCGAAAAAGCTACCGCCTAGCAGGTGAGTTGTAGTCCTTCTGCTTTTGCTTGTGCACCTTCTCCAATTAGCAAATTTATCACTGCCTTCCGAGAGGCATTGCAGGAAAAGCTGAAATCAATTTCTTTTTCTTGCACAGGCGATATTGGTCTAAGAAGCCAAGGGAAACAATTTATGGCGGAACAGTGTGTGCTCAGGGAAAATGGATAGACACGGGGCTTTGAAAACAATTTGTCTTTGGCCCACTGAATGTTTTGCCAGGCTCTCCTGAAGGGAAATAGATTTAATTGGGTTTGACAATATTCACTGCAGGGCAGAACATTACACTTGCACCTGTCTCAGTGTGAGGGAAAAACAGGCTCTTTAGGTAAGGATCAGGGGCTCCAAGTGAACTGTGACCCATACAGCTTGGAAACCCCTCCGGAGCATCCATTATCTAAGGTGTACAAACAGCTTGCTTTGCATAAGGCTTGGAGGGGAAAGCTCTGCTGGTGGCACAGATGATTCACCTGTTCTGGTCCACTATGTTGGGAAGAATCCAGCCAAAGTTAAGCATGAAGAAACATGGCTCAGATAAGGTTATATCTAGACTGTAGCTCTGTGATGGAGCATTTCTGTCGCAGGTAGAAAGGTATGCTGATGATCTTTCAGCATGGCTGCTTTTCCACATCCTTAATTCTGTTTATAAAAATCTCTTTTACCATTTCAAGACAGATGATTGGCCAATTTGTCCCTATTAAATGATTCCGGAAATCTTCTAACTACATAGTACATAAGCTGACTCTAAAAACGTTGGTTTTCTAAATAGTTGAAAACTTTCTAATTTACTTACGACTGCTTTAGAGAATGCAGCTGAGACTTGGATGACTGCTGTGATATATTACTCAAGAAAAAATGAATTGGGTTTGATATGACTTGATATTTTGTCATGAAGACGCAACAAATTCATTATGTTTTGCTATAATTTCTTCCCTTATAACTTTGCCAGGTAGCAGTCCTACTGCTTTTCTGGCCAGCTTCTGATGTACTTAAATAATATTCATTGTGTAAATAAATCACACATAAAGTGCAACATATCCTTCACTACCTTATAGTAAGATAGTTAGGTTTCTGTGTAGGAGAAGACAGCATGTGTAGTTATTAAGTCATAGACTTACACATAACCAATGTGTGCACCCCTTTGGGCTTGTTTCCATAACCTAGTAAAATAAAATGTGTCTGTAAGGTGGCATTCCTATACCTACTTGCCTGTCAAAAATCCCCATTAAACTCAATGAGTTCAATGTACTGTACCTGAGTAGACAGATATAGGAGTGTGTTGCCAAGTAGGTTTCTCATTGGCTTGGTTGAAAGCATTCAGAATACTCACATGCCTATTGTTGTTGTTGTCATTTAGTCGTGTCCGACTCTCCATGACCCCATGGACCAGAGCACACCAGGCACTCCTGTCTTCCACTGCCTCCCGCAGTTTGGTCAAACTCATGCTGGTATCTTCGAGAACACTGTCCAACCATCTCGTCCTCTGTCGTCCCCTTCTCCTTGTGCCCTCCATCTTTCCCAACATCAGGGTCTTTTCCAGAGAAGAGTCTTCTCTTCTCAAAGTATTGGAGTCTCAGCTTCAGGATCTGTCCTTCCAATGAGCACTCATGGCTGATTTCCTTCAGAATGGCGAGGTTTGATCTTCTTGCAGTCCATGGGACTCTCAAGAGTCTCCTCCAGCACCATAATTCAAAAGCATCAATTCTTCAGTGATCAGCCTTCTTTATGGTCCAGCTCTCACTTCCATACATCACTACTGGGAAAACCATAGCTTTAACTATACGGACCTTGGTCGGCAAGGTGATATCTCTGCTTTTTAAGATGCTGTCTAGGTTTGTCATTGCTTTTCTCCCAAGAAGCAGGCATCTTTTAATTTCGTGGCTGCTGTCACCATCTGCAGTGATCATGGAGCCCAAGAAAGTAAAATCTCTCACTGCCTCCATTTCTTCCCCTTCTATTTGCCAGGAGGGTGATGGGACCAGTGGCCATGATCTTCGTTTTTTTGATGTTGAGCTTCAAACCATATTTTGCGCTCTCCTCTTTCACCCTCATTAAAAGGTTCTTTAAATCCTCCTCACTTTCTGCCATCTATGTTGTGTCATCTGCATATCTGAGGTTGTTGATATTTCTTCCAGCAATCTTAATACATGTTAATTATGTTCTCAAAACTTGGTTCAGTCCCTGACATCTTCAGGTAGGTTGGGAAATGTCCCTTGTCTGAAACCCTGCAGAGCCACTGCAAGTCAGCAGACCTTAGAGGAATGCACTAGGGTCACAGCAACACCACACATTTAATAACAACAACAATTTATTATTTATACCCCGCCCATCTGGCTGGCTCTCCCCTGCCTGACTAATATCTAAGCCTCTCTGTTCCTGGTTGCTTTCTGCAGTTGGCTGCAAACCTTTGCTTGGAGCTGGCTCATTCGTGACAGCACCGTCTCCTTTGGCAATTTCCAGCAACAATAGATGTATCACATCACCACTGTGGCTAGTGGCCTGGAAACTTGTATCCTCAATGAATCTGTCTAATCCTCTTTTAAAACCAGCCAAGCTTGTGGCCATCATTGCCTCTTGTGGCAGCGAGTTCCATAGTTTAACTATGTGAAGAAGTCCTTTCTTTTGCTCTGTCCTGAATCTTCCAACATTCAACTTCTTTGGATATCCATGCATTCGAGTATAATGAGAGAGGAAGAGAAATGCCCCGTGTGATTAGTGAGTATCTGACGATTTTGCTGTTCAGTATTGTTTTGATTGATTGCTCTTTCATTGTCTCCTTTCTGACCTTGGGGCCAGAAAGCGGTATATAGGAAAAGAAAGATGTTTAGTGTGTGGGATCTCAGTCACACTAAATGGGTGTGGGCCGTGCATGCAGACCTTGCTATATTCCATGCCTAATCAGAAGGCTAATGGTAATTGACGAGTTTGGAGACATTTGCACAGTGCCTCTTCTTTACGATGCTCATTCACCTTCATGCAAGTTGTATGAAGGTTGTGTCTCAGGGGGTAACCGATGCCCTTTTGCAGTGCTGAGCTACACAGATGTATAGATCACTGCCTCAGCAGCTGTCCCAGAACTATTGTTCCCAAAGTCCCTTGGTTGCGATCTTCATAGCTTTTAGATAGATTAAAAATTAGATTCCTTGGGTTAGCAAAGAAATATCCCTAGCTGGGGGGAAAGTTACAAATAATCCCTTTAGGAGGATTCATGAGCATCCATAGAGGGGGGCAATAGCCCCCTGGAACAACCATAATCCATAGATTCCTGGCTATACACTGTACATAATATATATATTTTCTTTTGTTTTGTTGAATCCCCACCCCATTTTCCATTGTGGTTTTTTTAAAATTTCTCCCCCTTTGCTGTACCCTATCTTCTATCTCTTACACCATAACAACAATGACCGCTCCCCACATTAAATGGGGGGGGTGCCCTTTGCTTGGTCGTGTGCAGCCCCCGGGACCCTATGCGGCTTGGCTTTGCCTTCCCCAGGTGGGATACCTGAAGGGCTCCGCCTCCCTCAGCCAGTTGCCCAATCCTGCCTGGGGAGGCGTTGCCAAGGTGATCAGGCCAGGTAGGGGGAGGGACCACCCTGCCTACACAATAGGGGGAGGATCTTATCTGGGAATCGTCAGTTGGCTCCAGAGCTTCTCCCACCCTACCCACCCTCAGTTAAGACTTCTTTTGCAGGTTAACCTTTTCTCCACAGGTACGCGGGCGCTGCTACGTCAAGGTCACTGTTGAAGGGCCGGAAAGGAATTCTCCTGCATTGGCAAGTTTGCCTTTCCCGTAACAAAATGTCACAACTTTGGCCGTATCAGGCCTTGGGCAGAATCCTTTAGTCTATCTTCCCTAAATGGGGGTGGGCATGTAGCGGTGATTCACGCCCCCCCTTTCTCTTTGCAGCGGTGATACCAGGGTTCCCCATTATAAAGGGGTTGTTTTGAGGGGAGGCTTTGTCCGTACGCCTAGAGATTGTCATCGCTCTCCCCTGCGATGGCAGTGTAACAGGGGCGGTCTCTCTCTGCTTCAACATATGTTCTCCAGAGCCAGCCCCCCAACACTCTGGGTAACCCTGATGTTCACCAGATCACCGGTGGGGGACTGGGAAGGATAAAAACCCAATGCTTGAGCCAAGGTCTACCCCCATCTGAAACATAATAAAGTTGTGGCCAATTTTAATCCCATAGCACATTGTCTTGAGTCATTATTCCACACGGGGGCTGCCCAGGTTTTGGGGGACTCTGCCTGTTCACACAATACTATAACCTCTCGTCCCTTCTGTTGCCCATAGTTCAAATCCTGCCCATGTGTTTGTTGTACTATAGTGTTTCTTTAAGCAGTACAGAAAAGCCTTCCATTCTTCCACAAAACAATCATCATTAGATTCTCTTATTAACATTCCTAGTTTATCTTTTTTAAAAATGGTGTTACTCCACCATTCACAAATAGGGTTGCCATATTATGAAGAGCAAAACAGAGGGCACATTTGCCAACTTCTACTTTTAACTATAGGGACGCGGGTGGCGCTGTGGGTTAAACCACAGAGCCGAGGACAGAAGGTCGGCGGTTCGAATACCTGTGACGGGGTGAGCTCCCGTTGCTCGGTCCCTGCTCCTGCCAACCTAGCAGTTTGAAAGCACGTCAAAGTGCAAGTAGATAAATAGGTACCACTCCGGCGGGAAGGTAAACGTCGTTTCTATGCGCTGCTCTGGTTCGCCAGAAGCGGCGCTTAGTCATGCTGGCCATATGACCCGGAAGCTGTACACCAGCTCCCTCAGCCAGTAAAACGAGATGAGCACTGCAACCCCAGAGTCGGCCACAACTGGCCCTAATGGTCAGGGGTCCCTTTACCTTTACCTTTACTTTTAACTATGGATTGCTATGACGACTCTCCTTTAACATACCCATGAAAAAGAGGACGTGTCCTGGAAAAAGAAGACATATGGCAACCCTACGGCATGCAGGCTATCGCTGGATGCTCTAGGGATCCAGGTATGCTTGAACCTGGCTCTGTTTCCCCCTGTTTGAATTTAAATTGTTGCTGTTTTCCTTGGCTGTGGCGCATCAGCCTGGCTGTGACGATCAGATCGCTGTGGTCAGGCTGCGATAACTGGAGATGAATACTAATGGCTGTCTGAAACCCTCCCCACATATAAAGCACTGATTTGACTCTGATTTAAGAGACCCAGCTTTGCATTTTTGAGCAGAAAGCAGCGTTTTAATTTTTCTAAAAGCCCCAAATAACACAGTGGTGTCCGGGACAGCCAAATGGCATAAAATAAACTGGCAAGGGAAAAAAATCAGGCAATGGCTCCCCTGGTAATGACTTTTCCTTTTGAATTTCTGATATTATCTCCTTGTCTGACGGCCAACTGTGAAAAAGGTGAAAATCCTGAACACAGACATTGGGGTGGGCCCTCGCGATAACCATGTTTCTTAAGGACAAGCACAATAAGATGAAATCTTGCCATCTTCCTCTGTCCTGGCATGGAAATAAGGGCTTTGTGAGCGGGAATCCATTTCAGGCTTGTCTTATTTTACTGCTAGTTTATTGATTTTACTGTTGGCTTATTGCTGACTTTACTATCAGTCCTCACTGGACCACCCTGTCTCAGCTACTGCATGAAAAATAATCCCCTCTCCCCTTTATGAACCAGAGGAGAGTGAAATATTCAGAATACGGCTTGAGATACATTCCAGATCTCTGATATATAACGAAACGAATAAGATGTTTAAGTGCGTTATTCCCAAAGACACGAAGCATTTCTTACTGGAATAATAGGGACAGGCATCCTGAAGAAGTTGATTAAACTATTTATGTGTGTAACGACAGCGGCTAGAATTTTATACGCACAGAAATGGAAAGAAGGGAAGATTCCAATGAAGGGGGAATGGATGCGAGACCCAAAGGATGAACTTTTTGTAGAACAGTGGAGGTCTTTTGTGGACTATATATATAAAAAAAGAAATCACAGTCAAATGAAATTGCTGGCTGAATTCGAGAAATGAGTGGCGGAAGGGGAAGGCGATGGAAATATATTAGAGGGTTTCTTTTTGTGATGGAAGTGTGAAATACAATGTAGTAGAAAATTGTTTGGTTTTAAACACTGTGGGTGAGACGGTGGGAAATCAATTTAGGATATGTAGATATCTGAATGGAAGGAAATGAGAAGTTTTTGAAACTTAATAGCAATTATTATTAAAAAGAGAGAGGACTCAGCTATACAGCTGCAAATATAAGGTTTTAAGTGTGTTTCAAGTGCAGTATACACACCTGACACTAGATAGCAATTGTGAGCTGATGGGAAAATCGACATATTTTTAAAACGTTTTTTTAAAAAGCATTTTTTATATGTGTCTAGATCCCACCAGATACACCCCTAATCTCTAAGCAGAGTGAGATTCCCAGGGTTTCAGGCGCTTACCCAGAGTTTGTTTTTCCTTAGGAGTGAGGGACAGCAGAGACTGCGGTGCCTTTATGATATACAGTTTATTTACCCATCTATGCAACCTATTGGACAATTGCCATGTCCGTTGCCTTTTTGAGGCCTGTAGGAGAGCTTCCTTTATCAGCAAGCCTTTTAAGTACAGATTCTTATCGAAGTCTGGATCTGTATTGCTTTTATATATGTTATCACTGTCAACGTGTATTATTGATGTTTTTATGGTCGATCCCCTTTGGGATGTTTCACAAGAAGCAATTCATAAATGAAAGAAGCATTTCAGTTATTAATTTAATTTTGGCGTCTCTATGCCAACTTTTGTCAAAAAAGGCCTTGGAGTGGCTTACAGCACAGGAACATAACAAAGAAGAAGATGTAAAATGCAGAATACAATACTATACAAGACAGCAAAACACTACAGCAGGCTTCCTCAAACTCGACCCTCCAGATGTTTTTGGCCTACAACTCCCATGATCCCTAGCTAGCAGGACCAGTGGTCAGGGATGATGGGAATTGTAGTCTCAAAACATCTGGAGGGCCGAGGCTGAGGAAGCCTGTACAATAGCAATAAATATTAATGCACAATGCTGGATAATACATAGTAAGCAACAGAAAAGTGTAAATGCATAATATAATAGCTTTGTTGTTGTTGTTTAGTCGTTTAGTCTTGTCTGACTCTTCGTGACCCCCTGGACCAGAGCGTGCCAGGCACTCCTGTCTTCCATTGCCTCCCGCAGTTTGGTCAAACTCATGCTGGTAGCTTCAAGAACACTGTCCAACCATCTCGTCCTCTGTCATCCCCTTCTCCTTGTGCCCTCCATCTTTCCCAGCACCAGGGTCTTTTCCAGGGAGTCTTCTCTTCTCATGAGGTGGCCAAAGTCTTGGAGCCTCAGCTTCACGATCTGTCCTTCCAGTGAGCACTCAGGGCTGATTTCCTTAAGAATGGAGAGGTTTGATCTTCTTGCAGTCCATGGGACTCTCAAGAGTCTCCTCCAGCACCAGAATTCATGAGCATCAATTCTTCGGCGATCAGCCTTCTTTATGGTCCAGCTCTCACTTCCATACATCACTACTGGGAAAACCAGAGCTTTAACTATACGAACCTTTGTTGGCAAGGTGATGTCTCTGCTTTTTAAGATGCTGTCTAGGTTTGTCATTGCTCTTCTCCCAACAAGCTATATAATACAAAAAAGTTGCACACAGACACACAGACACGCTTTGATTGGTGGAACTGGCATGGCTAGAGCTACCATAAAAGAAGAAATGAGCCTTTTAGTGAGGCAAAGCCATTTTCTGTTCCCGAAGAAATGACATTGGGGGGTGGGAGCAAGCCCTCCCCACGTGCAAGGGGCAGGAGAGCCCCAGCGCCATTGAAGGGTCCTCGGCCACGTCATCCCTAGGCCATCCAGTCCGGACGGTCCAGGAGTGTGGCGTGGGCTATTTAAACTGCCTGTGGCTGAGGACTTGCCCCTTTTTCCCCCTGCTCGGTTAGTTATACACTTTGGAACTCCCTTTTCTGTACTCCTTTTGGCAGCTGCTAAAAACATTTTTCTATAGACAAGCCTACCCAGATATAAAGAACACTAGAAGGTGTTTCAATCTGGTTTTAGATTATTGCTGATTTTAGTGTGGCTTTTTTTAATTAAAAAAATATTTTAAATAGCTGTTTTTAACCATCTTCACCAATAACCGTATTGTTTGGACTCAGTCTGACCCTTATGTTTCCCTCCCCTTATGGTTTTGATCTATGAGCTACTTTCAAAAGGAGGCTGCATTTTAAATTGCACTTTAACCTTTATTTTAAATTGTCCCCCCCCCTATTATGTTTCTACTGTAATTTTACTGGTGTTAGCCACCCTGAGCCCAGCTCTGGCCGGGGAGGGTGGGGCATTAATAAAATTAATAATAATAATAATAATAATAATAATAATAATAATTTTATTCTCTTTGTAAATGGCTTTGAGGCTTGTTTGCTTTTCTACAGTGTATAAATTTTATGCCATAAGTAGAAATATGTATTGTTGTCATTGTTTAGCTGTTTAGTCGTGGCCGACTCTTCAGGACCCCATGGACCAGAGCATGCCAGGCACTCCTGTCTTCCACTGCCTCCCGTAGTTTGGTCAAACTCATGTTAGTAGCTCCCAGAACATTGTCCAACCATCCTTCGCATTCATGGATCACTGCCTTGTCGTGGTGAAGGGGCTTGAATAACTCAGAGAAGCTATGGCCACCCAAGATGGACAGAGCTTTGACTAAACGTGATCCACCTGGAGCAGGAATCGGCAAGCCACGCCAGTATCCCTGCCAAGAAAAGTCCATGGACAAAGACAACAGGCACATCAAAATATGTATAATAATAAGCAAAAAAGAACACATAATGCATAATGAGCAGCACAGAATGAGCAAAAAGATAAAAAAAGGTAAAGGTCCCCTGGGCGGTTAAGTCCAGTCAAAGGTGACTATGGGGTTGTGGCGCTCATCTCGCTTTCAGGCCAAGGGAGCTGGCATTTGTCCATAGTCAGCTTTCCGGTTCATGTGGCCAGCAGGACTAAACCACTTCTGGCGCAACAGGACACTGTGACAGAAACCAGAGCACGTGGAAGTGCCATTTACCTTCCTGCCACAGCGGTACCTTACTTGCACTGGTGTGCTTTCAAACTGCTAGGTTGGCAGGAGCTGGGACAGAGCAACAGGAGCTCACCCCGTCACGGGGATTCGAACCTCTGACCTTCTGATTGGCAAGCCAAAGAGGTTCAGTGGTTTAGACCACAGCACCACCCATGTCATAATGCATAACAAGCAGCATAATGCATTATGCATAATGCATAATGATGTGCAGCATATAATGTTGCAGCAGGGCCCGTGGTACATAAGCAAGTCCAGATTAGGACTCTCACACTAGCAACGTTTTAAAACCACGAATGGTGTCAGACAGAGTTTGGTTCTAAGCACCCAAAATGGAACGCTGTCACTGCCCACCCGCCAACAGCAGCCCCTCTCTGCTGATTCCTGCCTTCCTAGAAATCCATTGTCCACAATCCCCCAGCCACTCTCCCGTAGGCGGCAATTTGACATGCTCATCACGTCACCCTTTGACTTTCCCTCGCTCTCAGTAAGCCACAGTCTGCCAGCTCCTTCGAAAGCCTAACAGGTTGTTGAGAGGGGGAGGTCAAGGAGAACCTCAATCTTTTCTGACCTCCTCCTAGCTAATTATCCTCTCAAAATGCAAAGCTCTTGACTTCTCGCCCTGGAGTGGAAGAAGAGAGAGGTCAGGGCAGCAGAGGATGGAATCACAGGGAACAACATGAATTAAAGGCTTCTGATTGCAGGAAATCTCATAGCCGAATGCAGACACATTTCCCCCCTTCTTCTTCTTCCCAAAATAGGCTTGAGAATGAAAGGAATTTGCATAGCCCCATGGTTTTTGGTTGATTGCTTTCCATCCTTTGCCAAGGAAACAGACGACACAAAGACCAGTTTTTCAGTGCTGGCAGAAGTGTCTGGATGCCATCCTGCAACTACTAAATCAATGCACGGCAGTATCTCTGATGAGGAGCCTGTTGCAGAATTGCCTGGTAGTGCTCATGCAAAACAAGTGTGTATGAAGCCACCAAACCATCTGGCTTGGCTTGGCTTGCACGGCACACCAACCCAGGAATCACTTGTGAGCAGGACATGTCTTGGTAGGAGAAAACATGACCTGGACAGATGAAGACCTAGCTCCAGGCTTACAGCATCTTCACATGAAGAGCTACAGGGAGAAGGGTTTGGAAAAGCTTACACTGAGAGTCAGTCCTGTTCAGATTAGTCATTACTGGGCTTCAACAGGCCATACCTTCCTTGAATACCTTGTTTCGACTACGGCAGACCAACACGGCTACCTGTTGTTGTTTAGTCGTGTCCGACTCTTCGGGACCCCATGGACCAGAGCACGTCAGGCACTCCTGTCTTCCACTGCCTCTTGCAGTTTGGTCAAACTCATGCTGGTAGCTTCGAGAACACTGTCCAACTATCTCGTCCTCTGTTGTCCCCTTCTCCTTGTGCCCTCAATCATTCCCAGCATCAGGGTCTTTTCCAGGGAGTCTTCTCTTCTCATGAGGTGGCCAAAGAAGAGAAGACTCCTTCATGGATCACTGCCTTGCCATGGCGAAGGGGCGTGAATAACTCAGAGAAGCTATGAGCTATGCCATGCAGGGCCACCCAAGATGGACAGGTCATAGTGGAGAGGTTTGACCAAATGTGATCTACCTGGAGCAGGAACCGGCAAGCCACTCCAGTATCCCTGCCAAGAAAACTCCATGGAGAAAGACAACACGGCTACCTACCTGTAACTTGAATGCCTTCGCTTGTCTGGGGTAAGAATATAAGAACGTAAGAAGATGACCAAGATGATCGAGGGTCTGGAAACCAAGCCACTCTATTCTGCCTTGGTCAGACCACACCTAGAATACAGGGTCCAGTTCTGGGCACCACAATTTAAGAAAGGTATTGACAAGCTGGAATGTGTGCAGAAGAGGGCAATCAAGATGATCAAGGGTCTGGAAACCAGGTCTTAAGAGGAAGGGTTGAGGGAGCTAGGTATGCTTAGCCTGGAAAAGATGAGGCTGAGAGGAGATATGATAGCCATCTTGAAATATCTCAAGGGCTGTCACATGGAAGATGGAGCAAGCTTGTTCTCTCCTGCTCTGGAGGGTGGGATCTGAACCAATGGATTCAAGATACAAGAAATGAGATTCTGAGTAAACATCAGCAATAGCTTTCTGACAATAAGAGCTGTTGCACAATAGAATTGACTCCTTTGGTAGGTGGTGGACTCTCCTTCCTTGGAGGGTTTTAAGCAGAGGTTGGGTGGCCATCTGTCATGGATGCTTTAGTGGAGATTCCTGCATTGCTGGGGTTGGACAAGATAGAAGAAGAGGAATTTGGATTTGATATCCCGCTTTATCACTACCCTAAGGAGTCTCAAAGCGGCTAACAATCTCCTTTCCCTTCCTGCCCCACAACAAACACTGTGAGGTGAGTGAGGCTGAGAGACTTCAAAGAAGTGTGACTAGCCCAAGGTCACCCAGCAGCTGCATGTGGAGGAGCGGGGAAGCGAACCCGGTTCACCAGATTACGAGTCCACCGCTCTTAACCACTACACCACACCCTTGGGTCGCTTGCAACTCTACAATTCTATGATTCTATCATTCTACAGCCAATGGGACTTTGGCCAGTCAGACAACTTACATGGAACTAATGAGATCCATTCTAAACTGTGGAGCCAGAGCATAGTCATCCTGGTTGGTAGCCATTGATAGTCTTTTCCTCATGAATTTGCCCAGTCCTCTTTTAAGCCACCCAACTTGGTGGCCATAGCTTCTTCTTGCAGGAGTGAGTTCCATCGTTTAACTTCTTTTTATTTATCTTGAATAGGCCAACAGTCAGCTTCATTGGACATCCATGAATGGTAGTGTTATTAGTGAGCGAGGAAAACTTTTCTCTACCCACTATCTCCATACCATGTATCATTTTATAAACTTCTGCCATGTCCTTACGTCCCCTCCCATCACAGCCCCCTTCGTCAGGCACTCCATTGCCAATCAACCACTTCCCTCTGGCATGGTCACAAAAGTTGCCCCCCCCTTGCCCCCAATCCATCAGGCTGGGTAGAAGAACAGGGGCATGTTTTCACAGTGACTGAGCTGACCAGGGGGGAGAATGAGAGAAGCTTCTGAGAGCAGAGACACCTGGAAGGCTGTTTTATTCTCTTCCTTTTCCAAGGGCTATTTTGTGTTTCTCGCCTCCATCAAAACGAGGACAGAACAACCCGTTTCTCTCCATTATCCTGGCTGAGACACTCTGTCTGTGTACAGACAAACAAGCCTAGCAAGGTGAGAGGGGAGCTGAACCAGACCCTCCGCCTTGTGCACGAGGAGGACCAAGTGAGACAGTCGCTACTTCCATCTGCTGCTCTTGGATAAAAGGCTGCGACCTTTTGCTTCTACAAAGAAAGCCTTCCCTCTAAAAACGAGGACAGCGTTTCAAACTGGCTAAAGATTTTTACTGCTATTGCGTGGGCTGGAAGTACACAGGGAGCTCTTGAAGGACCAGACTGGATATGTTGCATTAAAGGCAACAGGCTTTTACTTTCCCCACTCTTTGAGGTGGGGAATCTTCAAGAGGGGGAAATGTGAAGTGGAAAGAGCAGCAGAAGGGAGGGGATGCTTATCCCTTTTCCTTATTACTGTTTCTCAATTTCCAATACCCACCTGAATCCCAAATGTATTTGTACTGGGGCAAGCACACATATGGAACACTCTCTGGTGGGGAGTTTTCAATCAGAAAAAGTGGGGCAGAGGAAGAGGAAGGGGCACCTGTGATGTCTATACTTCACATTGTTAGCAGACCTTGCAGCTTGGGTGAATTAGATTGAAGCAATCATTTACAGCTTCTGGAGTTCAAAGACTTTATTAATGCAGGAACTATTTACAGGATGAGTGGAGATGATGAGAGAGAGAAAATAGCAGACATCTTGTCTGAAGAGAACAAACAGAAAAGGCAACACTTTTTGAGGTGGAGTTAACTTGGACAGAGAAGCTACAACAAGAGATGGCTAGATCATCACAGTATGAGTTAATCAATAGTGGAGTGGTCTCCCTTGAGAGCTTGTGAACTCTCCTTCCTTGGAGGTTTTAAAACAGAGGTTGGATGGCCATCTATCATGGATGCTTTAGCTGAGATGCCTGCATTGTAGGGGGTTGGACTAGATGACCCTCAGGGTCCCTTCCAACTCTACTATTCTATGATTCTTTTTTTTAAGGGCATATCTATCATTTATGGAGAACCCCCTATAAATGGATTTCTTGGTTCAACTTTATCTTAGGAAGGAGGCCCTTGTTTCAGTCTGTAACATCTCCAAGTAGGGGTTGGAAAAATCTCTTGTCTGCAACTCTGGAAAGCTACTGCCAGTCAGGGCAGATAGTACTGAACTAGACAGACCAATGTTCTGGTTCAATATGAAGCAGCTTCCTGTGTCCCTATGTACAAAATGCCTCTGCAACACATCCACGTATTATCAGAGACTTTGTGATGGCCTGGAATTTGGACTCGGATGTTGAACCTGAGGGATCCCAGCCTGCACAGGATTCCCCGCCTCCAGAACCAGCTGAGCCAGGGCTGGGGCATGAGCCTGAAGAGTCCTCACCTGTGCTGGGTCCTCAGGTGCAGGCATCAGCTGAGTCTGCTCTGGCTCCTGAGGTGATGGAGGACCCATTGCCTGCAGGTGCTCCACTCTCAGCCCTGTCAGGGGAAGCTGAGGTGGCCTCTGGGTCCGGTAACCCTCCAGCCTCTCCTGAGCTACAGAGGCTCAGGGCAGAGAGGCGGAGGGAACTAAGTTCGCGCCGGAGGAGTGCTCGCCTCCAGGCCAGGAGAGGTGAATCACCAGAGGATTGGGGCCGCCCTATGCCTCGGGGCAGATAAAAGCCGGCCAGCCCCAGTCCCAAGTTGTGGTAGCAACATTGTTGGTTGCTAGTTCCTGCCTGAACCCTGTCCTGCTTTCCTGCCTGAGCTCCTGACCCGCCCTGGCTCCCTGCTTGCATGCCTGTTCCTGACTTCACCCGGCTCCCTGCCCTGCACCCAGCTTCTGCTACTATGGACTGCTTCCATGCTGCACCTTTGACCACGGATCGGACTTGGACCTCGCCTCTCGGGTAACCCACGGGACCAGCATAGACTTCTCATGCTTTCTTCTGGTCTTCTTTCCCCCATATCTTGTGTCCAATGGCTTTTAAGTACCCTTCCTGTTTGTGCAGCTTAAAAATCATTGCTTGTAGCTTAACCAAGCATATTCCCATCTGCCCAAAAGGTTAGCAGAGGGAGTGATGTTAACAAGAACTTCATGCCTGAGAGGTGTTCCATTACAAGTGTTTCCTTCCGGAAGAGCAGCAGCCTCTGAATAATCCAGGAGCCACGGTGAATAGAAGCCCATTAAGACATGGTATAAGGCCTTTTGCATGCAGTTTTTCTTAACAAATTTCCAGGGCTGGAACCCAGGAGATGTGGGGCAAGCTACCAGTGAGGAAGGAAGGAGTCGAGAGCAAACCAGAAGCCAAGAAGAAAGAGCATGCCAGAATTGAACAGCAAAGCAGAGGCTGGACAGAAGAATAGCTAAAGATGCAGGTACACACCTGAGCTGAAGAGCACCTTATTGCTCAGGCAAGTCTCAAATATCTCCTCAAACTCTTTCTTGACCAAGAGGATCCAATAGCCGGGATGAAAGTACTTTGCTGAGAAATTGCTGCCACTAGTTCAGTGGGTCACCACATATGGGAGGCACACACAGATTCAGCAATTCCTGACTCATATAGGCCAGGGTTTCCCAAACTTGGGTGTCCATCTGTTTTGGGACTACAATTGCCATCATCCCTGACTGTGATGGCCTGGGATTCAGACTCGGATGCTGAACCTGAGGGATCCCAGCCTGCACAGGGTTCCCCGCCTCCAAAACCAGCTGAGCAGGGGCTGGGGCATGAGCCTGAAGGGTCCTCATCTGTGCTGGATCCTCAGGTGCAGGCATCAGCTGAGTCTGCTCTGGCTCCTGAGGTGATGGAGGACCCATTGCCTGCAGGTGCTCCACTCTCAGCCCTGTCAGGGGAAGCTGAGGTGGCCTCTGGGTCCGGTAACCCTCCAGCCTCTCCTGAGCTGCAGAGGCTCAGGGCAGAGAGGTGGAGGGAACTAAGTTCGCGCCGGAGGAGTGCTCGCCTCCAGGCCAGGAGAGGTGAATCACCAGAGGATCGGGGCCGCCCTATGCCTCGGGGCAGATAAAAGCCGGCCAGCCCCAGTCCCAAGTTGTGGTAGCAACATTGTTGGTTGCTAGTTCCTGCCTTAATCCTGTCCTGCTTTCCTGCCTGAGCTCCTGACCCGCCCTGGCTCCCTGCTTGCATGCCTGTTCCTGACTTCACCCGGCTCCCTGCCCTGCACCCAGCTTCTGCTACTATGGACTGCTTCCATGCTGCACCTTTGACCACGGATCGGACTTGGACCTCGCCTCTTGGGTAACCCACGGGACCAGCATAGACTTCTCATGCTTTCTTCTGGTCTTCTTTCCCCCATATCTTGTGTCCAATGGCTTTTAAGTACCCTTCCTGTTTGTGCAGCTTAAAAATCATTGCTTGTAGCTTAACCAAGCATATTCCCATCTGCCCAAAAGGTTAGCAGAGGGAGTGATGTTAACAAGAACTTCATGCCTGAGAGGTGTTCCATTACAAGTGTTTCCTTCTGGAAGAGCAGCAGCCTCTGAATAATCCAGGAGCCACGGTGAATAGAAGCCCATTAAGACATGGTATAAGGCCTTTTGCATGCAGTTTTTCTTAACAAATTTCCAGGGCTGGAACCAGGAGATGTGGGGCAAGCTACCAGTGAGGAAGGAAGGAGTCGAGAGCAAACCAGAAGCCAAGAAGGAAGAGCATGCCAGAATTGAACAGCAAAGCAGAGGCTGGACAGAAGAATAGCTAAAGATGCAGGTACACACCTGAGCTGAAGAGCACCTTATTGCTCAGGCAAGTCTCAAATATCTCCTCAAACTCTTTCTTGACCAAGAGGATCCAATAGCCGGGATGAAAGTACTTTGCTGAGAAATTGCTGCCACTAGTTCAGTGGGTCACCACATATGGGAGGCACACACAGATTCAGCAATTCCTGACTCATATAGGCCAGGGTTTCCCAAACTTGGGTCTCTATCTGTTTTGGGACTACAATTCCCATCATCCCTGACTGTGATGGCCTGGGATTCAGACTCGGATGCTGAACCTGAGGGATCCCAGCCTGCACAGGATTCCCCGCCTCCAAAACCAGCTGAGCAGGGGCTGGGCATGAGCCTGAAGGGTCCTCATCTGTGCTGGATCCTCAGGTGCAGGCACCAGCTGAGTCTGCTTTGGCTCCGGAGGGGATGGAGGACCCATTGCCTGGAGGTGCTCCACTCTCAGCCCTGTCAGAGGAAGCTGAGGTTTCCTCTGGGTCCGGTAACCCTCCAGCCTCTCCTGAGCTGCAGAGGCTCAGGGTAGAGAGGCGGAGGGAACTAAGTTCCCACAGGAGGAGTGCTAGGAGACGCAAGTCACCAGAGGATCAGGCCCTCCCCATGCCTCGGGGCAGATAAAAGCCGGCCAGCGCCAGTCCCAAGTTGCAGGAGCAACATTGTTGGTTGCTAGTTCCTGCCTGAACCCTGTCCTGCTTTCCTGCCTGAGCTCCTGACCCGCCCTGTCTCCCTGCTTGCATACCTGTTCCTGGCTTCACCCAACTCCCTGCCCTGCACCCAGCTTATGCTACTACAGACTGCCTCCATGTTGCACCTTTAACCACGGATGGGACTTGGACCTCGTCTCTCGAGTAACCCACGGGACCAGCACACTGACCACTGGTTCTGCTACCTAGGCATGATGGGAATTGTAGTCCAAAACTGGGACATTCCTTACTTCCCCTGGCCATCATACCACCCAAAGCAGCAAACTGCACTAAAGTGATCCAGATCTCCCTCCCTCTCCTTCTTATCACTCTGCTTTTCTCTGTGAATTAAGCTGAATCTCAAGCGATGTGATTCATGCCTGTGTTATTATTCCCTGCTGCCCAGTATTCCTACCCTGGAGTCTTCAGCAACCTAACGTTTCCAAGGCTTCATTTTCATGCTTGGCTTCAGGAAGCAACATCCAGCCTGGGTTGCTTGGAGAGATGATTCTCAGAGCCGAAGAGGAAAGAGATTGGTCCAACACATCTCTCCTCCATGCGCTTCTAGGATATTTCAAGTGTTAAAGTCAGCCACGGTTTATTTCCCTGCCTTGCTTAGGTCCTTAAGGACTTCTCTCCTGACCCATTTAGCAAATTTTGATATCCTCCCTCCCCCTTTATTTTTCTTTTAGTGCCTTGGGACAGTAGCTGTTTCTAGAGGGAAAAGAATTGATTTTTGGAGTTTCGTAATGCTCACCATGTATTTATAGAGCTTTTAAACAAACGCACCACAGATTGAGTGCAGACTCCCAACATTATTTATCGGGGGCGGGGGGCGGGGAGACAGTTTCAGAAGCTCAGAGTCAGATGACATAGTTAGGACTTCAGGGGCAGGGAATAGGGGTTAAGATCAACCCCCTCCCTGCTTAGAGATGGGAAAGAAATGGAGTGCAGCTCATGTGTTAATGCAAACCTATGTAATTTGCACCTGCCCAAGGAATATGTGATTAGAAACATGGTTATCTGTCTACATCTGCACTTCTCTGAACATTGCAGTGCAGCACTCCAACCCAAAATGTGTTTTGAAAAAAGCCTGTATTGGGGGGAAGTATATACAGTGGTACCTCGGTTTTCGAACAGCTGAGTTCACAAACAACTTGGAACCTGAATGCTGCAAAGCTGGAAGTAGGTGTTCCAGTTTCAAACCTTTTTTCGGAAGCCAAACATGCTCCATTTTCAGTCCCCCTGTTTCCTGTTGCACTGCTAATTTGCACCCCCCCCCCCGCATTGTAATTCAAGCCTTCTGTTTCCAATTGCAGTGATCTAAGGTGATATTTGGAGCTTATACTTGGTGCTTTTGTTTTTGCTATTTGTTTTTTGTTTTTTGTTTTGAGGTACCACTGTATAAAAATTGCATGGAAAAAGTCTGCATCTGTATTTTTTTAATAGTGTTTAATGTTTTGATGTTGTACTTTACCCAGATATTTTATGATATTGCAGTACTGGAATACTTTTTATACATAAATAAAATTACATAGAATCATAGAATTGTAGAGTTGGGAACGACCCTGAGAATCATCTAGTCTAACCTCCTGCAATGCAGGAATCTCAACTAAAGCATTCATGGCAGATGACCATCCAACCTCTGCTTAAAAACTTCCAAGGAAGGAGAGTCCACCAGCTTCTGAGGGAGATCGTTCAACCTAATCATCATCATCTTCATTCATTACTTATACGCCACCCATCTGGCTGGGTTTCCCCAGCCACTTTGGGCGGCTCCCAACAGAATATTAAAAACATGATAAAACATCAAACATTAAAAACTTCTCTAAACAGGGCTGCCTTCAGATGTCTTCTAAAAGTCAGATAGTTGTTTATTTCCTGGACATCCTGGACACAGGGTGGGCACCACTACGGAGAAGGCCCTTTGCCTGCATTAAAGGTCAGCACCAACACTTGTCCTTAGAAATGTACTGGGAGCCAATGTAGGTCTTTCAGGACTGGTGTTATGTGGTCTCGGCAGCCACTCCCAGTCACCAGTCTTGCTGCCACATTTTGGATTAATTGCAGTTTCCGGGTCACCTTCAAAGGTAGCTCCATGTAGAGAGCATTGCAGTAGTCCAAGCGGGAGATAACTAGAGCATGCACCACCACAAAACAGCTCTTACTATCAGGAAATTATTTGTGGTGTTGAATTGGAAACTCTTTTTTTTTTTTGTAATTTGAATCCATTGGTTTGAGTCCTACCCTGCAGGAGAAAACAAGCTTGCTCCATCTTCCATGTGACAGCCCTTGAGATATTTGAAGATGGCTATCAAAGCTGGAGGAGACTCTTGAGAGTCCCATGGACTGCAAGAAGATCAAACCTATCCATACTGAAGGAAATCAGCCCTGAAACTGAGGCTCCAATACTTTGGCCACCTCATGAGAAGAGAAGACTCCCTGGAAAAGACCCTGATGTTGGGAAAGATGGAGGGCACAAGGACAAGGGGACGACAGAGGATGAGATAGTGGGACAGTGATCTCGAAGCTACCAGCATGAGTCTGACCAAACTGCGGGAGGCAGTGGAAGACAGGAGTGCCTGGTGTGCTCTGGTCCATGGGGTCATTAAGAGTCGGACACGACTAAATGACTAAACAACAACAATCAAAGCTCCTCTCAGTCTCCTTTGTTCCAGGCTAAACATACCCAACTCTCTTAACTGTTCCTCATACGGCTTGATTTCCAGACCCTTCATCATCTTTGTCATCCTCCTCTGCACATGTTCCAGGTTTATTTATTGCATTTCATCCCACCTTTTTCTTCCAGGAGTTCAAGGTATCATACACTGTCTTCTCCCCCTTCTCATTTAGTTTCCAGAAGAACCTTGTGTGGCACTTTAGACTGAGATTGAGTGACTGGTCTGAGGTCACCCCAATGAGCTGCATGGCTGAGTGGGGATATGAACCCTGTTCTCCCAGGCCCCAGTCTGACACTCTAACCACTACACCACCACTGCCTCTCAATCCGCCCAGCCTTAGATTATGTATGCACTAGATCATTTGTGCTACTGGTTTGCTGTCCATGTTTACAATGCATTCCGCAAAATGCATCCTTTGGTTCCCAGAAAAAACACATGGGATGCCACGCATTTCTCCTCTTCACAGGAAAAGCACACTTTGCAGATAATTGTTCTGAAGGGGCCACCAGGTTGTTGAACGTTTTCCTGGTGTCTGGACAAAAGCCACTTTAGAAGTCCCCCCCCCCGCCTGGCCTGCCCTGGTATCCTGGCAGCTTAACAACACAAATGATGAAAGACCCCCCCCCAAAAAATGATTGTCATTAACCAGCTGCGAGAGATTGTGTTTCTGAATGCAGATTGATTAGCAATTAGGACAATTGTCGACGAGCTCCCCAGCAATATTTCAACCTCCAGTTGTCTCTGTGCTGTGCTTTTGAAAGCAAATGGATGTGATGCTCTGCTGTCTCCATGGTGTTCCTTAGAACGATTGTGCGCTTTGAATGGGGCACAATGCCCAATTAAGCTGGCTTTGTTTTCCTGTGATGGCTGCTGATCATGGCTTCACACGTTCGCTGTTGCTGAATCACAGTGTGCTACATTCTTATTATTATCAGAATTATTATTTTTCTAATTTGTTACCCACCGTTCACTCTAAGGCCCCAGGGTGGGCTACAACAATTTAAAAAGCCATTCGTATTAAAAGACAATATTAAAAACAGTGGGGAAACAACTTAAAATTACACCTCGAGTGTCAAAAGAGGTGCAGAGTTCAACAGCAGTTGTATAATGAAGGTGCCAGAATTCATTTTGAGGAGGGAGTTTCACAGCTCAGGGGCCACCACAGAGAAGACCCTATTCTGGGCTGCAACTGCCAAGCATCTTTGGGTGGGAAAATAACTAAGAGGGCACCCTGCACCAATCTTAGCACCCCAGAGGCAGACCCTACAAATGTCCTATTTTCCAGTGTCAGTCCTGGATTTACAAAAGCCATCCCAGAATGTCCTACTTTTCCATAGGACGTCCCTATTTTCAGCAGAGAAATGTTTGAGGGTATGGAGTTATGCGACCATTCGGTAGCAATACAACCTTTAGAAGATATCAGAAGGCAGCCCTGTCTAGGAAAGTTTTTAAATGTTTAATGTTTTATTATGTTTTTGTATATGTTGGAATGGGATGCGAGTGGTGCTGTGGTCTAAACCACTGAGCCTCTTGGGCTTGACAATCAGTAGGTCAGTGTAACGGAGTCAGTTTCTGTTGCTCTGTCCCAGCTCCTGCCAATCTAGCAGTTCGAAAGCACACCAGTGCAAGTAGATAGATAGGTACCGCTGTGGCGGGAAGGTAAACGGCATTTCCGTGTGCTCTGGCTTCTGTCACAGTGTTCTATTGCACCAGAAGCAGTTTAGTCATGCTGGCCACATGACCAGGAAAGCTGTCTGTGGACAAACACTGGCTCCCTTGGCCTGAAAGCGAGATGAGCGCCGCAACCCCATAGTTACCTTTGACTAGACTTAACCGTCCAGGGGTCCTTTACTTTTCACCTTATATGTTGGAAGCTGGCCAGAGTGTCTGTGGCAACCCATTCAGATGTTGTTGTTGTTAAATCATTTAGTCGTGTCCGACTCTTCATGACCCCATGGACCAGAGCGCTCCAGGCACTTCTGTCTTCCACTGCCTCCTGCAGTTTGGTCAAACTCATGCTGGTACCTTCGAGAACACTGTCCAACCATCTCGTCCTCTGTCGTCCCCTTCTCCTTGTGCCCTCCATCTTTCCCAACATCAGGGTCTTTTCCAGGGAGTCTTCTCTTCTCCTGAGGTGGCCAAAGTATTGGAGCCTCAGCTTCAGATCTGTCCTTCCAGTGAGCACTCAGGGCTGATTTCCTCCAGAATGGTGAGGTTTGTGTTACGAAAAAGGACCAATGCAGCAGCGAGCTGCAGCTGGCTGGAAAGCCAAACAGGATGTTGATGTTTGTGACTGTACCGTGGGATCCAAAGGACAGTCTATTCACTGTACTGAGCACCGGATGTTAGCTCAGTGTGTCACCTGACATGTACTGGAAGTACAGGGGTGGAGTTTCTCTCTCTACATTTCCATACATACTTGTTTTGACTTCCCTCCTCCCCTTCCTTGGTTTCTTGTAAAAATCATTTTCAAAACTGCCCCTGCCCCTTAACTCCCTTTGATTGTTACTCTCCATATTTCTTCTAAAGGCACCTTTTAACTGCTTGATTTTAAATAAAACCTGCTAATGTGTTTAATTGTTTGTATTTAAAAAATAATAATCCACATATCTCCCCCATTCTTTCTTAATTCTTTCTTCTTGATTCCTTAACCTTCGTGTAAGTTTTGCCATTTCTGCATAGTCCATTAACTTTGCTTGCCACCCTTCCTTTGTTGGGACGGTGTCTTCTTTCCATCTCTGTGCAAAGAGCATCCTGGCAGCCATGGTTGCATACATAAACAATTTCCCTTGGTCTTTTGGTATGTTGTTGTTTAGTCATTTAGTCGTGTCCAACTCTTCATGACCCCATGGACCAGAGCACGCAAGGCACTCCTGTCTTCCACTGCCTCCCGCACTTTGGTCAAAGTCATGTTCGTAGCTTCGAGAACACTGTCCAACCATCTCGTCCTCTGTCATCCCCTTCTCCTTGTGCCCTCCATCTTTCCCAACATCAGGGTCTTTTCCAGGGAGTCTTCTCTTCTCATGAGGTGGACAAAGTATTGGAGCCTCAGCTTCAGGATCTGTCCTTCCAGTGAGCACTCAGGGCTGATTTCCTTAAGAATGGAGAGGGTTGATCTTCTTGCAGTCCATGGGACTCTCAAGAGTCTGCTTCAACACCATAATTCAAAAGCATCAATTCTTCGGCGATCAGCTTTCTTTATGGTCCAGCTCTCACTTCCATACATCACTTCTGGGAAAATCATAGCTTTAACTATACGAACCTTTGTCGGCAATGTGATGTCTCTGTTTTTTAAGATGCTGTCTAGGTTTGTCATCTCTTTCCCCCCAAGAAGCAGGCGTCTTTTAATTTTGTGACTGCTGTCACCATCTGCAGTGATCATGGAGCCCATGGAAAGTAAAATCTCTCACTGCCTCCATTTCTTCCCCTTCTATATGCCAGGGGGTGATGGGACCAGTGGCCACGATCTTAGTTTTTTTATTATTTTGCGCTTCAGACCATATTTTGCACTCTCCTCTTTCACCCTCATTAAGAGGTTTTTTAATTCCTCCTCACTTTCTGCCGTCAAAGTTGCGTCATCTGCTTATCTGAGGTTATTGATATTTATTCCGGCAATCTTAATTCCGGTTTGGGATTCATCCAGCCCAGCCTTTCGCATGATGAATTCTGCATATAAGTTAAATAAGCAGGGAGACAATATACAGCCTTGTTGTACTCCTTTCCCAATTTTGAACCAACCAGTTGTTCCATATCCAGTTCTAACTGTAGCTTCTTGTCTCACATAGAGATTTCTCAGGAGACAGAGGAGGTGATCAGGCACTCCCATTTCTTAAAGAAATGGGAAACCATTCAGATGGGGTGCGGGTATAAATAATAATAATAATAATAATAATAATAATAATAATAATATTTTTGAATAGGATGACCCTATTTTTTGGAGAAATGTTGAAGGGTATGCAGAGGCTCTGTTGGGAAGAACTTTATCTCCATGTTGTGCACAATTTTTAAAACTTCTGTCATGTTACCTCTTACTTGCCTGTGCTTTAAACTGAAATGTCCCCAGTGGTAGAAGCTTTCTTTGTTGGGGAGTCATTCCACTCGATATCATCTAGACTGATCCCCAAACTGTGGAAAGGTACCACCTCAAATGTTTTCCAAGATGGAAACAGCTGCAGAAGTGAATGGAAAGGTTTCTCATAGGCCAAAAATGCATTGTCTTGTTCTCCTGCAGGTTCTGATAGAAAATTCTGCAGTTTGGGTTGTTAACCACTACTCCTTTCCTTGTGTTGTTGCTCCATTCTCACCTTCTTGAATAGACGCCAAGGCCTGAGAAGGAGCAGGGAGCTTAATTACCCCCGACAAAAGAAAAATCAATTAACTTGGCTGCTCAGATCCTGTTCGCTATGTGCTATTGGATTGAGCTTGCTGCTTTGTCATCTCAGCGCTGTTCACTTGCAGAAAACATGGGCTTTTTTTTTTTTTTTTTTAAAAAAAGTCCTAGAATCAATTACAAAAAGAATAGAATGTACTATGCATGCCACGGCAGAGAAGGAATGTTAGATGACGTTGGAAAAAGAGTGAGACAAAACTCCATTCTGATTCAATATGAGAAAAAGCAATAGCCACTATTATAGACATAAATCTCGTTCAAGATGTGTGACCGTTGGGTTAGATTCGAGAGTGTAGTGATAATAAGAGTGAATGTAAATACATGTGTGTATATATATATATATATATATATATATATATAGCCTTTCTAATGGAGAATTTCCCTGTGGCTCTGAGAACCAAGAAGACAATAGAAAGATGAAACTATTAGATTTCCAGCAGAGCTCGAGATACATATTCTTTCCTTTCCAAAACTTCAGATCCTGGGGAGGAGGAAACGACAAAGTTTCACACAGCAAGCAACTGTGCTGGGAAGGTACATGACGCATCATGCTTGCTGTTTCATGTTCAAGCTTCATGCGGCTGATATTTCTAAAGTAGCCTCAATGGGAATATGTTTTCATTGATGGGAATATGTAATCATCAACAGAGATAGTCAGTGCTTTTCTTTTGGAGGGGAGTGATACAATGAGGTGCCAGCAGTCATATTTTGATAAAAGTGCTATGGGTACCAGTACAAAATGGCTGCCATGGGCAGCAAGAAGAAGAGAGTTGGTGGTTCTCTGTACCATCACTCAAACACACACCACAAAACACCCGGGATAATACAGTACACGATTCCCCATCGCAGAAGTGAGACCTTGAGTTACAGATGTTACTGGACTACAGTGTTAAGCATAGTAATTTAATTCACTGAAATTGTGAATGCTTGTATGCATTACTATGGACTTAAATTTGATGGGTTGGTAACTGAATTCTAGAGCGTTCCCTAGTAGTTCTCGTGTGATTGGCTAACATTGGTCACACGGGAGGTATCTAGTGAAGGAGAGGCTCCATTTTAGGTGAAGCAAGATGACAATGTTTTAGAATCCACTGTGAACACTGCTAAGTTGAATAGAGTGTGGGAGTGCTTCTTTGCTTGAAAGAGAGCAAAACTGCAGGAGAAGGTAAAAGTAGAAATCTCTTCTAGGAGCTGCAAGGCATGGCCTAATTGAGATACAGAAGGCTGAGTGCTAAGCTCTGGAAAGGAAGGAAAATACGTGTAATGGTTATAAGGGGTTGCTTGTGCGTAAGTTACCGTCGCTGCTGGCTAGGTTGCCTGGTTAACCTTGTCTCGGCTGACAGCCCTTCACTTCGTGGCCGTTCAGTCGCTAGCAGAATCCGTCAGTGGGCATTTCTTGAATCTCTTCCAGCAAAGAAGTTGTTTGACGCCAAGTCTCCTCCTACTCTCCCTGCGCGGAAATCTTCTGCGCAGGGAAGGAGTGGGCAGAGGCGTGCCCGTGCTCTCCCCACTAGTTTCGGGCGAAGAGTCTTGGAGACCCCTCTCCGAATCCCCCATCTGACCCCCTTCTCTACTGGCGTTGCGCTGATTTCCTTCCCCAGCCGATGGGCTTCCTCTCTCCCTGCTGGGTCCCTCTCCTGCATCGCTCGAGAGCCTTGCCTCCACCTCTGACTCCGATGTCAGTTCCCTGACAATACGGTTGCTTGGAAGTTAGAAGAAGAGACTGTAAGCCCAGGCTCGGATAAGCATGCGACTGTAAATGTGATGTTTTAATTCATCTATAAGTTTCTGCAAGTAAAGTTTTTGAATGTTAATGGTTTGGTTTAATTTCCAAAGAAGGATGTCACTCATAAATATTATTTGAGCTTATGCCCTGCAATTTTGCTACTGTTACTTCAACATACAGCTCCCATTATCCCTGACCACTGGCTAGGGCTGAACTCACTTCCAAGCCTGACGAGAGGATTTCACCCCACCATTGAAGGTGATAAGACCTGCGCCCAGAATTGCTATGGGATGTTGCCCAAAACAAAAAGTTCAGTGCAAATGTGGAGGTTCATGTCTGAGGAGAAACACCAGAGGGATTTCAGGAGTAGTGGGAGAAGCACATTCTGGGAAGGCTAGTGCATTTTCTTGTAGATGGAGTGAAATCTGCATCTTCTTAAGGTTGTGAGCTACAGCTACAGAAAGGCTCATATTCAGGGATTATTATTTTTTTAGCTGGAACTCAGGGAAACTCAGTTCCGGCACCTCTCACCTGGGTGCTATTGCCATCATAAGAGAACAAGGGAGGTGTTCATGGTGAGTTCTGGCACCTCTTTTTCTAGAAAAATAGCAGAAAAATATAGTAGTGCAGACCCAAACTGGATGGGATGCCATTCGCAAAGGCCACATTCACACCATACATTTAAAACACCATGATACCACTTTAAACCGTCATGGCTTCCCCCAAAGAATTCTGGGAGCTGTAGTTTCTGAGACTTGGCAAGAGGAGACCCCTGTTTCCTTTCCAGAGGCTACCGTTCAGAGTGGTTTAACAACCAGCCCCTCTACACAGGGAGCTACACAGAGTTAGTAATGTTGTTTTGGAATTAAGTAGATAGGGAAAGGTAACTCCTTCTCCAGAATCATCTATCTGCTGCATTATCTGTGTACTTGCTGCACAAATGATATGGGAAAATGGATTTGCACTCTAATTTAAATGACAGGCATGCACTGCCCAGCAGTGACGATCCACTTTCAATAAACTGCCAACAAAACAAATTTAATTTCAATGTACTTTAATCATGGAAGGGAAAGGAACTGTGGGGCTGGAAAGAGGGCGACTTGATTCTTACTTTGTTAATATGCTTGGCCCAACTTCTAAAAGGAAAAAAAATAATGTTCAGGCTCCACAATGGCTTTGTCAGAGATGTCATGGAATCAAATTAAACCGATGCACTTTCTTCCAGATCTTCATTCTGACTGCCTTTTAAAATTGAGATGATTATTGGCGTACTGCCCAAGGCGAAGAAATGGTAAGTTACAGTAACGCTGCTGCTGAGTTTTGTTTTGCGTTGTTGTTTTTTTGCTCACATGGATCCATAATTCCCGGTGATTCTTGCTATTCATGTGTGAGAAGAGCTGCTGCAATTTTCAGGACCAGAATTATCAGATTAAAACAGCGGTTGCTAGCATAATGCAACAGCATGTGACAGAGTCAAAGAAGGTCTTGCCAGATATACAGCTTCGGGGCTACAGCCAAGGAAGACAGAAAACTTTTCCGGCCAATATCAATCAGAAAATGGTACGTTGGCTACAAACCTCCCCCAAACTCCAAAAACAGCAGCCGGTTCGCTGTGATAGCAATCCCGGCTTCCTTTCCCCCTTGCGGCAAACCAGAAGTCTGTTCAGAATCACAACAGCTTCTTAAAAGGAAAGGAAAAGAAGAATGTGGAGTTGTTGTTGTTTCCTCCAAGGAGCAAAATGTGATTCTCTCCATCTTCATTTTACTAGCCAGTGTTGACAATACAGAGGCTGGGTGGTCTCAGTATAAGACAACTATTTGCATAGGACTTGAAACTGGTTTCATCTGTGTTTCTGTCATTGATGTTTTTAATTGTTATAATAATAATTAATTGCTTCTGGATGTTTCGTAAACAAAATAAAATACATAAAGTCAAACGAATAGAAAAGGCAATGACTTTTAACAATCCCCAATTGATTTCCATAGACATTTTGTTATCCACCATAGACACACAGGGGCTTCTTGACAAAGCAGGTTGAGACAAATATTTTGGTGAAGATGCCATGATGGCTCCCGCTCTTTGTGTATATATGCACGTTGCCTGTTGCCTGAATTTTCTGCCAATTTCACATAAGTTTTCAAAAAGAGGCTTCCATTTCCCCTACTTCCATTTATTTATTTACTTATTTGTTTGTTTGTTTATTTATTTTACATTTGTTTCGTAAAACTTATGCACTGGTTGACTGTAAGACCTCAGTGCATTTATGAAGTCAATAAAGAAAACAAAAACCATCAGCATGGTTGGTGAAAACAACTCTTTGAAACATTCAGAAAATAAAATCAGAATTAATTTGACATTAAAACGCTGAAGAATTTTCATGAGGACTTCCTCCCTGCCCACCATCAAGTGCAAAGAGACATGGAAATGTGGAGACATGAACTTCAGATAGGAAAAATGAGAAAGAGAAAGAAAAACTAATAGATTCACCCATCCGTAGTAAGGACTCACTCCTTGAATTGCTCTCTCTCTCCCCCTCCTGGTCCTCTCTCTTTTGTTATGGATAGGCGAGTCAAAGGTGACACACATGGGCAGCCACCACCATGCATGATAACTTCTGGAACTCTCATGGTTCCAAACTACAATGGTTCCAAACTACAAGAAAGAAGATTCCACCTAAACATTAGGAAGAACTTCCTGACAGTAAGAGCTGTTCGACAGTGGAATTTGCTGCCAAGGAGTGTGGTGGAGTCTCCTTCTTTGGAGGTCTTTAAGCAGAGGCTTGACAACCATATGTCAGGAGCGGTCTGATGGTG